>NC_133174.1:78204646-79440896 GCF_040802235.1 Manis javanica | reverse complement strand
CCCAGAAAGTCCGACGCCGCTTTTAGGCCATGATATACTTTCTAAAGTACAAGCCTCTGTACATATGAATGTAGAAAAAGATAATCAAAAGCTTCCCTTAGTGGAAGTAGACATTAATCCTGAGGTCTGGGCAACTAATGGAATCATTGGAAAAGCAAAATCAGCCCAACCAGTACAAGCTCATCTTAAAGACCCTAATTCTTTCCCTCATAAAATGTAGTGTTAGGGTCCAGGAACTCAGGGTTTTCCCGAGAGAACAAAGCACACAGGCATGGAGATGTAAGTACAGGCAAAGTCTTTATTCAGCCAGCAAGCTGGGGTCGACAGCACCTCCCCTGACACGCAGGCTGAGTCCGAGCTGCCGACCCCAGGCAACTTTAGGTATTGCTTATATAGGATTTTCACAGCCGTTACACTGAAGCCCGCGCATTTCTACAACCAATAATTTTAAAACACATTCTATATTGTAACCTTTTAGGGAACACTCCAATTGCCTGACTGCTTCAATTGTTATCTCTTGCTTACCCAAGCATGTCTATGTGACTTATCACGGATCACGCCCCCAGGCTGTTGCCCACTTCTAGTTATCTAACTTAAAGCAGGCGCATTTCTAAGCTTAGCCTCGGGTTGTTTATTCAAAACTGGGTGGCCCATGCTTTAGGCAGTTAGGTTAAATGTTATTAGTCCTTTTTCCTGACTCTTGATGCCCTCTGCCCTCCTTTACAGTAGTATCCCTTATAACCAGAAGCCCGTAAATATTTAAAGCCAATTATGAATAACTTAAAGGCTCAAGGCCTTTTGATAGCATGTAACAGTCTTTGCAACACTCCAATATTAGGAGTACAAAAGCCAAATGGAAGCTGGTGCCTTGTACAAGACCTGCAAGCCATTAATGAGGCAGTTGTGGCCCTACATCCTGTAGTACCTAATCCCTATACACTGTTATCCAGGATTCCTGAGGGAGCAGCATGGTTTACTGTGCTAGACCTGAAGGATGCTTTCTTCTATATCCCGCTTGCACCTGAGTCCCAATTTATCTTTGCTTTTGAAGATTCTATAAATCCCTCAGCCCAATTAACCTGGGAAGTCTTGTCCCAAGGATTTAGAGACAGCCCACATCTATTTGGGCAAGTCTTAACTAAAGACCTCACATCCTTTAATTCAGGGGAAGAGGAAATCATCCAATATGTGGATGGTATACTCCCCTGTGCAGAGTGTCAGGAAAGTACTCAAATTACTAAACTTTCTAGCTGATAATGGCTATAAAGTCTCCTGACAGAAAGCACAGATCTGTCAGCAGCAGGTAAAATATCTAGGCCTTAGCCTCTCACAGGGCATCAAAGCCCTGGGAGAAGAGAGAATATGGCCCATTCTCTGCCACCTATTATTGCCCTCTACTATCAGGCCATTAAGAGGATTCTTGGGCATCACTGGATATTGCAGAATTTGGGTCCCCAGATATGGAGTGTTAGCCAGACCCCTCTACCAACTTCTTAAAGAAGCCCAAAGGGAAGGCACCATAAAACTGCAGTGGGAACATGATGCCATTAAAGCCTATGAGGCTTTAAAGAAAGCCCTGCTCCAGGCCCTGTTCCAATCCCTGGTTTCCAGTTTAACCTGTTTGTTAATGAGAAATCAGGAGTGGTGCTGGGAGTACTAACTCAACCTCCCAGAGAAATGCAGCAGCCTGTAGCCTATCTAAGCAAGGAACTAGTCCCAGTAGCTAAGGTCTGGCCACACTGTCTGTGATCTGTGGCAGCTGTAGCCCTGCTAGTACCTGAAGCCACAAAACTGACCCTGGGAAAAGACTTAATAGTGCATGCACCCCATAACATCACCAGCTCATTAAACACCCAGAGGGACCTGTGGCTATCAGACAGCAGCCTACTAAAATATCAGTCATTCCTTCTAGAGGGCCCTATCACCCAGCTGTGAACATGCTCTATCCTAAACTCAGCTCCCTTCTACCTGAGTCCATGAGCGAAGGACCCGAACATAACTGCCTACAGGTCCTTGCCCTAAACTATTCTGCCAGAAAAGATCTAAAAGATACCCCCTTAGAGAACTCAGAGCTTGTCCTCTTCACAGATGGCAGCTCCTTTATTAAGCAGGGCCAGCAGAAAGCTGGCTATGCAGCTGTCACTCTGTGGGATACTATTGAGTGCTAGTCACTTCCCCAGGGCACAAGTGCCCAGTTGGCAGAATTAATAGCCCCTCACTCAGGCCCTTGAAATAGGGAAAGGAAAGAGAGTCAATATATATACTGACTCTAAGTGTGCCTACCTAGTGCTGCATGCCCATGCAGCCATATGGAGAGTGAAAGACTTTTTAAATTCTGAAGGTTCTCCTATCTAATACCATAGTGAAATTAACCAGCTAATACAAGCTGTGCATAAGCCTAAATAGGTAGCAGTTATTCACTGCAGAGGCCACCAGAAGGGAATGGATGAAGTAACAGAAGGAAACAGGTGAGCTGACACAAAGGCTAAAGATGCAGCTCAAGAGACTTATAAGGCACCTATCCAAGCCCCTCTCCTATGGACAGGTGTGCCAACTGAGATTGTCCCCTACTATAGTAAAAAAGAGCTACAAGATAGCCTCTCCAAAGGTGGTTATCTCCTTCCGTCTGGTTGGCTTCAAACAGAAGATGCAAATATATATTTGCCTCAAAGTGTAGAATGGAAAATTCTTAAAACTTTACATCAAACTTTCCATTTAGACATCGAAAATACCTACCAAATGGCCAAAAGCATTTTCACAGGAAGTAGTCTATTAAAAACTATAGAATGAATCACTAAAGCCTATGAGATTTTTCAAAGAAATAACCCATTAAATAAAAGAGCCATTCCTTCTGGCTTACAGCAAACAGGCAGATACCCAGGAGAGGACTGGCAAATAGATTTCACACATATGCCAAAAGCAAAAGGGCTCCAGTATCTCCTTGTGTGGGTAGATACCTTCACAGGATTGGTCGAGGCCTTCCCCTGTAAAACTGAACAAGTAAAGGAAGTACTAAAAGTACTCTTACATGAAATAATTCCCCAATTTGGGATGCCCCAAGGATTACAAAGTGACAATGGCCCAGCATTTAAAGCAGCTGTCACTCAAGGAGCGTCTAGAGCCCTTAGCATTCTGTATGATTTACACTATGCCTGGAGGCCACAATACTCAGGCAAAGTGGGAAAGACTAATGACATCAAAGAAAGACACTTAAGGAAGCTGTCAGAAGAAACTCACTTGCCCTGTCCTGACCTACTACCATTATCCATAATAAGAATAAGAAATACTCCCAGAATTTTGGGATTAAGCCCCTTTGAAATGCTCTATGGCAGACCTTTCCTAAGAAATGGTTTAATCATGGACTGAGAAGTCACAGAAATAATCCAGTATGTGACACACCTTGCTAAATTCCAATCACTCCTTCAAAACCTAACTGAAGGACAAAATAGAACCCCTAGAGTACCCCTCTTTGAACCAGGAGATCAATTCCTAATTAAGTCAATTCCTTCTGATTCTCCAAGTCTTAATCCAGTATGGGAAGGACCCCACACTGTTATACTCTCTTCTCCCACTGCAGTTAAAGTCACAGGTATCCAGGCCTGGATTCACCACTCCAGAGTAAAGTCCTGGAAAAACTCTTCCCAAGACATTTCAGACAACACAAATAAAGAAAAGCCCATTGCACAGAGCACCAAAGCTCTAGAACCTGAATATGCCTGTGAACCTTTAGAAGACCTGAAACTACTGTTCAAAAAGAAGAAAAACCTCAACTAATGATGCTTAAGATAAGTACCACATGACTTCTGAATACCACATGCTTTTTCTGTACTCATAAATATAGCATACTTATCTCTTTATGTTATTATTAGGAATCTCCTCCTATAAGATCAATGTGAAGCCTACATTATTCTTCTATTTGTGACTCTCTAATACTCCTTTTATAATAAATGAATCTAATTCCTTTTTTAGGCTGAAGATTTAGCTAATAAATAGAAGTTCATCCCGTTGGATATGTGTATTACTTCCTGCTTCTAGAACCTCAGGAATCCCTTAGTTAGGTGTCTCCTCTTAAGGGACATGAATAGTTGCAATTACAAACTCTTATAAATGATGTACTCACTGCCCAAAGTATACTAAGTGTTAAAATAACTAACTGGAATGTAAAATTTTGGTCCATTAATAATACCTTAAAGGACAAAGGGCATAAATTCCCTTTCTCATATGTAGAAGATGTAATTTGGCATATCAAATCCTTAACCAATTTTACTCTAAAGGCCTTAAATGATACTATCCAAGGAATAGCTCTCCTAAATACTAAAGTTAAAAGAATGTGCCAAGCAGAATGGCACTAGACATCTTAATAGAAGCACAGGTGGGACCTGTGCTATAATTAAAGCTGTGTATTGTGTGTACGTTTCAAATTATTCACAAAATGTCTCTGATGCACTCCAGGACCTCTGAAAGCAAGTCCAAGCTATGTCAGGTCCAGAAATACCATGGACTACTATGATATGGAGATGGTTTTCTAAATCCTTTTGAAGCCATAAAACTGCAAATGGTGATGGAAATGGAACCCAAGATAGAAGTGCTCATCTTCCAAGGCCCTCTTGACTGACCAGAGATCGAGCCCTAGCTGCAACCCTAAATGCACCCCCTCTCAGCATGAAGCAGCCAGAGAAGTCATTACGCCTTTCCCCTAGGAGCAGCTATGGTATTCATCTGTAGAGGGGGAATGAGACAGGGACCATGGGCTTAGACAGAGTAGGGTGAAGGTCTCTGGAAAAAAACAAAGCAAGATAACCATTGTGGGATTTGCTTTGGCCGGCTGGCAGGGGCAGCTTATTTTTCCAACTTTACCAAAGTGTTGCTTTTATTCCTCCAGCCCTAAACAAATGATTTTTTTCAACTTGGGCAATGTAGCAAGCAAGCCCAAAACTACTGCAAGCCCAAAACAACATAGTAAAAAACAGGAAGGATTCCATCTTGAAACCCAATTAGTTAAAAAGTAAGACAATAACTCAGCCCACATTGGGAGCAAAGCAGGCAGCCTTGAGTAATATGATCCCAGACCAGGAAGCTGCTATCCTGGGAGGAAATCAGAGCAGTAAAATTCTTGTAAATAACCAGGAAGACTAATAAGAAAGTTAGTGTTTCTTCAAAGGTATTTGGGACCACTTAAGGTGTACATCCCTAGCCCTTTGTCTCTCAACTGCCTATAAAACCCCTAGACAATGTACCAACCCGGGACTCTCTTGTTCCCTTCTGGCTTGAGCCAGGAGCTCTTTCTTTTCACTTTCTCTCTAAATAAAAGTCTCTGCCTTGTTCTCCTACCTTGACTGTTCACGAAGTTCATTCTTCGGCTCCAAGAACAAAAATCCCGACATTGGTATATGGAAGAAAGAAAAGTTATAGTCATCATATCAGCATCCTCTCCACATGGGAAGAATTATATCATTCCAACCCCCTCTTTTCCAGTTCCAGCAGAAAAACAGAGGAATCTATCTAATGGATGCACTCTTTTGCCTCTTCCTTATGTTAAGTATGAGCACACAGTTATGAAGGAACATAAGCCAGCCTTTCATGCCTGTATCTTTCCTTACTTCAGAAAACCAAATTTGAAATGCCCATTCTAATTCTCTGTTATATTATTACTCTGAGAAGAATACCACTCTACTCATTGTTGGACATTATAGACTGTAAGTGTGTTCCTTGTCCTCAGTAAATGCATTTTGGCAGCACAGAATGATGTAGTATTCTGTGTTCTTGTTCTTTAAAATATTCCTAGCATTCACAATTACCCCTGGGTAAGAAAAGTCTAGCCCAACCAAGTGTCTTTTCCTCTCAGGACCCACTACAGCCTCATCAGTCTGAATTGTCAGCCTTCAGCAGAGCCTTTCTACCAGAAATCTGCCCCATAGCCATCTACAGTCTCTATCTTATTGTCAGAGAACAATTTTTATTGATAATTTATGGTTTAAAGAGGGTGTAAGATGTGTACGTTTGTATTCAGTCCATCTTTGCATTCTACAGCCCTCTAATGCCAACTCATTTCATGGAACCAATAGTTCACTTCAAGAAAACACATCAGAATGTCTGCCTAATCACCTTTCAGTGCTGAAATAGGTTTCTTTTCTCTTCTGGTAGGCATTGACATGTCATCATAAATGCACTTCTCAAATCCCCATAGTTATTTCCATAAGGCTGTGTCCAGTAAGGGCATCCATTTGATAAGCTAGTTTTCCATTGTGCTTTTGCCTGATTGTATGGCCAGCCCATTGACCACTACCCATGAATACATAAAAACACAAACAAAAAGGCAAAGAGTGTACAACAACCCACAAAGCTAATTTGTTTTTGCTGTCTTTCATTAGAGTGGTGGTATTCAGGTAATATGCTGTCCATGGACTTACCATCCATAAACCTAGGAGTTGTTTTTTGGTTTATAGGGCACTGTCAGTGGCAATAGAATCCATAAGCTCCTCAGGTGACAGTAAAGTCAGTCTCAGGAAAAATAGTCTACTTGTTTATGAATATACTGAGTATTCCTTTGAAATACAGTAGCATGTTCCTAATCTAATAATTTACATTTTATTATGGAATTCTTCTGGGCATTGCTTTCCCTTGTAATGATTAATTTTGTGTGTCAATTTGATTGGGACATGAGATTCCCAGATATTTGGCTAAACATTGTTTCTGGATGTTTCTGTGAAGCTGTTTCCAGAGGAGATTAACATTTGAATCAATAGACTGAGTAAAGGAGATAGGCCTTTCCAGTGTGGATGGGTATCATCCAATCTGTTGAGGCCCTGAATCGAACAAAATTGCAGATGCAGGAAAAAATTGCTCTGTGCCTGATGGATGATCTAGGACATTGTTCTTCAAATTCAGACCAGGATTACACCATTGGCTTCCCTGGTTCTTGGGTCTTTGGCTTTGGACTAGAACTATACCACTAGCTTTCCTGGGTCTCTATCTTGCAAATAGTTGTGTGTGGACCTTCTCAGCTTCCACAACTGCATGTACTAATTCCTTATATCAAATCTAAAAATCTCTCTCTCTATCTTTATTTCTGTTTCTCTGGAGAACCCTGATAAATACCTCCCCTATTAGAGAATTTCTCTGACATCACCCAAGACATCATGGTTATTTCAGATTTTAAGATTATTTCATATCTTTCACTCTAAATGACAGTTCCTATTAATGTCCTGTAGTAAGCTATTACTGATTCTTAAATCAGTACAGTCGCAGTAGCTACCCTTGGGAGGATCTTACAGTCTTTCCTCATAAACCCTTGTCTGTTTCACATACAATTACTGCACAGAGAATGTTGCCATATTAGCACTCCAGCTTCTGCTCAATTTTTTTAATGTTTGATATTAAGAATGTGTGAATGCTTGGGCAATCTTTAGTTACTATGTAGCACTCCTAGTTAATATTGTTATAGGAGTGGATTTAGAAGCCTTCTGTTTTACACTGTTAGGGAAGGGAAACAGAATGGAGAACCCAACAATATATTCAAGTGTATATACTCAGTTGACATTTGACAAAGATGCCAAAATGGGAAAATGATACTTTCTTCAACACATAGTGTTGAGTAAACTGGATATACAAAAGAATAAAATTGAACCCTTATCTTTTACCTAATAAAAACTAAAAATAGGTTAAAGAATTAAATATTAAACCTGAAACTACAAAAACTCCTAGAAGGAATTTGGACTTTATGACATAGTCTTGGGAGTGATTTCTTGAATATGACACCAAAAGCACAGTTAACAAAAGCAAGAATAGACAAGTGAGATTTCATCAAATGAAAAAGCTTCTGCTTCACAAAGGAAAAATTAGTGTGAATATGAAACCTATGGAATGGAAGAATATATTTGGAAACCAAATATCTAATAAGAAGTTGATTCCCAAAATGTATTAAGAAGCCATAAAACTCAATAGCAAAAAAATCAAAATTGAAATTACAGTGAGAAAACACTTTCCACAAGCTAGAATGGCTAGAATCAAAGTCAGATAATTACAAGTGTTAGCAAGGATATGGTGAAATTATAAGCTCCATAAACCATAGATAGAAATGTGAAATGGTGTAACCATTTTGGAAAATAGTGTGATAATTCTTCAAATAATTAAACAGAGATTCCATGTGACTGAGCTATTCCACTTTTGGGCATGTATCAAATATAAAGAAAAAATATATGCACACAAAAACTCATACACACATATTTATATTTAATGTATTAATAATACCAAAATGTGGAAATGACACAAATATCCATGATTTGATAAATAGATAAACAATAATGGTATACCCACAGCACAGAATACTACTGGGCCATAGGAAGAAGTGAACTACTGATACTAAAACATAGATGAATCTTGAAAATATTATACTAAAGGAAAGCAACCAGTTGAAAAAGACCACATTGTTTAAGATTCCATTCCACTTTCATGTTTTAAAGTTGCATACATATATACTTACAATTGTTATATCCTTGTTTTGTTATATATTAATTGACTTCTTTATAATTGTATAATGACCATTTTGTCTTTCCTGACAGATTCTGACTTAAAGTCTATATTCTCTGATATAAGGATAGCCACTTCTACTCTCTTTTCATTACCATTTGCACAGAATATCTCTTTCCATCCCTTTATTTTCAGCATATATATGTACTTAAATCTAAAGTGATTGCCTTGTATGCAGCATATTGTTGGATCTTGCTTTTTTTTTAACCATTCAGACAGTCAATGTGTTTTGGTTGAAGAATTTAGTCCATTTACATTTAAGGTAGTTATTGATAGGAAAGGACTCACTATGGACACTAATTGTTTTCTGTTTTGAAGTTCATTTTTTTCTCTCCCTTATTATCTTCCATTGTGATTTGCTGATTGTTTTATGGTAGAGATGTGCTTTGATTCCTTTGTCTTTATCTTTTGTGTATCTATAAGAGGTATTTTCTTTATAATTCACATGAGGCTTTCATTAAACATCATAAAGTTATAACTGTATTTTAAGCTAATAAAACCAGTTTTAAACACATAAAGAAACTACACTTTCCTTCATTTCTTTATCACTTCAAGAACTCTATTATTTATTTTAAAGTAGATTTAGTGGCGATGAATTCCTTTAACATTTTTCTGTGAACATATTTATCTCTCCTTGAATTCTGAAGGACAACTTTGTCATGATAGTATTTTTGGTTGCCAGTTTTTATTTTCTTTCAGCACTTTGAATATATCATCCTACTCTTTCCTGTACTGCAATGTTTCTGCTGAGAAATCAACCTTTATGGGGTTCCCTTATATGTGACATGTCACTTTTCTCTTGTTTCGAAAGTTCTCTCTTTGTTTTTGACTTTTGACAATTTGATTATAATGTGTCTTAGTGTAATCTTTGGGTTGATCTTACTTAAGGATCTTTAATCTTCATGAATCTGGATGCCCATATCCCACCCAAAATTTGGAAAGTTTTCTGTCATTTATTTCAACAACATTTCTGCCATTTTCTCTTTTCTCCTTCTAAGACTCTCATGTGTATTTTCTTTGCTTGATGGTGTCATATAAATCCTGTATTATTTATTCACTCATTTTCATTATTTTTTTGTTCCCCTTACTAATTTCAAATGACCAGTTTTAGAGTTCACTGGTCTTTTGCATGATTCAGCCTGTTATTGATACTCTCAATTGAATTTTTCACGTAAGTCATTTTATTCTTCAGTTCTAGGTTTTCTGTTGGTTCTTTTATTGGTTTTTAGTTTTTAATTAACCGTCTCATTTTGTTCATGTGTTTTCCTGATTTTCTTTAGTTCTCTACCTGTATTTTTTTGTGTCTCATTGATTTATTTAAACTTTTATTCATCAAGAAGTTCATGAATCACTGTTTCTTCAGGGTTGGTTACTCAAGCTTTATTAGTTTTCTTTTGTGGTGTCATATTTGCTTGATTTCCTGTTATATGTTTATTTCTCATTGCTTTCTGTGCATTTGAAGGAGACACTTCTTCCACTCTTTGAGAACTGGTTTTGACAGCTAAAGACCTCTCCTTTCAGGTCAATAAGCTGATGTGATTTACTGTACAATCACCGATGATATTTGTTGGAGCATGTGCAGATGGCTGCTGCTGGGTCCATGGTTGGTGGATCTGTCACAGGGACTCAGGTGAACATTGATTCTTCTTGGTTCCTGGATAGATAGAACTTCCTACAGGACCTTGGTTAACAGGGTTGCTGCTGCGACAAAGGTTTGTTTTGGGGGCTATTGTTAGATTTTCAAATGTCTAGCTTGTTACCAGGTATGCAGATAAGTATGGCTCATATTGGGTCCCTGTGGAGGGGACCCTGATGGGTTACTAGGTGGTTGTCTGGGTAGGAGGTACTGGACTTGTACTGTGTAGTGGTAACATTTGAGACAATTCTCAGGGCTTCTTCAGGGTCCACAGGCCTGCCTCTGGGGCTACAAATGAGTATGCCCTTCCCAGGTTCTTGGATAGGCAGAACTGTCCCCAGATCACAGATTAGAAATAATGGATCCATGTCACATGCCTGCCTCAAGATTCACAGTTGGACTGAGGTCATTGGTCCTGCCTCTGGGGGCATGAGCAAACGTGTCTCACTGGGTTGCTGAGACGGCAGGGTAGCTCCCAGATCATTGCTAATGGGGCTGAAGTCAGGTCACTAAACTGTGTCATGATCTGCAGTTGGATTAAGGTTGACAGGTTTGCTTCCAGGGACTGAGTTCAGCAGTGTTATTACCTGAGGCAAAGGTGGATGTGATTCTTCCCAAGTCCCTTGGCAGATGGTGCTGGTGGCAGGGCCACAGACAAATGTGCTGCCAAGTCCAAAGAGGGGGATAGGACTGTTTCTGCATCTGTAGCCAGGACCTGGTTTGACAAGCCTGCCACCTGGCATAGCCTGCCTTCTCATGATGGACATTCTTTGTTTTTGATCAAACTGGGATTTTGTAACCTCTTACCTATTACCTGAAGCTCCCACCAAAGGCACTTAGTACCCAGATGGCTGCCAAAACATCTGTGGGAGGATACAGGCAGAGACCTCCTATTCAGTCATCTTTCTATAGGACTTCTTTTTTTATCCCCTTCACCTCTTTTGCCTGCCCCAAATCCCAGCTCTAGTAACCAAGAGTTTGTTTCCTATATCTATTACTATTTTTCTGTTTCATTTTCTTTGTTCATTTGTTTTGTTTTATTAATATTCCACATATAAATGAATTCATACGGCATTTTTCTTTCTCTGTCTGGCTTATATGTCAGCATAATACCTTTTAGGTCCATCCATGTTTTTGCAAATGGTAAGAATTCATTCTTTTATATTACTTCATAATATTCTGTTGTGTATATATACCACATCTTCCTTACCCATTCATCTATCAATGGACACTTAGGTTGTTTCCACATTTTAGCTATTGTAAATAATGCTACAATGAACATAGGGGTTCATGCATCTCTTCAGATTGGTGTTTTAATTTTCTTTGGATAAATATCAAAAAATAGAATTGCTGGGTCATATTTAGTTCTGTTTTTAAGTTTTTGAGGAACCTCCATACTATTTTCCATCATGGCTGCCCTAATTAACATTCCTACCAACAGTAGTACAAGGGTTTCCTCTTCCCCACAAGCTTTCCAACACTTTTTTTTGTCTTCTCGATAATAGCCAATCTGGGAGGCATGAGGAGACATCTCATTGTGGTTTTGATTTAAATGTGCCTGATTAGTGATTTTGAACATTTTTTCATATGTCTGTTGGCAATCTGTATGTCTTCTTTGGAAAAATGTCTATTCAAGCACTCTGCTGATTTTTTAATCAGGTCATTTGTTTTTTGATATTAAGTTGTGTGATTTCTTTATATATTTTGGGTATTAATCCCTCATTGTATATGTGATTTGCAAATATCTTCTTTCATTTAGTAGGTTGCTTTTTCATTTTATTGTTGGTATTACTCTTATAGAACATTTTTTTGAGATGATGGAAACATTCTATATAGTTGACTATGATGAAATGGTTTCAAATATATAAATATACTAATATCATTGTATTATAGAATTATATACTTTACATGTATGAGTTGAATGTGAAATTATATATATATATATATATATATATATATATATATATATATATATATACACACACACACACACACACACACACACACACACACATCACTAACAAATCAGTAAGGAAATCATACAACCCAGTATAAAAATTGATAAAATATGACCTGAGACTCAAAAATATGGAGTTAACCAAATGGGCAATACATATATAACAAGTTTCACATTTTCATTAATTATCAGGTTAATACAACTGAAAGGACAACAGGTTTCAATGAAACATAAACCAGAATGGGAAAACAAAACAGCAGAACAGAAAATAACATGAATCTGAGTAGATGTGGATCACCTAGAACTGCAAGTGGGAATATAATTTGGCAAAAACGCTTTAGAAAATGCTTGGTATCATTTAGTAAATCTGAGCATGTACATGCCCTATGATCCAAAAAATTCCCTCCCAAAAATATACCCAGTATAAATATGTACATATGTTCACCAAAAAACATACTAGAATGTTCATAGCCACACTATTTTTAAACAGCCAAAAGCATGTAAACAACATGTCTATCAGGATTATAGTAGGTAAAAAATTGTGTTATACTCACACAAAAGAATAATATACAACAATGAGAATTAACCATTTACTATGACAACATGGATGAACCTCACAAACCATAATATTAATCAGTATAAGCCAGACACAAAAAGTTCATTCTGTATGATTCCTTTATGTAAAGGCTGGAATAGTGAACAAACTATTTTGTACAATAAAGAAGACTATTTTTCTGATATTCTCCTACTATAAAGTCTCTACAAAGCTGATATATATATATATATATATATATATATATATATATATATGCATATGTATCTTCCATACATGTATATTTCTTCTATATATATTTTATTCTATATTTCATATATATATGTGACATACACACACACACACGCATACACACATACACACACACATATAAATAAAGGTTAATTCTCTGAGACCTGGAATGAAACAAGACCTTGAATCCAGCAAACCAAGTGAAAACCAAAACTATCTACTACCTGTAGTCATCAACTAGTCCCAACTGGTTTAGCGATTATTTTACCTGCTCTATGAGTAGTATGAGGCAAAGATTGGGGACACATAGAGAAAGGAGTCAGGATAGAGAGTGCTAAGCAACGACTCACACAAGGTCTCACTCTCAAGGAAATAAGGAACCATAACAAGATCTGTTCTTTGGATGCAGATTGAAAGGAATTTCTCTGTCTTAGCCATGGATTGTTTTGAATAATGATTGAAGTAATCTTTCTTCATTATCCACGGATATGGATCAACACTCAACAGAGTTTGGTGACTAAATTAATATTATTTTTCTGGTCTAAAAAAATAAGATGAGGCTTTTAATTTAAATTGGAGTCAGACTGGAATCTCCCAGGCATCCAGAAGAGAAAACAAAATTTTCTATGGAAGAAAACACATTTTATAAAGTCTTCAAAGAATGTCAACAAATACTATTCCATTGAACATGAGTTTGTAACCCCAAGTTATGACACAACAATGAAAGTATTTGAGTGAGACCCTTCATTGTTCTTATTACACTCCTATAATATTTATCATTCCAATTATGCTAGAGCTAGAGCCCTTTGTAAAGCCCTTGCTCCAAAAATCTGCTCACCAAAACTTTATGTGGAATAGTCCAGTTCTACTCCCACTAATGCATTATGCATACAGATGATTTCTATGTCAAAATTTGCTTGGCATCTACAAAATAAGGGCTTTTTAGTTTCACTCATATAACAGTTACCACAGGAGATAAAATTACTCTTGGAGGACAAGCAGTGTTTATGACATCAGTGTGCAATAACTGCTCTTTCTCATTATGATTTTATTTGAAACAGGATTCTGCCCCTTTGTTGAGGCATTTCTAACCTTTGGGGAATTTTGTTTCAGGGATTCTCTTGCTATTTACTGCCATCAAGACTTGTTTTTATGCTGGTTACCTTTGAAAGGTATCAATAATTTGGGACAGTTTGTAAGTATATTGGGAGATTTATTTGTTTTTTGTCATATATAAATCCTTTTGTCTTACTACAAAAGTTAATTTTTCTTACCCAGAAACCATCAAGCTCCAAGTATAAAAGATATTTTCTGGTACATCTGTTGAGAATTGGTAAAACCAGAAAAGCGATTTGACAAACATATCAAAATCTTGAATTAGTCACTTTTGGTAATTTATTGGAAGTGTTTGAAATGTGGGCAAGTATTTAATTGTAGCATCTTTACTATACTGATATTTATGACAAAAAATAGAAAACATTGTGACATCCGTATTTTAGAATATAATGCAGCTTCTACAGAACCTTTAAGGTGTATTCAATAACATGAGAAAATTAAGATTAAAATATTAAGTAAAAAAGGATCCAAATTTGCCTTTAAAAATATGTTCCAAATTAAGAATTTTGACTTGTGAGTCATTGTAGTTTTCTTTCTGGTGCATTTATTTATTAATTTCTCCATAAGGAGAATGTGTTATAATCAGAAAAATGGCTTTAAAATATTGAAATGAAAGTATTGTGAATAATTTACATTCTTTTTGAAAACAGGTTTAGAGTTTCTATATATTTTGTGGTTTTAATTATACTATGGGTGTATCCCTTTGAGAAGATACGCATAAATTCAGAATGCACACTTAGGAAAACATATTAAAGTGGTTCATATTAGACTCTAACCACAAAATAAACAGATTCTGTTGCAATATGCAACAAATGCATATTTTGAAATGTATTATAGTAGCCAAGATCTATTCTACTATGATATACAATTAAGTAATAGTATATAATTAAGTCCCTTACACTAGGATATATAGTTAAAAATTTATACTGAAACAAATCATTTACCACACATAATTATTAATCCATATGTGGAAGTTTCTACAGCATCAAGGCATGGTATTTCCAAAAATAGTGTTAAGTTAGTGTTTCTCTTTCTAGCTGCAAAATAGAATCCCAGGGAGATTCACTTTTAACATACCTAGGCCCTACCCCTAGATACTCTGTGTCAATCATTCTGGTGGCAAGGACCTTGTCTCAGGTACTTTTAAACTCTACCTCTCACCAGACTCATTTTCATGTGTAGACAAAATTAAGAACATTAGTCTAGAACTTCTGACTCCCCTTAATTGACTCCTGTTCCTGTTTGCACAAAATAAGATTGCCCCTGATTTATCAATATTTTTTGTTTCTGTTTTATGATGTAGTTTTATAGCAAGTAGATGAATTCTTTATCTGAAAGAAATTTCTGGGAGGGAAAAGCAAATAGACACCACAAACTAGCCAGAAATAAGAGAGGCAAGTTACAAAAATTTCTTTGAAAAATGACAAGTGATAGTTTAATGAGAATGATTTGTATGGGTTAGATAGGTATATAATCAGGATTCCAGATATTAACTTGCAGCTTATTCTGTATATGATTCATTTAATTTCTATTCTGTTTTGAATAATTGAAAGTAATTCACTGAAGAACAATATCCCTGATTCAAAGAACCTTAAAACATATTGATAAATATTTTCTATAAAACTGTTAGATGCCATCTGCACAAATTGGATAGATGCATAAAGTTTCTACTAACTTTCTTAAAGTTTAAGTTAACTTGATTTTCTAAAACAAAGTCAGAAGAACCTAACCTGCCCCTAAACTTTCACAAATCATCAGTAACCAAGTAAAATCTTTCACCTTGAATCACAGGGGAAAAATATAATTGAACACCTGCCTCATCATATTAGGTACAAGTAAAATACTTATACCCCTAAGTTCTGTCAGCTTTGTGTAAACATTGTGTTGTGTCAACATGCAAGATGACAAACTGAGCATCAGGAACACAGGATATCAGGAATAGGGGCCATTCATTTCTTTGTCATTAAAGTGCATTTAACACCTTGTAACAAAAAAAAATGCAAAAGAAAGACTGGAGCAGAATTCTATTACCATGAAAGCAAGAAACTAAATAGTAGCCAAACTTACATTATTCCAAATGCCCATCCAGGGACCAATTATCTCAGACTCATCATTCCGGGGAGCCTGCTAAAAATAGATATTATAATGGCTCACCCCACGAGATCTGATTTAATAGAGGTAGGAAGCCTGATGTGTGTGCTGATATGCAGTAAAGTCTGAGAACCCCTGAAACCTAGATCTTATCTCTGAAAAATGCATCACTTTTGTCAAATAAGATAGCAGCAATTTAATTATCTGTAATATACAACATAAACTGACATATTGGAAGGGTCTGGAGTCATTATTTCACTATATTTTAGTTGAACTTATTTTCTTTCTTCTTGTTTATTAGAATTGGCATATTCATTATCAATATTTTTATCTTGTCTTCACCACTTAGCCCACCTGATACCTTGAAATTAAAATCACACTATTCTGGCTTTGCATTTAAAATGTATTATATTATGTTATATTATATTCATTATATATTATAATACTATATATTATATATAAAATATATACACACACACACACACACACACATATATGACAGAAAGAGTGAGCAAGCAATCTCTGATGTTTCTTCTTCTTCTTATACCAGATTGGGTATTAGGTCTTCAATAGAGATACACCATTTTGGGAGGGCAGAAACATTCAATCTGTAAGAATCTTCTATTACATTCCAATAATCTGTAGATTTTTTCTCCTCTGACACCACATTTTCTTGGTTGCCATATTTATAAAGCAAGGTTTAACATCCAATATAGTGATTCCTTCCACATCATTATTATTTTCCAAAAGTGTTTTAGTTACTCTAGCATCTAAAGACAATTTAAAATAAGCTTGTCTATGACTCAAAACCTTGCTTGTATTTTAATAGAAATTGTATTATATCTATAGATCAATTTGCAGAGATCATAAGATGCAAAGTCTTCTAATTCTTTAAAATGGCATGTGTCTTTATTTATTTAGGTCTTGTTTGATTTTGTCATCAGCAATTTGTAATGTTCAGCATATAAGTCTTGTACATATGTTATGTTTACACCTAAGTATTTATTTTTCTTTTGAGTATTTTGTTTCCACATGTTTACCATTAGTATATAAAAAGAGAGATTGATTTTTGTGCATTGGTCTTGTATCCTGAAAACTTAACTGAATACATTTATTAGTTCTAAAATATTTTTGTAGCTTACTTGGGATTTTCTACCTTTAAAATCATGCCATCTGCAAAGAGACACAAATTTATTTCTTCCTTTACAATATATATCACTTTTATTTCTCTTACTTGTCATGTTATTCTAGCTAAACCTTCCAGTATCTATGTTATATAACAGTGGTAAGAGCTAACATTTTACCTTGTCATTTTAGGGAAATCATTTAGGGAAGGCATTAGAGTTTTACTATTAAAAATTATGTTATCTGTAGGTTGTTTTATAGATAAGATTCAGTTAATCAATTTATTGATTTTCTCTATCAGTTTGAGGATGTTTACCTCTATTCACAACTGGGTTAGTTATAATACTTCCATCACCTATATAATTAGCACTCATTTTTTGTGGTGGGAACATTTAAGATATATTCTCTTTGTAACTTTTAAGTATACAAATATGGTTTTGTTAACTACAGTCACCATACTCTCCATTATACCCCCAGAAGTTATTCTTTCATCTTATAACTGGAAATTTGTATCCTCTGATGGAAATCTCCTCATTTTCCCTTACTCCCCAGCCCCTGGAAAACACCATTCTATTATTATTTCTATGATATTGAATTTTTAGATTTGATGTATAATGATATCATATACTATTTGTTTTTCTGCAACTTTATTTCAATTAGCATTGTGCCCTCGAGGTCCATCCATGTTGTCCCAAGTGGTAGGACTTCCTTCTTTCTCATGACTGAATAATATTCCTGTGTGTGTGTGTGTGTGTACATGCTATAATAAACATGTAAGTGCAGATATCCCTTGAAAATCCTGATTTACTTCCTTTTGGATATATACCCAGAAGTTAGATTGCTGGACCATAAGGTAGTTCTACTTTTAATTATTTGAGGAGCCTCCATACTGTTGTCTGTAGTGGCTGTACCTATTTACATTTCCAACAATAGTGCATGAGGGGTTCCATTTCTTGGCATCTTCACCAACACTGGGTATTTCTTGTCTTTTGGATAAAAGTCACTCTAACATGTGTGAACTGATATCACACTATGGATTTGATTTCTAGTTCCTTGATGATTGGAAATACTGAGCGTCTTTACACATAACAGCCATTGGGATGTCTTTTCTTAGAAAAGGAATTCTATTCAGTTCCTCTGCCCATTTTTTAATTATATATTTTTTTGCTACGAGTTCCTTATTTTTTGGATATTAACCTCAATATTAGATATATGGCTTACAAATATTTTCTCCCATTCCATCAGTTTCCATTTCATTTTGTCAATTCTTTCTTTTGCTATCCAGAAACTTCTTAGTTTGTTATAGTACTTTTTACCTATTTTCACTTTTATTGCTTGTGCTTTTGATGTAATATCAATAAATCATTTTTAAGACTAATGTAAAGGAGATTTTGTCCTATGATTTTTTTAGGAATTTTGCAATTCCAGGTCATATATTTAAGCTGTCTTTAGTCCCTTCCAAGCTAATTTTTGTGAGTGGTGTAAGATAGGGGTTCAATTTCATTATTGTGCAGGTGATTATCCAGTTTTCCAGGCACTATTTCTTGAAGAGATTATCCTTTTCCACTGAATAATCTTGGTCTCTTCATCAAAAATTGATTTACTGTTTATTTCTGGGCTATTGATTCTGTTCCATTGGTCTATGTGTCTATTTTTATACCAGTATCATACTGGATTACTACAGTTTTGTAATATAGTTTGAAATGAGGGTGTGTTCTCCAAATATGTTTTTCTTTGTCAGAATTATTTTGTCTACTTGGAGTCTGAAATTAGTCTTTTGTAGGGAGCATATAGATGGGTCTTGATAATTTTTACCCATTGCAATACCCTATGTCTTTATTTATTTATTTATTTATTTATTTATTATTATTTTTATTTTGATATCATTAATCTACAATTACATGAAGAACATTATGTTTACTAGGCTCTCCCCTACCCCAAATTCCCCCCACAAACCCCATTACAGTCACTGTCCATCAGCATAGTAAGGTGTTGTAGAATCACTTACTACTTTCCCCTCCACTTTCCCTCACCCCCCACATTATACATGTTAATCATAATACCCCCTTTATTCTTACCCACCCTTATCTCTCCCTACCCTCCCATTCTCCCCAGTCTCTTTCCCTGTGGTAACTGTTAGTCCATTATTGGGTTCTGTGATTCTGCTGCTGTTTTGTTCCTTCAGTTTTTCTTGTGTTCTTATACTCCACAGATGAGTGAAATCATTTGATATTTGTCGTTCTCTGCTTGGCTTATTTCACTGAGCATAATATCCTCTAGCTGTATCCATGTTGTTGCAAATTTTAGGATTTGTTTTCTTCTTATGGCTGAATAATATTCCATGTGTATATGTACCACATCTTCTTTATCCATTCATCTACTGATGGACACTTAGGTTGCTTCCATTTTTTGGCTATTGTAAATATTGCTGCGATAAACATAGGGGTGCATTTGTCTTTTTCAAATTGGAGGGCTGCATCCATAGGGTAAATTCCTAGAAGTGGAATTCCTGGGTCTAATGGTAAGTCTATTTTGAGCATTTTGAGGAACCTCCATATTGCTTTCCACAATGGTTGAACTGATTTACATTTCCACCAGCAGTGTAGGAGGGTTCCCTTTTCTCCACAACCTCACCAACATTTGTTGTTGTTTGTCTTTGGATGGTAGCCATCCTTACTGGTGTGAGGTGATATCTCATTGTGATTTTAATTTGCAATTCTCTGATAACTAGCAGTGTGGAGCATCTCTTCATGTGTCTGTTGGCCATCTGAATTTCTTCTTTGGAGAACTGTCTGTTCAGCTCCTCTGCCCATTTTTAATTGGATTATTTGCTTTTTGTTTGTTGAGGTGCGTGAGTTATTTATATATTTTAGATGTCAAGCCTTTATCAGATCTGTCATTTGTGAATATATTCTCCCATACTGTAGGGTACCTTTTTGTTCTATTGATGGTGTCCTTTGCTGTACAGAAGTTTTTCAACTTGACACAGCCGCACTTGTTCATTTTTGCTTTTGTTTTCCTTGCCCAGGGAGATATGTTCATGAAGAAGTCGCTAATGTTTATGTCCAAGAGATTTTTGCCTATGCTTTTTTCTAAGAGATTTATGGTTTCTTGACTTACATTCAGGTCTTTGATCCATTTTGAATTTACTTTTGTATATGGGGTTAGACAGTAATCCAGTTTCATTCTCTTAAGTGTAGCTGTCCAGTTTTGCCAGCACCATCTGTTGAAGAGACTGTCATTTCCCCATTGTATGTTCATGGCTCCTTTATCCAATATTAATTGACCATATATGTTTGGGTTAATGTCTGGAGTTTCTAATCTGTTCCACTGGTCTGTGGCTCTGTTTTTGTGCCAGTACCAAATTGTCATGATTACTATGGCTTTGTAGTAGAGCTTGAAGTTGGGGAGTGAGATCCCTGCCACTTTGTTCTTCTTTCTCAGGATTGTTTTGGCTATTCGGGGTCTTTGGTGTTTCCATATGAATTTTTGAACTATTTGTTTCAGTTTGTTGAAGAATGTTGTTGGTAATTTGATAGGGATTGTATCACATCTGTATATTGCTTTGGGCAGGATGGCCATTTTGATGTTATTAATTCTTCCTAGCCAAGAGCATGGGATGAGTTTCCATTTGTTAGTGTCCTCTTTAATTTCTCTTAAGACTGTCTTATAGTTTTCAGGGTATAGGTCTTTCACTTCCTTGGTTAGGTTTATTCCTAGGTATTTTATTCTTTTTGATGCAACTGTGAATGGAATGGTTTTCCTGATTTCTCTTTCTGTTGGCTCATTGTTAGTGTATAGGATAGCCACAGGTTTCTGTGTGTTAATTTTGTACGCTGCAACTTTGCTATATTCCGATATCAGTTCTAGTAGTTTTGGAGTGGAGTCTTTAGGGTTTTTTATGTACAATATCATATCATCTGCAAATAGTGACAGTTTAACTTCTTCTTTACCAATCTGGATTCCTTGTATTCCTTTGTTTTGTTTAATTGCTGTAGCTAGGACCTCCAGTACTATGTTAAATAACAGTGGGGAGAGTGGACAATCCTGTCTTCTTACCAGTCTCAGAGGAAAAGCTTTCAGCTTCTTGCTGTTCAGTATGATGTTGGCTGTTGGTTTATTGTATATGGTCTTTATTATGTTGAGGTACTTGCCCTCTATTCCCATTTTGCTGAGAGTTTTTATCATGAATGGATGTTGAATTTTGTCAAATGCTTTTTCAGCATGTATGGAGATGATCATGTGGTTTTTGTCTTTCTTTTTGTTTATGTGGTGGATGATGTTGATGGATTTTCGAATGTTGTACCATTCTTGCATCCCTGGGATGAATCCCACTTGGTCGTGGTATATGATCCTCTTGATGTATTTTTGAATTCGGTTTGCTAATATTTTGTTGAGTATTTTCGGATCTATGTTTATCAGGGATGTGAGTCTTTAATTTTCTTTTTTGGTGGGGTCTTTGCCTGGTTTTGGTATTAGGGTGATGTTCGCTTCAAAGAATGAGTTTGGGAGTATTCCCTCCTCTTCTATTTTTTGGAAAACTTTAAGGAGAATGGGTATTAGATCTTCTCTGTATGTCTGATAAAATTCTGAGGTAAATCCATCTGGCCCGGGGGTTTTGTTCTTGGGTAGTTTTTTGATTACCGATTCAATTTCTTTGCTGGTAATTGGTTTATTTAGATTTTGTGTTTCTTCCTTGGTGAGTCTTGGAAGGTTGTATTTTTGTAGGATGTTGTCCATTTCTTCTAGGTTTTCCAGCTTTTTAGCATATATGTTTTCATAGTAGTCTCTAATATTTCTTTGTATTTCTGTTGGATCCATCGTGATGTTTCCTTTGTCATTTCTGATTCTGTTGATGTGTGTTGCCCTATGTGTTTTGATTGGAGCATTAGATCTTCTACATTTAGAGTAATTATTGACAAGTATGTACTTGTTGCCATTTTGTTAATTGTTTTCTGGTCGTATCTCATCCACATGTGTATGTGCATAAGAAGAATGTTTTTGATCATAAAATAAACAGCATTTTTCAACCCTGATAGTGTATAAGTAATATTTGTGTTCCTCTGTTCCTCACATCTCTTGCTCTCTTTTCTTATGAGTGATGAATTTCTTTTGTGGTATGCTTAGATTCCCTTTTCTTTATTTTTTGTGTATCAATTATAAGTTTTTGGTTATGGCTATCATGAGATTCATGTACAGCACTCGAAATATAGAGCAGTCTATATTGTTGATTGTTATTTAAGTTCAAATGCACTCTAAAAGCACTACATTTTCACTCCCTCTTTATACATTTTATGAATATGATGCCATATTTTTATATTATTACTTTGTGAATCCCATATATAATTTCAAGATATAATGGATTTTATTACTTTTGTCTTTTGACCTTCATAGTAGTTTTATAAGTGATTGATATACTACCTTCACTGTATTTCTGCTTTTACCAGTGAAACTTTTCCTTTCATAATTTTATTTCTAGTTATATCCTTTTCTTTTCCACTTATAGAAGACCCTTTTTAACATTTCTTCTAAGGCTGATTTAGTTTTGATGAACTCCTTTAGGTTTTGCTTGTCTGGGAAATGCTGTCTTTCAATTCTGAATGGAAACCTTACTGGGTAGAATATTATTTGTTGTAGGTTTTTTCTTTTTTTCCTTTCAGCACTTTGAATATATCATGCCACTCCGTTTTGCCTTGTAGAGTTTCTGCTGAAAAATTGCTGATAACCTTATGGGGATTCTTTGTACCAAACTAGTTGTTTCCTCTTGCTATTTTTAAGATTCTTTTTTTATATTTAATCATTGACATTTTAATTATTATGTGTCTTGGTGTGGACCTCTTGGATTCATCTTTTTGGATCCCCTGCACTTTCTGGACCTCTATGTCCCCAGATTAGGGAAGTCTTCAGCTATGATTTATTCAAATAAGTTGTCTGCCCTGCCCCTTTTTCTATGTTCTCTCTCTGGGACTCCCATAATGTAAATATTAGTATGCTTGATGTTGTTATAGAGGTCCCTTAACCTATCCTTGAATTTCTTACTATTTTTTCTTTTTGTTGTTTGGCTTGAGTGTTTTCCATTTACCCCATCTTTCAGAACCCTAATCCATTCTTCTGCATCTTCTAATTTGCTTTTGATTCCTTCTACTGTATTTTTAATTTCAGTTATTTTATTCCTCAACTCTGGTACTTTTTATATTTTCTATCTCTCTGTTGAAGTTTTCACTGACTCCATCCACTGTTCTCTCCCGTCTAGTGGGAATCTTTATAATCATTACTTGGAACTATTAGATAGATTGCTTAGCTCAGCTTCATTTCTTTCCTTTTCTCAAGTTTTGTCTTGCTCTTTTGTTTGAGCGTATTCCTCTGCCTCCTTATTTTGTTTCACTTTCTGTACTTGTTTCTATGAGTTAGGTGAAAACTTATTTTTCCCAGTGTTGAAGGAGTGGTCTTGTGTTGGAAGGTCTCCTGTGTAGACTCTGTCTGCCTGGTGGCTTTGGCTGCCTGGAGCTTTAGCAGGCATGGGCTCTCTCCTAGAGCACTCAACACTGGAGCCACCTTGGTCAGATGGCTGGAGCTGAAGCAGGCATGGGCTCTGGATGCCTGCGGCTTTCTCAGAACTTCTATGGATACATCTACTCCATGTTTCCTGCCCCTCTTGTGACAGAATTATTACACTTATATATCTTCTCTCATTCCTGTAAAGCACCAGCCCAGGTGCTGTAAATCTCTCTTTTGCTTTTCCAAGGATGGAGCCAAAGTTCATGTTTGTAGTCTCTTCCCTGTCCCACAGATTTGTGCTGACTTTTTGCCCATTTTCACTCACTGTGAGAGATTACTCTCTCTGGTGCTGTTGGGGTCACATACAAGGAGCCAGCCAAAAGATGAGAGGAGTGTGGATGAGTCACATGGAATGCTAGGGGTGTCCATGAGTCAGTTGGAGAGAAAATATCATATACTTCCTATTTATTCCTGTGTACAAGCAGTCATCCCAGAAACTCATGTGCAGAATTCTTGATAGGATCTGAGATGCAATTGGTAGAATTTGCTTCCTTTAAATGCCCTGCAAGAGTTCTATATACTGCTGTCACAGTCACCCAGCTCAAAGCTCAGTACTCTGAAGGGGGCAAGAGAGAAATGGACCTCTTTGTCAGCATCCTGTAAAGCTGAGGAATCTGGGAGCTTCCACATACAACTTGGTTCCTTCCCAATGCCCAATGAGGTTCTATTCTAGTGAACAGATTCAATGTATTAATGTCTAACATGCCAAATCAATATCTCTTCCATTTGGTTATTGTAGTATTTTTACCAACTTTATTGAGAAATAATTCACATGTCATACAATTCACCCATTTAAAGTTTACAGTTTAATGATTTTTAAACTATATTCACAGATATGTGCAGCTATCACTATGATCAGTTTAAGATCTTTTCATTACCTCAAAAAGAAACCTGACACTGTATTTGTAGATTTGTGTTAGTTATCCATTTAGCTCCATCAGCTTTTGTTTCATTTATTTTGAGGCTTTGTTGTTTTGTGCATGCACATTTAGCATCATGATGTCTTCCTTTGATCCATTTATTACTATGTAACATCACTTTTTGTCACTAGTGATTTGCACTGCTCTGAAATTCTGGGGCCACTGTAGCCATTATATTGTCCCACTGCTGTACAATGATGAGATGCAGTGTAAGGGTTAGCCCCTGGAACTCTGTTGGAGGCAGCCACAGGCAGTTTGGGCTATTGGTTCCAGCAATTGTGTGTTTTCCCATTAAGTCTCTGCTAGAATATTCATTTCCCATTTTTTCCCCCCAAAGATAGCATGTCCACAGTTCTGGGATCCAGATCTCTCAGTTGCTCAGTCCAGGATACATGGGAGGTAAAAAAAAGAAAAACCAAGGAATTCACTACAATTACACTTGATGTCCTTAGCCATTCCACCTTTGTATTTCCACTTTTCAGAATCCCTTTTTGATTGCTGAATTATTTCAAGGGTATTTGGTTTTATTAAGGAGGAAGGAAAAGAAAAAAAGGGAATCTAGACCATTTTGTCTCAGAACTACAATTCTACACCCATTTTTAAAATGTACTATTCCTATGTACCTGGAAGTACTTTGTTAGATATGGGAAAGGGTAGCTATGTTCTTACAGTATGGTACAGTAATTTTCATTCTTTCTTGTGCATTAGAATCACCTAATAAAGTAAATCAGATGACCTAGAAAATAGACTAACATTTGCACGCAGGAGGTTTGTTGGGAAGAGCGCTGGTAATTAACAACTATAATGATGAAGGGAGTAAGAACTGGCAGTGGCAGAAGGTCAATAGCAATTCAATCATAACAGAAGCCTCTGCTGTTCTAACAGGGAGTTCTGGAGCTGCAATGGTCTTTAAGAGATGTCCTAGTGGGCAAGGGGTGTGAAACTTTTATCCTTGAAGTGACAAATCATTGGGAGTAACCTACCTCTACGGCATGGGGGTAACCTTGGGAGAAGTAGCTGATTTTTTCAGGGGTTTATTTTTTATAGGGTCACAGCTGTGAGCCATCAGCAGCCAGCAATCCTGGCAGCTGAGGGAATGAGTATCTGGATCCTATAGAAAGATCTGTCAAATCCACATCAGCATGCACTGCAACTAGATAACTTGCAATATTTCCAGACTTAGGCTCTAAAGCAGGATGTTCAAATTCAGCATCTATATTTGGACCCAGGAATTTTTACTTTAGAAACTCCACAAGTGTTTCTTGTACATCAGGGTTGAAAAATACTTATATATTTTATGATTGTAAACATTCTTCTTATGGATACACATGCACATTAGATACTGTACAGAAAGTGAAGGTTCCTATGGCTAGGATTCTCACCTGGACCTGGTTGGCTTGCTCACTACACACGTGTGGGCAATACATCATCACTAACTCCATATAAAGAGCTCTGCCAGTGCTCTGGGCTGCTGCATGGCTAGAGGAGAGCAGAAGCCAGAGTGGTGGCAGTGCTGAGGACAGAGATGAGATGGTTGTGTGGACAGAGGGACCCAGAGGCAGAGACTGGCTTGCTGCATGCAGACTTGCTCTGAGTGGATTGTATTCTAGTGATTGACTTGCCACCATGGGAATAAAGTTGGTTATAAATCCTTTCACCCCAAGAACGTTCTAGTGTCATTTTTCAGACTCATTGAATCCATAGTGAACTTGTCCAGGGCCGAAACCCATTGTCAAGACAAATACAAAGGAAAATAAAGATTAACATGGAGTGAAATTACAATGTAAGAATTATTAGAAAAGCTAAATCTTGTACTAAGTTATAAAGAAAATGTATGGATTTAATTTGTGCTGATAAAATTAGAATTCTCAGGTGAATGTGTAATTGAGTGGTATATGTTAAAGCACAACATGCATAGATAATGCAAGAAGCAGTAATCATGCAGTGATTTTGATTATGAACTTACAGAGAGAGATGGGGCTGATTTCCTCATCTATTACTTGTGTGACATTCGGTAAGATTATTAAACTTTTCAAGTATTACTCCCTCATAATGAAGTTCATTCAATCAATAAATATTTACAGAATATTTGCCATGTACAAGACACTTGTCTAGGTACTAGAGTATAGCATTGAAAAGACAGACATGGTGACTACTCTTGTAGGCATAATATTTATCTCATAAACTTGTTGCTAGGATATGATATGTTGTGTGTACAAGTGCTTAACACACTGAGTAGTAACTATTTGCTCAATGAATGCCAGCTGTTGTTTTTGTTAACATCATAATTACAGCTGTAACAGGATGTCTGATGACAGTAAGACACAGACCTGTAAACATCAGTTAGAAGAAGGCATTGAATACCAAATTAAAGACTTTGGATCTGAATTTATAAATTATAGAGAGGAACTATGGCTTACTTTTCTAAACATTTTTAAGCATAGCAAATAATTTAAAAACTATTTTTTGGGAGCCAAGATGGTGGCGTGAGTAGAGCAGCAGAAATCTCCTCCCAAAACCACATATATCTATGAAAATATAACAAAGACAACTCCTCCTAAAATAGAGAACAGAGGACACAGGACAACATCCAGACCACATCCACACCTGCGATAACCAAGCGCCTCATGAAGGGGGTAAGATACAAGCCCCGGCCTGGCGGGACCCGAGCACCCCTCCCCCCAGCTCCCGGCAGAAGGAGAGGAGTCAGAAGGGAGGGAGAGGGAGCCCAGGACTGCTGAACACCCAGCCCCAGACATCCAGACCAGAGTGCAGACACAGTGCATGCGTGGGGTCCTGGATACTAGGGAAAAAGGGTGGCAGGACCAGTGAGCGGGTGCCTGAGTCCAACGTTGGAGAACAAAGAAACGGGAGCGGCCATTTTTTTTTCTTGGTGAGTGCTTTTTGGAAGTCTTAAAGGGACAGGGACCCCAATACTAGGGAAACAGGGCAGCAAGACCGGTGAGCAGGTGCCTGAGACCGGTGCCTGAGGACAAAGAAAATCGTGCGTTTTTCTTTTTTTAAAAAATTATTTATTTAATATATATATTTTTTGTTGTTGTTCTTGCTGTTGCTGTTTTGGTTTGGAGAGTGTTTTTTTGAAGTCTTAAAGGGGCAGGGCAGGACACTTAGTTCAGAGGCAGGGAATCTGGGGATATCTGGGCACTCTAACTCCCTGGGCAGCAGGGAGCACAGAGTCCCCTTATGGAGATAAATAGCCTCCCAGCTGCTCTCCCTCCAATGGGGCTCCACCATTTTGGAGCAGCAGCTGGAGCCAGGTCACACCCACAGCCACAGTGGAGATAAACTCCATAGCAGCCAGGCAGGAAGCAGAAGCCCTGTCTGTGCACAGTTGCCCAGCACAAGCCACTAGAGGTCACTATTCTCCCAGGAAAGGAAGGCCACAAACCAACAAGAAGGAAAGCTCTTCCAGCAGTCACTCGTACCAGCTCTGCAAACTATCTCCATCACCATGAAAAGGCAAAATTACAGCAGACAAAGATCACAGAGTCAACACCTGAGGAGACAGACCTACCAGTCTTCCCAAAAAAGAATTCAAAATAAAAATCATGAACATGCTGATGGAGATGCAGAGAAAAATGCAAGAGCAATGGGAAGAGGTCTGGAGGGAGATCACAGATGTCAAGAAGGAGATCACAGAAGTGAAACAAACCCTGGAAGGATTTATAAGCAGAATGCATAAGATGCAAGAGGCCATTGAAGGAATAGAAACCAGAGAATAGGAACATATAGAAGCTGACATAGAGAGAGATAAAAGGATCTCCTGGAGCAAAACAATACTAAGAGAACTATGTGACCAATCCAAAAGGAACAATATCGATATTATAGAGGTACCAGAAGAAGAAGAGAGAGGAAAAGGGATAGAAAGTGTCTTTGAAGAAATAATTGCTGAAAAGTTCCACAAACTGGGGGAGGAAATAATCGAACAGACCATGGAAATACACAGAACCCACAACAGAAAGGATCCAAGGAGGACAACACCAAGACACACAATAATTAAAATGGCAAGGATCAAGGACAAGGAAAGAGTTTAAAAGGCAGCTAGAGAGAAAAAGATCACCTATAAAGGAAAACCCATCAGGCTATCATCAGACTTCTCGACAGAAACCCTACAGGCCAGAAGAGAATGGCATGACATATTTAATACAATGAAACAGAAGGGCCTTGAACAAAGGATAGTATATCCAGCATGACTATCATTTAAATACGATGGCGGGATTAAACAATTCCCAGACAAGCAAAACCTGAGGGATTTTGCTTCCCACAAACCACCTCTACAGGGCATCTTACAGAGACTGCTCTATATGGGAGCACTCCTAAAAAGAGCACAGAACAAAACACACAACATATAAAGAATGGAGGAGGAGGAATAAGAAGGGAGAGAAGAAAAGAATCTCCAGACATTGTATATAACAGCTCAATAAGCGAGCTAAGTTAGGCAGTAAGATACTAAAGAGGCTAACCTTGAACATTTGGTAACCACGAATTTAAAGCCTGCAATGGCAATAAGTACATATCTCTCAATAATCACCCTAAATGTAAATGGACTTAATGCACCAATGAAAAGACAAAGAGTAATAGAATGGATAAAAAAGCAAGACCCATCTATATGCTGCTTACAAGAAACTCACCTTAAACACAAAGAAAAGCACAAACTAAAAGTCAAGGGATGGAAAAACATATTTGAGGCAAACAACAGAGAGAAGAAAGCAGGGGTTGCAGTACTAATATCAGACAAAATAGACTTCAAAATAAAGAAAGTAACAAGAGAAAAAGAAGGACACTACATAATGATAAAGGGCTCAGTCCAACAAGAGGATATAACCATTCTAAATATATATGCACCCAATACAGGGCACCAGCATATATGAAAGAAATACTAACAGAACTAAAGAGGGAAATAGACTGCAATGCACTCATTTTAGGAGACTTCAACACACCACTCACCCCAAAGGATAGATCCACCGGGCAGAAAATAAGTAAGGACAGAGAGGCACTGAACAACACACTAGAACAGATGGACCTAATAGATATCTATAGAACTCTACATCCAAAAGCAACAGGATATACATTCTTCTCACGTGCACATGGAACACTCTCCAGAATAGATCACATACTAGCCCACAAAAAGAGCCTCAGTAAATTCCAAAATATTGAAATTCCACCAACCAATTTTTTAGACCACAAAGGTATAAAACTATAAATAAATTTTACAAAGAAAACAAAAAGGTTCACAAACACATGGAGGCTGAACAACATGCTTCTAAGTAATCAATGGATCAACGAACAAATCCAAATAGAGATCAAGGAATTTATAGAAACAAATGACAACAACAACACAAAGCCCCAACTTCTGTGGGATGCAGCGAAAGCAGTCTTAAGAGGAAAGTATATAGCAATCCAGGCATATTTAAAAAGGGAAGAACAATTCCAAATGAATGGTCTAATATCACAACTATCAAAACTGGAAAAAGAAGAACAAATGAGGCCTAAAGTCAGCAGAAGGAAGGACATAATAAAGATCAGGGAAGAAATAAACAAAATTGAGAAGAATAAAACAGTAGCAAAAATAAACGAAACCAAGAGCTGGTTCTTTGAGAAAATAAACAAAATAGATAAGCCTCTAGCCAAACTTATTAAGAGAAAAAGAGAATCAACACAAATCAACAGAATCAGAAATGAGAATGGAAAAATCACGACAGACTCCACAGAAATACAAAGAATTATTAAAGACTACTATGAAAACCTATATGCCAACAAGTTGAAAAACCTAGAAGAAATGGAAAACTTCCTAGAAAAATACAACCTCCCAAGACTGACAAAGGAAGAAACACAAAAGTTAAACAAACCAATTACGGGCGAAGAAGGGGAAATGGTGATCAAAAAACTACCCAAGAACAAAACCCCGGGGGCCGGACGGATTTACCTCGGAATTTTATCAGACACACAGAGAAGACATAATACCCATTCTCCTTAAAGTTTTCCAAAAAGTAGAAGAGGAAAGAATACTCCCAAACTCATTCTATGAAGCCAACATCACCCTAATACCAAAACCAGGCAAAGACCCCACCAAAAAAGAAAATTACAGACTAATATCCCTGATGAATGTAGATGCAAAAATACTCAATAAAATATTAGCAAACAGAGTTCAACAGCATATCAAAAGAGTCATACGCCATGACCAAGTGGGATTCATCCCAGGGATGCAAGGAGGGTACAACATTCGAAAATCCATCAACATCATCCATCACATCAACAAAAAGAAAGACAAAAACCGCATGATCATCTCCATAGATGCTGAAAAAGCATTTGACAAAATACAACATCCATTCATCATAAAAACTCTCAGCAAAATGGGGATAGAGGGCAGGTACCTCAACATAATAAAGGCCATATATGATAAACCCACAGCCAACATTATACTGAACAGTGAGAAGCTGAAAGCTTTTCCTCTGAGATCAGGAACTAGACAGGGATGCCCATTCTCCCCATTGTTATTTAACATAGTACTTGAGGTCCTAGCCACGGCAATCAGACAAAACAAAGAAATACAAGGAATCCAGATTGGTAAAGAAGAAGTTAAACTGTCACTATTTGCAGATGATATGATACTGTACATAAAAAACCCTAAAGACTCCACTCCAAAACTACTAGAACTGATATCGGAATACAGCAAAGTTGCAGGATACAAAATTAACACACAGAAATCTGTAGCTTTCCTATACACTAACAATGAATCAATAGAAAGAGAAATCAGGAAAACAATTCCATTCACCATTGCATCAAAAAGAATAAAATACCTAGGAATAAACCTAACCAAAGAAGTGAAAGACTTATACTCTGAAAACTACAAGTCACTCTTAAGAGAAAATAAAGGGGACACTAACAAATGGAAACTCATCCCATGCTCGTGGCTAGGAAGAATTAATATCATCAAAATGGCCATACTGCCCAAAGCAATATACAGATTTGATGCAATCCCTATCAAATTACCAGCAACATTCTTCAATGAATTGGAACAAATAATTCAAAAATTCATATGGAAACACCAAAGACCCCGAATAGCCAAAGCAATCCTGAAAAAGAAGAATAAAGTAGGGGGGATCTCACTCCCCAACTTCAAGCTCTACTAAAAAGCCATAGTAATCAAGACAATTTGGTACGGGCACAAGAACAGAGCCACAGACCAGTGGAACAGACTAGAGACTCCAGACATTAACCCAGACATATATGGTCAATTAATATTGGATAAAGGAGCCATGGACATACAATGGGGAAATGACAGTCTCTTCAACAGATGGTGCTGGCAAAACTGGACAGCTACATGTAGAAGAATGAAACTGGACCATTGTCTAGCCCCATACACAAAAGTAAATTCAAAATGGATCAAAGACCTGAATGTAAGTTATGAAACCATTAAACTCTTAGAAAAAAACATAGGCAAAAACCTTTCAGACATAAACATGGGTGACCTCTTCTTGAACATATCTTCGCAGGCAAGGAAAAGAACAGCAAAAATGAACAAGTGGGACTATATTAATCTGAAAAGCTTCTGTACAGTGAAAGACACCATCAATAGAACAAAAAGGAACCCTACAGTATGGGAGAATATATTTTTAAATGACAGATCCGATAAAGGCTTGACGTCCAAAATATATGAAGAGCCCACATGCCTCAACAAACAAAGAGCAAATAATCCAATTAAAAAATGGGCAGAGGAACTGAACAGACAGTTCTCCAAAAAAGAAATACAGATGGCCAACAGACACATGAAAACATGCTCCACATTGCTAATTATCAGAGAAATGCAAATTAAAACTACAATGAGATATCACCTCATACCAGTAAGGATGGCTGCCATCCAAAAGACAAACAACAACAAATGTTGGCGAGGTTGCGTAGAAAGGGGAACCCTCCTACACTGCTGGTGGGAATGTAAATTAGTTCAACCATTGTGGAAAGCAGTATGGAGGTTCATCAAAATGCTCAAAACAGACCTACCATTTGACCCAGGAATTCCACTCCTAGGAATTTACCCTAAGAACATGGCAGTTAAGTTTGAGAAAGACAGGTGCACCCATATGTTTATTGCAGTACTATTTACAATAGCCAAGAATTGGAAGCAACCTAAATGTCCATCGGTTGATGAATGATAAAGAAGATGTGGTACATATACACAATGGAATACTACTGAGCCATAAGAAGAGGGCGAATCCTCCCATTTGCAGCAACATGGATGGAGCTGGAGGGTATTATGCTCTTTGAAATAGGCCAAGTGGAGAAATAGAAATACCAAATGATTTCACTCATCTGTGGAGTATACAAACAAAGGAAAAACTGAAGGAACAAAACAGCAGCGGAATTACAGAACCCAAAAATGGACTAACAGGTACCAAAGGGAAAGTGACTGGGGAGGATGGGTGGGTAGGGAGGGATAAGGTGGGGGGAAGAATAAAGGGGGTATTAAGATTAGCATGCATGGGGGGGAGGGAGAAAGGGGAGGGCTGTACAACACAGAGAAGACAAGTAGCGATTCTACAACATTTTCCTATGCTGATGGACTGTGACTGTAAAATGGTTTATAGGGGGGACCTGGTATAGGGGAGGGCCTAGTTAACTTAATATTCTTCATGTAAGTGTAGATTAAAGATAAAAAAAAGAAAGAAAGAAAAGGGGGATTACTCCTTGATAGGATAACACTAACTGTAAATCAATGATTAATGCATGCTTTAAATATCCTTAATTTTCATCACTTAAAGGGTGTCAGATGATCGGCTATGGAGGTACACTTTTCTGATAATATTCCTTTCTCTTAAAAAAAAGAAAAAAAAAGAAAAAAAAGCAGTTCCTGTGTGGTGACCTCCAATGAGTTCTACACAATGGTATAAAGGGCACATCAAAGTGTGGGCAAAGGGTCTGTTTGTGTTTATACAGAGGATCAAAGCCTAATTTGGCTACCCAGAAAATGAACTAAGATACGATATAAAGAAGAACTTCAAACATCAGCCCTCTCTGGAAGAGTCATACCAGAAGATGATCATCAAAATACCTCAACAATGATCCAGGCGATGCTGCAGTTGTAGCTGCATTCATCCCACCGGTTCCTGGACTTGCCATTGGAATGAAGAAGGAGATATCTAAGCTGGCCTGTGCTTTCAGTAAAACAACAAATTTGACTGGATCTATACTGTTGGAACTCAATTAAGTATTAGGAGAAGTGCAAATTGTAGCGCTCCAAAATCTTACAACTACAGACTATCTACTGTTAAAAGAATATATGGGATGTGAACAGTTCCCAGGAATGGTTTGTTTTAATTTGTCTGATTTCTCTCAGCCTGTTCAAGCACAGTTGGACAGTATCTATCATATCATAGACAAATTTTCACAAATGCATAGGGTGCCTAACTGGTTTTCCTAGCTTCACTGGAGATGGCTGGTAATTATATACCTGCTTTAGTTATGTAACTGTATTCCTATTATGTCAATGTGTGTGCATAATTTAATTAGTAGCTTAAAACCTATACATGCTTAAGTTACTCTACAAGAAGATATGTCAAAGAAATAATCAATCTTCCCATGTTTTCTTCTGCCTCTACTTCTATAGTTTTTCTTCTTCCTTACTAATTACAACCCTTAAATAGAACTCATGCCTAATATAGAATTTACCGAGTATCATAATTCCTCCAAGTGGTAAAGATACCTCAAGACAAATGCTGGGCATAGAAGCCACAGGGCATAAATCTGCAAAGAAGTTAAAAGCTATCCTTTTCAAACAATATGGCTTCTCTCTCACTTACCAACTTTACATCTCCCTGTATGGCCCCGGAAGATGACTGGTTAGCCAGAGACGGGTAAGATTCCTCAAGGGAGGAACAACCTAAGACAGGCACAGTTGCAGGGGGACCATCAGGTGAGAAATTGGGGATCAACAGTGGTGGGGCTTAGAACCTCACCCCCCCTGTTTTGAGAGAAATCTTCTGCATCCGTGGATGTTTTAGTACCCTTGTCTAGCTTGGATTAACACATAGTCTAAAGGCACACACCTGATCATCTACATTTGCTCTCTTACAACACTAAACTATGTTTTCCACCTTTTTCTTGCATCTACCTACCACTTCTGCATCTTATTAAAAATAAAAATAATAAAGGGAGAAATGTGCGATCCACATATAAATCAAGCAGAAAAATCAAACAAATATTCATATTTGACCTGATTGTTTATGGTTCATAATGTGTGATCAAAACCGAAAGTTTATGTGATGACTGCCCTTGTACTGTTCACCATGTAAGAACTTATTCACTATGTAAGAATTTATTCACCATGTAACAACTTGTTCGTTATGCTTCAGAAGATTGGAGACTGATGAGAATTAGGCTTGGGGTGGATTAATAATTGTGCATTGAGACTGACTCCCCTATACATAATTTTATTGTTGTTGACAACCATTTGATCAATAAATATGAGAGATGCCCTCTCAAAAAATATATATATTTTTAAAGAAAATCTACTGTCCAAGATATCAAAATAATCAAATTGGGAAAGGAATTTTTTTTAAGAAATGGAGATGGAACAACTGCATATTTTTATGAAAAAAGTTCATCTCAACTCCTTTCACATCATTCACAAAATTAGTTCAAGATAAATTGCAAAATTAAAGGTAAAATCTCAAAATAGAAGGGTAAGAGAAAACAGTAAAATATCTCCATTACTTCAGTGTAAACAAAGGTATCTTAGGGCATAAAAGACAATAAACATTAAAGAAAATATTGAAAACTTAACACTTCAAAAAAATTCAAAACTATTTCTTGGCAAAAGACCTTGTTAAGAAATTAGTTAATAAGCCAAGACTAGTCAAAATATTCAAAAAAGATATATCTGACAAAATACTGGTGTCAATCATATGTTTAATTATTACAATCTATTCAAAATGAAAATTTCTTTAAATCGAGGAAATATTGGAACAGACACATCATGTTAAATACGTGAAAAAGTCATCACAGAGGTGTTTTTTTCAGATTAAATATACAGCATTTTCCATTATACATCTACAAGAATGGCTAAAGTTATAAAGACTGACAGTAAATATTGTTTGGATGTCAATCGAAAAGATTCTAATTGTTTTCCCCTTACCCCAATTTCCCCTATTATTAGCATCTTGCATCTGCATGATACATTTATTAAAATTAATCAATACTGATACATTATTATTAACTAAAGTCCATGTTTTACATTAGGGTTCATTCTTGGTGTTGTGTTCAATGCGTTTTGACAAATATGTAATGATATGTATCCATCATTACAATATCTTACAGAATAATTCCATTGCTCTAAAATTCCCTTGGGTTCCTCCTATTTATCCATCCTCCTTCCCCACAAAACCATGGCAGCCACACATTTTAATGCCTCTGTAGTTTCACCTTATCCAGAATGTCAAAAAATTGAAATTATACATTATGTATACTTCTCAGACAAGTTCCTTTCACTTAGCAATAGGCATTTAAGGTGTATCTAAAAATTCATTGCTAAACGCAAAGTCACCTAGATTTTGTCTTATCTTTCAGAAGTTCTATAGTTTGGCATTTCACATTTAGTTAAACGATCCATTTTGAGTTGATATTTGTAAAACATATAGGTTCTGTATTAAATTCATAAATTTTGCATATGAAGGACCAAATATTCCAACACAATTTGTTGAAAATACTATCTTTTCTCCACTGAATGGACTTTCCTCCTTTATCAAAGATCAGTTGAATATATTTGTATCGGTTGACTTCTGGATTTTCTATATTGTTACATTGATCTATATTTCTATTTTTTGCCAATAATATGTTTGCTTGATTACTGAAGCTTTATGTCTTGAAATTGTGTACTATGTGCCCTCAACATTTTTCTTCAGTATCTACTCTAAGTGTTTGACCTTCCATGTGAACTTAAAATTTTAAAATCAGTTCTTTGATAGGTGCAAAACAGCTTGATGAATTTTGATTGGGAGTACATTGTTTATGTAGACTGAGCTGGGAAGAATTTACATCATAACAATATCAAGTCTTCCAATCCACAAACACAAAATAGCTCTCAACTTATTTAGATCTTTGATTTCTTTCATAAGAATTGAAATTTCTCCATATAGATCCTGTATATATTTTGATAGATTTTTACCTGTTTCATTTTTTGAATGCTGTAGTAATGGCGCTGTTAAATTAAATATCAATTTTCAGTTTTTACTGGCATATAAGAAATAAGTTGATTTTTATATATTATCCTTATATCCTAAAGGCTTGTTATATTTACTTATTAGTTCCAGGAGTTCTTTGGCCAGTTTTCAGGGATTTTCTACATAGACAACATGTTATCTGTGAAGTTTTGTTTTTAACTTGCATCCCAATCTGGAGACATGTTATTGAAATTTCTTGTCTTATTGCACAATCTAGGCTTTCCAATACAATGGTGAACAGGTGTGGTTGAGGGGGATATGTTTGATCATTTCTGGTTTTAGTGGGAAAGCATCTATTTCTCACCTTTAAGTGTGATTTTTTGTGTAGACTTTTTATAACAGTGCTTTATCAAGTGTTCTCTATATTTATAGTTTGCTGAGGTGATTTGTTTAAGTTTTTTGCCATGGATAGGTGCTGGATTTTTTTCAGATTTTTTCCCTGTATTTAGGTATGATATGGTTTTTCCTATTATGTTGATATAATGGGTTACATTAACTAGGAACTGTTCCTTCTGCTTCTTTTCTGAAAGATGTTCTAGAGAATTGTATTACTTCTTTCTTAAGTATAGCAGAATTCACCAGTAAAATCATCTAAGCATGGTGATTTTTTTCTTAGAAGATTATTATTTATTGATTCAATTTATTTAGTAAATCTAGGCCTATTCATATTACCTATTCTTCCTTGTTTGAGATTTGGTAGCTTATATTTTTTAAGGGATGGTCTCTTTCATCTAAGTTTTCAAATTATTTAGTCTGTCAAAGAACTATTTTTAGTATAGTTGATTTTCTTTATTGCTTTCAAATTACTTCTGCTTTATTTTTATTATTTTTCTTACTTGCAATCTTGAATTACTTAGATATTTCTTCCTTTCTAATATATACATTATATTCAATACATTTTCCTCTAATCACTGCTTTCACTGCTTTCACTGCATTTCACAAATTCTGATAAGTTGAAATCTTGTTTCAAATTAGTTAAAATACTATTTAATTTTTCTTAAGATTTCTTTTTTAAGCCTTTTGTTATTAGAAAGCATGCTCTTCAGTTTCTAAATATTTGGGTAGTTTTCATCTATCCTATTGATATACAGATGAATTTTACTGTGACATGAGAAATAATTTCTATGATTTCTATTACTTTAAATTTTGAAGTTGTTATTTACTGTCCAGAGCACAGTTTTTATTTTTGAATGTTCCCTGTAAGCTTCAGAAGTATATTGACTCTGCTGGTGTTGGTTGGAATAATAGGATTATGCAGAAAAAAGGTACCAATAAGATGTATGTACACACATACCTATCATATATATGCATATATATTACATTTCTGTGTGTACATCTATCTTTATGTATACAATATATGTGCATATACAGAGATACATTCATAGAAAGAACTGAAGCATGCAATTGTGAGATCTGCCAACTCTAAAAACTGTAGTACTGGCCCCAAGAGATTAGAGAGTCTGACAGAAGCTGATGTTGCAGTCAAGTCCAAAGACATTCTGGAAGCAGAAATTCTTCCTCCTTGGAAGACCTCAGCCTTTTCTCTTAAGACCTGCAATTGATTTAATAAGGGATAGCCACATTATTGATGGTAATGTGCTTTACTGAATATCTGTGGATTTAAATGCTAATCATATCTAAAAAATACCTTCACAGCAAAATGTAGAGTGGTGTTTGAAAACCCTAGCTACATTGACAGACAAAATTAACCATCACAGACAATTCTTTTTCAACTCTGAATTCATATTCCTCTCCTTAAACCATACTTATTCTCCAAATGAAAACAATAGTAATATCATACTTGTGCTTAGTATGGTACAATTGTCCCTTTTCCCCCAGAAAAGGATGCAATGTCCTTGAATGATGTGCACTATTCTCCATAATATCTTATAAATTCAATACTATTGTGAAGTTAATAATACTCAATACCTAAATTACATCAGTGTTATATGATATGGGGATAAGAGAGGGATGAGAAAAGATACTATATACAAACATGCAAACAACAAACATGTCTAACAAACTAAGGAAGAAATAATTAAAATATTACAGTCTTTATTTCTATAACACTTCAGATGTTTATGGCTGATATTTAAATTTCACTATTTACTCTGGATTCCATTTGCCCTCAACAAGCATCTCAGCTCGTCATGGTTCTTAACCTGTTAGGGTAATTCAAATGTTTATTCATGAAAGACCTAAGCCATTAGGACTCCTGCCTGAATTGACTGGTTAAAGTTTTCTATTGACCTTAACTACAGGTTTTGGTAATAATAAGAGACAACCTAAAGGAAATCCTATATTCCAGACAATCTTTTTCTTACCTCAATTGTTAAGTAATGCTCAAATCTCCCCCTTGGCAATCAGGACCAATCATTTCAGCCACTTCTTTTCCTTTTGATTCAAATGCATGAGAAACCCAAAGCTCCTAGATGGAGTCTTAACTTTCAATTCAATGGAATAATTATTCTCTTTTGAAATAAAATCTTTAGACAAGCATATCATAGGATTATGAAAAGGAAGAAAAAATTTGCTAGTGACTCACTCAGGGTAACTGTACATATTCCCACTCCCATTTTCATCCCTTGATTCCTGGAAGCCTGACTATCAGAGAAGCAGCAATATATATTATATATTGCTGATTTAGAGCATATACAGCATCCTGGGGAAGCTTGCCCAGTCCTGCAAAGTACTGCTACCTACCTGGTGTTATGACTGAATCTTCAAAAGGCTGTACTAACATTATATCAAGAAAAGTGCTTCAGGAAAGATAAATCAGGAAAACAATTCCATTTACAATTACAACAAAAAGAATAAAATACCTAACAATAAGCCTAATTAAGAAGGTGAAAGGCCTGGACTCTGAAAACTATAAGACACTCATGAAAGTAATTAAGACACAAATAAATGGAAATTTACCTTGTGCTCATGGATAAGAAGAATTAATATTATCAAAATTGCCATCCTGTCCAAAGCAATTTATATATTCAGTGCAGTCCCTATCAAAATACTAATGGTATTTTTCAAAGAACTCAACAAAATAATCCTAAAATACAGATGGAATCTACAAGACTCCAAATAGCCAAAGCAATCCTGAGAAAGAAGAACAAAACCAGAGTTATTACACTCCCTGACTTCAAGCTCAACTACAAAGCTACATTAATCATAACAATATGGTACTGACACAAGAATAGACCCATAGATCATGGAACAGAATAAGAGCCCAGATATAAACCCACACATATATGGCCAGTTAATATACAGTAGAGGAGCCAATGAATATACAATGGGAAAAAACAACCTCTTTAACAACTGGTGTTGGCAAAACTGGGCAGCTACATGCAAGAGAATGAAACTAAATTACTGTCTAACTCCATATACACAAAAGTAAATTCAAAATGGATAGAAGACCTAAATGTAAGGCATGAAACCATAAACCTCCTAAGAAAAACTATGCAAAAATCTCTTGAACATAACCATGAATAATTATTTCTCAGACACATCTCCCTTGAGCAAGGGAAACAAAATCATGGAAGCAAAAAATCATGGAACAAAAAAAATAAACAAATGGGACTATATCAAGCTAAAAATCTTCTGTACAACCAAGGACACCATCAGCAGAATGCAAAGGCAAACCACAGTACAAGAAAATAAATTCATAACTTATTCATACAATAAAGGGCTAACATCCAAAATATATAAAGAGTTCATATGCTCAACACCAAAAAAACAAATAACCCAGTTCAAAAATGGGCAAATGACCTGAACAGACATTTTTCCAAAGATAAAATATAGATGGCCTACATGCCATGAAAAGAAGCTCAACATGTCTAATCATCAGGGAAATGCAAATTGAAACCACAATGAAATATCACCTCACACCTTTTAGAATGGCCACTATCTAAAAGATAAGAAATAACAACAATTGTTTGCAAGGATGTGGAGAAATGGAAACTCTCCTGTACTGCTGGGAACAATGTAAATTGGTATAATCACTGTTGAAAGCAGTATGGAGTGCCACAAAAAAACTAAAAATAGAAATACCATTTGACCCAGTAATTCTACTTCTAGGAATTTGCCCAAAGAAAACAAAATCCGTGATTTGAAAAGATATATGTACCCCTATGTTTATTGCTGCACTATTTAGAATAGACAAGATATAGAAGCAACCTAAGTGTTCATCAATAGATGAATGGATAAAGAAAAGGTGGTACATATACACAATGGAATATTGTTCAGCCATAAAAAAGAAATCCTGCCATTTGAAACAACATCCATGGACATAAAGGGTATTATGTTCAATGAAATAAGCCAGGTGGCGGAAGAGAAATACTGTATGATTTCACTTATTTGTGAAATATAAAAACAAACCAAAACAAAATGAACAAAATAGCAATAGACTCATAAATACTGAGAAGTGACTGGTTGTCGCCATGGGGGAGGGGTTGGAGTAAGTGGGTGGAGAAGGTGAATGGGATAAAGGGGCACAATAATTCTATCTCATAATATAAGTTAGTCAGAAGGATAGTAGTACAGCGTGGAGAATATAGTCAATGATTTTGTAACATCTTCCTATGTTGGCAGATAGTAACTTTACTAGTGGAGTTGAGGATTTAATAATATAGGTACCTGTTGAACCACTGTGTTTAATGCTTTAAACCAATATAAGATTGTATATCAATCTCAATCATACTTCAGTTAAAAAAATATACAACTGCTTCATGATGGTGGAGAACTTGGTAAGAATAATGAATTCCATGAGTCTGAGCACATTGCCACACTTCATTTTTGTAAATTGAGTCCCTTTATCAGAAGCAATACTTTGTGGGATACCATGACAGTGGATGATAGTTTTGGCTGAAGCACTGCATTCAGGAAAGGTTAAACTCTATCTGCAATATACTGGATAGGCTGGATACCTTTTGTTGATAATTCATATGGGGCACAAATATCTTCACATTTTTCACTGAAAGATCTATCCAAATACCTCTTCCCCATACTGCTTTGTCACCAATTTTCCAATCATGTTCCTTTCATGTCTTTGAATATTCATCCAAACCACACTCCATGAATCTTTATACTATATCATGTCCATTCCTTACTCCTTCCAAGCAAAATAATGAGCTACACTTCTCTTAAGTTCTGCCAACTGTAGGTAGTTTCATTTAGTACTGTCCTTCAATGTTATGTCAGAAATAGGCTGTGGTACTGCATCTGTCTACTTCTGGGTAGTGCCTGCATATCATACAGAAACATTTGTAAAGCAGGCCCACGTTTTCTCTTCTGCCAACTGATTATAGGGAATTCTTATTAAGCCATAGGTACAGGCTGGTAAATTGAAGATAGTGTAGCAGAAGTGGAGTCCATGAGCATTTGGGCTACTTCATGTAGCTTACTTGTGCCTTTGGAGATTGCTCAATCATAATATCATATAGAATATTATCATTTGATAAGGGAGTACTGCTATCCCAACTTTATGGGTTGATAAGTAAGTCAGACTAGCCCCCATTCATGAGGGAAACTCAGGCTTCATGGTAACTTACTGGCCCATTGTTAAGTGTTCATTATCTACGAAGGCCCAGTAGCAAATCAAAAGTCAAAAGCTGTTTCTCAAAAGGAGAACAATTATTCTCAGATGATGGCAGAGCTTTGCTACAAAATACAAAATTCTTTACTGCAATTCTCTTATAGGGGCTTGCACAGAAACTTGGACTTGTTGAAGAACTCTTTTTAGGATCCCACTCAAAACTAGCAGTTTTTTGGGTCATTTGGTAAATGGGCTATAGTCCACACCCAAATGAAGACTATGTTGCCTCAAAAGTCTGAAGGCCTAGTAGGCATTGTGTCATAAACTTGGTTATAAAGGGGACTACCTCAACACTTATTCTTCATCTTGCAAGGGACATTGTTACCCACCCACATAACTGAACTCCTGAAAACTTCACTGAGGTAGAAAACTCTTGAATTTCTCAGATGTATCTTTTACCTTCAGACATGTAATATCCTCCCAATTAATAAAGAGTCATTACTAATCCTTCCTTCATAGGTCCAGTCAGTATAATGACACCAATGTAATGGACCAGTGTGATGTCTTATAGAAGGAAAAGGTGTCCAAGATTCCTGCAAACTAAATTATGAAATAACGTCTATACCAATATACATTCACACCAACAGTGCACAAGGGTTTCTTTACCACCACACCCTTGCCCACATTTGTTATCTTTTGTCTTTTTGATGGTAGTCATCCTAATGAGCATGAGGTGATATCTTCCTGTAGTTTAAATTTGCATTTCCTGGTGATTAGTGATGTTGAGTACGTTTTCACATACCTGTTGACTATTTGTATGTCTTCTTTGGAAAATTGAATATTCAGGTCTGTTGCCCATTTTTTAATCAGATTGTTTTTCCTATTGAGTTGTATGAGTTTCTTAGATATTTTGGATATTAATACCATATCAAATGTGTTTCCAAATTTTTTCTCCCATTCTTTAGGTTGTATCTTCACTCTGTTGATTGCTTCCTTTGCTGTATTTTTACTTGGATGCAATCTCAGTTGCCTATTTTTACTTTCATTGCTTGCAGTTTTGTGTTATATCCAAAACATTATAGCACAGCACAGTCCAATATCAAGTTTTCACTGATGTTTTCTTATAATACATTTATGCTATTAGTTCTTGTAGTTATGTCTTAAATCCATTTTGACATGTTTTGTATGTGGTGTGAGAAAAGTGTCAAATTTCATTCCTCTTTATGTGGGTATCCAGTTTTGCCAGCACCATTTATTGAAGAGACTATCTTTCCCCATTGTGTTTTTGGAAACCTTATGGAAGATCAGTTGAATATAAATATGTGGATTTATTCCTGGGCTCTCTATTCCCTTCCATTGGTCTATATGCCTGATTTTATGCCAGTATCATACTGTTTTGATTAAGATTGATTTATAATATATTTTGAAATCATAAAGTGTGATTATTTCAGTATTCTTTCTTCTTGTTCAATATTTCTTTGACTATTTGGGTTTTGTAGTTCCATATGAAGTTTGGATTTTTTTTATTTCTGTAATAACATCATTGGAATTTGATAGGAATTACATGGAACATATAGATTGCTTTGGGTATTATGGACATTTAACAATATTAATTTTTTCCAATCCATGAACACAGGATATCTTTCCATTTATTTGTGCCTTCTTCAATGTATTTCATCAGTGACTTATAAGATTCAGTGTGCAGATTTTTCCCTTCATGGGTTAAATTTATTCCTAAGTATTTTCTTGTTTTTGATGCTATGCATGGGATTAGTTTATTTATTTCTTCTATACATAGTTCATCTTTTGTATACAGAAATATAAGTAATTTTGTATGTGGCTTCTTTATCCTTCAACTTTACTGAATTTATTTCTTCTAACAGGTTTTTTTTTTTTTTGGTGGAGTCTTAAGGTTTTCCTATATATAAGATCTTGTCATCTGCAAGTAGAAAGAATTTTACTTCTCCTTTTTGGATTTGGATTAATCTTATTTCCTTTTCTGGCCTAATTGCTCTATTACTTCCATTTTACCATTGAGTATGATGTTAACTGGGCCTGTCATATATGGCCTTTATTAATTTGCAGTACATTCCTGCTGTACTTAATTTATTGAGAGTTTTTGTCATGAAAGGATGTTGAATTTTGTCAAATGTTTTTTTGATTTATTGAGATAATATGATTTTTGTCCTTCATTATGTTACTGTGGTATATCATAATTATTGATCTGCTATTTGAACTATCCTTGCATAACAGATATAAATGCCACATGATCATAGTTTATGATCTTTTTAATATGGTCTTGATTTCAGTTTGATATTATTTTGTTGAGGATATTTGCATCTGTATTCATCAGAGATATTGGCCTGTAATTTCCTTCTCTTATAGTGTCCTGGTTTAGCTTTGGTATCAGGGTAGTAATGGCCTCATAAAATGAGTTTGGTAGTATTCCCTCCTCTTTAATTTTTTGGAAGAATTTGAGAAGGATTGACTTGAATTCTTCTTTAAATGTTTGATAGAATTCACAAGTGAATTCATATGGTCCTGGTGTTTTATTTTTGGGAGGTTTTTGATTACTGATTCAATCTCCTTACTTATTCTTGGTCTGTTCAGATTTTCTATATGTTCTTGAATCAGTGTTGGTAAACTGTATGTTTCTAGGACTTTATCCATATCTACTACATCATTCAATCTGTTGGTATATAATTGTTTATATTAATCTCTTATGATTCTTTGTATTTCTCTTGTGTCAGTTGTAATGTCCACCCTTCATTTAAAATTTTATTTGATTCATCTACCGTTTTTTTTAGTCTAGCTAAAGATTTGTCTTTTTCTTAAAAAAAACACAGTTCCTAGCTTCACTGATGTTTTTCTGTTGTCTTCTAGTGTCTATTTTATTTACTTCTCCTTTGCTTTTATTATTTCCTTCATTTTTCTAACTTTGGGCTTAGTTTGCTCTTCTTTTCATTGTTCCTTGAGGTGTAAAGTTTGGTTTTTGATTTGAGATCTTTCTCTTTCCCTAACATAGGAATTTTCACAGTATACTTCCCTCTTAGACCTGATTTTGCTGCATTTCATAAGTTTTGGTACATTGTGTTTCCATTTTTTGTCTCAAGGTATATTTTGATTTCCCTTTTTTATATCTTCTTTGAAACCATTGGTTGCTCAGGAATGTCTCATTTCATTTCCAAATGCATTTAAATATGCAAACTTTCCTGTTGTTTTTTATTTATAATTTCATATCAGTGGGAACAGAAAAGATATTTCGTATGATTTCAATATTCTTAAATTTGTTATGGGTTGTTTTGTGGCCCAATGTATAATCAATCCCAGAGAATGTTCTATGTGCCCTTGAGAAGAATGTGTATTATGCTCCTATTCAACGGAATATTCTGCATGTTGGTTACATCCATTTGGTGTATAGTGTTACTAAAGTTTGTTGTTCCCTTATTTTCTGTCTGGACAACCTATCCAATGTTGAAAATGGGGTACTAAAGTACTCTAGAATTATTATATTTTTATTTTTCCTTTCAGTTATTTTAATATTTGCCATATATAATTAGTTACTTAATGTTAAATGCATATATATTTACTATGTTATGTGCTATTGATATACTGACATCTTTATCATTGTTTAATGACCTTCTTTGTTTCTTGTGACAAAGTTTGGAAAACAATTTTGTCTTATATAATTTTAGCCATCCCTACCCTCTTTTGTTTACCATTTACATGGAATATCTTTTTCCCATTTTTTAACTTTGATACTATGTGTGTCCTTAAAACTATAATGAATCTCTTGTAGGCAGTATATTATTGGATTTAAATTTTCTTTTAATCCATTCAATCACAGTATATCTTTTGATTAGAAAATTTAATACATTTACATTTAATTATTGATAGATAAGGATCTACTATTACCACTTTAATTGTGTCCTAATTATTTTTTATTCATTTTATGGATTTCTTTCTTGCTTGATATCTGCTTTTTGACTTTTTTGTAGTGGTATGCTATAATTATTTTCTTTTTATCTTCTGTGTACCTACTAGGCTCCTTTCTTTGTGTTTAACATGATGCTTATATAAAACACCATATAGTTACAAAAGTCTGCTTTAAGCTGGTAATAATGTGACCTTAACTGCATTAAACAACTATAATTTTTCTTCTTTCCCCATATATTTTGTCATTGATTTCTCAATTTACATGTTTTACAGTGTATTATACTATTTTTGGGTTCATCTTTTTTGGGAACCTCTGAGCTATCTGGATCTGGATGTCTATATCCCTCTCAAAGTTTGAGAATTTTACAGCCATTATTCCTTTACATGAATTTTCTGATGCCCTCTCTATCTCTTTGTCCTCCCATAATGATTATGTTGGTCTTCGTGCTTGTGTCTTATAAATTCCATAGCTTTTATTCACTCATCTTCATTTCATTTCTTTTTTTTCTGCTCTTAATAATTTCAAATGACTTGTTTTCTTGTTCACAGTTTCTTGTACTTGATTGACTCTACTATTAAAGCTCTTTATTGCATTTTCATTTCATTCATTGTGTTCTTCAGCTCCAGAATTTCTGTTTTCTTTTAATTATTTATATCTCTTTGTTGAATTTCTAATTTTTCATGTGTTGTTTTCCTGAGTTTGTTGAGTTATCTACCTGTGTTCTCTTTAGGTCATTGAGCTTCCTTAAAAATTATTTTTAATTATTTGTCAGACAATATGTGTATCTCCATTTCCTTGGGGTTGGTTATTAGAAAATTGTTGGGTTCCTTTGGTGGTGTCATGCTTTCTTTATTTTATTTATTTTTTTGTTCCTTGAATTCTTGCATTATCTCTACATTTGAAGAAGCAATCACTTCTTCCAGTCTTTACTGACTGGCTTTGGGAGAGAAAGACTTTCACCAGTCTTTTTGGCTAGGTATCCTTGGGATCTCTCAGACCCTTTCTATAATGTACTCACTCTCAGGATGGAGTCTTTGGATTGTATATGCCTTCTCTCAGTCCTGAAAAGCAAAGCTGGGAGAGCCTCCCACTTATTTTCATAAAGGCAGTGTCCTTATGTGTTGAAGGCTATCCATCCTCTCACAATTTAGCATAGTAGAGCCATCTGTCTGCATGTGCTTGTTCGTGGTATGCAAATGCTTTCATGTGCATATATGGTTATGTGGGGGGCTCTGACCATATGAGTTAAAGTATACATGAAGTCTTGGTGCACATGAAATAGTGGTGGGGGTGCTCCATGGGATTCATGGGTGTGCTTCCTAGTGGAGCCCACAATGTGGTCAGTAGAACTGGGAATGTTCCAGTTGTGAGTACTCACCCATTTTCTCTTTTCCTAGCTGCTCCTAGACTGTTCAGCCATGCTGATTCTTTCAGTGTTCTTTGTGGGGGTGAGAAAGAAATGGTCCTCATGGATAGCTGGGGAAACTGGGTGATCACTATGCTCTCACTTTCTCCCATGTGAGAAATTATGGGCCATTAGGATCTCCTTGCTACTGAGCTAGCTACCTTGAGGGGAGAGAAGATGTGGATTAAGTAAAAATGTTCTTCTTACTCTCTTCAATGTATCTTTTCTCAGATTTTTGCTTCAGTGGAGTGTGAGAACTATCTGCTCGCCTCCTGACCTCCTACAAAGGTACTCTTGTCCATGGGTGGTTGTTAGCATTGGTGCTTTAGTGAGATGGTGAGGGTTGAAAACTCCTGTTTTGCCACCTTGTTGATGTTATTTCAACATGCTCAAGCTTTATTTTGGATACAGTAACCTAGCATAACTTTTTTCACATCTTTTATTTTAACCTATATGAGCCTGTGTTTACAGTGAAGATTTTTGTAACAACATGTAATTGCTATTTTCTTCTATTCTGAAAATCTCTGCCTTTTAATTGGTGCATTTTGATCTTTAGAATATTTCAACCATTAATCACATTGAATATGCTTATTGATATAGTTGGATTAATATGAACCAACTATTCATTGAAACTATTCTTTCTCTTTTTTCCCATTCAGACTTTCCTGGTTTTAACTGAGTATTTCATATAATTCCATCTTATTTCCTGTCTTAGATTATTTGCTATACTTAACTAAAAAATAACGCTTTCCCTGAAGTTTACAACTTTTAAAACTAATCTAATTCCACCTACAAATAACATTATACTGCTTTATTTGTAGAGCAGATATCATAATCATAATAGTATAATCCTAATTCCCTGTCTTGTCCCTCATGACATTGCTGCCAGTCTTTTCACTTATTCATATATTAATATAACTGAATACATTTTTATTACTATTACCTTAAGTCATGGTTATCCCTTAGTACAGTTAAGACTAAGAACAATAGAAGATTTTAGATATTACTTACATACCTCAGATACTCCTCTAATGCTTTTCTTTTCTTTATTTAGATCTAAGTTTCTGACCTATATCATTTTCTTTCTACTTAAAGAACTTCTTTTAACACTTCTTGTAGGGCAGATCAGCTCTTGAATTCCCTAAGGGTTTTCTTGTCTGAAAAAGTCTTTATTTTTTCCTTCATTTTAGAAGAATAATTTCAGAGTATAGAATTTCAGGTTTGTGTGTTTTTAAAATCACTTTAAATATTTTACTCCATGCTCTTTCAAGATTCTTTCAAGATTTTTTCTCCTTTTCTTTCCTTTCCTGAAGTTTGAACATGATATGCCTACATGTGAGTTTCATGGTTGTTTCCTGCTTGATGGTTTCTGTGCTTCCTGAAACTGGTTTGTTGTCTGCCATTAATTTTGAAAGTTGTCAAGTATTGTTGCATCACATATTCTTTCTGTTCTGTTCTCTCTCTTCTTTCTGTACTCCAATTAGCCAAATTAGCCAAATGCCACATTTTTTAAATTGTCCCACTGTTCTCTAACATTCTTTTCTGTTTGTTTATTCTTTTTTTTTTTACTCTTTGCATTCCAGTTTGGAGAGTTTTGATTGGCCTGTCAATAATCATACTGATTTTTTCCTTGGCTATGTTAAGTCCACTGACAAGCTTGTCAAAGATCTTCTTTTCTGCTGCAGTGTTTTTTCACTTCTGACATTTCCTTTTGATTTTTTCTTAATGTTTCCATCACTCCCTGTTCTTTTGTGCTGTCTACATTTTTTTCCTTTAGTGTCCCTAATATAGTAATCACACTTATTCTATATTCCTTGTTTCATAAGTCCAACATGTGTTATGTCTAAATCTTGTTCTGATGCTTTGATTCTTGAGACTTGTTTGTTTTTTTCTTTTGGTTTGGTTTGTAATATTTTCTTGAAAGTCAGACATTATATCAAGTGGTAAGACTGAGGTAAGTAGTCCTCTAGGAATTGGGCTGTATTTGTTGTTTACCATAGCTATAGACTCCAGAGGCTTCAAACTCCTCTAATACCTTTGTTTTTGTCTCCAAAAAGTTGTGTTTCACTTCTCTACTCATTTTCAGAAAAAGCCTATGCAGTGTACTATTTTCAGTTTTAGTCTACTATTATTATACTGGAGCCTTTTGGTATGGTGCAAGCTATTAGGGAGTAGATTGCTATATAATAATTTGATTAAATCTTCATCCTTAAGAAGCCTGTGTCTCAGGACTATGGCTTCAGAACTGATTCTCCAGTAGTATACAAATTTATTTTTGCCTGCCCACTACTGCCTTCTCTGGCTACAGCATTTTGAATTTATTTTATTGAAGCCCTTAACAATGTTGGCTATGATTTTCACCCCTTACATAGGTCAGTAAGTATACAGAGGACTGCAGTTGAAATAAAACACATACCCCAACTTGGATAAGACTCTGGAAACATATTTTTCCCTGGAAAGTGGGCATTCCTATGTTGAAGGCTCTGGGCTTATTCCACAGTGATTTCTCTTCCATTGTCCTGAGAAAGCCATGAAGAGATATCTCTCAGATCTTCTCTATGTTAACCTGTTGAACTTGTAGGTAATACCCATAAAGGTGCGGGGTGATCTTAAAAATATGGCCTCCGATAATTTCTCACTCTTACGCTAATCTATGCATGGCAGAAATTAATTAAAATTACCATGTAAGTGTCCCTAAAAGTTTATGGTTCCAGCAGTTTTTGGTCTTAAGTAAACATATCTTGGCTATGTTTCTATGGGGCCACCTATCTCTCTGGGTCAGGCTGGCAGATTGCTCTGGGGCTTCAGTTCTCTGTAGGTCCATGGAAAGTTGTTGATTTTCAGTTTGCTAGTTTCTTTTCATAAGGATTGAATTGATGTTTCCAACCTTTACATGTTGGAGCTGAAATTAAATGTTCTTCAAGGCTTCAAATTTATGTTTTATTTCTAAAAAATTCAATATTACATAGTTATTTTAAATACATTTAAATTACTCATATGTAATCTAAAATTTTTGTTCTCATTTTTACACAAGTCATTAACGTAAGTGACTAAGTCCTCCAATCTTCCATTTATGGATTGTAAAGAAAATATACATGCATCTTTGATATTGAGGCCCTTGAGTCACCTGGTCCACTGAAGTATATAGAATCATGGGGAAACAAGATAAAACAAAATAAAACATGGCATCTGTGTTCAGTTGAACATACATTTTAATTTTGATTCAACCAATTTTTTTGTTTTTGTAATAAATTTAGCTTCTGTGAGCCACAGTTTCTTTTTCTGTTAAAGAACTCCCTTATAAGATGTCATAAATAAATGAAATAACACACATGGTTCCCACCAAAATGCTTAGCACATAGGGAATTGATAAATGATATTATTAACTTCAGTTTGCTTTAAAATCTTAATTAATCCAAACAATGCCTCAGATCCACAACAACAAGGAATTTTTAAGAACCTACTTTCTCATTTGCTACCCTCATTGTTCTGTCAACTCTCAGTGACATATTCATTGAAATTTACTGTATATTTCCACTTTTGCTTTCTTATGTTTTGAATTGATAGTACTTTTAGATCATGCTCTCAGCATGTCACTTGTTCTTATAGTAGAATTGTGGTAGAAAATAGGCTCCACACTTTCTTTTACCACTTTTCTGAATGGTCAAGATACACTGACCTTGTTGTCTTCACAACATGTCAAACTCTTTCCTTCTTTGATGATTTTGCATTTGCTGTTCCTATTGCCTATATATGGCCTCCTTTCATCCTGTTAATATGATCTATATATTGTCTCAGTGACTCCTTTATGTTACCTTACTTATTCTTCTCATATTATTAATAATCTCTCTAATTATTTGCTTATTTTTCTTGTGCAATTTTCATTCACCTCCACTCAACTGCAAACATCATGCAGGTGATCATTTCTGTATGATTAAACAACATGTTCCTATGGCCATATTTTCTCATATGCATATATTGCTAGAAGTCAATAAATATATGTTAACAATGAATGAGTGGTCAGGTGCTTTATGTAGACTATTAAAGGAGAAAAATATTCCCACACTTATTAAAGTGGTAAGGCATACTTTATTCAGGTCTATTGTGATAGGTATAGGGACTACTACAATGGAGTTTTACAGCAGGGGAGAAATATTGGGCTCAACTCTGAATATGGTACAAACAAGTGGGTATTTATAGAAATGGAGCAGGAGGTGGAGGGTTTGGTAGGTTCTGGCTAGAGACACTTGAGAAGATTCTTGCTAAAATTAGGCTTTTGAGGATGTGCCTAAGGATACGACCTAGTAAAGAAAAGGTCTCAGAGGAGCCTATCCAGAGTTTGGTTAAGGAGAATGACTTTGTCATTCCCTCTTAAAGTTCAAGGCAAGAAGAGATATTCTTTCCTTTGAATAACGTAAGATCAGTTTCTCATCTGGTCACCTTTTGTTCCTTAATGAATTGCAGAATCATCTGTCAAGACTTGGTAGTAGAAAATATTTGCTGGATAGTGCAGTCAGGCATTTAATGGTACAAATTTCTTTGAAAACAGAAACAAAAATTAATGGCTGGAAATCCAGTTTCTGAACCCAGAGAGTATCCAGTCAAGATTTCTATATGTTAAACTTGAAATATCTTTAAATGGTAGAATGAGGACAAAAGTGGCAATCCTATAAATTTCCCAATTTGCAGTTTGAATATCTTTACTGAGTACATCTAGTGTTTCAGTGAACTCTGTGAGTAACCCACAAAAAATAATGCATGATGATTATCCATTATGATTTGTTGTGGTAATTTATTTGAAGTTTATATCAAATCATCCAACTTCAGCTTACAGGGCTTGGGGAAAAGGACCATTTTACTTCTCAGTGATGGTCAAGTCAGGAGGATGGGTGAAAAATGGAAACATTAGTTATAAGAGTTGTAGCCAAATATTGGAGAAAACTAGTAGAGTTGAGCAGGATCCAGTCCGGTTTATAAGTAGATAACAAAGAGGAAAGTAAAATGGAGTTTACCAAGAGATAAAAAATAGGTCAAAGACAATGAGCAGGATTGTAATCTAATACCCACAACTGTATTTTACTTAAGCAAATTAAGTTGCATTGGTAAAATGCTTTTAACCAATATTTGTAGAAGATACTTTTAAGATTTGCTTTTGCTTTGGTGTGTAATCTTATGGAGGCTGTAAACTAAATTTTAGATGAGTGACGGAATAGACATCTACCAACTGTCTGTATGACTCCAATGTTCATCTGAATGAATAACATATCCAGTCTATCTACAATTAGCTTATTTTTTCTGTTTAACTCAGGTAGTTGATCTCAGAGATGCCGGAGTCCTTGAGAGCCCCTGGTGGAAGTCAGGGAGACTTAAGTTCAAATGGCTATAGGCAGTCAAGGGATTGAAGTGAAAAGGGAAAGTCTGGCAGGGTTGGGCACAGGGATGGAGGTTGTAAACATTTGAAAGGGAGACATATCAAAGGAAACAGGGGAGCTGAACAGAAGATTGAAGTCAGAAAAATGGAGGAAAAAGGAGCAGAAGCAATGAGAAGGAAAAAGTCTTAGAGGAGCCAGTTTGGGAAAATCTTGGCTTTCTTAAAGACACCTTTGAAGTTCCAAAATATACTTAGTAAGTAAATTCATGCCAACTAAGTGGACAAAGTTGGTGAAGCATATAGTCAAGGGTTGAGAAAAGGGATTTCAGTCAACTGAAAAGTTCCCAAAATAGAAAGTAACAGAGAGTTCTCACAAAAAGCCAGGAAAAAATCCAGCCAAGGAGTAGGGGAGTATATCGTCACTTAAAAGAAAAAACAAAAAGTCAGGGAGTTAGGAAGTAAATTCCCACTCAAGAGAAAGGGGAAAGAAGAAGTCTTTAGTCCAGAGAGTTGTCCTCACTTGAAGTAAAGATTCAGGAAGAAAGATTTGCATCCTAACAAGTCAGGGACAAATTACCACTAGGGAAAAAGAGCCAGGAAAAAAGACTTTCAGGCCAGCTAATCCATTTCAAACAAAGAAGCCTGGACTCTAACCCAGTTTCAGAGAGTATACTCAGAATCTTTTTCTCTTTTTAATTTTATTTTGATATCATTAATATACAATTCCTTGAACAACATTATGGTTACTAGACTCCCTTTTTATCAAGTCCCCCCTACATAACCCATTACAGTCACTGTCCATCAGCATAGTAAGATGCTATAGAGTCATTACTTGTCTTCTATGTACATACTACCTTTCCCGTGACTCCCACCAACATTATGTGTGCTAATCATAATGCCCCATTTTCCCCCTTATCCCTTCCTTCCCACCCATCCTCCCAGTCCCTTTCCCTTTCGTAACTGTTAGTCCATTCTTGGGTTCTGTGAGTCAGGTGATTTTTCTTCCTCAGTTTTTTCGTTGTTGTTATACTCCACTCAGAATCTTTTTTTGTTGTTATCATTAATATACAATTGCAAGAAGAACATTATGTTTACTAGGGTCCCCCATTCACCAAGTCCCCCCCACAAACCCCATTACAGCCACTGTCCATCAGCATAGTAAGATGCTGTAGAATCACTACTTGTCTTCTCTGTGTTGTACAGCCCTCCCCATGGCCCCCAAAATTATACATTCTAATAGTAATACCCCCATTGTTTTCCCCCACCATTATCCCTCCCTTCCCTCCCATCCTCCCCAGTCCCTTTTCCTTTGGTAACTGTAAGTCCATTCTTGGGTTCTGTGATTCTGCTGCTGTTTTGTTCCTTCCGTTATTCTTTGTTCTTATACTCCACATATGAGTGAAATCATTTGGTACTTGTCTTTCACCACCTGGCTTATTTCACTGAGCATAATACCCTCTAGCTCCAACCATGTTGTTGCAAATGGTAGGAATTGTTTTCTTCTTATGGCTGAATAATATTCCATTGTGTATATGTACCACATCTTCTTTATCCATTCATCTAATCATGGACACTTAGGTAGCTTCCATTTCTTGGCTATTGTAAATAATGCTGCAATAAACATAGAGGTGCATCTTTCTTTTTCAAACTGGGCTGCTACACTCTTAGGGTAAATTCCTAAAAGTGGAATTCCTGGGTCAAATGGTATTTCTATTTTGAGCTTTTTGAGGAACCTCCATACTGCTTTCCATAGTGGTTCAACTAATTCACATTCCCACCAGCAGTGTAGGAGGATTCCCCTTTCTCCACAACCTCACCAACATTTGTTTTTTTTTTTTGTCTTTTGGATGGTAGCCATCCTTACTGGTGTGAGGTGATAACTCATTGTGGTTTTAATTTGCATTTCTCTCATAACTAGTGATGTGAAGCATCTTTTCATGTGTCCGTTGACCATCTGAATTTCTTCTCTGGAGAACTGTCTGTTCAGCTCCTCTGCCTATTTTTAATTGGATTATTTGCTTTTTCTTTGTTGAGGTGTGGGAGCTCTTTATATATTTCAGATGTCAACCCTTTATCAAATCTGTCATTTATGAATATATTCTCCCATACTGTAGGGTACCTTTTTGTTCGATTAATGGTGTCCTTTGCTGTATACAGAAGCTTTTCAGCTTGATGTAGTCAGACTTGTTCATTTTTGCTTTTGTTTCCCTTGCCGGGGGAGATATGTTCATGAAGAAATCACTCGTTTGTGCCCAAGAGATTTTTGCCTATGTTTTTTTCTAAGAGTTTTATGGTTTCATGACTTACATTCAGGTCTTTGATCCATTTCGAATTTACTTTTGTGTATGGGGTTAGACAGTGATGCAGTTTCATTCTCTTACATGCAGCTGTCCAGTTTTGTCAGCACCATTTGTTGAAGAGACTGTCATTTCCCCATTGTATGTCCATGACTCCTTTATCCAATATTAATTGACCATATATGTTTGGGTTAATGTCTGGAGTCTCTATTCTGTTCCACTGGTCTGTGGCTCTGTTCTTGTGCCAGTACCAAATTGTCTTGATTATTGTGGCTTTGTAGTAGAGCTTTATATTAGGGAGTGAGATCCACCCCCACTTTATTCTTTGCTCTCAGGATTGCTTTGGCTATTCAGGGTCTTTGGTGTTTCCATATGAATTTTTGAACTATTTGTTCCAGTTTGTTGAAGAATGCTGTTGGTAATTGGACAGGGATTGCAACAAATCTGTATATTGCTTTGGGCAGGGTGGCCATTTTGATGATATTAATTCTTCCTAGCCAAGAGCATGGGATGAGTTTCCATTTGTTAGTGTCCTCTTTAATTTCTCTTAAGGGTGTCTTATAGTTTTCAGGGTATAGGTCTTTCACTTCCTTGATTAGGTTTCTTCCTAGGTATTTTATTCTTTTTGATGCTATTGTGAATGGAATTGTTTTCCTGATTTCTCTTTCTGTTGGCTCATTGTTAGTGTATAGGATAGCCACAGATTTCTGTGTGTTAATTTTGTATCCTGCAACTTTGCTGTATTCCGATATCAGTTCTAGCAGTTTTGGAGTGGAGTCTTTCAGGATTTTTATGTACAATATCATGTCATCTGCAAATAGTGACAGTTTAACTTCTTCTTTACCAATCTGGATTCCTTGTTTTTCTTTGTTTTGTCTAATTGCCATAGCTAGGACCTCCAGTACTATGTTAAATAACAGTGGGGAGAGTGGGCATCCCTGTCTTGTTCCTGATCTCAGAGGAAAGCTTTCAGCTTCTTGCTGTTCAGTATGATGTTAGCTGTGGGTTTATCATATGTATCCTTTATTATGTTGTGGTACTTCCACTCTATACACATTTTTTTGAGAGTTTTTATCATGAATGTATGTTGAATTCTGTCAAATGCTTTTTCAGCAACTATGGAGATGATCATGTGGTTTTTCTCTTTCTTTTTGTTTCTGTGGTAGATGATGTTGATGGATTTTCAAATGTTGTACCATCCTTGCATCCCTGGGATGAATCTCACTTGATCTTGGTGCATGATCCTTTTGATGTATTTTTGAATTCAGTTTGCTTATATTTTGTTGAGTATTTTTGCATCTACGTTCATCATGGATATTGGTCTGTAATTTTCTCTTTTGGTGGGGTCTTTGCCTGGTTTTGGTATTAGGGTGATGTTGGCTTCATAGAATGAGTTTGGGAGTATTCCCTCCTCTTCTATTTTTTGGAAAACTTTAAGGAGAATGGGTATTATGTCTTCTCTGTATGTCTGATAAATTCTGAGGAAATCCGTCTGGCCCAGGGGTTTTGTTCTTGGGTAGTTTTTTGATTACCACTTCAATTTCTTTGATCGTAATTGGTTTGTTTAAATTTTGCGTTTCTACCTTGGTCAGTCTTAGAAGGTTGTATTTGTCTAGGAAGTTGTCCATTTCTTCTAGGTTTTCCAGCTTGTTATCATATAGGCTTTCATAGTATTCTCTAATAATTCTTGTATTTCTGTGGAGTCTGTCATGATTTATCCTTTCTTGTTTCTGATTCTGTTGAAGTGTGTTGATTCTCTTTTTCTCTCAATAAGTTTGGCTAGAGGCTTATCTATTTTTTTTATTTTCTCAAAGAACCAGCTCTTGGTTTCGTTGATTTTTGCTATTGTTTTATTCTTCTCAATTTTATTTATTTCTTCTCTGATCTTTATTATGTCCCTCCTTCTGCTGACCTTAGGCCTCATTTGTTCTTCTTTTTCCAATTTTGATAGTTGTGATGTTAGACTATTCATTTGGGACTGTTCTTCCTTCTTTAAGTATGCCTGGATTGCTATACTTTCCTCTTAAGACTGCTTTTGCAGCATCCCACAGAAGTTGGGGCTTTGTGTTGTTGTTGTCATTTGTTTCCATATATTGCTTGATCTCTATTTTAATTTGGTCATTGATCCATTTATTATTTAGGAGCATGTTGTTAAGCCTCCATGTGTTTGTTGGCCTTTTTGCTTTCTTTGTACAATTTAGTTCTAGTTTTATACCTCTGTGTCTGAGAAATTGGTTGTAGAACTTCAATCTATTTCAATTTACTGAGGCTCTTTTTGTAGCCTAGTATATGGTCTATTCTGGAGAATGTTCCATGTGCTCTTGAGAAGAATGTGTATCCTGTTGCTTTTGGATATAGAGTTCTATAGGTGTCTTTTAGGTCCATCTGTTCTAGTGTGTTGTTCAGTGCCTCTGTGTCCTTACCTATTTTCTGTCTGGTGGATCTATCCTTTGGAGTGAGTGGCATGTTGAATTCTCCTAAAATGAATGCATTGCATTCTATTTCCCCCTTTAGTTCTGTTAGTATTTGTTTCACATATGCTGGTGCTCATGCAATGGGTGCATATATATTTATAATGGTTATATCCTCTTGCTGGACTGAGCCCTTTATCATTATGTAATGTCTTTTTTTATGTCTTGTTACTTTCTTTGTTTTGAAGTCTATTTTGTCTGACACTAGTACTACAACACCTGCTTTTTCTCCCTGTTATTTGCATGAAATATCTTTTCCATCCCATGACTTTTAGTCTGTGCGTGTCTTTGCATTTGAGGTGAGTCTCTTGTAAGCGGCATATACATGGGTCTTGCTTTTTTATCCATTCTATTACTCTGTGTCTTTTGATTGGTGCATTCATTCCATTTACATTTAGGGTGGTTATTGAAAGATATGTACTTATTGCCATTGCAGGCTTTAGATTCGTGGTTACCAAAGGTTCAAGATTGGCTTCTTTAGTATCTTACTGTCTAACTTAACTCACTTATTGAGCTATTATAAACACTGTCTGATGATTCTTTATTTCTCTCCCTTCTTATTCCTCCTCCTCCACTCTTTATATGTTGGTTGTTTTATTCTGTGCTCTTTCGGTTTCCCTTAATTTCTTTTGTGTGTAGTTGATTTTATTTTTTGTCTTTAGTTAGTATTTTGTTGGTCTGCTTTCTTTGCTGTAATTTTATTTTCTCTGGTGACATCTGTTTAGTCTTAGGAGTGCTCCCATCTAGAACAGTCCCTCTAAAGTACCCTGTAGAGGTGGTTTGTGGGAGGTAAATTTCCTCAACTTCTGCTTGTCTGGGAATTGTTTAATCTCTCCTTCATATTTAAATGATAATCATTCTGGATACAGTATTCTTGGTTCAAGGCCCTTCTATTTCATTGCATTAAATATATCATGCCATTCTGTTCTGGCCTGTAAGGTTTATGTTGAGAAGTCTGATGATAGCTTGATGGGTTTTCCTTTGTAGGTGAACTTTTTCCTCTCTCTAGCTGCCTTTAAAACTCTGTTCTTGTCCTTGATCTTTGCCATTTTAATTATTATGTGTCTTGGGTTGTCCTCCTTGGATCCCTTCTGTTGGGAGTTTTGTGTACTTCTGTGGTCTGATTGACTGTTTCCTCCCCCAGTTTGGGGAAGTTTTTACCAATTATTTCTTCTAAGACACTTTCTATCCCTTTTTATCTCTCTTTTTCTTTTGTTACCCCTGTAATGCAGATATTGTTCCTTTTGGACTGGTCACACAGTTCTCTTAATATTGTTTCATTCCTTGAGATCCTTTTATCTCTCTCTGTGTCATCTTCTATGCATTCCTGTTCTCTGGTTTCTATTTCATGAATGGCCTTTTGCATCTTATCCATGCTGCTTATAAATCCTTCCAGAGATTGTTTCATTTCTGTAATCTCCCTCCGGACATCATCTTTTAGTTCTTGCCTATTTCTCTGCAGCTCTGTCCCCATGGTTATGACCTTTATTTTGAATTCTTTTTCAGGAAGATTGGTTAGGTCTATCTCCTTCTCAGGGGTTGTATCTGTTAGTCTGGTCTGGATCAAATTCTTCTGCCTTTTCATGGTGACAGAGGTAGCTGTGGGGAGCTGGTGCATGTGTTGGCTGGGAGAACATCCCTTCTTCCTAGTTGTGGCCTTCCTCTCCTGGGAGAACAGTGGCCTTCCTCTCCTGGGAAAAATAGCTCCTAGTGGCTTGTGCTGGGCAGCTGCCTGCAGATGGGGTGTCTGGTTCTTGCGCAGCTGCTGTGGAAGAAGCTCTGCCTTGTTGCTGTTGGCATGGCCACTGCCGCTATGGCAGAGTCGTGCCAGAGAGGGAACAGGCGGGAGGCTGTTTATCACTGTGAGGGGCTTCCAAGCAGTGTTGCTGCCCATGGGGTCGGAGTACCCAGAGTTCCCCAGATTCCCAGTTACTGGGCTGATTGCGCCAGGGTGCTTCCTTCCAGCTGTGAGGCCCCTGTCCTTTTAATATTTTCAAAGTGCACTCACTTTTCTTTTGTCCCAGGGATGCCGGCTGTGGGGACCTGCTCACAGGTCTTACTGTCCTGTTTCCCTAGTATCCAGCACACCACGCACTGTGTGTCTGCGCTCCCAGTGCAGATGGCTAGGGCTGGGTATTTAGCAGTCCTGGGCTCCCTCTCCCTCCCTGCTCCAACTCCTCTCCTCCCACCGGGAGCTGGAGTGTGGGGCGCTCATGTCCCGCCGGCACACGGCTTTTATCTTACCCCCTTCACGAAGCGCTGGGTTCTCGCAGGTGTAGATGTAGTCTGGCTATTGTCCTGTGTCTTCTGGTCTCTCTTTTAGGAATAGCTGTATTTGTTGTATTTTCAAAAATATATATGGTTTTGGGAGGAGATTTCTGCTGCTCTACTCATGCTGCCATCTTCCACTCAGAATCTTCAGAATGAAAATCTGTCTGTCCTGTGCTTCAGTAGACTGACATCCAGCATATTTGATGACTCAACATTTGAATTTACCAATGGATTCCAGTCAGTCAGTCAGGAGTAAAGACAAAGGTTTCAAAGGTGCACACTTGGGATCCTGTGTGAGAAGTCCAGGAGTCTAATAATGAATCTGATCCTATCTGATTTATGGCGCCATAACTGTTAAGGAAAATATATTATGGCACTTGTTAAAGTAATAAGACAGACTGTTCAGGACTATCACAATGGGTATAGAGACTATAACAAAGAGGTTTTGCAGTAGGGGAGAGATACTGGTCTCAACTCCAAATGCATCATGGACAAAGGAGATTTGTAGCCAGGTTTGGAGGGAAGGCAGCAAATGGAAAACTATGAGGGTAGAATCATTCTTGCTAAACTTACCTAACAGGATTCCTTTTGAAGGCAGGACAAGGTGGTAAATATTGAGGGTGAAAAATTCTGGCTAAACTGGCTTGACAAGATGCTTGCTAAAATTAGGTTCTTGTCCAAGCACACATCCAAGGATGGCCTACTTGAAAAGGGGTTCAGAGGAATATGTTTAGAATTTGGTCAAGAAGAGAGTATTTTCAAGGACTACCATGTTTTTCAATGAGAACTTTGAGATATGGAAATACTTAACACTCACCTATCACCTCAATTTATGAAGGAAAGAGAATGGAAAATATTTTCCACTAACACAATAGTCTTGATTTTAGGAATTATTAGTTCTTCCTCATTGGGTTTCACTTTTAATTTGGATGTAAGAATGTCATTAGTTAGCAGTAACCCATCAGACTTAGGCCTGGGCTTTAACTGGATCTTAGGAATTTCTGACAATGTGGTGCAATGGCAATTACATGTGGCTTTACTTAATTGTTTTCATGTTCCCTAGGGATGGTCCCATTATACTGAGATAAAGAGGCACATGAAAGTATGTTGTCCTTTTGATCTACCTTCTCAAAGATAACTTTCTTAATAAATGTTGTTTAAACAATTACTGTGTGGCCAGTCTTGTGCTAACTATAGTGTATTATGGCTAATTAAAATTTTAATGGACACATTATTGGTAGGAAAAGATAGAACTGAGCTAATTATTGATTTCAGGGGAGGGGAAGAATAAAACTCAGAACTTACTATCAACATTGTTGAAGGTTTCAGTTAGTTCAAAACAAATTAAAATGGATTTAAATAAAAAATCTTGGATTGTATATGGCAATTCTTCATTATAAATATACCTGAACCACAGCTCTGTAAACCAGGAAAAAATCATTTCTATAGTTTCATTTCAGGGGTCAGTTCAAATAACAGTTTAATATAGCAATGTTTTTAGAGAGTAATTGTCAAAAGTCACTATAGTTTTATAGTCATGCAGTTACTATAGTTTTGTAGTCATGCAGTTTATTTAGCAAAAGTTTGTTTTAAAATTTGTATTGACTTAGCTCATGAAGATACAGCTGTCTCATATACTAACAATAAGCACCATCTTTAATTGTTAACAAGCAGGCAACTTTGAAATTCAATTTAACATATAGATAAATACAATGTGCAAGATACTATGCTTAACATTTTTGAAAATTTTCAAGCAGCCATAATTGTTAGTTATAATAATTTTAAGGAGGTACACATTTTGGTTAAATGCATATAGTAATGAGTTATATTATTAGGCTTTGCCACAAATGTAATTCATTCATCAAGTAAATGTTCTGAGGATTTGTTTTCTGATTTTTTGAGTATTAAGGTTGATGTAGTATAGACTCCTTCTATACCTCACATTTGTATGTCTCTATGATCCTAACTTAAAGTATTCTTATTTCCATTCAGGTGGGAACATTTGTTGTTTAAGCCATTGATTTGAAATAAACTATTTTCAAGCAAATTATAGAAAAGGAGGAGGAATTGCTCTACTGATAGAACTCCTTAATGAAATATATTAAATAGTCTCTGGGACTATTTCAGTTGGTACTCCTCTTTTAGAAGCTTTTAATCTTTGAACTTAATTAATGAAGACATTTGCATTCAAAGTGACTGTTTTTCCAAGTATTGTCAGAGGAGCACCTGCCTCAGAGTCTTCCAAGTTGTCTTATAAAAAACAGTGTTCCATCTCCAATTTATTCAATCAGCATCTCTGAATGAATAACTTAAATGAATAGTCCAAATGATCTCACATACTGTAGTTTATTTTTTTAAAGAACTCTCCAAATCCATAAGACTAATGTATTCTCATATCTGCCTTCTTAGGGATTTCTGTATCAATAATTCCCAGGTGCCTCTAAAGTACTGATAATGGCAAAATTCTAGCATTTAACTTAATATTTGACAGTATAAAAATACAGCCAAGATAAATATAAACATTTTAATAGTTTCACAGTTCCTAGTAAACTTCTTAGTTATTAGTTTAATGAATAAACAATGCTGTGAAGACCCTCAATACCAAAAAATCTATGCTATTCCCCACCTTAAGGGCTCTAGAACTTAACACAAAACATGACCTTGATAAAATACTCAATATTTTTTTTCACAGAAAGTGGCATAACAATAAACCACATAATGAAAATTTAGCTTTGCCATTGATTGACCTGGAGAACTTGGGCAATTTCCATAATTTCTCTGTCTGATAATGATGCTGGAAACCAAAGTCTGTTCCAGCCCTAGCATTTTCTGATCTTAAATTTATGTTATTAACATTGCCCCTAAGATATTGTTGAATATTCTTGAGATATTGAGGTCATCCTCAAGTTCTATGAAATTACAGAACATTTTAAAACATAGTTTTAAATCTTTTTATTTATATCCAAATATAATTAAATAAAGAATACAATGACTAATATTCAGTACTGTATATTAAAAAATCTATGTGTTTAAGTTGTGTTAAGTTTCAAGGTAACTAGTATTGCCTAAAGACATCTAACTTAATGCTAGAGATAAAGAGACATGGTTCAAAGGAGAAAGTGTAAGAGACATTCTTGGGACACTTAAAGTCTAGTAGTTTTTGTATTCTATCTTATTCTATATGAGTATATTAGAAAACAGTGCCATGTTTATTATTTAAAAATCATGAATAGCACATTAAACCACACTGCCTACACGTCTCCCTGAAAAAAATTCTATTATAATAGCTAACAACTATTGATCACTTATGATGCATCAGTATTCTATGATGCATCAGTTTATATACAGCAACCCAATAAAATATGTCCCATTATTTTCACAAAATTTACAGTTAAAGAAACTAAAGTCAAGGAATTTCACACAACAACCAAGTGGTGGACATGAGACTTGAATGCAACATTCTTAATCTAGAGTCTATACCATTTTTTAGAGAAAAAGTATGGGATTTTCTTTTTGTATTTCATTTTTATATTGTATTATTGACATACAAAATCTTACTGGTTTCAGTTATACATCATAGTGATTTGATACACTTATACATTAGTAAATGCTCACCACAATGTTGTTACCATTTGTCAGCATACAAATTTATTACAATATTATTGACTTTATTCCCTATGCTGCACATTACATTCCATGACTTACTTATTTGATAACTGGAAGTTTTTACCTGTATACTAATTTAGTGCACTTTCCTTTTTCCCCTAGAAAATATGCCTTTGCCAGTCAATAACAAACATGAGACTTTAGTTGCTCATAGGAATATCAGTGTCTTGTATTAGTAGAGTATGTACAATATCTTATATATGCTTGTATATACATGCTAAATTTCTGGACTTAGATTTTCCAAGTCCTTCTATAGGAAAGAATAAGTAGGTAAATTGATTGAAAGCTACATTCGATAGTGATGTATCTGTCTAGATGGATGGGTAGATGAAAGACAAATGGGTAAATGTAAATATCAGTTTTAACATGTTCATTGTTTTCTGATTGGATATCAAAGGATTATGTTTTATGCTAATATTTTCTCTAGCTTGCTGAGATGCTAATCAAGAGAGGGTCAATTTGAAAAAGTGCTCATATCCAATACAATTGGTTGGAAAGGAATATTTTTAAGTATTGTTAGTTTGTAACTCCTGGGAAAAATATGTTCCCAGCCCAAGTCAAATAAATCTTTGAAGCTGAAATCAGTCAAAGGGAGAAATAAAGTGGGAGAAACCCATTTATTGCTGACAAGCAGTCATCTACTCACATTTGTCTCTCATGACCAGGCTGCAAGAGGCCCCACCCAACCCCTCTGGTTCAGGTGCACACTCACTCTCCACAGCCCTTGTAATCACCTATTGATATGGAGATGCAATACTTCTCTCCACCAGCTGGAAACACCTATTGATATGGAGATGCACTAAGGCCAGAAGAGAGATACTGGAAATATTGCAATTTTACCCACAGGCCACACCTCCAGAAATCTTGCCTCAGTCTACTCACTCCCCATCATCTACAATGGCCCCTGTGCAAGAAAACTGGACTCAAGCTGGAGGGCCCAGCTAGGTTCAAAGTCCTATGTAAATTGTCCATATCTTACCCATTCCAGAGGAGGCCAGTAGCTGAACTGGTAGGGAATTCAGTGGATTCATCACGAGGCAGTTGCAACCAAGGGGTGGGTCCAGGTCACAGTGACTGTGGAAGAAAATAAATTTAAGGGTGAAAAGATACAAGTTTTAGTGACACCAGCAGAGGCAAATCTTGTCCATCAGGTAGGATGCATGCAAGAGACTGGTCCTGTGATAGGACAGTGGCAGGAATGGGATCTCGTCTTGGTCTAGTATACCAGACCTTCACTCCCCTCCCTGTGGCAGTTACAGATGGGTCAATATATAGGGCTATTGGAGGTACATTCACTGACCATAAAGATAAAACAAAACTTCTCTGTAAGATGCTGTTACCTCCCAAATGTTTTGTGGACCCTACTGTGATTTTTAATGGACATTCTGCTGTTACTCCAGAAACACACAGGAAGCCAGCTTCCAGGCCCTTTCCCCAAGGTGCCAGAGGGCCAGCCATCACTGGTCCAAGTGTTGGAATCTCCAGGGCCACATCCATTCAACAGTCTCCAGGGTTTAATGCAATTGGGGCTGGCAGCAGGATGTTGCTCTGCTGGCCATGTCCTGGCTTCAATAATTCCTCTTTGGTTGTCACATACAATTGTATAGGAGAGGCAGCAATGTGTGTTAGCATGTCCACCGGGCTCAAGACTCCATTTCAGGGCTCATCTAAATGCCATAGCACTGTCCCTAAGTGAACTGACTAGCCCTGTAGACTATTGGTGTTTAACTTCAGGCCAGATTTCAACAAACTGTTGTACCTTTCTGTCATGTCTGCCCTAGTAGGGTTATATGGTACGTGAAATTTCCACTTCATTGCTAATTTCCGCACCCATTCTGGTAATGCATGTCTAGTAAAGTGGGTGCCTTGATTACTCTCAATCACCTGAAGTTGGCCATAGGCTGCAAAGAGATGCTCTAGGCCCCTTTTAGTGGTTTGCTGATGTGCACAACATGCAGGAAAAGCAACCATCAGTCCAGTAGCTGTGTCCACACAAGTCATAGCATATGTATACTGTTCTGATATGGGAAAAGGCCCAGTATATTCTTTCATCCCCTTTACTATTGTTAAATGGTGCTGCAGTACTCTGTGGAAGTCCCTCCTAGAGCACACAAGGCACTCCTTCTGTGCTCTGCTTCTGACTTATCCAAAGGTCAAAGCCAAGCCCCGCTGCTGGGCTACAGCTCACATTGTCATTTGCCCCACATGCAAAAAATACTGATGTAGCCATTGGGCTACATCAGAGGCCAGCTTTCCTTCTAGCCAGCACACCTGGGCCAATGTGTCTGCTTCATCATTCCCTGGGGATGCCAAAGGCCCATGGTCAGTCACATGATATATGGTCTTATTCTGACCAGAGGCCCATAGATGTTGCCACAACTCTTGTCCCCAAAGAGGTGGTGACCAACCATCTGGTTGTCGTGGTACCATGTTGGTAGCCACAGGGTCAAGCCCTAATAGACAGCCCAGCTGTCAGTGCAGACACTATGGGGGAAGGGTCCTGAGTGATCACAAGCCATACTGCCCAAAACTCACCCATTAGCTGCTCTTCCCCTTTCCATCCTACAGCCCTATTTTTTCAGTCTTAGGATAGAAATACACAGCCCTCCACTTTGGGGGCTTCCCATGTCTGGAGTTGTTAGTAGACTAAGCATCTTCAGGTACAGGGGCAGGTACAGGAAAAGATAAGGCTCAAAAAAGATACTAATGGCTCGAAAGCAAGTTCTTCCTGCTTTCCAGTGGTATGTGCCATTGGCTTCAATAAGCATTGGAGTTCTCCACTAAAGGGGCTGGGGGAAGAGGTGCTATGCTGCTATAAATATAGGCAGTGCAAACATCTGCGCCACATCACACCATGCCCCATGGGGCCAGTCTCACAGCCACCCTGTGATGGGATAGGTGGTTATTACCTTGGTCAGAGCTGTTCGTATGATGGGTTCTGTAGCCAGCAAGGAATGGTACAAAGCAGCCAGTTGCTTCTCTATCAAGGTGCACTGGACCTTTGCTCAATTCCACAGTTGTGACTATATCCAATAGATTGACAGGTCCGTACAAGCCACTGCCAAAGTCCCTATCCATAACCATCTTCAGTTACATGAACATTGGTTCACAGGGCCTTGATGAATCCATTATACTCAAGGTTTATAAGGCCTTGATTTCTCACTTGGCAGCAATAAAAGCAGCTGCACATTTTATCCCAGTCACACCTGATGCCCTTTCATACCAAACAGTATAAGTTCTTCAGAATTTGTGCCAAGTGCGGGATAAACATTCTCCAGTAGCCCAAGAGACCCAATAACTCTTGTAAGACTGCCACAGTGGTAGGGTAGGATAAGCCTGGACCTTGTCTATGACTACTTCAGGGATAACTTTAAATTTACCCTGTAGAATTTAACCCTCAAAAATTTAACTGAAAAACCAGGTCACTGAACCTTGGCGCTGTTTACAGTCCATCATTTTTCCTATAGATGTTGCAGCAGTCTAGGAACTGCCCCTTCTAAATCTGCAAGAGAATCAAATGTAAGCATAATATCATCAATGTAGTGATACAGCTATACCATTTCTGTTTTCTTCCATGTGGCCAAGTCCTGGGCTACAAGTGTACAACAAATGTTGGGACTGTGGAGGTGTCCCTGTGGAAGGACAGTGAATATCCACTGCCAGCCTTCCCACATGAAGGCAAACTATTCCTGGCTTTCCTGTACTATGTCAATAGAGAATAAAGCATTAGCAAGATCCACAACATAATGATATGTCCCTAGTTCATGACTGAGGGTGTCTGTGAGGCCTGCTGTAGAGGGGACAGCAGCAAGCAAAGGGGGTGTGAATTTGCTCATTTCTCTGAAATCCATGGTCATATGCCAGGAGCCATCTGGCTTTTACACTGGTCGCACCAAGGAATTGAAAAGACTATGAGTGGGCTTCATGATACCCACCTTCCCCAGCTCTTGTAGAGTTTCTCCAATTTCCTTGTGTTCCCCAGATAACATATTTTTAGTATTTGTCACCCACCAAACTGCAAGAGCTACAGGTGGCTTAGCATGTCCCCTCCCAACTGCCTTTTCCACATGTACCCTCAGTCTGAACTCACCTGCAGTGATTTGTAACCACAGACCCTGCAGGATCTCCACCCCAAAAATGTATTCTGAGATGGGGGAAATATACACGGTATACTCCTTTGGGGGTAAATGCCCTATCCCAAATGGATTTTGGCTTTCTTCACTCTAATGTCTTACCCCATAGCCATATAACACAGCAGGGTCCCCAGGAAATCACTCAGGGTTGCCATAAATCAGAGAACATTCAGCTCCTGTGCCCACCAGCCCCAGGAAAAACTGTACATTCAAAGGGGACCAATGAATTGCTAATTCTATGAGGCTACTGGTCCCCACCATATCCCTCAAGGTGGGGACCTTGACCCCCACTCACTTCAGTCAAACTGTGATGCCCAGCAATCCTCCTATGGGGGTGAGGGCCCTGGCAGAACATGAGTACTGCCCCCAAGAGTCTTGCTGGGACATAGGCCAAACATTGGGCTTTGCCTGTGGCTTCTGTGTTCTGGACCTCAGTGGCTGTAACTTCTGCTCTGGCTTTAATTGGTGCCACAGTTCTAACAAGATCCTACTGGGCTGCCCATCAGGTTTTTCTTTCACTACCCTGGCTTTTATCAAATCAACCCACAGCTGGGTCCTTGAGACCTCATGGGCCCTTTGCACCTCTCCTTTCAGTTGTAGCCTATACTGCCTTCCATGCTCTAATTATTTCAACCAGCCCCAGATCTTCTAAATTTCAAGTAGCCTCACTTATGGGTTGCCTTATGTAGGGTGCAAGAACAGTCACTAGGGACCCAAAGAGAGATGGGTAACTGTATGGAGCAGCAGATTTCTTATTCTTACATTGAACAACTCTTCATCGGGGCCCTGGGGGTCCATATTATATATGATATTGTTTTCATGCTCCACTCCCTTAACACCTGTTCGAGCTCAGCATCTGTTTTCCAACTAGTGAGTAAGTATTGTAAATCACCCTGATTATGCCAAACTGCCATGATGGCTGTTGTCACCTAAGTCAGAAGTGCCTGATTTCCTGGGGTATGATGGGTACTTTGTATCCACTGCTGGAGGGAAGGGTGAGTTTTCAGGGAAGCCAGCCTTCCCATTTCAGAACACAGTATAGCAATGTTTTCTTCCCTCATATCCCCAAGTTGCAAAACATATTGGCAGAGGTTCCAACAGCTTCTGCCAAAATCGGATGCCTATGTCTACCAGCTCAATCTGGGTATAGGGTCAGAGCAAGGAGTGCTCACAACCTTGGGAGCGGACTTCTCCTCCCACTGATGAGCCTGTGGTTGTTGCTTTTTTATTTTCTTAATTACAATGGAGTTGGCCTTTAATATGGGTGGGGCTGGTGCTTCCAGTAGTGGTCTTGGCAACAGTTCCACCCCTACCCATACTCCCTCATCCACCCCTGATATCTTCTCCACCATCTCTGGGGCTGAAGGCACCACCCCTTTCTCTCCTCCCTCACAGCCTCCTGTAATGTGGATTCTCCTGCTGCCTTCTCCCTCCACTAACATATCTTTCAGGAGAGTGACCTGACTTCTCAAAAACTGTCTCTCTTTCTTAAGGGCATCCCATGTGTCATTGCCCAACTCCTCCAATTGACACCAATATGTGTCTCTTTCCTCAACAACCCTTTCCAATATCTTGAGAAACAAACATCCCACAATCCCGGCCACCACATGGCCACTCAGGGCCTCTGAACAGTCTTCTATCTCATGGAGGGCTAATCCTACAGCTTCCAGTGTCTCCACCCTTCTCCAATTCTGGGGAAAGGACACCTTCTAGGAGGTGCTTTACCATAGACCAGTTTTCCACCAGGGTCTCCCCTAGTGGAAGCCCCATGCATGGGTGTTCCCAGGTGATACCACACCATCCCCTGCTGATGGAGAGAAGAGTGAGGCATCACCCCCCATCACAGCATACACCCAGGCCTCCCCACAATACACAGTGGAGTTTCTGAGTATCTCCCCACCATCTGTAGGGGCAGCCCACCCATGCATCACACCCATGAAGATAGATTTCAGGTTCAGAGGTCCTGCCAACCACTGCCAGGTAAAAATACATTCCCAGCCCTGGGCAAATAAACCTTCAAATTTGGAATAAGTCAAAGGGAGAAATACAGTGGGAGAAACCCATTCATTGCCTACAACGAGTTGTCCAATTCTGCTTCCCCATGTCTCTCATGATCCAGCTGCTGGAAAAGGGACCCCACCCAACCTCTCTCATCCAGATAAGCCCTCACTCCCCTTGCAATTACCTACTGATATGGAGATGGACTACTTCTCTTCACCCCTTAGAAACATCTATTGATACGGAGATACACTAAGGCCAAGGGAGAGATTCTGGAAATATTACAATTTTATCCTCTCAATTGTATTTGGACAAATAGAAACAATATAAACAACTCAAACATACATAAATATGCACATACATATGTACATAGTGACTCAAGGAAGAAGGTAAAATTTAGCTTCAGCATCATTGATAATTTTGGAAAATTATCACTAATTTGGAAAAGGTTATTACCAGGTGAGATGCAGTTTTTCTTAGAATTGTGTCTTGGAGGCAATGAACACTAAAGCCAACAGCAAGAGTACAGAGCAATCAGAAAAGCTTTTAATGAGTGAAAAGAAGAGGACTCCCACTTATGGGAGGGGCTCTAAGGAGGAAGCTATTTCGGCAATGGTGTCTACAGGATTATAAACCCTGGAAAGGAGGAAGTCTACCTGGTTGTCCAGAACTTGTTGCTAGGACAGCTGGGAAGTCCATATCGTTGGCTAGGACTTATTGCTATGGCTGGGCTGGAATGAGAATACCCCCTTGTTTCTCAGGCTGGCTATTCTAGGGAGCAGTTTCTTACACATCCTGCTTGGCCAGCTGACCACAAGGCCTGATGTCAGTGTCCTGCTTGGCTGATCCCCACCAATACTACATGTCCTGTTCTACCTATCCTACCATCTACTTCCACCCTCAATCCCCCCTCAGAAGAGGTAATCATAACTGCCATTAAGAAAGGGATAAAGACCACTCTGCTTCATGATGTCAATGGATGATGGCTGTGTAATGGCAGTCTGGGTTTCCTCTCTGAGTGGCCTATCTAGTGGCCTGCAGTAGAATTCACAAGGAACTGACATGAGGGTTTCATCTGCACCACCATTTGGAGCTTCATGAATTCTAGGCAATAAGAAACAAATTTGTTTAAAAGATTGAGTATGGCCCAAACAAAAGGGCTAGAAATACATTAGCTAAGGTCCAGCAAAAGGGAGCAGCTGTGATGTCCAAGTCCAGAAGTCATACTAAACATCCCAGGATTTCAAGAGCCATTGGTGAATTTGGGAGGCTTGATTAGCTAATTTTTTGCTGCCTGTCAGGGAGAGAGAGGTCATGGAGATATCTTAGCAGTGGCCAAGCTGAACAAAGGTACATAAAAGGAAGGTACAACTAGGTTGCAGGGTTGCTGATTTGCATCTTCATCAGTGGGAGGAGTGGGTTGAAGCCTTTGAGTCAGATTTTCTGTTCTGGAGGGATCACACTTGACAAGGAGGTTAAGAATGCATGGCTGAAATGCGAGGACTCGGAACAGTATGACCTCAACTGAAATGATGGGAGAAAATTGGAAATGTTTGGAGAGTCATAGCCAGATATTTTTAGGAAAGAAGAATTCATGAACCAGTCTATTTTACAAGGGCTAGTATTAGAATCTAAAGGCTGCACTATTGAAACATAATTCTTTTGTCTCTAAAATTATCCTCATTTTATTGGAGGTAACCACATAAAGACTAATTTGGAAAATAAATTTAGTTTTAAAACACTTGGATTAATTATTCACATAAGTGCAGCAAGAACTGAAATTGATCACATAAGCTCTTTTAAATGTGCTTTGCTGGAACTTTTCATAAACAATTCCAGATGAACTTTTAAAGGCTTCTCAAAGCCAGGAAAGCCAGGCCAGACTTTCCATCAGGTTTTGCCTACAGTACCTGTAGATTTGGGTGAATTCCTCTCTTCTCAAGGTTCCCAAGATATTCTGAGGTTCCTGCACCTGCCAGGAAGTGACCTTCCTTATTCATCTGGTAAGACTTCTGGGAACTTTGTTAGCAATTCTTCCAAGGGGCCTTATTGGCTCTATGAAGTCAACCTTAGTTCCTTAAAGCTGTCGGGTCATATCTGAGTTATGCACATCTCTCTCAAATATGACCTTACAGTCAAAGCTTTGGTAATATAACCAGTGTTTTTAATTGGTCCTGTTACAAGGAGAAAGATAGTTACTGAACTTATGCAAATAAACATATTGCCATGAAGTATAAAAGTACTCACTGAGAGTTTCTAAATTCTGAAGGGATAAGGTGAAAAGAAAAATATGAAGTATTTCAGTTCTGCTGAATTTTATTTTGGGAAGTTGTCAAAAAGAAAGTTTTAAGGCACTTGCCTAAATAGGATCATAGGTCACCATGAAACAATACTTATTCACTTGTTATCAACAAACAGTGCTAAGTTACCTGAAAAGCCAAGACATGTCCTGTTCTGCCTGTCCTACCAGCTTCTTCCTGACTCAATGTGACCTGGAAATCAACATGGTTCAAAATCATCCCATTAATTTTTAAATCATGATTGAGATTGTTATACTACCAAATCAAAAAAATATATAGCTTTGAGAGGGTAAAAAGTTTGCAGAGTAAGAAATCAAGGCAGAAGTTTCCTCCCAGAAACACACGGAGGAAGCAACTACAGCAAAGACAAATAAACCTGAAAATGACCTGAAGACTGCAGCAAAGACCACCCACAACTGGTGAAGAGAAGGCAATGCAGAAAAGGGTAAAATTGTAGAAATAGTACTAAGTGTGACCCAAGCCCTTCCTCCATCCCAGCCCATAGGTGGGAGGAAGAGGAATGGAGCAAAGAGGACATAGGTGCTCAGGAACTCTACACACCTGGCCCCAGAAATCTGCCTTGGGAGCATGTGTCCACATTGCATTAGGTTCTGGTGATTAGTAGAATTGGATACCAGAGACAGTTGGAACACTTGGGAGGCTGAGACTCCAGCTGCTTGTGAAGGACAGGTATACTCCACCTGTCCTGCTGAGACACAAAGTAGAGGCAGCAGTTTGAAAGCAGTGGTGGGGGTGGGGTGCCAGAAGCTGAGGGCTGAACAGAAATCTCCCTTCAGGAGAAAGATCAAGTGGAGATACCTCTCCAGCTCCCCCTTGGCCCCACAGGTTGGGAGTCTTGGGAGCCCCAAATGCTTCATCCCCCTTGCTGATGGCTGAGCCCTGAGGTGCTTCCCTGTGCAACTCTGGTGCATCAGCCCACTCAGCCCAGCAGCACGAGGCTTTGCTGCCTGCAGGCAGAGTAAGACTCTCCAGCACCCTCAGTCCTGTCTCATCCCAACTGGGGAGGCAACTGCAGGAGCCAGCTCCAAGAGCTCCTTCCACCCTGCAGGTGACCAAGCCCTGTGCTATGCACCTCACTGCAATCAGGGCACCCATGCCCTGACATGCTCCAGAGCCATGCAACCACCCACCCACCATGTTAATCCTGTAACCCTGCCATTGCTGCCTGGTAGGCAGAGGGGGCCCCACCCCCAGTTCCAGCAGAAGCTACTGCTCTGATCACAAAGGGCTGGCTGAGGGAAACTACTGACCACATTGAACTGAGACCACTGCCATCAGACAGTAGTGTGGTCCCACTCATTGCCCACCAACAGCAACTGGGCTCTAACCAAAAGGAAAACCAGGCACTAGACAGTAGAAATCTTAATTTTTTGGGCACCACAGGACACCTTCTTCATAAAGCCATTACTCTCTAGACCAGGAAGCATAGAAAATCCATCTACTGCAAAAGAAGAAACACAGAAATCCTGACAAAATGAGAAGTCAGAGGCATACATTCCAAACAAAACTAGAGGATAAGACACTGGAAAGAGGGCTAAATAAAAGTGAGATTACCAATCTTTTTGATAAAGATTTTGAAGTAAAAGTCATAAATATACTCCCTGATCTGTGAAAAAGTATTTAAGATCTCAAGGAAGACTTAAACAAAGAGATATAAGAGCTAAGAAAGCTACTCAGAGCAGAAGAATACAGTAACTAAAATGAAATACACAATAAAGAGAAGAAATAATAGATTCCTGAAAATAGAGGAGATGATCAATGAAATGGAAATTAGAGAAAGAGAACACCAAAGCTGAAGAATAGAGAGAAAAAGAATTTCTAGGAATGGTAGAAGGATAGGAGTTATATGACCAATCCAAATGAAATAATATTTGCATAAAATTCTAGAAGGAGATGAGAAAGACAAAGGGGTAGAAAGTCTCTTTGAGGAAATAATTGTTGAAAATTTCCCAATCTGGGGAAGGAAATAGACACTCAGTTTATGGAAGCATAAATATCCCCTAACAAAAGTAACCCCAGGAAGACAACAATGAAACATATAATAATTAAAATTATAAGGATTAAAGATTATTAAAACAAATTCAAAACAGCTAGAGAGAGAAAAAGAATTAGTTATAAGGAAAGCCCCATCAGGTTATCAGCAGACTTCTCAGCAGAAACTTTACAGATGAGAAGGAAGTGCCATTAAATATTGAAAGTATTGAAATGGGAGGATCTTCAACCAAGAATCCTCTACCCAGTAATATTATTATTCAAATTTGAAACACAGATTAAATAATTTCTGGATAAACAAAAGCTCAAGGAATTTATAACCATTAAAGCAGCATTACAGTGTATGTTAAAGGGACTTATGCACATGGAAATCTTCCTAAGGGGAAACAGTTTTCACCAGTGAAAATAAGCCCATAGTGAAGGTAGTAGACCAATTATTTACCAAGCAAGTATGAAATTAAAACAAAGCAAAGTAGTAAAACTGCCTATATACAAAATCAATCATGATATGCAAAAAGTGCAGATTATGATATCTAATACGTAAAGTGTAGAGGAGGAAAAAGAAGAAAAGAGTACTTTTAGATAGTGTTTGAAATAGAGCAATCATCAACTTAATACAGACTGTTATATAGTCAGGAAGCTGTCATTGAACCTTCTGGTAATGACAAACCTAAAGCCTTTAATAGATGAACAAAAAAATTAAAAAAGAAAACCAATCACAATGCTAAAGAAAAACATCAACTAACAAGAGAAGAGTATAAAAGAAGAAAGGAATGGATAAGAACTAAAAAAACAACCAGAAAACAATAAAATGGCAATAAGTACTACCTATCAATAATTACCTTAAATGTAAATGAACTTAATGCACCAATAAAAAGACATAGAGTGCAGAAAGGATAAATAAACAAGACCCATTTATATGCTAACTACAGGATATTCATTTCAGACCCAGACATACACAGACTAAAAGTGAATTGAAGAAGACATTTCATGTAAATAATAGGAATAAAAAAGCAGGAGTAGCAGTACTTAGAAAAAATAAATTTCAAAACAAAAAAAGTAATGAGAGAAAAAGAAGGACATTACATAATGACAAAAGGGTCAGTCCAACAAGAAGATTTAATCATTATAAATATCTATGCATCAAGCACAGGTGTACCTACATATGTAAACAAATACTAACAGAATTAAAGGAGGAAATAGAATGCAATGCATTTATTTTAGGAGACTTCAACACACCACTCACTCCAAAGGACAGATCCACCAGACAGAAAATAAGTGAGGACAAAGAGGCACTGAACAACACACTAGAACAGATGGACCTAAGAGACATCTATAAACACTCCACCCAAAAGCAGCAGGATACACATTCTTCTCAAATGTACGTGGGATGTTCTTCAGAATAGGTCACATAGTAGGTCACATAAAGAGGCTCAATGAATTAAAAAAGACTGCAATTGTATCAAGCAACTTCTCCAATGACAATGGTATGAAACTAGAAATAAATCACAGATAGAAAACAAAAAAAGTCCACAAAAACATGGAGACTAAACAACATGATTCTTAATAATCAGTGGATCAATGAACAAATTAAAACAGAAATCAAGCAATGCATGGGGATAAATGAAAACAAAAATTGTAAAGTCCAGAATTTGTGGGCTCATCAAAAGTGATTCTAAGAGGGAAGTACATAGCAATACAGGCCTACCTCAAGAAACAAGAACAATCCCCAAAAAACACCTAAACTCAAAATTAAAGAAACTTGAAAAAGAAGAACAAATAAACCCAAAGTTAGTAGAAGGAGGGTCATAATAAAGATCAGAGCAAAAATATATAAAATTAAGAAGAATAAAACAATACAAAAAATCGATGAAAATAAGAACTGGTTCACTGAGAAGATAAACAAAATAGACAAACCCCTAGCCAGACTTATTAAAAGAAAGAGAGAGTATATAACTAAACAAAATCAGAAATGTGGAAGGAATAGTCACAACAGATACTACAGAAATACAAAGAATTATTATGGAATTCTATGAAAAATTATATGCCAATAAATTGGACAACCTAGAAGACATGGAAAACTTCCTATAAAATATAATCTTCCAAGACTGACCCAGGAAGAAACAGAAAATCTGAACAGACCAATTACCAGCAATGAAACTGAATTGGTAATAAAAAAACTCCCAAGGAAAAAAATACCATTACCAGATGGCTTCTCAGCTGAATTTCACTAAACATTTAAAGAAAAGCTAATACCCATCCTTAAAGTATTCCAAAGAGTGAAAAAGGAGGGAATATTTCCAAACTCATTCTATGAGGCCAGCATCATTCTAATAACAAAACAAAATATTCCACAAAAAACAAAAATTATAGCCCAACATCTCTAATGAACATAGATGTAAAAATCCTTAACAAAATATTATCAAATAGAATTCAAATATAAAGTATCCAACATAACCAAGTGAGATTTATTCCAGAGATGCAAGGATGGTACAATATTTATAAATCCATCAATATCATAAACCACATTAATAAAAAAGGATAAAAACACATGATCATCTCAATAGATGCAGAAAAAACATTTGAAAAAATGCAACGTCCATTTATGATAAAAACTCAGAAAAATGGATATAAAGGGTATGTACCTCAACATAATAAAGACCATGTGTAACAAATCCACAGCAAACATAATACTTAATAGCAAAAAACTGGAAACTTTTCCTCTAAGATCAGGAAAGAGAAGGATGTCCACTCTCACCACTTTTATTCAGGATAGTACTAAATGTCCCAGCCAAATAAATCAGACAACACAAAGAGATAAAAGACATCCAAATTGATAAGGAAGAAGTTAAACAGTCCCTATTTCCAGATGACATGATATACACAGAAAACCCTAAAGACTCCACCAAAAAACTATTAGAACTAATAACTGGATTCAACAAAGTTGCAGGACACAAAATTAACACACAGAAATATGTTGCATTTTTATATACCACCAACAGGCTAGCAGAAAGAGAAATCAGGAAAATAATTCCATTCACAATTGCATCAAAATGAATAAAATACCTAAGAATAAACCTAACCAAGGAGATGAAAGACTTGTACTCTGAAAATTATGACACTCATGAGAGAAATTAAAGAAGACACAAAGAAACTGAAATCTAACCCATGCTCTTGGATAGGAAGAATTAATAATGTCAAAATGGTCTTCCTGCCCAAAGCAATTTACACACTCAATGAAATCCCTATCAAAATACCAACAGCATTTTTCAACAAACTAAAACAAATAGTTCTAAAATTCATATGGAACCACAAAAGACCTCAAATTGCAAAAACAATCCTGAGAAAAAGAACAAAGGTATATGTATTTGCTCCTGGACTTCAAGCTATACTACAAATCTACAGTCATCAAAACAATATGGTACTGGCACAAGAACAGATCCATAGGTCAATGGAGCAGAATTGAGAGCCCAGATATAATGCACACATATGTGGTCAATTAATAAACAATAAAGGTGCCATGAATATACAATGGGGAAAACACAGCCTTTTCAATAACTGTTGTTGGGAAAATAGGACAGCTACATACAACTGAATGAATCTGGATTACTGTCTAACTCCATACAAAAAAGTAAACTTGAAATGGATCAAATACCTGAATGTAAGATGTGAAACCATAAAACTCTTAGAATAAAACCTAGGCAGATATTTCTTGAACATTAGCATGAGCAATTTTTTCTTGAACACATCTCCTTGGTCAAGGGAAACAAAATGAAAAATGAACAAGTAGAACTACATACAACTAAAAATCTTCTGTACAGCAAAAGACACCATCAGCAGAAAAAAAAAGGCAACCTACAGTATGGTATTTTTATTCATAAGGGATTTATCTGATAATGGTTTAACATCCAAAATATATAAATAACCCTTATGACTCAACATCAAAAAAACAAACAACCTTATGAAAAAATGGGTGGAGGACCTGAACAGACACTTCCCCAAAGAAAAAATATGGATCATCAAGAGGCACAGGAAAGTATACTCTACTTCACTAATCATCAGGGAAATGAAAATCAAGACCACGATGAGATTATCACCTCACAGTAGGTAGAATGGCCACTATCCAAAGACAAGAAATAAAAAATGTTGTTAAGGATGTGGAGAAATGGGAACATTCCTACACTGTTTGTGGAAATATAAATTAGTATAACCACTGTGGAAAGCAGTATGGAGGTTCCTTAAAAAACTAAAAATAGAAATATTATTCAACCAGTAATTCCACTTCTAGGAATTTACCCAAAGAAAACTATATTCCTGATTAAAATAGATATATGCACCCCTCTGTTTATTGTTGCTTTATTTACAATAGCCAAGATATGGAAACACCCTAAGTGTCCATCAATAGATGAATGGATAAAGAAGGTTTTACATATACATGATGGAATATTATTTAGTCACAAGAAAGAGAAATCTTGCCATTTGCAACAACACAGAAGGACCTAGAGGGTATTATGCTCAGTTAAATAAGTAATGTGGAGAAAGACAAATACCATATGATTTCACTTATTTGTGGAATATAATACAAAGCAAAATATAATGAAAAAAGCAGCATTAGACTCATAGACACTGAAAAGTGACTAGTGTTTACCATGGGGGAGGCATTGGCATGGTTGGATGGGAAATATGAGGTAGATAAGTAGGCAGAAATATTACCAATCAAAGTTCATTACAGGGAAAATAGTACAGCATGGAGAACATACTCAATGATTCTGTAACATCTTTCTGTGCTGACAGTAACTGTACTAGATGATGAGAGGATTTAATAATAAGGATTATTGTTGAATCATTTGTATATTTAAAACCAATACAAGATTGTATACCAACAATATTTCAATAAAAAAAAAAGAAAACAAGGTACAAACTAGTGTAATATGCTACCATTAGTGCAAAACTGGTAACATTAGATCCTTGGGGAGGAGGGGGCAGAGGGGACAGGTGGATGCTATGGTAAGAATAGGATTTCATTGCTTATCTTTTTGTACCTTTGAACTTTGTGTCTTGTGGATGTTTTACATATTCCATCACCACCAAAAAAAATCTTTTTTAATAAAAATGCTTTTAAAAATTAAAAATATGTATAGCATAAAAATAATTCACCAAGACACTTAAGTTCCCAAAATGTGAGTTTGTAAAGTGTGCAAACATCATTGTGGAGTTAAACATTCTTAGAGTGAATACATGGATAACTATTTAGTAATTAATTATCAATTTATTTAAAAAATTTTTAATTATCAATTTACTAGCTGTACTCAATAGTACAAAGATAACTTATATTACATTATATAAAGAGAATAGCTAGTAAATTGTGAATTGATAATTACACATATATTCATAACATTATAAATTCATTATATATAAATTATATATATATGTGTGTGTATGTGTGTGTGTGTGTGTGTGTGTATATATGCATATATACACCAAAGACTTTTATTCAAAAACTTAGAATAAAATAAAATTAATCCTGTTTTGATCTGGGATTAAGATTTTTTCTATTTTTTTTCTCTGAGAAAGTATAAATGGCATTTTCATTTTTAATGTATACAATAAAAAGGTAATCTCAAAAGAAGTTTTGAAAACTATGGAAACATAATCAGCCTTTTCTAACAATGTTTTAATCTTAATTTCTGCCTTCCCATAAGTGGTAATTAATAAATTATTGACAGTAGTAAAGAAACAACATATTTAAGATGTTATTACTCATCACTTATAACTGAAAATAGCAACTTTTCCATTCATAAACACATTTTATTTGTACACTGTGAAAATGAAATACCATGAGGTATTTCTTTCTTTCAAATACATTTCTTCACTGCTCTGTTATTAATGGCAATTTAATATTCATTTGAATATAAAACTATTTTTTTCTATAGAATTACAAGAATGTTCCTAATCAAACCTATGAACTAATGCCAAATAAACTGCCATCACTTTTTGTAACAACAACCTTTTCCCTTCTCCTAGGTTCCATTACTTCCCATATTTATTCACACTAATACACATAAATGTACCCCATCATATACTTAATCAATGTTGAAAAATAAAGCATACAAATACAATAGTAAAATTAAAACAAAATCAGTACATATTAACTGAACACATACTATTTACAACCCTCTATTTAATATACAAAACACCATAATAAAGTATTTTTACGTAAAGAACTTCATTTAATTTTAAAAAGGCTTACGGAATTTGAACAATGCAGGAGTTAACAATACGTTTATAAATGCAATTAAGTCCTTTCCCTTTCAATTCACTTCCTGAACATTTTAGTTGTGAAGTCAGAAGTTACAGCAGAGAAAGGTAGGAGTCTGTACCAGATACTGACGGCTTCAGTAGTCAGGGGTGGGATTTGAAAGACCCAGCAGAGTATTCCTACAGAGGGCTAGCCTTCAGTGAAGTGTCAGAGTCTGACAGCGGTGAGGAAAGTGATCATGCTCAGAAGTGTACAGTCTGGGATGGGGAGTACTCTGGAAGAATTGACAAGGGTTTCTACACAGAGAGGGTAGCTTGCATGGGGAGTCAGAGCCCAAGCAAAGTGAGGAGTGCATACATGGGGTTTCAAACAGAAGATGGGAGACTTTTCATAAGGACCAAGGGGTCTGTAGCTTAAATATCACTCCAACCTTCAAATTCTGCACCACAGAGATAAGCCCTCCAAATGTCTATCTTTGAAAACCAACAGGAATTACACTCAGGGGAAAATAGGACTGTAGGAAAAGAAAATTCTACTCTTAAAGGGATCATACACAGATTTACTTGCTAAACTAAAAGCATCTTCCAGAAGAGCAGAAGTGTTTTGAGACACTCTCCATGGATGGAATGCTGTTAGGCATCATTTTTGTACCCTCACACTAATAACCTAACAGCAGTAGGCAAATAGCTGCACCACCTCATGTTGCTTGGGTGGCACTACCTGATGCTGCACCACCTCATGTTGCTTGGGTGGCACTACCTGATGCACCCAGTGAGCAGCCCCATTCCCCTGTGCTGCTTGTGAAGCCCTGACAGATACAGAAAGTGAGCATAACCCCAAAAAAACACACTACTCATGTTGGCCTCAATAGAGCCAACAGCTGTGCTCATCCCACTCAGCCGACACTCCTTCATAGGATCAGATCACCAGGGAAGACTGCATTTCTGGACCACACAGGTTTGAAACAATTGGAAAGACAACTCAAGATAAAACCAACACCTAGGGCATGGTTAAACAATAAGGTTCATTACAAATGGTCATTACCTACACAGAGCATTCCTTCAACACAAAGAAAGATACCTGCTTCACATAATAAATAGCAGTTAACACAGAAAATCAAGCAAAATGTGGAAAAAGAGGAACATATTCCAAATAAAGCAACAAGATAAATTTCTACAAAAACCCTTAATGAAACAGATAATTTGCTTGATAAAGAGTTAGAAGTAATGGTCATAATGATGCTTTCTGAACTTGGGAGAAGAATGGATGAATACACTGAAAAATTCAATAAAGAAATAGAAAATATAAGAAACTGCCAAACAGAACTCAGAGTTCTGAAGACTACCATGACTAAACTGAAAATACACTAGAGGGAATCAATAACAGACTGGATGAAGTAGGAGTACAAATCAGTAAGCTGGAAGATAAAGCTGTGGAACTCACCCAGACAGAACAGCTAAACAAGAAAGAAATTTAAAAATGAAGATAACTTAAGGAATCTTTTGAGATAACATCAAGCAAAATAAAATTCACATTATAGTAGTTCCAGAAAAAGAAGAGAGAAAGAAGAAAACTTAAAGAAATTAAAGATGAGAGCATCCATAACCTGGAAAAAGAAACACAGGCATAGGAAGCAGAGGGAGTTCCCAGTAAGATGAACCAAGAGAAATCCTCACCAAGACACACTGTATTTAACATGTCAAATTTAAAGGTAAAGGAAGAATCTTAAAATACAACAAAAGAAAAACAACCACTTACATAAAAGAGAAGCCTATAAGATTGTCACCTGATTTTTCAGCAGAAACTTGGCAGGCCAGAAGTGAGTGGTCTGATATAGTCAAAGTGCTGAAAGGAAAAACTTTAAAACAAGAATACTCAACCAAGCAAGGTTATCATTCAGAATTAAAGGAGAGATAAAGGGTCTCCCAGACAAGAAAAAGGTAAGGGAGATTATCAATAACTAAACCATCCTCACAAAAATTGTTAGATGAATTTCTTTAAGCTAAAACAAAAGGACATAACTAGAAGCTAGAAAATATTTGAAAGAAAAAAGAATCACCAGCAAAGGCAAATATATAAAAAAGGTAGTGAATCAACCATTCATAAAGCTAGTATGAAGGTTAAAAGACAAAAGTTGTAAAATCAACACTAAAGCCAATAATTAGTTAAGGGATACACAAATAAAAAGATGTAGAATATGATGTCAACATCATAGAACAAGGGAGGGGAGTGAAAATATAGTGCTTTTAGAATATAGTCAAACTTAAGTGAGTATCACCTTAAAATAGACTACTGTCTCTAAAGATTGTAATATATGAACCCTATGGTAACCACAAACCTATATTAGATACACAAAAAATAAGGAAAAAAAATTATTAGTCTTTTCATGTTTACGTTTCTCCAAATATTTTTCTTGTAATTTATTTGTAATTTCATACCATAGTGATTAGAAAAAATGCTCAATATTTCAATATTCCTGAATTTATTGATACTTATTTTGTTGGATAATAATCCTAGAATTTGTAGGGAACCACAAAATACCTTGAATAGTTAAAGCAATTTTTAGAAAGAATAACAAAGCATCAAACTATACTACAATGCTATAGCATTTAAAGCAGTATGGTACTAGCACAGAAACACATAGATCAATGGAAGAGAATATAAAGGCCAGAATAAACCCACACATATATTATCAATAAATCTACAACAAAGGAGGCAAGAATATATGATGGGAGAAGGACAGTCTTTTCAATAAATGGTTTCCTGAAAACTGGGCAGCTACATGCAAAAGGACAAAAATAGACTACTATCTTATACCACATACAAAAATTAACACAAAACAGATTAAAGACTTGAATATATGATCTGAAACCATAAAACTCCAAAGAAAACACAAGGTAAGCTCCTTGACATCAGCCATAGCAATATTTTTTCAACCTGACTCCACAGGATAGGGCAAATAAAGCAAAAATGAACAAAGGAGAGTACATCGAACTAAAATACTTTTGCACAGTAAAGGAAACTATCAACATAATGAAATGGCAACCTATTGAATGGAAGAAAGTAGTTTCAAATTATATATCTGATAAAGGCTAATACCCAAAATGAGTAAAGTACTCATATAGCCCCATAGGAAAAAAATACAATCAATGAATGCACCAGTCTGACCATTTTTCCAGAACAGACACAGATGGCCAACAAACCTGTGAAAAGATGCTTACTATGCTAAAAATCAGGGAAATTCAAATCAAAACCACAATGAGGTACCATCTCACACCAGGCAGAATGGATAATTTTGACATGATTTTCTATTTCAATGCCTGATTTTCTTTACAGAATTGCCATAAATTATATATATATATATTTTTTAAGTGATTTTAATCTTGTATTCAGATTGTGTAATCAGATTATATTGAAAGGTTATCTTCATCAATTATTTAGATCTGGTAATTGATGAACATGAAAAAATAATGGATTGATCAAGTTAAGTCATAAAATCTCACTCAGAGGACTACTGAATTACTTTCTAATGGAAAAGGGAAAATTTAATGCTTTATATTGACTGAATTTGATTAATCTCATAATAATAAATGATAACTACTGTGTACTGAGTGCCCCTTATGCCAGTCTGAGTGTTAAATATTTTGACTGAAGTATCTCATGCAATATTTTCAATATGTTTCAAATATGTGAGGTACTGTAATTTCTTTAGATAACTAAAATGAGAGTCAGAGATTAAATGATTTCCCCAAAGCCATGCACAGACACATGGGAAAACTAAGAATTGAAGTCAGATCTTCCTGATATCAAAGAGATTTTCAACAATAATATTATGTTACTTAAATGAGCACAAACTTTGGAAAGGCATTCCTAAGCATAGGGTAATTTTAAAGTACACTTTACTTTGATACCAGATACACAATTGAAAATAAAACTTTTAAATACTGGATATCATTTATTAATCTCAATATTAAATTTATAAATTTAATATGTTAAAAAACTTTCTTTTGGTAGTATTTAAAATGTCAATCAGCAGTTATAAAAAATGCTGACCTAATCTATAAAAGGAACAAACATACAATTAATAATTATTTTTCTTCAATTAGCAACTGCCTTATTACTGGCACTTGATTTATTTATTTTTTTTGAGAGGGCATCTTTCATATTTATTGATCAAATGGTTGTTAACAACAATAAAATTCTGTATAGGGGAGTCAATGCTCAATGCACAATCATTAATCCACCCCAAGCCTAATTTTCATCAGTCTCCAATCTTCTGAAGCATAACGAACAAGTTTTTACATGGTGAACAAATTCTTACATAGTGAATAAGTTCTTACATGGTGAACAGTACAAGGGCATTCATCACAGAAACTTTTGGTTTTGATCATGCATTATGAACTATAAACAATCAGGTCAAATATGAATATTCATTTGATTTTTATACTTGATTTATATGTGGCTCCCAAATTTCTCCCTTTATTATTATTATTATTATTATTATTATTTTTAATAAAATGCTGAAGTGGTAGGTAGATGCAAGATAAAGGTAGAAAACATAGTTTAGTGTTGTAAGAGAGCAAATGTAGATGATCAGGTGTGTGCCTGTAGACTATGTGTTAATCCAAGCTAGACAAGGGCAATAAAACATCCACAGATGCAGAAGATTTCTCTCAAAACAGGGGGGGTGAGGTTCTAAGACTCACCTCTGTTGATCCCCAATTTCTCACCAGATGGCCACCCTGCGACTGTGCCTGTCTTAGGTTGTTCCTCCCTTGAGGAATCTTACCCGTCTCTGGCTAACCAGTTATCTTCCGGGGCCATACAGGGAAATGCAAAGTTGGTAAGTGAGAGAGAGGCCATACTGTTTGAAAAAGTTAGCTTTTTACTTCTTTGCAGATTTATGCCCTGTGGCTTCTATGCCCAGCATTTGTCTTGAGATATCTTTACCACTTGGAGGAATTATGATACTCGGTAAATTCTATATGAGGCATGAGTTCTATTGAAGGGTTGTAATTAGGAAGGAAGAAGAAAAGCTATAGAAGTAGCAGGCAGAAGAAAACATGGGAAGATTGATTATTTCTTTGACATATCTTCTTGTAGAGTAACTTAAGCATGTATAGGTTTTAAGCTACTAATTAAATTGCACACACACATTAACATACTAGGAAAACAGTTACATAAGCAAAGCAGATCTATAATTACCAGCCATCTCCAGTGAAACCAAGAAAAACAGTTAGGCATCCTAGGCATTTGTGAAAATTTATCTACGATATGATGGATATTGTCCAACTGTACTTGAACAGTCTGAGAGAAATCAGACAAATTAAAACAACCCATTCCTGGGAACTGTTCAAATCCCATATGTTCTTTTAACAGTAGATAGTCTGTAGCTGTAAGATTTTGGAACGCTACAACTTGCACTTCTCCTAATTTTTGGTTGAGTTCCAACAGTGTAGATTCAGTCAAATTTGTTGTTTTACTGTATGCCCAGGCCAGCTTAGATATCTCCTTCTTCATTCCCATGGCAAGTCCAGGAATCGGTGGGATGGATGCAGCTACAGCTGTAGCAGCGCCTGGCTCTTTGTTGAGGTTTTTTGATGATCATATTCTGGTATGAGTCTTCCAGAGAGTACTTATGTTGGAAGTTCTTCTTCATATCGTATCTTAGTTCATTTTCTGGGTAGTCAAATTAGGCTTTGATCCTCTGCATAAACACAAACAGACCCTTTGCCCACACTTTAATATGCCCATTATACCATTGTGTAGAACTCATTGGAGGTTACCACATAGGAACTGCTTTTTTTTTTTAAGAGAAAGGAATATTATCAGAAAAAATGTATCTCCATAGCCGATCATGTGACACCCTTTAAGTGATCAAAATTAAGGATATTTAAAGCGTGCATTAATTGTTGATTTACAGTTAGTTTTATCCTATCAGGGAGTAATCCCCCTTTTCTTTCTTTCTTTCTTTCTTTCTTTCTTTTTGTTTTAATCTTTAATCTACACTTACATGAAGAATATTAAGTTTACTAGGCTCTCTCCTATTCCAGGTCCCCCCTATAAAACCCTTTACAGTCACTGTCCATCAGCATAGCAAAATGCTGTAGAATAACTACTTGCCTTCTCTGTGTTGTACAGCCCTACCATTTCTCCCACCTCCCCTATGCATGCCAATCTTAATACCCTCCTTCTTCTTTCCCCTCCTTATCCCTACCTACCCACCCATCCTCTCCAGTCCCTTTCCCTTTGGTACCTGTTAGTCCATTCTTGGGTTCTGTAATTCCGCTGCTGTTTTGTTCCTTCAGTTTTTCCTTTGTTCGTATACTCCTCAGATGAGTGAAATCATTTGGTATTTCTCTTTCTCCGCTTGGCTTATTTCACTGAGCATAATACCCTCCAACTCCATCCATGATGCTGCAAATGGTAGCATTTGACCTCTTATGGCTGAAGTATTCCATTGTGTATATGTACCACATCTTCTTTATCCATTCATCTATCGATGGACATTTAGGTTGCTTCCAATTCTTGGCTATTGTAAATAGTGCTGCGATAAACATAGGGGTGCATCTGTCTCTCTCAAACTTGATTGCTGTGTTCTTAGGGTAAATTCCTAGGAGTGGAATTCCTGGGTGAAATTGTAAGTCTGTTTTGAGCATTTTGATGAACCTCCATACTGCTTTCCACAATGGTTGAACTAATTTACATTCCCACCAGCAGTGTAGGAGGGTTCCCCTTTCTCCACAGCCTCGCCAACATTTGTTGTTGTTTGTCTTTTGGATGGCAGCCATCCTTACTGGTGTGAGGTGATACCTCATTGTAGTTTTAATTTGCATTTCTCTGATAATTAGTGATGTAGAGCATCTTCTCATGTGTCTGTTGGCCATCTGTATTTCTTTTTTGGAGAACTGTCTGTTCAGTTCCTCTGCCCAGTTTTTAATTGTTATTTGTTTTTTGTTTGTTGAGGCATGTGAGCTCTTTATATATTTTGGACGTCAAGCCTTTATCGGATCTGTCATTTACAAATATATTCTCCCATACTGTAGGGTTCCTTTTGTTCTATTGATGGTGTCTTTCACTGTACAGAAGCTTTTCTGCTTGACATAGTCCCACTTGCTCATTATTGCTGTTGTTTTCCTTGCCCGGGGATATGTGTTCAAGAGGTCACTCATGTTTATGTCTAAGAGGTTTTTGCCTATGTTTTTTTCCAAGAGTTTAATGGTTTCATGACTTACATTCAGGTCTTTGATCCATTTTGAGTTTACTACTGTATATGGGATTAGACAATGGTCCAGTTTTATTCTCCTACATGTAGCTATCCAGTTTGCCAGCACCATCTGTTGAAGAGACTGTAATTTTGCCATTATATGTCCATGGCTCCTTTATCAAATATTAATTGACCATATATGTCTGGGTTAATGTCTGGAGTCCCTAGTCTGTTCCACTGGTCTGTGGCTCTGTTCTTGTGCCAGTACCAAATTGTCTTGATTACTAGGGCTTTCTAGTAGAGCTTGAAGTTGGGGAGTAAGATCCCCCCTACTTTTTTCTTTCTCAGGATTGCTTTGGCTATTCGGGGTCTTTGGTGTTTCCATATGAATTTTTGAATTATTTGTTCCAGTTCATTGAAGAATGTTGCTGGTAGTTTGATAGTGATTGCATCAAATCTGTATATTGCTTTGGGCAGGATGGCCATTTTGACGATATTATTTCTTCCTAGCCATGAGCATGGGATGAGTTTCCATTTATTAGTGTCTCCTTTAATTTCTCATAAGAGTGACTTGTAGTTTTCAGAGTATAAGTCTTTCACTTCTTTGGTTAGGTTTATTCCTAGGTATTTTATTCTTTTTGATGCAATTGTGAATGGAGTTGTTTTCCTGATTTCTCTTTCTGTTGGTTCATTGTTAGTGTATAGGAAAGCCACAGATTTCTGTGTGTTAACTTTGTATCATGCAACTTTGCTGAATTCCGATATAAGTTCTAGTAGTTTTGGGCTGGAGTCTTTGGGGGTTTCTTATATACAGTATCATGTCATCTGCAAATAGTGACAGTTTAACTTCTTCTTTACCAATCTGGATTCCTTGTATTTCTTTGTTTTGTCTGATTGCCGTGGCTAGGACCTCCAGTACTATGTTAAATAACAGTGGGGAGAGTGGGCATCCCTGTGTAGTTCCCAATCTCAGAGGGTAAGCTTTCAGCTTCTCGCTGTTCAGTAAAATGTTGGCTGTGGGTTTATGATAAATTGCCTTTATTATGTTGAGGTACTTGCCTTCTATTCCCATTTTGCTGAGAGTTTTTATCATGAATGGATGTTGAATTTTGTCAAATGTTTTTTCAGCATCTACGGAGATGATCATGTGGTTGTTGTCTTTCTTTTTGTTGATGTGGTGGATGATGTTGATGGATTTTCAAATGTTGTACCATCCTTGCATCCCTGGGATGAATCCCACTTGGTCATGGTGTACGATCCTTTTGACGTATTTTTGAATTCGGTTTGCTAATATTTTGTTGAGTCTTTTTGCATCTACGTTCAACAGGGATATTGGTCTGTAGTTTTCTTTTTTGGTGGGGTCTTTGCCTGGTATCAGTATTAGGGTGATGTTGGCTTCATAGATTGAGTTTGGGAGTACTCCCTCCTCTTCTATTTTTTGGAAAACTTTAAGGAGAATATGTATTATGTCTTCCCTGTATGTCTGATAAAATTCCGAGGCGAATCCATCTGGCCCAGGGGATTTGTTCTTTGGTAGTTTTTTGATTACCGCTTCAATTTTGATGCTGGTAATTGCTCTGTGTAGATTTTCTATTTCTTTCTGGGTCAGTCTTGTAAGGTTGTATTTTTGTAGGATGTTGTCCATTTCTCCTAGGTTTCCCAGCTTGTTAGCATATAGGTTTTCATAGTACTCTCTAATAATTCTCTGTATTTCGGTGGAGTCCTTCATGATTTTTCCTTTCTTGTTTCTGATTCTGTTGATCTGTGTTGACTCTCTTTTCCTCTTAATAAGTCTGGCTAGAGACTTATCTATTTTGTTTATTTTGTCGATGAACCAGCTCTTGGTTTCATTGAATTTTGCTATTGTTTTATTCTTCTCAATTTTATTTATTTCTCCTCTGATCTTTATTATGTCCTTCCTTCTGCTGACTTTAGGCCTCATATGTTCTTCTTTCTCCAATTTCGATAATTGTGACATTAGACCATTCATTTGGGATTTTTCTTCCTTCCTTAAATATACCTGGATTGCTATATACTTTCCTCTTAAGACTGCTTTTGCTGTGTCCCACAGTAGTTGGGGCTTTGTGTTGTTGTTGTCATTTGTTTCCATATATTGCTGCATCTCCATTTTGATTTGGTCATTGATCCATTGATTATTTAGGAGCGTGTTGTTAGGCCTCCATGTGTTTGTGAGCCTTTTTGCTTTGTTTGTACAGCTTATTTCTAGTTTTATGCCTTTGTGTTCTGAAAAGTTGGTTGGTAGGATTTCAATCTTTTGGAATTTACTGAGGCTCTTTTCGTGGCCTAGTATGTGGTCTATTCTGGAGAATATTCCATGTGCACTTGAGAAGAATGTGTATCCTGTTGCTTTTGGATGTAGAGTTCTGTAGATGTCTATTAGGTCCATTTGTTCTAGTGTGTTGTTCAGTGCCTCTGTGTCCTTACTTATTTTCTGTCTGGTGGATCTGTCCTTTGGAGTGAGTGGTGTGTTGAAGTCTCCCAGAATGAATTCATTGAATTCTATTTCCTCTTTTAGTTCTGTTAGTATTTGTTTCAGATATGTTGGTGCTCCTGTATTGGCTGCATATATATTTATAATGGTTATATCCTCTTGTTGGACTGAGCCCTTTATCATTATGTAATGTCCTTCTTTATCTTTGGTTACTTTCTTTATTTTGAAGTCTGTTTTGTTTGATACTAGAATTGTAACACCTGCTTTCTTCTCTCTGTTGTTTGCATGAAATATCTTTTTCCATCCCTTGACTTTAAGTCTGTGCATGTCTTTGGGTTTGTGGTGAGTCTCTTGTAAGCAGCGTATGGGTGTGTCTTGCTTTTTCATCCATTCTACTACTCTGTGTCTTTTGATTGGTGCATTCAGTCCATTTATATTTAGGGTGATTATTGAAAGGTGTGTACTTATTGCCATTGCAAGCTTTAAGTTTGTGGTTACCAAAGGTTCAGGGTTAGCTTCTTTACTATCTTACTGTCTAACTTAACTCACTTGTTGAGCTATTATAAACATGGTCTGATGATTCTTTATTTCTCTCCCTTCTTATTCTTCCTCCTCCCTTCTTCATATGTTGGGTGTTTTGTTCTGTGCTCTTTTTAGGTGTGCTCCCTCCCATCTAGAGCAGTCCCTGTAAGATGCCCTGTAGAGGTGGTTTGTGGGAGGCAAATTCCCTCAACTTTTGCTTGTCTGGGAATTGTTTAATCCCTCCTTTATATTTAAATGATAATCGTGCTGGATACGGTAGTCTTGGTTGAGGCCCTTCTGTTTCATTGCATTAAGTATATCAAGCCATTCTCTTCTGGCCTTTAGGGTTTCTGTTGAGAAGTCTGATGATAGCCTGATGGGTTTTCCTTTGTAGGTGATCTTTTTTTTTTCTCTCTGGCTGCCTTTAATACTTTGTCCTTGTCTTTGATCTTTGCCTTTTTAATAATTATCTGTCTTGCTGTTGTCTGCCTTGGATCCCTTGTCATGGGAGTTGTGTGTATTTCTGTGGTCTGAGAGGCCATTTCCTCCCCTAGTTTGGGGAAGTTTTCAGCAATTATTTCTTCAAAGACACTTTCTATCCCTTTTTCTCTCTCTTCTTCTTCTGGTACCCCTATAATGCAGATATTGTTCCATTTCAATCAGTCACTCAGCTCTCTTAGAATTCTTTCATTCCTGGAGATCCTTTTATCTCTCTCTGCATCAGCCTCTGTGCATTCCTGTTCTCTGTTTTCTAGTCCATTAATGGTCTCTTGCATCTCGTCCATTCTGTTCTGAAGTTCTTCAAGAGCTTGTTTTATTTCTGTGTTCTCCTTTCTTTGTTCTTGCATATTTCTCTGCAAGTCCATCAGCATGGTTATGACTTTTGTTTTGAATTCTTTTTCAGGAAGACTGGTTAAATCTATCTCCCCAGGTTCCTTCTCAGGGGAAGATGTAGCAGATGTTGAAGCTGTCTGTGTTAGTCTTGTCTGGATCATATTTTTTTGCCTTTTCATATTGATAGGTGCTATTGACTGTCAGCTGGTGGGGGCCAAACTTTTCACTTGTACTGCCCTTTCTTTACTGGGATAACTGCAACTCCTAATGGCTTTTGTTGGGTAATTTGTGTGTAGACTGGGTGTTTGTGTCTTGCCTGGTGTGGAGAAAGCTCCCTTTCTGAGGGCCGGGCCTGCCTTAGGCAGACTCTCTGCTTTCGCAGCGCCCAGAGGGTTAATGAATTGGGGTCTGTTTGGCTGTTTACCTCCATGAGGGGTCTCAGAGCTGTTGCCCAGGGGGGTTAGTGTGCCCGGTTTTCCCTGTAATTTCCATCTACTGGACTGTGACCTGTGTTGTTTCCGTCCAGTTGTTGCGTCCCTGTCCCTTTAAGACTTTCAAAAAGCACTCGCTTTTCTTTGTCACAGGGGCATCAGCTTTGGAACCCGCTCAGTGATCTTGCTGCTCTGTTTCCCTAGTTTCCAGCCCTTCACGCATGCACTGTGTCTGCGCTCTGGTGCGGATGGCTAGGGCTGTGTGTTTAGCAGTCCTGGGCTCCCTCTCCCTCCCCGCTCCAACACCTCTCCTCCCGCTGGGAGCTGGGGGGAGGCGTGCTCGGGTCCTGCTGGGTTGGGGCTTGTATCTCACCCCTTTCACCAAGTGCTGGGCTCTCGCACATGTGGATGTAGTCTGGCTGTTGTCCTGTGTCTTCTGGTCTCTCTTTTAGGATTAGTTGTATTTGTTTTATTTTCAAAAATATGTGTGTTTTTGGGAGGAGATTCCCACTGTCCTACTCACGCCGGCATGTTGGCTCCACCTCCTGGCATTTGATTTTTAAAGTAAAATTAAGATATATACTTTTTTCTGAAATTGGTAACTAAAATTTCTGCCAAAAATAGTGTTTCTAAGGAAAAAATTTTCAGCTGATCTTCTTTCTCCTTTTCCATCTGGCTATTATTCTACCACTACCTTCCTCCATGCATCTCTGCTTCTTCTTTACTCTCCTTGTTTTGCATTTATATTGTATCAATAAATTTTAGCTTTTGAGATTTTGATGATTTCATGACAGCATTATATTTTTAATTACATGCCATGTGAGAAATAGATAGATGTCTGTGGTATTTAGCTTTGCTTCAGACTAGCATTAAGGACTAGTTGCTATAAATATATACATAGTATTCTATCAGATATTTTTAATATGAATATATCATTACCCTTAAGATCAAATAATGATGAGGTTACTATATAGATATGTTGTATGTTATATAAGGCATAAAATATTTCTTACATCAAAATAATGAACAGAGTTATTCACGAATAAATGAGGCTGAAAATGTAAATGCTGAGTTAAAGACTGTGGCTCTTTAAAGGACTATGGAGCTACATAAAAGCAGTTTATTTTTAAGGAAATCTTAAGGCCATTTTCTCTACATATCCCTAAACATCTTAGAGTTGATTTAATAGACCTATTTTGCTATATCCTATTCATTTTATCTATACTTGTCATTAAGTCTCTTTTTCGTGAGCTATTATTTTTTACTCTTCTGTTTCAAAGCTGCATACATCCTAATGAAGGCAAAATGCCAGCCAGTGCTTATTCATAGAGCTATAAGAAAAATCATTTTATTGTGTAGCAATACTATTACTTATCATCTGTTTGCCTAGTAGGGCTGTTGTGAAGCAAAACTAATTTTTGATTCTACACCCCTTGAACATATGTGATTTTTCAGTACACTACAAAGCAATACCTGATCCTAAAACAAATGAGAGCACCAATTCATTTCAGTAATCATTTGGTTGGCATGCTTTATAAAAGATGGGATTCATATTTCCAAAAACCTTGTCTGTGAGAAAGAATCCCAATAAATCAGCATGTAAGGCTTCTTTTAGCCTAATTTGTTGGGACATTTCAGAAAAACAGGATATTTTATTTGAGTGTTATTTTCTGGTCTAAACAATTCACAAAAAAAGGCACCTGTCCTTGTTAATGAAACTGTTTTTGCAATCAGCTGTATCTTCTCAGAGACCAGCTCCACAGATCAGGGAATTTGGTTTGTAATTGACACATGCAGAATTTATTGTTAATGACTGACATACAGATATTTGTAAAACCCAGAAAAGTTCTACCTGAAAATTTTCAAGCAGGCTTCTAGAAGAGAATTCCTACTGCATATGTGCATTTGTGGGAAATATTAGAATTAGTAAATGTCTTCTGAGCTACAAATGAAGGCAAATCGAACTTGCCTAAAATGCTTAAGTTTCATTTTTCAACTTAGATAACCTATTATTGTGGTTACACTTAAAGGGTATTCTATTATTAGTTTAATCTAAATCTAAATCTTTGTTAGAAACCACATTTACTCACAGAAACATCATGTTAATATATAATCTAATAGGACATGCTCCATTAATTCTGACATTAATGAGCAATAGACTGTGAGAAACTTTAGCTTACTAAGAAACAAACTCTGGGTCAGACTGCTTGGAATTGATTCCTGGCTCTCCTACTTCCTAGCTTTAAGACCAAAGACAAGTTACTTAGCAAAAGGCAAGTGCCTCATTATCCTATTGTGTAGAATGGGGAAAATAATATTGACCTATTTCATGAGGTTGTTTTGAAGAATGAAAGTATTTATATGTATTAAATTCTTAGAACAGTGCTTTGTATATAGTAGGTGGTACATGTGCTTTCAATTATTAGTTATACCAACAGAAGTGATAAATAATCAGGGTAATTTATCTCATCTATGGCATCAGGTTACAGTGCCTGACACACATTGAGGGCTACATAACTGCTAAGTAAAAAATAATTTCAGAAAATGACAAATAAAATGTCACTATAGAAGTAAGAAACCAAGTTCAAAGAAATGACATGATAGGTAAGTTTTAATGATAAGGATGAGGAAAAGTTCCTGATTTTAACATGGAATATTAGATTGATAGAATAAACCTAGCTATAAGATCACTATGAAAGGTATGTAGGCAACCAGGAGTCATTATGAGAGTGATGATTATTATGGTAATATGGTATGGCATGGGGGAATGTCAAGAAATGTAGAGGAGACAGAGCTGTTTAGCTATTGCACCACTCTACTTCTGGAAACTTTTCAGAACTAATGTAGAACATGATGTGACTTTCTCACTCTGAGATACACTTGTTAATACTGAGGTAAAAGCTGTAGTTGTAGCTATAATGCTGTTATCAGGCTAATCAAGCAACCAATATCCACACTAGAAGTGGTTGGACAAATGCATGATGATCCTATGTCCAGTTAGTTCATGAAAAACCAGACTGAAAAAGATAAATAGATATGTTGCTCTGAAAACGTTATTTATTTATTTGTTTATTTATTTACTTTTATTTTTTTTTATTTTGGTACCATTAATCTACAATTACATGAAGGACGTTAAGTTTAGTAGGCTCCCCCCTTCACCAAGACCCCCCACATCCCCATTCACAGTCACTGTCCATCAAAATAGTAAGATGCTGTAGAATCACTACTTGTCTTCTCTGTGTTGCACAGCCCTCCCCGTGCCCCCTCAACACTATACATGCTAATCGTAATGGCCCCTTTCTTTTCTTCATGCCCTTATCCCTCCCTACCCACCCGTCCTCCCCAGTCCCTTTCCCTTTGGTAACTATTAGTCCATTCTTGGGTTCTGTGCTTCTGCTGCTGTTTTGTTCCTTTACTTTTATTTTGTTCTTATACTCAACATATGAGTGAAATCATTTGGTACTTGACTTTCTCTGCCTGGCTTATTTCACAGAGCATAATACCCTCTAGCTCCATCCATGTTGTTGCAAAAGGTAGGATTTGGTTTTTCTTATGGCTGAGTAATATTCCATTGTGCATATGTACCACATCTTCTTTATCCATTCATCTACTGATGGACATTTAGGTCGCTTCCATATCTTGCCTATTGTAAATAGTGCAGCAATAAACAAAGTGGTGAATTTGTCTTTTTCAAATTGGAGTGCTGCATTCTTAGGATAAATTCCTTGAAGTGGAATTCCTGGGTCAAATGGTATTTCTATTTTGAGCATTTTGAGGAACCTCCATACTGCTTTCCACAATGGCTGAACTAATTTACATTCCAACCAGCAGTGTAGGAGGGTTCCTCTTTCTTCACAACCTCTCCAACATTTGTTGTTGTTTTTCTTTTGGATAGTAGCCATCCTTACTGGTGTGAGATGATATCTCATTGTGGTTTTAATTCGCATTTCTCTGATGACAAGTGATATGGAGCACCTTTTCATGTGTCTGTTGGCCATCTGAATTTCTTCATTAGAGAACTGTCTATTCAGCTCCTCTGCCAATTTTTTAATTGGATTATTTGTTTTTGTTTCATGAGGTGTGTGAGCTCTTTGTATATTTTGGATGTCAACCCTTTACCGGATCTGTCATTTTCGAATATATTCTCCCATACTGTAGGATACATTTTTGTTCTATTGATGGTGTACTTTGCTGTACAGAAGCTTTTCAGCTTGATACAGTCCAATTTGTTCATTTTTGCGTTTGTTTCCCTTGCCTGGTGAGATTTCTTCAAGAAGAAGTCACTAATGTTTATGTCTAAGAGATTTTTGCCTATGTAGTTTTCTAAGAGATTTAGGAATTCATGACTTACATTCAAGTCTTTGATACATTTCGAATTTACTTTTGTTTAAGGGGTTAGAAAGTGATCCAGTTTCATTCTCTTACATGTAGCTCTCCAGTTTTGCCAGCACCATCTGTTGAAGAGACTGTCATTTCTCCATTGTATGTCCATGGCCCCTTTATCGAATATTAGTTGACCATATATGTTTGGGTTAATGTTTGTAGTCTCAATTCTGTTCCATTGGTCCGTGGCTCTGTTCTTGTGCCAGTACCAAATTGTCTTGATTACTGTGGCTTTGTAGTAGAGCTTGAATTTGGGGAGTGAGATTCCCCCCACTTTATTCTTCCTTCTCAGGATTGCTTTAGCTATTCGGGGTCTTTAGTGTTTCCATATGAATTTTTGAACTATTTGTTCCAGTTCATTGAAGAAAGCTGTTGGTAGTTTGATAGGGATTGCATCAAATCTGTATATTGCTTTGGGAAGCATGGCCATTTTGATGATATTAATTCTTCCCAGCCAGGAGCATGGGATGAGTTTACATTTGTTAGTGACCTCTTTAATTTCTCTTTAGAGTGTCTTATACTTTTCAGGATATAGGTCTTTCACTTCCTTAGTTAGGTTTATTCATAGGTATTTTATTCTTTTTGATGCTATTGTGAATGGAATTGTCTTACTGATTTCTCTTCCTATTAGTTTATTGTTAGTGTGTAGGAAAGCCACATATTTCTGTGTGTTAATTTTGTACCCTGCAACTTTGCTGAATTCTGATATTAGCTCTAGTAGTTTTGGAGAGGAGTCATTGGGTTTTTTATGTACAATATCATGTCATCTGCAAATAGTGACAGTTTAACTTCTTCTTTACTAATCTGGATTCCTTGTATTTCTCTGTTTTGTCTAATTGCCATGGCTAGGACCTCCAGTACTATGTTGAATAACAGTGGGGATAGGGGGCATGCCTGTCTTGTTCCCGATCTCAGAGGAAAAGCATTCAGCTTCTCACTGTTCAGTATGATGTTGGCTGTGGGTTTATCATATATGGCCTTTTTATGGTGAGGTACTTACCCTTTATTCCCATTTTGTTGAGAGTTTTTATCATAAATGGATGTTGAATTTTATTGAACACTTTTCCAGCATCTATGAAGATGATCATGTGGTTTTTGTCTTTCTTTTCGTTGATGTGGTGGATGATGTTGATGAATTTTCGAATGTTGTACCATCCTTGCATCCCTGGGATGAATCCCACTTGGTCATGGTGTACGATCCTTTTGACGTATTTTTGAATTCGGTTTGCTAATATTTTTTTGAGTATTTTTCCATCTACGTTCAACAGGGATATTGGTCTGTAGTTTTTCTTTTTGGTGGGGTCTTTGCCTGGTTTTGATATTAGGGTGATGTTGGCTTCAGAGAATGAGTTTGGGAGTATTCCCTCCTCTTCTATTTTTTGGAAAACTTTGAGGAGAATGGGTATTATGTCTTCTCTTTATGTCTGATAAAACTCTGAGGTAAACCCATCTGGCCCAGGGGTTTTGTTCTTGGGTAGTTTTTTGATTACTGCTTCAATTTTGTTGCTGTTAAATGGTCTGTTTAGATTTTCTGTTTCTTTCTGGGTCAGTCTTGGAAGATTGTCTTTTTCTAGGAAGTTGTCCATTTCTCCTAGGTTTCCCAGCTTGTTACCATATAGGTTTTCATAGTACTGTCTAATAATTTTTTGGTATTTCTGTGGGGTCCGTTGTGATTTTTCCTTTCTTGTTACTGATTCTGTTGATCTGTGTTGACTCTCTTTTCCTCTTAATAAGTCTGGCTAGAGGCTTATCTATTTTGTTTATTTTCTCGAAGAACCAGCTCTTGATTTCATTGATTTTTGCTATTGCTTTATTCTTCTCAATTTTATTTATTTCTCCTCTGATCTTTATTATGTCCCTCCTTCTGCTGATTTTAGGCCTCATTTGCTCTTCTTTTTCCAATTTCAATAATCGTGACATTAGACCATTTATTTGGGATTGTTCTTCCTTCTTTAAATATGCCTGGATTGCTGTATACTTTCCTCTTAAGACTGCTTTTCCTCTTAAGACTATCCCACAGTAGTTGGGGCTTTGTGTTGTTGTTGTCATTTGTTTCCATATATTGCTGCATCCCCATTTTGATTTGGTCATTGACCCATTGATTATTTAGGAGCGTGTTGTTAGGCCTCCATGTGTTTGTGAGCCTTTTTGCTTTGTTTGTACAGCTTATTTCTAGTTTTATGCCTTTGTGTTCTGAAAAGTTGGTTGGTAGGATTTCAATCTTTTGGAATTTACTGAGGCTCTTCGTGGCCTAGTATGTGGTCTATTCTGGAGAATATTCCATGTGCACTTGAGAAGAATGTGTATCCTGTTGCTTTTGGATGTAGAGTTCTGTAGATGTCTATTAGGTCCATTTGTTCTAGTGTGTTGTTCAGTGCCTCTGTGTCCTTACTTATTTTCTGTCTGGTGGATCTGTCCTTTGGAGTGAGTGGTGTGTTGAAGTCTCCCAGAATGAATTCATTGAATTCTATTTCCTCTTTTAGTTCTGTTAGTATTTGTTTCAGATATGTTGGTGCTCCTGTATTGGCTGCATATATATTTATAATGGTTATATCCTCTTGTTGGACTGAGCCCTTTATCATTATGTAATGTCCTTCTTTATCTTTGGTTACTTTCTTTATTTTGAAGTCTGTTTTGTATGATACTAGTATTGCAACACCTGCTTTTTTCTCTCTGCTGTTTGCATGAAATATCTTTTTCCATCTCTTGACTTTACATCTGTGCATGTCTTTGAGTTTGAGGTGAGTCTCTTGTAAGCAGCATATGGATGGGTCTTGCTTTTTTATCCATTCTATTACTCTGTGTCTTTTGATTGGTGCATTCAGTCCATTTACATTTAGGATGATTATTGAAAGGTATGTACTTATTGCCTTTGCAGGCTTTAAGTTTGTGGTTACCAAAGGTTCAGGGTTAGCTTCTTTACTATCTTACTGTCTAACTTAACTCACTTGTTGAGCTATTATAAACATGGTCTGATGATTCTTTATTTCTTTCCCTTCTTATTCCTCCTCCTCCCTTCTTCATATGTTGGGTGTTTTGTTCTGTGCTCTTTTTAGGTGTGCTCCCATCTAGAGCAGTCCCTGTAAGATGCCCTGTAGAGGTGGTTTGTGGGAGGCAATTTCCCTCAACTTTTGCTTGTCTGGGAATTGTTTAATCCCTCCTTCATATTTAAATGATAATTGTGCTGGATACAGTAGTCTTGGTTCAAGGCCCTTCTGTTTCACTGCATTATGTATATCAAGCGATTCTTTTCTGGCCTTTAGGGTTTCTGTTGAGAAGTCTGATGATAGCCTGATGGGTTTTCCTTTGTAGGTGACCTTTTCTTTCTCTCTGGCTGCCTTTAATACTTTGTCCTTGTCTTTGATCTTTGCCATTTTAATTATTATGTGTCATGGTGTTGCCCTCCCTGGATCCCTTTTCATGGGAGTTCTGTGTACCTCTGCAGTCTCAGTGGCCATTTCCCCCCCTAGTTTGGGGAAGTTTTCAGCAATTATTTCTTTGAAGACACTTTCTATCCCTTTTTCTCTCTCTTCTTCTTCTGGTACCCCTATAATGCGGACATTGTTCCATTTCAATTGGTCACTCAGCTCTCTTAGAGTTCTTTCATTCCTGGAGATCCTTTTATCTCTCTCTGCATCAGCTTCTCTGCCTTCCTGTTCTCTGTTTTCTAGTCCATTAATGGTCTCTTGCATCTCGTCCATTCTGTTCTGAAGTCCTTCCAGAGCTTGTTGTAGTTCTGTATTCTCCCTCATTAGTTCTTGTATATTTCTCTGCAAGTCCATCAGGATGGTTATGACTTTTGTTTTGAATTCTTTTTCAGGGAGACTGGTTAAATCTATTTCCCCAGGTCCCTTCTCCAGGGAAGATGTAGCAGATGTTGAAGCTGTCTGGGTTAGTCTTGTCTGGATCAAATTTTTTTGCCTTTTCATGTTGGTAGGTGCAATGGTGAGCTATTGACTTTCTGTCAGCTGGGAGGGCCAATCTTTCCACTATCTCCTGGCTTTTCTTTACTGGGGTATCTGCGACCCCTAGTGGCTTGTGTTTGGCAGTTGCATGTAGACTGGGTCTCTGTATCTTGCCTGGCCTGTATGGAGGAAGTTCTCTTCCTGTGGTTGTGGCCAGCCTCAGGCTGCTGCTCTGCTATGGCAGGACCCTGAAGGGGTAATGGACGGGGGGCTGTTTGGCTCTTTACCTCCATGAGGGGTCTCAGAGCTGTTTCCCAGGGGGTTAGTGCACCTGGGGTTCCCTGGAATTTCCAGCTGCTGGACTGTGACCCAGGAAGCTTCCATTCAGCTGTGGTGTCCTTGTCCCTTTAAGATTTTCAAAAAGCACTCACTTTTCTTTGTCACAGGGGCACCAGCTTCAGGACCCGCTCAAAGGTTTTCCTGCCCTGTTTCCCTAGTTTCCAGCACTCCATGCATGCACTGTTTCTCTGTTCTGGTGTGGATGGCTAGGGCTGGGTGTTTAGCAGTCCTGGGCTACCTCTCCCTCCCTGCTCTGACTCCTCTCCTCCCGCCGGGAGCTGTGGTGAGGGGCACTTGGGTCCCGTTAGGCCAGAGCTTGTATCTTACCCCTTTCACCAGGCGCTGGATTCTCGCAGGTGTGGATGTAGTCTGGCTGTTGTCCTGTGTCTTCTGGTCTCTCTTTTAGGATTAGTTGTATTTGTTGTATTTTCAAAAATATATATGTTTTTGGGAGGAGATTCCTACTGTCCTACTCACACCACCATCTTCTCTCCACCCCTTATCTGAAAATGCTTTATCTACAGTGTGTGATACGCCTAATGCTTATTTAATTAATCAATCCAAATAGCATTCCTCAATCAAATCCTGACTCCTACGTTGACAGACTGGATTTAGTTTTCCCAACTGAAGGGCATTTTGTAAGTTGAGAAATGACCCTTCTGCAGCTCATCATGCCACATGTGAATTGCTGTATTTTTGCTGGTAAATTGCTTGATTTTTAAAGTTACCATTTTGTCAGTTTTACATTGCCTACGTGTGTTTAAGATATTCTCTTTAATTCTGAATTTTCTATTCTACAAACAATATATTAAATTCAATATTTCCTATATCCCAGTTCAAAAAAGAGGGCATTGAGTAAAAGGTTATATTAGCCACCACCACAGTAAATGACAGGGCAAAAGGACACAACAGAAATATGTTTAACCTATGGAAATAGGCTTAAATATATATATATATATATATATATATATATATATATATATATATATATATATATAAAACAAATAAGAAATTTAGTTCATAAACATTTTATCTCTAAGTATAAAAATAACTATTTAATAGATACTTTTTTAAATGAGATTTACTGAATTGAAATTGCAACAAACAGTGCAAAATGTATGATGTCTGATTTCTAGAATTACCAGCTTTAATTTCCTCAAAATATTTTTTCATACTTATTATCAAGTAAACTTCACTCTCTGGTATAAAAATGTTTTGATATAAGCATAAACCTCTATACATGCAATTAACATTGATATAGGATGAGATTTCTATAAATCAGTTAGTAAGCCAAAGCTGTAAGTTTTGATCATCTGTCATTTTCACTATGCACACACTACCAAGTCCTGTTCCAAAGCCTATTTTGTGATTAGTGAGTAGAATGGTCTGCAAATCTATTGTGGTGGTGGTGGTAGTGGTGCAGTAGTGGGTGGTAGAGTGGGGGACTATGTGCAAGCAGTCCTGTGCACTGGTTGCACTTGGTGTAGAATTTAAATTTTTTTTTGCAATTATATCCTGTTGGAAAATAGGTGACCTTTTGCCCTCTATATTTTGAATTCTCTAAGCTTCCTGTTTGTAACTGGGAGACGAAAATTCAAGGTTGCAGGAAAGAAAAGCAGATCACACAAAGTTAATGTGTATGTGTGTCAATCATGATTTTCAATTACTCCTCTCATCTGGGATAAAAAACCATCAAATTGGCTGTTTTCTGATCCAAGAATTTAGCCTTTTGCAAATGTTGCTTATTTTCATTAAAGCTTTAAATTGTTGGCTCTGCCACTAAGTAAAAAAAAAGTTACCGTAGTTCATAGAAAGTTCCTATTTTGCTGCTGTCACAGCAGTGTAAATTATGCAAAAAACACCATTTATATCTTTTCCTTTTTCATTCAGAGTGTAATTTCCCAAAATAATACCTTTTAGTTAAAACAGATTATCTCAGCACTAGATGGGATCTTAAAGAATATCTATTGGAGCTTCTCAGCTTTCACAAGAATATATCAGATGGTCATCTGAATTATCCATAAAATTTCCAGTGGCACAGATATCACTGTTTCCCAAGGCAGCATATACAATTTTTGAACAGCTCTAATTTTTAGAAAAGTCTTCCTCACAAAAGCCAAATCTATCTGCAATGTCTAATCACTAGTCAATCTCTTTTATGTCATTGTCTTTTGATCTAGCAAAGATGGTAGATGCTCTTTTATCCTTGTTCCTTCCCATTAAATACAACTATTAACCCTGGAAATAATGCTAGAGACAACCAAAGAAACACTCCTACTGGTAGTGTTACGGACAGAATTGCATTTCTCAAAAATTTGTATGTTGAAGCCTGAGTTCACAATGTGACTATATTTGGAAATAGGGTTCTTATGGAGGTAATTAAAATTAAATGAGGTCATAATGGTGAGTACTACCATAATCTGATATTTACAGATTTAAACAGGTGCCCTCAATAAAGAGGAAGACAAGACAGATCTCTCTCTCTCCCCCACTACTGGTACAGAAGAAAGGCCATATGATGACACAAAAAGAAGGCAGCCACTTACAAGCCAGGAAGAGAGATCTTACCAGAAATCAACCCCCTTGGCACCTGATCTTAGACTTCCAGACTCTAGATCTGTGAGAAAATAAATTGCTGTTGTTTAAGTCACTCAATCTGAGATATCTTAAGGCAGCCCAAGCTGACTAATGCAAGTATCAAGAGAACAGTGAGCTAGTTATGAACATCAGGACTGTAGAAACTACACAGTGACAGTGTCTTATGACTCCCACACAACAGGTGACCTAGCTCTAGTAGTTCCTGATCCTCAGTCTAGCAATGGAAGGCGGAGCAGATAGGTTCATTCTTTCCCTGGACATAATGAGGAGAAACTCCAACAGCAATAGGTGAGCCTGACAATATCAGGTGAGACTACCACCACAAGTGTAGATCAATCCATCAAAAGCCTTGCTGACAATAAATGGACAGGGAAAGTATCCTCCTGAGACTTTCCCTCCCCCACCAAGAAACACAAACATTGCCAGTCAGCACTGCTCAAAGGGACTCCATTACAAGTGTCCTGGCTTGGTAATCCTTTTGGTTCTCATTGGTTTGAGAGTCCCCTCATATCCAGAAACACAAGTATAAGAGGGATCCCAGAACAAAAAGAGACTGGCTGGTAAGTGCTCTCCTTTCTGTGCTCTAAGAATCCTCTCTCCACTTAGAGATACCTTATCCAAGAGCAACCAGCAGGAGGGATCACACCAAAAGAAGGGTCAAGCTCAGAAAATTCTTATAATGAAATGTGATCTCTTCCTTTCTAATCTGTACACCTTTTCTTTATTTCTCTTGCTTTATTGAACTTTCTAGAAATTCCAACACTGTTTTGAATAAGCAGTGAAAGCAGACATCTTTGACTTGTCCCCAGTCTTAGGGGAAAATATTTAGTCTTTCACCATGAAGTATGAATTCTTTTTGTCTATCTCTTCATCAAGTTAAAAAATTTCTATTCTTAGTTTGCTTAGTTTGCTGAGCTTTTTTTTTTTTTTCATGAATGGGTGTTGGATTTTGTCAAATACTTTCCCACATCAATTGAATTATAAGATTTTCCTTCTCAATCAGTTGGTTCAGTAGATTACATTTATTGATTTTCAAATGTTGAACCAGTCTTGCCTACATAAAATATATCCCACTTGGCCATGGCATATAATACCTTTATACATTTTTCAATTCTATTTACTAAAGTTTTTCTGAGGATATCCACATCTCAGTTTATGAGAGATATTTGTCTTTAGTCATTTTTTTCTTACTTTGTATATTTGGCTTGATGATGGGGTAAGAATAGCCTCATCAAATGTGTTGGAGAGTGGTAAATGTTCTTCATTTTCTGGATGACAAGAAAGATTGGTATCAATTCATCAAATATTTGTCAAAATTTTCTAGTGAAGCCATCTAGGCCTGGGACTTTCTATTTGAAAAATTGTAACCAGAAATTTAATTATTTTAACTACTGAATCATCTATTTCATCTTATTTGAGTTGTTTTTTGCACAAAACAAAGTACTATTTACTGAAAAGAGAAAACATCTGAGGTTTACTGATGTGCTCTTTGATTTTTTTATATATGAAAATAATTGTGAATAACAGCAAGAATGTTTCTTCTAGTGGGTGGAGCAAGAAGTTAAATGATGTGGTACAATATAAAAATATGTGAAATTCTCATCTTTGGGTTATGGTCTTTTGAGAAAATATGATTCCACAGTGTTTAGTTTCACTGAGCCTTGGAATCTTAGCAGAATATTATGGCATTGTAGGAGTTAACAGTGTGGGAAGAGCATGGTCATGGAAGCTGAGATGGTATTTGTAGTCAGACACCAACTTCAAGCTCATCTCTCCCACCCACTAGTTGTGTGACGTTGGAACAGGTAAGTAGCCTCACTGAGCTTCCATTTCCTTTCAGTACAGTTCCCATTGGGCTGGTGCTTTATAACATGGTAATAATTATTTGGTAACATGTATTGCATATCACAATGTGCTAAATGCATAGGATGTACTTAATAGGTAATGCTTGCTTTTAGGCTTCTCATCAAGGTACAGAGGAATTATGTTCATGCTGATTCAATAATTCTGAAGGTTATCAGAGATAGAAGCTAAAGAAAGGCACACACTTATTTTCCTCTACAAAAATTATTGGCTTTAAAGTGGACTATGGAAATACACCAAGGACAAACTTCTTGAACTTCACCTTATGTGTGTATACTTAGGCGCCTAGTCTCTAAAGTCTCACAGGTAAAATCTCAGCATAACTATTAAAATGTCTAAGGATAAAGGAGTAAATAAAACTATGGCAAGATGTTTCTCTAACTAGAAATCAGTCACAAAGCCATGGTCTCTCATTTTTCCTTTTCATGGCTTTCTAACTTATTTTTTGTTCTTTTAAAAAATCTTGGGAGCCAACATGGCGGCATGAGTAGGACAGTGGGAATCTCCTCCCAAAAACATATATATTTTTGAAAATACAACAAATACAACTAATCCTAAAAGAGAGACCAGAAGACAAAGGGCAACAGCCAGACTACATCCACACATGGGAGAGCCCAGTGCCTGGTGAAGGGTAAGATACAAGCCCTGGCCCGGTGGGACCCATGCACACCTCCCCACAGCTCCCGGCAGAAGGAGAGAAGTCACAGCGGGGAGGGAGAGGGAGCCCAGGACTTCATGCATGGGGTCCTGGATACTAGGGAAACAGGGCAGTAGGACCGGTGAGCAGGTCCTGAAGTTGATGCCACTGTGACAAAGAAAAGCGAGTACTTTTTGAAAGTCTTAAAGGGACAGGGATGCAACAGCTGGACAGAAACAACACAGGTCACAGTCCAGTAGATGGAAATTACAGGGAAAGCCGAGCACACTAAACCCCTGGGCAACAGCTCTGAGACCCCTCACAGAGCTAAACAGCCAAATAGCAACACATCCATTACCCGACCAGGGCTCTGCCACAGCAGAGAAGCAGCCTAAGGCAGGCCCTGCCCTCAGAAAGGGAGCTTCCTCCATATCGGCTGGGCAAGACACAAAGACCCAGTCTACACACAATTACCCAACACAATCCACTAGGGGTTGCATTTGTACCAGTAAAGAAAGGCCAGGAGCAAGTGGAAAATTTGGCCCCCCCAGCTGGCAGTCAATAGCACCTATCAACATGAAAAGGCAAAAAAATTTGATCCAGACAAGACTAACACAGACAGCTTCAACATCTGCTACATCTTCCCCGGAGAAGGGACCTGGGGAAATAGATTTAACCAGTCTTCCTGAAAAAGAATTCAAAACAAAAGTCATAACCATCCTGATGGACTTGCAGAGAAATATACAAGAACTAATGAGGGAGAATACAGAACTACAACAAGCTCTGGAAGGACTTCAGAACAGAATGGACGAGATGCAAGAGACCATTAATGGACTAGAAAACAGAGAACAGGAAGGCAGAGAAGCTGATGTAGAGAGAGATAAAAGGATCTCCAGGAATGAAAGAACTCTAAGAGAGCTGAGTGACCAATTGAAATGGAACAATATCCGCATTATAGGGGTACCAGAAGAAGAAGAGAGAGAAAAAGGGATAGAAAGTGTCTTCAAAGAAATAATTGCTGAAAACTTCCCCAAACTAGGGGAGGAAATGGCCTCTCAGAACACAGAGGTACACAGAACTCCCAAGACAAGGGATCCAGGGAGGGCAACACCATGACACATAATAATTAAAATGGCAAAGATCAAAGACAAGGACAAAGTATTAAAGGCAGCCAGAGAGAAAGAAAAGGTCACCTACAAAGGAAAACCCATCAGGCTATCATCAGACTTCTCAACAGAAACCCTAAAGGCCAGAAGAGAATCGCTTGATATACATAATGCAATGAAACAGAAGGGCCTTGAACCAAGACTACTGTATCCAGCACAATTATCATTTAAATATGAAGGAGGGATTAAACAATTCCCAGACAAGCAAAAGTTGAGGGAAATTGCCTCCCACAAACCACCTCTACAGGGCATCTTACAGGGACTGCTCTAGATGGGAGCACACCTAAAAAGAGCACAGAACAAAACACCCAACATATGAAGAAGGGAGGAGGAGGAATAAGAAGGGAAAGAAATAAAGAATCATCAGACCATGTTTATAATAGCTCAACAAGTGAGTTAAGTTAGACAGTAAGATAGTAAAGAAGCTAACCCTGAACCTTTGGTAACCACAAACTTAAAGCCTGCAAAGGCAATAAGTACATACCTTTCAATAATCATCCTAAATGTAAATGGACTGAATGCACCAATCAAAAGACACAGAGTAATAGAATGGATAAAAAAGCAAGACCCATCCATATGCTGCTTACAAGAGACTCACCTCAAACTCAAAGACATGCACAGATGTAAAGTCAAGAGATGGAAAAAGATATTTCATGCAAACAGCAGAGAGAAAAAAGCAGGTGTTGCAATACTAGTATCATACAAAACAGACTTCAAAATAAAGAAAGTAACCAAAGATAAAGAAGGACATTACATAATGATAAAGGGCTCAGTCCAACAAGAGGATATAACCATTATAAATATATATGCAGCCAATACAGGAGCACCAACATATCTGAAACAAATACTAACAGAACTAAAAGAGGAAATAGAATTCAATGAATTCATTCTGGGAGACTTCAACACACCACTCACTCCAAAGGACAGATCCACCAGACAGAAAATAAGTAAGGACACAGAGGCACTGAACAACACACTAGAACAAATGGACCTAATAGACATCTACAGAACTCTACATCCAAAAGCAACAGGATACACATTCTTCTCAAGTGCACATGGAATATTCTCCAGAATAGACCACATACTAGGCCACGAAAAGAGCCTCAGTAAATTCCAAAAGATTGAAATCCTACCAACCAACTTTTCAGAACACAAAGGCATAAAACTAGAAATAAGCTGTACAAACAAAGCAAAAAGACTCACAAACACATGGAGGCCTAACAACACGCTCCTAAATAATCAATGGGTCAATGACCAAATCAAAATGGGGATGCAGCAATATATGGAAACAAATGACAACAACAACACAAAGCCCCAACTACTGTGGGATAGTCTTAAGAGGAAAAGCAGTCTTAAGAGGAAAGTATACAGCAATTCAGGCATATTTAAAGAAGGAAGAACAATCCCAAACAAATGGTCTAATGTCACGATTATTGAAATTGGAAAAAGAAGAGCAAATGAGGCCTAAAATCAGCAGAAGGAGGGACATAATAAAGATCAGAGGAGAAATAAATAAAATTGAGAAGAATAAAGCAATAGCAAAAATCAATGAAATCAAGAGCTGGTTCTTCGAGAAAATAAACAAAATAGATAAGCCTCTAGCCAGACTTATTAAGAGGAAAAGAGAGTCAACACAGATCAACAGAATCAGTAACAAGAAAGGAAAAATCACAACGGACCCCACAGAAATACCAAAAAATTATTAGACAGTACTATGAAAACCTATATGGTAACAAGCTGGGAAACCTAGGAGAAATGGACAACTTCCTAGAAAAAGACAATCTTCCAAGACTGACCCAGAAAGAAACAGAAAATCTAAACAGACCATTTAACAGCAACAAAATTGAAGCAGTAATCAAAAAACTATCCAAGAACAAAACCCCTGGGCCAGATGGGTTTACCTCAGAGTTTTATCAGACATAAAGAGAAGACATAATACCCATTCTCCTCAAAGTTTTCCAAAAAATAGAAGAGGAGGGAATACTCCCAAACTCATTCTCTGAAGCCAACATCACCCTAATATCAAAACCAGGCAAAGACCCCACCAAAAAGAAAAACTACAGACCAATATCCCTGTTGAACGTAGATGGAAAAATACTCAAAAAAATATTAGCAAACCGAATTCAAAAATACGTCAAAAGGATCGTACACCATGACCAAGTGGGATTCATCCCAGGGATGCAAGGATGGTACAACATTCGAAAGTCCATCAACATCATCCACCACATCAACAAAAAGAAAGACAAAAACCACATGATCATCTCCGTAGATGCTGAAAAAACATTTGACAAAATTCAACATCCATTCATGATAAAAACTCTCAGCAAAATGGGAATAGAGGGCAAGTACCTCAACATAATAAAGGCCATATATGATAAACCCACAGCCAACATTATACTGAACAGTGAGAAGCTGAAATCATTTCCTCTGATATTGGAAACCAGACAGGGATGCCCACTCTCCCCACTGTTATTTAACATAGTACTGGACGTCCTAGCTATGGCAATCAACACTAAAGACCCCGAATAGCTAAAGCAATCCTGAGAAAGAAGAAGAAAGTAGGAGGGATCTCACTCCCCAAATTCAAACTCTACTATAAAGCCATAGTAATCAAGACAATTTGGTACCGGCACAAGAACAGAGCCACAGACCAGTGGAACATACTAGAGACTCCAGACATTAACCCAGACATATATGGTAAATTAATATTTGATAAAGGAGCCATGGACATACAATGGCAAAATGACAGCCTCCTCAACAGCTGGTGCTGGCAAAACTGGACAGCTACAAGTAGGAAATGAAACTGGAATATTGTCTAATCCCATATACAAAAGTAAACTCAAAATGGATCAAAGACCTGAATGTAAGTCATGAAACCATTAAACTCTTGGAAAAAAACATAGGCAAAAACCTCTTTGACATAAACATGTGACCTCTTCTTGAACATATCTCCCCGGGCAAGGAAAACAACAGCAAAAATGTACAAGTGGGACTATGTCAAGCTGAAAAGCTTCTGTACAGCAAAAGACACCATCAATAGAACAAAAAGGAACCCTACAGTATGGGAGAATATATTTGTAAATGACAGATCCGATAAAGGCTTGATGTCCAAAATATATAAAGAGCTCACATGCCTCAACAAACAAAAAACAACTAATCTAATTAAAAAATGGGCAGAGGAACTGAACAGACAGTTCACCAAAAAAGAAATACAGATGGCCAACAGACACATGAAAAGATGCTCCACATCGCTAATTTTCAGAGAAATCAAATTTAAACTACAATGAGGTATTACCTCATACCAGTAAGGATGGCTGCCATCCAAATGACAAACAACAACAAATGTTGGCAAGGCTGTGGAGAAAGGGGATCCCTCCTACACTGCTGGTGGGAATGTAAATTAATTCAACCATTGTGGAAAGCAGTATGGAGGTTCATAAAAATGCTCAAAACAGACTTACCATTTGACCCAGGAATTCCACTCTTAGGAATTTACCCTAAGAATGCAGCAATCAAGTTTGAGAAAGACAGATGCACCCCTATGTTTATCACAGCACTATTTACAATGGCCAAGAATTGAAAGCAACCTAAATGTCCATCGATAGATGAATGGATAAAGAAGATGTGGTACATATACACAATGGAAAACTATTCAGCCATAAGAAGAGGTCATATCCTTCCATTTGCAGCATCATGGATGGAGCTGGAGAGTATTATGCTCAGTAAAATAAGCCAAGCAGAGAACGAGAAATACCAAATGAGTTCACTCATCTGAGGAGTATAAGAACAATGGAAAAACTGAAGGAACAAAACAGCAGCTGAATCACAGAACCCAAGAATGGACTAACAGGTACCAAAGGGAAAGAGACTGGGAAGGATGGGTGGGTAGGGAGGGATAAGGAGGGGGATGAAGAAGGAGGGTATTAAGATTAGCATTCATAGGGGAGGTGGGAGAAATGGGAGGGCTGTACAACACAGAGAAGACAAGTAGTGATTCTACAGCATTTTGCTATGCTGATGGACAGTGACTGTAAAGGGGTTTATAGGGGGGACCTGGTATAGGGGAGAGCCTAGTAAACATAATATTCTTCATGTAAGTGTAGATTAATGATAACAAAAAGAAAGAAAGAAAAGGGGGATTACTCCCTGATTGGATAACACTAACTGTAAATCAACAATTAATGCATGCTTTAAATATCCTTAATTTTGATCACTTAAAGTGTGTCACATGATCGGCCAGAGACGGGTAAGGTTCCTCAAGGGAGGAACAACCTAAGACAGGCACAGTTGCAGGGGGGCCATCAGGTGGGAAATTGGGGATCAACAGAGGTGAGGCTTAGAACCTCACCCCGTCCTGTTTTGAGAGAAATCTTCTGCATCTGTGGATGTTTTATTGCCCTTGTCTAGCTTGGATTAACACACAGTCTACAGGCACACACGTGATCATCTACATTTGCTCTCTTACAACACTAAACTAAATTTTTTCTGATAATATTCCTTTCTCTTAAAAAAAAAAAAGCTATTCCTGCGTGGTGACCTCCAATGAGTTCTACACAATGGTATAAAGGGCATATCAATGTGTGGGCAAAGGGTCTGTTTGTGTTTATACAGAGGATCAAAGCCTAATTTGGCTACCCAGAAAATGAACTAAGATATGATATGAAGAAGAACTTCCAACATCAGTACTCTCTGGAAGACTCATACCAGAAGATGATCATCAAAATACCTCAACAAAGAGCCAGGCGCTGCTACAGCTGTAGCTGCATCCATCTCACCGGTTCCTGGACTTGCCATGGGAATGAAAAAGGAGATATCTAAGCTGGCCTGTGCATACAGTAAAACAACAAATTTGACTAGATCTACAATGTTCGAACTCAACCAAAAATTAGGAGAAGTGCAAGTTGTAGCGCTCCAAAATCTTACAACTACAGACTATCTACTGTTAAGAGAACATATGGGATTTGAACAGTTCCCAGGAATGGGTTGTTTTAATTTGTCTGATTTCTCTCAGACTGTTCAAGTACAGTTGGACAATATCCATCATCTCATAGATAAATTTTCACAAATGCCTAGGATGCCTAACTGGTTTTCTTGGTTTCACTGGAGATGGCTGGTAATTATAGATCTGCTTTGCTTATGTAACTGTTTTCCTAGTATGTTAATGTGTGTGTGCAATTTAATTAGTAGCTTAAAACCTATACATGCTTAAGTTACTCTACAAGAAGATATGTCAAAGAAATAATCAATCTTCCCATGTTTTCTTCTGCCTGCTACTTCTATAGCTTTTCTTCTTCCTTCCTAATTACAACCCTTAAATAGAACTCATGCCTCATATCGAATTTACCAAGTATCATAATTCGTCCACGTGGTGAAGATACCTCAAGACAAATGCTGGGCATAGAAGCCACAGGGCATAAATCTGCAAAGAAGTAAAAAGCTAACTTTTTCAAACAGTATGGCCTCTCTCTCACTTACCAACTTTGCATTTCCCTGTATGGCCCCGGAAGATAACTGGTTAGCCAGAGACGGGTAAGATTCCTCAAGGGAGGAACAACCTAAGACAGGCACAGTTGCAGGGGGGCCATCAGGTGAGAAATTGGGGATCAACAGAGGTGAGTCTTAGAACCTCACCCCCCCCTGTTTTGAGAGAAATCTTCTGCATCTGTGGATGTTTTATTGCCCCTGTCTAGTTTGGATTAACACATAGTCTACAGGCACACACCTGATCATCTACATTTGCTCTCTTACAACACTAAACTATGTTTTCTACCTTTATCTTGCATCTACCTACCACTTCAGCATTTTATTAAAAACAATTATAATAATAGTAATAATAATAATAAAAGAGAAATGTGGGATCCACATATAAATCAAGTATAAAAATCAAACGAATATTCATATTTGACCTGATTGTTTATAGTTCATAATGCGTGATCAAAACTGAAAGTTTCTGTGATGACTGCCCTTGTACTGTTCACCATGTAAGAACTTATTCACTATGTAAGAATTTGTTCACCATGTAAGAACTTGTTCTTTATGCTTCAGAAGATTGGAGACTGATGAAAATTAGGCTTTGGGTGGATTAATGATTGTGCATTGAGCATTGACTCCCCTATACAGAATTTTATTCTTGTTAACAACCATTTGATCAATAAATATGAGAGATGCCCTCTCAAAAAAAAAAATCTTAACTAACTTTCATAGATAAATTAGATTAAATAACTATGTGAAACACTTGCATAATACAGAAAATATAAAATATTATTTTATGGAGTTAAACAGAAGTTATGATTAAATTTTACCTCCTTCAACAAAATGTTTAAAATTTTGTTATTTTTAGTTGTGTTAAAATACACACAAAACTCACCATTTTAACTGTTTTAAGTGTACAGTTCAATGGTCTTAAGTACATTCACATTGTGTGGCAATATCACCATTATCCATCTCAAGAATTCATTATCTTGCAAAAATAAAACTGTACAATTGAACAAAACTACTCCATATTTACTTCCTCATCCAAGCCTTTGGAAACCATGACTCTGTTTTCCATTTTTATAAATTTTATTACCCTAAATATCCTTAAAATATGGAACCACACAGTATTTGCTTTTTTGTGACTGGCTTATTTCACTTAGTATAGTATCCTCAAACTTCATCTACATTGTGGCATGTCAGAATTTCCTTTTTTTGTAAGGCTTATTGACATTCCAATGACATTCCATACCATATTTATCCATTCATCTATCTATGGGTATTTAGATTGCTCCTACCTTTTAACTATTATGAGTAATGCTGCTATAAACATGGGTATATAGACGTATTTTTGAGTCCCAGATTTCAATTTTTTGGTTACATACCGAAAAGTTGAACTGCTAGATTGTTTGGTAATTCTAATTTTAACTTTGATGAACTGCCATACTGTATCCATAGTGCCTACAAAATTTCACATGCTGACCAACAATGTACAAGATTTCTAATTTCTCCCCATCCACCCAAACATCTTATATTCTGCTTTCTTTTGTTTTTGATATAATCATCACATATAATTATATAATTGGTATAAAGTGGTACCACATTGTGATTTTTATTTGCATTTTACCAATTACTAATGATGGTGAGTATCTTTCATGTGCTTATTGGCTATTTGTATATATTCTTAGTGAAATATCCACTGAAGGTCTTTGCCTATTTTAAATTGTGTTTGTCTTTTTGTTGAATTGTATTTCTTTATATATTCTAGATATTAATTCATCATCAGATTAAGGTTTGTAAATATTTTTCCTATTTTGTGAGTTGCATTTCACTATCTTGAAAGTATTCTTTAGAGCACAATAGTTTTTAATCTTAATGTGGTTCAATTTATCTCTTTTTTCCATTTTACTGCTTGTACTTTTGGGTCATATCGATTAAACAATTACCAAATAAAATAGGTGGATTTGCTCTCTCTTTTCTTCTGAGAGTTTTGTAGTTTCACATCTTAAATTTAGGTCTTTGATCCATTTTTAGTTAATTTTTATATATGGTGTAAGGTAAGGGTACTTGTTCATTCTTTGCAAGTGGATATCTAATTTTACCAACACATTTATTAAAAAGGACTGTCTTTTCCACTTTTCACAATCTTGACATCCAGACATAGATATGAGTGTTTATTTCTGGGCTCTCAATTGTATTCAATTTGTCTATTTCTCTATTCTTATCCCCTTATTTGACTTTTTATACTTTTTGGGTTTTGAGGATTGGTCCATTACTTCAGTAGAAATTATGAGTGTAAAGTTTTTCTTAGTATTATGTTATCATCCTCTGATGAATGCAATTTCTGTAGTCTTATTCATGATGTTGATGACTTCAGTTCTTTTATTATTTTGTCAGTCTTGGTAGAAGTATATTAATTTTAATATTTTTTCAAAGAAAGATTCTTTTTTTACTTTTTATATTATTAAATCCTCACCCCTTCTAGTGTACTTACTATCTGTCAACATATAAGATGTTACAGAATCACTGACTATATTCTCCATTCCTGTGACTAACTTGTATTATGATTGAGAATTTTTGTGCCACTTTATCCCCCTTGCCCTCCCCATCCACTCACCCCAATCCCTCCCCAATGGTAGACACTAGTCACTTCTCAGTGTCTATAAGTCTACTGAGAAGACATAACTAGCCTGTAAACTAACCTTGAAAACAACATGAAGACTGAAGAGCAGACCACCTACACCTAGTAATGAAGATAAGACCACAGAGAGAATGGTAAAGTGGCAGAGCCACCATCAGTCAGAACCCCAGCCCTTCCTCCAACCCAGCCCACAAGCAGGTAGAAGAGGAATGCAAGGGGATAAATGCTCAGGACCACTGCACACCTGGACCTGGAGATGTGCTATGGAAAAACAGGTCCACATTGCATTGGGCTTTGGTGAGTAGTGGGACTGGACACCATAGAGAGTTGGAGCACTCTGTGAGGCTGAGACTCCTGCCACTTGTGGAGAACAGGCATGTGTCATCAGTCCTGCTGAGACACAACACAGAACAAGCAGTTTGAAAGATGTTCCAGCAGCAGGAAGGGTGACAGAGGAGTGGTCATTGGACAGAGACTCTCCATAGGAGAAAGGGAAGGTGGATGACACTTAACCAGTCCTCCCTCATCCCAACAGGTCTCAGGCACTCATAGGAGCCCCAAATGCTCCATCCCCTTCTCCGGTGGCTCAGGCCCAATGTGCTTCCCTATGCAGCTGCCCACTCACCTGGCCCACTCAGCCCAGCAGCATCAGATGTAGTTGCATGGCAAGCAGAGGGAGACTTGTAGGCAGATGGAGGTTTTCCCAGGTTTCTCAGCCCTTTCTCAGCCCAACTGGGTAGGTACCTGCAGGACTGAGTGCTGCTTCCTCCTCATGGGATGCCCAGACTAGTACTGCAGGCCCACATGACCCACTGCTGCTGCATGCCTTCATACCTATGCAACCCTCTGCCATATGCCGCACCACTGCTGTGGTACAGTGTGCCTATGCATCTAGCTGCCATAAGGCCATGTACTACACAACCTCACATCCATGGTGTCTCAACACCACATGCCCCAAGGATGCATGCCCACCGCAGAGCCATGTAACCAACAGCCCACACTATTAGCCCAGAAGTGCTACCATCAATGTAGAGCAGGCAGAGAATGGTCTTGCCCACACAATCCCAGCAGAGGCCACTCCTCTGATCAAAAAGGGCTGGCTAAAGGAAATTATTTTTTCCTATTTTGTGATAGATAAATAACTTCAGGCAGACAGACAAAAAGGCAGCCTTGCCTATTGCCTATCAATAGCAGCTGGGGCTTCACCATAAAGGAGAACCATGTACTGGAAAGGAAAGAGTCTTGAATATCTCCCATACTGTAGGATGCCGTTTTCTTCTGCTGATGGTGTCCTTTGCTGTACAGTAGCTTTTTAGTTTGATGCCGTCCCACTTGTTCATTTTTTATTTTGTTTCCCTTGCCCGAGGAGATATGTTCACGAATATGTTGCACATGTTTATATTCAAGAGATTTTTGCCTGTTTTCTTCTGTAAGTTTTATGGTTTCATGACTTACATTCCAGTCTTTGATCTATTTCAAGTTTACTTTTTTTATGGAGTTTGACAATAATGCAGTTTCATTCTCTTACCAAATGGGAGGGGTTGGGGAGGGTGGTTGGGGTGGGGGAAGGGAATTAAGAGGCACTATAATTCACAGTCACATTATAGGTAGGTCACGAGGAAGGCAGTATGGCATGGAGAAGACAAGTAATGACTTTACAGCATCTTACTGTACTGATAAACAGTGACTGCAATGGGGGGGCATGAAGACTTGATTATACAGGTAAACATTGAAACCACAATGTTGCTCATTAGAAACCTTCATAAGATTGTATATCATTTATACTTTCATAAAAATAAGAAAAAATCAATGACACTAAGAGCTGGTTCATTGAGAAGATAAAATACAAAAAAAAGAAAAAGAAAAAGAAAAAAGTGAAAAAAGACAGAGAAACCCCTAGAAGTACTTTTCTAGAAAAAGAGAGAGTACCCAAACAAATAAACAAAATCAGAAATGAAGTGAAAAAGTAATTGTCACAACAGGTAACACAAAAACACAAAGAAAAATTATATCCCAATAAACTGCACAACCTAGTAGAAATAGACAAATTCCTAGAAAAATGCAACACTCCAAGAGTGACCCAGGAAGAAACAGAAAATATGAACAGACCAGTTACCAGTCACAAAAATTGGATTGGTAATAAAAAAATGCACAACAAATGAAAGCCCGAGGCAGATGGCTTCACAGCTGAATTCTACCAAACATTTAAAAAGCTAATACCCATCCTTCTTAAAGTATTCCAAAAGGCAGAAGAAAAGAAAATACTTTGAAACTGAGGCCAGATACCAGGAGCAGATACTACAAAAAAAAAAAAAAAAAAAAAGAAGATTATAGACCAATATCCTTGATGGACATACATGCAAATATCCTCAACAAAATATTAGCAAACAAAATTCAGAAGTACATCAAAAGGATCATCCATCCTGACGAAGTGGTATTTATTCCAGAATGTAAGGATGATGTAATATTTGAAAAATCAATTAATATCATATACAACATTAACAAAAAAAAAAGGACAAAAATCACATGGTCATCTCAGTAGAAGCTGAAAAAGCATTTGACAAAATTTAAAACCCATTCATGATAAAAATTCTCAACAAAATGGTTATAGAGAGAACTTCCCTCAACAAAATAAAGGCCATACCCACAGCCAATATCATACCTGTGGGGAAGTTGGGGTTCCTATGGCCAGGATCCTCACTGAACTTAAACCACCTGATGATGTAACTGACCTGTTGCTAGGCTACCACTTCCACACCTTATTGCACTGTATAGTGAGCCTGGCCCAGTGCTCTGGGTGGATGGAGAAATACTAGTGGTTGGTGTACTTCCAGGAGAACCAGCCAGATAATAACCCCTTTCACCCCAAAGAACGTTTTACTGTCAATTTCTTTGGTCACATTGAATCCATAGCAAACTTTCCCAGGGCTAAAACCTATTGGCAAGACAATTCGCAGAGTCAGCAGGATTCATTGTTGATCAAGGAAAAAGACAGGCTGCCCTTATGGGAGGGATGCTTCAGCAAGCTTCCCCTATAAATGCAGAGACAGTGGATTGTCCCCCAATGGGTATGTGGTCTGAGGTGGCTTGCCTCCTAGAGGACTGGGCCCCATCCCAGGACTGGAGACAAGTGGAGGTGATACCTGAGGCAGTAGGGATAGCCCTTGGTAAAGTAAGCAGATTCTTTGAGAAGCAGAGTGCCCGGGAGGCAGCGGGGACTGTGGGTTGGCTGCTTCTCACAGTATTAAAAAAGTCTACAGAAGAGAAGGATATGCTCTTGAAAAAGACCCAAGAAATGGTGGCATGAGAACACAAGCTGCAAATTTCTGTGGATTCCCTGAAGAAAGAAATGGCGTTGATGCAAGAGGAAGCAGCACAAGAACGCCTGCTGCAAGGTGCCCTTAAAGAGGTAAAATATTACAGAACGAAATGGCAGTGCTGCCACGTGCTCTGAAGGAGGAAAAGGCCATCAAGGAAAAAGACGAACTCCTGAAAGAAGTACAGGTGGAGATGGCATGAGAACGCCAGCTGCAAAGCATTGAAGTGAAGGTAAGAGAGCTGCTGAAGACTGAGGTATCATTGCTGTGAGGCAGGTAGAAAAGGTAAAGGTTGTAGTAAAGGAGGTACTTGGGGGAGGGGAGAGAAAGCTGCCATCAGCCCAGAAATGGAGGAACTGGGGAAGGATGAAGGGGTGGTGCCGGAGGCACTGGCGCCTCTTGTACTGAAAGCATGTTCAGTGGTTGTAAAAAAATATAAAGACCCAGCAACTGAAAGTCCCCCAAGGAGAGGAGCAGCCTCTTCCCCAGGTCATGGAGCACTCTATGGTCTGCCCCTATACTCAGGCTGAGCTGGTGGATTTGGGCTCCTGGTTTAGGCAGAAGCCCTCAGAGTCAATATCAGCTTGTCTCCTGTGTCTGTGGTACTTAGGGGTGGATGGAATTGTTTTGTCAGCATCAGAGATGGGAAAGCTGGCTTCCCTGACAGTGAAGACCACCTTGAGGCAGCTATTACAAAATGCACATCAGACCCCAGGGAGTCACTCTGTCCTCAATTGGCTTATGGCTGCACTGCATGCTGTGTGGCCCAATCAGGGTGATATACCATCCTCTCCTGTTAGATAGTAGATGTATGCTGACCTCCAACAGGTGTTATGAGAGCTAGGCAAAAGAAATGCCATCTATAGTCCATAGAATTATGGCCCAGATGAAGAGATTTTCACTACTGTGATGAGAAATATTGTACTTCGAACAGTTCTTACATCCCTCTTTTGGTCTCTAGTTTCCATTCTTTCCCCTCACTTAGGGCAGCTCATAAGCAAGGTGACATGGAGAGTAACAGACTTAGGAGAGGCTGAAGCAATGAGAACACAGAAAGAATATCTGCTACTCACAAGAAGAATTTAAAGGGCCCAATAAAAGTTACAAGGACCCAGATGTGGGTTGATTTAATATGGGGAAGAGCAGATGGAAGGAAATTAGATGGGAAGTCAAATAGGATCTTACTAGAGCTATGGCAACAACTGAAACCAGAGCAGCAGTTCCAGCCATTAAGACCAAAGAGGCAGAGGTCAGAGACAGAGTAACGAGTCTGGCCTGTGTGTTTGCAAGACTTGCTGCTGCAGAGTGAGCCAACATCAATTAAGCCCACACAGGAAGATGATTGGGGAACATGGTTTGACTGAGGGAAAAGTTGAGGTATCTGCCCTGAGGGACCAGGGGGGGACCAGAGGCCATATGTTGAAATAGCTATCCATTGGTCCCCAGTGAACATACAACGTGTTCTGGCTCTGGTGGACACTGGAGCTGAATGTTCACTGATTCATGGTAACCCTGAGCAGATCCCCAGGACACCCACTATCATAAATGGATATGGGGGTAAGGCTATCAGAGTGAAAAAAATACAAATCCCTTTGAGATTGGGTGTCTATTCCCAAAAGAGTATATTCCCAAAAGAGTATATCTATATTTGCAGACCACTGCAGGTGAGTTCAGACTGAGAGTATGTGTGGTGAAGGCAGTTCTGAGGGGACATGCTAGGCACCCGCCCATAGCCTTTCCTGTGCCTCAGTAGGTAACTCATACCAAACAATACAAACTGCATGGAAGGCAAAAAGAGATTGGAGAAACTCTCCAGGAGCTGGAAAAGGTGGGTATTATAAAGCCCACCCAAAATCCTTTCAATTCACCAGTGTGGCCAGTAAAAAAAGCCAGATGGCTCCTGGCATATGACTGTGAATTACAGAGAACTGAATAAGGTCATACCCCCTATGCATGCTGCTGTCCCCTCTATTGGAGGCCTGATGGATCTTTCTAATGCCTTCTTTTCCATTGACATTGAGCAGGAAAGTCAGGAACAGTTTGCCTTCATGTGGGAAGGAAGGCAATAGATTTTCACCATCTTTTCACAGGGATACCTCCTCAGCCCCACCATCTGTCATGGATTTGTAGCCCAGGTCTTGGTTATATGAGAGAAACCACCAATGGTGCAGCTGTACCATTATATTGATGATGTCATGTTCATGTCCCATTCTCATTCAGATCTTGAAGGTGCAGCACCTAGACTGCTGCAATATCTATAGGAGAAAGGATGGGCTGTGAATATCACCAAGGTTCAGGGACCTGGTTTTTCTGCCAAATTCTTGGGGGTCATCTGGTCGGGTAAGAGCAAAGTTAAACCAGGAGCAGTTATGGATAAAGTCCAGGCCTTTCTTACCCCTACAACTGTAGCATTGCTATAGGAGATTTTGGATCTTCTAGGCTGCTGGAGAGTTTTTATCTCACACTTGGCACAAATTCTGAAGCCCTTATACTGGTTGGTACTAAAGGGCATCAGGTGGGACTGGAATGAGACATGTGCATCTGCCTTTACTACAGCAAAATGGGCAGTCAAGGCTGTGCAGGCCTTGAGCGTGACAGACCCATCAAGGCCCTGTGAGCTGGATGTTCATGTGACTGAAGACAGTTAGGGCTGGGGTCCCTGGCAGCAGCTTGAACGAACTCACCAACCTGTTGGATACTGGTCACAAATATGGAAAGGGGAAGAGGAACTGTACACTTTGATAGAAAAACAACTGCTGCCATGTATCACGCCTTGCTTGCTACAGAACCCATCACTAGAATGGCCCCAATAAAGGTAATAACCACCTAACCCATCTTGGGGTGGTTTCAAGACTGGACCCAAAAGCCAAGGAGTGGTGTGGCACAAACACCCACACTTGCCAGGTGGGGCGCTTACCTACAGCAGCATACTGCCCTCTCTAGTAGCCCCTTGAGTGAAGAACTCCAACGCTTGTTGGGGTCAGTGACATATACTAGTGGCAAGCAGGAAGAACTTGCTTTTGAACCATTAGTAGCAGAGTCCCTATCAGGAGGGAAGAGTCCCTATACCCGAAGATGCATGGTACACAGATGGCTCCAGCCACGGGCAACCCCAAGAATGGAGGTCCATAGCATTCCATACTAAGACTGAGACAATATGGATGGAAGATGGTAAGGGGAAGAGCAGCCAATGGGCAGAGTTGTGGGCCATGTGGCTTGTGATCAGCCAGGAGTCTTCCCCTATAGTTGTCTTCACTGACAGCTGGGCTGTCTAATGGGGCTTGACCCTGTTGTTACCACCCTGGTACCATGCCAACTGGTTGGTCACTGACCCCTTTGGGGAAAGAATTGTGGCAAGACTTATGGGCCTGTGGTCAGACTAAAATAATTACAGTATACCATGTGACAGGTCATTTGCCACTGGCATCTCCAGGAAATGATGAAGCAGATCAATTGGCCCAGATACATTGGTTAGAAGGAAAGCCTGCCTCTGATATAGCCCAATGGCTAGCTACATAAGCATTTGTTGCATGCAGGGCAAAGACAATGTGGGATGTAGCCCATCGGTGGAGCTTGCCTTTGACCTTTGAAGAAGTTAGTAGAGCCTGGCAGGAGTGTGTCGTGTGCTCCAAAAGTTACTTACACTGAGTTCCACAGCAACATGGGACAATAGCTAACAGGCCTATACCCCTTGTCAGGTGGCAGATAGATTATATTGGGCCTTTACCTGTGTCAGAAGGATATCAGTATACAATGACTTATGTGGACACAGCTACTGGACTTCTGGTTGCTTTTCCTACCCATTGTGCAGACAAACAGATGACCAAAGGGGCCTGGAGCATCTCTGTGCTCCCTATGGCCAACCACAGGTAATTGAGAGTGACCAGGGCACCCATTTTACTAGACAAACACTGCAAGAATGGGTGTGACAGCTGGGAATCAAACAGAAGTTTCATGAGCCGTACAATCCTACCTCAGCAGGCATTATAGAGAGGCACAATGGCTTGTTAAAATCTGGACTAAAGTCAGATACCAATAGTCTGAGGGGATGGTCAGTCCCCTTATGGACCATGGTAAGGTGTTTGAATGAGAGACCCCAAAAGGGAGCCCTGAGCCCTGTAGACATATTGGCACATATGGTTGCCTCCCCTATACAACTGCAAGTACAAACCAAGGAAGAATCATTGAAACCGAGGTTCAGCCAGCAAAATAATATCTAGCTGCCAGCACCAACTGCACTGAACCCTAGAGATTCCATTGAGTGGACGTGGCCTTGGATCTTTCAACACATGGACCAATGATGGCTGGCTCTCCTGGTACCTAGGTCTGGGAGCTGGCCTCCTGTGTATTCCTGGAACAACAGCAGAGTGGCTCCCAAAAATCACAGTAGTATATCCTAAATGGCCAGAAGGTAGGAGCTTCTTACCAGGGAGTTTTGTTTTATCATTATGGCCAGTGCATTCACTTCTAGTAGCCCTGTATACAGACTCTTCAGTAACCCCCATGGGGAAAGGAGTAAATGAATGGTATACTAGACCTGGAAGGGATCCCATTCCTGCTACAGTCCTATCACAGGACCACTCTCTGGCATGTATCCTACCTGATGGACAAAATTTGCCTATGTTGGTGTCATTACAACATATGTCTTATCGCCCCTAAGGTCTTTGTGGATTGGGAATTTCCTCTGGCTTGAGGATTATTGTAATTTTTGTTACTAGCAACCTCCTCTAGCTTGAGGATTATTATAATTTTTGTGACCTATATCAAAATCTTGTATCTTAATTTTTGTTATTATCTCTATGTTGTTATCCTATGTTGCTGTTGTGTAATCTGGTTACAGTGCTCCAGCTTTCTTGCACAGGGACCATTGTGGAAGATTAAAAGCATATATATTGTAAGGTGAGAATCCTGGAGGGCTGGAGTGTGGGGAAGTTGGGGTTCCTATGTCCAGGATCCTCACTTAACTTAAACCACCTGATAATATAACTGGCCTGTTGTTAGGCTACTGCTTCTACACCTTTAGGCAATAAGCTATTATTGCACTATATAGAGAGCTCAGCTCAGTAGTCTGGGAAGAGGCAGAGATGCTAGTGCTCGACCTACAGCTGGGAGAACAAGCCAGTTAATAAACCCTTTTACCCCAAAGAACTTTTCACTGTTAATTTCCTTGGTCACATTGAATCCATAGCAAACTTGCCCATGAGTGAAACCCATTTGCAAGACAATACTCTATGGCAGAGAACTCAATGCTGTCCATGATAAGGAGCAATACAATGATGTCTCCTCTCACCACTTTTGTTCAACTTAGTGCTGGAGGTCCTAGCCAAGGAAATCAGACAACACAAAGAGATAAAAGACATCCAAACTGGGCAGGAAGTTAATCTGTTACTATTGACAGATGATATAATATTCTACATTAGAAAACCCTAAAGACTCCACTAAAAAAGTATTACAGTGAACAAGTGGGTTCAGAAAAGTTGAAAGACACAAAATTAACACAGAGAAATCTGTGCATATAGTAACTTACTAAGAACAAAATAGCAGAAAGAGAAATCAAGAAAACAATTCCGTTTACAATTACATCAAAAAGAATAAAATATCTAGGAATAAACTTAACTAAAGAGGTAAAACACCTGTACCCTAAAAACTATAAGGCATTCATGAGAGAAATTAAAGAAGACACAAATAAATGGAAATCTATCCCATGCTAATGAATAGGAAGAATTAATATTGCCAAAATGGCCACCCTGTCCAAAGCAATGAGCCCCTAAATTTATAGATTCAATGAAATCCCTATCAAAATACCAACAGCATTTTTGATGAACCTGAACAAATAGTTCTAAAATTCATATGGAACTACAAAAGACCCCAAATAGCCAAAGAAATCCTGAGAATAAAGAAAAAAGCTGTGAGTATTATGCAGCCTGACTTCAAGCTGTGCTGTATAACTACAGTAATCAAAACAATATATTAGCACAAGAACATACCCATAGATCAATAAAACAGAATAGAGTGCCCAGACATAAACCGACACATATATGGTCAATTAATATACAGTAATGGAGCCATGAATATACTGTGGGGAAAAGACAGCCTCTTCAATAACTGGTGTTGGGAAAACTGGACAGCTACATGCATCTCAATTAAACTGGATTACTGTCTAACTCCATACACAAAAGTAAACTTGAAATGGATCCAAGACCTGAATGTAAGAGATGAAACCATAATATTCTTAGAAGACAATATAAGGAAAAATCTCTCTAACATAAGCATGAGAAATTTTGTCCTGGACATAAGTGGGACTATATCAAACTAAAAAGCTTCTGTACATCAAAGGACACAATCAGCAGAACAAAAAGTCAACCTACAGTATGGGAGAATATATTCATAAATGATTTATCTGATAAGAGGTTAATGTCCAAAATATCTAAAGAACTCATTAGACTCAACACCAAAGAAACAAATAAGCCAATTAAAAAATGGGTAAAGGACCTGAACAGACATTTTTCTGAAGAAGACATACATTTGTCAAATAGACAAATGAGAAGATGCTCTACATCACTAATCATCAGTAAAATGCAAATCAAAACCACAATGAAGTATCACCTCACACCAGTCAGAATGGCTACTACCCAAAAGACAAGTGTTCATGAGGATGTGGAGAAAAGTGAACGCTTCAACACTCTGGGAATGTTAATTAGTACAGCCATGTGGAAAGAAGTATAGTGGTTCTTAAAAAACTAAAAATAGAAATACCACTGGGACCCAGTAATTCCACATCTAAGAATTTACCAAAAAAAAAAAACAAAATCCCTGATTCAAAAAGATATACACACCCCTATGTTTCTTGCCACATTATTTTCAATAGCCAAGATATGGAAGCAACCTAAGTGTCCATCAATAGATGAATAGATGAAAATATGGTTCATATATATATGGAATATTATTCAGACATAAAATAGGAAAGAAATCTGCCATTTGTGACATGGATGGACCAAAAGTGTTTTATTTTAAGTGAAATAAGCCAGGCAGAGAAAGACAAATACCACGATTTCACTTATTTGTGGAATCAAAAATCAAAACAAGACAAAATGAATAAAATAGCAGTAGACCACAGACACTGAGAAGTGACTGGTAGTTCACATGTGGGAGGGATTTCAGTGTGTGGGTGAGGAGACTGAGGGGTTTAAAAGGTACAAAAATTTTCAGTCATCTTATAAATTGGTCACAGGGTTCATAGTACAGCATGGGGGACATAGCAATGATTTTGTAATACTTTCCTATGTTGGCAGATAGTAAGGACAGTAGTGGGCTGAGGATTTAATAATATGTGTTACTGTTGAATCACTGTGTTGTATACTTGAAACCAATATAAGATTTATAGCAGTGACACCTCAATAAGCAAAAGGTTTATTTGGGAAAAAATTGATTTGAACTGGGCAGCATGCATTCCAGCAGAAGGAAAAGAGATCCAAGAAACTACAAAATAAGAGACTTTTAGTCAGAAAGAAGCAGGAGCATGGATATTAAATAGGCAAAACAAGTGAGTTATTATTTCAAGGTTATATTTCCTTTAGGGGATAGCAGGGATCTATTAGGGATATGATCTCACTAGTCCTGATTATTTGATTCCTGATGACTGATTTAAGATTCCATTTCTCAGAGAATCAAAACTGTAATTAACTTAAGTCTTGGTTTAATCACCTGTGGCTTAGTATAAGTAACTTCATTTGGGCCTAACATTTCTTAACAATCCCTAAACTCCCAAAGTGATGGTGTTTGGAGACTGAGACTTTGGGAGGAAATAGGGTTATGTGAATCATGTGAGTGGGGCACTGGACCAATGAGATCTTTGTCTTTAAAAAATAGGGAGACAAGACTGACCAAGGAAGAAACAGAAAAGTTAAACAAACCAATTATGAGCAAAGAAATTGGAATGGTAATCAAAAAACTACCCAAGAACAAAACCCCAGAGCCAGACGGATTTACCTCGGAATTTTATCAGACACACAGAGAAGACATAATGCCCATTCTCCTTAAAGTGTTCCAAAAAAATAGAAAAAGAGGGAATACTCCCAAACTCATTCTATGAAGCCAACATCACCCTAATACCAAAGCCAGACAAAGACCCCACCAAAAAAGAAAATTACAGACCAATATCCCTGATGAATGTAGATGCAAAAATACTCAATAAAATATTAGCAAACAGAATTCAACAGTATATCAAAGGATCATACACCATGACCAAGTGGGATTCATCCCAGGGATGCAAGGATAGTACAACATTCGAAAATCCATCAACATCATCCACCACATCAACAAAAAGAAAGACAAAAACCACATGATCATCTCCATAGATGCTGAAAAAGCATTTGACAAAATTCAAAATCCATTCATGATAAAAACTCTCAGCAAAATGGGAATAGAGGGCAAGTACCTCAACATAATAAAGGCCATGTATGATAAACACACAGCCAACATTATACTGAACAGCGAGAAGCTGAAAGCATTTCCTCTGAGATCGGGAAACAGACAGGGATGCCCACTCTCCCCACCATTATTTAACATAGTACTGGAGGTCCTAGCCATGGCAATCAGACAAAACAAAGAAATACAAGGAATCCAGATTGGTAAAGAAGAAGTTAAACTGTCACTATTTGCAGATGATATGATACTGTACATAAAAAACCCTAAAGACTCCACTCCAAAACTACTAGACCTGATATCGGAATACAGCAAAGTTGCAGGATACAAAATTAACACACAGAAATCTGTAGCTTTCCTATACACTAACAATGAACCAATAGAAAGAGAAATCAGGAAAACCATTCCATTCGCAATTGCATCAAAAAGAGTAAAATACCTAGGAATAAACCTAACCAAAGAAGTGAAAGACCTATACCCTGAAAACCACAATTCAATCTTAAGAGAAATTAAAGGGGACACTAACAAATGGAAACTCATCCCATGCTCGTGGCTAGGAAGAATTAATATCATCAAAATGGCCATCCTGCCCAAAGCAATATAGAGATTTGATGCAATCCCTCTCAAATTACCAGCAACATTCTTCAATGAACTGGAACAAATAATTCAAAAATTCATATGGAAACACCAAAGACCCCGAATAGCCAAAGCAATCCTGAAAAAGAAGAATAAAGTAGGGGGGATCACACTCCCCAACTTCAAGCTCTACTACAAAGCCATAGTAATCAAGACAATTCGGTACTGGCACAAGGACAGAGGCACAGACCAGTGGAACAGATTAGAGACTCCAGAAATTAACCCAAACATATATGGTCAATTAATTTTTGATAAAGGAGCCATGGACATACAATGGCAAAATGACAGTCTCTTCAACAGCTGGTGCTGGCAAAACTGGACAGCTACATGTAGGAGAATGAAACTGGACCATTGTCTAACCCCATGTACAAAGGTAAACTCAAAATGGATCAAAGACCTGAATGTAAGTCATGAAACCATTAAACTCTTGGAAAAAAACATAGGCAAAAACCTCTTAGACATAAACATGAGTGACCTCTTCTTGAACATATCTCCCTGCGCAAGGAAAACAATAGCAAAAATGAGCAAGTGGGACTACATTAAGCTGAAAAGCTTCTGTACAGCGAAGGACACCATCAATAGAACAAAAAGGAACCCTACAGTATGGGAGAATATATTTGAAAATGACAGATCCGATAAAGACTTGACATCCAGAATATATAAAGAGCTCACATGCCTCAACAAACAAAAAACAAATAACCCAATTAAAAAATGGGCAGAGGAACTGAACTGACAGTTCTCTAAAAAAGAAATACAGATGGCCAACAGACACATGAAAAGATGCTCCACATCACTAATTATCAGAGAAATGCAAATTAAAACTACAATGAGGTATCACCTCACACCAGTAAGGATGGCTGCCATCCAAAAGACAAACAACAACAAATGTTGGCGAGGCTGTGGAGAAGGGGGAACCCTCCTACACTGCTGGTGGGAATGTAAATTAGTTCAACCATTGTGGAAAGCAGTATGGAGGTTCGTCAAAATGCTCAAAACAGACTTACCATTTGACCCAGGAATTCCACTCCTATGAATTTACCCTAAGAACGCAGCAATCAAGTTTGAGAAAGACAGATTCACCCCTATGTTTATCGCAACACTATTTACAATAGCCAAGAATTGGAAGCAACCTAAATGTCCATCGGTAGATAAATGGATAAAGAAGATGTGGTACATATACACAATGGAATACTACTCAGCCATAAGAAGAGGGAAAATCCTACCATTTGCAGCAACATGGATGGAGTTGGAGAGTATTATGCTCAGCGAAATAAGCCAAGTGGAGAAAGAGAAATACCAAATGATTTCCCTCATCTGAGGAGTATAAGAACAAAGGAAAAACTGAAGGAACCAAACAGCAGCAGAATTACAGAACCCAAAAATGGACTAACAGGTACCAAAGAGAAAGGAACTGGGGAGGATGGGTGGGCAGGGAGGGATAAGGGGGGGAAGAATAAAGGGGGTATTAAGATTAGCATGCATGGGGGGGCAGGGAGAAAGGGGAGGGAGGGCTGTACAACACAGAGAGGACAAGTAGTGATTCCACAGCATTTTGCTATGCTGATGGACAGTGACTGTAATGTTGTTTTTAGGGGGGACCTGGTATAGGTGAGAGCATAGTAAACATAGTATTCTTCATGTAAGTGCAGATTAAAGATTAAAAAAAAAAAGAAAGGAAGGAAGAAAAGGGGGATTATTCCTTGATAGGATAAAACTATTGGTAAATCAAAGATTAATGCATGCTTTAAATATCCTTAATTTTGATCACTTAAAGGGTGTTAGATGATCAGCTATGGAGGTACTCTTTTCTGATAATATTCCTTTCTCTTAATAAAAAAAAAAAAGCAGTTCCTGTGTGCTGACCTCCAATGAGTTCTACAGAGTGGTATAGAGGGCATGTCAAAGTGTGGGCAAAGGGTCTGTTTGTTTCTATGCAGAAGATCAAGGCCTAGCTTGGCTACCCAGAAAATGAACTAAGATACAATATGAGGAGGAGCTTCCGGCATCAGCACTCTCTGGAGGACTTGTGCCGGGGGGATGATCATCAAAAAGCCTCCGCAGGGATCCGGGCGATGCTGCGGTTGTGGCTGCGTCCATCCCACCATTTCCTGGACTTGCCATTGGAATGAGGAGGGAGATGTCTAGGCTGGCATGTGCATACAGTGAGACAACGAATTTGACTGGATCTGTACTGTTGGAAATCAATCAGGAGTTGGGAGGGGTGCAAGTTGTAGCACTCAAAAATCTTATGACTATAGACTATCTACGGTTAAAAGAACATATGGGATGCGAACAGATCCCAGAAATGGGTTGCTTTAATTTGTCTGATTTCTCTCAGACTGTTCAAGTACATTTGGACAATATCCATCATATCATAGACAAATTTTCACAAATGCCTAAGGTGCCTAACTGGTTTTCTTGGCTTCACTGGAGATGGCTGGTAATTATAGATTTGCTTTGTTTATGTCACCGTATTCCTATTATGTCAATATGTGTGCACAAGTTAGTAGTTTAAAACCTATACATGCTTAAGGTACTCTACAAGAAGATATGTCAAAGAAATAATCAATCCTCCCATGTTTTCTTCCATATGTTACCTCTATAGCTTTTCTTCTTCCTTCCTAATTACAACCCTTAAATAGAATTCGTGCCTCATATTGAATTTACTGAGTATCATAATTCCTCCAGGTGGTAAAGATATCTCGAGACAAATGCTGGGCATAAGAAGTCACAGGGCATAAATCTGCAAAGAAGTAAAAAGGTAACCTTTTCAAACAATATGGCTTCTCTCTCACTTACCAACTTTACATTTCCCTGTATGGCCCCGGAAGATGACTGGTCAGCCAGAGACGGGTAAGATTCCTCAAGGGAGGAACAACCTAAGACAGGCACAGTCGCAGGGGGGCCATCAGGTGAGATCTCGGGGAACAACAGTGGTGAAGCTTAGAACCTCACCCCCCCACCCCATTTTGAGAGAAATCTTCTGCATCCATGGATGTTTTATTGCCCTTGTCTAGCTTGGATTAGCACATAGTCTACAGGCACACGCATGGTCATCTACAATTGCTCTCTTACAACACTAAACTATGTTTTCTACCTTTATCTTGCATCTACCTACCACTTCAGCATTTTATTAAAAATAAAAATAATAATAATAATAAAGGGGGAAATGTGGGATCCACATATAAATCAAGTATAAAAATCAAACAAATATTCATATTTGACCTGATTGTTTATAGTTCATAATGCGTGATCAAAACAGAAAGTTTCTGTGATGACTGCCCTTGTACTGTTCACCATGTAAGAACTTATTCACTATGTAAGAATTCGTTCATCATCTAAGAACTTGTTCATTATGCTTCAGAAGATTGGAGACTGAAGAGAATTAGGCTTGAGATGGATTAATGATTGTGCATTGAGCATTGACCCCCCTATACAGAATTGTATTGTTGTTAACAACCATTTGATCAATAAATATGAGAGATGCCCTCTCAGAAAAAAAAAATGAATGTAGCAAAATAATATGGTGTTTAGGCCTAAGTCCTGATATAGGTATGCATGCATCTACCTATCATCTATCGTCTATCTAGACTATAAAGAAAAGCAAGGGGTTATGAGCATAACAACCTTCAGATGAGTGGCCACCTCTGTGGAGAGGCCAGGGGAATGGCTCAGGGAGGAACCTCCAGCAGCATCCACAGGATCAGAAGTATTTTCATTCTGCTTGAGTTCATGGGTTCATGAATGTTTATTTTACTGTTATGCTTCCTAACTTAGATGCACATATTTTTTGATCCAGAAATCCTACTTTTGAGACTATCTCCTACAGAAACAAAGCACCAGTATATAAGGATATGCATTAAAGTAAGAAAAAAATAAAGTACAGCTACATACATAAGCTCCAAGTACATCTGCTTCTGTACTCTTACCTAAGTGCGATCAACATATTGGTTTCTCATAAGGGCAAATTTAATTATTTAAATTTTATTAAATTATCGACTGAAAATATTTAATGTCTATAAAAAACTTTAATATATAACAAACATATTGTTCAGTATACAAACATGCATAAATACAAAAAGGTATGTTATGCTGATAAAATAACATTGAGTGTGAGATTGGAGAAAGTCTGGTAGAATAAAAGGTAAATGAATCACAATGTTTTATTTTAAGAAACTAAGAATAAAATCATCCTTGTATATTATCAGAACACAATATTCTATAGTATTTTCTTTAGCCTCTCACTTCGGCAATTGGTAGTTGTTCCCCCAACAATATGAATGCAAAAAAAAAAAAGGGGGATGAATGCACCAACCCAATGTGTATATTGCTATTCATCAGTATTTTGGATTTGTTTTCTATAAATAGATAACACAAATAAATAACATTATTGTTATGAAAAAAAAATAGGGAGAGACATTGGAGTTCTCTGTGTGCACACAGAGGAAAGGCCATGAGAGGGCACAGTGAGAAAATAACCATCTCCATCTGCAAATCAGGAAGAGAGCCCTCATCAGAGACTGACCATGCTGGCACTCTGATCTTGGACTTCCAGGCTCCAAAACTGTGAGAAAATACATTTCTCTCATTTTAAGCCACCCAGTTATGGCATTTTGTTATGGAAGCTCAAGATGCCTAATAATGATCACTTCCTGTAAGGAAGAACCCCCCCCCCCCCACTTTCCCTACTGTTCTATGAGGACAGCTGTCCACTGCTTCATCCCAAATATGTCTGGCCTTGTATGGAGCCAGATATTTCTGGCCTTGAGAAACCTGAAAACACAGTGTATTGTACCCATGAGAAAGGAGCTAGATAAGGGCCTTGAAGGCCAGATACCTGGCTGTGAAGCCCACACACATGCACATCTTCAATACTTATGTAACCATGAATTAGCAGTATAGCAGTATAAGAAGTAGAGTTTTATGCAGAATAAAGTGGCCTGATTTGAGCACCTGCCATGATGACTCCTGCTGCCTTCTTTGTTCTTTGCATTGCCCCAAAATCTCAAAGGCAACCCCCAGACCACAACACTTCCATATAGTGACCCCTTTTCAGTTTCTTTCTTCACAGCAGTCTGGGATCCATAAGCTTAAAGTCCCCCCAGTGGAAAACTTATTTTTTAAGATATTGTTTTAAACATAATCCAAATAAGCAAATTTTAAGCAGTGTTGCACACCCCACAAAACTGTACTCAACATCAGCTTAATATCAACAAGTTAAGTCCTGGAGCTATAAAGATGCCAAGCCACTGCTGCCCTTCAGAACTCTAGACCCAGAGACTCCCTGCCATGCTGCTGAGCAATATCACCTAGACATACAATTCCCCCTCTCTGATCCCACTTTCCTCTGAAATTTCCCTTATTTTATTTCCCACAAAATCTCAACACCCACATTGTAGCCTCAGGATATCTCATGCTGTAAGGGACTTTCACCAGCACTCAGGTCTATCAATATGTCACCAAATAAAGTTAGTGCTCATGCTACCTCATGGTTATATTGTTTTCCTTTAGCAACCCAGAAATCCCTCCAACACCCTATACCTACAAAACTATAAGAAAATTAATTTGTCTTATTTTAAGTCATTAAGTTATGGCAGCAGCAAATAGAAATTTAAATCAGGGTTTCTATATTGCAACTTGAGACAAAATCACATGTTCTTTGGGAAAACTCAGTATTTGCTCTTTAAGGACTTCAGCTGATTGGATGAGGCTCACCCACATTATGGAGAGTAATCTGCTTTACTCAAATCTACTAATTTTAAAAGTTAATCACTTCTAAAAAGCATATCCACAGTAACATTTAGACTGATACTTGATTTAATTGTTTATGTAGCCTAGCCAAAATGACACATTAACCATAGGGTACACAACTTGTCAATTTGGCACCCATACACATTTCCTTAAGCCATACTTAATCTCCAAATAAAGGTAATAACAAATAAGTCATTTTTCCATCTGGAATAATAATACAGCCAACTAAAAATGCACTAACCCTTTCCTCAGAAGAGGATGTAAAGTCCTTGGGTTATGTTCACTTTCTTCCTTGATATCCTATAACCTAAATACTAAGATGTAAACTCAACAATACTTTGATACCATGATGTAAGTGTTATCTATCTATCTTATATGATAAGGGGATAAAAAGAAAGAATTCAAAGATATTTGACATATTTGTATTGAAGATACATGTATAAACATATGCACAAACATGAAATAAAATAAAGGATATATACTCAGAAAACACAGTTCTTATTTATGCAACTGGTCACATGGTTGGATCTGACATTTATAACTACCTTATACTACCTATTTCATATTTCCTTTGTCCTCAGCAAGTATCTCCACTGATTGTGGTTCTTCACCTGGCAGAGTAATCACAGCCTTCATTTCTATAGGGTTTAGGGTATTAGTAGTCCTACCTGCATTAGACTGTTGAAGTTTTCCATTGATTTTCATCATGGGGTAAGAGACATCTTGAGGCTTTCTTGTATTTCAGACATACTCATCTGTATCACAATTGTGTAGTAACAGTCTCATTTTGTCTTGGTAATCAGGATTTATTACTTTAACCAGTAGTTTAACTCCATTCTTTCCCTGTTGGTTCAGGTGCATGAATAACAAAATGGGCTAAATGAATGTTCCTTTTAATGGTGTGATTGCTCTGCCTCATGTTGAGAAAATTCTTCCCTTTGAAACTAAGACCTATAGACCACCATAGCATAAATTCATGGGACAAGAAGCAAAACTTTGCTAGTGCATCACTAGAAGTAAATGTGATACCACTCACATTTCACCAGTGATTCTTAGACCCATGGATCCTTATTATGAGATAAATGACACCGTATATTGTACACTTATATAGAACATATATAGCTTATTGGAGAATCTTGCCTCAGTCCTGCAAGGTATTGCTACTTAGTTAATGCTATATAACAGTTTTCAAAGGGCCATTCCACCATTTTATCATGCCAACTGCTTCAGGATGGTGGGAAACATGGGAAAGTCAATTAATTCTATGAATATTGGCTAATTGCAACATTTAATTTACTATGGTGACATTCAATCAGACACACTGCTATGTGGGATACAATAATGGGTGGTAGTTTGGCAGAAGCATTGCATGCAAGGAGGTAAACTTATATCTAGATATAAGTGTCAATTCCAGTAAGAATAAAATATTGCCCCTTCCATGATGAAAGCAGTCCAATGTGATCAAGCTGCCATCAGGAAGTTGGTTGACCACCCCAAAAACTGTTCTGTATTGGTAAGTCAGTGCTGATCTCTGCAGATGGGGAACTCAGGAATGGCCACAGCCAGGTTGCCTTGGTGAGTGGTAGTCGAGGTTGCTGAGTCCATGCCTAATCTCCATCCCAGTCATCATCCCAATTTTTTCATTAGATTATTGGCAATTTCAGGAGTGGCTGAAGAACTAGGTTGAGTTGTATCCACAAAATGGGTCATCCTCTGTACTTAATTATTAAAATCCTCCTCTACTAACGTTACCCTGTGCTAAGCATTAATATGGAACACAAATAACTTAATGTTTTTCACAAATTAAACATATCAAATCAACACCTTTTTCCCAGTCTTCCTTGTTACCAATTGTGATCACCCATGAAAGGAAAAGGTGATCAAATTTCCTTCAGGCTAAATTGTGATATTGGCCTGGGGAACTGATATACCCTTAACGTAGGACAGTGAAGGTATATTGCTGGTTTTGCTAGCTAAAAGGAAGCTTCTCTGGACTCTGGTTGTCTTTACAAACAAGTGTGGAGAAAAAAAGCGTTTTTCAGATCCATAGCTGCATGTCATGTACCAGAGGGTGTGTGAATTTGCTCTGGTAATTAAACCACATATGGCCCAGCAGCTGCAATTGGACTCACCTCCTGGTTAAGCTTACAATAATTTACTTTCATTCTCTAACATCCATCTGTTTTCTATATGGGCCAAACGGGTGAGCTTAACAGCAATTCCCTGATAATTGCAGTAATCTCTGCCCTCCAGGAATGTAGTATTGCTTTGGTTCATTACTTTCCTAAGTATGGATAGTTCCATTTATTTCCATTTGGCCTTTCCTACCACATCAGCCCTTACTCTACAGGTCAGGGAACCAATGAGAATTCTGCCCGTTGCTGAATACATCTATCCTAATTTTTCACTCCAGAACTGGAGAAATAATGTCAGCATGAATTTGGTGAACAGATTTAAAAATTATCATCTATTTAGAACCACTCTCAGTACCAAAATCTGTGTTAGTCAAATCCCTTCATTTGAGGGTTCTGTTTGTAAACTGGTCCAAGTTTGGCAATCATTTGAGAGATTATGACTCTGTTTTTACAAGTCACACTTTTGTGCACTTGACCTAGAACTCTTCTTTTTATACACATTAAGAATTTAGTAGACTGTCCATCTATACTACTTTTAGGAACATCATGATCAATTGTCAGTGCCATAGGTTCCTCTGAGTCAAAGTGTTCAGATTGTTTCTTCACCTTTGCTGTCTATTATGGTAACCAGAGCTCCCTTTCATTGAGCAGTTGTTACTACTTTTCCCCTGACTCCCTGGACTCAAATGAACTACACTGCATTTTGTTTTCTTTATTCAGTGGCAGCAGTTATCCCTGAAATTTATGTTCAGTAGAGAAAATCAATCACTGTTATTCAAGAATACTTAAACTTTCATCAAAAAGTTATTTCTCACAGTCATGAGGAAAGATGTGTTTTCTGGACCCTTTCAAGGTAGGTGAGAAGTTCTTACATGATAAACAAACTCTAACATTCCAATTTCCTTAAACCTTCCCCTACAGTATACCAAAGCAGTTCTGGCATTTCAGCTTCATTTAATGTAGGCCAACTATAGGTCCAATAAAAAAAAGAACTTTTACACCTCTTTCTGTCAATTTGCAATATTAAATCTACCACCATAATTATCCCACACATTTAATATCCTTACCCTATATATGCATTGGATTTCTTTTAGCATAAATTGGGAAACTAATGTAGTTATTTGGATTGTAGCACACTTTCTCATGGGTCACACTTTGTACTTCATCTTTTGAGGCCTGTTGAGATTCATGTCTATTATAGGTACAGAATTAAAGAGCAGTGGTGGGGTGGGCCCTGAGGGAATCAGTAGTATCTTACAAGGAAATTACCTCAGGAGATGCCATTATAGTTACCTCAGGAAAAGCAGGGTAAATTTCCCCAGATGAGAGTGGAAGACTTCCTTTTATTGATTAAGAAGACTTAGAAGAATTAAGTCATTCAATATCTTCATCAGGATCTGCCCAAATGTCTTCTTCCAATTTTTAGGATCCCATTATTTCTCAATCAATGCCTTCACTTTAACAGTAGTTAAATTGTGAATTAGAGATTCAATTTATTGTAATTCAGCCATTCACAGAATGGGACTCTGGGTTTGGATTTTGGCCATCTCAGCTCTGTAGCTGCAGGAGATAAAGGTTTTCTTCAGGGAAAACCTAGAAACTTTTGGTCACTCATGTGGTATTTGAGCTGGGAATTTAAATCTTGAGCTAAACCTTTTCTTTCCTCACCCTCACAGTATTAGGAACAACCAGACAATCTCATTATATTCATTAGTTGGACAAAAATGTTTTAAGTTATCAAATACATAGTCATCCAGAACAATTCCTCCAGTACGTATTTAATTAGGAATTTTCAGTAATGATTATTTGCTTATCTCCATAGCCGCATGATGCCATGGACTATCAGTGCTCACTTTGTCCCTGGAAATAGAGTCATTATCACATTTAAATCTAATCAGGTAGAGTACCAATTCTAGAAATACTGGAACAGATTTAAAAATTATCATCTATTTAGAACCACTCTCAGTACCAAGATCTGTGTTAGTCAAGGTTCTTCAGAAAAATATAACAATTATGTATATACATATATGTATATGTATCATTTATTTACATGTGTGTGCATGTAAAATGATATATATATATGTATATGACTTATTCTTAAAAATTGACTCATGATCTAGAAATAAAGATAGAAGTAGATATATAGATAGATATATAGGTATATTTAAAATCTTTGGATATTGCCAGAACACCAACATTACTCAAAAAGTCTCTTATTCATTTTGAACTTGTTAGTTATTTCATATAGTTTTTTTTTATTTTGGTATCATTAATCTACAATTACATGAAGAACACTATGTTTACTAGACTCCCTCCTTCACCAAGTCCCCCCCACATACCCCTTCACAGTCACTGCCCATCAGCGTAGTAAGATGCCGTAAAATCACTACTTGTCTTCTCTGTGTTGCACAGCCCTCCCCGTGCCCCCCCCCCACACTATACATGCTAATTGTAATGCCCCCTTTCTTTTTCCCCTCCGTTCTCCCTCCCTTCCCACCCATCCTCCCCAGTCCCTTTTTCCCTTTGGTAACTATTAGTCCATTCTTGAGTTCTGTGATTCTGCTGCTCTTCTGTTCTTTCAGTTTTCCTTTGTTCTTATACTCCACATATGAGTGAAATCATTTAGTACTTGTCTTTCTCCACCTGGCTTATTTCACTGAGCATATAGTTTTATTCAAAAAATTTAAAACATTTTATTTCTATGAAAATGTGCAAATACACACAGAAATATTAGAAGCACCTGTGTGCTTAACATCCATTTTTTTATTTAAAAATTCTGTTTAATATTTTTAAATAAAGTACTACAGACACAGACTGTTATTAGATCATCATATTCCCCTTCATGGATATATTGTTTTCCTTCTCTCCCTCCTACTATGCTGAAATTGGGCTTTAACATATATATGCATGTGTTTTGCTTTTAGTTCATAAGAGTAAACAATACATGATATGGTTTTATGTATGCTTAAACCATGTAAATGGCATCAAATTATGAAGAAGTAGTATAAAAAACACAAATTATGGATTCAGACTGCTTGAAGGAATAAATGGAAAATCTAATCTATTTGTGCCTCAGTTTCTTTTTATTTAGAAAGGGATAATAATCATACCTACTTCTTAGGCTTGCTGAAGATTAATTAAGAAAATATATACAAAACTATTAGTGCAGTGAGTGCCTGGCACATACCACATATATATATATTTACTAGTATTACTTATAAGTCTACATTTTTTCTATAAACATGTTTTTTATTATAATTAGGTAGACAGAGCTCAGTGTTATTTATTTTAACTTATATTTATCATATCTACTACATTAATCAGGATTCTCCAGAGAAATAGAACCAATAGGATAGATAGATGATAGATAGATAATATATGATAGAGAGACAGGTAAAGAGGAGATTATAGGAATTGACTCACACAGTTATGGAGGCTGAGAAGTCCCATAATTAGCCATCTTCAAACTGGAGAACCAGGAAAGCCAGTGGCATAATGCAGTCTGAGTCCAAATGCCTGAGAACCAAGGGCTCTGATGTTCAAGGGCAGGAGGAAATGGATACTCCAGCTCAAGAAGAAAGAGAATTCACCCTTCCTTCACCTTTTTGTTCCATTAGGGCTCTTCAGTGGGTTGGATATTGGCTTCCCACATTGGTGAAGGCAGTTCTCTTAATCTACTGACTCAAAAATCAAATATACCCAATACCCACATATATGCACACCCATGGCTTTATATCCTTGTCAGCACTTTGTGCTATGGTAATAATAAGCATGTCATGGTAACTTAATGTGATTTTTACTTGAGTTTTTCTGATTACAAATGAGGTCAAGCACTCATTAATATTTGTCAGCCATTTAAGTGTCTTCTGTGAACTGACTGCTTGTTATCTTTGTGCATTTTTCAATTTTTTTCATACTGATTTGTAGAAGTTGTTTATATGTCCTAGAAAGTAATCTCTTCATGTTTACAAGCATCAAAACTATATTCTCCAGGCGCCTTTGGTTTATCATTTAGCTGTGGAAATGGTGTCATTTTAAAGCTTTTAAAATACTGACTTTTATCAGTATATTTGCCAGTCTTTTCTATTATATTTTCTACTTTTTGTGTATGAGGCAAAGTTACTTTGAACAAAATTCAACATAGCTTGCTCAATGTTTTACATTTTCTTTTTAAGTTTTTCTTTTTCATATTTAGGTCTATAATCCATGTGAAAATCACTAATTTTGTTATTCTTATTTCATTTTCTGCTTGTTTGTACATTGTAAGTTAAGGATTTTCCCCCCATTTAGAGAACAGTACTTCCAATATCACTTAAATTTTTTTAAACAAACCTTTTATTCTAGAACAGTGTTAGATTGATAGGAAAATTGTGAAGATAGCACAGAAAAGTCCTTATATGGCCCACATTCCATTCCCCTATTATTAGCATCTTACACTGGCATGGTACTTTTATTTGCTACAGGTAATGATGCAATATTAGTACATTGTTAAGTAAAGTCTAAACTTTATTCATATTTCCTTAGTTTTTACCTAACATTCTTTTTCTGTTCTAAGATCCCATTCAGAATGCCATATTAGATTTAGTCATCCTGTCTCAAGCTCCTTTGGGCTGTGACAATTTCTCAGACTTCCCCTCTTTTTGAAAATTTTGAAGGTTTGAAGCTTTCTGGGCATATATTTTGTAAATGCTCCTTAATTCGGATTTGTCTGATTTTTTCTTCATTATTTCAGTGGGGTTCTATGTTCTTGAAAGGAAGACCAAAGAGGTGAAGTGTCATTTTCCTTACATTACATCAATGGTACATATTACCATGACTTATCACTGTTGTTCACATGGGTAACCTGGCAGGAGTAATATTTGCCAGTTTTTTCCAATGTAAAGTTAACTCATTTTCTCCTTTACACAGCACACTCTGAAAGGCAGTCACTGTGTGCACTCCCCACTATAGGAGTGGGTAGTTATGTTCCACCTCCTTTAGTGTAACATATTTACATAAATTATTTTGAATCTTTCAGCATGGGAGACTTACCTCTTTTCCAAATATTTATCCACTTATTCAATCATTTATTTATAACATTATGGGCACATTTATTTTATACTTTGGGTTATAATCTAATACTGTTTTATGTTACTGTTCAAATTTTTCAAGGTTTGCCCATTGGGAGTGCTTTCAGTTGGTTCCTGTGGTCTTTTGATATACTCACATCATTATGTGTGTGTTTTTGTTTTTGAGCACTTATGTTGTGACATTGCAATATTCTCCAGGCTTATCTTGTTTATTTCCTGCTGCAATTCTACAATCAGCCATTTCTCCAAAGAGCCTTTCAGGAACTTTATTTAATAGTCCAATATATCCTCAAAGTTTTATAATACTCTCTATACCACACTTTACTATATGTGTGGATTTCTGTGGATCTATTTGGTTCCATTGATTGTTTATACCTGTACTGATTGCAGACTGTTAAAATCATTACAGTTTTAAATGTTCTTATATCAGACAAATGACTTACCAACTCTCCCATCTTTACTTATTCAAAATATTCTTAGCTATTGTGGTGTCTTTCTTTTCCAAATAAACTTTGGAAATAGCTTTTCAAGTTCCACATTAAGTGCAAAACCTCATTTTCTTATATGATTATGGACATGGAAACCCATGCCCACATGTGATTAAGAATTGTGTTGCATCATCCTTGTCCCCCAACTTTTGAGCAGTTAGTCTAGTAAAAAAATCAGCACATAAAGCCATATATCTGGTTTTCAATTTTGTCTTCTTCAGCCATTGTGTATTTTCTTTATCGTCTTTAAATTCACTTAAGCATTCTGAAGTATGTCATGTATGCACCTATGGAAATTTAAAATATATACTAAAGGAAATAGAATAGCATAAAGAATTTCCGAGTACCCACTACGTGATATCAAACTTTATCAACATTTTGCAATCTATTTTTATCTATCCTTTTTTTATCCATGATGTTTTAAAGCAAATCCTAGACAACAGATTTCATCAGTGAATATTTTAATATATATTTCTAATAGATTAGGGTTTTAAAAATCATGGCCAACATGCCATTATTTACAGAAGAAAATTTTAAAAATTCAATATTGCATAAGGCTCACTTCATAACATTTCTCTGATTGTTTCAAATAGGTATTTTTATAGTTTGTTCAGATAGGATCCAAACAATCTGCATTGCATTTTGTTGATCTTTTAGGTTTTTTGAATCTATGAGTTCTTTTGCCTTTGTTTTATGTCATTCTATTTCTTATTTTATATCAGTAATAATGTGATTTTATGTATTTTTGATGTCACAATTTACTACTTTTTATATTGTGTATGCATCTTTTAATGTAATTTATTTTTGAATAATTTATGCCATTCATTTTATTTATTTGGCATAGAATTAGAGGGTAGAATGAAAAAATTCATTTTTTTCTCTAGCCTTATTAAAGTATGATAGACAAAATTGTATATATTTAGGTTATAAAAGGTAATAAATTGTATCCATTTATTACAAAGGTATACATGTGTAAATGGTTACAAGAAGCTAATTAACATATCCTTCACCTCATATGAACTACCTTGCTTGGGTGAGAAAACTTGAGATCTACTATCTAAGCAAAATTCATGCATGCATTACATTATCATTTACTCTTCTCATCCTGTTGTACATTCAGTTTCCAGAACTATTCATCTCGTAACTGAAAGTTGGAAGACCAACTTCTCCCCTTTGCCTCACTCCCCAGGCCAGACTGGATTAAGTTTGCTGTTGATGCTCTTTATCACATTTTCCATTTCATTTACTCTATTCTTCAGCTACAGAATTTCTGTTTGGTTCTTTTTCACAATTTCTATTTCTTTGTTGAACATCCCTTTTTGTTCGAGTATTGTTTTTACTGAATTTGTTGAGTTGTCTCCTTGTAACTCACTGAGCTTCCTTAAAACAATTATTTTGAATTCTTTGTCCCACAACCTGTAACTCTCCATTTCCTTTGGACTAGTTACTGTAAATTATGTTCCTTTGGTAGTGTCATGTTTCCTTGTTTTTTTTTGTGTGTGTTTCTTGCCTTGCATTGATGCCTGCATATTTTATGGAGCAGTCACCTCTTCGAGACTGCACAGACTGGTTTTGGTAGGGAAAGACCTTCACCCACAGGAGGGTGTAAGCACATCAGTTGAGCAGGGTGTGGTAGTTGTAGCTCCAGGAATGGTGCGGCAGCACAGGCTCCTTTCAGCTCTGTCAGCTGAGCTCAGCACGGCTGAAGACTGTTAAGAGTCCTCTGCAGCCAAGTCTGTAGGTGTTTGCAGAGTCAGTGAGGGCAACTGGCACCTTTGGTGGCAAAGGCTGCTGGTTCCTCCTGATTACTCTTTCTCCTACTGAAGAAGTTGTGGCCAAAGGGCTCTCTCGTGGTACCTGGTCTGATTTATGGGTACTCTCATGTGGTGGTGGCACTGGTGTCTGATGTGTGGGTGCCCATGGGATCACCATGGAGCCAGGGTCTGGAGAACAGGTGTAGTCAGAGTTCAAGTGTCTCCATGGTGCAAGACACAGGCACTCTCCCTGTGGCATTGGCTCTGGTGTCCTGTATCTGAACACTCATGGAGCTACCACATAGCCCAGGTCCAGAGAGCTGTCATATGTGAAGTGACCACAGCTCTGGATGGGGCACAAATGTGCCCACTGCAGCAGTGGCTCCAGCGTCCTAAGAATGGCTTCTCAGGTAGTGGCCATAGTAGCAAGGCATGGGGTGTGGGTATGTGCTTGGCTGCCAGGACTCCAGGGTTCAGGATGTATGTGGGGCTGGTAGTTGGCAGTCCCATTCCCAGGGCAACATAACAGCAACTCTTTCTTGTGGAGAGGGCACTGCAATGTCTCCCACTCTGGGGTTCCACTGTAACAATGTCTGTTAGTATAACATCAGTGGCAAAATCTGCAGGTGTTTTCCACAGAGCGGGCTACTACGGACCACAGTGGCACCTGGTGTGTGGCTGATACTGATGGCTCTGCCCTTCTTTGTTCCTAGCAGTCTCCAGATGTCAGCTATGTTGATCTTTCCAATGATCCAACATTTGTGGTTCTTCTTTTTTTTTTTCTCTGTGTTGTTGCAGGTTCTTATTTGGACATGTGAGCCCTTCCAGGGCTGCCTTCATTCATGGAGAGCTAATTTTGTGTGTGTGTGTGTGTAAGAATAAAGGCTGGTATCTCCTATTCTATCTTCTTGCTGACCTCACTGTGAATTTCTTTTTCATTTTTGCTATAGAATTACTCACATTCTGTATGCGGCTCACTGGTTCCTTACAGTTGATCATCTAGCCCTCATATTTATTCCAAACTAGTAGTTATATCTAGAGGCATGATTAACTTCATTTTTATTCATAGATGGTATTGACTATATCACGTTAGAGAACACACAATTTCTGGTTGCTCCATTTATGATAAGATTGTTAAATAGCTTCAGGAGTTGTCAGCCAGTTTCCTTAATTATTTAAAGTTACCTATCCAAAAAAAAAAAAAGTTACCTATCTATATTTCATTGAATGGTTTTAGCATACATTGATCATTGTTGCTTAGATCCATTATTTCATCACTGGTTGCAAACTTGTAATGTTTCTAATACTAGAATTCCATCTGCATTATTACCTGAAAATCTTCTATAAGGAAGGAATTTTTCTCAAGAGTGTTTGGGTTTTCCTGAATTGTACTTTATACCAAAAATACTGGATAAATGTGAGATTATTTCCCTTCATTTGGGAGTTTTAGTACTAATGGGGAAATTTCCAAAAGTAATTAAAATGTAAGATTTTTGGTATCATTTAGAGCTTATAAATATGATTATATTTGATGTGCTTCAGTCAATTGTAGTTTTTTATGATGAAATTGTACCATTATTGTCCAATGGAGCTTATTCAAAATGCCTCCTGAGTCCTTTTGATATAATTCCAGTAGTTTTTGTTTCTTTGCTTTCTGATATATCAAAATATTCCAGTATCATCTTACACATTTGCTTACTTATTTCAAATATTTGCCAGTTTTTAAGACCTCTGATTCCTTGTAATAGGAAATAATAATCAGAAACTGTGATTTGGACGTAGTAAAGGTTTGTTACTATTAGTTTGGTCTCTATCCCTAGGCTTTTCCCAAGGTAAATATGCATATTTTTACAATATAAAAAATAAACCTATTATTCATACTAACATTTCCATTTCAAATTTAACAATACATTGGCTTTTCTCAAATTTGTTTTATCAATCTCAATTTTATTGTGCTAAAAATATTGCAATCTGTCATTAACATAAACTCACTTGATTTTATTCTATAATGTACTTGTGATAGTTTCAAAATAAGAGCACAAATAGTAGTAGTAACATTATAAGCATTGAAAAATAATTATTTTTGGCTATATATCCATCTGGTATTGTACAGATGAAATCATGTATTTAAAATTCACTTGGAGTACTTATTTTCTCTCTGTGCTTATTTTCCCAAGTTAATGTTTAGTTAGATTTGTTTCCTTTTTGCTTTCAGTTCATAGAGAATTATTTCCTCATTTTTATTTGTTTTTTTTTTTTTTTTTTTTTTTTTTTTTTTGAGAGGGCATCTCTCATATTTATTGATCAAATGGTTGTTAACAACAATAAAATTCAGTATAGGGGGGTCAATGCTCAATGTACAATCATTAATCCATCTCAAGCCTAATTCTCGTCAGTCTCCAATCTTCTGAAGCATAACGAACAAGTTCTTACATGGTGAACGAATTCTTACAGAGTGAATAAATTCTTACATGGTGAACAGTACAAGGGCAGTCATCACAGAAACTTTCGGTTTTGATCATGCAATATGACCTATAAACCATCAGGTCAAATATGAATATTCATTTGATTTTTGTACTTGATTTATATGTTGATCCCACATTTCTCCTATTATTATTATTATTTTTATTTTTAATAAAATGCTGAAGTGGTAGGTAGATGCAAGATAAAGGTAGAAAACATAGTTTAGTGCTGTAAGAAGGCAAATGTAGATGATCAGATGATCAGGTGTGTGCCTATGGACTAAGTATTAATCCAGGCTAGACAAGGGCAGCAAAACATCCACGGATGCAGAAGATTTCTCTCAAAACAGGGGGGGTGAGGTTCTGAGCCTCACCTCTGTTGATCCCCAAATTCTCACCTGATGGCCCCCCTGCGACTGTGCCTGTCTTAGGTTGTTCCTCCCTTGAGGAATCTTACCCGTCTCTGGCTAACCAGTCATCTTCCGGGGCCATACAGGGAAATGTAAAGTTGGTAAGTGAGAGAGAAGCCATATTGTTTGCAAAGGTTAGCTTTTTACTTCTTTGCAGATTTATGCCCTGTGGCTTCTATGCCCAGCACTTGTCTCGAGGTATCTTTACCACCTGGAGGAATTATGATACTCGGTAAATTCGATATGAGGCACGAATTCTATTTAAAGTTTGTAATTAGGAAGGAAGAAGAAAAGCTATAGATGTAGCATATGAAGGAAACTTGGGAGGATTGATTATTTCTTTGACATATCTTCTTGTATAGTACCTTAAGTATGTATAGGTTTTAAACTACTAACTAATTTGCACACACATATTGACATAATAGGAATACGGTGACATAAACAAAGCAAATCTATAATTACCAGCCATCTCCAGTGAAGCCAAGAAAACCATTTAGGCACCCTAGGCATTTGTGAAAATTTATCTATGATATGATGGATATTTTCCAACTGTACTTGAACCATCAGACAAATTAAAGCAGCCCATTTCTGGGATCTGTTCACATCCCATATGTTCTTTTAACCATAGATAGTCTATAGTCATGAGATTTTGGGGTGCTACAACTTGCACCCCTCCCAACTCCTGGTTGAGTTCCAACAGACAGATCCGGTCAAATTCGTTGTCTCACTGTATGCACATGCCAGCCAAGACATCTCCCTCCTCCTTCTCATGGCAAGTCCAGGAGATGGTGGGCTGGATGCAGCCACAACCGCAGCATCGTCCGGATCCCTGTGGAGGCTTTTTGATGATCATCCCCCGGCACGAGTCCTCCAGAGAGTGCTGATGCCGGAAGCTCCTCCTCATATCGTATCTTAGTTCATTTTCTGGGTATCCAAGCTAGGCCTTGATCTTCTGCATAGAAACAAACAGACCCTTTGCCCACACTTTGACATGCCCTCTATACCACTGTGCAGAACTCATTGGAGGTCAGCACACAGTAACTGCTTTTTTTTTTTTTTTTTAATTAAGAGAAAGGAATATTATCAGAAAAGAGTACCTCCATAGCTGATCATCTGACACCCTTTAAGTGATCAACATTAAGGATATTTAAAGCATGCGTTGATCTTTGATTTACCAATAGTTTTATCCTGTTAAGGAGTAATCCCCCTTTTCTTTCTTTCTTTCTTTTTTTTTTTTTTTTAATTTTTAATCTACACTTACCTGAAGAATACTATGTTTACTATGCTCTCCCCTATATCAGGTCCCCCCTAACAACCACATTACGGTTACTGTCCATCAGCTTAGCAAAATGTTGTAGAGTCACTACTTGTCCTCTCTGTGTTGTGCAGCCCACCCTCCCCTTTCTCCCTCCCCCCCATGCATGCTAATCTTAATACCCCCCTTCTTCTTCCCCCCCCTTATCCCTCCCTGCCCACCCATCCTCCCCAGTTCCTTTCCCTTTGGTACCTGTTAGTCCATTTTTGGGTTCTGTAATTCTGCTGCTGTTTTGTTCCTTCAGTTTTTCCTTTGTTCCTATACTCCTCAGATGAGTGAAATCATTTGGTATTTCTCTTTCTCCGCTTGGCTTATTTCACTGAGCATAATACTCTCCAGCTCCATCCATGTTGCTGCAAATGGTTGGATTTTTCCACTTCTTATGGCTGAGTAGTATTCCATTGTGTATATGTACCACATCTTCTTTATCCATTCATCTACAGATGGACATTTAGGTTGCTTCCAATTCTTGGCTATTGTAAATAGTGCTGCGATAAACATAGGAGTGCATCTGTCTTTCTCAAACTTGATTGCTGCGTTCTTAGGGTAAATTCCTAGGAGTGGAATTCCTGGGTCAAATGGTAGGTCTGTTTTGAGCATTTTGATGCACCTCCATACTGCTTTCCACAATGGTTGAACTAATTTACATTCCCACCAGCAGTGTAGGAGGGTTCCCCTTTCTCCACAGCCTCGCCAACATTTGTTGTTGTTTGTCTTTTGGATGGCAGCTATCCTTACTGGTGTGAGGTGATACCTCATTGTAGTTTTAATTTGCATTTCTCTGATAATTAGCGATGTGGAGCATCTTTTCATGTGTCTCTTGGCCATCTGTATTTCTTTTTTGGAGAACTGTCTGTTCAGTTCCTCTGCCCATTTTTTAATTGGGTTATTTGTTTTTTGTTTGTTGAGGCATGTGAGCTCTTTATATATTCTCGACGTCAAGCCTTTATCAGATCTGTCATTTTCAAATATATTCTCCCATACTGTAGGGTTCCTTTTTGTTCTATTGATGGTGTCTTTCGCTGTACAGAAGCTTTTCAGCTTAATGTAGTCCCACTTGCTCATTTTTGCTGTTGTTTTCCTTGCCCGGGGAGATATGTTCAAGAAGAGATCACTCATGTTTATGTCTAAGAGGTTTTTGCCTATGTTTTTTTCCAAGAGTTTAATGGTTTCGTGACTTACATTCAGGTCTTTGATCCATTTTGAGTTTACCTTTGTATATGGGGTTAGACAATGGTCCAGTTTCATTCTCCTACATGTAGCTGTCCAGTTTTGCCAGCACCATCTGTTGAAGAGACTGTCATTTTGCCATTGTATGTCCATGGCTCCTTTATCAAATATTAATTGACCATATATGTTTGGGTTAATTTCTGGGGTCTCTAATCTGTTCCACTGGTCTGTGGCTCTGTTCTTGTGCCAGTACCAAATTGTCTTGATTACTATGGCTTTGTAGTAGAGCTTGAAGTTGGGGAGTGAGATCCCCCCTACTTTATTCTTCTTTTTCAGGATTGCTTTGGCTATTCGGGGTCTTTGGTGTTTCCATATGAATTTTTGAATTATTTGTTCCAATTCATTGAAGAATGTTGCTGGTAATTTGAGAGGGATTGCATCAAATTTGTATATTGCTTTTGGCAGGATGGCCATTTTGACGATATTAATTCTTCCTAGCCATGAGCATGGGATGAGTTTCCATTTATTAGTGTCCCCTTTAATTTCTCTTAAGAGTGACTTGTAGTTTTCAGAGTAAAAGTCTTTCACTTCCTTGGTTAGGTTTATTCCTAGGTATTTTATTCTTTTTGATGCAATGGTGAATGGAATTGTTTTCCTGATTTCTCTTTCTATTGATTCGTTGTTAGTGTATAGGAAAGCTACAGATTTCTGTGTGTTGATTTTGTATCCTGCAACTTTGCTGTATTCCGATATCAGTTCTAGTAGTTTTGGAGTGGAGTCTTTAGGGTTTTTTATGTACAGTATCATATCATCTGCAAATAGTGACAGTTTAACTTCTTCTTTACCAATCTGGATTCCTTGTATTTCTTTGTTTTGTCTGATTGCCGTGGCTAGGACCTCCAGTACTATGTTAAATAACAGTGGGGAGAGTGGGCATCCCTGTCTGGTTCCCGATCTCAGTGGAAATGCTTTCAGCTTCTCGCTGTTCAGTATAATGCTGGCTGTGGGTTTATCATATATGGCCTTTATTATGTTGAGGTACTTGCCCTCTATTCCCATTTTGCTGAGAGTTTTTATCATGAATGGATGTTGAATTTTGTCAAATGCTTTTTCAGCATCTATGGAGATGATCATGTGGTTTTTGTCTTTCTTTTTGTTGATGTGGTGGATGATGTTGATGGATTTTCGAATGTTGTACCATCCTTGCATCCCTGGGATGAACCCCACTTGGTCATGGTGTATGATCCTTTTGATATACTGTTGAATTCTGTTTGCTAATATTTTGTTGAGTATTTTTGCATCTACATTCATCAGGGATATTGGTCTGTAATTTTCTTTTTTGGTGGGGTCTTTTCCTGGTTTTGGTATTAGGGTGATGTTGGCTTCATAGAATGAGTTTGGGAGTATTCCCTCTTCTTCTATTTTGTGGAACACTTTAAGGAGAATGGGTATTATGTCTTCTCTGTGTGTCTGATAAAATTCCGAGGTAAATCCGTCCGGCCCCGGGGTTTTGTTCTTGGGTAGTTTTTTGATTACTGTTTCAATTTCTTTGCTTGTAATTGGTTTGTTTAACTTTTGTGTTTCTTCCTTGGTCAGTCTTGGGAGGTTGTATTTTTCTAGGAAGTTGTCCATTTCTTCTAGGTTTTCCAGCTTGTTGGCATATAGGTTTTCATAGTAGTCTTTAATAATTCTTTGTATTTCTGTGGAGTCTGTCGTGATTTTTCCATTCTCATTTCTGATTATGTTGATTTGTGTTGACTCTCTTTTTCTCTTAATAAGTTGGGCTAGAGGCTTATCTATTTTGTTTATTTTCTCAAAGAACCAGCTCTTGGTTTCGCTGATTTTTGCTATTGTTTTATTCTTCTCAATTTTGTTTATTTCTTCTCTGATCTTTATTATGTCCCTCCTTCTGCTGACTTTAGGCCTCATTTGTTCTTCTTTTTCCAGTTTTAATAATTGTGATGTTAGACTATTCATTTGGGATTGTTCTTCCTTCTTCAAGTGTGCCTGGATTGCTATATACTTTCCTCTTAAGACTGCTTTCGCTGCATCCCACAGAAGTTGGGGCTTAGTGTTGTTGTTGTCATTTGTTTCTATATATTCCTTGATCTCTATTTTGATTTGTTCATTGATCCATTGATTATTTAGTAGCATGTTGTTAAGCCTCCATGTGTTTGTGAGCCTTTTTGTTTTCTTTGTAGAATTTATTTCTACTTTCACACCTTTGTGGTCTGAAAAATTGGTTGGTAGAATTTCAATATTGTGGAATTTACTGAGGCTCTTTTTGTGAGCTAGTATGTGGTCTATTCTGGAGAATGTTCCATGTGCACTTGAGAAGAATGTATATCCTGTTGCTTTTGGATGTAAAGTTCTATAGATGTCTATTAGGTCCATCTGTTCTAGTGTGTTGTTCAGTGCCTGTGTGTCTTTACTTATTTTCTGCCCGGTGGATCTATCCTTTGGGGTGAGTGGTGTGTTGAAGTCTCCTACAATGAATGCATTGCAGTCTATTTCCCTCTTTAGTTCTGTTAGTATTTGCTTCACATATGCTGGTGCTCCTGTATTGGGTGCATATATATTTAGAATGGTTATATCCTCTTGTTGGACTAAGCCCTTTATCATTATGTAGTGGCCTTCTTTATCTCTTGTTACTTTCTTTGTTTTGAAGTCTATTTTGTCTGATATTAGTACTGCAACCCCTGCTTTCTTCTCACTGTTGTTTGCCTGAAATATGTTTTTCCATCCCTTGACTTTTAGTCTATGCTTATCTTTGGGTTTAAGGTGAGTTTCTTGTAAGCAGCATATAGATGGGTCTTGCTTTTTTATCCATTCTATTACTCTATGTCTTTTGATTGGTGCATTAAGTCCATTTACATTTAGGGTGACTATTGAAAGATATGTACTTATTGCCATTGCAGGCTTTAGATTCGTGGTTACCAAAGGTTCAAGGTTAGCTTCTTTAGTATCTTACTGCCTAACTTAGCTCGCTTATTGAGCTGTTATATACACTGTCTGGAGAGTCTTTTCTTCTCTCCCTTCTTATTCCTCCTCCTCCCTTCTTCATATGTTGTGTGTTTTGTTCTGTGCTCTTTTTAGGGGTGCTCCCATCTAGAGCAGTCCCTGTAGGATGCCCTGTAGAGGTGGTTTGTGGGAAGCAAATTCCCTCAGCTTTTGCTTGTCTGGGAATTGTTTGATCCCACCATCATATTTAAATGATAGTCGTGCTGGATACAGTATCCTTGGTTCAAGGCCCTTCTGTTTCATTGCATTAAGTATATCATGCCATTCTCTTCTGGCCTGTAGGGTTTCTGTTGAGAAGTCTGATGTTAGCCTGATTGGTTTTCCTTTATAGGTGACCTTTTTCTCTCTAGCTGCCTTTAAAACTCTTTCCTTGTCCTTGATCCTTGCCATTTTAATTATTATGTGTCTTGGTGTTGTCCTCCTTGGATCCTTTCTGTTGGGGGTTCTGTATAATTCCATGGTCTGTTCGATTATTTCCTCCCCCAGTTTGGGGAAGTTTTCAGCAATTATTTCTTCAAAGACCCTTTCTATCCCTTTTCCTCTTTCTTCCTCTTCTGGTATCCCTATAATACGAATGTTTTTCCTTTTGTATTGGTCACATATTTCTCTTAGTGTTGTTTCATTCCTGGAGATCCTTTTATCTCTCTCTATGTCAGCTTCTATACGTTCCTGTTCTCTGGCTTCTATTCCTTCAATGGCCTCTTGCATCTTATCCATTCTGCTTATAAATCCTTCCAGGGATTGTTTCACTTCTGTGATCTCTTTCCTGACATCTGTGATCTCCTTCCGGACTTCATCCCACTGCTCTTGCATTTTTCTCTGCATCTCATCCCACTGCTCTTGCATTTTTCTCTGCATCTCATCCCATTGCTCTTGCATTTTTTTCTGCATCTCTGTCAGCATGTTCATGATTTTTATTTTGAATTCTTTTTCAGGAGGACTAGTTAGGTCTGTCTCCTTCTCAGGTGTTGTCTCTGTGATCTTTGTCTGCCTGTAGTTTTGCCTTTTCATGGTGATAGAGATAGTCTGCAGAGCTGGTACAAGTGACCGCTGGAAGAGCTTCCCTTCTTGTTGGTTTGTAGCCTTTTCCTGGGAGAATAGCGACCTCTAGTGGCTTGTGCTGGGCAGCTGTGCGCAGACAGGGCTTCTGCTTCCTGCCCAGTTGCTTTGGGGTTTATCTCCTCTGTTGCTGTGGGCTTGGCCTGGCTGGGGCTGTTCCTCCAAAATGGTGGAGCCCCGTTAGAGGGGGAGCAGCCAGGAGACTATTTATCTCCGTAAGGGGCCTCTGTGCTCCCTGCTGCCCATGGGGTTAGAGTGCCCAGAGATCCCCAGATTCCCTGCTTCTGGTCTAAGTGACCTGTCCTGCCCCTTTAAGATTTCCAAAAAGCACTCTCCAAACCAAAACAACAACAGCAACAATGAGAGAGGGAACAGAAAGGAAAAAAAAAAAAAAGAAAAAACACGCGATTTTTTTTTTTTTTCCTCAGGTGCCGGTCCCAGGCACCCGCGCACTGGTCCTGCTGCCCTGTCTCCCTAGCACCAGGGTCCCTGTCCTTTCAAGGCTTCCAAAAAGCACCCACCCACCGGTCCCGCAGGGAAGGAACGCTCAATATTCTTTGTCCTCAGGCACTGGTCCCACGCACCCGCTCACCAGTCCTGCCGCCCTGCCTCCCTAGCACCGGGGTCCCTGTCCCTTCAAGGCTTCCAAAAAGCACTTGGCAAAAAGAGAGAAAAAAAAGGGGAAAAACGCGCGATTTCTTCCGTCCTCAGGTGCTGGTCTCAGGCACCCACCCACCGGTCCCACAGGGAAAAATGCGGGATATTCTTTGTCCTCAGGTGCCGGTCCCAGGCACCCGCTCACCAGTCCCGCCGCCCTGCCTCCCTAGCACCGGGGTCCCTGTCCCTTTTAGGCTTCCAAAAAGCACTCGCAGAAAAGAGAAAAAAAAAAGGGGAAAAACGCGCGATTTCCTCTGTCCTCAAGTGCCGGTCTCAGGCACCCGCCCACCGGTCCCGCAGGGAAAAACGGGGGATATTCTTTGTCCTCAGGCGCCGGTCCCAGCCACCCGCTCACCAGTCCCGCCACCGTGCCTCCCTAGCACTGGGGTCCCCGTCCCTTCAAGGCTTCCAAAAAGCGCTTGCCATAAAGAGAAAAAAAAAAAAGGGGAAAAACGCGCGACCTCCTCCGTCCTCAGGCACCGGTCTCAGGCACCCGCCCCCAGGTCTCGCAGGGAGAAACGCGGGATATTCTTTGTCCTCCGGCGCTGTTCCCAGGCACCTCCTCACCGGTCCCGCCACCCTGCCTCCCCAGCAACGGGGGCCCGTCCCTCTAAGGCTTCCAAAAAGCGCTCGCCAAAAAAAAAAACTGCTCCGGTTTCTCTCCACCCGCCGGGAGCCGGGGGGAGGGGCGCTCGGGTCCCGCCGGGCTGGGGCTTGTATCTTACCCCCTTCACAAGGCGCTGGGTTCTTGCAGGTGTGGATGTGGTCTGGATGTTGTCCTGTGTCCTGTGGTCTCTATTTTAGGAAGATTTTTCTTTGTTATATTTTCATAGCTCTATGTGTTTTTGGGAGGAGATTTCCACTGCTCTACTCACGCCGCCATCTTGGCTCCCCACCTTTATTTGTTTTTATACATAATAGATTCACACTATTCCAAAGTCAAAGTATAAAGGAAATTTCACTTAGAGAAATATTGGTCTCTGTACCCTCCACTTTTCTTCTGCCTTCCCCTATTAAATGAGATGTAAATGTAAAAATGAGATGCCACTATATACCTATTAGGATAGCCAAAATTCAGAACACTGACAACATCAAATTCTGGCAAGGATGTGGATCAACATGAACTCTCATTCATTACTGGCATGAATGCAACATGGCACAATGGCTTTAGAAGGCAGTTTGGAGGTCTTTTGCAAAGTTAAACATGCTCTTCTCATGTGATCCAGCAATCATGCTTCTTGGTATTTACCCAAGGAGCTGAAAACTTACATCTGCACAGAAACATATGTACAGATGTTTGTAGCAGCTTTATTCACAATTTCCAAAGCAAGCAACCCAGATGTCTTTTAGTAGATAAATTGATAAACCTGTATATTCAGACAATGGAATATTATGCAGTTCTAAAAAGAAATGAGCTATCATACCATGAAAAGACATGGAGGAACCTTAAATGCATATTGTAGTTGAAAGTAGACAATGTGGAAGGGTTATATACTGTATGATTACAACAATATGACATACTGGAAAATATAAAACTATGTAGACAGTAAAAAACATAATTTTTCCAGGAGCTTGTGGGGGAAAGAATGAATAGGCAGAGCACAGGGGAGGTCAGTACAAATTTTGGATATACATCATTATGCATTTGTCCAAATCTATAGAATATACAATACAAAGAGTGAACTTTAATGTAAACTATGGACTTTGGGTGATTATGATGTATCTGTGTTCACCAATTATAACAAAAGTACCACTCTTTTGGGGGTTCTTAGTAATAGCAGAAGCTATCAACTTGTGGGGAGAGCAGGTATATGGGAAATCTCTGTACCTCTCCCTCAATTTTGCTGTGAAACTAAAATTGTCCTAAAAACATTCTTAATTTTAAAAACAACCTTATGTAATAACACAAACACAATACTAAGAATTAGATTATACAATTATTCCAATTATCATGGAATTGTTTGACATACCAGCATTCATTACATTAAACAAAATAATTTTTAAAAGCATTAAGAAATCAATGAAGCCAAAAGTTAGTTCTTTGATAAAATCAAAATAGTTGGCAATACTTTGGCTATACTTAAGAGCACAAAGAGAGATGACTTAACAAAATCAGGAATGAAAGTGAGGTCATTAGCACTCATCTTACAGAACCAGGTGCCTCCATTGGTTAAGTCTACCAAACATTTAAAGAATAAACACTTACAAGAAAGTATGATAAAATCCTTCTTGTACCATTCTATAAGGCTATATACCAAAATTAGAAAAACAAAACTATAGGAAAACAAAATCATAGGCCAATATACCTTATGAATATAGGTGTAAACATTTTTAATAAAGTATTAGTAAACAAAATCCAACAATGTATAAAAAAAGTTTGCACACTATGACCAAGTGAGAGTTAAATAATTTTAGGTGTAATGTATTAATTATAAAGGACAAAAATGCATGATCACACCAATAAATAAAAAAGCAATTTAAACATTTTAACACCTCTTTATGACTACAAATTCTTAGACTGAATAGAAGTGTCTTCCTCAATCTGTTAAAGGTCATCTAAGCAAAAATACACAGCTAACATCATACTTAAGTGGAAAGAGGAAGAATTTCTCATAAAACTTAGGAAGGGTTTGTTTTACCATCTGTTTAAAATTATTCAGGAAGTTATAGCCAAAATAATTAAGCAGGAAATGAAAAAAAAAGGCATCCACACTAGAAATGAAGAAATAAAACTATATTTACAGATGAGAAAACTTTGTTTATAAAATATTCTAAGAAATCAAATAAAATAGCTATTAGAACTGATAATTGCATTCAGCAAAGTTGCTGGTTGCAAGATCAATATACAAAATTCAATTGTATTGTTACAGACTAGTAATGAACAATCCAAAACTGCAATGAAGAAAACATTTTTATTTACAAAATCAAAAAGAAAATACCTAGGAGAGAACTTAGCAAAAAAAAAATGCAAAATGTGTATGTTTAAAAGTACAAAATATTGTTAAAATTAATTAAAGGAGACCTAAATAAATGGAAAGGCCTTTTTTGTTTATGAATTGGAAACATACTACTGTTAAGTTGGCAATGAATATTGTTAGTTCCTGAATAGATCTGAAGAATCTACAAAGTCCCTATCAAAATCCCAATTGGATTTTGAAACTAACATAGTACTAAAATTTATATGGAAGTGCAATAGGCCAGAATAACCAAAATAATTTTGAAAAAGAAATTGATTGGGAAAATTCATACTTTCTGGTCTCAAAACTTACTATAAAGCTACAGCAGTCATGATACTGTGGTACTGGTGTAAGGATAAACATATAGATCAGTGGAAAAGAAATGAGAATCCTGAAACAAGTGCTTCTATTTTCAGCCATTTGATTTTTGACTGTTTCTAAGATAATTCACTGGAGAAACAAACCTATTCAAAAATAGTAGAAAGATTTGAACAGATCCTTCACCAAGGTAGATGTACAAATAAATGGTCAATAAACATGTTTGAATGTGTCCGTATCATTAGTCACTAGGGAAATGCAAACTGTAACCAAAAAGATGCATTTCACACCCAATTAGAATGGCAATAATAAATAAGACAGACAATAATATATGTTGACAAGGATCTAGAGAAAGGGAACCTTCAGACATTGCTGCAGGACTCTAAAACGTACAGCTACTTTGCAAAATATCTTGAGTTTCTTAAAAAGTTAAAAGATAAAACTCCATACTACTCAGCAATTCTTTTCCTAGGTTTCTACTCAAGAGAAATGAAAACATGTCCACAAAAAGGTCTTACACCTGGATATCCACAACAGCATTACTTATAATTTCCCCAAACTGGAAACTACCGAAATGCTCACTAATAATTAAGTAGAGAGGCAAATGTTATATATTCATACAATTGATTACTATTCAGCAATAAAAAGGAACAAAGTATTGATACATGCTACATCACTGAAGAACTTTAAAAACATGTTAAGTGAATGATGTAAATTTAATTCAAGAGACTACATACTGTAGGATTCCATGTATAGGACATATTAAGAAAAAGGCAAATTTACAGAAACATAAAATAGATTAAGGTTGCTTGTGTTTGGGGTAGGAATAGGAATTAATTATAAAAGGGTATGCGAAATCTTGTTCGATGAATGAAAATGTTCTAAAACAGGTTTACAATGATGGTTTCATGACTCGGTAAAGCTATTAAAATATTCAAATGCACATGTGAAATTGATTAATGTTATGATATGTAAAATATAATTTAATAAAGCTGTCCAGAAAACGAAACCTCCCACAATGTTCATACATTTATGCAAATACTTTATACATTTTGAAACGATATTACTTGGTATATACAAACAGTTTCTTGTGACCCCTTTCCATCCTTCCTCTTTCTCTAGCAATGATGTTTGCTATAAAGCATATTTCTAATGAAATTAATACAGCAATTCCATATTTATTTTCATCAGTGATTGCAAAGCATATGATATTCCATGATTTTACTTCAGATTTTCTCTGTCCTTGTATTTAAGGTGTGTTTTTTTTATGCAGCCCATACTTGAAATTTTTAAGGTGTGCCCTTTGCCTTTTCATTGGAGGTTTTAGATAATTTCCATATATCATAATTACTGATATATTTAAGTTTACATCTATCATCTTACTATTCACTTTCTATTGGTTCCACATGTATCATACTCCATTTTTACCCCTTCTTTTGTTTCATTCTTTCCAATTATTTTAATTTCCACTTTTCCTTTGTATCAGCTTTCCAATTATTTAGTCCTTTGCTATTTTTTAGTGATTACCTTAGTGATTACAATAATTATTCTTGAAGTATTAAAGACCAAAAGGCATATTAATAATTTACCAATTGCCAAACTGTTAAAATAATTGTTTTAGAATTCTTAAAATACACCTAATCACCTTTTTCCTTTTGTGGCACTATAGCCAGGTATTTAAATATTTACTATTTAAAACCCTGTAAGATAGTTTCAACATTTTTTCTCAGATCCTCTTGCTGAGTTGAGTATTACATCACAGCCATGGTTCTTTACTTTTGGAGTTGAGAACATGTAGTAAATACTGGTATTTCAAGGTCCTTAAGACCTCCAGAATTACCTATTTTCTTCTTTCCACTGCTGTCTGTACCCACTGCTGATCTCTGTAGTTTTGTTGGTCATCAGTCCCCCGTAAACTCATATTCCATAGTTGCTGGCATTTTACACTGTTGTGAGAGATTATGTAGAAATCTGTTTTTATGTTTTTGCTGTCTATTTTGCTTTGATTTTTATTTGTTTGGTATCCTATTTGCTCAGCTTGTTTGTGAGGGTTTTTGAGGAGATTTAAAAATCTATGCTGTTACCACCATCTTACCCAAAACAGACAGGTTCACATTTACTTTTTCACTTTTAATTGTATATCATTAAGCCACATCATCTGAAAGATCAAAAGTAGCTATGTGAAGTACATTATAGCTATACCTACACTCAAATGAGAGTAATATGCAGTGTAATGAAGCCTATGTCCTTTGAAAATGTTTTTATCAGTGCTTTATTTTTATGTTAATTTTTGCAATCCAAATTGATTTATAAGTGTTACTTTATGCTTGATTGTTTAAGAGCCTTTGCAGCAAAGCATGAACACATGCTTCATTGAACATTATATGAAAAATAGTGATGACACTACTTAAAGTATCAGCGTCGAGACTGAATTTTAAGTATGTATTAATTTCTTTATCTCAGTACTTTTGATAATTTTACAATAAGATATCCTACAAAGAAATTGTGAGTCCCAGCCAAGTTGAGGGAGGTATTTTTATCTGAACCAAGGAATTGCTATTGTGATAAAGGGTTAATCAACTTTCTAAAGGAAAGGTAGTATCTATGAAATGAGAGAAATCTTATCATTGTGTCCTAAATTTATCATCTGGAAATTAAGTGACATAGTATTTTGACATTTTATTTAATAACACACTTAAATGTACTACTAGGGACATGTTCTGAGACTCCAAAGAAATGCACAATTTGTGAGAACTTACTCCACAGTACGCAAATGCTTAGGGATGTATTTCTGAACTAAGAAAAATGTAAAGTTTCCAAATTATGAATTGTTTTTCAAGTGTGTATTTCCTATAAGTGTATCTTATGTAAAATGTAGATATACTGCCATTAATTTTTACTGGATATATTTTAAAAGTACTTGCTATATACTTGACAAACACACTTTGAAACAAGCACTTATCAAGCTATTATGAGTAAATAAATCTCTTGAGTACATTGCTCTCTATACCCAATATGATACAAAAATGCATGTTTGTCATTATAAACTGATTATCTTAATAGGCAACATATGCCTACAATTTCAGAGCAATGCCATTTTAATAAGTAAGTCCCAAGGTACTCAACTGGTTAATTAAATGTCAAATAATTGCTAAAATCACTAAGTGACATCTAATTAGTACATTAATTGATATTAAAATTTTCTCTCCTTCTTATTTCATATTAATAAAATCCCTAAACATGTATGCCAAAGAAGAAAATAAATGGCATTAATTTAATAATAATAATACAGTTTTAATTCTCCTATCCTTTCTTCATCTATTGGCCTGAACTTCATAGGTCTTATAAAGTACATACTTTCTTCAATTTATAACTCTACTTCATTAAAGTCACTTGAGGTTTTAGTGCTCCTTAAATCTTACAGTCCAAGTAGGAAATCTCTCTGAATATACTATTGAAATGTACTCTATTAGAAATATATGATGTGAAGTGTCTGTGTGTGTGCATGCACACACAGTCCAGCACATTTTTAAATTCCACATTTTTCTTTTAAAAAAAGCTTGAATTAAGAGCTAGGTTAAATTTCCAAGGTGGAAAGTCTTGTCCTAAGGGTAGAAAAAGAGAAGTCACAGGTATCAAGCAAACAAGTATTTATTGATTTACAGGAAAAGTCATATGCTATATATATATATATATATATATATATATATATATGTATATGTATATAATATATGCACACACACATATATATATGTCATGTGTGTGTATATATAGTGTGTATATATATGTGTGTGTGTGTGCATGTATATATAATTAAAAAATATGACTGTATTTGAGCCTGCTTTCATTAGAAAACTGACATGTTAGCCAGAAATGGTCACAAAGAAGTTTGCAAGACAATGGCCAAAAGACTACAAGAGGAAAACAAAACCATTTCAGTAAAAACCAAACCAAAGATGACTCCCCCGAAAAGAAGAAAGCCTCACAAAACTCAGGGGGATAACTTAGAACTATCAGAGATGCAGAAGAAAAAGCAAGCAATCTTGGCTAAAAGGAACTAAAGTGTGCTTCCCCATTTTGCATAAAGTCCTATGTAATGTGATATCACATTTTATGATAACCCAGGTTGTAAGAATAGTGAAAAAACAATAATGTGGGTTTTTGTATAAGGATTAAATGTAACACCAACAATTGTAGTAATGTAAAGGAGAATCTAAAAGAGTGATTCATTCCATTTAAAAAATAGATGAGATGAAGGTCATTCAGAAATAAGAAATTTAACTTCCATATTCACATGATCAATTTATTGAAAAGTATTATTTAATGTTAAATTCTTATTTAGTTAACTTGATGGTAAAATTTCCAGATGATTTTATTAGCACTGGGTGTTAGAACTGAACACCCCAGCAAAGGTAACAAACACTCTATGAAATGAAAGATCTGTGTAATTCATAAAGGTGTATACCAGCATGGGTAAAATATAACCAAATTCTGAATTGTGAGATACACAGTAAGTACAGAGGAGTTCATAAACAAGAGCCATACAGTTATAAAATGTTTAACAACACTTTCTCAACCCCTTGTAGAATTTTACAGCCAGGACAGCTTGTTGGTTCTTCCATCATCTTTAAGCACATTCTTCCATTGCATATTCCTACTTGCAATGACTCAATTTCTAATTCTTCTATATGACAAGATGAATGCTCAGCTGTGTTTTAAATATTTTCATCGAGGCAAAATGAGTTAATTAACATATTTTGAGCATGTAAAATATAAAATAAGGGAACAAATATCTACATACACATAAAAACACATCTGCACATTTATACATACATATAGGAAAGAATGTGTCCATTGATTTTACAAAGTGTTGAATTTGGTCAATAAAATATACCAACACTGATTTTATATTTTCTTTCTTTTTGAAATAAACAGATAAAAACATGTAATTACAGGAAAGCTCATGGATAAATAAAAATATGGGATTCCTTAATGTATTAAAATGTTGAATTTGAATTTAGTGGATTAATATTGGTTTATTTAAAAAATAGTGATGACACACCTCGATATACTCTATTTGAAAATATTTGTTTACTTAGGTTATATACAAAATGAAATTTCAGATTATTATTTTTTAATGTAGCCCTACAAAACATTAAATTTTAAAGAGAAAACGTAGGACATTATGTACTATAGATTAAAATCAAGCAATTGACACTGTGACCATGAATACAATATAAATTCATGTACTTACAGACTATTAATATGTACCTTTTATAAAGCCATAAAATACATAAAGAAGTACAATAACACAGAAGTTTTATGAAGTATATTTTATAACCATGAAATAGCAGATTTTACAAATAGTAAAAATCTAAGTAAAATGATTCATAAATTTCAAAACAATCCCCAGAATCACTCATGGTTTAGAAAGTGTTATTTAGGAAAGAATAATCATGATAACACTGAATATCAACATATATGGAACAAAATAAAAATTTTGCCCATGGCCAAATTCACAGGTTTAAATATTTTCAGTAATTGAAAATGAAACATAATATTAAATTCGAAAATTTAGATTATAGATAGAACAATGTAGTTAAAGCTAATGAAATTATTAATATGACTAGATAAATAAGAAAATAGATAATTTTATGAACACAGATATAGATTATAAATAACAGTATATTTGAGAAAAAAGAAATACACAGCTAAATAATTAATTTTATAAAAAGAGAAAAGAAAAACATACAATATCAGGGTGAAAACAGTAAACTACAAATAAGCAAGAGAATTATAATTTATAAGGGAATGATATGTAAACATGCAAAACTGTGTATGATTTTCTAACAAAAATCACATTACTAAAATAGATTGAAAAAGCATTCTTGAACCCAATAGAAATTAGCATAACTGCAGGAAGCAGCTCACTTTATTGATAATTCATTTTAGTATTCATGCAGCACACACTTGTCCATAGAATATAATTTGCTGCAGAGGGGAAAATCAAGTGGTGCTATGAAATTACATTTTAGAACTATAATAAAGAGGTGCCCAAATAATTATTTAAAGAGTTTTTTTTCAATCTCATGCAAAAGTTTGGGAGAGTGATGTTATTTTGGTTTTGCATTCTGTTCTCTGTGTGAATTCAGAGACTCTTATTCCTTTCAGTTTGTTGTTCCTACACATAGGGTGTTTACCTTACCTTCATGGCTGAAGCTGAGTAACAGAAATATTCATGCTCTTGATTACATGAAGTATCACTACACCCACAGCAGAAACCTAAAAACAACATGCAACCAAACGGACAAAATAAAAGGAAAAGCCTAAATAATTTTTTCTTCATTACATTAAAGATGACAAAATATATTTGAAGTATGAGTTTAATTAGAAAGATAATTACACATAAATATACAAAAGCAATAAAAATTCTACACAAAATATAGAACTTTTGAAATTATAATTTTAAATACTATTGACATTTTTCAATGCAAATATTATTTTTATAATAAAATTAATTATAAATCTATAGGTACTATGTGAATAAATTAATAAAACATTATTAAGTGTCATAAAGCAACTTTAATAAATGGGAGCCTTTTCAAGTACCTGAATGGAAAGTGTGAATATTATGATGCTATTTCACACCTAAATAAATTACTGTAAAGCAATTCTAATTGAGTAATATTTAATTATACTTAGAAACTTGCAAAAGTGATCCTTAAGTTTTCTTTGAAGAATAAATGGCATAATAGCAAAGAGAGTGTTGACTTATTAACCCATTTGAGGATTTTATCAAGAGATGAAAATATACCATGAAAGTACAATTAAATAAGCTGGTCAAATATACAGAAAGATTAAAGGAACAGAATAGAGGGCCCAGAATTAGACCCAAGTATAATTATTTACTATATGATATATATTTAATAAATGATATATACCAAATATAAAAGGATATCATCTTTGTTTGAGGTGTGATTTTCTGTGCATAACAGCAAAGATAGAAATTATAAAATAAAAGATTTATATGACTACAAAATGTAAAGTTCTCTCTATAAGTGGATTTTGCAGAGATATGTATACTACTTTTGTAAAAGGATCTTTAGGAAGGACAACTTTAAGTTTCTATTGGCCCACAAGAATCTAATTAAGATGATTTAAAGAACATAATAAATGGTATATTTCCTACAAATCTGCATTAGTAATCTGGTATTCATTTTGAAATATAAATGTCATTATAGAAATACTCTAAATCTTTCATTTCTTAAACTCACATAGTGAGAGTTAAGATTTTAATGATGTCTGTATAGGTATAGTTATTTCTTTTGATATATTTTTCATTGAAGTATAGTTGGTACACAGTATTATATTGGTTTCAAGTATACAACAAAGTGATTTGACAATTATACACATTATTAAAATGTTCACTTCAATGAGTATAGTTACTATCTGTAAACACAGATGTTACAGAGCTATTGATTATATAGTCTATGCTGCAATTTCATTCCTGTAACTAATTTATATTATCATGGAGATTTTGTGCCTATTTATCCCCTTTAGATATTTAACTTACCCACTCCAAACCCACTCTCATTGTAACCACCAGTCACTTCTCAGTGTCTATGAGTCTATTGCTGTTTTGTTCATTTTGTTTTTTGTTTTTAGATTCCACAAATAAATGAAATCATAAGAAATCTCTGCCTGACTTATTTCAGTTATCTAGAACCATCTAAATCCACACATGTTTTATAAATGGCAGAATTTGTTTCTTTTAAATGGCTAAATAATATTCCATTATATATGTACCACACTTTTATCCATTCATCTATTGGTTGCTTCTATATCTTGGCTATTGCAAATAATGCAGCAATAAATATAGGGATGCATATATCTTTCAAATGAGAGATTTTGTTTTATTCTGATAAATTCTCAGAAGTGGACTTATTAGGTCCTGTGGCATTTCTGTTTCTAGGTTTTTGAAGAAAGTCCATATTGCTTTCCATAGTGGCTTTACCAATTTACACTCCCCTGAACAGTATAGAAGGTTCCTATTTATCCATATACTCACCAGCACCTGTTACTCCTTATCTTTTGGGTAGTGGCCATTCTGACTGGTGCGAGGTGGTATCTCATTGTAGTTTTGATTTGCATTTCCCTCATGATTAGCAGTGTGGAGCATCTTTTCATGTGCCTCTTGGCCATCTGTATTTCTTCTTTGTAAAAATGTCTGTTCAAGTCCTCTGCCCATTTTTTAATCAGGCTATTTGTTGTTTTGATGTTGAGGCATATGATTTTTTTATATCTTTTCTATATTAACCCCTTAATGGTTATATCATTTATGAATATATTCTCCCATACTGTAGGTTTCCTTCTTGTTTTGTTGATGGTGTCCTCTGCTGTACAAAAGCTTTTTAGTTTGAAGTAGTCCCACTTTTTTTGCTTTTGTGTCCCTTGACTGGGAAGACATATCCAGAAAAAAATTACTCATGCTTATATTCAAGAGATTTTTGCCTGTTTTCTTCTAAGAGTTTATGCTCTCATGTCTCATATGTAGATGTTTAATCCATTTTTGAGTTTATTTTTTTTATGGCATTAAGGAAAAATCCAGTTTCATTCTCTTGCATACAGCTGTCCAGTTGTCCCAACACTATTTATTGAAGAGGTTGTCTTTTCCCTATTTTACATATTTGCTTCCTTTATCATATTTTAATTGACCATATAACGAGTGGATTTTTTTTTAGGCTCTCTATTCATTTCCATTGATGTATGCATCTGTTCTTGTGCCCAGTTCCATAGCATAGCTTTGTAATATAGCTTGAAGTCAAAGAGTGTGATATCCCAAGCTTTGTTCTTTTCTCTCAAGATTGACTTGGCTATTTGAGGTCCTTTTTGCTTCCACATAAATTTTAGGATTATTTGCTCTAGTTCATTGAAAGCTGATGTTGGTATTCTAATAGGTATTGCATTGAATCTTTAAACTGATTTTGGCAGGATGACAATTTTAACAATATTAATTCTTCCTATCCATGAGCATAAAATAGATTTTCATTTGTTTGTGTCTTCTTCAATTTATTTCATCAGTGTCTTATAGTTTTCACAGTATAGGTCTTTCACCTTCTGGTTTTGTTCTTAGGTATTTTATTGTTTTGGTTGCAATTGTAAATGGAATTATTTTTTTCATTTCTCTTTCTGCTAGTTTGCTGTTAGTATATAAGAATGCCACAGATTGCTGTGTATTAGTTTTGTAACCTGCAACTTTACTGAATCTAGTTATTAGTTCTAAGTTTTTTGGTGACGTCTTTAGGGTTTTCTATATATGGTATTACATCATCTGCAAATAGTGAGGGTTTTACTTTTTCCTTATTAATTTGGATGCCATTCATATCTTTATCTTGTCTGATTGTTATGGCTAGGACTTCCAGTACTATGTTGAATAAAAGTGGTGAGAGTAGGCATCCTTGTCTTGCTCCTGATCTTAGTGGAAAACCTTTCAGCTTTTCACCATTGTGTGTGATGTTATCTGTGAGTTTGTTATATATGGCCTTTGTTAGTTGATGTACCTACCCTCTATATCCATTTTGTTGAGAATTTTCATCATGAATGGATATCAAATTTTGTCAAGTGCTTTTTCAGTATCTATTAAAATGATCATGTGGTTTTTATCCTTTTTGTTTATGTGGTCTATCATATTGATTGATTTATGAATATTATATCATCCTTGCATCCTTGGAATAAATGCCACTTGGTCATGATAGATGATACTTTTGATGTATTTTTGAATTAGGTCTGCTAATGTTTGGTTGATCATTTTTGCATCTATGTTCATCCGAGATACTGGTCTATAATTTTCTTCTTTTTTGTAGTGTCTTTGTCTGGCTTGGTATTAGGGTGTTGGCTGGCCTCACAGAATGATTTTGGAACTGTTCCCTCCTTTTCTACTTTTTGGAATACTTTAAGAAGGATGGGTGTTAGCTCTTTTATAAATATTTGATAGAATTCACCTGTGAAGCTCTCTGGTCCTGGGGTTTTGTTTGTTGGAAGCTTTTTTTATTACCCATTCAATTTCATTACTGCTAACTGGTCTGTTCAGATTTTTTGTTTCTTTCTGGGTCAGTCTTGGAAGGTTCTACTTTTCTAGGAATTTGTTCATTTCTTCTAAGTTTTCCAAATTATTGGCATGTAATTTTTCATAGAATTCTCTTATAATTATTCAAATTTCTGTCATGTCAGATGTAACTTCTTCTTTTTCATTTAATATTTTATTTGTGTCCTCTCCCCTTTTTCTTGGCAGGTCAAGCTAGGAATTTGTCTATTTTGTGCATCTTCTTGAAGAACCAGCTCTTGGTTTTATTGATTTGTTCTATTTTCTTAGTCTCTATTTTATTTAATTCCACTCATCTTTGTTATGTCCCTCCTTCTACCGAGTTCAGGCTTTGTTCTTCTTTTGTAGTCTCTTTAGTTGTGAGGTTAGATTGTTTATTTAGGATTATTTTTGTTTCCTGAGTTAGGCTTCTGTTGCCACATATTTCCCTCTTAAAACAAATTTTGCTGCATCCCACATATTTTGAACTGATGTGTTTTCATTTTTCTCCATGTGTTGTTTGATTTCATCTTGATTTGTTCATTTGTTCACTGATCCATTGATTAATTAGGAGCATGTTGCTTACTCTCCATGTGTTTTTTGTTTTCTTCATGTAATTGATTTCTGTTTATTTACCATTTTGGTCTGCAAAGATGCTTGATACAATTTCAATATTTTTGAATTAACTGAGGCTCTTTTTGTGTGCTAATATGTGATCTGTGCTGGAGAATGTTCTGTGTGCACCTTAAAGAAATGTGTATCCTGCTGCCTTTGGGTGGAATGTTCTGTATGTATCCTCTGTTAAGCCCATGTGGTCTAATTTATCATTCAATACCTGTTTCCTTTTTTATTTTCTGTCTCATGAGCTATCCAAGGATGTAAGCGGGTTGATAAAATTCCCTAATATAATTGTGTTGCTGTCTGTTTCTCCCTTTATGTCTGTTAGTATTTATTTTATATATTTAGGTGCTCTTATTTTTGGATGCATAAATATTTACAATTGTACCAACTCATTGGACTGATCCCTTCATCTTTATGTATTCTCCTTTTTTGTCTCTTTTTACTGTCTTTGTTTTGAAGTGTATTTTGTCTAATTACTGCTACTTGTGCTTTTTTCTTCCTATTGCTCTTGCATGAAATATCTTCTTCCATCCCTTCAGTTTCAGTCTATGGATGTCTTTAGGTCTGATATGAGTCTCTTGTAGGTAGCATATAGATGGGAACTGTTTCTTTATCCATTCTGCCAACCTGTGTCCTTTGGTTGGTGCATTTTGTCCATTTACATCAATCATAATTATTGATACATACATACTTGTTGCCATTTTATTAATTGTTTTCTGGTTGCTCTTGTAGTTGCTCTCTGTCCCTTTCTTCCTCTCTTACACTCTTCTCTTGTTATTTGTTTCTCTTTAGTATTAGGCTTGGGTTTCATTTAAAAATATTTTTTCTGTATCTATCATAGGCTTTAGGTTTGTGGTTACCATATAGTTCATAGATAGTGTCCTAAATATATAACGGTTTATATTAAGTTGATGGTCCCTTGATTTTGTACATATTCTAAAATGACTACTTTTTATTTTTCTTCCTCCTGCACACTTTATGTCTATGATGTTGTAATCTATATCTTTTGCGTATCTCCTGACTAATTTTGTGTATAGCTGATCTTACTACTTTTTTAACTTCATATTTGCTTTGTAAGTAATTGGTCTAGTACTTTACTGTAAGTTTGTTTTTACTGATGAAAAATATTTACAGTTAAGAACATTTCTATCTAAAGAAGTCCCTTTAACATATCCTACATGCCCAGTTTAGTTATGGTGAATTATTTTAACCTTTATTTTGCTTGGAAATTTTTAATCTCTCCTTCAATTCTGAATAACCTTTCTGGGTTGAAACTCTTGGTTGTTTCTTCCCTGTCAATACTTGACTATTTCATGCTACTCCCTTCTGTTCTGTAATTATTCTGCTGAGAAATCTGCTGATAATTTTATGGAAGTTCCCTTAGAGGTAACTATCTGCCTCTCCTTTGCTGTCTTTAAGATTCTCTCTTTCTCTTTAGTCTTCACCATTTTAATTAGTGTATGTCTTGGTGTTTTCATCTTAGGGTTCATCTTATTAGGACCTCTCTACACTTCCAGGATCTGGGTGTCTGTTTTATTCCCTATATTGAGGAAGTTTTCAGCTATTATTCCTTCAAAGAGACTTTCTACTCTTTTGTCTCTCTCTTCTCATTTTGGAAAATCTATTATATTACTATTCTTTCATTTGGTGTTGTCACACAGCTCTCTTAGCATCTTCTAATTTTTAGAAATTATTTTTATCTCTCTGTTCCTCAGCTTGTTTACTTTACAATCCTCTATGTTCATTTACACTGACTCTTTCCTCTAATTTCAGCAGTCTGCTCTTCATTCCCTCTATTGTATTTTCATGTCAGTTACTGTATTCTTCAGCTCTGAGTGGCTCTTTTTCACATTTTCATCTCTTTGTTGGAGTTCTTCTGAGATTATCATGTTTTCTCCAGTTCAATGAGCATTTTTATTATTGTTACTTTAAATTCTTTATCAAGATTGCCAATCTTTATTTCATTTCACCTTTTTTTGGTGTTTTATCTTGTATTTTTTTGGAACATATACCACTGCCTCCTCATTTTGTCTGATCTTCTTTTTTGTGTTAGATAAACCAGCTTTTTCTCTTGGTTTTGAAGTAATGACTTAATGAATTGAATGTCCTGTGGTGACAAAAAGCTCAATATTCTTTGTTCACCAGGGCCCAGTTCTCTTTTGTGACTGAGCCTTTTTTGCCATTGGTGGACTGTGGCTGTGCCCTCCTTCTGCCTGTCTGCCAGCAATGGCTGATCCCCAAAGCTAGCATCTGTGTGACATTTGTTTGACATGAGGTGTTTCTGATGGGATCGATTGTGGAAAGAGCTGTCCTCCACCTTCTGGTAAGCAATGGCAGAATGCTGTTTGGCCAAGTGTGCTGGCTGGGGAAGGCACACAATGTGAGGCACTGCGATTGAGCCAATGGGGCAGGTAGAGTGCTTTAAGCTGGCTGCCACAAGTGTCTGTCAGGCTAAACTTAGAGAGGGCTGAGAGAGCCAAGAAAGTATAGTCTGTCCTCTGTCTGCTAGTCACCAAGTCAGATTGGTCATAGAATGATTATTCCAGGCATGTTGAGTAAGCAGGGGAGTGTCACTATAGCTCTGTGCCACCAGCAAAGGAGATGGAAAATTTCAGCACCAGCTCCCAATAGTCCCTTATCTTTTGGGCTGAGAGAAGGCTTGGAAACCTTCAAAGTATGGTCGACCCTTCACATGGTAGACATCAATGTCAGACTGCTGCTGGGCTGAGTAGGCTGAGTGGATACAGAGGGAAGTACCATCTGAAGTTGGGCCACCTGCAAGAAAGATGCAGTATTTTGGAGCTGGCTCCCATCAGTGCCCAAACAGTTGGGTGAGGGAGGATGGGGAATGCATCATCCACCCCTTTCTCCTCTGGAAGGAGTTTCCTTCAACACCTCCCTGTCTGGCACATTTTCTGCTGCTGGTATATCTTTCAAAATGCCACCTCTGTGTTGGGTCTCAGCAGGACTGATGGAGTGTGCCTGTCCTCAACAATCAACAGGAGCATCTACCCCTGAGAATGCTCAAACTTTCCCTGGTGTCCAGCCCCATTCACCACCAAAGCCCAATGCAATGTGGACTCATATTCCTAGAGCAGATTTCCAGGGTCAAATGTACAGGCTTCCCGAGTGTTTATCCTCTCCCTAGTCCATTCTTCTCCCTTCTGCATGTGGGCTGTGATAGGGTGAGGGCTTTGGTCCAGATCAATCATGGATCTGTCCCTTTACCCTTCTCAGTGTGGTCCTCTCTTTTTCACCTGATGTAGGTTGTCTGTTCTGTTTTCAGGGATATTTTTATTTATTGAGTTGCTTCCTCAGTGTACCTCAGAGGAGGTTTTTGCTTTGTCATTCTACTTTGTATCCTTTCATTGCAAGGCTAGGTATAGATATTGACATATATAGAGATACACTTTAAATGTGAAAAGAAATAAACCAAAAATATCTTTCATATCAGTTGTCATCCATTTGAGCTCTGATACCAAAATACCCTAGACTGAGTACCTTATGAATAGCTGAAATTTACTGCTTGCATTTCTGATGTGTGGGAGTATGGAATCATGGTACCAGCATGGTTGATTAAGGGACCTGTTCCAGGTGGAAAACTTCTTGTTTTGTCCTTACATGGGAGATTGGTCAAGGGAGTTCTCATAGGCCTCTTCTATGGTCATTAACCTCATTCATGAGGGACCCACCTTCATGAACTAATCCCCTCTCAAAGCTCCCACTTATTAATACCATCACATTAAGCATTAAGATTTCAACATATGGATTTTGGAGGGTATAAAGCTCCAGATGATAACTGTACTATATGCCACAGACTGTCTGCTATGAACATATGTGGATTAATCACTTATAAAGCTGGTATGAAAACAAAATGCAAAAAGTAGTAAAAATAACTATAATTACAATTAATTAAGGAACACATGATAAAAAGATGAAAAATGTGGCATCAGAGAGAAAATATTTGGGGAATAGTGATAATGTAGAGCTTTACAAAGGGTCAAATTTCAGTTGTCATCAATTTAAAATACACCTTTATAGATGTAGGTTGTTATAAGTAAGCCTTACATTAACCACAGAGTAAAAACCTATAGTAAATGATGAAAGAGAAAAAGAAAGTAATATAAGGACTCCACTAAAGAAAGTCATCAAACCACAAGGTTAAGCAAGAGAAGAAAGGAGCAGAGAGGAAATATAAAATCAGAAAACAATTAATAAATGACAATAAGTTCATGCCTATCAGTAATTACTTTAAATGAAAATAGGCTAAATTCTCTAATCAAAAGATGTAGAGTGGCTGAATGGTAAGAAAAGAAGACCCATAAATATGCTGCTTATATGAGACTCACTTTAAATGTAAGAACATACACAGACTGAAAGTAAATGGAAAGAAAATAATATACTGTGCAAATGGAAAGCAAAAGAAAACTGGAGTAGCTATATACTTGTATCAGATAAAATAGACATTAAAACAAACAGTAACAAAAGACAAAGATTGTTGTTACATAATGATAAAAGGAACAATCCGAAAAGAAGACATAACCCTTGTAAATATTCATGCCCTCAACACTGGTGCACCTAAATATATAAAGTAGGTATTAAGAAATCTAAAAGTAGAAATATACAGCAAAACAATAATAAGGATATTTAATACTCCACTTACAACAATAGATAGATCATCCAGACAGACAATCAATAAGGAAACACTGGCCTTAGACAAAACATTAGACTGGATGAACTTAACAGATATTTATAGAACACCCTATTCAAAAGAAAATGAATGCACGTTCTTCTCAAGTGCACATGGAACATTTTCCAAGATAGATCATATGTTAGGATACAAAACAAGATCAGATTTGTGGTTACCATAAGTGGGGAGATGAATGGAAAGAAAATGGAGGAAGATGGCCAAAAGATACAAATTTCCAGTTATAAGATAAATAAGTATTAGGGTTATAGTGTACAACATGATGACTATAGCTAATACTGCTCTATGATTGATAGGAAAGTTTTTTAGAGAGTAAATCCTAAGAGTTCTTATCACAAGCTGTTTTCCCTTTTTATTTCCTTCTTTTTTTTATTATATCTGTAAGAGAAAATGGATGTTAACAGAATATATTTTGGTAATCATTTCATAATATACATAAATCAAGCCATCATGCTGTATGTCAAACAGCATGTCAATTATTTCTCTATAAAACTGGAAAAAAATGCCTTGGAACAAATTTGACTAAAGAAATGAGAGCTTGTATATTGGAAGCTACAAAACTTTAATGTAATGACTGAAAACACACAAATAAATAAACAGATATTCTGTGCACATGGATTGGAACAATGAATACTGTTTAAAAATCTGGTGCCCAAAGCAATCTACAAACTCGATGCAATTCTGACTAAAATTACAATGGCTTTTTTTACAGAAACAGAAAAAACAATTCTGAAATTTTTATGGAACCATAAAAAGCCTCAAATTGCCAAAAAATATTCTTGAGAAAGGAAAAGATGGTCATTTTTGAGATTAAAGATGGTGGTGTGAGAGGTGAGACAGGCACCTCCTCCTAAAACCACATATAATATGAAAATATAATTAATAAAACTAATCCTGAAAGAGCAACAGGGAAGAAAACTGCACCAGACTGCATACACCCACAGAAAAGAACAGACTTCATGGAACAGGGTAACTACCAAAAGAATGACTCAGTGGGGCCCAAGCCCTTCTCCCACCCCAGCTCACCAGCAGGAGGAAGAAGAACAGAGTGGGCAGGGAGTGGAGGCCTGGGACTACTGAACACCTAGCCCTGGAGATCTGCTCTGTGAGCATGAACCTACATTACATGGTGCTCTGGTGATTAGTGGGGTTGGAAAACTAAGACAGACAGAATGTCTGGAGAGATTCAGGTTCCAGCTGCTTGTGGAAAACAGGGATCCATATCTGGTTGATGTGGGCAGGCAGTCTGAGAGACTTCCTAAAAGCAAGAGGGCTGCTAAAGGGGTAAGGATTTCACATAGCAGACTACTCAGGAGAAGGGAAAGGTAGGCAAAATTGTCCAGATGCCCTCTGCCCAGCAGGTTGGGAACTTTTATGATCCTCAGGTGCTCAATCCCCCTGGCTGCCTATGTAGTTCCAAGGCTCCCCACCATGATATGTAGCCTGCTGCACCTTCCTCCCAGCAAGCCAGCATCTGGCTCACAAACTGGCAAACCCTGACTTGGCATCAGGCCAAGCCAGAGGGAAGCCCCACCTATAGCAGCTACAAACACAAAGCATAGAGGCTTACACCTCTGTGTTCAGCCCACTGGTTCTGGCAGTGGAGACAGGCATAGCACACAGGAATCAGGAAACAGCTCTTTCCTACCCCCAGGCACCAGCACCACTCCCCTGCAAACCCCACCATTGCTCCAGGGGCTAAGCAGTTCCAGAGAGTAGAGCTTCTGGGCACTAGAGGGGGCAATATACAAATATGAAATGTCAAAGTAACATGGTACAAAGAAAAATCTCAAAAACACTAGAAAAGGTTTCAGTGAGACTGAACTAATCAATCTTTCTGAAAGAGATTTCAAAATAAAAATCATAAACATGCTCTGGGAAGTACAGAAAAATATTCAGAAACTCAGGAACGAATTTAAGACAGAGATCCAATCATTGAGAAACACAATGGAGGGTATTAAAATCAGATTAGATATGGTGGAGGAGATGATAAATGAAATAGAAATCAGAGAAGAAGAAACAAAGAAGCTGTGGCAAAGAGAGAAAAAAGGATCTATAGGAATAAAAGAATACTGAGAGACCTGTGTGACCAATCCAAATGGAACAATATTTGTATTATAGGGGTACCAGAAGAAGAAGAGAGAGAAAAAGGGATAGAGGGTGTCTTTAAGGAAGTAATTGCTTAAAAGTTCCCCAATCTGGGAAAGAAGATAGTCTCTCAGGCCATGGAGGTGCACAGATCTCCCAACACAAGGGTCCCAAGGAGGACAACACCAAGACATATAATAATTAAAATGGCAAAGATCAAGGATAAGGACAGACTATTAAAAGCAGCCACAGAGAGAAAGATCATATACAAAGGAAAACCCATCAGGCTATCATCAGACTTCTTGGCAGAAACCTTACAGGACAAGAAAGGAGTGTCATGGTATATTTAATGCAATGAAGCAGATGGGCCTCAAACCAAGAATACTTTATCCAACAAGATTACCATTTAAATTTAAATGAAAGATTAACTAATTTCTAGATAAGCAAAAGCTGAGAGAATTTACCTCTCACAAACCATCTCTAAAGTGTATTTTGCAAGGACTCCTATATATGGAAGTATTCCTAAAGTGAAAAAGCTGTCACCAAAGGTAACAAAAAGGGATAGACAAAGAATACAGAATATGATACATAATATATAAAGAATGGAGGAGGGAGAAAAGGAGGGGGAAAAAAGAACCTTTGGATTGTGTTTGTAATAACATACTAAGTGAGTTAAGTTACACATTTAGATAGTAAGGAACTTATCCTTGAACCTTTGGTAACCACAGATGTAAAGCCTGCAAAGGCAATAAGTACATACCTATTATTAATGACCGTAAATGTAAATGGTCTGAATGCACCAATCAAAAGACATAGAGTCACTGAATGAATAAAAAACAAGACCCAACTATATGCTGCCTACAAGGAGATTCACTTCAAACCCAAAGACATATACAGACTAAAAGTGAAGGGATGGGAAAAAGATATTTCATGCAACTAATAGGGAGAAAAAAGTATGTTTTGCAGTACTTGTATCAGACAAAATAGACTTTAAAACAAAGAAAGTCACCAGAGACATAGAAAGACATTACACAATAATAATGGGGTCAATCCAACAAGGGAATATAACCATTACAAATATCTATGCACCCAACACAGGAACACCTACATATGTGCAACAAATACTAACAGAATTAAAAGGGGAAAATAAATGTAATGCATTCATTCTAGGAGACTTAAACACACCACTCACTCCAAAGGACAGATCAACCAGAAAGAAAATAAGTAAGGTCACAAAGTCACTGAAAAACCCGTTAGAACAGATGTACCTAATAGACATCTATAGAACTCCACACCCAAAAGCAGCAGGATACACAGTCTTCTCAAATGCACATGGAACATTTTCAAGAATAGATCATATCCTGGGCCACAAAAAGAGCCTCAGTAAATTCAAAGAGATTGAAATTGTACCAACCAGGTTCTCAGACCACAAAGGTCTGAGAAATAAATTACACAAACAAAATTAAAAATCCCACAAACACATGGAGGCTTCACAAAATGCTCCTAAATAACCAATGGATCAATGAACAAATAAAAACAGAGATCAAGCAATATATGGAGACAAATGACAACAATATTTTAACACCAAAAAATCTCTGGGACTTAGCCAAGTCTGTGCTAAGAGGGAAGTATTTTTCAATACACACCTACCTCAGGAAAGAATAACAATCCCATGTGAACAGTCTAAACTCACAATTAATGAAACTAGAAAAAGAAGAACAAATGAGGCCCAAAGTCAGTAGAAGGAGGGACATAAGAAAGATTAGAGCAGAAATCAATAAAATTGAGAAGAATAAAACAATGGAAAGAATCAATGAAAGCAGAAGGTGGTACTTGGAGAAAATAAAGAAAATAGATACACCCCTAGTCAGACTTATCAAGAAAAAAGGAGAGCCTACTCACATAAACAGAATAAAAAATGAGAAAGGAAGAATCACTACAGAGACCACAGAAATACAAAGAACTATTAGAGAATACTATGAAAAATTACATGCTAACAAACTGGATAACTTAGAAAAAATGCACAACTTCCTAGAAAAATGCAACCTTCCAAGGTTCATGCAGAAAGAAACAGAAAATCTGAACAGACCAATTACCAGCAACAATATTGAATTGGTAACCAAAACCTAAGAACAAAACACCTGTACCACATAGCTTCACCACTAAATTTTCTCAAACATTTAGTGAAGACTTAATACTCATTCTCCTTAAAGTTTTCCAAAAAGTAGAAGAAGATGGAATACTTCCAAACTCATTCTGTGAGGCTAACATCCCTCTAATACCAAAACCAGGCAAAGACACCATAAAAAAAAGAGAAAATTACAGACCAATATCCCTGATGAACATGGATGCAAAAATACTCAACAAAATATTCGCAAACCAAATTCAAAAATACATCAAGGGTATCATACAACATTATCAAGTGGGATTCATCCCAAGGATGCAAGGATGGTACAACATTAGAAAATCCATCAACATCATCCACCACATCAACAAAAAGAAGCACAAAAACCACATGATCATCTCCATAGATGCTGAAAAAGCATTTGACAAAATTCAACATCCATTCATGACAATAACTCTCAGCAAAATGAGTATAGAGGGCAAGTACCTCAACATAATAAAGGCCATATATGACAAGCCCACAGCCAACATCATACTTAACAGTGAGAAGCTGAAAGCTTTTCCTTTAAGATCAGGAACAAGACAAGGATGCCCACTCTCACCACTTCTATTCAACATAGTACTGGAGGCCCTATCCACGGCAATCAGACAACACAAAGAAATAAAAGGCATCCAGATTGGCAAGGAAGAAGTTAAACTGTCCCTGTTTGCAGATGACATCATATTGTACATAAAAACCCCTAAAGAATCCACTCAAAAACTACTAGATCTAATATCTGAATTCAGCAAAGTTGCAGGATACAAAATTAATAGACACAAATCTGTGGCATTCCTATACACTAACAATGAACTAGCAGAGAGAGAAATCAGGAAAACAATTCCATCCACAATTGCATCATAAAGAATGAAATACTTAGGAATAAACCTAATCAAGGAATTGAAAGATCTATACCCTGAAAACTACAAGACACTCTTAAAAGAAATTAAAGAGGACACTAATAAATGGAAACTCATCCCATCCTCTTGGCTAGGAAGAATTCATATTGTCAAAATCACCATCCTGCCTAAAGCAATCTACAGAATCAATGCAATCCCTATCAAAATACTAACAGCATTCTTCAACAAACTGGAACAAATAGTTCAAAAATTCATATGGAATCACCAAAAACCCCAAATAGCTAAAGCAATCCTGAGAAGGAAGAATAAAGCAGCAGGGATCTCGCTTCCCAAGTTTAAGCTCTACTACAAAGCCACAGTTATCAACACAATTTGGTACTGGCACAAGAACAGACCCACAGACCAGTGGAACAGAATAGAGTGTCCAGATATTAATCCAAACATATATGGTCAATCAATATATGATAAAGGAGCCATGGATATACAATGGGGAAATGACTGCCTCTTCAACAGCTGGTGTTGGCAAAACTGGACAGCTACATGTAAGGGAATGAAACTGGATCATTGTCTAACCCCATACACAAAAGTAAATTTGAAATGGATCAAAGACCTGAATGTAAGTCATAAAACCATAAAACTCTAAGAAAAAAATATAGGCAAAAATCTCTTGGATGTAAACATGAGCAGCTTCTTCCTGAACCCATCTCCTTGACAAAGGGAAACAAAAACAAAAATGAACTCATGGGACTAGATCAAACTAAAAACTTTTTGTATGGCAAAGGACATCATCAACAAAACAAAAAGCATCCTACAGTATGAGAGAATATATTTGTAAATGACATATCTGACAAGACGTTAACATCCAAAATATATAAAGAACTTACACACCTCAATACCCAAAAAGCAAATAACCCGATTAACATGGGCAAAAGGTATGAAGAGACAGTTCTCCAAAGAAGAAATTCAGATGGCCAACAGACACATGGAAAGATGCTCCACATCACTAATTATCAGGGAAATGCAAATAAAAACCATAATGAGACATCACCTCACACCAGTTAGAATGGCCAGTATCGAAAAGACTTAAACAAGAAGTGCTGTCCAGGATATGGAGAAAGTGGAACCCTCCTACACTGCTGGTGGGAATGTAAGCTATTTCAACCATTGTGGAAAGCAACATGGAAGTTCCTCAAAAAACTAAAAATAGAAATACCATTTGACCCGTGAATTCCACTCATAGGAATTCATCCAAAGAATATAATTTCTCAGATTCAAAAAGACATATGCACCCCTATGTTTATTGCAGCTCTATTTACAATAGCCAAGATATGGAAGCAACCTATGTGTCCATCAGTAGATGAGTACATAAAGAAGATTTGGTAGATATACACAGTGGAATACTATTCAACCATAAGAAAGAAACAAATCCTACCGTTTCCAACAACATGGATGGGGCTGGAAGATATTATGCTCAATGAAGTTAGCCAGGTGGATAAAGACAAGTACAAAATTATTTCCCTCATTTTTGGAGTATGACAATGAAGCCAAAATGAAGGATCAAAACAGCAACAGACTCACAGACTCCAAGAAGGAACTAACAGTTACCAAAGGGGAGGGTTGGGGTAGGGTGGGTGGGGAGGGAAGGAGAATGGGATTGAGGGGTATTATGATTGGCACACATGGTGTGGGGGGATCATGGGGAAGACAGTGTAGCACAGAGAAGGCAAATAATGACTGTGGCATCTTACTTTACTGTTGGGCAGTGACTGCAATGGGGTATGGGGAGGACACAATAACATGGTTGAATGTAGTAACCAGATTGTTTCTTCATGTGAAACCTTCATAAGATTGTGTATCAATAATACCTTAATAAAAGAAAAGAACAAAGGTGGATAAAATATTCTCCTTGATTTTAAACTATATTACAAAGTTACTGTAATTAAAACAGTATAGTATTGGCCTAAAAACAGACACACACATCAATGGAACAGCATAGAGAGCCCAGGCATGAACCAAAACACACACACATACACACACATATATGTATGTATGTATATGTATATGTGTGTGTATATGTATATATATATACATATATATATACATATATATACACACACACATATATATATATAGTCAATTAATTTACAACAAATGAGTCCAGACTATGCAATGAGGAAAGGAAAATCCTTTCAGTAAATAGTGTTAGGAAAATTGAGCAACCACATGCAAAAAAGAAAAGGAAAACTGGGCCAGTATTCTATACCATACACAAAAATTATCCCCAAGTTGCTTAAATATTTGAACATGAAACTGGAAACCATCAAACTCCTAGAAGAAAACATAAACAGTAAGCCCTTTGACATAGGTCATGGCAATGACTTTTTAAATCTGACCCCAAAAGCAAAAGCAACAAAAGCAAAAATAAAGAAATGGGACTACACCAAAAGACCTAAATAGACATATTTCCAAAGAAAGTATACAGATGGCCAACAGTTATATGAAAAGATGCTCCACATCACTAATAATCAGGGAAATATTAAGTGAAAACACAAGGAGATATTACCTCAAACCTATTAGAATGGCTATGATCTAAAGTATTGAAAGAACCATTGTTGGTAAGTTTGTAGAGAAAAGGCAACACTTGTACAGCACTGGCAGAAATGTAAATTGGTGCAGCTACTATGGAAAGCAGTATGGCAGTTCCTCAAAACAACAACAGCAAAAACATGTGATCCTGCAATTCTACTTCTGGGTATTTATCTTAAAAAAATGAAAACATGAAGTGAAAAAGATATATGCTCTCCCATGTTCATTACAGCATTATAAACATAGTCAAGATTTGGAAACATTCTAAGTTTCTATCAATGGATGAGAGAATAAAGAAATGTAGTATATAGACACAATGGAATATTATTCAGCCATTCAAAAAATGAAATCTTGTCATTTGCAACACCATGGGAAGATCTCAAGGACATTATGCTAAGTAAAATAAGTTAGGCAGGGAAAGACAAAAACTATGATCTGTCTTACATGTGGAATCTTTAAATAAATACATACATACATACCAAGCTCATAGATATGGACAACATACTGTTGGTTGCAGGATGTAGGGGCTGGGGTGGATGTGAGAAGTGTGTGAGCCCTTTTTCTTTTTGTTTTTAATTGAATTGAATTGAATAAAATTTTAATAAAATCATAAGTAACAAAAATCATATATGCTTTAAATACTTAGTTATTTTAAAATAGCATGAGCTCTATTGAGGTATCAAAGAAATCCATATTAGTACATATCTAGAATAAGCATAACTACCATAGATTTTACAGTGGAATTATTTATATTTAATAACTATAATTAATACAATTATTAGAAGAAAAATAAAATATTTTATATTTTGATAATATGTCATGGAGTGAGGAAGGAGCCTATATGGTATGGTTTTCTAGAGAGTGTTTAGTATATATATATATTAGACATTATATTAAGTATATATAATATATAATATATATGATAGATAAATGTATATATTATAGATATAAATACATTATACAATAAATATAATTTCTTTATAAGTAAAAAATCATACATGCTTTTAAGAGACTGCAGGGAGATAAAGGATTCTGTAGGAGGTTCTGACCAAAAACTACTTTTTTATAAGAAAAAAATTCCCTAAATATTTAGTTCCTACTCTCTATGCATTGTATTATTTCCTGTATTAGGTATACTCCATCACCTCAAGTGATCATTCTATGGTCTTTTTCTGTAGTTTCTTGATTTCAACTATCCATTAAATTTCACAGGAAACCTGCTAGGTATTAGATAATGATAGGCAAAACTTGAGATCTTTGATAATGATATTTACATATAAAGTTGAAACTTGAGTAAAGCAAAAAGGCCTTCAGTATCTATTGAAGGTATTTCTTAAGAGAAGTATCAGGAGGGATAGGCAAACATTTTGAAAACCTTTGGCTGTCCAAATCCTCTTAAATTTACTTGTAGATTAACACTCACACCACCTATATATCAAGTATATGAAGAAATAACTGGAAGCTTCATAAAAATTCAAAGGTTAAATAACTTCCATAAAATATAAGATCCCCCTTCTGACTGTGACAACACTGTCCAGCCATTTTCTCTTCCTATCCAAACAATAACATACCTATATTTCAGGAATACTAATCCATTATGTATAAAAAAAGAGAACTAGGTATAGTGCAAAGCTCCCCAATGGCCAAATCAGAATGAGAAAAAACTCCCTAGGTAAGACCACATTTACATCCGTATAAATGCATGATTTATTGTGGAAGTAATAAACAGCTGTTAATGGGCTAAGAATACTTTAGAAATGTGATATGTTTACTAAGGACTTTGAAATATGTGATATACAGATCTTCGTTGACTTAAAATAGTGCTGTGTCCCAACAAACCATCATAAGTTGAAAATACGTGTCAAACATGCCTTTAAAACACCTAACCTACTGAGCATCATAGGTTAGCCTAACAGGTTTTAAATGTGCTCAGAACACTTATATCAACATGTAGTTGGGCAAAAATCATCTAACACACAGCCTATTTTATAATAAAGGGTTGAATATCTCATGTAATTTACTTAATACTATACTAAAAGTGAAACACAGAATGGTTTCATGGGGACAGAATGATTTAAATGTACTAGTTGTTTACTCTGGAATTGTGTGACTGACTGGGAGCTGTGATGCAATTACTGTTGCAAACCTGGGGAAAGATCAAAATTCAAAATTTGAAATACAGTTTCTATTGAACGTATATAGCTTTTGCACCATTGTAAAGTAAAAAAAAAAAAAATGTAAGTGAAAGCATTCTATGTTGGGGACTATTTGTAATCAAATACAGCAGCATATGAAGTGCAAGTACATCTATTTTATATTATCTAGAACACATTTTAGGCTCTCTGCCTCTGAAGTTCAAGCCACACAGAAAATAAGGGTACAGGAAGATAAAAAAAAAAAGCAGCCCTTTTATTGTTCAACAAACCATCCTGGCAGGAAGATGCCTGAAGGGTCCCCACCAGTAAGATGGCAAACTTCCGGCTTCTTTTCGGGGTCCTCGGTTCCCGCCGGTGCCACCTGAAGCCCAATCACCTCTCGCCCCCCTCCCAATCCCAGCACCTAGCCAACAGCCACCAGCCCCATAGAAGTAACACCACAATCACCCTATGCCCCTTCCTATATAACCCAGCACCTTTCCCTAATAAAGCGGAACTCTCCGGTGAATTGCTGCTGTGTGTCGCTCCTTTCCTTTCATTGGTGCCGAAACCCGGGAGATGGGACACCCCAATTGGGACCCGTCTTCCCCCAACACCAGCAGCAGCTTGCCCTCGTCCTCTTTTTCCGGTGCTGGCTCATCACACTCACCACTCCTCTCCGGCCTTTAGGTAAGTTTTCCCCCCGGGGTGGGCCACTCTTCCCCAAGCTATCGCAGTGCCATTGACCATGATCATCCAGCAAGGCCCTGATGCTCGGGGACGAGGAGGGAACGCTCCCCGCCTCAGGCCTTCACGGCTGTGGCAGACCCTCAGGCCCCTCCTCCAAAAGCCATAAACCCCCGCCTCAGCTGAAACTTTTTAAGCAAAATTTCCCCGGGGTGGGCCACTCTTCTCCAAGCTATCGCAGTGCCATTGACCATGATCGTCCGGCAAGGCCCTGACGCTCAGGGATGAGGAGGGAACGCTCCCCGCCTCAGGCCTTCACGGCTGCGGCGGACCCTCAGGCCCCTCCTCCAAAAGCCATAAACCCTCGCCTCAGGCCTTCACAGCTGCAGCAGACTCTCAGGCCACCCCCCCCCTCCAACAGCCATAAACAAGGTGACTCCTTTGCAGATGAGAACGCTCCCTTTCCCGCCCCCTCCTCCTTCTGTTCCATCCGCCGAAACCTGTTCGGTCTGCTGAAAACGCCTAGCGCTAGGTACCTCATGACTCCGGCACTCTGCCTTCTTAGGGAAGTCTGGGTGACGACCCACACTTCCCAAGAAATTCCGACTCATATACGAGTTTCCGCAGACCACCAAGGATCATCGGGGATGCCCTTTGTCTCCTTGTGGTCTGCCTCCAGTCCAAGGATCTCCGTTTGTTTCCCCCTGTTTGTCTCCTTCTCTGTCCTTTAGCCATGGGAGCCTCCTCATCCCTCCCTGAAAGTTCACCTCTTGAATGCCTGCTTAAGCATCTGGCTACCCTCTCCCTGATGCCTGATATAAAACCAAAACTTCTCCGTAAATATTGCTCCCAAGATTGGCCGACATACCCCCTAGACAATAACAACCAAAGGTCTGCAGGGGGAACTCTTGATCCTAACATCACTCGCAATCTCTTTAACTACTGCCAGCGCCTGAAAAAATGGAAGGAGATTCCCTATATCGAAGCTTTTTGCCTCCTAGCTCAAACTCCCAGACTCAGCACCACCTGCTCCCCGCCCCAAGTTCTAAGTTCTCCAAGCCTGCAAGCCGTCTCCCTCCCCTCCACACACTCCCAGTCCCTCTTCAATTACCTTGAAACCGGCCGACGAGCCTCCGCCATACAGACTTCCCCCTTCGGCCCCTACCCCTCCAAAAACCCCTCCACCCTCCGCCGCCACCGCTGCCTCTTTCCCCACGGCAGAAGCCTCACATCCTCTCCCTTCCCCTTCTTCTCCTACAACAGCCCCTCCCCCTTCCTCTAACGCCGCCACCGCTGCCTCTTTACCCACGGCAGAAGCCTCCCGTCCTCTCCCTTCCCCTTCTTCTCCTACAACAGCCCCTCCCCCTTCCTCTATCGCCGCCTCCACCCCCGCAGAAGCCTCCCATCCTCTCCCTTCCCCCTCCTCCACCATCTCTTCCGGCACCTCACCCCCTCCTCCTCCGTCCCCCTCACCTTCCCCCCTCCCGCAAATTGAGCCTGAGCCTTTCAACCCCCTCTAACTAAGTTCCAAGAGCCTCATCCGCCTTTGCCCCTTCAGATTTGGTCCCGAGGGCCTCCCAAAATTATTGCGGCTTTACCCCCATCACCTGTTTCCCCCACACAGACTGAGCCAGAACACTTCAGTCCCCCTCAGACTCGGTCCCGAGGGCCTCCCAAAATTATCGCCCCGCTCCGGGAAGTAGCAGGATCCGAAGGCATCGTGCGCGTTCACGTCCCTTTCTCCTTAGGAGATTAAGCCCAACTAGAGAAATGCCTAGGTTCCTTTTCCGCTGATCCCACGACATACATCAGGGAGTTTCAATGGACCCTCCAGTCTTACAGCCTCACGCATCATGACATTTTCCTGCTCCTGGCCAATACTCTCCTCCCTGAGCAGCGTAGATGAGCTTGGGACTTCGCCCAAACGCATGCTACTGAAACCCACAGGACTGACCCCACCTGTCCCCCTGGTCCCACTGCTGTCCCCGAACAAGACCCACGCTGACATTATAACACCGCCGTGGGTCTCCACTCTCGAGATATTTTTGCCTCCTGCTTAATAGCAGGTCTAAAAAAGGCAGCTCGTAAAGTAGTCAGTTTTCAAAAGCTCCAAGACATAATTCAAAAGAGAGACGAAACCCCCTCCGAGTTCTTAGATAGACTCACTCAAGCCCTATTACAGTATACCAGCCTGGACCCAGAAACACCTGAAGGAAGACAGGTCCTTATGACATACTTCCTAGCTCAAAGCTACCCCGACATTAAAGCTAAACTCAAAAAGTTAGAACAGGGCCCCGCTACCCCACAGACTGAGATCCTAACAGAGGCCTTTAAAGTCTTCCATAACCGGGAGGAGGAGAAAGAATGCCGTAAACAAAAAGCTGATTAGGCCAATTTCCAGATGTTGGCCCAGCTGATAAAACCACAACCTGGGTGCCCCTCTACAGACAAGCCCCCCTCAGGAGCTTGTTTCAAGTGCAGAAAAGAGGGACATTGGTCAACTGTGTGCCCCTCCTCCAGATCTCCTACCACCCCATGCCCCAGATGCCACAAAAAGGGCCACTGGATGTCTGATTGCCCAACCACCCAAAGGGGAGGCTGGACGAACAACCCCCATCCTAAGCCCGCCGTAGTGGGGCTGGCAGAAGAAGATTGATGGGGCCCGGGGCTTCTCGCCCGACCATTTCCATCACCAAACAGGAGCCCAGGGTTACTTTAACAGTAGACGGTCGCCCCATATCCTTCCTCCTAGATACAGGAGCCACCTTCTCAGTCTTGCGAGAATACCGGGGCCCTACCACGCCAGCCATTACTCCTGTAGTCGGGGTAGGAGGTAAACAGATTTTCCCATTAAACCCCCCCCCCCTTTTATGCACAATCCTAGACAGTCCCATACCTTTATCCCACTCCTTCCTAGTTATGCCCCAGTGTCCCATCCCTTTATTAGGACGGGACATCCTTTCCCTCCTCCACGTTTCCATAACTATATCCAATCCCACAGCCCCCAGTACTCCCTTTCTGATGGCCCTCATAGCCGACATCCCCCCTCTACCCAATGAAAGCTCCGGTTCTGCCCTCATACACCCTGTAAATCCCAAAGTTTGGGACATTACGAGCACCTCCATGGCCCTATGTCCCCCTGCCTCTATCAAATTACATGACCCCTCTCAGTATATCTGTCAGGCCCAATACCCCCTAACCACTTCAGCCCTCATAGGCCTCCAACCCATCATTCAAGACCTCTTAAACAAAAACTACCTCAGACCCACTCACTCCCCATTTAATACCCCCATATTAGCTATTAAAAAAAACAACGGATCTTTCCGCCTTGTCCAATTCCTTCGCCTCATCAACATAGCCGTTGTCCCTATCCATCCCTTAGTTCCAAATCCATACACCCTTTTATCGCAGATCCCTGCTTCCGCATCCCACTTCTCAGTCCTAGATCTCAAGGACGCATTTTTTTCTATCCCTCTAGACCCCTCTTCCCAAGACTTTTTTGCCTTCACCTGGACGGACCCATACACCAGACATTCTGTACAACTTACTTGGACAGTTTTACCACAAGGCTTCCGAGATAGTCCCCATATTTTTGGACAAGTCCTAGCTCAAGACCTCAAACAGTTTCACCATGATCACTCCGAGTCCACTTTATTACAATATGTAGATGATCTTCTGCTCTGCTGTCCCTCGTGGGAACAGTCTCAACTTGACACTGCGTCTCTACTTAACCTTCTAGCTTCCAGAGGTTACCGAGTATCACCCGTCAAAGCTCAAATCTCTTCCCCTTCTGTCACTTACCTTGGACTCCTTCTGTCTCAACAAAGAAAGTCCATTACCTTAGACAGAAAATGACTCCTCTCTGACCTGCCCGTTCCCGAAACCAAGACAGAAATCCTTTCCTTTCTAGGCCTGGCTGAGTATTTTAGAGCATGGATCCCTAACTTCTCCCTGTTGGCAAGACCCCTATACGACCTCAGCAAGGGCCCCCCTGAAGAAACATTATCGTCCTCACCCCGACACTCCTTCATTAAGCTCCGCCAAGCCCTTGTAGAAGCTCCAGCTCTCCATCTCCCTGATTTGTCAAAACCCTTCTCATTATACATTCATGAGAGGTCCAGACAAGCTCTAGGAGTCCTAGGCCAATATTATGGCCCATTCTTTGCCCCAGTAGCTTATCTCTCCAAGCAATTAGACCCCACATTTCGGGGATGGGCCCCCTGCCTACGGGCATTGGCCGCTGGACAGCTCTTGCAGAAAGAAGCTCATAAACTAACATTTGGCGTGCCCCTTACCATTCTGTCCCCACATCACCTAAAACATCTCTTAACCTACAAAAGTTTGCAGACTCTCCCTCCCTCCAGACTCCTGACCTTACTGTCCTCTTTCCTCCAAAATCCAAACATTTCTTTCCTCCCCTGCCCGCCCCTGAATCCGGCCACTCTTCTTCCTCTGCCCTACTCTCCTCATACTCCCTCGCATGATTGCTTGGAAGCCCTTCACAACTTCCTTCCACGCCACTCCACGATCTCCGAAGGAGCCCTCTCACACTCCGACCTCATCTGGTTTACTGATGGGTCCTCCTTTAAACATGAGGGCATCCACTACTCAGGATATGCAGTAGTCTCCCTCGAAGATGTCATTGAGGCACAAGCCCTACCCCCTGGTACAACCAATCAGCAGGCTGAACTCATTGCAGCCACCAGAGCTTGCACTCTGGCCCGGGACACGTCTCTCAAATTGTACACTGACTAAAAGTACGTTTTCCACATTCTCTTGTCCCACGCGGCAGTATGGAAAGAACGAGGCCTCCTCACCACAAAAGGGAATTCCATAACTAATTCAGCCTTAATTACTAAACTTCTAGAGGCTTCACAACTCCCACACCGACTAGGCGTAGTCCACTGCAAATCACATCAAAAAGATGACTCCCCCATTGCAAGAGGTAACAGCAAAGCCGACAGAGTAGCCCGGTCAGTTGCCCTATCAGAAAACGCACCAGACAACAATCTGTCTGCCCTTGCGGTTTTAGCCTTATCACAAGACGCCCTCTGCTCTCAGGACAGAGTCTCTCTTCCACCTCTTACATGACCTGTTCCATCCCAGCCCCCAATCCTTGATCCATTTTTTACAATCTTTTTTTCCTCTCTCTCCTGAAGACAAAACCCTACTTAACCAAATCACCTGCAAGTGCACCATCTGCCAACACACTATCCCTAATACCCCCCTCAAAGCCCGACCCTTCCCGGCTCATCAAGCAAGGGGTAATGTCCCCGCTGCAGATTGGCAAATAGACTTCACTAACATGCCCCCTGTACGACGTACCAGATACCTACTCGTGCTAGTAGATACACTTTCAGAATGGGTCGAAGCTTTCCCCACCACTAACAAACGAGCGTCCGTAGTTGCCTCTATCCTCCTCACCCAGATCTTTCCTAGGTTCGGGATGCCCACTTCCCTCCAATCAGATAACGGCCCTGAGTTCACTGACCAAATTATCCAGAACCTCTCCAAGTGGCTCTCGCTCCCCTGGCATTTACATTGTCCTTATCGACCACAAGCTTCAGGAAAAGTAGAAAGAGCCAATAGGACTCTAAAAGACATCCTGACCAAACTATCTCTAGAACTACACCTTGACTGGGTTCGCTTACTTCCCTTAGCTCTACTCCGCATTCGAGCCCTCCAAAAGAAACCTTCCTTCTTGTCACCCTTTGAGATCATGTGCGGCCGCCCAATTCTACCCCCGGGGCTCCCTTCCCACAAAGGACCAATTCCTCCCAATATAGCCCTTCCACTACTCTCTCTCCTCCGCACTGAATTGTGGAAATATCAGGATTGGCTCCTTCCTGATCCATCCGCCTCCCAAAATCCTCCTGTCTTACAGCCCGGCCAACTAGTGTTTTATAAGCCACCAGAGGATCGGCCCTCTCTCACCCCGAAATGGGAAGGTCCACACCCAGTTATTCTCTGCACCCCCTCGGCCGCCAGGCTCTCACTGCCTGATAACTCTGTCACCCCTTGGATTCATATCTCCAGGTTGAAACCAAATACCCAAGACCCACCTTCTCTGGACACCCAAGACCCATCAGTCACAATCCAGAGTCCTTTGGATACAGCCCAAGACGCTGTCTACTCTACCACGCCTCATCTCTCTGATCCCTTGAAGCTCCGCATCTCCCATGCACACCCTTTGCCATCCATACCCGAATCATGACCTTTTCCTCCTTTATTGCTCTCTCGCTTTTTTCCCTCATTCCTATTGTCTTCCCTGCTGCCCCACCTTCCTTTGTATGGCGATTCAAAGTCAAGCAGACTTACACACAGCATCAAACAAAAGTTACTGCCCTCATTGCCACATCAGACTGCCCTCTGAAAGGCTGCTCTTAGCCTTTGTACCTCCACTTTCCTCCCTCCACCAAAGTATTCATTTACAGCTACCTTTATTCTCCCTACCTCTGCTTCCTCTATGACCAAAGACAAGCCTATTGCAGGCGATGGCAAGACACCTACGGGGGATGCCCCTACTGGTCTTGCACCATTCACTACATGGGTGACTTCCAGTACCCACAGTATTACTCCTCCAACCGTTTCATGAAATATCCCAACGGCTCATTCTCCTTATCAATCCCAGATCCCTGGGACTCTCGATGGGCTGCTGGAGTAACAGCCTCAGTTTACTACAAGGGGTCCTCGACCCCCCACGGTACCCTTCATATCTCTTGAGAGTATGTTCCCTCTCGCTCCCAGATCTCTCAAGTTGCATCAGATATCAGACATTCCGAGAAAGTCATTATCCAAACTCTTGATGCCACCTCTTCATCTTCTTATTCCTCCTACTCTTGGTTACAGCTCATTCAAGACACCACCATCTTTCTCAACCACACCCTCAACACCGCCAATTGTTTCTTGTGTGCATCACTACAGCGCCCACTGCTGGCCGCCGTGCCCCTCAATATTTCCAACTACTCCTTCCATGCAGAAGGACAACCCCTCCGTCCCCTGGCAGACATACCCCTATGGGAGCCAGAATACGCAGATAATCTCACCATCCACCACTGTGTAGGCCCAACTCCACCCCCCTCCAGTGCACTTCACTGCCTCTCTATCTACACCCCTACCTCCGGTTCTAAGACTTTTACACAACCGGGACACTTCTTTTGGTGTAATGGCAGCCTTTTCAACTCACTACCTCTCAACTCCGATACACCCTGCATTCTCGTCACCCTAATCCCACAGCTTACACTTTACAGCATGGCAGAATTCCTTGAGCTCCAACCTCCCTTGCACTCGCGCACAAAAAGGGCTGCTTTCCTTCCCATCATGGTCAGTATCTCTTAAGTCACCTCAGCCATTGGGGTGGGGTTTTCGGGAGAAGCCTTGGGTCACTCTCTATGGGCAGTTAGAGATCTCGACGCCAAACTTGAGGGAGCCCTGACATCCACTGCCGATTCCCTAGCCTCTCTCCAAAGATAGGTCACTTTGCTAGCTAAAGTCACCCTTCAAAACCGGCAGGCCCTAGATCTGCTTACAGCCGAGAAGGGCGGCACCTGCGTCTTCCTCCAGGAAGAGTGCTGCTATTACATCAACGAATCTGGCATTGTAGAAACTGACATCACCAAACTCACTGACCTTGCCTCCAGCCTCCACTCTGCTTCCAATTCCAACCCATTCTCTTCAATACTAACAAATCCCCTCCTCACCTGGCTCTGGCCCATTGCAGGCCCCATAATAGTCATTCTTCTCATCTGTCTCTTCTTACCCTATATAATAAAGTTCATCAAATCCCAAGTCGGAAAAATCTCTAATCAAGCTTTCAACCAGCTTTTACTCAGGAAATACCAGCTTCTGTCCACAGAAGATCCCTCACCCTCACGTGACCTCCTCACCACATGCTGAGATGGACCCCTCTCTCTGCTGGAAACTGTTCCTGGAAACAGTGGCCGCAGACGCCTGGCTCCTGACACCCATATCCTCTTGGCACCATTTGAATCAGCAGGTCCTCAACCTATGGTTACAGGGAACCGTCATTGATTTCCAACCTGAAGAAGTCCACATCTACTCATCCTTACTGTGGGGAGTCCTATCAACCCTTTCCTCCCAATCCTCAAACCCTCACTCCCTTCTCCGCCCCTGTTCAGCAAGAAGCAGTCAGAGAGAAAGCAACGTCCACAAACCCATAGAGGAGAAAGGGGGGAATGAAGGGTCCCCACCAGTAAGATGGCAAACTTCCGGCTTCTTTTTGGGGTCCTCGGTTCCCGCCGGCACCACCTGAAGCCCAATCACCTCTCGCCTCCCTTCCAATCCCAGCACCTAGCCAACAGCCACCAGCCCCGTAGAAGTAACACCACAATCACCCTATGCCCCTTCCTATGTAACCCAGCACCTTTCCCTAATAATGCGGAACTCTCCGGTGAATTGCTGCTGTGTGTCGCTCCTTTCCTTTCAATGCCTATTGTCTGAAATATGAAATTATATGTCTTTCTTTAGATGTGTTAAAATTCAAATTCCATTATTCTAACATGGGGTACCTATGAGGAGTGTCTCTCTGTGTCTCTGACTTCCAGCCTGCTTTTTCAGGCCTCCCAGGCCTTTGGGTGAGGCAAGGATGCACTTTATTTCCTTTACACACTCTATGTGTGCCTCTAATTTCATCAACTTCAGGGAACCCGATGTTCACCACCCTTATTCCTGACCAAATGCTGTACTTTTTATCTCATAAAATGTGTCTTAAGTCTTGGGTGAAAGGTTTCCTGGTGTCTGCTACTCCTTGATCCCCTGTCTCCAGACAGACGGGAATATCTGGGAGTTGCTGAGCTGATATCCTACTTTCCTATCCTAATCTGCAATCTCCAAGGGCGGACTGGATGAGTAGACAGTGGTCCTGGATCTCAGCTCCCACTGATCGATCCGATGGCACTGATTGAACCTCTAGCTGAGCTGCTGCCTATGTGAGAGTCGCAGATGACCCCTGACCTCTCATCTCACAGATCAAATTTGCTACAGTGGGTGATTCGCTAAATAATTCTGAGGCAGTGGCAGAAACTGGCATTTAAGAGTATAGACACCCCCACATAACTATCCATGGCAGCGTCTGCCTAAATTTTATCTCTGGCCTTGGAAAAAGTTCCCTTGCTCCTCATTCAAAGCAGTCCTCTTAGGCTTGCACCACTTTATCTGTATAGTGTAAATGAAGTCTGTAAAGTAATCAAGCTGAAACCTTGAGCCCAACATGTAAATGGCACTGTTCTATTGATCTCCCTTCCTTAAAGGCAGTTATCTTGGGGCTAGGTATTTCCTTTTCTGCAGCCCCAGGGAAGGGAAACAGGCTTGTGACTCTGACCAAGGCTCTGGCAGCCAGAGGTCACACAGTCCCTACACTTATCCAAAAGGCAGGGAGCTCTCAAGGAATGACTAAAGCTCCTGCAGAGAAAACTAGGAAAACTCCCAGAAGGCATAAAGTAGGGGCACACTGGTAAGGTCCCACTGAGACAGGGACCGTGGGATTAGGCAGAGTAAGGTGAGAGCCTACAGAGAAAATGCAGAGCAAGATAATTAGAACAATGTAGCAATGTGCAAAGAAGTCCCTATTGAAACTCTGTGATAGGCATTATGTAAAGTCAGTCACACTAATTCTCTAGGGTAAAGATACCAGACTAGGAATATAGACTGTAAAATAAATTCTAGCTGAAATAAGCAGGTGAAGAGAGGCAACAAAGGGCCCGGTAGTTTATCTGAGTGCAGATCCTGGGTGATGTTCCCCAGTCTGAAACACAGGCTGAGGAAGTCATACTCAGTAGGGCAGGCAGCGAGTTTTTAAAGAAGGCAGGGGGAGAGAGAACAAAGGTATACGGTGGCACGAGGATTGGCTCACCTAGGGTATGTGGGGGTCTCTCATTGGCCTTTAGCCAGGTACTGGAAAGTTACCACTACTCTTCTAGCTTGGGGGAAGGGCTCTAGTTAGGAATGTTATCAGATCAGGCTCTGGAATGTTGTCAGACCAGAAACTGTTGGTCTCTTCACCTAGTTTGGTGAGGCCTGAGCTTGTCCAGCAGGCTTACCCCTTCCCCTGATGCCTCCAGCCTTACATTCCAGCCTTTTGGTCATAATGGGTGACAATTTGATCTGGCTACTTCCTGCTGATAAGGGGTGTCGTGTGGGGGGTTTAAGGCTGGTTGATGGCTTGAGGAGGCTCAGTCGAGAGGGGTGAGTACTTGTGCAGCAACGGTTGATTAACTTTTATGTGTGAAATTTCTGCCATGTGCTGTTGAAGGAACTTGAAAACACATGGGGTAATTAAGAGTAAAACACAAACTGTTATTAAGGGGACTAGCAGAGGCATTAGCCAGGCCATTATGGGGGACTGAAGCCACTCATAAGGGCCACCTTCAGGTACTCATGTTTTGTGGAGGTCTTTTTGTAGTTCTTATAGTTTTTTACGCTTTGTTCTATGACCCCAGACTCATTGATATAGTAGCAGCATTCTTCCTGCAAGAAAATACAGGTTCCGCCCTTTTCTGTGGTAAGCAGATCTAAGGTCCACCGATTTTGAAGGGTGACCTGGGCAGGGGAAGTAAGCTACCGTTGGAGGGAAATAAAAGAGGTGGAGGTTTCTCCCAGGGTCAGGCTCACTCTATCATCTAATGCTGCTAGTCAACTTGTGAGACTTTGAGAACTGATTAGGCTATGGCCTAATGCTCCTGCCCCTGTGGTGGCTGTGGCTACTGAGGTGACCAGACTTACTCCTACTAGTATGGGTAGGAAGACAGCCCTCTTTTGCCTAGGTCCTGGATACATATACCATCTGTCTAGCGCCTGCTTTACCTCAGGTTTGTTGTATAACGTCAATTGGGGAACTAGCATCACTGAAAACCAGGTCCCTACCATGGTGCTGCTGCTACACTGGGTAAGGGTGTTGTTGCACCAGAAAAACCCACCCCCTTGAAGAGAGATTGGAGTGTCTACATTTACCCATCATCGGCATTGGCTTCCCATTGACAATTCTGAGATGGTGGAATGCTGGGTCAGGTAGCTGGTCAGTGGGGACAATGGTTCCTCATGCCATTTTCTGGTGGCCCTGGACCTATGTCGAGCCTCGGGCTTAAGGCTCATTTTCCACATTAGTACCTCACTTAAAGGGAGGCTGCAGTCTTTTTCAGAGGAGTTTACTGGTTGAGCCTGAAAAAAACTAACGGGAATCGCCGCCACCAGGGGGCGTTCGAGCGAGGCACAGAGGAAGCAATCAGACACATTGCTGAGGATATGTGAAACATTAAGAAACCTCACTGTTTCTCTAATGACTCCGGCCCAGAAAAGTTGTGCTCCTGCTAGTCATAGAGAGTGGGGGTAGGGGTCCAACTGAATCTTCTGTTTTAGTGCCTCTTCTGTTTTTAAAATATTACTTGATATCTGTGCCTGGGTGTTTAGAACTTCCATGAGAGTGGGATTTACAGTGGTCCATTCCCTCTTGATGTATACTGTGCCCTGTGGGGATCATTGGTAACTATCGTATAGCTGTCCCTGTACTCCTTTTTCCCAGTATGGATCCCATGGGTCACTAATGGTAATGTATAGCTTATCTTGTATTCTGAAGAACATGTTGTCAGAGACTCCTCTTGCTGTTTTTTCTACTGCATGAACTCTACATGTGTCTAATTCAGGATGACATCCCCCATACATGTTGGGTTGGAAAATATATGTATGAGAGATTTGGTCATATGGAAAGCACAGCATAGGGTTTGAGAAAGTGTTTAAGATGTCTGTCTGTACCGGTATTTGAATCGGTGCCTGACAACCTACACTTGGGGAACTTTGGGTGCTTACTTCTCAGTTGATTCCATAAAGAGTTAGTTGGAGCTTAAACTTGCATGCAGAATAACTCTGCCTGGATACCACTGGGCTATTCATCTGGCTGGTTGTACTTGACATGACTAAGCTGCAGCTTAAGAGGGCCCACCTCACAAGACACCCAATCATCATGTGTGGGTGTCTGTTTGAACTTAGAAAGGTGATACTAGGAGGAATGCCCATGTAGGTTGACTGCTGAGGGTATAGTGAGGATTACTGTATAAGGCCCTGTCCAGAGGGGTTGGAGAGATTTTGGCTGGAGTTCTCTTAGGAGTACCTCATCTCCTGGCTGAAGGATTGTTACTTCTCCTGGGTTGTTGGATGACGTAGGTTGGGGTAGGAGCTGGTCTGTGTGTTCCTAAGAAGATGTCCCAACAGTGTAAATTAAGGAAGGTAGGAGGCCAAAGAAGGAGAGGTAGTAGGCAGGCCTGTGTTTAGTAAGAAGAGCCTGCCATACATCAGCTCAAATCCACTTAGTCCAGCTGGTCCCCGGGGGGCAGCACACAGCCATGCAAGAGCAATGGGGAGAAGATCAGGCCACGAGAGCTTTACCTCTAGAGACAGCTTAGTTATTTGGTCCTTTAGGAGACTGTTAGCCCTTTCGACCTTACCCGACAATTGGGGGTGATAGGGTATATGGAGGTTCCAGGTGATATTGAGAGCCTCGGCTGTTAGCTGAGTGACCCGAGAGACAAAAGCAGCCCATTGTCCAACTGTAGCAAGGCAGGCAGGCCAAAACGGGGGATGATATGTGCCACCAATGTCTGCGCCACTACCAAAGATGTTTCCTGACTGGTGGGAAGGCTTCAATCCATCCTGAAAAGGTATCAATCAGAACTAGTAAATACCAGAGCTTTTTATGCTTAGGTATATGGGTGAAATCGACCTGCCAGTCCTGTCTGGGGACTGTTCCTCTCATCTGGTGGAGGGCCATCTGGGTCTTCAGAGCACCTTGAGATGAGGTGTGATGACAAGTAGTGCAGGTTTGGTGCACCTGATTTATGGCCTTGCACAGACCATAAGGGGCAAATATGGGGGAGAGAAACTGGTGCATGGCCTCTGGCCCAATGTGTAGAACTGATGAATTTTGGATATGATATCCCTGTCCTGGGCTTGGGGGAGGGCAATTCGTCCCTCAAGGTATATCCATCCCTGATTTCCCAACGTCCCCCCTTGATGTAGGAGCAGTCGCTGTTCGTCATCGGGGTATTGGGGCAATAGAGAGGGGGAAAGAAACAGCACAGAGGGTCAGCTAGATCCAGATGTTAACTGTTGGGCTGTGGTGTCTGCCAACGCATTACCCCTGGTTACTGGATCGTTTCCAGTCTGATGTCCCTTACAATGCACAATGGTCAATTCCTTGGGGTCCTGTAGGGCCTATAGCAGGAGGCTGATAGCCCTACCATTGATGATCGGGGTTCCCTTAGGGGTAAGGAAGCCCCTTTCCTTCCAAATCGCAGCATAAGTATGCTTAATTAGGAAGGCATATTTAGAGTCAGTATAAATTGTGGCCCTCTTTCTGGCTGCCAGCTGTAACACCCAGGTAAGAGCCACTAATTCGGCTTTCTGGGAGGTGGTACCAGATGGGATAGGTTTGCTTCTATTACCTACAACAGAGTCACCACTGCATAGGTCGCCCTTCGCACCCCATCACTCCCCTTCACCGAGCTTCTATCTATGAAAAAGGTCAAGTCAGGGTCTTCAAGGGGATGTCTTGTAGGCCCTCTTTAGGTTTTCTAAGAGCCTCTACAATCTCTACACAGGAATGAGTGGGCTGATCCACCTGATCACTGATGGGAAGCAAGGAGGCTAGGTTAAGGGGTGGAGAGACTTGTAGGGTTACCTGTGGATGTTCAATGAACAGAAGATGGAATTCCTGTACCCTTGAAGGATTCAAGGAGGCCAGGGATTTATGACTCAAAAGATCCTGTAACTGGTATGGGCAATACACAGTGATGGGCTGTTGGAGAGTTAATTTCAGGGTTTCTCAGGCCAGACTTCCTGCAGCTGCCAGGGCTCAGAGGCAAGGCTGCTACCCTCTGGCTGTGGTATCCAACTGTTTGGAGAGAAAGGTGACGGGACAGCACCCCGGCCCCACTGGCTGTACCAGCACCCCAGTTGCCACCCCTGCCCTCTCTGCTGTATATAGAGTAAAGGGCTTAGTTAAGTTGGGGAGCATCAATGGGGGAGATGAGAACAATGCATTCCACAATTGATTGAAAGCAGAAGCCACCTCAGTGGGTGAAGTTAGTGGCCCAGTGGGAGTCTCTGTGGCAGCCACATAGAGCGGTCTGGCCAGATGGGCAAAGTTAAGCATCCAGTGTCTGAAAAACCCTACCAATCCTAGAAAGGATAATATCTTGGCTCCTGAAGTAGGTGGCAAGAGAGCTCTAATTGCAGCTGCTCGGTCTGCTGTTAGGGCTTCAGTGGTGGGAGTTAGAGTTAGCCCGAAGTATGTAACTTTGGGTAGAGACAGCTGTGCTTTGGCAGGGGATACTCTATATCCCATGTCTGACAGGAAATTAAGAAGGGATGTGGTGGCAAGAACCGAGGCCTCCTTTGAGGGGCTGCAGAGTAAAAGATCATCTATGTATTGGAGGAGGGTACTCTCACCCATTGAATGTTGTGAGAGGTCCTCCACCAGGGCCTGTCCAAAAAGATTGGAGCTATCTCTAAAACCTTGAGGTAGAACTGTCCAGGTCAGTTGTCTAGATCGACAGGTGTCAGGGTCCTCCCACATGAAGGCAAATAGTGGCTGCGTGTCTGAGTGTAGAGGTATAGTGAAAAAGGCATCTATAAGGTCCAGTACAGTAAAATGAGAGGTACTAGAAGAGACCTGAGACAGAAGAGTATATGGGTTAGGCACTACTGGGTGTAAGGGTATAACAGCCTCATTAATTATTCAGAAGTCTTGAATGAGGTGATATGCTCCAGTAGGATTTTTACCAGCAAGATGGGAGTATTGCATGGAGAGTTAGTCAGTACTAAAAGCCCCTGCGAGAGTAGACAATTAACAATAGGCTGTAGTCCCCTTTGGTGAGCCGGCAAAATAGGAAATTGAGGCCGAGAAGGGAAGCGGGATGGGTCTTTAAGGCGTATTAAAACTGGGGCTTAGTGGGTTGCCACAACAGGGGTGGAGATGTCCCACATGACCGGATTGACAGCAGTCCAAGAAATCGGGAGACTCAGGTCCCCATCGTCTAACTCCCTTTCACCAACCAAAGCAATAAGGGAGTTTCTGGTATCCTGTAAGCATTAAAAAGATGGGAGGGAAATAGAGGCTCCTAACTTATAGAACAAGCCTGTCCTAACAGAGGGGTAGGACAGGAAGGCATGACCAGAAAGGAATGGGTAAATGGGATGCCTTGAAAAGTGCAGGCCATCTCTAAAGGCTTGGAGAGGGTTCCTATGACCCCAACTACAGAGACCCTGACAGGGTATAAAAGCCCTTTAAAGGAGGGGAGAGCAGAGTAGGTAGCCCCCATATCCACCAAGAAGGAGAGGGGCTTACCCGCTACCCACAGCTTGGCCCTGGGCTCAGCAAGGGTGATCGGGGTGTCCGAGTCCAGGCATCTTCAATCTTCGAGGATGCCCAGCAAGTCTGAAGGGTAGTCCTTCGAGGGCATCCGCCCCCTGTGGGGCTCTGCCGCCAGAGAAAGACCACCCCCTAGTGGACAGTCTACTTTCCAATGACCTTGCTTACTGCACCTGGTTCATGGTCTGGTCGGTCTGCATGGTTGGTTGGGGCACTTCCGTGCCCAGTGCCCTTCTTTGCCACACCAAAAGCAAGGGCCTGGAGGTTCAAGTTGGTCTTCAGGGACACCCCAATGATCCCCACGAGCCAGCCACAGAGCAGCTGTTACGGCGCAAGTCTGCTCTGCCATTCATGCAGCTGACCTCCTCTCGCTCTCATCCTCTTGGGCATGAAAAACTTTAAATGCTGTATCTACCAGGTCTCCTAGAGGGGTCTAGGGACCATCTTCAGCCTTTTTAAGCTGTCTCCTTATGTTGGGAGCTGGCTGAGTTATAAAATGCATGGCCAGGAGAAAGGAACCTAACACTGAGGCCAAGTCAATCTTAGTAAAAGCCCCTAGGGTTTCCTTGAGGCACTTGAGGAATTCTGATGGGTTTTCGTCAGGTTTCTGGGTAATTTCTCTAAGCTTATCACAATTGATTGTCTTTTGGGCAGTTGAGTTCATACCTGCCAATAAGTAGTAAACCATGCGATCCCAGCATGCTTCACTCTCAGGAGAATTAAAATCCCACAGGGGTTCTTGTAGAGGAATAGCTTCTCTGCCCATAGGTTCCCGCTCATCTGTGGCATGGGCCTCATTGGCACAGTGCTGTTCTGCCGCCGTGACACGGTCATATTCCTATGGGGTTAGAGTGGATTGGAGGACTACATGTACATCGTGCCAGGTAAGCTTGTAAGCTCGAGTGAGATATTTAAACTGTTTAGCAAACATTACGGGCTGGAGGAAAAGGACCCCAATCGCTGTTCTACTTGGGACAAGTCTGCCAGGGAAAAGGGAATGTGAGCCTGCACTACCCCTTCAGCCCCCACTACCTGCCTCAGAGGAGCCATCACATGAGCTTGAGACTGCTGTAACTTAGAGTGGGTTACAGGAGGGCTAGACCATTTGGGCACCAGCTGCAGCGAGTAAGATGACAGCGGTTTTGAAGGAGGGGATGGAGGAGGTGACCTTGGAAGTGGGGGATACAACTTGGGAATCGATGCTGAGCTTGAAGGCAGGGGACTGGGGTGTGGGCGAGTTTATCTGCTTTATCCGAAGTGGGGTCGGCACCTGTGGAGCAAGATGGTGGCATGACTGGAAGAGAAGGGGAACAAGATGGTAGAGTAAAACATTGAGGAAGGGAGCTGGCCCCTGTGGTGGGCCTGGAGGAGCAGGAAGGGGGGAAGCTGAGATCCTCTGCTGAGTCTGTCAGAAAAGAGCCTCCCAGTAATAGGCATAGTAGAGATTGACGGTCCTTGGTGGAGGCCTGGGCTAACAAAACATGGGAAGGAATACACTTAACACAAAAATCTGGGTGGGTGCGCAGAGTCCAAAAAGCCTGCACATATGGGATTTCACTCCACTTTCCACTCCGATGGCAATAATTAGTTAAGTCGGTGAGGAGGCCAAAATTGAAAGTTCCCTCAAGGGGCCAGCGAGATTGATTGTCCAAGGGATACTGAGGCCAGGCCTGAGAGCAAAGGAAGACCAGCTTCCATTTGCGAACTTCCCGGGACAAATATAGAGTAGCCAAATTAGAAATGAGGCACTGCAATGGGGTCTGGGCCTCCACTTTTGAGGGCTGGTTCCCCATGTCTGCATCACTCCCTAACTAATCCTGCTGATAGGAGCACCCAACGTTCCAAGCACGCCAAGTCAGGGGAGATATGCTGGGAGCCTGTGGGAGGGATGTCTCCCACACCACAGGGCCAGGGGCGTGCCGGATGCCCACAGATGGTAGGTTGGATGCCCTAACCTGGACATAGCTATGATTTCAAATGGACCAGGTGAAATGGAGTTAGGAAGGGAAACAGACCAGGGGAAACTGAGGGACTCACCAGAAAATGGTCCACGCAGCGGAGAGCAGGCTGAGGTTCTGGGCTGGGGAAGGAGGGGACAGGGCCACTGGTGGCCGGTCCGGGCCCTGTGCTCATGCTCCTTCCTGGGATTTCGGCACCAAATGTAAGATAAATTCTAGCTGAAATAAGCAGGCAAAGAGATGAAACAAAGGGCCAGGTAGTTTATTTGAGTGCAGTTCCCAGGCGATGTTCCCCAGTCGGAAACACAGGCTGAAGAAGTTGTACTCAGCAGGGCAGGCAGCGAGTTTCTAAAGAAGGCAGTGGGAGGGAGAGCAAAGGTATACAGAGGTGTAAGGATTGGCTCGCCTAGGGTACATGGGGGTCCCTCATTGGCCTTTAGCCAGGTACTGGAAAGTTACCACTACTCTTCTAGCTTGGGGGAAGGGCTCTAGTTAGGAATGTTATCCGATCAGGCCCTGGAATGTTGTCAGACCAGAAAATGTTGGTCTCTTTGCTTTCTTTGGTGAGGCCTGAGCTTGTCCAGCAGGCTCACCCCTTCCCCTAGTGCCTTCAGCCTTACATAGACATCTTCAGTGAGATCAGTTAAAATTCAAAAGGCCAGCTGCAACTTGGCCTGGAATGTTTGAGTATTCTGCAGATAAAGAAAAGTGTCTCAGCATAACCCATAACTTCACTGTATAAATTTAAATCATGACACTGTAAATTTACCTTAGCCTGCTAAAAGGCCCAGCATACTTGAACTGTACCTATGTGCTATATTTCTTTCTCTGATCCTAACTAAGTAATCTGCAACCTAGGAAAAAAACTAATTTAATAAGCAAGCCCAACTATAAGCAGCCCAAGAAGTTGAGAAGTAAGATACTTAACTTACTTCAGCAAACAGGCAAAACCCAGCCCACCTTGGAGGCAGGTTAGGTGGTCTTAACTGACATACTCCCAGAGGGAAACTGCTATCCTGAGAAAGAATCAGAGCAGAAAATTTCTTCTATTACTCATCAAAAATGAGCATTCTGAGACCACTCAACAAGTCTGCACCCCTAACCCTTTACCCTCATTCTTGAAAATCCTCAACTGCGCATAAAACCCCTAGACAATGAGCCAACCATGGACTCTCTTGTCCACTCCTGGCATGAGCCAGGAGCTCTGTCCTCTCACTTTATCTCTAAATAAATGCCTGTACCTTGCTCTCCAACCTTGAGTGTTTGTGAAGCTCATTCTTCGGCTTTGTGAACAAGAACCCCATCATCACCACTAAATCCAGAGCTCCAATGCGACTTCTAGGAGATTTCAACACACCATTCACTCCAAAAGACAGATCCACCAGACAGAAAATAAGTAAGGACACAGAAACTGAATAACACACTAGAACAGATGGACTTAACAGACATTTACAGAGCTCTACACGCAAAAGCAGCAGGATACATATTCTTCTCAAGTGCACATGCAACATTTTCCAGAATAGACTACATAATAGGCAACAAAAAGAGCCTCAGTAAATTCAAAAAGATTGAAATTCTACCAACCAACTTCTCAGACCACAAAGGTATAAAACTAGAAATAAATTGTACAAAGAAAACAAAAAGTCTCAAAAGCAAGTGGAGGCTTAGCAACATGTTCCTAAATAAACAATGGATCTATGACCAAATTAAAATAGAGATCAAGCAATATATGGAGACAAATGACAACAAGAGCAGAAGGGCCCAACTTCTGTTGGATGCAGTGAAGGCAGTTCTAAGAGGAATGTATATAGCAATCCAGGCATATTTAAAGAAGGAAGAACAATCCCAAATGAATAGTCTAACATCACAACTGTTGAAATTGGAAAAAGAAGAACAAATGAGGCCCAAAGTCAGCAGAAGGAGGGACATAATAAAAATCAGAGAATAAATAAATAAAATTGAGAAGAATAAAACAATAGAAAAAAATCAATAAAATCAAGAGCTGGTTCCTTGAGAAAATAAACAATATAGATAAGCGCCTAGCCAGACTTATTAAGAGAAGAGTAGAATCTACACACATGAACAGAATCAGAAATGAGAAAGGAAACATCATGACAGACCCCACAGAAATACAAAGAATTATTAGAGAATACTATGAGAATCTATATGCTAACAATCTGGATAACCTAGAAGAAATGGACAACTTCCTAGAAAAACACAACCTTCCAAGACAGACCAAGGAAGAAACAGAAAATCTAAATGGACCAATTAACTACAATGAAATTGTATTTCTAATAAAAAATAACCCAAGATCAAAACCCCCAGGCCAGATGGATTCACCCCTGAATTTTATCAGACATACAGAGAAGAGATAATACCCATTCTCCTTAAAGTTTTCCAAAAAATGGGAGGGAATACTTCCAAAATCATTCTATGAAGCCAGCATCACTCAAATACCAAATCTAGGCAAAGACCCCACCAAAAAAGAAAATTATAGACCGATATCCCTGATGAATATAGATGCGAAAATACTCAACAAAATATTTGCAAACCAAATTCAAAAATACATCAAGAAGATCATACACCATGATCAAGTGAGATTCATCTCAGATACTCAAGGCTGGTACATCATTTGTAAATTCATCAACATCATTCACCACATCAACAAAAAGAAGGACAAAAACCATATGATCATCTCCATAGATGCTGAAAAGCATTCGACAAAATTCAACATGCCATTCCAGATAAAATCTCTCAACAAAATGGGTATTGAGGGCAAGTACTTCAACATAATAAAGGGCAAATATGAAGAAACCCACAGCCAACATCATACTTACAGAGAAGCTGAAAGCCTTCCCTGTAAGACCAGGAAAAGACAGGGATGCCTACTCTACCCACTGTTATTCAACATAGTACTGGAGGTCCTAGCCATGGCAATCAGACAAAACAAAGAAATAAAAGGCATCCATATTGGTAAAAAGTAAGTCAAACTGTCACTATTTGAAGATGAAATTATATTGTACATATAAAACCCAAAAGACTCCACTCCAAATCTACTAGAACTAATATCTGAATTCAGCAAATTTGCAGGATACAAAATCAATATACAGAAATCTGTTGCTTTCCTATACACTAATGATGAACTAGCAGAAAGAGAAATCAGGAAAAAATTACATTCACAATTGCATCAAAAAGAATAAAATACCTAGGAAGAAACCTAACCAAGGAAATGAAAGACCCATACCCTGGAAACTACAAGACACTCTTAAGAGAAATTAAAGAGGACCCTAACAAACGGAAGCTCATTCCATGCTCTTGGCTTGGAAGAATTAATATAATCAAAATGGCCATCCTGCCCAAAGCAATTTACAGATTCAATGCAATCCCCATCAAAATATCAACAGCATTCTTCAACGAACTGCAACAAATAGTTTTAAAATTCATATGTAGCCACAAATGACCAAAAATAGGCAAAGCAATCCTGCGAAGGAAGAGTAAAGCATGGGGGATCTCGCTTCCTGACTTGCAACTCTACTACAAAGCCACAGTAATCAAGACAATTTGGTACTGGCACAAGAACAGACCCACAGACCAGTGGAACAGGATAAAAATTCCAGATATTAACCCAAACACATATTCTCAATTAATATACAATAAAGGAAACATGGATATACAGTGGGGAAATGACAGCCTCTTCAACAGCTGGTGTTGGCAAACTGGACAGCTACTTGTAAGAGAATGAAACTGGATGATTGTCTAACCTCATACACAAAAGTAAATTAGAAATGGATCAAAGACCTGAATGTAAGTCATGAAACCATAAAACTCTTCAAAAAAAAACAAAGGCAAAAATCTCTTGGACATAAACATAAGCAACTTCTTCATGAACATATTTCCCCTGGCAAGGGAAACAAAAGCAAGAATGAACAAGTGGGACTATATCAAGCTGAAAAACTTCTGTACAGCAAAGGACACCACCAACAGAACAAAAAGGCATCCTACAGTATGGGAGAATATATTCATAAATGACAGATCTGATAAAGGGTTGACATCCAAAATATATAAAGAGCTCATGTACCTTAACAAACAAAAAGCAAAAGCCCAATTAAAAAATGGGCAGAGGAGCTGAATAGACAGTTCTTCAAAGAAGAAATTCAGTTGGCCAACAGACACATGAAAAGATGGCCCACATTGCTAGTCATCAGAGAATAGCAAATTAGAACCACAATGAGATATCACCTCATACTTGTAAGTATCACCACCATCCAAAAGACAAACAAAAACAAATGTTGGTGAGGTTGTGGAGAAAGGGGAACCCTCCTACACTGCTGGTGAGAATGTAAATTAGTTCAACCATTGTGGAAAGCAGTATGGAGGTTCCTCATAAAGCTCAAAATAGAAGTGCCATTTGACCCAGGACTTCCACTCCTAGGAATTTACCCTAAGACTGTAGCAGCCCAGTTTGAAAAAACATATGCACCTCTATGTTTATTGCAGCACTATTTACAACAGCCAAGAATTGGAAGCAACCTAAGTGCCTATCAGTAGTTGAATGGATAAAGAAGATGTGGTACATATACACAATGGAATATTATTCAGCCATAAGAAGAAAACACATCCTACCATTTGCAACAACATGGATGGAGCTAGAGGGTATTATGCTCAGTGAAATAAGCCAGGCAGAGAAAGACAAGTACCAAATATTTCACTTATCTGTGGATTATAAGAACAAAGAAAAAACTGAAGGAGCAAAACCGCAGCAGACTCACAGAAACCAAGAATGGACTAATAGTTACCAAAAAGAAAGAGACTTGGAAGGATAGGTGGGAAGGGAGGGATATGGCAGGGGGGGGAAAGAAAGAGTGCATTATGATTAGCATGTATAATGAGAGGGGGCAGGGAGAGGGCTGTACAACACAGAGAAGACAAGTAGTGACTGTATAGCATCTTACTACACTTATGGACCGAGACTGTAATGGGATATGTGGGGGATACTTGGTGATGTGGGGAGTCTAGTAAACATAATGTTCCTCATCTAACTGTAGATTAATGACACCAGAATTAAAAAAATAAATGCACCAGATTTCTGTGTACTAATTTTGTATCTTGCAACTTTCTTGAAATCACGTATTACATCCTGTAGTTTTGGAGTGTATTCTTTAGGGTTTTTTATGTATGATATCATGTCATCTGCAGACAGACTGTTTAACTTCTTCCTTTCCATTCTGGATGCCTTTTATTTCTTTGTGTTGTCTGATTGCCATGGCTAGGACCTCCAGCACAATGTTGAATAAAAGTGTGGAGAGTGGGCATCTTTGTCTTGTTCTCAATCTTAAAGGAAAAGCTTTGAGATCCTCACTTTTAATTATGGTGTTGGGTGTTGGTTGTGGATTTGTCATATATGGCCTTTATTATTTTGAGGCACTTGCCCTCTATACCCATTTTGTTTAGAGTTTTTATCATGAATGGATGTTGAATTTTGTCAAATGATTTTTCAGCATCTGTGAAGATGACCATGTGTTTTTTGGTCCTTTCTGTTGATGTGGTGGATGATGTTGATGGATTTTCAAACATTGTACCATCCTTGCATACCTGGATTAAATACAACTGGGTCATGATGGCTGATCTTTTTCATATATTTTTGAATTCATTTTGCTAATATTTTGTTGAGTCTTTTTGCATCTATTTTCATCAGGGATATTGGTCAGTAGTTTTCTTTTTTTGTGGTGTCTTCCTGGTGTTGGTCTTAGAGTGATTCTTGACTCATAGAATGAGTTTGGAAGTATTCCTTTCTCTTTTGATTTTTGAAATATTTTAAGGCATATGGGTATTAGGTTTTCACTAAATGTTTGATAAAATTTGGGAGAGGAGCTAGAAAGCTGGTGGAGGGTAGGAATAATCACAAAAAACTAAAGCTTCTGAAAAGGGTGTAAGGGGTATAGATAGAAAAAATGTAAGAAAAGGAAGGGAGAGATAGCAAGAAATCTAGCACAAAGAATTTATGAAGAAGACATAGAAGTTAGGTATAAATAAAGGTAGAAACTTAGGTTAGGTAGAGGAGGTAGAGGGCAAAACCAATATAAAGACTTTAAAGTAGGAATGTGCCAGACATGTTGGAGAAATAGCAAGAGGGCAATTCATGGTAGACCATAGTGATTAAGTTAGACAATTGTAGGAACTGAAGATAGAGGTTCAGGCAATAGTATATTTTAAGCCACTGCAAAGACTTTTAATTTTACTTTGGCAAGATAGAAACTCCTTGGGAAATTTTAAGCATAATAGAGGTATGACAAGACTGTTTTGGAATTATCAGTATGTATTCAGTGCAAAGAAAAGGCCACAGTAGGGTTGTGGCCAATGTAGAGACTAATTAGAGGCCATAGGCATAATATAGATTAGAGATAATGGCTTGGAACAATGCTGTAGTAGATGGAGTGGTGAACAGTGGTCCAATTTCATATGTATTTTTTTATGGAAGAGATGACATAATTTTCTTCTGGACTGGAAGTAGGGCATAAGGAAAAGGCGGTGATAATAAGGAAGAGACTGCTGCTTGCTTACCATTTATGCTTTCCTCCTTAATAACAAAATCTCCTTATTTTTGGAAGTGGCAATGTTCTCAGGTTAAAATGAGAATGAGGAGAAAGTGGAGAAAGAAGAGGGATTATATATATCACAGCTTCTCTTTTAAGTGGAGGTGGCAAAGGAAATGCAAGCTTAAAATGGTTGGGTGTGTTTTCAAGAAACACATGTTAAAAGGAATTGGCTCAGCTAAGATGAATTGCCCTTACTGTCCTGGTCACTTTCTTTTTTCTGCTACCTGGAATATGGACAAAAGGCCAAGATGATGTAAAAACTGTATCTTAAGTCCTTAACCAAATAATAGAAATTGCCCACATCTAAAAATATTTCATATATTCAAAAATAACTCATACTTTTACCCATGTAAAGTTACTTGTTACTTGTATTGTACCTCAATTTCTAACTAATGCAAATGAATCCAGTTTTTGCCTGAGAAGGGAAACACCAATGGAAGGAGCAAATTTAGAGGGGGGACCAGTAGCTCTGTTTTGCATGTGTTAAATTTCAGTTGCCCATTAGATATCCATGTGCAGATTTTCATTAGGTAACTGGACAGATGAGTGTGGATATCATGAATGAGGCTTTGGGATTGGTTACGGCAAGTGCACAGATATCTGTGAGCAATATCCAAGGCTAGGACAAACCCTATCATTTCTAAATGTTATTGATTCATTTAAAACAAAATTTATTTCAAACTGTTAACTTTACTTCCTTTTATATACCATTGGTAAATATTAAATCATAATTTATCAAAATAGATAAATATCGTTTCTTTCATCATAAAGACATCACAATAGAAATTTACAAAACTGAATAATATTTTCAGTTAACATCTTCATATCTTTGTACCAATATAAGTGCCACTTTATTTAAATCAACTTGGACAGAATTTTTTTAGTAAAATAAATAAATTACTAATAAAATCACTATTCAATTAAAATGTATTAATGATATTGTTCATTTGCAACAAAATAATCATATATACATAAATATGTAAATTCGTTTTTGTTTTTTATAATAAGCAAATAATTATCATGAACAAAAATACTAATGACTCTATCAAAGCACAAAAAGAAAATATACCTATGTTATGTCTGTTGATTAACATAACTCACCAATAGATATCCACCTGAGGTTTATGAATATATTAAGGAGACAAATAGAGAGGGATTTCTCAAGTTGGTGGTGTGAGTAGGGCAGCAGAAATTCTCCTCCCAAAACCATATATATTTTGAAAATACAACAAATACAACTATTCCTAAAAGAGAGACCAAAAGACACAGTATGACAACCAGGCTACATGTACATCTGTGAGAACTCAGCATCTCATGAAAAGGGTAAGGTACAAAGCCGTGACCCAGCGAGACCCAATCACATTCCCCACCCCAATTCGGGAGGAAGTTGTATCAGAGTGGGGAGGGAGTGAAAGCACAGCACTGCTAAATAACCAGCCCTAGTAATCTGCACCAAGAGTACAGACATACATTGCATGGTGTACTGGATATTAGAGAAATGGAAAAGTAAATTCCGAGACTGAGATTGCAAACAGGTCTCCATAGCTGGCTGCCCTGCGACAAAAGAAAAGCAGGTGCTTCAAAAATCTTAAAAGGACAAGGGTTCAACAGGTAGACAAAATCATCCTGGCACACTCAGCCCAGCAGGCAGGGAATTTTAAAGAACTTCAGGTGTCCTAACCCAATCGGTGGCAAGGCAGCTCTAAAGCCCCTCACGGTGATAAGCAGCCTGCCATTCATTGACCCCTGCTGTCACTGCAAGAGAACCAGTTGAGCCACAGTTTCTGCAGAAAAGGTGGGGAGCAACCCCACCCACAGCAACCACTCAGAGTCTTCTCCCAGCATGCAGCTAACCGGGCCAGACCCGCAGGCTGCCCCCAGCATGCAGCTGCCCAGCACAGGCAGAGGAAGCCGGCACAAAGTCTGGAAGGCATGAAGGGGTGCCATTTTCACAGGAAAGCATGCAGATCATCTGCGACCCCAGCCAGTGCCCTAGGTTATCCTGAGGACTGCCCAGCCCATGGTAGCTCAGGGGATTAACCCAGAGCCTGCACCCTCTGTGTGATTAACTGGCACAGGCAACAGAGGAGGGCAAGGTGATCAGAAAGCAGGAAGGAAATTTGTACTCCCAGCTGACACATGCACCACTCACCAGTGATCACTTCTATCACCATGAAAAGGCAGAAGAACCTGGAAAAGTCCAAAATCACTCAAACACCAGAGAGAGGGCCTGGGGAGATCAATATAACTAATGTTCGTGAAAAAGAATTCCATGTTGATGGAGCTGCAGAGAAATATGCAAGAGCTAAGGGATGAAGTCCAGGGGAACATAACACAAATGAAACAAACAATAGAAGGACTTAAGAGCAGACTGGATAAGGTACAAGAGACTGTTAATGGAATAGAAATCAGAGAAAAAGAATACAGAGAAGTTGACACAGAGACAGATAAAAGGATCTCTAGGAATGAAAGAATATTAAGAGAACTGTGTGACCAAACCAAATGGAACAATATTCACATTATAGGGGTATCAGTAAAAGAAGACAGAGAAAAAATGATAGAAAGTGCCATTGAAGAAATAATTGCTGAAAACTTCCCCAAGCTTGGGGAGGAAATAGTCTCTCAGACCATGGAATCCCACAGATCTCCCAACACAAGGGACCAAAGGAGGACAACACCAAGACATACAATAATTGAAATGGCAAAGATCAAAGACAAGGACAGGGTATTAAAAGCAGCCAGAGAGAGAAAAAATATCACCTACAAAGGAAAACCCATCAGGCTATCATCAGATTTCTTAACAGAAACCTTACAGAACAGAAGAGAATGGCATGATATATTTAATGCAATGAAGCAGAAGGGTCTTGAACCAAGAATACTGTATCTAGCATTATTATAACTTAAATTTGAAGAAGGGATTAAATAATTTCCATATTATCAAAAGCTGAGAGAATTTACCTATCACAAACCACCTCTGTAGGGTATTTTAAAGGGACTGCTCTTGATGGAAATACTCCTAAGGCTAAATAGATGACAACAGAGAAAATAAAATCACAGCAAAGAAAGAAGACCAACCAAATACTAACTAAATGCAAAATAAAATCAGATATCCACAAAAGCAGTCAAGGGAAACACAAAAAAGAGTACAGAATAAAACACATAACATATAAAGAATGGAGGAAGAAGAAGAGGAAGGGAGAGAAATGAAGAATCATCACACTGTGTTTATAATAGTGTAATAAGTGACTTAAGTTTAGACAGATAATAAAGAAGATAGACTTCAACCTTTGGTGACCATGAATTCAAAGCTGGAAATGACAATAAGTACATATATTTTGATAATCACCCTAAATGTAAATGATCTGAATGCACAAATGAAAAGACACAGAGTAATAAAATGGATAAAAATGCAAGAGCCATCTATATGCTGCTTACAAGAGACTCAACTGAAACACAAATACAGAGACTTAAAAGTGAAGGGATGGAAATACATATTTCATGCAAACAATAGGGAGAAAAAAGCAGATATTGCAGTACTTGTATCAGACAAAATAGATTTCAAAACAAAGAAAGTAATGAGATAAAGCAAGATATTACATAACGATGAAGGGGTCAGCCCAACAAGAGGATATAATCTTTATAAATATATATGCATCCAATACAGGAGCACCAACATATGTGAAACCAATACTAACAGAAATAAAGGAGGAAATAGAATTCAATGCATCATTCTAGGAGAATTCAACACAACACTCACTCCATAGGACAAATCAACCAGGCAGAAAATAAGTAAGGACACAGAGGCACTGAACAACACACTAAAACAGATGGCCCTAAAGGACATCTACTGAAATCGAAACACAAAATCAGCAGGATACACATTCTTCTCAAGTGCACATGGAAAATTTTCCAGAATAGACCACATACTAGGCCCCAAAAAGAGCCTCAGTAAATTCAAAAGACTGAAATTCTACCAGTGAACTTCTCAGATCACAAGGGTATAAAACTGGAAATAAATTGTACAAAGAAAACAAAGAGGCTTACAAACACATGGAGGCTTAATAGCATGTTCCTAAATAATCAATGGATCAGTGACCAAATTAAAACAGAGATGAAGCAATATATGGAGACAAAGGAAAACAACAGCACAACACTCCAACTTCTGTGGGACACAGCAAAGGCAGTTCTAAGAGGAAAGTATATAGCAATCCAGGCCTATTTAAGAAGGAAGAACAATCCCAAATGAATAGTCTTAATTGACAATTATTGGAACTGGAAAAAGAAGAATAAATGAGACCTAAAGTCACCAGAAGGAGGGACACAATAAAGATCAGAGAAGAAATAAATAAATTGAGTAGAATAAAACAATAGAAAAAGTCAATGAAACCAAGAGCTGGTTCTTTGTGAAAATCAACAAAATAAACTCCTAGCCAGACTTATTATGAGAAAAAGAGAATGTACATGCATAAACAGAAGCAAAAATGAGAAAGAAAAAATCCCGATGGGCACCAGAGAAATACAAAGAATTATTAGAGAATACTATGAAAATCTTTTATGCCAACAAATTGGATAACCTAGAAGAAGTGGACAACTTTCCAGAAGAATACTACCTTCCAAGACTGAACCAGAAGAAACATAATATCTAAAAAGATCAATTACCAGCAACAAACTTGAATAAGTAAGCAAAAAACTACCCAAGAACAAAACCCCCACAGCAGATGGCTTCACCACTGAATTTTATCAGACATTTAGAGAAGACCTAATACAAATTCTCCTAAAAGTTTCCCAAAAAATAGAAGTGGAGGGAATGCTTCCAAATTCGTTCTATGAATCCAACATCACTCTAATATCAAAACCAGGCAAATACCATACAAAAGAGAAAATTACAAACCGATATCCCTGATGAAAGTAGATTACTCAACAAAATATTAGGAAACTGAATTCAAAACTACATCAAGAGGATCAAACACCATGATCAAGTGGGATTCATCTCAGGGATTAAAGGAGGGTAGAACATTTGAAAATACATCAATATCATCCTCTATATCAACAAAAAGAAGGACAAAAATCACATGATCATCTCCATAGATGCTGAAAACGCAGTCAACAAAATTCAACATCCATTCATGATGAAAACTTTCAACAAAATGGGTATAGAAGACAAGTACCTCAATATAATAAAGGCTGTATATGGCAAACCCACAGCCAATATCATACTTAACAGTGAGAAGCTGAAACCTTTTACCCTAAGATCAGGAAGAAGGCAGGGATGCCAACACTTCCCACTTTTATTCAACATACTACTGAAGGTCCTAGCCATGGCAATCAGACAAAACAAAGAAATACAAGGCATCCAGATGGTAAGGAAGAAATCTAACTGTAACTATTTGCAGATGACATGATAGAGTATATAAAAAACCCTAAAGAATCTACCACAAACTACTAGTTCTAATATCTGAATTCAGCAAGTTGCAGGATACAAAATTAAAACACAGAAATCTATTGCATTCCTATACACTAATGATGAAGTAGCAGGAAGAGAAATCAGGAAAACAATTACATTCACACTTTCATAAAAAAGAATATACCTAAAAATAAACCTAACCAAGGAAGTGAAAGACCTATACCCTGAAAACTGCAAGACACTCTTAAGAAAAATTAAAGAGGATGGTAACAAATGGAAATTAATTCCATGCTCTTGGGTAGGAAGAATGAATATTGTCAAAATGGCCATCCTGCCTAAAGCAATCTACAGATTCAATGCAATCCCTATCAAAATACCAACAGCATTCTTCAACAAACTGGAACAAGTATTTCTAAAATTATATGGAACCAGAAAAGACCATGAGTAGCCAAAGCAATCCTGAGAAGGAAGAATAAAGCAGGGAGGATCTCGCTTCCCAACATCAAGCTCTACTACAAAGCCACAGTAATCAAGACAATTTGGTACTGGCACAAGAGCAGACCCAGAGACCAGTGGAAACAACTAGGTAGCCAAATACTAACCCAAACATATATGGTCAGTAAATATACAATAAAGGGGCCATGGACATACAATGGGGAAATGACAGCCTCTTCAACAGCTGGTGGTGACAAAACTGGACAGCTACATGTAAGAGAATGAAACTGGATCATGGTCTAACCCCATACACAAAAGTAAACACAAAATGGATCAAAGACCTGAATGTAAGTCCTGAAACCATAAACTCTTAGAAAAAACAAAAGCCAAAATCTCTTGGATATAAACATGAGCAACTTCTTCATGAGCATATCTCCCTGGGCAAGGGAAACTAAAGCAAAAACGAACAAGTGGGGCTACATCAAACTCAAAAGCTTCTGTAGAGCAAAGGACACCATCAGTAGAACAAAAAGACATCATACAGTATGGGAGGATATATTCATAAATGACATATCTGATTGAGGTTAACAGTGAAAATATATAAAGAACTCATACACCTCAACAAACAGAAAACAAATAATCCAATTAAAAAATGGGCAGAGGACCTAAACAGTTCTTCAAAGAAGAAATTCAAATGAAAAGATGCTCCACATCACTAGTCATCAGGGAAATGCAAATTATAACCACAATGAGATATCACCTCACACCAGTAAGGATCATCACCAAACAAGACAAACAACAAATGTTGGTGAGGTTGTGGAAAAAGGGGAACCTCCTACACTGCTGGTGGGAATGTAAATTAGTTCAACCATCCATCGTGGAAAGCCGTATGGAGGTTCCTCAAAAAACTGCAAAGAGAAATGCCATTTGACCCAGGAATTCCACTCCTAGGAATTTACCCTAAGAATGCAGCAGCCCAGTTTGAAAAATAGATATGCACCCCTATGTTTATCACAGCACTATTTACAATAGCTAAGGAATGGAAGCAACCTAAGTGTCCATCAGTAGATGAATGGACACAGAACATGTGGTACATATACACAATGGAATATTATTCAGCCATAAGAAGAAAATAAGTTTTACCATTTGCAACAACATGGATGGAGCTACAGGGTATTATGCTCAGTGAAATAAGCCAGGTGGAGAAAGACAAGTACCAAATGATTTCACTCATATGTGGAGTATAAGAACAAGGAAAAAACTGAAAAAAAAAAAAAAACAGCAGCAGAATCACAGAACGCAAGAATGGACTAACAGTTACCAAAGGGAAAGGGACTGGGGAGGATGGGTGGGAAGGGAGGGATAAGGGGGTGGGAAAGAAAGGAGGCATTATGATCAGCATGTATAATGGGGAGGCATGGGGACAGCTGTGCAACACGGAAGACAAGCAGTGATTCTACAGTGACTGGAACAGTGACTGTAATGGGGTTTCTGGGGGTACTTGGTGATGGGGGTAGTCTAATAAACATAATGATCCTCATGTAATTGTCGATTAATGAAACCAAAATAAAAACAAACAAACAAACAAATAAATAAATAAATAAAATGGTCAGAGGATCTGAACTAACACTTCTCCAAAGAAATTCAGTTGTCCAACAGACACATGAATAAATGCTCCATATTGCTAATCATCAGAGAAATGCAAATTACAACCACAGTGAGATATCACCCCACACCTGTTAGGATGGCCACCATCCAAACGACAAACAACAACAAATGTTGGGGAGGATGTGGAGAAAGGGTAACCTTCCTACACTGCTGATGGGAATGTAAATTAGTTCAACCTTTGTGGAAAGCAGTATGGAGTATCCTCAAAAAACTCTAAATGGAAATACCATTTGACCCAGAAATTCTACTCCTAAGAATTTACCCTAAGAGTGCAGGAGCTCAGCTTGAGAAAGACATATGCACCCCTATGTTTATCACAGCACTACTTACAACAGGCAAGAAATGGAAGCAAGCTAAGTGTCTATATGTAGATGAATGGATGAAGAAGATGTGGTACATATACACAATGGAATATTATTCAGCCATAAGAAGCAAACAAATCTTACCAGTTGCAACAACATGGATCGAGGTAGAGGGTATTATGCTCAGTGAAATAAGCCAGGTGGAGAAGACAAGTATCAAATGATTTCACTCATTTGTGGAGTATAAGCACAAAGAACAACCTGAAGGAACAAAACAGCAGCAGACTCACAGAACCCATGAATGGAGTAACTATTACCAAAAGGGAAAGAGACTGGGGATGATGGGTCAGATGGGAGGAATAAGGGGGAAAAGGGGGCATTACAAAAAGCACACATAATATAGGGGCATCACGGGGAAGGCAGTACAACAGCGAGAACTCAACCAGGGATTCTTTAGCATCTTACTACGCTGATGGACAGGGAGTATAATGAGGTTTGTGGTGGGGACTTGATAATGGGGGAAGTCTAGTAACCACAATATTGCTCATGTAACTGTACAGTAGTGATACCAAAGTCATAAAAAAAGTAGGCAAATAATAGTGAGAGTAGCTATGAAATAAATTACCAGTTGAATTTCATCCAGCCTAAGCAGTCATATTAATACTGCTGATACAGCATTGCTACAGAAGTATGGGTGTTATATTTCCAAATATGGTTTCTCTGTAAAACCCTTGCTCTGCACAAGCATAATATCAAAATTCTCATTCCCATTTTAACAATATAGCTACATGTTTCTTTGCTCTGACTGTAATTACTTAGAGGAAAATCAGTACCATAAAGTACACATTTATCATCATATGTTGTTCTTCCCATTTTTGGTCCTGCATTTGTGAGCTTGCATTCAGCCAGAAGATTATTATTATCCAATTATAAACAGCCAAAAAATAGTAAATTATGCATTTGAAAGCCCTGCTGGCTGACATTTTTTAAAGTTCAATGAACTTTTTTTTTCTGTAGTAGAAATGTGCTGCAAGCACTCAAGTTCTGAAATCTGATTCCCATTTAGATGTTTTTGAAAGGTAAGTGCAATGAGTCCCCATTAATTTTTCATAGCCTAAGTATGCCACACTTTAACACTGACATCTTGTAGTTATTTGTCCTACCTTTAAAGAGTAACTTGTAATCAGATAGGCGTACTCTAAAAGGTGCATTAAGCTTTATTATGCCTTACTTTGTCTTTACAAATACAATTGTAAGTGATATATTAATTTACAAGTGTATTTGCTTTACTCTTTAAAGTGTGGACAGCAGTACGCATATGAAAATTTGTAACTAAGCCAAAAATTAATGATATGCTTTACCAATAATGTAAAACTTTCAAGATACTGGAAATCTGTGACATATGCCTTTTACATTTATGAGAATACACAATATTATGTTTTAAAGTTCTATATTTTCATAAATGCCTCATTAGCTTTCCTATTGTTCTCAGATGTAAAGCTGTAAAAAGTAACTTTTGTTTCCTTGTCTGTTATGAGAAATCTTTTAAACTCACTGAAAGAATTAAAGCTTTTAGAATGTGTGCATGGCAGAAATATTCAAAACATTTTATTCCATTTGTGGTAAGTTGTCATGGTATAATTAAGACTGGAGAGGGAAAAGAAAAAACAAAATAGGGTCAGCCTATAATCATACTCTCTAACACTAAATATGAATAATGGCATCTTTGGATTTGTTTTTTAGTTCTTGCTTATGAATAAAAGTTAGAAAGCTAGGGGAGCCAAGATGGAGGCATGAGTATGGCAGTGGAAATCTCCTCCCAAAACCACATATATTTTTGAAAATACACCAAATACAACTATTCCTAAAAGAGAGACCAGAAGATACACTACAACAGTGAGGCTACATCTACATCTGTGGAAACCCAATGCCTCATGAAGTGGGTAAGATACAAGCCGCAGCCTGGCAGGAACCGAGTGTTCCCCCCCCACCACAACTCACAGGTGGGAGGGATGGAGTTGGAGTGGGGAGGGAGTGGGATCCCAGGACTGCTAAATACCCAGCCCTAGTCATCCACACTGGGAGCACAGACACACAGTGTGTGGTGCGCTGGATAATAGGGAAACAGAAGAGTAAAATCTGTGAGAGGGTCCCCTCAGCCAGTGACCCTGGGAGAAAAGAAAAGAGAGTGCTTTTTGTAAGTCTTAAAGGGACAGGAGACTCCCAGCTGGACAGAAGAGACCCGGCACACTCAGCTCAGCAGCTGGGTATCCTGGGAAACTGTGGGTGCCCTAACCCCTTGGAGGCAGTACAGCTCTGAGGCCCCTCACGGTGATAAACAGCCTTCTATCCATTCCCCCACTGGCATGGACCCACCATAGCAGGGGAGCAGCCTGAGAGCAGCCACACCCACAGCAAGATCCCAGAGCCTCCTCCACAGCTGCCCAGGCCAGAATCAAAGGCCCCACTGGGGTGAAGCTGCTCAGCACAAGCCACTAGGGGTCACTGTTCTTGCAGGACAGGAAGGTGACCAGCAAGCAAGAAGGGACTTTGTTCTCCCAGCTGTTCTGCCAACTGCCCATGAGTACCTCTATTGCCATGAAAAGGCAGAAGAATTTGATCCAGAGAAGAATAATGCAGACAACCACTGAGGGAAAGCCTGGGGAGATAGATTTAACCAATTTTTCTGAAAAAGAATTCAAAATAATGGTCATAACCTTGTTGATGGAGCTGCAGAGAAATATGCAGGAGGTAATGGATAAAGTTGGGAGGGAGAATATGGAAATAAAACAATCTCTGGAAGTACTTAAGAGCAGACTGGATGAGGTGTAAGAGGCCATTAATGAAATAGAAATCAGAGAACAAGAACACAGAGAAGCTGAGGCAGAGAGAGATAAAAGGATCTCCAGGAATGAAAGAATATTAAGAGAACTGTGTGACCAATCCAAATGGAACAATACTCACATTATAGGGGAAGCAGAAGAAGAAGAGAGAGAAATGGATAGAAAGCATATTTGATGAAATAATTGCTGAAAACTTCCCCAAATTGGGGAAGGAGATAGTCTCACAGACCATGGAAGCCCACAGAACTCCCAACACGAGGGATCCAAGGACAACACCAAGACACGTAATAATTAAAACAGGAAAGATCAAGGACAAGGACAGAGTATTAAAGGCAGACAGAGAGAGAGAAAAAAGGCCAACTACAAAAGAAAACCTACCAGGCTATCATCAGACTTCTCAGCAGAAACCTTACAGGCCAGAAGAGAATGGCATGATATATTTAATGCAATGAACCAGAAGTGCCTTGAACCCAAGATACTGTATCCAGCACAATTAACATTTAAATATGAAGGAGGGATTAAACAATTCCCAGACAAGCAAAAGTTGAGGGAATTTGCCTCACACAAACCATGTCTACAGGGCATTTTAGAGGGACTGCTATAGATGGAAGCACTCCTAAGGCCAAATAGATGTCACCAGAAAAAATAAAATCACTGCAAAGAAAGCAGAACAATCAAATACTAACAAAAGGCAAAAAATAAAGTCAACTACCCACAAAAGCAGTCAAAAGAAACACAAAAGAGTACAGAATAAAACACATAACATATAAAGAATGGAGGAGGAGGAATAAGAAGGGAGAGAAATAAAGAATCATCAGACTGTGCTTATAAAAGCTTAACAAATAACTTAAGTTAAACAGTTAGATAGTAATGAAGCTACCCTTGAACCTTTGGTAACCACGAATCTAAAGCCTGAAATGGCAATAAGCACATACCTATCGATAATCACCCTAAATGCAAATGGAATTAATGCACCAATCAAAAGACATACAGTCACTGAATGAATAAGAAAACAAGACCCATTTATATGCTGGTTACAAGAGACTCACCTCAAACCCAAACACATGTCCAGAAAAAAGTCAAGGGATGGAAAAAAATATTTGATGCAAACAACAGGGAGAAAAAAGCAGGTGTTACAGTACTAGTATCAGACAAAATAGACTTCAGAACAAAGAAAGTAACAAGAGATAAAGAAGGACATTACATAATGATAAAGGGCTCAGTCCAACAAGAGGATATAACCATTATAAATATACATGCACCCAATACAGGGGCACCAACATATGTGAAACAAATACAAACAGAATTAAAGGAGGAAATAGAATGCAATGCATTCATTCTAGGAGACTTCAACACACCACTCACTCCAAAGGACAGATCAAACAGACAGAAAATAAGTAAGGTCGCAGAGGCACTGAACAACACACTAGAACAGATGGACATAATAGACATCTGCAGAACTCTACACCCAAAATCAACAGGATGCACATTCTTCTCAAGTACACATGGAACACTTTCCAGAAGAGATGACATACTAGGCTCCCAAAAGAGCCTCAATATATTCAAAAAGACTGAAATTCTACAAAGCAACCTCTCAGACCACAAAGGTATAAAACTAGAAATAAATTGTACAAAGAAAGCTAAAAGTCTCACAAATAAATGGAGGCTTAACAACATGCTCCTAAATAATCAATGAATCAACAACCAAATTAAAATAGAGATCAAGCAATATATGGAGAAAAATGACAACAACACAAAGCCCCAACTTCTGTGGGATGCAGCAAAAGCAGTTCTAAGAGGAAAGTATATAGCAACACAGGCCTATTTAAAGAATGAAGAACAATCCCAAATTAATGGTCTAAAGTCACAATTATCAAAATTGGAAAAAGAACAAATGAGACCGAAAGTCAGCAGAAGGAGGGACATAATAAAGAGTAGAGAAGAAATAAATAAAATTGAGAAGAATAAAACAATAGAAAAAATCAATGAAACCAAGACCTGGTTATTTGAGAAAATAAACAAAATAGATAAGCCCCTAGCCAGACTTATTAAGAGAAAAAGAGAATCAACACACATCAAAAGAATCAGAAATGAGAAAGGAAAACTCAAGATAGACCCCACAGAAATACAAAGAATTATTAGAGAATACTATGAAAACCTATATGCTAACAAGCTGGCTAATCTAGAATAAATGGACAACTTCCAAGAAAAATAAAACCTTCCAAGAATGACCAAGGAAGAAACAGAAAATCTAAACAGACCAACTACCAGCAATAAATTTAAAGCAGTAATCAGAAAACTACCCAAGAGCAAAAGCCCCAGGCCAGATGGATTTACCTAGGAATTTTATTAGACATACAGAGAAGACATAATGCCCATTCCCCTTAATGTTTTCCAAAAAATAGAAGAGGATGGAATAACTCCCAAACTCATTCTATGAAGCCAGCATCACCCTAATACCAAAACCAGGCAAAGAACCCACCTAAAAAGACAATTACAGACCAATATCCCTGATAAACATAGATGCAAAAATACTCTACAAAGTATTAGCAAACTGAATTCAAAAATACATCAGGAGGATCATAGACCATGACCAAGTGGGATTCATCTCAGGGATGCAAGAATGGTACAACATTCAAAAATCCATTAATATCATCCACCACTTAAAATGACAGAAACCACGAGATCATCTCCATAGATGCTGAAAAAGCATTCGACAAAATTCAACATCCATTCATGATAAAAACTCTAAACAAAATATGTATAGAGGACAAGTACCTCAATATAATAAAGGCCATATATATTAAACCCACAGTCAACATCATACTGAACAGCGAGAAGCTGAAAGCTTTTCCTCTAAGATGGGGAACAAGACAGGGATGACCACTCTCCTCACTGTTATTCAACATAGTTCTGGAGGTCCTACATATGGCAATTAAACAAAACAAAGAAATACAAGGAATCCAGATTCGTAAAAAAGAAGTTAAACTGTCACTATTTGCAGATGAAATGATATTGTACATAAAAAACCCTAAAGACTCCTCTCCGAAACAACTAGAATTAATATCGGAGTTCAGCAAAGTTGCAGGATACAAAAGTAATACACAGAAATCTGTGGCTCTCCTATGCACTAACAAATGAAATAACAGAAAGAGGAACTCAGGAAAAATATTAAATTCACAATTGCATCAAAAAGAATAAAATACCTGGGAATAAACCTAACCAAGGAAGTGAAAGACCTATACCCTGAAAACTTTAAGACACTCTTAAGAGAAATTAAAGAGGACACTAACAAATGGAAACTCATCCCATGCTCTTGGCTAGGAAGAACTCATATTGTCAAAATCGCCATCCTGCCCAAAGGAATCTACAGATTCAATGTAATCCCTATCAAATTACCAACAGCATTCTTCAACGACCTGGAACAAATAGCTCAAAAATTCATATGGAAGCAACAAAGACCCTGAATAGCCAAAGCAATCCTGAGAAGGAAGAATAAAGTGGCTGTATCTTGCTCCCCATCTTCAAACTCTACTACAAAGCTACAGTAACCAAGACAATTTGGTACTGGTACAAGAACAGACCCACAGACCAGTGGAACAGAATAGGGACTCCAGACATTAATCCAAACATATACGGTCAATTAATATACAATAAAGGAGCCATGGACATACAATGGGGAAATGACCGCCTCTTCAACAGCTGGTGTTAACCAAACCGGACAGCTACATGTAAGAGAACGAAACTGGATCATTGTCTAACCCCATACACAAAATTAAATTCAAAATGGATCAAAGACCTGAATGTAAGTCATGAAACCATAAAACTCTTAGAAAAAAACATAGGCAAAAAAACCCTTGGACATAAACATGAGCGACTTCTTAATGAACATATCTCCCTGGGCAAGGGAAGCTAAAGCAAAAATGAACAAGTGGGACTATATCAAGCTGCAAAACTTCTGTATAGCAAAGGACACCATCAGTAGAACAAAAAGGCATTCTACAGTATGGGAGAATATATTCATAAATGACACATCTGATAAAGGGTAGACATCCAAAATATATAAAGAGCTCATGCACCTCAAGAAATAAAAAGCAAATAATCCAATTAAAAAATGGGCACAGGAGCTGAACAGACAGTTCTCCAAAAAAATTCAGATGGCCAACAGACACATGAAAAGATGCTCCACATCGCTAGTCATCAGAGATACGCAAATTAAAACCACAGTGCGATATCACCTCACGCCAGTAAGGATCGCCACCATCCAAAAGACAAACAACAACAAATGCTGGTGAGGTTGTGGAGAAAGGGAAACCCTCCTACACTGCTGGTGGGAATGTAAATTAGTTCAACCATCGTGGAAAGCAGTATGCATGTTCCTCAAAAAGCTCAAAATAGAAATACAATTTGACCCAGGAATTTCACTTCTAGGAATTCACCCTAACAAGACAGCTGCCCAGTTTGAAAAAGACAGATGCATCCCTATGTTTATTGCAGCACTATTTACAATAGCAAAGGAATGGTAGCAATCTAAGTGTCCATCAGTAGATGAATGGATACAGAAGATGTGGTACATATACACAATGGAATATTATTCAGCCATAAGAAGAAAACAAATCCTACCATTTGCAACAACATGGATGGACCTAGAGGGTATTATGCTCAGTGAAATAAGCCAGGAGAGAAAGACAAGTACCAAATGATTTCACTCATATGTGGAGTATAAGAACAAAGAAAAACTGATGGAACAAAACAGCAGCAGAATCACAGAACCCAAGAATGGACTAACAGTTACCAAAGGGAAAGGGACAGGGGAGGATGGGTGGGAAGGGATTGATAAGGGGTGGGGGAAAGAAAGGGGCATTACGACTAGCATGAATAATGTGGGTGGAGGCACGGGGAGTGCTGTGCAGCACAGAGAAGACAAGTAGTGATTCTACAGCATCTTACTACACTGATGGACAGTGACTGTAATGGAGTTTGTTGGGAGGACTTGGTGAAGTGGGTAGTCTAGTGAAGATAATGTTTCTCATGTAATTGAAGATTAATGATACCAAAAAGAGTTAGAAAGCATTTAGAGAAATCTTGCTCATTTTTTCTTTTTGAGTCTTTTAACTCAATAGATCTTTTAATGGGTTACAATTTTTAGCAACTTTACAAATACTTTTTTCTTTTTGATAAAGTTATGTAGAGTTTTTATTTGCTAACTTTTTTTTACCTATTTAGTTTTATGGAGAAATATTTTTAATTAATTTATAGCTTTTCATTTTATAGGTTGTCTAGGATATTACTTGGGAACCCAATTATCAAAGCAACATAGATGTTTATGTTAAAAACTCCCTGACATCCTACTCTTCAGCTTTTGGAACTAATATACCTGGCAAGAAGTGTTTTCTCTCCTCAAACTCCCCTGAATTACTGTTCATCTCGGCCCTGACTTTTGGACTTTTAGAATTCCTTGATCATCTGTGCATTTTCCAATTTTAGCAACAATTGTGTTAAGTCAGTTCAACCAAAATCCCCTATTCTCCATATCTGTTCACCCTCATTATCTAATCAGGTTACTCATCTTTCATAATTCTCCCAGGTGATGCCTAATCACCATGGCGTGCCTTCAGCAAGAACTTTGTTAAGTCAGTTTAGTCAGAATCCCCCTTACCTGTGATATTTCCTGTTAGTAATTTTCCATTCACCAATTCCTACCCTACCCTTAGTTGTAAATTCCCACCTGCCCATGCTATATTGAATTGAGCCTTGTTCTATACAATAGCCCCCCTTATCCATGGTTTCATTTTACAGTTTCAATTACTTATAGTCAACCACAGTCCACAGGCAGGTGACCCTCCTTCTGACATATCATCACAAGGTCAATAGTAGCCTAATGATATATCACAATGCCTATGCCATTCACCTTACTTTGTCTCATCACACAGGCATTTTATCATCTCATATCATCACAAGAAGAACAGTATAGTACAATAAGACATATTGAGAGAGAGAGCTCACATTTACATAACTTGCATTACAGTACATTGCTATAATTAGTCTATTTTTTATTAGTTATTATTAATCTTTTACTACATCTAATTTATAAAGTAAACTTTGTCATATGTATGTATATACAGGAAAAATCATAGTATATATATGGCACTATCTGCAGTTTCAGGCATCCACTGGGGGTCTTGCAATGTATCCCCCATAGATAAGGGGGGACTTACAGTACAGGTCTCTTTATCTATTATAACAGTTACGAATAACATCTGATTTAACCACTTTAACTACTCTCTAGCTCTCTTTATTCCTTGACAAACCTCTACAATTTTGATCGCATATTTCATCTATATGTGGCATTACACAGCTCTAGCAGGTAAATATCATTTTCTCTACCTAAACTCTTACCCCTGCCCTTTCTTTAAGAGCAGCAAAACCTTTTCTGCTGAAATATCCATCTTTCCACCTCAGTCCATATAATTTTTTTGTTGAGCTATAAGCTTACTTACTAGATGTCTATTACTCCATCTTGCTGTGATCAACTTACCCAAACTGGGTCAGTCTTTATTTCAATTAGCACATTTTTATTATTGAGTTACCTAGGAGAGAAATGGGGAATTTCCAACCAATTAATGGATTTTTAATGGTGGTGATAACAGAGCTATTAATATGCTAACATAAAACATTGATATTAGGCCTAGTCATTGAAATAGTTTTTACTTTTCAAGAATTATTTCCTGAATGAACACACCAGAAGATACTTAATTTATGGAACTATTTTAGCTTTTCTGTTCTATTTTCAAGGACTTTTGATTGTAAGTGACAAAAATAAAGTTAGGCACAAAATGAAATTTACTGAAAGTATCCCAGGGCCTTACAATACAATCAAAATATGGGAAGTGAAAGAACAAAGGATAGCCAGTACTCTACCAATTTCCATCAGTACTCTTTATCTCATGTCTCTACTCTCTACATGTCCAGTGTTTTTGTCTCTCTCACTTAAGAATGACTTTTTATGCAGAGAAGAAAACATATTTCAACCTCTCTTTATGTCTTGCTGATTGATGTAGAATCCCAGAAAGACATTATGCCAAATTTGTTAAACCTCAAATTTTAATATCCTATGGAAAAATTGGAAGAAAAACTGACCATTAGCCATGAGTATGATCTTTCAGAATTAAAATATTGCTAACCAAGCCATTGACAATCTTTTAAAGAAAACTAGAAATAGCTGTGAGGATAAGAAAAAATGCAAGTTATATAACTTACCAAAAACAATTTCAGGCTTAGAGATATATTAGTGCTAAATATGTGCCAATATAAAAAAGTATCCACTGCATAAATTCAACTTACATTTTTTCTCTTAAAGGGAGCTAATGATAATTTCTATAGAGACAATTAATTTTTTACAAAGCAGCTGGCTTTAAGACAATTTGGTAGATCTATAAATAAAAACTTGTTTTTTTAATCAAGAATATGTGATGTATTATAATTTGCCTTTAGAGTCAAAGTAATATTATGGAACATATATCAATCCCAAGTTTAGTTTTAATATCCCCCTTGTATTTTGGTCATCAATGCATACAAAATAATCCTACTGTTTAGAGTTGCAGTATTTTTTAACTGACATTGTAAACAGCAACTGAGCATTTTACTGATGCCACTCTTTGGAAAATATCATGGCAGGTAGAATTAATTTGGAATTTTGTTTAATTTTGTTCATTTTTGGGGAAATTTGCACATGTCCTTTCTAAAGCTATGATGATTTCAGTTTTTAAGAAAGCACAAAAGGCATACTATATCAGAAGTCTACTTTTGAATTGATACTACTAAGCAATTTTTCAATTATATATGGCCCCATACAGTGAGGGAAAAAGTTTATTTAATAATTTTCTCAAGTGATTATTCTGAATTTAAAATTGAAAATTAATATAACTTAATCTGCCTGTTGTTAACTATTAATATTCATCATAATAATCATTTCTAATATCTCAGGGAAAAATAAATGATCTTAACACAAAAGGGCAATTAGATACATGACTTAAATTTTCAAGAGAGATTGAAATATTAATTTTGAAATAAATTGCTCTCATGATTTACAGTTATCACCAGGACCTTGTGTTCAAAAATAATAATTTAAGTTTTTTCTTACTTTAAGACTTTAGGTGAAACCTTCAGATATAAATGTGTTGAATACAAATATTAATTGGAATTATTTTCACTTTTTATACAAATTAGAACATAGTGTGATGAAAAATTATGACTGCTGGATTCTGGCTTTTCATATCTATCCTTGATAAAATTTTCTTGGTTTAAATTGATTCACGTACTTGAGTTTTTAGATCTTACTTTAAAAATAGCTAAATAGATAATGTAACTATCTTCCTTGAAAATTTGCTGAAGTGTAATTAGTAAACCTATAAAACAGAAAGACCCTAACTTGTCATGAAGGGTGTTGCAAGAGATTTAATAATTCAAAATTTCTTTAGAAAAAAATCAAGATACATAAAATGTAATTTTTGCAATTTTTTGTATTCTGTGAGGATTAACTTCTCCTTACAAATAGTAAATGCAAAGAAAATAGTTACCTTGGGTATACTCTAAGTACTTTGAAAACCATAAGTTGCTACATAAATATGAGGTGTTGCTAGGATGCAATATAATATCCTTAGGCAGAAAAATAGATATGAGCAGGGTGGAGATAGAATAAGCCATTAAAATCCACTAAAAGGGACTTGAAGAGTTAATCAATTAAAACTAAAGTGCCCCAAAAGACTCACAGAGTTAATGAGTTAATCAGTTGAGGCTCCAAAGGCCAGAAGTAACTTGGAATGTCCAGATATTCTCCAGATAAAGAAAAGTATCTCAACATAGCCCACATCTTCATTCTGTCAATCAGATCATGCTATTGTAACATTTACTTTACCCTGCTAAAAGGCCCAGCTTATTCTTTAATTTAACCTATATGCTATTTTTCCCTTCTCCAAGCCCTAATCAAGTAATCTGCAACCTGGGGCAGGAGACAAGCATCATGATTAATTTTCCAAACAAGCCCAGATATAAACAGCATTGTAAGACCAAGAAAGATTCCATATTAAAGTGAAGATTCCATTTTAAAAGCCAGGGAGTTAGGAAGTAAGATTCCTAACATATTCCTTAGCAAACAGACAATAACTCAGCCCACCTTGGGGGCAGGGCTGATGGTCTTGATTTATACGTTAGAAGAGGGAATCTGCTATCCTGTGGAGGAACCAGATCAATAAATTTCTTGCATTAATTTTGCAGAATTACCTGGAGGACTGATAATAGAAGAGAACAGATGTAATGTATCTCACCAAAGATAAACATCTTGAGTCCACTTAACAAGTCTATACCCCCTAGCCCTTTGTCACATTCTTGAAAAATCCTTAAAAGGGGAAACCCCAATCTTTCAGAGCACAGCCTCTCTGAGGACACCCACACTTTCTGTCTCTTTAAGCACATAGCTTCAAATAAAACTTTTACTCATCTTCACTACTGTGTCTCTGCCCTTCAATTCTTTATTGCACTGGGGACAAGAACTGAGGAAAATAAACATCTTCCCCCTAATAATACGAGCATCTTTCGTTCTAATACCCGGTTTTAGTCCCTGGCTCCTGACACAAGAAACACTAGATCCTTGGGATCCATGGAGTGGTGAGTGCCTTTCTGTATACTAATAAGGTGTCATTAGGTGGCCCCCTAGATACTTTCAGGATAGGAGCTGGTTGCCATAGTAACCATACTTGTTGATTTGATGGTTAGAACTTTCAGCCCTACCTCAAGATGAGAAAAGGAGCTAGATATCAAGTTAATCACCAAAGGCTAATGATTTAATTGATCATTCCAACATAATGTAAACTCCATAAAAACCCTTAACAAGAGGATTTGTGGAACTTCTACCTGAAATTGTTAAAGAAAAATGAATAACAATTACTTTTATCCATTTTACTTCAGAGATTACAAGTTTTCTCAAATTATATTTCTTCTTTATTATAATTATTAGGCAAGAATATAAAACAATTTGTTTTCAATATTACTTGCTAAGACTTATGAAAAAATTATTCTGCATTATCCTCTTTGAATATATAGTTAAGATCATATTATTTCAGGGAAATAGTCTTTCTGACACTAAGAAAATTGCATATGCATTAAACATTTGTACACAAGGTCAGTCTGAAGGACTATAGTAAGTATAAATCATTCCTGGGACTAGTTATCCAGCTGACTATGTTCTACATAACTTTTAAAGGTAATAGCTTATTAAACGAGACACAGATCCCCAAAGAGTTATTTCTGATTGTTAGGGTAGCATGATGAAATAGCCAAATTGGACTTAAATTCTACTGCAATTCCATACCACTTTGAGTTATTTTGCTTTCTAATTTTAAAAGTGGAATGGATCAGGTTAAATCAATCATTACATTTTGCCTTACAACTAAAAATATATAAGCATTATAAGTAGCTCCTTATGAAATTGAGTATTCAAAGCTGACATTGATTTTTAACCAGCATAAATGACCTATTACTATTAGCCACTGAAATAGATTTTAACTTTTATTTTAAAAGATCATGTTACTATGAATATGATTTAAAGTATATCATGCTAGTTAAGAAATGATTTTCCTGTAATAATAAAAATAAAATAGTAATAATATTAAAAGATTGTACATTAACTGAATTTCCAAATTAGCTGAATAAAAACAAACACTACATTTCTTAATATTGTTAGGGCAGTTGTTTATTTTCCTCAATTCTTATCCCTGATGCAACAAAGAATTGAAGAGCAGAGACACAATAGTGAAGCATAGTAAAAGTTTATTTAAAGTTATGCACTTAAAGAGAGAAAGTGCAGGTGACCTTAGAGAGGAGGCTCCCTGGAAGGTTGAAAAAGTTTTATTTAAGGTTGTTGGGAAGAATTCAGCTCACAGACACAGGGAATTCAGAGTACAAAGTAAAGAAGAAATTCATTAAAGCAAGAGTGTCAGGGAATGATGGAACAGAGTGATAAAGGAAGTTCATTAAACTGCTACTCAGCATGTGGTACATCCCCTATTAACTCCTTAAGCCAGTGTCACCTGGCAACAAGTGTCCACTTAGATATGTATGGTGTGGGAACTGACTCCCTATCACCCCAGGATTTGGGGGAACCACAGAGCACTAGGTGGAGTGTAATTATGTTCTGCAAACTTCCTAGAGGCAAAGGAAGGAGTATTTCAGGCAGGCTACTAAAGAGCATGACCATATAGCTGCATTCTGTCCAGGTCACACAGGCAACAATCTGCAATTGCAGATCAGAACTCTCAGCAGCCCCTCCCTACTTATCTGAAATAAGACAGAGAGAGTGAAGATGAGCTTCAATCTGTAGGATTAGAATGAAATAGCAAAGTAACAAAGACACCACTGGAAAACTGGTGTTCTATTATCAGTCCTCCAGGTAATTCTGCAAAATTAATACAAGAAATTTATTGATCCTGTTCCTTCCAAGGAGAACAGCTTCCCTCCATGAACATATCAATTAAGATCACCTGCCCTGTCCCCAAGTGGGCTGAGTTATTCTGTTTGCAAAAGAATATGTTAGGAATTGTGGGTAAAATTGCAATATTTCCAGAATCTCTCATCTGGCTTTAGTACATCTCCATAGGATAGGTGTTTCCAGGGGGTAGACAGGAGTAGTCCATCTCCATATAAATAGGTAATTATAAGGGCAAATCAGGACTTATCTGGACCACAGAAGTTGGGTGATGGACTTTTTCTTCTGCAGCTGGGTCATGTGAGACACAGAGGAATGGAAGTTGAGTGCTTGTAAGAAATAAATTAGTTTCTCCCACTTTGTTTATCCCTTTAACTGATTTCAGTTTCAAAAGTATTTTGCCCTGGGATTTTCCCTTGGGAGTTAAACCTGAGGTAGCAGGGTCTCAGAACCTGAAATCTGTCTACATAGGTGGGACTCTTTGGAAGGCTGACCCTAGAGATAGTGGAGAGATGCCTGGAAATCCCCTGTGGATAGTGGGGAGGCCCAGGTTCCTACAGCAGTAGAGGGTGTAGGTTCACCTGGAAGCACCCTATCTGTGGGGCTTCCAATTGGGGAGACCCTAGTGGGGGAATTCACCAAGGGGAAAGCACCTCCTAGAAGGGTGGGTGCTTCACCAGAATTGGGGAAGTGTGGAGACACCAGAAGCTGCAGAATTATCCCCCCATCAGACAGTAGACTTTTTAGAGGCACTGAATGGCCATGTAGCAGCTGGCATTGTACGATCTCTTTTCCTCGAGATAGTGTAAAGGTTATCAAAGAGAGAGAGAGAGGGTTATTGAGGAGAGAGAGATTTTGACTGGAGAGAAACACTTCAGCATTGTTTGAAGGAGTTGGGTGATGACCTATGAGATTCCTTTAAGGAAGACAGACAGTTACTGAGAAAAAGGATCTCACTCTTAGAATATCCCTTAGCAGTGGTGAGTGGGGAGAAAGCAAGAGAAGCTGTGTTGCAGGAGGCTGTGTGGGAGGGGGAGGAAAGAGGAGTGTTTTCAGCCCCAGAGATGGTGCAGGAGGTGTCAGGTGAGGATGAGAGGGTGGGGCCGAGGGCCAATCTGTTGCCAAGGCCACCGCCCAAGGCACCAGACTCTCCTGTATCAAAGCCCTGCCCTGTTGTAATTTAAAAAATAAAAACACAATACCCAAAAGATCCTCCAGGGGAGGAGCGGCCCCATCCCTGGGTTGTGGAGTACTCCATACTCTGCCCCTATACACACCATAAACTAGGGGACATGAGCCTCCAGTATAGGCAGAAGTCATCAGAACCTCTGCCTCCATGGCTTTTAAGTCTCTGGGATATGGGGATGGAAAACATTGTTATGTCTTGTTCTGAAATGAATAGACTGGCTTCCCTGATGACTCACTCTTCCCTCCAGCAGCATTTGGAAACTGCCTATCACACCTCAGGGAATCAGGCACTTCTGGATTGGTTGACATCAGCCATCAGGGCAGTTTGAACTAATCAGGGTGATTTACCATACTTACCCACTAACTGGAAAATGTATGTAGAGCTCCAGCAGGTGTTGTGGGAATTGGGAATGAAAAATATCATCTTTAATATGGACCTCCAGAGTCCTAATGAGGAGTTGTTCATGGTACAAATGAGAAATATGGGGCTCCATACAGCTCCCCCAACTCTCTTTGGGTTCCTAGTGACTATTCTTACCCCCGCCCCACATAGGGCAACCCAAAAGTGAGGTTACTCGTACTTTAGCAGATCTGGGGGAGGTTGAAACAATAAGACCATGGAAGGAAGTATGGACTATGACTGGAAGGAGAGGTGCAAAAGGCCCCATGAAAGTCTCAAGGAACCAGATCTGGGAACCAGGCTGGGATAGTGAAATTAAAAATAAATGGACAGCCCAATAGGATCTTCTTAGAACTGTGGCACCAATTAAAGCCAGAGCAGCAGTTCCAGGTGCTGAGGTCTAAGAAACAGAAGCCAGAGGCAAATCCTCAAGTCTGACCTGAATCCCTGAAAAACAGCCTGAGCGACAGTATACAGGATTTTCCTGGGCCCTCACCTCCACAGAAGGATGATTGGGCATCACATTTCTAATGGGGAAGGAGGATCAAGTCTCCACTTTGAGGGACATGAGGGGATTACAGTCCACATGTACAATTAGCAATTCATTGGTTCCCTGTGAATGTATAATGTCCTAGTGCTGGTGGACACAGGAGCTGAGTGTTCTCTGATTCATGGCAACACTGAGCATTTTCCTGGGATGCCTGCTGCGATAGATGGCTATGGGGGTAAGGAAATTAGAGTGAAGAAGGCCCAAATCTCATTGGGGATAGGGCATTTACACCAAAAGGAGTATACTGTATACATTACTCTCATCCTTGAATATATTTTAGTGGTGGATATCCTGCAGAGTCTGTGGTTATAGACCACCACAGTTCAGACTGAGGGTATGTGTGGTAAAAGCAGTACTGAGGGGGCATGCTAATCACCAACCTGGAGCTCTGCCTGTACCTCAGCAGGTGACAAATACTAAGCAGTGTAAAGAGCCTGAGGGGCACAAGGAAATTGGAGAACCTCTATAGGAGTTGGAGAAGATGAGCATCATAAAGCCCACTCATAGTCCTTTTAATTCTCCAGTGTGGCCAGTGAAAAAGCCAGACAGCATCTGGTGTAGGACCATGGTATACAGGGAAATGAAAAAACACTTTGCATGCTACTGCCCCTTCTATAGTAGCCCTTATGGACACACTAAATCATGAACTAGGGGCAAATCATTATGCTGTGACCTTGCTAATGCTTTCTTTTCTATTCACATAGCACAAGAAAGTCAAGAACAGGTTGCCTTCACGTGGGAAGCCTGGCAGTGAACATTCACTATCTTTCCAAAGGGATACCTCCACAGTTCCACAATTTGCCATGGACTTGTAGCCCACCACTTGGCCACATGGAAGAAACTTCAAGTGGTGCAGCTGTATCACTAGATTGATGATTTATGCTCACGTCAGATTCTCTTGCAGATTTACAAGGGTCAGTTCCTAGATTGCTGCAACATCTACAAAATGAAGTACGGGCTATGAAAAGCACCTGATTTGTCTGTAAAATACCTGCAGGTTCTCTGGTTGGGTAAAACTAAAATTATTCCTGAAGCAGTCATACACAAAGTCCAGGCTTTCCTTACCCCTAACACCATGGGAGTCTTACAAGAGTTTTGGGGTATTTTGGGCTACTGGCGAGTGTTTAGCCCAAACTTGGAATAAATTCTGAAGCCCTTAACCAGTTGGTATGAAAGGGCATCAGGTTGGATTGGTATGAGACACATGCAGCTACTTTTACTGCTGCCATACAAGGCCCTGTGAGCTAGATATTCGTGTAACCAAGGACGGTAATGGATGGGGTCTTTGGCATCAGCCTGAATAGACACACTAACCCATTGAATTCTGGTCACAACTATGGAAAGGAGAAGAGGTCCAGTACACCTTGATAGAGAAACAACTGGCTGCTGTGTACCATGCCTTGCTGGCTACAGAGCCCATCACTGGAACAGCTCTGACAAAGGTAATCAACACATATCCCATCTCGGGGTGCGTGTGAGCCTTGAATCAAAGGGGACAGAGTGGCACGGCATAGATACCTACACTGGCTAAATGGGGTGCATATTTACAGCTGTGTAGCACCCTCTCCACTAGCCATTTAAGTGGAGAACTCCAACACTTATTGCAGGCAGTGGCATATACCAGGGGAAAGCAGGAAGAACTTGATTTTGAGCCATTAGTAGCCAAGAGTCCTTATCAGGAGGGAAAAGCCCCTATACCTGAAGATGCTTGGTATACAGATGGCTCCAGTCATGGTCAGCCCCCAAAGTGGTGGGCTGCGGCTTTCCATCCTAAGACTGAGACAGTATCGATGGAGGATGGAGAGGGGAAGAGCAGCCAATGGGCTGAGTTGCACCAGTATGGTTTATGATCACCCAGGAGCCCTCCCCTATAGTTGTCTGCACTGACAGCTGGGCCATCTATCAGGGCTTGACCCTGTAGCTACTGAAACTGTACCATGCTAAATGGATGGTTGGTCACTGGCACCTTTGGGGGCAAGAGTTGTGGCAAGAACTTGGGTCTCTGCACAGATCAAGACTATTACCATTTATCATATGACTGGCCATTGGCCTTTGGCATCCCAAGGGAATGATGAAACAGATGCATTGGCCCAGGTGCATTTGCTAGAAGGAAAGCCTGCCTGTGATGTAGCCCAATGGTTATATCAGCATCTGTTGCACATGGGGCAAAAGACAATGTGGGCTGTAGTCCATTGGTGGGGCTTGCCACTGACCCTTGAAAAGGTCATCAGAGCCCAGAAGGAGTGCTTTGTGTGCTCTAAGAGGGACTTACACCAAGTCTCACAGCAACATGGGACAATACTAAAGGGGCTGATAAACCTTGACAGGTGCCAGATAGACTCTATTGGGCCTCTGCCTATATCAGAAAAATATCAGTATGCCATGACCTGTGCGGACACAGCTACTGGCATGTTGGGTGCTTTTCCTGCTTGTCATGCAGATCAGCAAACCACCAAAATGGGCTTAGAGTGTCTCGTCTCAGCTTTTGGCCAGGTGCAGGTGACTGACAGCAATCAAGGCACCCACTTTAGTGGACATACATTACAAGAATGGGTGCAGAAATGAGGAATAAAGTGATAGTTCCATGTACCCTATAATCCTACCAGGGCAGGAATGATAGAGAGGTACAACAGTTTGTTGAAATCTAGCCTGAAGTCAGATGCCAACAGTCTACAGGGATGGTCAGTTTGCTTATGGTCAGTGGTACAGAATTTGAATGAGAAGCCCTAAAAGGAGTCTTGAGCTCTGTGAATATGCTAACATACATTGCTGCCTCCCCTGTACAACTGTCCATGTAAACCAAAGAGGAGTTATTGAAGCCAGGGTATGGCCAGTAGAGCAACATCCTGCTGCCAGCCCCAACTGCACTAAACCCTGGAGACACTGTTGAGTGGACATGGCCCTTGTCATTAGAACACATGGACCAGTGATGGCTGTCCCTTCTGGCACCTTATGGGAAAGGCCTGGAAGATAGCCTCATGTGTTTTCCTGGAGTAACAGCAGAGTGGCCCTCAAAGATCACAGTAGTGTACCCAAATCATACATGAAGTAAGAGCATCTTATGGGGAAGTTTTGTTTTATCTTTATGGCCAATGTATGTACTTCCAATAACCCTATATACTGACCCATCTGTAACTCCCACAAGGATGGGGGTGAACATCTGGTATACGAGACCAGGACGAGATCCCATTCCTGCTACTGTCATATCACAGGATCACTCTCTTGCATGTATCCTACCTGATGGGCAAGACTTTCCTATGCTGGTGTCATTAAAACATGTATCTTATCACCCTTAAGGTTATTTTCTTCTAGAGTCCTTGTAGCCTGGATGCACCCTCTGGCTACAGCTGCCACATGGTGATTGCTCTGAACTCCCTACCTTTTCAGCTACTGACTGCCTGTGGAATGGGCAAGCTATGGATTTAATCTGCCTAGGACTTTGAACCAGGATGAATCTTCTGGCTTGAGGGTTATCATGATTTTACGTGATTAATCTGGTTGTAGTGCTTTTTCTCACACAGGGGCCATTGAAGAGATGGGTAATGAGTAGATTGTGAGGTGAGATTTCTGTAGGGGTGGCCTGTGGGTAAAATTGCAATATTTCCAGAATCTTTCACCTGGATTTAGTGCATCTACAGAGGATAGGTGTTTCCAGGGGGTGGAGAGGGGTAGCCATCTCCATATAAATAGGTAATTACATGGGTAAACAGGGCTTATCTGGACGGTAGAAGTTAGGTGAGGGAGGGGCTTTTTCTTCTGCAGCTGGGTCGTGAGAGACATGGGGGAGTGGAAGTGGACTGCTTGTTAAAAATAAATAGGTTTCTCCCATTTTATTTCTCCCTTTGAGTGATTTCAATTTCAAAGGTGTTTTGCCCCAGGATTTTCCACCCAGAGTTACAGGAATTTTACTTCCTAACTTCCTGGCTTTTAAAATGGAATCTTAGCTTTAAGATGGAATCTTTCCTGTTCTTACTATGCTGTTTATATCTGGACTTGTTTGGAAAATTAATCATGATATTTGACTCCTGCCCAGGTTTCAAATTAATTGATTAGGGGTTGGAGGAGGAAAAAACAGCCTGTAGGTTAAGTTAAAGAATAAGCTGGGCCTTTTAGTAGGCTAAAGTAAATCTTAACCATAGCATGATCTGATTGACAAAATGAACACATGGGCTATGCTGAGATACTTTTCTTTATCTGGGGAATATCTGGACATTCCAAATTACTCCTGGCCTTTGGAGCTTCAACTGATTCACTCATTAACTCTGTGAATCTTTTGGGCTCTCTAGTTTTATTTGATAAACTCTTTGAGTCCCTTTTATTGGACTTTACTGACCTTATTTCCTCTCCACCCAACTCATATCTATTTTTCTGCCTAACACTATCAGCCATATTACTCAGGAATTTATGAGCTTTAGAAACTATTGTGCCAGGAAACAGGAATGAGGCCAAAATATAGATTTCTTACTATATCACAGTTTCACGGGTGTCTCACTAAGCTGTCTTACTCTAACCCAAGGTCACAAGGATTTTCTCCTATGTTTTCTTCTAGATGTTTTATAAGATTAGCCTTTACATTTAGGTCAACCCATATTGAGTTAATTTTGTATAACAGCTTGTTTTTACAAAGTCTTTTCATCTGGAAAAATCAAATTTCATGTTTCTTCAGGAACTTTTGAAAAAATTTCAATCTAAAATGGAACCGGACTATATGAATTGGAGATTCTCATGCAAGCATCGTAGGGAAACCAAAACTGAAGAACTGATAGACAAATTTTCTGTAAATGCCTCATTTACAGAAGTCAAAAACTTAACTCCTAACTAATGAAAACCCACCAGGCATCTCTCCAGATCCTGCAGCCGATGAACTTACTGCTTGGACCCTAGCTGGACTTCTCCTATCTTTGTACTCCTTGCTCATAAATACAGCACACCCTAAATATTCAATGGGTTCACCTGTAGGTTGCTACAGTTTGCATTTTCTGAATTCCAATTCCTCTTCTATCCCCAAACAAAAGCAATCTTTAGTAATTCAGGCTTGCCTCAGTTTACCTCTTTAAGTTGACAAAGTTTTATCTCTGTCCCTCAGTGGAATTATATGTATATATATATATGTATATATATATATAATTTCTATTATAGCAATAATATGTGTATGTGAAATTGCTCAGATACATAGCATTTGTACATACATAATTCATATGTATGTGTGTGTGTGTGTGTATATATATATATATATATATATATATATATATATATATATATGGACATATATGTTAGGGGTGTGTGTGTGTGTATTCTACTATTTACCTAACTCTGTATTATTGGATTTTAGCTGCAGTGATTTTAACTATCATTCCCAGAGAACAAGTGTTAATGCCTGGAGAAATAATTGGTTGTTAAAATGGGGGTGTTGGTCTTACTTGTACATAGTAGGTAGAGGCCATGGATGCTGCTAAAGATCCTAAAAATCCTACAATGCCAGGGCATACACAATAAAAAATTTCTGCCTCAAAATATCAATAATGCCAAGATTAAGGAACTCTATCCTTCCTAGTTAATACTCATATTGTACCATCTTTCAGAATTGTAAGCCATGTGACAGAATTATTTTGGCAATCCCTTTCCCAGCAGAATGTTTAACTTAAATATATTTTGCTTACTATTTCTGACTGATTTCCCCACAGATACTACTTACATCTATTTCCACTTGTTTTTCAGAATCAAATCAAATATAGTAATTTAAGCAACCAGTGCCTTCAGAATAAAATTACTTAAAAATATGATTTATACTGTGCCTGCACATTAAAATGATAGAGTTCATTTTTATATTAATTATAGTATATGTATACATATACCTTTAGGTATCTTTGGGTAAAATTTTCACTTTTCTTCTAGAAAGTTTTCCCTTTATATATGAGTATCTGTGTGTGTGTGTAACATATAAAACCCTATGTAATTTTTCACAGTTTAAAAATAATCATAAAGCCAATGACCATATAACTATTATACTGATTTTAAAACTTGATGATTATTAATAGCCTTGAAACCTTATGTTTGCCATCATGAATTGATTCTCCTCAGCAGTACTGGATAGACCAACTCTACTGAAAAAGCATGCTTAAGACCCTAGTTTCCCTCATCAATTTAATATATAAATCCATAAACCATACTTTGTTTAGTTTTCTATGTTTTAAATTTATATTATAACTGGAAAAATGCCATATTTATTTTTATATCGTGCTTTCCTGTTCAACAATGTCTAGAAAACATTCATCTATGTTGTTGGTATACCTGTTGTTCATTCATGTTCACTTCTGTGTGGTTTTCCAGTATATGAAAATTCCACAATGTGCCTATTCATCCCTTGGTTAATTTGGTTGTTTCATACATATTTCTAATACAATGATGCTATGAATATTGTGTAGATAACTTCTATTGGACATATGCTTCTCTCTAAACCAGTAATCCTCAAACATTTTTCCTTGAATACTCCTAAATAATTGTGAGAATCTATGCCTCTTTCAAATAAGTTTGAATTACTATTGTGATATTGTGATTTAAAAGAAATATATATTTGGTCCTTCAGATGACCAATATATTTCCAATGTATATTTTTATATTCACCCAAGTTCCTAGCTTACAGTTCCCAAATCTCTTAGAATTTCATGAGTGATAAGAGCAGTGGGAGTACATTTTTAAAAAATAATAATATTTGGTCTCTGGTCCTCAGTTCCTGAAATTGCTTCAGAGCCTTAAATTTGAAACAGTTGTCTTGTTATTCATAACAAGCCCCTTTCCAGCAAAACTGGATTTATGTTAATAAGGTGACTTTTGAAAATGGATGGTGGTTGATTGCCAAGATAGCCAACCATGAACAGAGGCTGGAATTTTCAGTCCCACCTCCTGATTTCTGGAGGGGATGATGGGCTGGGCATTGATGGCCAATGCTTTAATCAATCATGCCTATGTAAAGAAGCCTCCATAAAAACCCAAAAGGAAGGGGTTTGGAGAGCTTTTATGTTGGTGAACCAGAATACTTCCATTTGCCAAAATGAGGGTACCTAGACTCCAGGAAGACATTCCTTTGTTCATGACCTTACACTATGTATCTTTTCACTTGGTTATTGATTCATAGCCCTCCCTTAATATCCTTTGTAATATGCCAATAATCTAGTGAGTAAATGGGTTTCCTGAGTTTTGTGAGCCACTCTAGCAAACTAACCAAATCCAAGCAGGGGGTTGTGAGAACCTCTTATTTACAGGCCATCATCAGGAGCATAGTTAATAACTTGGGCTGCGATTAGAGTTTGAAGTTTGTGGGGTGTGGGGTGCAGTCATGTAGGACTGAGATGTTAAGCAATTGAATCTAATGCTATCTCAGGGTGGATACTGTCAAAATAGAATTGAACTGTAGGCCACCCAACTGGTATCAGAATTGAACGTTGATGTGGGAAACCCTCTCACACACATACACACATTGGATTTGGGAGCAGAATATTTTAGGTGTTCAAATGTTTTTATTGAATATAAAGAGTTACAAAAGGATACAATTTTAAGCATATTATAAAATGTCTTAAATATATTTTCATCAAAACCTTTTGGGTATAATGTTAGTTCATACAATTTTGGGAAAAAATATCTTCTATATAGCCTAATTGGCAAAACCAATTCTCCCTGTAAGCAATCAGCCAAATCAGACTCTATTATTAGTGAAATGTGATTTCAGTTTTAAATTCATATAAAATATTAATATTAATCATTAACCATCTCACTTTTAAAGATTAGTAGATAGGTATTTAAATAAATGAATGATTGATAGAGTGATTGATTTGTAGAGAAAAGAACTGTGAAAGGATTTTTGCTTAGGTGAAATAATATTAAGATTTCTTACAGATATTTTTAGCTTGCTTTCACAAAAATCTTTCTCAGAAACTTTGCATATTCAAATTGTTCCCTTGTTTTATGCCTCACATATTTATAGTCTAATGTAACATATAATTCCAGACAGGAGAGACAGCTATACTTTTGCTAAGTTGGAGATTGGTGATTGTGACCAGGGAGATGAGAAAGGAGAAAGAGGAACTTCTCAGTGAGGTCTACATTTGGAAAAATCAGATTTGGAAATTGAAAATCTTAGTTCATCCCAAAGATACTTTGTGACGTTCTTCACTTTGAAGATTTCTTCCTTAAGGTCTATACTTGTGAATGGAATTGTTGAGGCATGGAACTTCTAATATGCCAAGATAATTCTAAGTTGCTTTATAGAGTGGTCATACCAATTTACCTTTCCAGAGCTCCCTTAGCTCCACAACATTGGGTAATATTTTAAATATGGCTGTAAATCTATTATTACACTGTGGTTTTAATTTCCTGATTACCAATCAGATGATCATATTTTTTTTTGAGAGGGTATCTCTCATATTTATTGATCAAATGGTTGTTAACAACAATAAAATTCTGAATAGGGGAGTCAATCCTCAATGCACAATCATTAATCCATCTCAAGCCTAATTCTCATCAGTCTCCAATCTTCTGAAGCATAGCGAACAAGTTCTTACATGGTGAACAAATTCTTACATAGTGAATCAGTTCTTACATGGTGAACAGTACAAGGGCAGTCATGACAGAAAATTTCGGTTTTGATGACACATTATGAACTATAAACAATCAGGTCAAATATGAATATTTGTTTGATTTTTATATTTGATTTATATGTGGATCCCACATTTCTCCCTTTATTATTATTATAATTTTTTTAAATAAAATGCTGAAGTAGTAGGTAGATGCAAGATAAAGGTAGGAAACATAGTTTAGTGTTATAAGAGAGCAATTGTAGATGACCAGGTGTGTGCCTGTAGACTATGTGTTAATCCGAGCTAGACAAGGGCATTAAAACATCCACGGATGCAGAAGATTTCTCTCAAAACAGGGGGGTTAAGGTTCTAAGCTTCACCACTGTTGATCCCCAATTTCTCACCTGATGGCCCCGCTGCGACTGTGCCTGTCTTATGTTGTTCCTCCCTTGAGGAATCTAACCCGTCTCTGGCTAACCAGTCATCTTCCAGGGCCATACAGGGAGATGTAAAGTTGGTAAGTGAGAGAGAAGCCATATTGTTTGAAAAGGATGGCTTTTAACTTCTTTGCAGATTTATGCCCTGTGGCTTCTATGCCCAGCATTTGTCTTGAGGTATCTTTACCACTTGGAGGAATTATGATACTCGGTAAATTCGATATGAGGCATGAATTCTATTTAAGGGTTGTAATTAGGAAGGAAGAAGAAAAGCTATAGAAGTAGCAGGTGGAAGAAAACATGGGAAGATTGATTATTTCTTTGACATATCTTCTTGTAGAGTAACTTAAGCATGTATAGGTTTTAAACTACTAATTAAATTGTGCAAACACATTAACATAATAGGAATACAGTTATATAACCAAAGCAGATCTATAATTACCAGCCATCTCCAGGGTAACCAAGAAAACCAGTTAGGCACCATAGGCATTTGTGAAAATTTATCTATGATATGATGGATATAGTCCAACTGTACTTGAACAGTCTGAGAGAAATCAGACAAATTAAAGCAATCCATTTCTGGGAACTGTTCACATCCCATATGTTCTTTTAACAGTAGATAGTCTGTAGTTGTAAGATTTTGGAGCGCTACAACTTGCACTTATCCTCATTCTTGGTTGAGTTCCAACAGTATAGATCCAGTCAAATTTGTTGTTTTACTGTATGCACAGGCCAGCTTAGATATCTCCTTCTTCATTCCAATGGCAAGTCCAGGAAACAGTGGGGTGGATGCATCTACAACAGCAGAATCGCCTGGATCTTTGTGGAGGTTTTTTGACGATCATCTTCTGGTATGAGTCTTCCAGAGAGTGCTGATGTTGGAAGTTCTTCATATCATATCTTAGTTCATTTTCTGGGTAGCCAAATTAGGCTTTGATCTTCTGTATAAAAACAAACAGACCCTTTGCCTACACATTGATATGCCCTTTATACCTTTGTGTAGAACTGATTGGAGGTCACCACACAGGAACTGCTTTTTTTCTTTTTTTTTTTATTAAGAGAAAGGAATATTATCAGAAAAGTGTATCTCCATAGCCGATCATCTGACACCCTTTAGGTGATCAAAATTAAGGATATTTAAAGCATGCGTTAATCTTTGATTTACCATTAGTTTTATACTATCAAGGAGTAATCCCCCTTTTCTTTCTTTCTTTCTTTTTTATTTTTTAATCTTTAATCTATACTTACCTGAAGAATACTATGTTTACTAGGCTCTCCACTATACCAGGTCCCTGCTACAAACCACATTACAGTCACACTTCATCAACATAGCAAAATGTTACAGAAACACTAATTGTCCTCTCTGTGTTGTACAGCCCTCCCCTTTCTCCCTCCCCCCCATGCATGCTAATCTTAATACCCCCTTTCTTCTTCCCCCCCTTATCCCTCCCTGCCCATCCATCCTCCCCAGTCCCTTTCCCTTTGGTACCTGTTAGTCCACTTCTGGGTTCTGTAATTCCGCTGCTGTTTTGTTCCTTCAGTTTTTCCTTTGTTCTTATACTCCTCAGATGAGTGAAATCATTTGGTATTTCTCTTTCTCTGCTTGGCTTATTTCACTGAACATAATACTCTCCTGCTCCATCAATGTTGCTGCAAATGGTAGGATTTTCCCTCTTCTTATGGCTGAGTAGTATTCCATTGTGTATATGTACCACATCTTCTTTATCCATTCATCTACTGATGGACGTTTAGGTTGCTTGCAAGTCTTGGCTATTGTACATAGTGCTGTGATAAACATAGGGGTGAATCTGTCTTTCTCAAACTTGATTGCTGCGTTCTTAGGGTAAATTCCTAGGAGTGGAATTCGTGGGTCAAATGGTAGGTCTGTTTTGAGCATTTTGATGAACCTTCATACTGCTTTCCACAATGGCTAAACTAATTTACATTCCCACCAGCAGTGTAGGCGGGGTCCCCCTTCTCCACAGCCTCACCAACATTTGTTGTTGTTTGTCTTTTGGATGGCAGCCATCCTTACTGGTGTGAGGTGATACCTCATTGTAGTTTTAATTTGCATTTCTCTGATAATTAGCAATGTGGAGCATCTTTTCATGTGTCTGTTGGCCATCTGTATTTCTTTTTTAGAGAACTGTCTGTTCAGTTCATCTGCCCATTTTTTAATTGGGTTGTTTTTTGTTTGTTGAGGCATGTGAGCTCTTTATATATTCTGGACATCAAGCCTTTATCGGATCTGTCATTTTCAAATATATTCTCCCATACTGTAGGGTTCCTTTTTGTTCTATTGATGGTGTCTTTTGCTGTACAGAAGCTTTTCAGCTTAATATAGTCCCACTTGTTCATTTTTGCTGTTGTTTTCCTTGCCCGGGGACATATGTTCAAGAAGAGGTCACTCTTGTTTATGTCTAAGAGGTTTTTGCCTATGTTTTTTTCCAAGAATTTAATGGTTTCATGACTTACATTCAGGTCTTTGATCCATTTTGAGTTTACTTTTGTATATGGGGTTAGGCAATGGTCCAGTTTCATTCTCCTACATATAGCTGTCCAGTTTTGCCACCACATTCTGTTGAAGAGACTGTCATTTCACCATTGTATGTCCATGGCTCCTTTATGAAATATTAATTGACCATATATGTTTGGGTTAATTTCTGGAGTCTCTAATCTGTTCCACTGGTCTGCGGCTCTGTTCTTGTGCCAGTACCAAATTGTCTTGATTACTATGGCTTTGTAGTAGAGCTTGAAGTTGGGGAGTGTGATCCCCCCTACTTTATTCTTCTTTTTCAGGATTGCTTTGGCTATTCGGGGTCTTTGGTGTTTCCATATGAATTTTTGAATTATTTGTTCCAGTTCATTGAAGAATGTTGCTGCTAATTTGAGAGGGATTGCATCAAATCTGTACATTGCTTTGGGCAGAATGGCCATTTTGATGATATTAATTCTTCCTAGCTCTGAGCATGGGATGAGTTTCCATTTGTTAGTGTCTCCTTTAATTTCTCTTAAGAGTGACTTGTAGTTTTCAGGGTATAGGTCTTTCACTTCTTTGGGTAGGTTTATTCCTAGGTATTTTACACTTTTTGATGCAATTGTGAATGGAATGGTTTTCCTGATTTCTCTTTCTATTGGTTCATTGTTAGTGTATAGGAAAGCTACAGATTTCTGTGTGTTAATTTAGTATCCTGCAACTTTGCTGTATTCCAATATCAGTTCTAGTAGTTTTGGAGTGGAGTCTTTAGGGTTTTTTATGTACAATATCATATTATCTGCAAATAGTGACAGTTTGACTTCTTCTTTACCAATCTGGATTCCTTGCATTTCTTTGTTTTGTCTGATTGCCATGGCTAGGAGCTCCAGTACTATGTTAAATAACAGTGGGAAGAGTGGGCATCCCTATCTAGTTCCCGATATCAGTGGAAATGCTTTCAGCTTCTCGCTGTTCAGTATAATGTTGGATGTGGGTTTATCATATATGGCCTTTATTATGTTGAGGTACTTGCCCTCTATTCCTATTTTACTGAGAGTTTTTATCATGAATGGATGTTGAATTTTGTCAAATGCTTTTTCAGCATCTATGGAGATGATCATGTGGTTTTTGTCCTTCTTTTCATTGATGTGGTGGATGATGTTGATGGATTTTCGAATGTTGTACCATCCTTGCATCCCTGGGATGAATCCCACTTGGTCATGGTGTATGATCCTTTTCATATACTGTTGAATTCTGTTTGCTAATATTTTATTGAGTATTTTTGCATCTACATTCATCAGGGATATTGGTCTGCAATTTTCTTTTTTGGTGGGGTCTTTCCTGGTTTTGGTATTAGGGTGATGTTGGCTTCATAGAATGAGTTTGGGAGTATTCCCTCCTCTTCTATTTTTTGGAACACTTTAAGGAGAATGGGTATTATGTCATCTCTGTGTGTCTGATAAAATTCCAAGGTAAATCTGTCCGGCCCTGGGGTGTTGTTTTTGGGTAGTTTTTGATTACCGTTACCATTTCTTTGCTCGTAATTGGTTTTTTAACTTTTGTGTTCTTCCTTGGTCAGTCCTGGAAGGTCGTATTTTTCTAGGAAGTTGTCCATTTCTTCTAGGTTTTCCAGCTTGTTGGCATATAGGTTTTCATAGTAGTCTTTAATAATTCTTTGCATTTCTGTGGAATCTGTCGTGATTATTCCATTCTCATTTCTGATGCTGTTGATTTGTGTTGATTCTCTTTTTCTCTTAATAAATTTGGCAAGAGGCTCATCTATTTTGTTTATTTTCTCAAAGAACCAGCTCTTGGTTTCATTGATTTTTGCTATTGTTTTATTCTTCTCAATTTTGTTTATTTCTTCTCTGATCTTTATTATGTCCCTCCTGCTGACTTTAGGCCTCATTAGTTCTTCTTTTTCCAGTTTTGATAAGTGTGATGTTAGACTATTCATTTGGGATTGTTCTTCCTTCTTCAAGTGTGCCTGGATCGCTATATACTTTCCTCTTAAGACTGCTTTCGCTGTGTCCCACAGAAGTTGGGGCTTTGTGTTGTTGTTGTCATTTGTTTCTATATATTCCTTGATCTCTATTTTGATTTGTTCATTGATCCATTGATTAATTAGAAGCATGTTGTTAAGCCTCCATGTGTTTGTGAGCCTTTATGTTTTCTTTGTAGAATTTATTTCTACTTATATATCTTTGTGGTCTGAAAAATTGGTTGGTAGAATTTCAATATTTTGGAATTTACTGAGGCTCTTTTTCTGAGCTAGTATGTGGTCTATTTTGGAGAATGTTCCATGTGCACTTGAAAAGAATGTATATCCTGTTGCTTTTGGATGTAGAGTTCTATAGATGTCTATTAGGTCCATCTGTTCTAGTGTGTTGTTCAGTGCCTGTGTGTCCTTACTTATTTTCTGCCTGGTGGATCTATCCTTTGGGGTGAGTGGTGTGTTGAAGTCTCCTAAAATGAATGCATTGTAGTCTATTTCCCTCTTTAGTTCTGTTAGTATTTGTTTCACATATTGTGGTGCTCCTGTGTTGGGTGCATATATATGTAGAATGGTTATATCCTCTTGTTGGACTGAGCCCTTTATCATTATGTAGTGTCCTTCCTTATCTCTTGTTACTTTCTTTGTTTTGAAGTCTATTTTGTCTGATACTAGTACTGCAACACCTGCTTTTTTCTCCCTGTTGTTTGCATGAAATGTTTTTTTCTATCCCTTGACTTTTAGTCTGTGCATGTCTTTGGGTTTGAAGTGAGTTTCTTGTAAGCAGCATATAGATGGGTCTTGCTTTTTTATCCATTCTATTACTCTGTGTCTTTTGATTGGTGCATTAAGTCCATTTACATTTAGGGTGATTATTGAGAGATATGTACTTATTGCCATTGTAGGCTTTATATTTGTGGTTACCAAAGGTTCAAGGTTAGCCTCTTTAGTATCTTACTGCCTAACTTAACTCGCTTATTGAGCTGTTATATACACTGTCTGGAGATTCTTTTCTTCTCTCTTTTCTTATTCCTCCTCCTCCATTCTTCATATGTTGTGTGTTTTGTTCTGTACTCTTTTTAGGAGTGCTCCCATCTAGAGCAGTCCCTGTAAGATGCCCTGTAGAGGTGGTTTGTGGGAAGAAGAATCCCTTAGCTTTTGCTTGTCTGGGAATTGTTTAATCCCGCCATCGTATTTAAATGATAGTCATGCTGGATATAGTATCCTTGGTTCAAGGCCCTTCTGTTTCATTGTATTAAATATGTCATGCCATTCTCTCCTGGCCTGTAGGGTTTCTGTCGAGAAGTCTGTTGATAGCCTGATGGGTTTTCCTTTATAGGTGACCTTTTTCTTTCTAGCTGCCTTTAAAACTCTTTCCTTGTCCTTCATCCTTGCCATTTTAATTATTATGTGTCTTGGTGTTGTCCTCTTTGGATCCTTTCTGTTTGGGGTTCTGTGTATTTCCATGGTTTGTTCAATTATTTTCTCCCCCAGTTTGGGGAAGTTTTCAGCAATTATTTCTTCAAAGAGACTTTCTATCCCTTTTCCTCTCTCTTCTTCTGGTACCCCTATAATACAGATATTGTTCCTTTTGGATTGGTCACATAGTTCTCTTAGTATTGTTTCATTCCTGGAGATCCTTTTATCTCTCTCTATGTCAGCTTCTATACATTCCTGTTCTCTGGTTTCTATTCCTTCAATGGCCTCTTGCATCTTATCCATTCTGCTTATAAATCCTTCCAGGGTTTGTTTCACTTCTGTGATCTCCTTCCTGACATCTGTGATCTCCCTCCGGACTTCATCCCATTGCTCTTGCATTTTTCTCTGCATCTCATCGCATTGCTCTTGCATTTTTCTCTTCATCTTCGTCAGTGTGTTCATGATTTTTATTTTGAATTCTTTTTCAGGAAGACTGGTTATGTCTGTCTCCTTCTCACGTGTTGTCTCTGTGATCTTTGTCTGCCTGTAGTTTTGCCTTTTCACGGTAATAGAGATAGTTTGCAGAGCTGGTACGAGTGACGGCTGGAAGAGCTTTCCTTCTTGTTGGTTTGTAGCCTTCCTCTCCTGGGAGAATAGCAACCTCTAGTGGCTTGTGCTTGTCAACTGTGCACAGAGAGGGTTTCTGCTTCCTGCCCGGTTGCTATGGATTTTATCTCTGCTGTGGCAGTGGGTGCGGCCTGGCTCGGGTTGCTGCTCCAAAATGGTGGCTCCCCGTTGGAGGGGGAGCAGCCGGGAGACTATTCATCTCCGTAAGGGGTCACTGTGCTCCCTGCTGCCTAGGGGTTAGAGTGCCCAGAGGTCCCCAGATTCCCTGCCTCTGGGCTAAGTGTCCTGTTCTGCCCCTTTAAGACTTCCAAAAAGCACTCTCCAAACCAAAACAACATCGGTGACAACAAAAGAAAAAAAATCTAATGAATAATTTTTTTTAAAAAAAGGAAAAATGCATGATTTTCTTCGTCCTCAGGTGTTGGTCTCAGGCACCCACTCACTGTTCTTGCTGCCCTGTTTCCCTAATTTTGGGGTCCCTGTCCCTTTAAGGCTTCCAAAAAGCACTCGCAAAAAAATAAAAAAAAAGCTGCTCCCGTTTCTTTGTTCTCTGGCGTCAGCCTCAGGCACCTGCTCACCAGTCCTGCCGCCCTGTTTCCTTAGTATCCAGGACCCCACGCATGCACTGTGTCTGTGCTCTGGTCCGGAATCCTGGGGCTTGGTGTTCAGCAGTCCTGGGCTCCCTCCCTGCTGACTCCTCTCCTGCCGCTGGGGGCTGGGGGGAGGGGCGCTCGGGTCCCGCCAGGCTGGGGCTTGTATCTTACCCCCTTCGCGAGGTGCTGGGTTCTCGCAGGTGTGGATGTGGTCTGGATGTTGTCCTGTGTCCTCTGGTCTCTATTTTAGGAAGAGTTGTCTTTTTTATATTTTCATAGATAAATGTCGTTTTGGGAGGAGATTTCTGCTGCTCTACTCACGCCGCCATCTTGGCTCCGCTCCCCCAGATGATCATGTTTACATGCTATTGCTATTCATATTTTCTCTTCTGTAAAATGCTTTTTCATAAATGTTTGTTACCTTTACCTGCTTTACAACTAGGATGTTTGGGATTTTCTTGTTTATATGCATAGAGCTATTAATATATTATGCACACTAATCATTTTTTTGTGTGTGTGTGCTATTGGTGTTTTGCAAACATCTACTTCCAGAGTAAAAACTCTATTGTGTCTTCAAGTGAACAAAAGTCCACAAATTCAGAAAAGATGAATTTACTAATACCAGTTTGGTTTGCACCTTAAGAGTGTGTGTGTGTTTTTAATGTGTATTTTAAATAAAGGCACAAAAGATATCTCTATTTATATCTTTTGAAAAATTTTAAAATTTTGCCTCTCATAGTAAATCTTTACAGTATTGTAAATTCACTTTTTTATATGCTGCAAGTAATACAATATTTTGCTTGTTTTGGGGTCTCTGGACAAACAATTTTTCCATTACAATTAGATGATTAACATATTGACTTCTAATGACACCTCTGTGAAATATCTAGCATTCATATTTATACAGATATATTTCTTAACTCCCTAATGCTTTATTAGTGTTCTATACTTGTAACCATATCACACAGCCTTCACTGCAATTGTTTTGCAGTAAATCATAATATTGGGTTTTCAAAATTTCCCTTTCTTTAAGAGTATTTTAGCTATACTTTGTTCTTTTGCTTTCTATTTACATTTTTAGGAAAAGCTTCAGTTTTTAAAAAATATGTTAGGATTTTTTCAAATCAAATTAAGTAATGCTATAAACATCTCTTTTTATGTTTAAATGTATCACATGAATATTGATAAGTAAGATTTTCATTTCCTTCAATTCTGAATATCTTCAATTTTTCTACGGAGATTTCTTTTTTCAAATCATTATTTATGTGGAAATGTTTTAAGTTTTCAAGGTTATGATTTCTGTAAGTTAACTTTTAGTTATTTTCAAATGAATAACATTGCAGTCAGAGATTTTACCTGTATGAAAAGAATATTTGAAAACTGTTGAGACTTTCTGTAACTCCAGGGAGGGGAAATCCTGGGGCAAAATACCTTTGAAACTGGTATCAGTCAAAGAAAGAAATAAAATTTAGGAAACCCATTTATTGCTTACAAGAAGTTGCCCCATGTCTCTCTTGACCCAGCTGCCACATCAAAGTAAAAAATTCCACTCTACCTCCCTGATCCCTAGCTGGCCCTTGCAATTACCTATTGATACAGAGATGAACTACTTCTCTCTACCCCTTGGAAACACCTACTGGAATAGAGATGCACTAAAGACAGCTGAGAGATTCTGGAAATACTGCATTTTACCCACACTTTCTTTATTTCCTATGATACTGTTGTTTTATAAATGTTCCCCATTTGCCTATAAAAGATGCATAATTGACTGGTACACCATCCTAATTGTAAACATTTGACCATTCTTCCTATATGTGTTACTCAAATATTTTGTATCGTAATTTGTTGCCTGTTTCTTCCATCAGTTACTAAAAGATGCATATTAAAATCCTTAATGCCATGTAAACGTTCCCCATTTATTTATATTTCTGGCAAATTGTATACACACATACACACATACACACACACATATACCTTAAAACTATATGATAATCATTTCCTTGTTTTTCTTTAGAGTTTTATCATTTTCAAATATCCTTAAATAATGCAGTTTAATTTTGTCTTTTTAAATTCTATGTAAATAGAATCATGCAATATCATTATTTTGTTTCTTGTTTTGCTCAGTTGTTTACCAATTCCAGTGTATCATCACATGTAGCTCTAGTTGTTTTGTGCCTTGAAATACGTGCACACACATATATACACACTTCATGTTGTTTCTAGCTTGCTGCTATTATGAGTAATGCTATTATTTGTCAACAAAGCTTGCTCATTTTTATGTTTTATATCTCTTGCATGGTTATAAATTATTTAACACTTTTTAAAAAATTCTATAATTTTAATAATGTCAGTCCGCACATGTATGATTTTGTTCTTTACTGTTTCTGTTGACTTTCACGGCTGAGGCTTGTTTACTCATGCATTTATTTATTTTTTCTTACAGAAATTTTATTCTAAATTATCTGAGATTCATTTTGAAGGTTTTTTTCTGGCACACATGAGATATTATTAATTAAGTTCATTTTCTGGGACTATTAGATAAATTTAAAAAGTTACACTTTACAAACCAATTAAACACAAAACCTTTTGTAACTCCAGGGAAAAAATCCCAGGGCAAAATACCTCTAAAATCAAAATCAGTCAAAGGAAGAAATAAAGTTAAGAAACCCATTTATTTCTTTCAAGCAGTCATTTCATCTCTCTCTTGACCAGGCTGCAACATAAGAGAGCTCCACTGAACCTCTATGGTCCAGATAAACCCTCACATGCCCTTCCAATTACCTGTTGATGTGTAGATGGCATAATTCTCTACACCCTTTGGAAAAACCTTATTGATATGCAGATGCAATAAAGCCAGGTGAGAGACTATAGAGATATTACAACTTTACACACAGTTCACCCCCTCCAGAAATATTGCCTCATAATCTACATGTTCCCCATATTCTCCAATGACCCCTGTGCAAGAAAACTGGAGCATTGTAACCAGACTAATGACATACAATAGCAAAATCAATAAAATCATGCCGGAGAATTCACCTAAGTTGAAAGTCCTATGCAGATTAAGTCCATAACATTTCCATTCCACAGGTAGGCAGTAGCTGAAGAGGCAGAGGGATCAGAGCAATCATCATGTGGCAGCTGCAGCCAGTGGGTGAGTCTGGGACACAGGGACTGTAGAATAAAATAACCTTAAGGACAATAAAATGCATGTTTAAATGACACCAGCATAGGCAAATCCGTTCCATTAGGTAGGATGCATGCAAGAGAGTGGTACTGTGATAGGACAGTGGCAGGAATAGGGTTTCGTCCTGGTCTAGTATAGCAGACTTTCACCCCCCTCTCTGTGGGAATTACAGATGGGTCAATATATAGGGCTATGAGAGGTACAATCACTGGCCATAAAGATAAAACAAAATTTCCCCATAAGATGCTCTTACCTCCTGGATGATTTCGGTACACTACTGTCATCTTTGTGGGCCACTTTGCTGTTACTCCAGGAATACACAGGAGGCCAGCTTCCTGGGCTTTCCCATAAGGTACAAGAAGGGACAGCCATCAATGGTCAATGTGTCAAAATGTCCACTCAACAGTGTCTCTAGGGTTTAATGCAGTAGGGGCTGGCAGCAGGATGTAGCTCTACTGGCCATATCCTGCCTTTAATAACTCCTCTTTGATTTGCACATACTGTTGTATAGGGGAGGCAACAAGGTGTGTTAACTTATCCACAGAGCTCAAGGTTCCTTTTCATGCATACTCATTCAAATGCCATAACACTGACCATAAGTGAACACACCAGCCCCATAGACTGTTGGGGTCCAACTTCAGGCCAGGTTTCAACAATCCACTGTACCTCTCTATCATTCCTGCCCTGGTAGGGTTATATGGTACATGACACTTTCACTTTATTCATAACTGCTGCACCCATTCTTGTAGCACATGCCCAGTAAAGTGGATGCCTTGATTGCTCTCAGTTACCTGCAGCTGGCCATAGGCTGCAAAGAGATGCTCTAGGTCAGTCTTGGTGGTTTGCTGATCTGCATGATGTGCAGGAAAAGAAACCAATAGGCCAATAGCTGTATCCACACAAGTCATGGCATACTGATATTCTTATGATATGGGTAGAGGCTCAATATAGTCTGCCACTTGACAAGGGGTAGAGGCCCCTTTACATTTTTCCCTTATTTCTGAAGGACTCAGTGTACGTCCCTTTTAGAGGACATAAGGCACGACCCCAAGGTTCTGCTGAGTTCTTCAAAGGTCAATGGCAAGCCCCAAAGACAGGCTATAGCCCACATTGTATTTGCCCCACGTGCAACAAATGCTGATGTAACCATTGGGCTACATCAGAAGAAGACTTTCCTTATACCCAGTGAACCTGGGCCAATGTGTCGGCTTCATCATTCCCTGGGGATGCCAAAGGCAAATGGCCAGTCACATGATAAACAGTAACAGTCAGTCTGACCAGAGGCCCATAGATCTTGCCACAACTCTTGCCCCCAAAGAGGCTGGTGGTTTACCAACCAGCTGGCATGGTACCTTGTTGGTAGTCACAGGGTCTAGCCCTAACAGACTGCCCAGCTGTCAGTGCAGACAACTATAGGGGAGAGAGCTCCTGGGTGATCACAAACCATACTGCCCACAACTCAGCAAATTGGCTACTCTTCCCCTGTCCACTCTCTATCCACGCTGTCTCAGTATTAGGATGGAAAGCCACAGCTCTCTATTTCTGGACTGTCCACAACTGGAGCCATCTGTATACTAAACATCTTCAGGTATAGAGGCTTTTCCCTTCTGATAAGGACTCTAGGCTACCAATTGCTCAAAGGCAAGTTCTTCCTGCTTTCCCCTGGTATATGTCACTGGCCCCAGTAAGTGTTGGAGTTCTCCACTTAAGGGGCTGGTGCAGAGGGCACTATGCTGCTGTGAATATGTATCCCATTTGGCCAGTGTAGGCATCTATGACATGCCACTCCATGCCCTCTGAGTCCAGGCCCACCCCTACCCCGAGATGGGATAGGTGTTTATTACCTTGGTCAGAGCTGTTCCAGTGATGGGCTCTGTAGCCAGCAAGGCATGGTACACAGCAGCCAGTTCTTTCTCTATCAAGTTGTCCTGGACTGCTGCTCCTTTCCACAGTTGTGACCAGAATCCAAAGGGTTTTTGTGTCCATTCAAACCACTGCCAAAGACTCCATCCATGAACATCCTTGGTTACATGAACATCTAGCTCACAGGGCCTTAATGTGTCCATTACACTAAAGTCTTGTACATCCTTTACTGCTAGCTGATCAGCAATAAAAGTAGGTGCACATGTCTCATCCCAGTCCTACCTGATGCCCTTTCATACCATCCAGTATAAGGTCTTCAGAATTTATTCCAAGTTTGGGCTAAACACTCTCCAGTAGCCCAAAAGACCTCAAAACTCTTGTAAGACTGCCACCGTGGTAGGGGCAGGGAAAGCCTGTACCTTGTCTATGATTGTTTCAGGAATAAGTTTAGTTTTACCCAACAAGAGAAACCCCAAGTATTTTACAGAGAAACCAGATCCCAGAACCTTGGTGCTGTTCACAGTCTTTCCTTTGTCCTGTAGATGCTGCAGCAGTCTAGGAACTGATCATTCTAGATCTGCAAGAGAAGCAGATGTGAGCATAATATTATCAATGTAGGGATACAGCTGCACTATTTGTGGTTTCATCCATGTGGCCAAATGCTTGGCTGCAAGTTCGTGACAAATGGTGCGACTGTGAAGGTATCCCTGTGGAAGGACAGAGAATGTCCACTGCCAGCCTTCCCACATGATGGCAAACTGTTCCTGACTTTCCTGTGCTATGACAATAGAGAAGAAAGTATTAACAATGTTCACAACATAATGATACATCCCCAGTTCACGACTTAGTGTGTACATAAGGGCTTCTCTTGAGGGGACAGACGCATGCAAAGGGAGTGTGACATTATTCAATTCCCTATAGTCCATGGTCACACACCAGGAGCCATCTGGCATTTTCACTGGCTACACTGCGGAATTAAAAGGACTATGAGTGGGCTTTATGATGCCCACCTTCTCCAACTCCTGTAGAGTTTCTCCAATTTCCTTGTGACCCCCAGTCAATTTATACTGCATAGTATTTGTCACTCACCTAGATACAGGCAGAAGTACAGGTGGGTGCTTAGCATTTCCCCTCAATGCTACCTTTAGCACACGTACCCTAAGTCTGAACTCACCTGTAGTGGTCTGTTACCACAGGCCCTGCAGGATATCCACCGTGAACATATATTCAGGGGTGGGAAAAATGTACACAGGATATTCCTTTGAGGGTAAATGCCCTATCCTCAATAGGATACTGGCTTTCTTCAACCTACTTCCCTTACCCCCATAGCTATTTATCACAGCAGGGGTCCCAGGGAAACAGTGTTACTATAAACTAAAGCACATTCAGATCCTGTGTTCACCAGCTTCAGGACATGTTGTACATTTACAGGGGATCAGAGAATTGCTAATTCTACATGTAGCCTCTGGTCTCTACCACGTCAAGGTGGTGGCCTTGACCCTTCCTTCATCTGAACTGCGATGCCCAATGATTATCCTGTTGGGGTGAGGGCCCAGGCAGATTCTGAGTACTGTCCCCCAGGAAGTTTTGAAGGGACATGGGCCAGACATGAGGCTTTGTCTCTGGCTTCTGTGTCCTGGACCTCAGTAGTTGGAACTGCTGCTCTGGCTTTAATTGGTGCCACAGTTCTAACAAGTTCTTATTAGACTGCCCATCAAGTTTTTCTTTCATTATCCCACCTTTTATCAAATCAACCCATATCTGGGTGTTTGAGACCTTGATGGGGCCTTTTTTAAATTCTTCTTTCAGTCATAGCCTGTATTTCCTTCCAGGCTTTTATTGTTTCAACCTCCCCCAGATCTGCTATAGTACAAGTAGCCTCAGTTATGAGTTGCCTTATGTGAGGGGCAGGAATATTCACTAGGGACCCAAAGAGAGATGAGGGAGCTGTATGGAGCACCAGATTTCTCATTTCTATGGTGAACAACTCCTCATCAGGGCCCTGGGGGTCCATATTATATATGATATTTTTCATGCCAAATTCCCGCAACACCTGTTGGAGCTCAGCATACATTTTCCAGCTCATGTGTAAGTATGGTAAAAAACCCTGATAAAGTCAAACTTCCCTGATGGCTGCTCTCAGCCAATCCAGAAGCACCTGATTCCTTGAGGTGTGATGGGCATTTTGCAACTGCTGCCGGCAAGAAAAGTGAGTCATCAGGAAAGACAGTCTACTTATTCCAGAACCCAATATAACAATGTTTTCCACCCCCATATCTCAAAGATGCAAATGCCATGTAGAAAGAGGTTCTGACAGCTTCTGCCAAAACCGGGTGCTCATGTCCACCAGCTCATCGAGTGCTCCACAACCTCGGGAGGGAGTGGCTCCTCCCCTTAGGAGGATTGTTGTATTTTCATTTTCTTAATTACAACTAGGTGGGCTTTTAATACAGGGGAGGCTGGTGCCTCAGACATTAGCCTCAACAAAAGATCGGCCCTTGGCCCTACCCCCTCATTCCCTCCCTACATCTCTACCATCTCTGAGTCTGAAGGCACTGCTCTTTCTTCCCCCTCCCCCACAGCATCCTGAAACACTGATTCTCTGGCTGCCTTCTCCCTCACTGCTAACATAGCCTCTGGGAGCTTGACCCATCCTCTCAATAACAGTTTCTCTTTCTTAAGGGCATCCCATAAGTCATTTGCCAGCTCCTCCAAACAATACTAAGGTTTGTCTCTCTCCTACTGAAGTCTCTCTCCTTCATAACCCTCTGTCTCTCCTTGATAACACATTCCACTATCTCAATGAAAAGAGATCATACAATGCCAGCTGCTTCATGGCCATTCAGGGCCTCTAAGAAGTCTTCTATATGACAAAGGAATAATTCTGCATTTTCCAGAGTCTCCAACATTCCCCAGTTTTGGATAAGTCCTCACCTCTCTAGGAGGTACTTGTTCTTAGACCAATTTCCCATTACGGCCTCCCCAATTGGAAGCCTAACATATAGGGGGTTCCCAAGTAAAGCTGCACCCTCTACCTCTACAGCCACTTGGGTCTCCCCATCATCTCTAGAGGCAGTCCACCCAAGGGTCGCATCCGTTTAGACAGATTTTGGGTTAAGAGGTCCTGCCGACTACCACCAGGGGCAAAATAACATCTAAATCTGAAATCAGTCAAGGGGAAAAATAAAGTTAAGAAACCCATTTATTTCTTACAAACAGTTGTCTCGTCTCTCTCTTGACCAGGCTGCAGCAGAAGAGAACACCACCCAACCTCTCTGGTCCAGATAAGCACTCAGCAAGCCCTTGTAATTAATTACCTATTGATATGAAGATGGACTAATTCTCTCCACCCCTCGGAAACACCTATGATATGCAGATGCACTAAAACCAGGTGAGAGATTCTGGAAATATTAGAAATTTACCCACACCTTTAATATAAGAAACTTCATGATCCAACTTATTAATATTTATCAGTAGTGGGAACACTTTAAAACAAACACCCTGAAAGGTAAAGGGTTTTCCTCAATTGTACTCACAGATAGAGAATTACAGTTTTAGTTCTATATCTTAAAACATGAGTGTAACCCCAGGAGGAAAATCCTGGGGTAAAATACCTTTGAAATCAAAATCAGTCAAAGGGAGAAATAAAGTGGGAGATACTCATTTATTTATTACAAGCAGTTCCGCTTCTGCTCTCCCATGTCTCTCATTATCTGGCTGCAGAAGAAGAGACCCCATCCAACCTCTCCAGTCCAGATATGCCCTCACTTGCCCTTGTAATTACGTATTGATATGGAGATGGACTAGTTCCCTCCACCCCTTTGAAACACCTATTGATATGGAAATGAACTAATGCCAAGCTGGAGATCCTGGAAATATTGCAATTTTATACACAATGAGTCAAACTTACATGCAAAATTCATGGGTCCTGATATCAAGATACAGAACAGTTACAACAGGACAAGATACTGTGGCCCTTGTGTTGCGCTTTTGTAATGATGTATATATGTCTGCTACTCCTTCCTTTCTTAACCCTTGACAATAACCATTCTGTCTTCCATTTCTAAAATTTTGTCATTTCAAAGATGTTATACAAGCAAGAATGATGGATAAGATATCCAAGGACCATCTCCCCAGAGCAGCAATCACAAGTAGTGAAAAATGTTTAAAACCTATTATTTGAAGTGTCTTGAAATTGTCCTAAGGTCAAAGAGAAACTGGAGAAACACTATTCAAGAAAATATACTAAGCCATGGAGAATAATAGGAGTCTGTGACATTTGAGGCAGGATCTGCCCTGTCTCCACTCAGATCAACAAGGTGGAAGCTCTACACTTTGTTTGTATACCCAAAAATAGGGATCTTACTTTGTCACCAGCTCCAAGTCTAGGGCTATAGTATATATTATATATATAGAAGAGGCAAGCTTCCAGCATTCTTAACTTACCCTGTTTCATGTGACAAAAGTTCTGTTCATGGAGAAAACAGTTATGAGGTCTGAGGCTCTAGAGACTGCCAAAAAGAAACCTGGTAAAAGTAGTCATGAATCAGGGTGACTGTACACACACCAGAGACTTCACCCTCTAAAGAGTGACAATTGAGGTTTCACACTGAAGAGGAAGTAGATTTCACTAAAGAAAAAATAAGCCAACAAAAATAAATGCAGAACTTAGAGGAAGAAGGAAATCTATAGCCAGAGTTGCTATAAAATGTATCCTAAAATATCCAGTTTTAAACAAAAAATTATTATACATGCAAAGGTTAGGAATCATAGATCCACATACAGTAATAAAGCAGGCAACAGAATTTGCCTGTGAGAGGGTCCATATACCAGATTTAAGGGGCAGAGATTTCAAAGCAGCCATTAAAGTTATATTCAAAGAATTAAAGGAAACCATGCTTAAAGAAATAAAGTTAGGATGACAATGTCTCATCAAATAGAAAATGTAAATGAACAAATAGAAATAATACAGAGGAACCAAATAGAAATTCTGGAGTTGAGAAATTTAAAAAATATTACATAAATCTCTATAAAGACTCAACAGTAGATTTGAACTGGGAGAAGAAAAAAGCAATTAACTTGAAAATCAACTGATAGATACTATGTTATCTGAACAACAGATAGAAAGAATAAAGGAAAATTAAGAGAGCCTCAAATAAATGTGAGACTCCATTAAACACATTAACATATATGCAATAGGAGTACCAGGAGAGGGTGAGAAAGGAGGGGGGAAAAGTATTTGGAAATCTATAGAGAATAAAAGATGCTCATCATCATATGTAACTTGGGAATCTCAAATTAAAACAATAAAAAAATACCATAACATGCCTATTAAAATTGTCAAAATCTAAAACACTGACAACACCAAATGCTAGCAGGGATGTGTAGCAACAGGAACTCTCACTCACTGTTGGTGGGAATGCAAAATGGTATAGTCTCTTTGGGAGAAACAAGAGTTCCAAGAATGAACCAAATGTAAGTTACAGAACTGATGATAGATGGGCTCATTAGTTAAATGGGAAGAGATATTATAGCCAGTGAATTTGAGGATATTTCATATAGCCTGAACAGAGAGAAAATGCTGGGGAAAAGGTGAACAGAACTTCAGGGATTTGTGAGACAATAAAATATTTAACATCATATCATTGAAGTCTCAAAAAGAGAGAAGGAATAGAGTTGGATTAAAAGTGTATTTGAGGAAAAAAATAACTGAAAACTTCCCAAATTTGGAAAAATTCCCCAAAATACAAACCTACAGTTGCAAGAAGCTGAGTGAACCAAAACCAAGATAAATTGCCTAGAGGGCAAAACCAATTTGAATGAGTGGATTTCACATCTGACACCATGGAGGCCAGAGGAAATGGCACAGTATTTTTCCAATGCTGAAAGAATTGTTAGTTATTTGTGAATTCAAGTGGGGAAATGAAATATTCTCAGAAGAATGGAAATTAAAAGAATGTGTTGCTAGAAGACATACTTTTAAATATGGTTTAATAATCTTTGTATGGGCAGAAAATGCTAGAAGAAGAAATGTTGGAACAAGAAACAAAAAGACAGAAATATGAGAACTTAGACTCTATTTTCTTTATCAGTTTTACAAATTATGTAGGATGATAAATGCAAAGATCTAATACCTTCTGATAACAAAGACAATTACATTTAAAATTGGGAAACAAAACTGCCTTCCTAATAAATCGCACATTTCATCATTATTAATTTTTCTTTATTTATAGTAGCATTTTTTTTTGTTTCAAAGTCTACTTTGCCTGATGTAAATATACTTGCTTCAGTTTATTTTTATTGTGGCTCTGTATGATATGTATTTTCTATCATCTTACTCTCAAGTTATTTGAATCTAAAGTGATTATCTTTTAGAAAGCATATAGTTAGATCTTGTTTTTTTTTTTAATTGGGTCTGGTAGTCATTGCCTTTATATTGTAATTTTAATCCATTCATATTTAATGTTATGATGTAGTTGTATTTACATCTATCATTTTTCTCCATATGTCTCAAGTTGATTTCCTTTATTACTCTTACTGTTTTTTGTATTAAATGGTAGTTTCTAGTGTAACATTTTAAATCCATTAATGATATTTTTAGGATATGTTTCTGTTATTCTTAAGGTTTGCTCTAAGGCTTAATTTACCACAATCTACTTCAGATTTCTACTAATTTAATTCCAGTGACATATAGCAGCATTATTCTTATATAGCTTTACTTGTTCTTCCCATTTTTTGTGCTGTTATTGTAGTTTTAGGACTGATATCCTTGTTTCCCAACTGCCTGTCAGCCAGGGTTTATTCTTCAGCATCTAGAGGCCATCCACATTCCCTAACATTGACCCTCTTCACCTTCAAAATCACCAGTAGTGGTTTGAGTCCCTCCTATGCTTCAAATTTCTCTGAACTCCTTTTTTGCTTTCTCCTTTGCCACATCTGTCTTATGTTTACAACCCAAGAAGTTTCTTTACTTTAAAAAATTCAATGACTTTATCAAGTCAACCTGGATAATCAAGAAAAATGTCCCTATTTTAATTACATTTTTCAAGTTCCTTTTAATGTAATTTAATATATTTGTGTTCTCCAGAGATTACGATATCAGCATCTTTAGGGTCCATTATTTTGTCTACTACATGAAGTGACATTTCTTCCCATTAATAGTGCATTCTCTCAGGATTTCTATTGTCTGATACTAACATAGTTATCCTAACTTTCTTTTTGTTATATAATATATATATATTATATAACAAAAGGTACAAACTTCCAGTTATAAGATAAATAAGGACTAGGGATGTAATGTAAAACATAATGAGTAGAATTAACACTGTTGTATGATATATAAGAAAGTTGTTGAGAATAAATCCTGAGTTTTCACCACGGGGAATTTTTTATATATAATGTATATATATATACAATAAATATATATATATTATATATTATATAAATAATTTAATATAAAATTTAATACTTTTTTATCTTTATGTTTCATCCATAATTTTGGATTTGTGTTCCTTTTGTATATAGCATATAGGTGAATAATTAAATCTGATCATTATTGCCATTTACTTTTTTGGAAATATGGCATTTGAAATTACTCTAACCTTTTTGCTTTCTTTTTTTATGTTTTCTATATACATTTCTTTTCTCCATTTCCTCTCTTCTATTGAACTTTATTTTTATTTTTTTTTTGTATTTTTTTGGTTCTTCTTATGTGTGTGGTACTATTGATTTGGGAGTTACATACATTATTAAAACAATCTGAAGATAATACTTTAACATCTCTCTCATAAATCAGAAGGATTTCAAACTTCTTCAAATCAAATTTAACCACATGGTTTCCATACTATTTTGTCTAGAGTCTAAGACTTTTTTCTTTTAAAACCTTCCTTAGGAAATGTTTCCACTTTTTTCTTTTCTAATTAATAAAAACAAAACCTTTTCATTATGTTATACTGATAATATTTGTTGAATTTCTCTGCAAGTCCATTTTGCTCACCTTTCTTTTTCAGATATTCTATTCAGATGAATTTGTTTTCAATACATCCATTTGAAAGTATTGTACAACTGGTTGTTTATGATAAAATCAGCTTTTTGCTTGTTTGAAAATGTATTTATTTAATCCACATTCCTGAATGATCATTTTGTTGAGGACAAAATTTTAGTTTTGTATTTATCTCAGCATTTTTTATACACTGTCATCGGATTGCCTCTATTGGTCTTGAGATGCTTGTTGTCAGTGTAATTACTGCTCCTTAAGCTTCCACTCTCAATCTTTGACTACTTTTATAAGCTCTTTTTATTTAATATGTTATAGTTTCATTACAATATATTTTTGTACAATTAACATCCTTTACTTTATTAATATATATTGCATTTCCTTAACTGTAAATTTATATTTTAATGAGTTCTACAAAAGCCTTGGCCAATTTCTTGACACTGTATCTCAATTCTGTTTTCTCCTGATACTTTAATTATAGCAATTGCACTCCTTTTCATTCTAGCATTCATGTTTTTTAAATTTTCATGTTTTCCAATCTACTTGTCTCAATGTTACATCCTAAGTAATTTCTTCAACCCCCCTATCATTCAGGTTCCTAATTTTCTTCTTTGTTTAGTTTTATTGATATGGAATTGACATTCATTAAAAGTTTAAGGTGTACAACATCAAGGTTTGACTCACATAAACTATGAAATGATTAGCATAAGTTTAGTTAACATCCATCATCTCATATAGACACAATTAAAAGAAAGGCAAAAAAGGCAAAAAAAAATTCCCTGTAGTGAAAACTCAGGATTTATTCTCAACAACTTTCTTACATATCATACAACAGTATTAACTATACTCATCATGTTGTACATTGCATCCCTAGTCCTTATTTATCTTATAAGTGGAAGTTTGTATCTTTTGATCACTTTCTTCTAATTCTTCCCCCTCCACCCACTCATCACCTCTGGTAACCACAAATTTGATCTTTTTTTCTGTTTCTTTTTTACGATTGAATATGTAACTGTGATCTCACATTATTTGTCTTTGTCATTGAATGCCCTCAAGGTCTATCCGTGTTACCTTGGGTCCCTAATTTTCTTTTTAAATGTAAATAAAATGTAAATTAACTCATCCTGTGAGAGAGTTTCTGATTTTAATTTTACATTTTTGTAAGTTTAAGCTTGGTTCTTTTTCAAACATGCCTTTTAACTTTCCAGTGTCTCATTGCTTATTTTTACTAAATGTATTTAAAAATTCATGAATAGTATTTTTATTTTGTATATGTCTTAATGTCTGTAAACTTTGATACTGCTAAATATGTTATTTGTTGTTTCTACTGACTGTCACTCATTGTGATTTGTGTCCTGTTTGTTTTTAAACTTTTGGTCAGTATTACTTAATCATTTGAAAAGCTGCTGTTTTCTCCAGAAAGAAAAGGGTTTAGCTTCTGCTTGGTCCAGGTTCTGGACTATTCTGCCACTCTTCCAAGATTCTAAGAATAAACTGAAAATGTCAAACTCAGTATGTCTATCTTGCTGAGGCCAGAGACCTTGTCTCCTCAAAAGAAAGAGTAATTCTAATAAACCTTGATCTTTGTGTGAATTTACTGTTTTATACTGACATTTTAGCTTGTGATTCTTATTTCCCTTCCCTTTTTGGATACATTAGAGATCTTTATTATTAGGGGCCTATTAATACATCAAAGCTTATCTTTTAAGCACCATATATTAGGTTTGCTGTGGGGTCAAGAAGATGGAGAGAGGCAAAGTTTGCCTACTCTGATGAGACGATCCTTTATAAATTTTCAGCTGGTGCAGATTACATAAAATTTACAAAAGTGTATTTAGGAATTAGGAACCTAGTGAAATTCTCTGCATACAATGTCTCCTGGTGCAGATTATATATGCTACTCTTGCATTTTCATGATGCATATTACAATATCAAAGAACTTATTAAATATCCCATTAAAGAAACTTGTTCAAGTCTATTTAATCAAGCATTTCCAAATACATATGAGTATGAAACAAACCTATTTCTCAAATAATATTTATTAAATTCCAAGTTCAGTGGAATTCACTTTAGGGTATGCTAGTTAAATTATATTAACTCTGATGAATAATATAGTTGTAATATAACTATTAAATGATACTTTTAAAAAGAGAAAACATGTATTTTTCTCTTAACATCTTATCTGTTATAAATAAATGAATAAAAACATGATTTTGCTCAAAGTTCATTCTTTCCAGGTATAATAAATATACAGCCCTTCTCACGCCACACACAAACACATACTCTTAAAGAATCTTCCAATTCTTACATGGTAGATGTAAATAAGTAAATTTGCATAGAGTAACTCAATTGGGGGAAAATACATGGATATTCAGACACATTACTTTTTTGATGTTCAGTATTATAAAGCATTTCCCATGGAATGAGAGGCTCCAAATCCAGACTGACAGGAAATATATTAAAGATACCAAGTATAGACTAAACAATACAAGGAAAACTGTCCTGGTTTCCCATGCTCCATACCAGAAACTGGTTTGTTGGGGGAATTCTGGTTCCTGCACAGTGTATGCTTGAGTCCAGTAGCTCTGTCAGACCCAACCATTCTGTCAGATTATTATAATTTGGGAAACTTCATAGGTTATGTAAGTATAAGTTGTAAAGTCTTTAATCATCATAATCAAATTATTTGACTTATGCACACATCTCAGCCAGCCAAGATGTCTCTGTATTTGTTTGTGATGGCACATTAGACTATGAATGACAAATTTTTAATAGCAATCCCATTGTTCTAGTAACATAAGCAATATCAGGTGGAAATCGTGTCTACTTCCAAAATACTGAGACTCTGTATTGTATTTCTCATAACTTTGTAAGGGATGACTTGACCATCTTGGAATCTATAGAACTAGATAACGTTGGGAAATTTGGAAGGAATAAAGCCTCAGAAAGTAATTGGACTCCCTGCTAGTACATGCGGGTGGGTTCTTGAGTGATTAATTAGAGAAAGAAAAAAAGAAAAAAATGTGGCTGTATATTTAGTCTGTGCTAATGAAGTCATGCTAGCTGTAAAAGTGTAAAAATTCAGTGTTTTTATACTTCAGAGGACTTTTAATTGGGGCTTTAGAAGTGAGTTTGCTGCTACTTTATAAATCTTATTGTATTTTTTATCAGACTAACTGTAATAGTGAATTGAAAGCTTAACTTTGAGACTATGATCTACACACCTATGTTTCTAGAATTTGAGGAATCAAAAAAATTCCTTCAGGCATGACAGTTTAAGAAAATATATCTTATCAATGCTCAGAGAGAGAAGTAATTCAGAGAGAAGAGTTAGTGTTAAGAATGATCAGAAGCTTATACATGTTAATCAGCCCATAAATCACACTTTTCTGTCACTAAAGTGATGGAAATTTATTTCTATGTGTTTTATATCTATCTTTGTATAAGCTCTTAAAATTCATTTCACATTGGTTTCACCTGTAGGAAATGGAATGCATGGGACTGTGGGATGGAAAGGGTGTAGAAATCAATAGGATGTATTTCAATCCTTAGGTATCTTTAGGGCTGACTTTGCCCAGAGATCTGTTTCTGAGAGGTCACAAATCTGACAAATAGGTATGGTGGACTTTCAAACTTTAATTTATAAATAAAAACATGAAAATACTGTGTTTTGCATGATTTACTTATATAAAAGTTATAAAAGTAACTTAATTTTACTATTGTCTCAGGCATGTAAATAAAGAGGTTCTCATGTATTCCCAAAGCTGAATTATAATGCAGATATTTGTTAATTCTGATGCCAACTTGACTCATTACTTCAACTGTTTTAATACTGTGTAAAGAGTTCTAAGTATGAAACACTTATTTACATTCCATAGCTAAAGGAGGTCCTTGAAAATGTACCATAGTTCTCTTTCATAAAGTCATACAAATATTTCAATAATTTGGCTAATGGGAGCAGAAAAATATTGTAATTAGTATCAGTCTTACCTGTAGGAGGGACAGACTGCTTTAAATTTTGAGGGATGCTGCAGTGCATTTCTCACCAAATAGATCTTGCAATTATATTGACAGTGACATTCATGTGGTGTTCGTTAAATTTACTTAAAGCAGTAAATATCACTGTTAAAAAACAATGATATCAGGAAGAGTTGGAACATTGGTGAGTGTTCTAAAACAACTTATGTGTTAATTTATACATTATCTTTATCCAAGTTGAATGAGAATCTGTGTTGTTTACAATAGGAATAATAAATCAAATGTCTAGAAGATGAAAATATTGCTGCAGGGAAGGCTGGAAGCTAGGCTCAGAAAATTCCATAGTTGGGCAGTCTGAGCTGCCAAGGAACAGCATAAGAAGACTATATACTGTAAGGTAAAATCAAGCTGAAATAACCAGGCAAGGAGGCTACAAAGGAGCCAAAAGTTTAATAGGGCACAATCCTGGGCAATGTTCGCTGGTCTGGTTAGTCACAGGCCAGAGAAGTCGTGCCCAGCAGGGCAGGCAGCGAATTTTTAAAGAAGTTAGGGGGAGGGAGAACGTAGGTTTACAGTGGCGTGAGGATTGGCTAGCTTAAGGCACCCTTTTCAGGCTGGAAGGGAGCAGCAGCTGGGGATTTTGGCACGCCATCAGGCCAGAATCTGTTGGTCTCTTTCTCTTACTAGGCCAGGGTTGGGGGCTTTGCTGCCCCTCTTTATTTGGTTAGGGCTGAGCTTGTCTGATGTGCTCACTCCTCCCTCTGGTGTCTCCAGCCTTACATGTACCTAGGAAGGAAACATTAAACATGGAAATAAATTTCTGAAAGTTGGCTCAATGTGTGCTGAATAATAATTTTTTAATTCAGTATCAACCCTGAGTACAACTATTTATGCAAAATATTCTTAAAGTACATTATTTTAGATACTTTGTCATCTTTCAACATTACCACAATTTAAACATAGTAAATGGTCTCTGGTTATTATTTATTTAAATTGCCTAGATTATTTGTCTTCTTTCATCATAATTAGACTAAATGGATAACCATTGAAAGTACATCATCCCTGCTCAAAATGTTAATGCATTCATGTTTACTTTATTGCTCTGAGAAATAGTGGCATTTCATGTTATCATTTTGAGCTCTTCTGTATCCCTTTAGCACTAACAATTTATTCTATAATATAATACAATTTTAAAAAAGCCAAGTGACCACCAGCTTGAAATCCATATTCAATTCCAACTTTGAAACTAAATAAAATATTTTCATAAATGAATATATATACTTGGTTTTCAGCATGCAGTCACCTATTCAGTTATTCAGAACTTGATTATACAAGTCATGGGTTATTTATACTGCTTTTTAAAATCACCATTAAAGTTTCACCTCAGGCAGAGAGAAGAAAAAAGAGCCTTCACAACCAGTTTTACTACTGGTAATCAGTTCTTGTTTGTAATGTTGCTGGGAAACTGCATCTGGGAGGTCTCTCCCTGGACACCAGTTGAAACTTCAACCTGGGTGGGGGAGGATTATTGACTCTGAATGAGAAAGAATTCTCAAGCAGGTCATAAGAATGTAGGTGTGGGTAAAATTGCAATATTTCCAGAATCTCTTGCCTGGCCTTAGTGCGTCTCCATATAAATAGGTGTTTCCAATGGGTGGAGAGAAGTAGTCCATCTCAATATCAATAGTAATTGTAAGGGTCAGCAAGGGCTTATCTGGACCAGACAGGTTGGGTGGAGCTCTCCCTTTTTCTGAAGCCAGGTCTGGAGAGATATGGGACAGCTGCTTGTAATAAATAAGTGGGTTTCTCCCACTTTATTTCTCCCTTTGACTAATTTCAGTTTTAAAGGTATTTTCCCCTGGGGTTACACATGGCAGTAGTCAGCAAGACATGTGAACCTAAAATCTGTCTACGTGGGTGTGACCCTTGGGAGGACTGCCTCTGGAGATGGTGGGAAGGCTCCAGTGGCTGCAGCCATACAAGGTGCAGCTTCAGCTAGGAGTCCCCCAATCTGTGGGTTTTCCAATTGGGGAAACTCTAGTGGGGAATTGGTCTACAGTAAAGAACCTCCTAGAGAGGTGGGGCATTCCTCAGAATTGGGCAAGAGTGGAGACACTGGAAGCTGCATAATTAGCCCTCCGTCAGATAGGAGACAGCTTAGAGGCCCTGAATGGCTGTGTAGCAGCTGGAATTCCTCGAGATAGTTGAAAATGATATCAAGGAGAGAGAGAGGGTTATCAAGGAGAGAGGGAGACTCTGGCAGGAGAGAGACACACTTCAGCATTGCTTGAAGGAGCTGAGTGATGCCCTGTGGGATGCCCTTAGAGGAAAGAGAGGCAGTTATTGAGAAGATGGGTCACGCTCCTGGAAGATTCCTTAGCAGCAGCAAGGGGGAAGGCAGCAGGAAAGTCTGCTTTGCAGAAGGTCACAGGGGAGGGGGAGGACAGAGCTGTGCCTTCAGCTCTGGAGATGGTGGAGGAGGTGTTTGGAGAGGGTGAAGGGGTGGTGCCAAGAACCAATCTGCTACCAAGGTGACTGCCTGAAGCACCAGCCTCTCCCATATTACAGGCCCACTCTGTTGTAATTAAGAAAGTAAGAACACAACAACAGCAAGCTCCTTAGGTGGAGGAGCTGCCCCATCCCCAGGTTGTGGAGCACTCCATGCTCCACCCCTCTACCCAGGATAGCTGATGGACATGAGCATCCACTATTGGCAGAAGCCATTGGAACATCTGCCTACATGGCTTTTGCATCTCTGGGATATGGGGGTGGAAAACATTGCTATGTCAGGTTCTGAAATGAGAGGACTGGCTTCCCTGATGACTCACACTTCTTGCTGGCAGCTGTTGCAAAGTGCCCATCACACCTCAAGGAATTGGATGCTTCTGGATTGGCTTAGAGCAGCCATCAGAACAGTTTGGCCTTATCAGGGGGATTTACCATACTTACCCACTAACTGGAAAACATATGCAGGGCTCTATCAGGTGTTACAGGAGCTGGGCATGAAAAATACCATCTATAATATGGACCACCAGGGTGCCAATGAGGAGTTGTTCACTGTAGGAATGAAAAATCTGGTGGTGCATACAGCTCCCACATCTTTCTTTGAGTCCCTAGTGACTATTTTTGTCCCCCACATAGGGCAACCCACAAATGAGGCTACTCATACTTTACCAGACCTGGGGGAGGTTGAAACAATAAGAGCACAGAAGGAAGTATGGGCTACAACTGAAAGGACAGGTGCAAAGGGCTCCATGAAGGTCTGAGTATCCAGAGGTGGGTTGATTTGATAAAGGCTAGGGTAGTGAAAGAGAAACTTGGCGGGCAGACCAATAGGATTGTTAGAACTCTGGCACCACTTAAAGCCAGAGCAGCAGTTCCAGCTGCTGATGTCCAGGACACAGAAGCCAGAGGCAAAGACCCATGTGTGGCTGTGTCCCTGCAAGACTTTCTGGGGGACAGTACTCAGGCTCCACCTGGGCCTTCACACATACAGAATGATGATTGGGTATTGTGGTTCAACTGAGGGGAAAGTCAAGGCATCTGTCTTGGGGGACATGATGGGGACGAGAGACCACATGTGGAATTAGCAATTCATTGGTCCCCTGTGAATGTACAAGGTGTCCTGGTGCTGGTGGACAAAGGAGCTGAATATTATCTGAATTATGGCAACACTGAGTGTTTTCCCAGGACCTCCACTGTGATAAATGGCTATGGGAGTAAGACAATTAGAGTGAACTAAGCCCAAACCCTATTGGGAATAAGGTGTTTACCACCAAAGGAGTATATAGTGTACATTTCTCCATTCCCAGAATATATTTTGGGGGCAGATATCCTGCAGGGCCTGTGGTAACAGACCACTGCAGGTGAGTTCAGACTGAAGGTACATGTGCTAAAGGCAGTATTGAGGAGAAGTGCTAAGCACCCACCTGCAGCTCTGCCTGTACCTAGGCAAGTAGCAAATACCAAGCAGTATAAATTGCCTGGGGGTCACAAGGAAATTGGAGAAACTCTACAGAAGTTGGAGAAGGGGGGCATGATAAAGCCCACTTGTAGTCTTTTTAATTCCCCAGTGTAGCCCGTGAAAAAGCCAGATGGCTCCAGGTGTATGACCATGGACAACAAGGAACTGAAAAATGTCACAGTCTCTTTGCATGCTGCTGTCCCCTCTGTAGCAGCCCTCATGGACACACTAAACCATGAAGTAGTGATGTATCATTATGTTGTGGAACTTGCAAATGTTTTCTTCTCTATTGACATAGTACAGGAAAGTCAGGAACAGTTTGCCTTCACATGGGAAGGCTGGCAGTGGATATTCACTCTCTTTCCACAGGGATACCTCCACAGTCCCACCATTTGTCATAGACTTGTAGCCCAGAACTTGGCCACATGGAAGAAACCCCAAAAGTTATGGATCTATCACTACACTGATGATAGTATGTTCATGTCTGATACTCTTGCAGATTTAGACAGACCAGTTCCTAGACTGCTGCAACAACTATAGGAGAAAAGATGGGCTGTGAACCACACAATTCTTGGGAGTTGTCTTGTTGGGTAAAACTAAAGTTATTTCTGAAACAGTCATAGACAAGGTTCAGGCTTTTGCTACCGCTACCACTATGGCAGTCTTACAAGAGCTTTTGGGTCTTTTAGGCTACTGGAGAGTGTTTATCCTCCACTTGTACAAATTCTGAAGTCCTTATACTGGTTGGTAGGAAAGGGCATCATGTGAGAATGGGATGAGACATGTGCAGCTGCTTTTACTGCTGCTAAGCAAGCTGTCAAGGCCATACAGGCCTTGAGTATAATGGACTCATCAAGGCCCTGTAAGCTAGATGTTCATGGAACCGAAGATGGTTTTGGATGGGGTCTCTGTCAGTGGCTTGAGTGGACACGCCAACCCACTGGATTCTGGTCACAACTATGGAAAGGAGCAGAGGTCCAATACACCTTGAAAGAAAAGCAACTGGCTGCTGCGTACCATGTCTTGCTGGCTATAGAGAACATTCCTGGAAAAGCTCTGACCAAAGTAATAACCACCTATCCCATGCAGGGTGGATGTTAGACTGGACCCATAGGCCATGGAGTGGTATGGCATGGATGCCTGTACTGGCCAACTGGGGTGCATATTTACAGCAGCATATTGCCCTCTCTAGTATCCCCTTAAGTGGAGAACTCCAATGATTATTGGGGCCAGTGACCTATACCAGTGGAAAGCAGAAAGAACTTGCTTTTAAGCCATTGGTAGCCGAGAGTCCTTATCAGGAGGGAAAAATGCCTATACCGGAAGATGCTTGGTACACAGGTGGCTCCCATCATGGGCAGCCCCAAAGTGGAGGGCTGTGGATTCCCACCCAAAGACTGTGACAATATGGATGGAGGATGGAAAGGGGAAGAGCAGCTAATGGTCTGAATTGTGAGCAATATGGCTCATGATCATCCAGGAGCCTTCCCCTATAGTTGTCTGCACTGACAGCTAGGCTGTCTATCAGGGCTTAATCCTGTGGCTACCTACATGGTACTATGCCAACTGGATGGTTGGTCACTGGACCCTTTGGGGGCAAGAGTTGTGGCAAGCCCTTTGGACCTCTAGTCAGACTAAGACTGTTACCGTATATCATGTGGCTGACTATTTGCCTTTAGTATTCCCAGGGAATGATGAAGCAGACCCATTGGCCCAGGTGTGTTGCCTAGAAAGAAAGCCTGCCTCTGATATAGCCCAACGGTTACATCAGCATTTGTTGCACGTGGGGCAAAAGACAATGTGGGCTATAGCCCATTGGTGGGCCTTTCTGTTGACCTTTGAAGAAGTCAGCAGAGCCTGGAAGGAGTGCCTTGTGTGCTCTAAGAGGTACTTACGCTGAGTTCCGCATCAACATGAAACAATAGTAAAAAGGCCGATATTCCTTGTCAGGTTGCAGATAAGACTATATTGGGCCTCTGCCCATTTCAGAAGGATATTGGTATGCCATGACTTGTGTGGACACAGCTGCTGTCCTGTTCTTTGCTTTTCCTGCATGTCATGCCAACCAGCAAACTACCAAGTGAGGCCTAGTGTATCTCTTTTTAGTCTATGGCTGGCCACAGGTAATTGAGAGCAATCAAGGGACCCACCCACTTTACTACACTACAAAAATTGGTACAGCAATTAGGAATAAAGTGGTAGTTTCACGTACCATATAACCCTACCAGGTCAGGCATTATAGAGAGGTGCAATGTTTTGTTGAAATCTGGCCTTAAGTCGGATACCAATAGTCTATGGGGTGGTCAGTTCACTTATGAACAGTGCTACGGCATTTGAATGAGAAGCTCTGGAAAGGATCCTTGAGTCCTGTGGTTATTCTAATACACATTGCTGCCTCTCCTGTACAAATGCATGTGCAAACCAAAGAGGAGTTACTGAAGCCAGGGTATGGCCAGCAAAGCAACATCCTGCTGCCAGCCGCAACTGCATTAAACCCTGGAGACACTGTTGAATGGACATGGCCCTGGATATTTTGATACAGGAACACGTAATGGCTGGCCCTTCTGGCAACTTTGGGGAAAGGCCTGGAACCTGGCTTTGTGCGTAATCCTGAGGTAACAGCAGAGTGGCCCCCAAAGTTCATGGTATTGTACCCAAAATGTCCAGGAGGTAAGAGCATCTTATTGGGAAGTTTTGTTTTTTATTTATGGCCAATGCATATACCTCTTATAGCCCTATATATTGACCCATCTCTAACACCCAGGGGTGTGAATGTCTGGCTTACCAGACCAGGACAAGATCTCATTCCTGCCACTGTCCTGACATAGGACCACTCTCTTACATGCATTCTACCTGATGGACAAGATTTGCCTATGCTGGTGTCATTAAAACATGTATCTTATTGCCCTTAAGGTTATTTTCTTTTACAGTCCCTCTGGCCTGGACCCATTCCCTGGCTGTAGCTGCCACATGATGATTGATCTGAACTCCCTACCTGTTCAGCTAAGGACTGCCTGCGAAATGGGCCAGTTGTGGACTTAATCTGAATAGGACTTTGAACCTAACTGAATCCTCTGTCTGAGGATTATCATGAATTTATGTTATTAGTCTGGTTACAATGCTCCAGTTTTCTCACACAGGTACCATTGTGTAATATGGGAAATGTGTAGATTGTGAGGCAAGATTTCTAAAGGGGTAGACTATGGATAAAATTGCAATATTTCCAGAATCTTTTACCTGGCTTTAGTGCATCTACATATCAATAAATGTTTCCAAGGGGTAGAAAGAAAAAGGTCATCTCCATATCAATAGGTAATTACAAGGGTGAGGGAAGGCTTATCTGGACTGGAGAGGTTGGGTGGTGCTCTTTCTTCTTCTGCAGCCAGTTCTGGAAAGACACGAGATGACTGCTTGTAAGAAATAAACAGATATCTCCCGCTTTATATTTCCTTTTGACTGGTCTTGGTTTCATAGGTATTTTATCCTGGAATTTTTTTCCCTCTGTATTTACAGTATGTAAAGAAAGAATTCATTAGAGTTAGAGTAGAAATAAATGGAAGCAATACTGAAGGTGGCTGAGAGCAGGAAAATGAAGAGGTTTAGAAAGAAAGATCACTGAACATTTCTTTGGTTTAGGTCAGATTCCCTTGCCATCTCTTAAAACTAGGGTCACTTGGTGTGGTTAAAATGGTAATATTTCCAGAATCTCTCCCCTGGTTTTAGTGCATCTGCATATCAAAAGGTGTTTCCAAGGGGTGGAGAGAAGTACCATCTACATATCAATAGGTAATTACAAGAGCATGCGAGGATTTATCTGTACCAAAGAGGGTGAATGGAGCTCTTTTCAGCTGCAGCCTTATCAAGGGAGAAATGGGGATGACTGCTTATAAGAAATAAATGAGTTTCTCAATTTTATTTCTCCTTTTGACTGATTTTGGTTTCAAAAGTATTTTTGCCCCATGATTTTCCCCTTGGAGTTACTCTAGTACCATGTCTGTTTGGATCTGTAATGTGTGGAGACTAGCCTCTACCACCCTGGGATTTGGGGAGCCATGGAGCATGGGATAGAGTGGGATTATGTTCTAAGAACTTCTCAAAGTGTAGAGGAATGCAGGGAACAGGGCTGAGCCACCCAGTTTTCGTAGAAACTACGTGAGGCTAACATCCCTGGACCCTACCCTAAGTTAGATAACTAGAAGTAAATGACACCCCTGGGGTCGAAACTCGTGATAAGTCACACAGGAATGCTTGTGGAAAGGTCAGGCACCTGGTGTATCCCTGTTTCAATTTTATTGGCCAAAGTATAGAATGTGTTTCAAATTCATTGGTTGGGGTAATGTGCAGGCTCTGGTACAATGACTGTAGAAATCCCATATAAACCATACCTAAAGTTGCTTGGGGGTCGGCAGCTCGGACTCGGCCTGCGTGTCAGGGGAGGTGCTGTCGACCCCAGCTTGCTGGCTGAATAAAGACTTTGCTTGGAGTTTCATCTCCGTGTCCGTGTGTCTTGTTCTCTGGGAAACCCCGGAGTCCTGGACCCTAACAAAAGAAAGGAGATTTTCAGGCAGGCTACTGCAGTTGAAATTCCATCTGAGGTCACCCAGGCAATGGGAACTTGTAGGCCCAAGTCTGAGCTCCTAGCAGCCCCTCCCTACTTATGAGGAGCAAAGCAAAGACTAAGTGAAGACAGAAATAGAATGAAATTGCAAAGAAACAAAGATGTCTACCACTGGAAAAGCACAGAGAGATAAAATTCATTTAAGTGTGATAAAGCTTTATTTAAAGTTATGCACTCGAAGAGAGAAAAAGTGCAGGCATCCTCAGAGAGTAGGTATTCTGAAAGGTTGGGTGTTCTCTCTTTTAATGATTTTTCAAAGGGCCAGGAGGTATAAACTTGTCAAGTGATCTCAAGATGTTTATCTCCGGTGAGACACACCATGTCTCCTCTCTATTATCGGTCCTCCAAGTAATTCTGCAAAATTAACTTGACACAAGAAATTTACTGATCCAGTTCCTCTCCAGGAGAGCAGCTTCCCTATGGGAACATATCAATTAACACCACCTGCACTGCCCCCAAGGTGGGCTGATTTATTATCTGTTTGCTAAAGAATATATTAGGAATCTTACTTCCAAACTTCCTGGCTTTTAAAATGGAATCTAAGCCTTAAGATGGAATACCTATTCTTACACTGTTTATATCTTAGCTTTACTTGAAAATTAATCATGATGCTTGTCCCAGGTCCCTGCCCTATATCAATACTACAGAGGAGAAGTTGTAGTGCTTTGCAGAGATACAGGTTGTGGTTATTAGCAGATTTTATTAATCTATACTAAAGATCTCTTTCATTAGGAAAAAGAAATGACTCAAAATTGAAATTATATACATTTATATATATTCTATACAACTTCACTTACTATTTTGTACATGTTTTATGTACATATGTATCTACATATAATGTATGTGTTACATATATCATGATGTATTTATTATATACATATGTATGTGAGATATATATATATATAAAGTAAATCTTCCCAATGGCTATGATACAAAGTGTAGTTATTTTCTTTTCACGATTTTTCTTTTTATGCTTAAGATTCAAAGTCCTTTTATTGGCAGAAATCATAACATTAAACACAGCACTCCCATACACAGATCTGTTGTGAAAACAAATGCTTCATGAAGCAATCCTTACATTTATTATGTGTTATACTTAGATATTTCTATCCTAGTTTATGCATATTTCATATTTTTAAACATACATTAAGCATAAGTAAATTTATATAGTGACTTATCAGTCCCAACTCTGGTTAAGAAATAAACTGGTCATTTGACTTAACAGGCTATCTTGACATTGCATACCTCTAGATAACTATCAACTATGCAGATCACACTTCCAACCCCTGGCAACCCCTAGATTGTTGTCATTGTTTTTTAAAAGCAGATGAACTGCTTTTCATTTTATTCATAATATTCTGTTATTTATTTTTTTAAAAAATACTAGAGTATGTACTATATTATTTCCCATGCTATTGACTTGCAGAGAGAAAGACTGAATTCATTTTAAAAACTCAAAATCTCTTCTACTAAAATTTTGCTGGTAAAGTCTCTGGATCTGAACTGTAATGATGCAATTCACATTGAAGATAATCTGAAAGCCTTTCCTAGATTTCATAGAGCAACTGAAGATGGTTTCCAAGTATATATAGAAACTGATATTTAACACTAAGTAGAAAATAAAAAGGGAAGGGGAGAGGAAGAGAGAAGCAATCCAATCAAACTTTAGTCATTCAAGTAATTGTAGTGCTTTATTCACTACATATCATTATTTTTAATGGGTGGTATATTGATCAGTTGGGAGAAAAAAAGGAATGGAGTTTGGGTGAAATAAACAAATACCTGAGAGTGAGAAGAACCTCATAAATTTATTTTTGAAATGGATTTAAATTTAAGGTGAATTCTGTATTGAAAGCTCATGAGTTTGTTAGGCAGAAAAATAGATATGTACAGGTAAAATGAGAATAAGCTAGTAAAGTCCACTAAAAGGGACTCAAAGTGATAACCAGACAACACTAGAGAGCCAGAAAGGACTCACAGAGTTAATGAGTTAATTAGCTGAAATTCTAAATGCAAGGAATAACATAGAATTTCCACACATTCTGCAGATAAAGAAAACTATCAGAGCACAGCCCATGTCTTCAGTGTATCAATTAGATCATGCCATTATAAAATCTACTTAGCCTGCAAAAAAAGTCAAGCTTATTCTTTAACATAACTTCTATTTTGTTTTTTCCTCTTCTTACAGCCCCTAATCAAGTAACTTTGTAACCAGGACAGGAGATAAACCTGGGAATTATGTAGACAAAAAATGCTGAAGGCCCAATCCAGCATAGTCACCTAAAAATCCCTATTCTTAAGACAAAACTTCAAAGGAATTATGACTCACCTGTATACATCATGCCTTATCCTGACCCTTAATGAAAAAATTCCTATAAAACCCCAGACCCTACACTGTTAAGCATACCTCCTCTCTCTGAGGTCACCCATACTTGTCTTTCTTCAAGTGTGTCACTCTCTCTGTCATATTCAGATACATAGGAAGGGGCTATTGAAAGCTCTGATCTGGGGCTTTCAAGTTCCTATTGCCTGCATGACCCAGACAGAACTGTGGCTATACAATCATGCTCCTTAGTAGCCTGACTGAAAATCTCTTCTTTGTCTCTGGGAAGTTCTCAGAACATAATCTCACTCCATCCAGAGCTCTGAAGCTCCCCAAAATCCTGGGGTAGCAGGACCTTTGTTCCCACACCATACAGATCCAAGTGGACACTGGACACCATGTGACACTTGCTTTAAGTGTTGGCAAAGGATTATGCCCTATGCTGAGCAGCAGTTCAATGAGCTTCCTTGTCGGCCCTCTATTTTTCCTTCTTTGCTTTATTCAAGTAAACCTGCATTTGTCTGTCTTGACTCTGGCTCACTCATCCCTTGGAGTATATTTGAATAAAACTTTCATTCTGTTTCACTACTTTGTCTCTGCCCTTCAATTCTTTGTTGCATTGGGGACAAGAACCAAGGAAAATAAACTTGACACCTCCAACATGTTCAGATAACACTTCCAACATGTTCAGATAGTGTACCTATTTAATTAATTTTGTAATTGTAGTCTGTAACTGGTAGAGATGGAGCCTAGCAGCATAGAAGTACTCCATAAATACTTATTGCACAAGTGCATGAATTGATGTATAATTTTTGTATGTTTGTGAGTGTTATATATTTTGCACTGCTGTCTTCTATACACACCATGTGCCTAATAACATTTTTGAGTGATGATCTTTCCACCTGTTTTACTCAGTTTTCAGTATAATAACTCACTAGAATATTCAGTGACAAAATTTCATCTCTATGATGACCATGCACACAAGAAAATTTCCTATTAGATTTGATTTCATATATTTTTCTGGATTGTCAAATGCTGTGCCTCAAATTTTATTTTTGAACATATGTAATAACACTGTGGTTAAAGTTTTGGTTTCTCTCACATTTTTAAAATAGTAAAATAAAATGTACTCTTACTATAGGTATTATATGACCCCAAAGATGAGTCCAGTTTATTTGAAGTCTTTTAATGCTCTATGTCTGAAAAATTACGCTGTCCTTAATGAAATATTTTTGTGTGTGAAGTAATTATTCAGAGGCTGGTCTTAAATTTGACATATCATAGTATCAAGTCATAATGTGTTCCTCAGGCCCAGACTGCTGAAGCTTGAACTCAACCATCTCTCTGTACACATAAAGCAGGAAGTGACCAACATGGAAAGATTTTAACTTATTCCAAATATCTGCTAACCAATAAATTATTTCCCATGTCAAACCATATATATATTGCATAAAATCAAACCAATATAGCTATTCTTTGGTTATTGTTATAAAGTAACACTTCTTGAATAACTATTACATGTCAGGGATTTCCAGATATTTTAAAAATCATCTTTGTTGAGATACATACTTTTTCTGTATGTAATACTGCTTTAAACATGCAGCCTGATGACTTCTGTTATATGTGTGCACCTCTGTAACCATTACACCCATCAAGATGTAGAACATTTCTATACCCCAAAAAGTTCCCTCCTGCTTCTGTGCAGTCTCTACACTCCCACTACAAATAAGCACTGATGTGACTTCCATTGCTACGGATTAGTTTTGCTTGTTCTAAAACTTCATATAAATGGAATGCATATCAGTAAGTGCTTATTTATTTATTTTTTCCTAGTAATATTACATTGTTTGAATATGCCATAATTTCTCAAATATTCAATCATTGATGACAGAGTGTCCCAGTTGTGGCTATTTTTTACAGCTGCTTTTATAATATTTGTCCAAGTGACAATTGTTTTTGTAGACACATTTTCATTTGTTTTGGTTAAATATCAAGGAGTTGAATCCTAGGATAATAAAGTAGATTAATGCTAATTTTCTAAGAAAAGTGATTTTTTTTCAAATTGGTAATAACATTACTACCTACTCTCAGCTGTATTATGAAGGTACAATTTAATGCATATATTCATGTTGATATTTTGTATTGTCAGTCTTTTTTTTCCTATTCTGATGCTCTGTGAAGTAATATTAAATTCACATAGCAGTTTGAATTTACAGTTTCACTAATATTAATGATATTGAGTACCTGCACATGTACCTAATGTCCTTAAGTATATCTCTAATAAACTCTTTATCCAAATTGTTTACATTTTCTTCAATGGACTTTTTAACAGCTTTATTGAGATACAATTTGCATGCTATGCAAATAAATCATTTTAAGTGTATAGTTAGTTCAATGTGTATGTTACATAGTTGTGCAGCCATCAACACGATGAATTTTAGAATACTTTCATTATGACCACCCCTAAAAATTATATCCATTAGCAGTTATTCCCTGTTCATCCAAATACTCCAGCCCTAAGAAATGACTGATATACTCTCTGTCTATATTTACGATTTGTTTATTCTGGGTATTTCATATAAATGAAATCATAGAATATTTGCTCCTTTATGACAGGCTCCTTTTACTTAGCAAAACATTTCAGAGGTTCATCCACATTGTAACATGCACCACTGCTCCATTTCTTTTTATAGATGAATGATACCTATTGTATATACCATATTTTGTTTAATCTCTCATCAATTAATAGATATTTGAATTGTTATCACTCTTTGACTGGTATGAATAACATATCTATGAACATTCATGTACAAGATTCTATTTTAACATATATTTCCAATTTTCTCAATTGTATACTTACAGTGAAATTTCTGGCTCATATGATATGTCTGTATTTAACTTTCGAGGAAATGCCAAATTTTTTCTAAATCAATGACACCACCTTATGTTCTCAACAACACTGCATGGAGGTTCCAACGTCTTCACTTCCTTGTCAACATTTGTTGTAGTCTCTCTTTTTTATGTTAGCTTTCTTGGTAGATATGAAGTGCTAGCTCATTCTAGGTTTGATCTGCATTCTCCTGATGGCAAGGATGTAAAGCATTTAAAATTTTTTTTATTGGAGATCTGTATATTTTCCTTGGAAAACTGTTTACTCAGAGATTTTGTTCATATTTTAATTGGGTTATTGTTTTTAAACTATTTAACCATTCTTTATATGTTATAGATATAAGACCCTTATCAGACATATGATTTCCAATATTTCTGTCTTTATGTGGATTGTATTGTCACTATCTTTACAGTATCATTTGTAGAAATTTTTTTCATTTTAAAATTTTCATGAAGTTCAATTTTCTTTTTTTATTTTGGTCTCCATTTATTTGCTTATTTATTTATTTATTTAGTTATTGCAGAATCCAATCCAACAACTTTTATTCTTTTTAACAAGTTCAGTGTGCTGCTGTGTTATTTCATCTCAGTGAAGTTCAATTTTCATTGTACATTTTAAAATTCAACTTTATTGAGGTAATGATTTACATAAAACAAATTACACATATTTTCAGCATATAGTAAAATGAGCTTTGACACTTGACAGATCTCTTTCTACCATACCCAATCCAATTCTCCATTTGCTGGGCATTTAAATAGTTTCCAAATTTTGTTATTGTGAGTAAAGTATCTGTAAACATTAGTGCTTATGCATTTTGCAGGGGTTTACACATTTTTTATCAGGTGGAGTATAAGAGTTCTTATGTATTCCATATATAAGGTATTTCTCTAATTTTTTTATGCATTTACATTTGTGAGACAATTGTAGCCTTGAAAACATTAGCAAACTAGACTTATGGAGAGTAAGTGCTCATATAGAAAGTATTTCTAGCAAAGAAAACTCCAGTTCAATGTGAAATTTCCTATTTAGTGAAAATAACTCTGAATGGTGCCTATTAAGGGTTGATAGGAAAAGGGAAACAGGGAAGACTAAAGATGCCAGAATGAGATAAAAAATGAACTAAGTATTCTCCTACTATTCCACCATTTTTCCTGTGTTTTTTTATTCCAAATACTCATTAAATACTCATTTATCTGACTACAAGTTCTATTTACCTCAGCATTTCTAATACCACTGTCTTTTGACTCTTTTTTTATTTTCTCTTTTTTTAATAATGGTATCATTAATATATAATCACCTGAGCAACATTGTGGTTACTAGATTCCCTCCATTATCAAGTCCCTACCACATACCCCATTACACTCACTGTCCATCAGCACAGTAAGATACTATAGAGTCATCACTTGTCTTCTCGGTGCTATACAGCCTTCCCGTGCCCCATCCCCTACATTATGTGTGCTAATAATATTACCTCTTAACACACGTATCCCTCCCTTCTCACCCAACCTCCCCAGTCCCTTTCCCTTTGGTAACTGTTAGTCCATTCTTGTATTCTGTGAGCCTAATGTTGTTTAGTTCCTTCAGTTTTTGCTTTGTTGTTGTACACCACAGATGAGTGAAATCATTGGGTACTTGTATTTCTCCACCTGGTTTATTTCACAGAGCATGATACACTAGCTCCATCCATGTAATAAGTGGTAGGATATGTTTTCTTTTTATGCCTGAGTAATATTCCATTGTGAATATGTAACACATCTTCTTTATCCATTCATCTACTGATGGACCCTTAGGTTGCTTCCATTTCTTGGCTATTGTAAATAGTGCTGCAAGAAACACAGGGGTGCATATATCTTTTTGAATCTGGGACTGTGCATTCTTGCTGTAAATTCCTAGTAGTGAAATTCCTGGGTCAAATGGTATCTCTATTTTTAGTTTTTTGATGAACTTCTATACTGCTTTCAACAATGGTTGAAATAATTTACATTCCCACAAGCAGTGTAGGAGGGTTCCCCTATTTCCACATACTCACCAGCATTTGTTTGTCTTTTGGATGTTAGCCATCCTGACTCATGTGAGGTCACATCTCATTGTGGTTTTAATTTGCATTTCTCTGATGATTAGCGATGTGGAGCATCTTTTCATGTGTCTGTTGGCCATCTGAATTTCTTCTTTGAAGAAGTGTCTGTTCAGATCCTCTGCCCATTTTTAAATCAGGTTATTTGCTTTTTGGGTGTTGAGGCACAGCAGCTCTTTATATATTTTGGATGTATACCCCTTATCAGATATGTGATTTATGAATATATTCTCCCATACTGTAGGATGCCTTTTTGTTCTACTGATGATACCCTTTGCTATACAGATTTTTAGTTTGATGTAGTCTCACTTTTCCATGTTTGCTCTTATTTCCCTTGTCCAGGGAGATATGTTCATTAAAATGTTGCTCATGTTTATATTCAAGAGATTTTTGCCTGTATTTTCTTCTAATAGTTTTATGGTTTCATGACTTACATTCAGGTTTTTGATTCATTTTGAGCTTATTTTTGTATAGGAGTTAGAGAGTAATCCAGTTTAATTCTCTTATATGTAGCTGTCCTGTTTAGCCAACATAAATTGTTGAAGAGGCTGTCATTTTCCCATTGTACATCCATGGCTCCTTTATCATATTAATTGACCATATATGCTTGAGTTAATATCTGGACTCTCTATTCTTTTCCATTGGTCTATGGGTCTGTTCTTGTGCTAGTACCAAATTGTCTTTATTATTGTGGCTTTGTAGTAGAGCTTGAAGTTGGGAAGCAAGATCCTCTCTGCTTTATTCTTCCTTTTCAGGATTGCTTTGGCTCTTCTGGGTCTTTTGTGGTTCCATAGGAATTTTAGAACTATTTGTTGCAGTTCACTGAAGAATGCTGTCAGTATTTTGATAGGGATTGCATTGAATCTGTAGATGGTTTTAGTGAGGATGGCCATTTTAACAATATTAATTCTTCCTAGTCAATAGCATGGAATGAATTTCCATTTACTGGTATCTGCTTTATGTTCTCTCAAGAGTGTGTCTTATAGTTTAAAGGGTATAGGTCTTTCAATTCTTTGATTAGGTTTATTCCTAGGTATTTTATTCTGTTTGATGCAATTATGAATGGAATTGTCTTCCTGATTTCTCTTTCTGCTAATTCATAGTTAGTCTATAGGAATTCAACAGATGTCTATGTATTAATTTTGTATCCTGCAACTTTGCTGAATTCAAATATTAGTTCTGGTAGTTTTGGAGTATATTCTTAAGGGATTTTTATGTACAGTATCATGTCATCTGCAGACAATGACAGTTTGACTTCTTCCTTACCAATCTGGTTGCCTTTTATTTCTTTGTGTTGTCTGATTGCCATGGCTAGGACCTCTAGTACTATGTTGAATAAAAGTGGGGAGAGTGGGCATCCTTGTCTTTTTGCCCATCTTAGAGGAAAAGCTCTCAGCTTTTCACTGTTAAGTATTATGTTGGCTGTGAGTTTGTCATATATGGCCTTTGTTATGTTGATGTACTTGCCCTCTCTACCCATTTTGTTGAGAGTTTTTGTCATGAATGGGTGTTGAGTTTTGTCAAATGCTTTTTTGGCATCTGTGGAGATGACAATGGGGTTTTTGTCCTTTTTATTGATGCGGTGGATGATGTTGATGGATTTTCGAACATTATATCATCCTCGTATCCCTGGGATGAGTTCCACTTGATCATGATGTAAGATCCTCTTGATGTATTTTTTTAATTCAGTTTACTAATATTTTTAGTATTTTTGCCTCTATGTTCATCAGGGATTTTGGTCTGTAGTTTTCTTTTTTGTGGTGTCTTTGCCTGGTTTTAGTATTAGAGTGATGCTGGCTTCCTAGAATGAGTTTCAAAGTATTCTTCCTCCTCTTTTTTTTGAAAACTTTAAGAAGAATGGGTATTATGTCTTTTCTAAATATCTGAGAAAATTCAGTGGTGAAGCCATCTGGTGTGTGGATTTTGTTCTTGGGTAGTTTTTGATTAACAATTCAATTTCATTGCTGGTAATTGGTCAGTTCAGATTCTCTGTTTCTTCCTGGATCAGTTATTGAAGGTTGTATTTTTCTAGAAAGTTGTCTTTTTCTTCAAGGTTATCTAGTACATTTCATAGTATTTTCTAATAATTCTTTGTATTTTTGTTGTGTCCGTAGTGGTTTTTCCTTTCTCATTTCTAATTCTGTTTATGTGTGTAGACTCTCCTTTTTTCTTGATAAGTCTGGCTAGGGGTTAATCTATTGTGTTTATTTTATTGAAGAACCAGCTCTTGGTTTCATTAATTTTTTCTATTGTTTTATTCTTCTCAATTTTATTTATTTCTTCTCTAATCTGTATTATGTTCCTCCTTCTACTGACTTTGGGTCTCATTTGTTCTTCTTTTCCTAGTTTCAATAATTGTGAATTTAGACTATTCATTTGGGATTGTTTTTCCTTCTTTAAATAGGCCTGGATTGCTGTATACTTTCCTCTTAGAACAGCCTTCACTGCATCCCACAGACGTTGGGGTGCTGCGCTGTTGTTTCCATTTGTCTTCATATATTGCTTGATCTCTGTTTTAGTTTGGTCATTGAGCCATTGATTATTTAGGAGTATTTTCTTAAGCCTCCTTGTGTTTATGAGCCTTTTTGTTTTCTTTGAACAATTTATTTCTAGTTTGATACCTTTGTGATCTGAGAAGTTGGTTGGTAGAATTTCAACCTTTTCGAATTTGCTGATGCTTTTTCTATGGCCTAGTATGTGTTCTATTCTGGAAAATGTTTCATATCCACTTGAGAAGAATGTGTATGCTCTGCTTTTGGGGATAATGTTCTATAGGTATCTGTTATGTCTATCTGTTCTAATGTGTTGTTCAGTGCCTCTGTGTCCTTACTTATTTTCTGTCTTGTTGATCTGTCCTTTGGGGTTAGTGGTATGTTGAAGTCTCCTCAAATGAGTGCATTGCATTTGATTTCCTCCTTTAATGGTGTCAGTATTTGTTTCACATATGTAGGTCCTCCTTTGTTGGGTATACAGATATTTATAATGACTATATCCTCTTTTTGGAACGACCCCTATATCATTATGTAATGTTCTTCTCTGTCTCTTTTTACTTTCTTTGTTTTGAAGTCTATTTTATCTGATAGAAGTACTGCAACACCTGCTTTTTCCCTCTTATTGTTTGCATGAAATATCTTTTCCTATCCCTTCACTTTTGTCTGTGTGTGTCTATGGATTTGAAGTGAGTCTTCTTATAGGCAGCATTCTGTAGCTCTATGTTTTTTGATTGGTGCATTCAGTCCATTTACATTTAGAATCATTATTGATAGATATTTACTTATTGTCCTTGAGGGTTTTGGACTCATGATTACCAAAGGTTCAAGAGCAGCTACTTTGCTGTCTAGCAGACTACCTTAACTCACTCTTTGTGCTATTATAAACACAGTCTGATGGTTCTTTTTTCTCTCTCTTCTTTTTTTCCTCCTCCATTCTTTACATGTTAGGTGTTATATTCTGTACTCTTTGTGTATCCCTTGACTTACTGCATAACTTTTGCCAGTGAGAGAGTATACTACCATATTGCAGAGTCAAAGACATGTACTTCAATTTTAATTTTAGCTCTGCTAGTTCTCATATGTATGACTTTGTGCAAGATACTTGATATCTCTAAGCATCTCTTTTTTCACATGTGTATGAGATGCTGATCATAACAGTAACCTATAAAACAGGGTTGTTACATAATTTCAAAAGTTATAGTTATGATTTGTTTAGCTATTTTGATATATGATAATTGCTAGCATCTCCTCATTTGTGGGGATTATTTTGTAATAAATAATATAACTCCATATGTACATAATTGAACTACAAGCTGAGAGAGTTGATAATTTCACAGAGATTGCCTGTGAACATATAGTTCTTGCAAGGCCTTTAGTATATCATCATCTTCAATTTAGAAACCTAAATAACTAGATGGCATACTGAATTTGTTCCTTTTGTCTGATATTTTCTCATTAATAATTGTCAATTTTCCTCTCCGCTCACTTTATCTCTAAGTAAAATCCTCTCACTTGCTCTTCTAAAAAAAAAAAAAGGATTGTCAATTTTATCATACTTTGAAGCTCCTTGAGAAACAGGATTTATCTCCATAGCAATAGCATTAAATTATTCATCAATAGCATCATGCAATGCAGTCATTTCACTCATGATTTGTTCTCTTAGAATATGAAACTCAATAGATCACTGTATCCTCTTTTATGTATATAATATCATTTTGACAATATTAAGCTTTGTATATTTTCTTGTTTATTTTCTGTATTTTACCCCTGGAATATAAGCCACATGTATCCAGAATCATGTCAATTGTTACTTTCTTTGTCTACCCAGCAATAACACAGTGCCCAGTGTGTAGAATCAGCTTAAAACATCTTTCTTATAAGAATAAATGAGTTAATGCCATGGCCAAGAGTTCATGATGGAAAAATATATTGGGTAGTGTTTACAATGCTTCGTGAACTTTATGAAGAAGAATAAATTCCAATAGAGAGAAACAGGTCAGTTTCTCTTGCAAAAGCTATGTGCTTCTCCTTTAAAACCCTTTATTGCAAACTTTCTCCACAAGGCAGTCTGAAAAGGCACAAGAAGGATCACATTTAAAATACTTCCACTTTGCTCTCAATACTCATTCAATAACAAGAGAACATTCTTATTATTTCTCAATCAGTTCTTTCCAGTGAAATTAATACTGAATTGTTTCTTTCCTCAGGAGGAATCAACTATAAATGTATGGGCTTATATCCACCCTTCACTGAGCCCTTTGGAGAGAAAAATGGCCTAAATTCCTGAAGTGTTGGAAGAGAGGCAGGGAGTAGTGATGTTAATAAAAATGTTAGGTAAGTACAAGAAATATAAAACAATACCAGACTCTATCTCAAAAGAATTCTAGAGAAAAGACTTCTGAACACACTGTTGAAAATCAGCTGTTATTTTATCAGTGGAGCCACAACTTCTCTTTCCTGTGACCTTGGGTCACTTATTTAATTTTTCCTTGGCCATAATTATTTGTATTACAGATTCTCATAAATAATGAGAAAACATTTGGCTGTTTTTAGGAAATATGCTGAGCATAATAAAGTACTATCTATCATTTTAGACATTGATTTTACCTATTGCCAATGCTTACCAAACCTTCTGTTCCTGAACTGAGCTTCCTGTTTTCATTCCTCATCTATGCCAAACATTACTGGATGGTTGCATCTGGTCTACTCTTTTAATCTCAACCCTCAAATATTATCTTATGACTATTGCTCTATGAGTCAATCAATGACACCAATGAAGACGTGTCAGTTATCTCAATAGATATTGTCCTCTACAGCTGGTATTTACACATTATAGTTAAAGCCAATTAGTGATGGCTCTGTTAAGAGGGTGGTGAGAAGAAAATGGTGGTACAAATTAATTAAACTCCCTTGGTTTCAAGGGTGAGTAAGCTTCCTTTGCATAAGATTGGGCATTAGCATTATTAAATATGTTGGCAGGACTCATCAGTGATATTTTTAACATGGAGATTTTAGCTTTTCATCTTGTTCAAGTGTAAAGATAGTAGTATCAAATACTTTCCCCAAAACTCCCACAAAATCCTATATTTTCTTAGAATACTTCAACCATTTTTAATCTTTTTTCCTTTGATGTTCTTAAGATTTCTTTCCTTCCAAAAATAATCCTGCTGTTTGTGTATCTAATTTTATATTTTCTTGATTCTTCACTTATCTCCAATCCTTATTTCATATCCAAATTCTCTTCATCCCTTTCTATCAAGAATTATGCAACTGCTCCAGATTGAGAAATTAAAACAGTAACAAAAATATTGTCTCCATTCTTCTTAACACATTAAATGTACATTTTATTTATCTTCTTATTTTTATCAGCACATATATCAAAAAAAGTTATACATTTGAAGTTGTTATTCCCCTGTACCACTTTCCATTATACTATGCTAACTCCCAGTTGTACACAAAACTTTGGAGTTTATTTTACTCTTTTCTCTTTTTTCTGCCTCTTTCCCTCAAATATGTATTTAACAGGCCTTGGGAAATTTAGCTTTAAAATGTCTCCTCTATCTATTCCTCTTCTCATTTCCAATACTATGGCTAATCCCCTAATATAAGTCCTCATCGTTTCTTAACTTGACTACCACAGTGACCTGCTAACTTCTCTCCTTATGTTAAAGTCTCATTTCATTCATAATCGTATCTCACAGGACCACTAATATTATCTTTAGAAAACTCTCCATTGTATATGTCAGTATATTGCTACAATTTGCCTGAAGAGGAAAATCAGAAGATGGTTTCATATCCAAGGTTACCCATGTTCTGTTATCAGCATAACTATCCAAATGATATATATATATTTTTCCTTTTACTAAATCCATACCAGGCTTTGTACTATGCAAAATGGGAGGGGCTTCCCTTTTATCACACCCTTGTCTTTGCTCATACATTTTTCTATGCTTCTAATGTATTTTTCCTTGTAAAAAAATTGTTGCAAATCTAGAAACAGATTCATTTATATATATGGCCAGTGAATTTTAAACAAAAGTTTAAAGCAACTCAATGGAGAATCAAGCATTTTCATTGAATGGTGCTCAAACAACTGGATATCTTTATCCAAATAAATGAAACTTTATAGAAAGTATGTATATGTACACACACTGCTTCGAAATGATACACAGACATAAATGCAAAACCAAAAACTATGCAACTTACAGAAGAAAACATAAGAGAAAATCTTTGTGACTTTGCATTAAGAAACACTGTAACTCCAGGGGGGAAATATTTTCCTGGCCCAGGGCAAAATACCTTTGAAACTAAAATCAGTCAAAAGGAGAAATAAAGTGGGAGAAATTAATTTATTGCTTAAAGCAATCAGCCACTTCTGGTCACCTGTGTCTCTCATGACTTGGTTGCAAAAAGTGACCCCACCCAACCTCTCTGGTCCAGATATGTCCTTGCTTCCTCTTGTAATTACTTATTGATATGGAGATGGACTACTTCTCTCCACCGCTTAGAAACACCTATTGATATAGAAATGTACTAAAACCAGGTGAAAGATTCTGGAAATATTGCAATTTTGCCCACAAAATATTCTTAGTTACTTAACAAAAAGCATACTCACAAAAGAATAAAAATACATAAATTGGACATTATCACAACTTATAGCTTCTGCTCTTCAAAAGAAACTAATATAATGAAAAAAATAAACAAGCTACAAGGTGATGCCGGGGATGATTCTTGTTTGCAGAGTTGAAGAATGAATTTAGCAAACACCCAAGGTAGGAGAGCCAGGGTAGAGGCTTTCATTTAGAAATAAAGTGAGAGGAAAAAGCTCTTGGCTCATGCCGGGAGGGGATGAGAGAGCCTGGGGTGGTGCATTGTCTAGGAGCATGTCAAGACTGCCTGCCCTGCCCCGAAGGTGGGCTGGGTTGTTGCCTGTTCGCTAAAATGTGTTAAGAATCTTACTTCTTAACTTCTTAGGCTGTTTATAGTTGGGCTTGCTTACTAAATTCATCTTTTTGCTATGTTGCAGATTACTTGATTAGTATCAGAGAAGGAAAGACAGCACATAGGTACAGTTAAAAATAAGCTAGGCCTTTCAGCATGCTAAGGTAAATTTTACAGTGTCATGATATAAATTGATACAGTGAAGTCATGGGTTATGCTGAGACATTTCTCTTTATCTGCAGAACACTCGAACATCCCAGGCCAAGTTGCTCCTGGCCTTTTGACCTTTAACTGATCTCACTGAAGATGCCTATATTCTTAGTCTGGTATCTTTCCCTAGAAAATTAGTGTGACCTTGACTTTGCATAATGCTTAACAGAGTTTCAATGGGGACTTCTTTGCCCATTGTTACATTGCTCTGCCTGTAAATATTCTGCCCTGCTTTTCCCCGGATGCCCTAACCCTACTCTGACTACACCCAAGGTCCCTGTCTCACCATGGAGCAATACTTATCCATTTAACCAGAATGACAACCAAATACCTCAAAGGCAAATACATAAGGTTACAGTTGTTAGCAAAGTTTAGCTTTTAGTCCTTATAATATTAAGATCTCATTTTCTGAAATACTCAGACAACTCATTGAGACTTTAAGCATGAGAAACTGCTTTGATGAAACAATTAGAGAAGGCTTTGCAATCTTTCAACATTTGGAGCAGATGAACAGTTTAAGAAAACTGTCTTTTAACTTAAAACAAAATTGTAATTTTTCTGTGTCCTTGATAGCAAGACTCATTTGTTTTAATTTTATATAGCATGACCATATCAATTCTTCCACAAACTTTCTACAACTTCATTTTTACATTTAGAGTTCTCCCACTTTAAATTAATAGCTGCACTTTAGATCAAAGCTACTTTCTTTAATCAAAAGACACATTCTTTAGCATGCAGAAATGTTTTCCTTATTACCTTAATTTTCAGTGAACACTGAGAAGTAGGCTATTGTAAACTGTTACACTAGCATTCTTTAGATTGACAAATTTATGAACACATTTTATAATTTCTGGAATCGTGGGCTTTAAAGCACAACTTTTCACTAAGCACAAAATATGTCTACTCAACGTAGCAAATCTTTAAGGTTTTAGATTACACAAAGGTTCTCAGGCTGTTTGTATGTATACATACTGTAAAACACTGTAACACAATTATTAAGGTGTCCACTTCTTACACTTAGTTTACTCATTCCTAAGAACTATGCTAGGTTACTTACAGTACCTTTACTGAACATTACACAAAGTCAAGTCTCTTAGTATTTTATTCTTGAAAGATTTAACAGATAACATCAATGTAAATGACTTTAGGTAAACTTAGGCAGTTGATAACCATAAGGACATGTCCATTTCAGTTCAACTTAAATTAGCATTAATGCTTAATATTTTCATTAGAATTTTCTGGAAGTTTTAGAATGCCCAATTTTTATAAGCTCTTTTCTTTAAATCAATTTTATTAATACCATCTGGGAGTAGAAGCACATTTTTCATTTACATGCTTAGACACACAAACATACAGATTAAGACATAATGACTACAGTTAGCAATACTTTTCATAAAAGAACATATACACAGACAGATAAACTGATACAAATATTTGAGTTACTGATATCCAATTGGCTTCTTTCCTCTTAGCTTATTTGACTAAAAGTATCTCTGTTTTCAAGAATACACTCTAAAGGTGAGCAGTTTACCTAACTGGGTTAAGGTTGGGCTGGAAATAAAATTCAAGTACAATTCTAGCAACAGTCATTTAAAGCCAGGCTGTATTGCAGAAAATAAATTTCTTCTATTTCAGAGAATCTAGTGTAAAAATCTACCAATTTTTTAGGATAATGATGATCCCAATAAGTAGAATAGATTTCCACCAAAATAATTTAGATAAATAGTTCCGTATTATAGTAGTTCATGGGACTGTTGACTATTTTCTTTTCTTGCATTAAAATAAATTTAGCTGCATAACCTTAAAATATTGTATACTTCTCCCAGGGACAAAGCCTCTCCATTAGAGAGTTTGTATTGAGGCCAGGCTTGTGTGCTGAAGATAAGACACTTCTTTTTCAGGGTCTGGGGATCAAAACTGCCCCCAGTTATTTAGAATGCAAGTCAGAGGTGTGTCTTCCTTTAAACTTGAAGAGGAAGCTCCCACCTGGAAGAGCGAAAGACAAGTGTGCAACACCTGGTCGGTCTTTTCTCTGTGCGAGGGTTTACCCTCACACTGGAGCCTGTGTGACAGTGGTCAAATCACCTTCTCTGCCAAGCCTATTGGACTTAACCGCTCCTTACCAGCATGGCCTGTACCTTGCCTTGATTTCCCTCTTGCCTTCCCTCTTCCTCTTGTATTGGGTGCATATATATTTATAATGGTTATGTCCTCTTCTTGGACTGACGCCTTTATTATTATGTAATGTCTTCTTTATCTCCTGTTAATTTTTTTGTTCTGAAGTCTATTTTGTCTGATACTTTTAATACAACATCTGCTTTTTTCTCCCTATTGTTTGCTTGAAATATCTTTTTCCATACCTTGACTTTTAGTGTGTGTGTGTCTTTGGGTTTGAGGTGAGTCTCTTATAAGCATCATAAAGATGGGTCTTGCTTTTTTATCCTATCTATTATTGTGTATCTTTTGATTGGTGAATTAAATCCATTTACATTTAGGGTGATTATTGAAAGATATGTACTCATTGCCATTGCAGGCTTTAGATTTAAAGTTATCAAAAGTTCAAGAGTAGCTTCTTCATTATCTGTCTAACTTAACTCACTTATTAAGCCATTATATACACAGTCTGATGATTCTTTATTTCTCTCCCTTCTTATTCCTCCTCCTCCATTCTTTATATGTTAGGTGTTTTAATCTGTTCTCTTTTGTGTTTCCTTTGACTACTTTTTTGCATAATTCATTTTATTTTTTGCCTTTTGTTAGTATTTGGTTGGTCTGTTTTCTTTAGTGTGATTTTATTTTCTCTGGTGACATCTCTTTAGCCTTAGGAGTGCTTCCATCTAGAGCAGTCCCTTTAAAATATCCTATAGGGGTAGTTTGTGGGAGGCAAATTCCCTCAACATTTGTTTGTCTGTGAGTTGTTTAATCTCTCCTCCATATTTAAATTATAATTGTGCTGGATACAGTATTCTTGATTCAAGGTCCTTCTGTTTCATTACATTAAATATATCATGCCATTCTCTTCTGGGCTGTAAGGTTTCTGTTGAGAAGTCTGATGATAGCCTGATGAGTTTTCCTTTGTAGGTGACCTTTTATCTGTCTTTGGCTGCCTTTCATACTCTGTCCTTGTCCTTGATCTTTCTCATTTTAATTATTATGTGTCTTGGTGTTGTCTTTCTTGTGTAGGGAGTTCTGTGGGCCTCCATGTTCTAGGAGACTATTTCCTCCCCCTGTTTGGGGAAGTTTTCAGCAATTATTTCTTCAGACACTTTCTATCCATTTTTCTCTTTTTTTCTTCTTCTGGTACCCCTGTAATGCTAATATTGTTCCTTTTGGGTTTGTCACACAGTTCTCTTAATATTCTTTAATTCCTGGAGACCCTTTTATCTCTCTCTGCCTCAGCTTATCTGTATTCTTGTTTTCTGATTTCTATTCCATTAACAGCCTCTTGCACCTTATCCAGTCTGCTCTTAAGTCCTTCCAGAGATTGTTTAATTTCTGTATTCTCTCTCCCAACTTGATCCTTTAGCTCTTGCATATTTCTCTGCAAGTCTATCAGCATAGTTATGACCTTTATCTTGAATTCTTTATCAGGAAGATTGCTTAAATCTTTCTCCACAGGCCCCCTCTTAGGGGTGCCTGGGTGTTTCTGGAATGGACCAAATCCTTCTTTCTTTTCATGGTGATAGAGGAACTCATATGCAGGTAGCACATGTGTCAGCTTGGTGAATAAAGTTTCTTCCTGCTTGCTGGTTGCCCTGCCCCTCTCTGCTGCCTGTGTTGATGCCCTGCACACCGGGAGCAGCCCTAGGGGCATCCCAGAGCCCTGCGGGGTCAATAGGCATGCCCAGGGTTCTCTCCTGCATGAACCATGCCCCTTGCACCCTGTCCCAGCTTCCTCTATCAGTGCCAGTGGCCCCAGGACTGGCCTGGGTGGCTGTTCACAGGGAGGAGGCTCTGAGCAGCTGCTGTGGGCACAGCCACCCCCAGGTTGCTTGGCCTGGCCCATGCAGGAAGGGGAATGAACGGCAGGCTGTTTATCACCATGAGGTGCTTCAGAGCTGCATTGACACCCATGGGGTTAGGGCACCTGGAGTTTACCAGGATTCCCAGCTGCTGGGCTGTGTGTGCCAGGATAATTCCATACAGCTGTGTGGCCCGTGTCCTTTTAAGACTTTCAAAAAGCACTTTCTTTTCTTTTGTCCCAGGGGAGCCGGCAGTGAGGACCTGCTCTCAGATATTACTTTTATATTTCCCTGATATCCAGCACACCTTTCAATCTGTATGTGCTCCTGGTGCAGATTACTGGGTATGGGTATTTAGCTGCCCTGTGCTTTCACTCCCTTCCCATTCTGACTCCTCTCTTACCATCAGTGGGCTGGGGTGTGGAAAGTGCTCAGGTCCCACTGGATTGCAACTTTTATTTTACCCCCTTTATGAGATGTTGAGTTCTCACAGATGTAGATGTAGCCTAGCTGTTTTCATGTATCCTCTGGTCTCTCTGTTAGGCATACTTTTATTTGTTGTATTTTCAAAAATATGTATGGTTTTGGTTGGAGATGTCTGCTGCCCTACTAATGCCACCATCTTCAAAGAATCCCCTGCTGCATTTCTAAACACTAATGATGAATTAGCAGAAAGACAAATCAGGAAAACAATTCCATTCACAACTGTATCAGAAAGAATAAAATACCTAGTCATAAACCTAACCAAGGTAGTGAAAGACCTATACCCTGAAAACTACAAGACACTCTTGAAATAAATTAAAGAAGATACCAAAAAATGGAAAGACATACCATGCTCATGGACAGGAAGAATTATTATTGTCAAAATGGCCATCCTGCCTAAAGCAATCTACAGATTCAATGCAATCCCTATCAAAATACCAACAGCATTCTCCAGTGAAGTAGAAAAAATAGTTATAAAATTCATGTGGAACTTCAGAATACCTCGAATAGCCAAAGCAATCCTGTGAAGAAAAACGAAGCAGAGGAGATTACACTCCCTGACTTCTAGCTCTACTACAAAGCCACAGTAATCAAGACAATTTGTACTGGCACAAGAACAGACCCATAGATCAGTGGAACAGACTAGAGAGCACAGATATAAATTCAAGCATATATGGTCAATTAATGTATGATAAAATAGTCATGGATATACAATGAGGAAATGACAGCCACTTCAACAGCTGGTGTTGACAAAATAGGACAGTTACATGCAAGGGAATGAAACTGGATTAATGTTTAACCCCATACACAAAAGTAAACTAAAAATTGATCAAAGACCTGAATGTAAGTCATGAAACCATAAAACTCTTAGAAGAAAACAGGCAAAAATCTCTTGAATATAAACATGAGCAACTTGTTTATGAATGCATCTCCTTGGGCAAGGGAAACAAAAGAAAAAATGAACAAATGGGACTACATCAAGCTAAAAACTTCTGTACTGCAAAGAACACCATCAGCAGAACAAAAAGGCATCCTACAGTATGGGAGAATATATTTGTAAATGACATATCTGACAAGGGGTAACATCCAAAATATGTAAAGAATTAACATGCCGCAACACCCAAAAAGCAAATAACCAAATTCAAAAATGGGTGGGGGATATGAACGGACAGTTCTCCAAAGAAGAAATTCAGATGGTCAACAGGCACATGGAAAGATGCTTCATATTGCTAATTATTGGGGAAATGCAAATTGAAACCACAATGAGATATCACCTAACACCAGTTAGGATGGCCCACATTCAAAAGACAAACAACAATTGCTGGTGAGGATGCGAAGAAAGGGAAAACTTCCTACACTGCTGGTGGGAATGTCAGCTAGTTCAACCACTGTAGAAAGCAGTATGGAGGTTCCTCAAAAATTAAAAATAGAAATACTATTTGACCAAGAAATTCCACACATAGGAATTTACCTGAAGAAAGCAAGATATCAGATTCAAAAAAGACATATGCACCCCTATGTTTATCACAGCTCTATTTACAATAGCCAAGATATGGAAGCAACTTAAGTGTCTATCTATAGATGATTGGATAAAAAGGTGGTACACATACACAATGGAATACTATTCAGTCATAAGAAAGAAATAAATCCTACTATTTGCAACAGTATGGATGGAACTAGAAGGTATTATGCTCAGTGAAATAAGTCAGGCAGAGAAAGACAAATACCAAATGATTTCCCTCATTTGTGGAGTATAACAACAAAGCAAATCTGAAGGAACAAAACAGCAGCAGACTCAGAGACTCCAAGAAGGGAATAGTGGTTACCAAAGGGGAGAACTAGGTGAGTTCAGCTAGGGAGGTAGGGTCAAGGCAATTGAATAGGTTCACATGGTCTGGGGGGTTCATGGGGAAGACAGTGTAGCACATAGAAGAAAAGTAGTGACTCTGTGGCATCCTAATACACAGATGGACAGTTATTGCAATGGGTTATTAGCTGGACTTGATAATATGGGTGAATATAACCACATTGTTTTCATGTGAAACCTTCATAAGAGTATATATCAATGATAGCTTAATAAAAACATATAAAACAAAATTTTATATTATATGGGACAAAAACTGATAGGAATTAACAGAGAAATAGATTAATTTACTATTGTAACTGGTGACTTCAACACCTGTATCTCTCTAATTGACAGATCTATAAAGTAGAAAATCAGTAAGGATGCTGTTGAACTGGACAACAGAGTCAATGAACTGCATTTAATTCATATGTATACAATACATCCAGCAAGAGCAGAATACATATTCTTCTTAAGTTCACATGTTACATTTACTAGGTAGACCACATTCTGGTATATAAAACATATCATGGAAAGTGTAAAAGAATAGACATCATACGAAGTATGCTCTCATACTAAAAAAGAAATCATCTAGAAATTAATAAAAGAAAAATAGCTGGAAATTCCCCATTTCAAGATTAAACAATACAAACAAAATAAAAATTATAACAAAATTACCAAAACTGAAAACCGTGTGGTAATCAATAGATGAATCTACAACAAAAAGCCTGGTCCTTTAAAAAGATAATAAAATAGATCAGACTCTAGCCAGGTTAAGAAATAAGAGAGAGAACAGACACAAATTATTAATCAGAGAAGAAGGTGGGATCATTAGTACTGACCCCATGAACATTAAAAGTATAAGAAGGGACTATTATGGAGGGCGGAGCCAAGATGGTGGCACGAGAAGGACAGTGGGAATCTCCTGCCAAAAACATATATATTTTTGAAAATGCAACAAATACAACTATCAATAAAAGAGACACCAGAAGGCACAGGACAAAAGCCAGACTACATCCAAACCTGTGAGAACCCAGCGCCTGGTGAAAGGGGTAAGATACAAGCTGCAGCCAGGCAGGACCCGAGGCCACACACCCCAGCTCCTAGTGGGAGGAGAGAAGTTGGAGTGGGGAGGGAGAGGGAGCACAGGACTGCTAAACACCCAGCCTCAGCCATCCACACCAGAGTGTAGACACACAGTGCATACGTGGGGTGCTGGAAACTAGGGAAGCAGGACAGTAAGACCTGTGAGCGGGTCCCGCAGCCAGTGCCTCTGGGACAAAGAAAACTGAGTGCTTTTTGAAAGTCTTAAAGGGACAGGGACCCCACTGCTGGACGGAAGCATCCTGGGTCACAATCCAGCAGCTGGAAATTCCAGGGAACTCCGGGCACACTAACCCCCTGGGCAACAGCTCTGAGACCACTCAAGGAGGTAAACAGTCAAAGAGCACCCCGTCCATTACCCCTCCGGGGCCCCACCATAGCAGAGCAGTGGCCTGAGGCTGACAACGCCCACAGCAACGGAGCTTCCTCCATACCGGCCAGGCAAGATACAGAGACCCAATCTACATGCAATTGACCAAAAAAAGCCACTAGGGGTCGCAGTTGTCCCACTAAAGAAAGGCCAGGAGTAAGTGGAAAGAGTCTTGACTCTGCCAGCTGACAGAAGAGTAAATAGCATACCACTGCACCTATCAACATCAAAAGGCAAAAAAATTTGATCCAGACAAGACTAACCCAGACAGCTTCAACATCTTCTACATCTTCCCCTGAGAAGGAACCTGGGGAGATAGATTTAACCAATCTTCCTGAAAAAGAATTCAAAACAAAAGTCATAACCATGCTGATGGACTTGCAGAGAAATATGCAAGAACTAAGGAGGGAGAATACAGAAACAAAACAATCTCTGGAAGGACTTCAAAGCAGAATGGACGAGATGCAAGAGACCATTAATGGACTAGAAAACAGAGAACAGGAAGCAGAGAACCTGATCAGAGAGAGATAAAAGGATCTCCAGGAATGAAAGAATTTTAAGAGAAATGTGTGACCAATTGAAATGGAACAATATCCACATTATAGGGGTACCAGAAGAAGAGAAGAGAGAAAAAGGGATAGAAAGTGTCTTTGGAGAAATAATTGCTGAAAACTTCCCAAACTAGGGGAGGAAATGGCCTCTCAGAGACAGAGGTACACAGAACTCCCATGACAAGAGATCGAAGAAGGGCAACACCAAGACACATAATAATTAAAGTGTCAAAGATCAAAGACAAGCACAAAGTATTAAAGGCAGCCAGAGAGAAAAAAAGGTCACCGATAAAGGAAAACCCATCAGGCTATCATCGGACTTCTCAACAGAAGCCCTAAAGGCCAGAAGAGAATGGCATGATATACTCAATTCAATGAAACAGTAGGGCCTCGAACCAAGAATACTGCATCCACCACGATTATCATTTAAATATGAAGGACAGATTAAACAATTCCCAGACAAGCAAAAGTTGAGGGAATTTGCCTCCTACAAACCACCTCTACAGGGCATCTTACAGGGACTGCTCTAGATGGGAGCACTCTTAAAAAGAGCACAGAACAAAACACCCAACATATGAAGAAGGGAGAAGGAGGAATAAGAAGGGAGAGAAATAAAGAATCATCAGACCGTGTTTATAATAGCTCAATAAGTGAGTTAGTTAGACAGTAAGATAGTAAAGAAGCTAACCTTGAACATTTGGTAACCACAAACTTCAAGCCTGCAACGGCAATAAGCACATACCTTTCAATAATCACACTAAATGTAAATGGACTGAATGCACCAATCAAAAGACAGAGAGTAATAGAATGGATAACAAAACAAGACCCATCCATATGGTGCTTACAAGAGACTCACCTCAAACCCAAAGACATGCACAGACTTAAAGTCAAGGGATGGAAAAAGATATTTCATGCAAACAACACAGAGAAAAAAGCAGGTGTTGCAATTCTAGTATCAGATAAAATAGACTTCTAAACAAAAAAATAACAAGAGATAAAGAAGGACATTACATAATGAAAAAGGGCTCAGTCCAAGAAGAGGATATAACCATTATAAATATATATGCACCCAATACGGGAGCACCAACATATGTGAAACAAATACTAACAGAATTAAAGGAGGAAATAGGATGCAATGCATTCATTTTGGGAGACTTCAACACACTCCTCACTCCAAAGGAAAGATTCACCAGACAGAAACTAAGTAAGGACACAGAGGCACTGAACAACACACTAGAACAGATGAACCTAATTGACATCTAAAGAACTCTACATCCAAAAGCAACAGGATACACATTCTTCTCAAGTTCACATGGAACATTCTCCAGAATATACCACATATTAGGCCAGAAAAAGAGCGTCAGTAAATTCCAAAAGATTGAAATCCTACCAAACAACTTTTCAGACCACAAAGGCATAAAACTAGAAATAAACTGTACAAAGAAAGCAAAAAGGCTCACAAACACATGGAGGCCTAACAACACGCTCCTAAATAATCAATGGATCAATGACCAAATCAAAATGGAGATGCAGCAATATATGGAAACAAACGACAACAACAATACAAAGCCCCAACTACCGTGGGATACAGCAAAGCAGTCTTAAGAGGAAAGTATATAGCAATCCAGGAATATTTAAAGAAGGAAGAACAATCTCAAATGAATGGTCTAATGTCACAATTATCGAAATTGGAAAAAGAAGAACAAATGAGACCTAAGATCAGCAGAAGGAGGGACATAATAAAGATCGGAGATGAAATAATTAAAATTGAGAAGAATAAAACAATAGCAAAAATCAATGAAGCCAAGAGCTGCTTCTCCAAGAAAATAAACAAAATAGATAAGCCTCTAGCCAGACTTATTAAGAGGAAAAGAAAGTCAACAGACATCAACAGAATCAGAAATGAGAAAGGAAAAATCACGACGGACCCCACAGAAATACAAAGAATTTTTAGAGAGTACTATGAAAACCTATATGCTAACAAGCTGGGAAACCTAGGAGAAATGGACAACTTCCTAGAAAAAGACAGCCTTCCAAGACTGACCCAGAAAGAAACAGAAAATCTAAACAGACCGATTACCAGCAATGAAATTGAAGTGGTAATCAAAAATTACCAAATAACAAAACCCCCAGGCCAGATGGATTTACCTTGGAATTTTATCAGACATACAGAGAATACATAATACCCATTTTCCTTAAAGTTTTCCAAAAAACAGAAGAGGAGGGAATACTCCCAAACTCATTCTATGAAGCCAACATCACCCTAATACAAAATCCAGGCAAAGACCCCACCAAAAAAGATAACTACAGACCAATATCCCTGATGAATGTAGATTGAAAAATACTCAACAAAATATTAGCAAACCGAATTCAAAAATACATCAAAAGGATCGTACACCATGACCAAGTTGGATTCATCCCAGGGATGCAAGGATGGTACAACATTAAAAAATCCATCAGTATCATCCACCACATCAACAAAAAGAAAGACAAAAACCACATGATCATCATCTCCATAGATGCTGAAAAAGCATTCAACAAAATTCAACATCCATTCATGATAAAAACTCTCAACAAAATAGGTATAGAGGGAAAGTACCTCAACATAATAAAGGCCATATATGATAAACCCACAGCCAACATCATACTGAACAGCGAGAAGCTGAAAGCTATTTCTCTGCAATTGGGAACAAGACAGGGACGCCCACTCTCCCCACTGTTATTCAGCATAGTACTGGAGGTCCCAGCCAAGGCAATTAGAGAAAACAAAGAAATAGAAGGAATCCAGACTGGTAAAGAAGAAGTTAAACTGTCACTATTTGCAGATGATATGATATTTACATAAAAAACCCTAAAGATTCCACTCCAAAACTACTAGAACTAATATCGGAATTCAGCAAAGTTGCAGGATACAAAATCAACACACAGAAATCTGTGGCTTTCCTATACACTAAGAATAAGCTAATAGAAAGAGAAATCAGGAAGACACTTCTATTCACAACCCATCAAAAAGAATGAAATACCTAGGAATAAACCTAACCAAGGAAGTGAAAGACCTATACCCTGAAAAGTATAAGACACTCTTAAGAGAAATTGAAGAGGTCACTAACAAATGGAAACTCATCCCATGCTCCTGGCTAGAAAGAATTAATATCATCAAAATGGCCATCCTGCCCAAAGCATTATACAGATTCGATGCAATCCCTATCAAACTACCAACAACATTCATCAATGAACTGGAAAAAATAGTTCAAAAATTCATATGGAAACACCAAAGACCCCGAATAGCTAAAGCAATCCTGAGAAGAAAGAATAAAGTAGGGGAGATCTCACTCCCCAACTTCAAGCTCTACTACAAAGCCACAGTAAGCAAGACAATTTGGTACTGGCACAAGAACAGAGCCACAGACCAATGGAACAGAATAGAGACTCCAAACATTAACCCAACATCTATGGTCAACTAATATTCGATAAAGGGGCCATGGACATACCATGGGGAAATGACAGTCTCTTCAACAGATGGTGCTGGCAAAACTGGACAGCAAAATTTAAGAGAATGAAACTGGATCACTGTTTAACCCCATACACTAAAGTAAATTTGAAATGGATCAAAGACTTGAATGTAAGTCATGAAACCATAAAACTCTTAGAAAGAAACATAGGCAAAAATCTCTTGGACATAAACATGAGTGACTTCTTCTTGAACACAGCTCCCCAGGCAAGGGGAACAAAAGCAAAAATGAACAAATGAGACTATATCAAGCTGAAAAGCTTCTGTACAGCAAAGGACACCATCAATAGAACAAAAAGGTATCCTACAGTATGGGAGAATTATTCATAAATGACAGATCTGACAAAGGGTTGACATCCAAAATATATAAAGAGCTCACACACCTCAACAAACAAAAAGCAAATAATCCAATTAAAAAATGGGCAGAGGAGCTGAATAGACAGTTCTCTGAAGAAGAAATTCAGATGGCCAACAGACACATGAAAAGATGCTCCACATCACTTGTCATCAGAGAAATGCAAATTAAAACCACAATGAGATATCATCTCACACCAGTAAGGTTGGCCACCATTCAAAAGACAAACAACAAATGTTGGTGAGATTGTGGAGAAAGGGGAACCCTCGTACACTGCTGGTGGGAATGTAAATTAGTTCAACCATTGTGGAAAGCAGTATGGAGGTTCCTCAAAATGCTCAAAATAGAAATACCATTTGATCCAGGAATTCCACTTCTAGGAATTTACCCTAAGAATGCAGCACTCCAGTTTGAGAAAGACAGATGCACCCCTATGTTTCTCGCTGCACTATTTATAATAGCCAAGATATGGAAGCAACCTAAATGTCTATCAGTAGATGAATGGATTAAGAAGATGTGGTACATAGACACAATGGAATATTACTCAGCCATAAGAAAAAAACAGATCCTACCATTTGCAACAACATGGATGGAGCTAGAGGGTATTATGCGCAGTGAAATAAGCCAGGCAGAGAAAGACAAGTACCAAATGATTTCACTCATATGTGGAGTTTAAGAACAAAAGAAAACTGAAGGACCGAAACAGCAGCAGAAGCACAGAACCCAAGAATGGACTCATAGTTACCAAAGGGAAAGGGACTGGGGAGGACGGGTGGGAAGGGAGGGATAAGGGTGGGAAAAAAGCAAGTCGGCATTACGATTAACATGTATAGTATGTGGGGGGCACAGGGAGGGCTGTGCAACACATAGAAGACAAGTAGTGATTTTACAGCATCTTACTATGTTGATGGACAGTGACTGTGAATAGGTATGTGGGGGTACCTTGGTGAAGGGGGGAGCCTATTAAACATAATGTCCTTTATGTAATTGTAGATTAATGATACCAAAATTAAAAAAAATAAAAAAAGAAGGGACTATTATGAACAATTAAATGCCCATAAAACTGAGAACCTGGACAAAACAGTTGAATTCCTTAAAAGACACAAACTAACAAAATACACAAGGAGAAATAGATCATTTGTACATGCTTGTATTTATCAAATAAATTAATCCATAATTAATAACCTTGTAAAACAGAGAGCACCAGAGCTATATGGCTTCATTGATTAATTCTATTAAATATTTAGGGAAAATTTTAATACAGTTATTTGCAATCTCTTCCAGATAAAAGAAGCAGAGAGACTACATCCATTCCTTTTTTATGAGTCAGCACCACACAAATATCAAAACCAGGCAGACATTACAAGAAAGAACGATAGACTGATATCTCACATGAACAGTGAAGTGAAATTCTCAACAAACTATTAGTAAATTGAATTCTAAAATATATCAAAAATAGTTATTCACAATAACCAGGTAGAATTTATTACAGGTGTACATACTGGTTCAGCATTTAAAACACAATTTATGTAATCCATCTCATCAACAGGCTAGAAAAGAAACATTATATGACCATGCAAATGGATGAAGAAAAGTAATTGACAGATTCCAAAACCATTCATGATAAATCTCAGCAAGATAATTGTAGAGGAAAGCTTTCTCAACTTCATAAAGAACATCTGTTTTTAAAAAATCACAGAGGGGGATGTCAGCAAATTACAGACTATAAACTTAAGGGCCTCATTCCTTCATGGAAACACCAAATAAACAACATACAGAGCAAAGTGGCTTTGTGAGAACTGTGTAAATTAGTTAAGGTACACCAACCAAGATAATACCTAAAGAAGAAAAAGGCACACCCAAAATTATAATAAATATCACTTTGCCCTTGCCTATCACATCCCTGGAACTGTGTGGCACAGGAGGGAGGAAGTTGAGCTATTCATTCTTCCCATGGGATAGAAAGGAGAAAAACTTGCTTGCAACCTTCTAATTTTTCTTGGGTTACCCAAGGGACTGGTTACATTCTCACCTGATATGGAATGCTGATGAAAATCATGGCATAGCTTGGATATCAGGTTGGAGCCATTGTAAACAATACTGGGCAACATGATGTGAAAGAGCTGCAGGAGCACTACAGACTTGTGGATGTTGGGAGGCAGGAGATTATGTGAAGAGGAATACAATAGAACATCTAAATTTCCAAGAATGAGCAAGTTGGAAACAAGCAAAAACCACATACATAGGCCGAGGGAATTTATTTGTCAACGCAAGTTATTTTAGAGGCCCTGGAACCTTCATATTTGTCTGATAATTGGAGGTATTCCCCTACACAAAACCAATGCACAAAAACTGAGAGCTGGATGCATTTTTACATGCCAAATTTTCAACAGACACTCAGAAGGTATTTTTTTTAGAAAGGAAAATGGTTATTCAAAGAAATAAATACATTTCCAGTAAATAGCCATAAAGAAACACAGACCTAGGACTTGAAAAAGAGATTTTAAAACAAAGATTTTAAATATGTTAAATTAGGTAAATGAGAACAGAGATGGACAGCTAAAAATAATAGGAAAATGATATATGAACAAAAAGAATATGAATGATTAGAAATTATTTAAAAAGAACCATACAGAAATTGTAGATACTAAAAAAATAATAATTAAATTACAAAATCCATGATAGCTGTTCAAAAACAGGTAAGAAAACAAATCTGCTAACTTGAAAACAGATTATCTGAAATTATTAAGTGGGAGGAGCAAAAAGATAAAGGATTGAAGAATAGTAAACAGATCTTGAGGGACTTATGTGACACCATTAAGCCAATCAATATGCATATGCCCCAGAAGAAGAGACAGAGTAGCAGAGAGCTTATTTGAAGGAATAATGGCCAAAAAGTTCCCAAATTTGAGAAAAGGCATGGATATACAAACACAAGAAGCCCAACTAACTCAAAACAGGAGAAATACAGAGAGACACATGGAAACACATTATAACTGAACTATCAAAAGATAAATAATCTTAAAAGTAGAAAGACAAAAGTGATTTTTTCACATACAAAGGAACCCTATGAGGCTATCAGTTGATTTTGGAGCACAACACTTACAAGGGAACCTTTGTGCACTCTTGGTGGGAATGTAAATTGGTACAGACACTGTGGAAAGCTGTATGAAGGTTCCTCAAAATATTAAAAAGAGAAATACTATATGATCTAATAATTCCCCTTCTGGGAATTTACCTGAAGTAAATAAAGTCACTAATCCCAGAAGGTATATACACCCCTATGTTTGTCACAGCATTATTTACAATAGCCAAGATATGGAAGCAACATAAGCATCCATCACTCTATGGCATTATGCTAAGTGAAATGTCAGTCAGACACATATCACATAACCTCATTTATATGTGAAACCTAAATAAAAGCTCATAGATACAAGGAACAGGTTGGTAGTTAGAGGCAGCAATGGGTGAGATGTTGAAGGGTGTCAAAAGGTACAAACTTCCAACTATAAATAAGTCATGGAGATGTAATGTACTGTATGGTGAATATAGTTAACAACCTGTATGGCATACTCGGAAGTTACTAAAAGAGATCTCTTTACACACACAAATTTGTATCTATGTACAGTGACTGATATTAACTAGACTTATTGTGGTCTTCATTTCACAGTACGTACCAACATCAAAACATTATATTGAATACCTCAAAATAATATATGTAGCAAAAAGATGGTGGCATGAGTAGTGTGGCAGAAATCTCCTCCCAAAACCATATGTATTTTGAAAATATAGCAAATACAACAATTCCTCAGAGAGTGACCAGAAGTAACAGTACACCATCCAGTCTACATCTGGGAGAAGTCAACATCTCACGGAAAAGGGCAAATTAAAAGCTGCCACCTGGGGTGGCCTGAGCACTGCCTACACCCTGGCTCACCAGTGGGAGGTAAAGAATCAGAGTGGGGAGGGAGTGTAAGCACAGGACTGCTAAATACCAGCCCTAGAAATCTACCCTGGGAGCACAGATCCACATTGCATGGTGCTCTGGAGATTAGAGGGGCTGAAAAGCAAAGTCTGAGATTAAGACTGTGAACAGACTCTCACAACCAGCTGCCCTGGGGCAAAAGAAAAGCAGGTGCTTTAAGGGACCTCTAAACAGTCAGAGGTCTGCTAAAGGGGCAAGCATTTAGGAGAAGGAACAGGTGGACAAAATAGTCCCTGCACACTCAGCCTAGCAGGCTGGGAACTTTCAGGATCTTCAGGCACCCTATCCTTCTGGTTGGCAATACAGCCCCAACGACCCTCACTGTGATAAGCAGCCTTCTGCTCCTTCCTCCCCACTGGCACCTACACACAAACTGGCTGTACCCACCATTGCTGCAGACCAGCTGGAAGGCAGTCCCACATACAGCAACTACACAGCTTAATGCAGAGGCTTGTCCCTGTGCTTGGCAAATTGGCCCAGACCCATAGGCTGCTCCCTGTGACTGGCTAAGATGGCAGAGATGGGTGCTGATACCAGGAGCCATGAAAGGGCTTTGTTATTGCCACTTTGTGGTACCCACACCAATTGCCTGTGAACCCAGTCATCACCCTAGGCCAACCTGTGGACCACCACACCCATGGTAGATTAGGGGATTAACCCAGAGGCTGCTCCCTCCACACAGTAAACTGACACAGACAGTGAAGACAGGCATGGTACCGGCAAGCAAGAAGGGAATTTGTCCTTGAAGGTGGCACACACACCACTCACCTGTGACCACTCCCATCACTCCAGGACTATGAAAAGACGGAAGAACCTTGTTCAGTCAAAAATCCCTCAAACACCAGAAAGAGGGATCAGGGAGACTGAAATCACCAATCTTCCTGAAAGAGAATACAAAATAAAAGTCATAAGCATGCTAATGGAGCTACAGAAAAATATTCAAGAGCAAAGGGATAAATTCAGGAGGGGGATAACTAAAATGAAACAAACAAAGATGGGATTTAAAAGATTAGGTGAAGTAGAGGAGGCAGTGAATGGAATAGAAATCAGAGAACAGAGGGGCTGAGGCAGAGAGAGAAAAAAGGATCTCTAGGAATGAAAGAATATTAAGAAAAATGTGTGACCAATCCAAATGGAACAATATTCACATTACAAGGTTACCAAAAGAAGAAGACAGAGAAAAAGGGATCAAAAGTGTCTTTGAAGAAATAAATGAAGAAAACTCCCATCCTGGGAAGGAAATAGTCTCTTATGTCATGGAAGTGCACAGACCACCCAACACAAGGGGCCCAAGGAAGACAACACCAAGACTTAATAATTAAAGTAGCAAAGATCAAGGACAAAGACAAAGTATTAAAAGCAGCCAGAGAGAGAAAAAAGATCACATACCAAGGAAAACCATAAGGCTATTATCAGAATCTCAGCAGAAACCTTACAAGCCAGAAGGGAGTGGCATGATATATTCAAAGAAATAAAACAGAAGAGCCTCCAACCAAGAATACTGTATCCAGTAAGACTCTTTTAAATTTGAAGGAGGATTAACAATTCCCAGATAAGCAAAAGTTGAGGGAATTTGCCTCCCACAAACTATCTCTACAGTGTATTTTAAAGGGACTGCTCTAGTTAGAAGTGCTCCTTAGACTAAGTAACTGCCACCAGAGAAAAGAAAAGCACAGCAAAGGAAGTAGATCAACTAAATACTAACCAAAGGCAAAATTAAATCAGCTACCCACAAAGTCAGTTAAGGGATACACAAAAAGTACAGAATATGATACCTAACATATAAAGAGTGGAGGAGGAAAAAAGAAGGGAGAGAAAAAAGAATCATCAGACTGTGTTTATAATAGGAAAATAAGTGAGTTAAGGAAGACTACTCAATAGTAAAAAAGCTGTCCTTGAACCTTTGGTAACCATGAATCCAAAGCCTGCAATGGCAATAAGTACATATCTATTGATAATCACCCTAAATGTAAATGGACTGAATGCACCAATCAAAAGATACAGAGCAATAGAATGGATAAAAAAGCAAGAATCATCTATCTGCTGCCTACAAGAGACTCACTTCAAACCCAAAGAGACATACACAGACTAAAAGTGACGGGATAGAAAAATAAATTTCATGCAAAAAATAGGGAGAAAAAAGCAGGCGTTGCAGTACTTGTATCAAACAAAATACACTACAAAACAAAGAAAGTAACAAGAGACAAGGAAATTATATAATGATAAATGGGTCAGTCTAACAAGAGAATATAATCATAAATATCTATGCACCCAACACAAGAGCACCTATATACATGAAACAAATACTAACAGAATTAAAGGGGGAAATAGAATGCAATGCATCCATTTTAGGAGACTTCAAAATACCACTCACTCCAAAGGACAGATCAACCAGACAGAAAATAAGTGAGGACACAGAGGCACTGAACAACACATTAGAACAGATGGACCTAAGAGACATCTATAAACACTCCACCCAAAATCATCAGCATACACAGTCTTCTCAAGTGCACATGAAACATTTTGAAGAATAGATCTCATACTAGGCCACAAAAAGAGCCACAGCAATTGAAAAATGATTGAAATTGTACAAACAAACTTCTCAGACCACAAATATATGAAACTAAAAATAAATTGTGCAAAGAAAACAAAAAGGCTCACAAACACATAGAGACTTAACAACGTGGTTATAACTAACCAATGACCAAAGAAATACAAAGATCAAGCAATATATGGAAACAAATGAAAACAACAGCACAATGCCCCATCTTCTGTGGGATGCAGCAAAGGCAGTTCTAAGAGGAAAATATAGATCAATCCAGGCCTATTTAAAGAAGGAAACACAATCCCAAATGACTAGTTTTAATTTACAATTATTGAAACTGGAAAAAGAAGAACAAATGAGGTGCAAAGTCAGTAGAAGGAGGGATATAATAAAGATCAGAGAAAACATAAATGAAATTGAGAAGAATGAAACAATAGAAGAAGTTAATGTAACCAAGAGCTGGTTCTTTGTGAAAATAAACAAAATAGATAAACCCCTAGCCAGAAATATCAAGACAAAAAGAGAATCTACACACATAAACAGAATCAGAAATGAAAAAGAAAAATCACTACAGACACCACAGAAATACAAAGAATTATTAGAGAATACTATGAAAAATTATAAGCTAACAAACTGGATAACCTAGAGGCAATGGACAACTTTCTAGAAAAACACAACCTTCAAAAACGGACCCAGGAAGAAACAGAGAATTGGAACAGACCAACTGCCACCAATGAAATTGAATTAGTAATTTTAAAACTACCCCAAAACAAACTCCCACACCAGGTGGATTCACCACTGAATTTTATCAGACATTTAGAGAAGACATAATACACATTCTTCTAAAAGTTTTCCAAAAAATAGAAGAGGAGGGAATATTTCCAAACTCCTTCTATGAAGTCAGCATCACTCCAATACCAAAACCAGGCAAAGACACTACAAAAAAGTAAACCACTGACCAATATCCCTGATAAACATAGATGCAAAAATACTCAACAAAATATTAGTGAACAGAATTAAAAAATACATCAAAAGATCATCCATGATAATCAAGTGGGATTCATCCCAGGGATGCAAGAATGGTACAACATTCCAAAATCCATCATCATCCACTATATTAATAAAAAGAAGGACAAAATCACATGATCTTCTCCATAGATGCTGAAAAAGCATTGGACAAAGTTCAACATCCATTCATGATAAAAACTCTCAACAAAATGTATATGGAGGACAAGCACCTCAACATAATAAAGGCCATATATGACAAATCCACAGTGAACATCATACTTACCAGTGAAAAGTTGACAGCTTTACTTCTAAGATCGGGCACAAGACTAGTATGTTCATTCTCCCCACTTTTATTCACTATAGTTCTGGAGTTCCCAGGCATGGCAGTCAGACAGCACAAAGAAATAAAAGGCATTCAGATTGCTAAGGAAGAAGTCAAACTGTCACTGTTTGCAGATGAGATGATATTGTACATAAAAAACACTAAAGAATCCACTCCAAAACTACTAGAACTAATATCAGAATTCAGCAAAGTTGCAGGATACAAAATTAATACAGAGAAATCTGGTGCTTTTCTATACACTAATGATGAACTAGCAGAAAGAGAAATCAGGAAAACAATTCCATTCACAATTGCATCAAAAAGAATAAAATAAATAGGAGTAAACCTAACCAAGGAAGTGGAAGACCTATACCCTAAAAACTACAAGACACTCTTGGGAGAAATTAAAGAAGACACTTATAAATGGGAATACATCCCAAATTCTTTAGTAAGAAGAATTAATATTGTCAAAGTGGCCACCCTGCCTAAAGTAATCTACAGATTCAATGCAATCCCTATCAAAATACCAACAGCATTCTTCAAAAAACTAGAGAAAATAGTTCTAAAATTCATATGGAATCATAAAAGACCCCAAATAGCCAAAGCAATCCTGAGAAGGAAGAATAAACCTAGGGGGATTACAGTCCCTAACTTCAAGCTGTAATACAAAGCCACAGTAATCAAGACAATTTGGTACTGGCACAAGAACAGACCCATAGACCAATGGAACAGAATAGAGAGTCCAGATATTAACCCAAGCATATATGGCCAATTAATATATGATAAAAGAGACATGAACATACAATGGGGAAATGATAGCCTCTTCAACAGCTGGTGTTGGCAAAACTGGACAGCTACATGTGGAAGAATAAAACTGGATTACTATCTATCTCCATAAACAAAAGTAAGCTTGAAATGGATCACAGACCCAAATGTAAGTCATGAAACCATAAAACTCTTAGAATAAAACATAGGCAAAACTCTCTTGTGCATAAACATGAACAACTTTTTCATGAACATATCTCCCTGGGCAAAGGAAACAAAAGCAAAAATAAACAATTGGGGCTATATCAAACTAAAAAGCTTCTGTACAGCAAAGGATACCTTCAGTAGAACAAAAAGGCATCCTACAGTATGGGAGAATGTATTCATAAATTACATATCTGATAAGGGGTTGACATCCAAAATGTATATAGAGCTCACATGTCACAACACCTAAAAAGCAAATAACCCAATTAAAAATGGGCAGAGGATATGAACAGACACTTCTCCAAAGAAGAAATTCAGATGGCCAACAGGCACATGAAAAGATGCTCCACATCGCTAATTGTCAGAGAAATGCAAATTAAAACCACAATGAGATATCACCTCACACCAGTTAAGATGGCCCACATCCAAAAGACTAACAACAAATGTTGGCAAGAATGTGAAGAAAGAGAAACCCTCCTACACTGCTGATGGAAATGTAATTAGTTCAACCATTGTGGAAAGCAGTATGGATGTTCCTCAAGAAACTAAAAATAGAAATACTATTTGACCCAGGAATTTCACTCCTAGTAATTTACCCTAAGAATATAGGATCCCAGATTCAAAAGACATATGCACCCCTATGTTTATTGCAGCACTATTTACAATAGCCAAGATATGGAAGCAACATAAGTGTCCATCAGTAGATAAATGGATAAAGAAGATATGTTACATTTTCACAATGGAATATTATTCAGCCACAAGAAGAAAACAAATCATACCATTTGCAACAACGTGGATGGAGCTAGAGAGTATTATGTTCAATAAAATAAGTCAGGTGGAGAAAGCCAAGTACCAAATGATTTCATTCATATGTGGAGTATAACAACAAAGCAAAAACTGAAGGAACAAAACTGCAGCAGACTCACAGAACCCAAAAATTGACTAATAGTTACCAAAGGGAAAGGGACTGGGATGGTGGGTGGGAAAGGAGGGATAAGGGGATTAAGGGTCATTATTATTAGCACATATAATGTAGGGGGTCACAGGGAAGGCAGTATAGCACAAAGACAAGTAGAGTCTACATAGAATCTTACTATGCTGATGGACAGGGACTGTAATGGGGCATGTGGTGGGGACTTGATAATGGGGCGAATCTACTAATCACAATGTTGCTCATGTGATTGTATATCAATGATACCTTAATAAAATGTATATATATAATTTAAGTATATTAATTATACCTCAATTTAAAAAATAGAGTTTCTATATCTTTTCCAGGAAGTTAGCATGTCTCCTTTTTACTTTGTTAAATGTCTCTGTTAGGAAACATGTACATACAATAAATGTGAAGTAGAATAACAAAGGCTATTGTAACAAATATTTATTATGTGCCTATTTGGGACCAGACTTAGTGATGGAATCTGAAGATTCACAAGTGAACAACATAGAGTCTCTGTCCTAGTGGAATTTAAATTCAGTGTAAAACATGGCTGTTAGCAAAGTAATTACATAAATATTTATTTCATGATATCTGTGATAAGTGCCTCAAATGAAAGGCAATTTGAACGATGAAAGTGTATAATTGTAGAATATAACCTATGTGTAGCAGATTTTTCATTGCTGTTCCTGTGAGATCCTTTAATGACCTTTTCTCCTATGTACTACATATAGTTCTGGAGAATCTGAATTCATTAGTTGAACACCTTTAAAGCGATTAGCATAATAATTAATGATGCATAGACAAGAAGGTTATATCAAAGCTTTTTTTCCCCCCAGTTTATGCCAATCTCATCAAATGAAAAGAGAGTGACTTTGCTGCTTTGGCTTTTTCAGTAGTGAGGATTATTTGTAGATGTTATTGAGTAGCTATTACCTATTTATTATTCTAATCATTGGTGTTTTTCTTGATGCACATCTACACTGAGAAAACATGAAATGCTTATGTAAAAATAATTTTAAAACTTGTAGCATTTTTTCTTTGCTTTTTTATAGTAGAATGATAGATTAATTTACTATGAAGAGATACATTTAGGTGGGAATATTAAAAAAGCTTCACAACATAGTAAACACATTATTCTTATTGTGAGTTGGGACATTGAACTGATTAGTAGGAAACAGTACTGAGGACTGATTAAGCAACAAGGGTAGGGTAATACCTAATGGATTTTAAAATTTGTAGTTGAGAGATATGAAATACAGTTGAAATAAGTAATAATACACATGAGCACACAAAATCATATTCCCTATTTATAGGATCAGGACGTTTGGTCAGAAATATATAGAGATATCATGAGGATATTGTGTTTTAAAGAAGAATTATCAAATGGGAATTATTTTCAGCTATGCGATATCTTTATACATAGGAAATTGATGAATCTTAATTTCTTTGGTTCTCTGTATCCATATAAAGTGTATGATAATTATGCTCATCCCATCTGGATGCTATAGAGAGAAGAAAGGCCCCCTTACTCATTCAACTTACTTCCACATCAATACTGATGTAATGATGTTTGAGAATACTGAACAGCAGCCTTAGACAATGAATCTCTGTGGAAAGAAGTGACAATAAACAGTGAGTACAGGTGGAGAAAATAAGACCTCTGGTGATTGAAAGCACAATGTTTTGAAATTAGTCTATGTGGTTCTTTAACATTTCTTTTTCTTTTCCATCTTATTATTTTATATTGGCCTTACTCCATGGTTCTCCAGTGATCAAGTTAATATGGGGAATGCATTGAACATTACATCTACTGCAAAGTATAAAACACCAAGTTATAGATTAAATGTTATGGCAAAAGGGTCTCTCCTCATGACTCCCTAACTGAGTGTCCTGTTCTACCACCCTGTCTTTCAAGTGGTTATCTTCTAAGAAGAAAAACAGCTTTCTTATATCACTCTATCAGGGGATGTACTAAAAGCCTTAAATTTAGAAACTCTTGCTTAATTCTTAGTGTTTTATCTTGTATTTATTTGATAATTAAAAATATATACATAGATAGGTACTGTAATTTTAATTTACTTTTCACATATGATCAGACAGACTTGGGTTAAAATCCTGGTTCTGCCACTTGCCTAGCTATGTATCCTTGAAAAAGTGCTTAGGTTCTCTGAGCCTTACTTTTTAATCTGGAAGTGACAATAAAGATGCACAACTTTTTAAAGTATTTCCTTTAATAATTAAATAATGTAATATATGTAAAATGCTTTGTATAATATTTAGCAAATTATAAACCCTCAAAAGTCATTAAACCTACTATAAAATTTTGTCTACTTTTTTACATTTTAAGGCTGAAATAGGAAATGCAAATTTAGGGAAGGCTAGCTGGTGAACAGCTTTTGCCACAGCCAGGGGCATCTGTCTTCCTCATTTAGAGGCTTTTAATACAACTGACCATTTTTGCCTCAAAAGGTAGTCACTGAAAGAGAATTGATGAATCTGCAAATGTTTTATTTTTACATGTGAGATTTACTGTCTATGCTTTTCTTGAGATATACTTTGTTTTATTTAGGAGGCAAAGAAGGGCAGACTCAATGGAATGACTAAAACAGTATATCAACCAATTAGATAATTACAACAATCTCTTTGATGTAGACAATTCCTCCCAATCAGCCCAAAGTAATTAAGGAGAAATTTCCAGATTTGAACTAAGAACTAAAGTTTAAATTCTACATTTTTTGCTTAGCAGTTGGGTAGCCTTGTGAGATGACTAGTCTCCACTATCATTCAGATTTTTTTAAACAGCACATATTGTCATTTCACCAGCTTTAGATATTTCTATATCTCCTATTATCCCCAAGATAAAAATCATGCTCTTCAATGTGACATAAAACCCACTTCAAGAAGTTACTTGGCTCTGTAATTGGCATTTCACTTCCTGACACATCTCCAAATGTGCCTTATGTGAAAAATGCCTAAAACTATGCATTGCCCCAAATGTGTCATTCTTTCCTTTTTCTTTGTCAATGTTTTCTTTGCCTTGGAATATCCTCCATTCCAGCAATCACACTTGGTCCAGATGATTCCCCTGAATTTTCTTCAAGACTAAATTCTCCAAGAATATTTTCCGGCCTCAGCCCTGTGATCCCAGGAGGATGGGGATTACCCACCCAGGGCAAGTTATGGTGAGCCAAAGGAAGAAAAGCAAAACAGCAGGTTGGAGATTCAAGGTTTATTTCTCATGGCTCAGTTTCTCCCTCCCATTGTGCTCTCTTCCCCTCTTGCTTGGCTCCACTATCTAGCCCCATCCCTCTGTTCATGGAATGTGCCCTGCTTTCCTCTCACCCTTTTCCCTGGGAGGAAATCTGTGGGTGGGTCCCTGGTGACAAGTGGTAGTCTGAGCATTTATGTACCAAGGACAGAGGAGAGGAGAGAATGACTCTTACACTGGATCAGACCACATGTGAGCTCTGCCATGCTAAACATCCTATTGATATGCATATCATTATCAGGGTCAAATGGGAAATTCTGATTGCAACTTCCATTTACCCAGTGATCCACCCCTCCAGAATGCATGTCTCACAATCTACTTGCCTCCAGTCTTCCTTAATGGCCCCTGGGGAAAAACCTAGAGCACTGTAACCAGACACATAACAGTAGAAATTATGATACAGATAACAATAAAATGACAATTCTAAGGCTTGAGGATCCAGCTGCATTCAAAATCCTACTCAGATTGAGTCTATGGCTCACATGTTCCATGGGAGGCCAGGAGCTGAACTGGCTGGGGATTCTGGGCACGCTTAGCAAGAAGCAGCTGTGGCTGGGGGTGTGCCCAGTCCACAAAAACTAAAGAAGAGAATATCCTTAAGGGCAATAAGATACATGTTTTAATGAGACCAACATACACAAATACTGTCCATTAGGTAAGATGCATGCAAGAGAGTAGTCCTGTGATAAGACAATAGCAGGAATGGGATTCTGTCCTGGTCTAACATACTAGACCTGCACCCCTCTCCCTGTGGGAGTTATGGATGGATTGAAATGGAGGGTTATAGGAGGAACATATACCAGTGCTAATGATAAAACTAAACTCCCCTATAAGATGCTCTTAACTTCCGGCTGATTTGGGTCCACTACTATGATCTTGGGGCCACTCTACTGTTACTCCAAGAACACAAAGGAGGCCTGCTTCCAGGCCTTGTACCTAAGGTGTCCAGAGGTCCAGCCATTGATGGTCCATGTGTCAAAACGTCCAAGGCGGGGCGGAGCCAACATGGCAGCATGAGTAGGACAGTGGGAATCTCATCCCAAAAACATATATATTTTTGAAAATACAACAAACACAACTAATCCTAAAAGAAAGACCAGAAGACACAGGACAACAGCCAGACTACATCCACACGTGTGAGAGCCCAGCGCCTGGTGAAAAGGGTAAGATACAAGCCCGGGCCCAGAGGGATCTGACCACCCCTCACCCAAGCTCCCGGTGGGAGGAGAGAAGGCAGAGCGGAGAGGGAGAGGGAGCCCACGACAGCTAAACAGCCAGCCCCAGCCATCCGCACCAGAGCGCAGACACAGTGCATGCATAGGGTCCTGGATACTAGGGAAACAGGGCAGCAGGACCGGTGAGCAGGTCCTGAAGCTGATGCCTCTGTGACAAAGAAAGCGAGAGCTTTTTGAAAGTCTTAAAGGGACAGGGATGCAACAGCTGGATGGAAACAACACAGGTCACAGTCCAGTAGCTGGAAATTACAGGGAAAACTGGGCTCACTAAACCCCTGGGCAACAGCTCTGAGACCCCTCATGAAGGTAAACAGCCAAACAGCCCCCCGTCCATTACCCCTCTGGGGTGTGGTAAAAGCAGAGAAGCAGCCTAAGGCTGGCCACACCCTCAGAAAGGGAAGTTCCTCCATACCAGCTGGGCAAGACACAAAGACCCAGACTACACGCAATTACCCAACACAAGCCACTAGGGGTCGCAGTTGTCCCAGTAAAGAAAGGCCAGTAGCAAGTGGAAAATTTGGCCCCCCCAGCTGACAGTCAATAGCACCTATCAACATGAAAAGGCAAAAAATTATGATCCAGACAAGAATAACCCAGACAGCCTCGGCATCTGCTACATCTTCCCCTGAGAAGGAACCTGGGGAGATAGATTTAACCAGTCTTCCTGAAACAGAATTCAAAACAAAAGTCATAACCATGCTGATGGACTTGCACAGAAATATGCAAGAACTAAGGAAGGAGAATACAGAAATAAAACAAGCTCTGGAAGGACTTCAAAACAGAATGGACGAGATGCAAGAGACCATTAATGGACTAGAAAACAGAGAACAGGAAAGCAGAGAACCTGATGCAGAGAGAGATTAAAGGATCTCCAGAAAAGAAAGAATTCTAAGAGAACTGACTGATCAATCGAAATGGAACAATATCTGCATTATAGGGGTACCAGAAGAAGAAGAGAGAGAAAAAGGGATAGAAAGTGTCTTTGAAGAAATAATTGCTGAAAACTTCCCCAAACTAGGGGAGGAAATGGCCTCTCAGAGACAGAGGTACACAGAACTCCCATGACAAGGGATCGAGGAAGGGCAACACCAAGACACATAATAATTAAAATGGCAAAGATCAAAGACAAGGACAAAGTATTAAAGGCAGCCAGAGAGAAAAAAAAAGGTCACCTACAAAGGAAAACCCATCAGGCTATCAACAGACTTCTCAACAGAAACCCTACAGGCCATAAGAGAGTGGCATGATATACTTAATGCAATGAAACAGAAGGGCCTCAAACCAAGACTACTGTATCCAGCACGAATATCATTTAAATATGAAGGACAGATTAAACAATTCCCAGACAAGCAAAAGTTGAGGGAATTTGCCTCCCACAAACCACCTCTACAGGGCATCTTACAGGGAATGCTCTAGATGGGAGCACTCCTAAAAAGAGCACAGAACAAAACATCCAACATATGAAGAAGGGAGGAGGAGGAATAAGAAGGGAGAGAAATACAGATTCATCAGACCATGTTTATAATAGCTCAACAAGCGAGTTAAGTTAGACAGTAAGATAGTAAAGAAGCTAACCCTGAACTTTTGGTAACCACAAACTTCAAGCCAGCAATGGCAATAAGCACATACCTTTTAATAATCACCCTAAATGTAAATGGACTGAATGCACCAATCAAAAGACACAGGCTAATAGAATGGATAAAAAAGCAAGATCCATCCATATGCTGCTTACAAGAGACTCACCTCAAACCCAAAGACATGCACAGACTTAAAGTCAAGGGATGGAAAAAGATATTTCATGTAAACAACACAGAGAAAAAAGCAGGTGTTGCAATTCTAGTATCAGACAAAACAAACTTCAAAATAAAGAAAGTAACAAAAGATAAAGAAGGACATTACATAATGATAAAGGGCTCAGTCCAACAAGAGGATATAACCATTATAAATATATATGCACCCAATACAGGAGCACCAACATATGTGAAACAAATACTAACAGAACTAAAGGAGGAAATAGAATTCAATGCATTCATTCTGGGAGACTTCAACACACCACTCACTCCGAAGGACAGATCCACCAGACAGAAAATAAGTAAGGACACAAGGCATTGAACAACACACTAGAACAGATGGACATAATACACATATACAGAACTCTACATCCAAAAGCAACAGGATACACATTCTTCTCAAGTTCACATGGAACATTCTCCAGAATAGACCACATATTAGGCCAGAAAAAGAGCCTCAGTAAATTCCAAAAGATTGAAATCCTACCAAACAACTTTTCAGACCACAAAGGCATAAAACTAGAAATAAACTGTACAAAGAAAGCAAAAAGGCTCACAAACACATGGAGGCCTAACAACACGCTCCTAAATAATCAATGGATCAATGACCAAATCAAAATGGAGATCCACAAATATATGGAAACAAACGACAACAACAACACAAAGCCCCAACTACAGTGGGATACAGCAAAGCAGTCTTAAGAGGAAAGTATATAGCAATCCAGGCATATTTAAAGAAGGAAGAACAATCTCAAATGAATGGTCTAATGTCACAATTATTGAAATTGGAAAAAGAAGAACAAATGAGGCCTAAAATCAGCAGAAGGAGGGACATAATAAAGATCAGAGAAGAAATAAATAAAATTGAGAAGAATAAAACAACTGCAAAAATCAATGAAACCAAGAGCTGGGTCTTTCAGAAAACAAACAAAATAGATAAGCCTCTAGCCAGACTTATTAAGAGGAAAAGAGAGTCAACACAAATCAACAGAATCAGAAACGAGAAAGAAAAAATCACGACGGACCCCACAGAAATACAAACAATTATTAGAGACTACTATGAAAACCTATATGCTAACAAGCTGGGAAACCTAGGAGAAATGGACAACTTCCTAGAAAAATACAACCTTTCAAGACTGACCCAGAAAGAAACAGAAAATCTAAACAGACCAATTAACAGCAATGAAATTGAAGCGGTAATCAAAAAACTACCAAAGAACAAAACCCCCGGGCCAGATGGATTTACCTCGGAATTTTATCATACATACCAGGAAGACATAATACCCATTCTCCTTAAAGTTTTCCAAAAAATAGAAGAGGAGGGAATACTCCCAAACTCATTCTATGAAGCCAACATCACCCTAATACCAAAACCAGGCAAAGACCCCACCAAAAAAAAAACTGCATTCCAATATCCCTGATGAACGTAGATGCAAAAATACTCAACAAAATATTAGCAAACCAAATTCAAAAATACATCAAAAGGATCATACACCATGACCAAGTGGGATTCATCCCAGTGATGCAAGGATGGTACAACATTCGAAAATCCATCAACATCATCCACCACATCAACAAAAAGAAAGACAAAAACCACATGATCATCTCCGTAGATGCTGAAAAAGCATTTGACAAAATTCAACATCCATTCATGATAAAAACTCTCAGCAAAGTGGGAATAGAGGGCAGGTACCTCAACATAATAAAGGCCAATTATGATAAACCCACAGCCAACATTATACTGAACAGCGAGAAGCTAAAAGCTTCTCTTCTGAGATCAGGAACTAGACAGGGATGCCCACTCTCCCCACTGTTATTTAACATAGTACTGGAGGTCTTAGCCACAGCAATCAGACAAAAAAAGAAATACAAGGAATCCATATTGGTAAAGAAGAAGTCAAACTGTCACTGTTTTCAGATTACATGATATTGTACATAAAAAATCCTAAAGACTCCTCTCCAAAAGTACTAGAACGACTATCTGAATTCCGCAAAGTTGCAGGATACAAAATTAATACACAGAACTCTGTTGCTTTATTGTACACTAAAAATGACCTAGCAGAAAGAGAAATCAGGAAAACAATTCCATTCACAATTGCATCAAAAAGAATAAAATACATAAGAATAAACCTAACCAAGGAAGTGAAAGACTTATACCCTGAAAACTAAAAGACACTCTTAAGAGAAATTAAAGAGGACACTAACAAATGGAAACTCATCCCATGCTCTTTGCTAGGAAGAATTAAGATTGTCAAAATGGCCATCCTGCCTAAAGCAGTCTACAGATTCAATGCAATCCCTGTCAAAATACCAACAGCATTCTTCAATTAACTGGAACAAATAGTTCTAAAATTCATATGGTACCACAAATCATCCTGAATAGCCAAAGCAATCCTGAGAATGAAGAATAAAACAGGGGGGATCTCGCTTCCCAACTTCACACTCTACTATAAAGCCACAGTATTTAAGACAATTTGGTACTTTCACAAGTACAGACTCACAGACCAGTGGAACAGAATGGAGAGTCCAGATATTAACCCAAACATATACAGTCAGTTAATATACAATAAAGGAACCATCGATATACACTGGGGAAATGACAGACTCTTCAACAGCTGGTGTTGGCCAAACTGGACAGCTACATGCAAGAGAATGAAACTGGATCATTGTTTAACCCCATACACAAAAGTAAATTCAAAATGGATCAACAACCTGAATGTAACTCATGAAACCATAAAACTCTTAGAAAAAAACATAGGCAAAAATCTCTTGGACATAAACATGAGCAACTTCTTCATGAACATATCTCGTTGGGCAAGGGAAACAAAAGCATAAATGAACAAGTGGGAATATATCAAGCTGAATAGCGTCTGTACAGCAAAGGACACCATCAATAGAACAAAAAGGTATCCTACAGTATGGGAGAATATATTCACAAATGACAGATCTGATAAAGGGTTGACATCCAAAATATATAAGAGCTTATGCACCTCAACAAACAAAAAGCAAATAATGCAGTTAAAAAATGGGTAGAGCATCTGAACAGACACTTCTTCAAAGAAGAAATTCAAATGGCCAACAGACACATGAAAAGATGCTGCACATCACTAATCATCAGATAAATGCAAATTAAAACCACAGTGAGATATCACCTCACACCAGTAAGGATGGCCACCATCCAAAAGTCAAAGAACAACAAATGTTGGAGAGGATGTGGAGAAAGGGGAACTGTCCTATACTGCTGGTGAGAATATAAATTAGTTCAGCCATTGTGGAAAGCAGTATTGAGATTCCTCAAAAAACTCAGTATAGGAATACCATTTGACCCAGGAATTCCACTCCCAGGAATTTACCCTAAGTATGTAGCAGCCCAGTTTGGAAAAGACATATGCACCCCTATGTTTATGGCAGCACTATTTACAATAGCCAAGAGATGGAAACAACCTAAGTGTCCATCAGTAGATGAATGGATAAAGAAGTGGTACATATACACAATGGAATATTACTCAGCCATAAGAAAAAAACAGATCCTACCATTTGCAACAACATGGATGGAGCTAGAGGGTATTATGCCCGGTGAAATAAGCCAGGCAGAGAAAGACAAGTACCAAATGATTTCACTCATATGTGGAGTTTAAGAACAAAAGAAAACTGAAGGACCAAAACAGCAGCAGAAGCACAGAACCCAAAAATGGACTCACAGTTACCAAAGGGAAAGGGACAGGGGAGGATGGGTGGGCAGGGAGGGACAAGGGGGAAAAAAGGGGCATTACTATTAGCAGTCATAATGTGGGGGGATGTGGGGAGGGCTGTACAACACAGAGAAGACAAGTAGTTATTCTATAGCATCTTACTTCGCTGATGGACAGTGACTGTAATGGGGTTTGTGGGGGAGACTTGGTGATGGGGGGTGTCTAGTAAACATTATGTTGCTCATGTATTTGTAGATTAATGATACCAGAAAAAGAAAGAAAGCATATGGGTTAATTGCAGGCTAAGTAAAGGCTCTTCATTTTTACTTCTTTTTCTTAAAGGGCCTTCTTACTTTTATTAATAAAAATATCTAAAAATCATTGAATGGAACATAGGGATATTCACTTATAGGTAAAAACAAAAGTGAGAAAGTGATTTGAAGTTGTATGAAGAGCTTAGAAAATTTGGAAGGTATTTAAATATAATGTCTCCACATAACTTACACTACCAGTCAGGTAGCTTTACCATAATTTCCACGATTTTCACTAAGCGTGTTTTTATTTTCTGGATTTGTTAATACTTTTTCATAGCAGTGTTTATTTTTCTTTAAAGTGTGCATTTTTTAAATTTGTTCCTTGCTTCAGTATGATTTTAATACTTTTCAAATCCTCTATTTTTTTTAAAGGAATATATATTTTTATGTGTTCTATAAATTCATTGGAAAACAGAGTTCATTTTACAGAATTTCAAGGTTAGTATTTCAGGCAGCTGATGTGTATTTTTGAGTAATGTCAGCAATTGTACATAGAAATATCCTTTATTTCTACGAGAACAAGTTCTACAAGTTGGTGATCCATGTGTGTTTCCTCTAGAAGAAAGTGAATCTTCACATAATTCCTAATGAATATACTTAAAGACTCTTTAGCAATTTAGTAAGCTTGATTATTTTAAGAGCCTTTATTTTTACCTTTAATTTAACCTAACTGAATCTATAAAGTGCTCACTTAATGATATGTATATACAAAGATAAACTAGGAACTTGGCATAGATTCAATAAAGAAAACTATCTACTTTCTACATAAAGGCCAGTTGGGCCATGTAAGATATTCAAAGGACATATATTAAAGTTGCCAACAGTTATTCATGCACTATGAATATTTAATACCTATGTACTTTTTAGTTTCCTAGGCATGCAGAGAACTAACAATAATCTATAAATTTATCCAAGAAAATCTACATGAAATAGTATTAATGGTTTCATAGTAAATTATCTAGGTAGCACAATTCAATTAAGTAACCTCTAAAGCTTTCTTAGCTTTTGTGCACAAAAGTACAATTTTATTAGCAATTTGAAAGTTTATAGAGATTACTTTCCTCCTCATAGTGTATATTTTGATCTTAGGTTATATTTTAATTTTTGTACCATATTAAAATATTTTTTAATTAGACAAATATAAAAGAGCCAATACATAGCAAATTTAGATAGCGTAAAACCAACCTAAATGAATCAAAAGCTAGATCTTCTTTTTCTCTAAAATGATCCATTTTCTCCCATTTTTTTTCTATCATCTTCAGTCACTCCTATGGGCATCCTTGTCTTCGTGTGAGAAATTTGTAGACATTTTCAGATAACAGTATGAATGATTAAAGGAGGCAGATATCAATTCTCTTACTGTATCCTTGCTACTGAAACATCACTATTTTGAAACTATGTTCATGGTTTCCCAAACAACTATTTCTTAATATAGGTTTGGCTTAAGGGGCATGTTTTGTTCTCCATCATTACATGGTCATTCAAAGTAGTGAAAAGAGTAGATGGTCTTAGAGAACTTTAAACTCATCCTTAACCTGAATCACTTCTGCATTTTAAACTTGTGTCCCTGGTCTTGTTTTCTCATATATTTCATATCCTCTATGTTTTAAGTCTTTAGTTTGCTTTAGCCTTAGATTCACCTCAAAAGTTACTTAATTGAGGAGAAAAATTATCTGTAAGACTCTAGTCCAGAAAAAGCCTTGATAGCAAATATGAGAAATAAACAACTACATATATATGTATACACACACATATAGCTTATAACCATGCCTACCCACAGTAAATATGCCATAAATGTTAGGTAGAATTAATGCAGTAGGGCATACCTTTATTTAAATTGCTCAGTTGGTTAGTTGCATATATATATATATATATGGTCATTTAAGTATCCTAACAACTCTATAAGTCTTATTACTTTTCATCTTACAGATGTAGAAAGCAAAAGCAAAAACAGAAATGAAGGCACAGAGAACCTAAGTATCTTGTCTAAGGTTAAACAGACAAGAAGTGGTAGAACCAGTACTTGAATATGAACAGATGACACTCTGAAAAAATGATCAACTTTGGCAAATCAAAAGTTAAAGAGACATATGTAATATTGTTAACATATATCAAAAGAGATCCAGATAGAGAAAAATGCATTAAATCAGTATTCAAACCCAAATGGATACACTGGTAAATTCTATCAAACCTTTAAGGAAGAAATTGTATCAGTTCTCTACTATATCTTTCAGGGTAAGAAATAGAGAGGATACTTCCTAACTCATTCTATAAGGCCAGCATTGCCCTAATACCAAAACCAAATACAAGAAAGGGAAACTATAGGGCAATATCTCTCATGAATAGAGATGCAAAAATATTCAACAAAATATTAGCAAGTCAAGTCCAACAATGTATGGAAATATTTACATACCATGACTGAGTGGGACTTATACCAGGCACACAAGGCTGATTAAACATCCGAAAATCAAATAATATATTCTATTGCATCAAAGAAGATAAACACATGCTCACATCAATAGATATAGAAAAAGTATTTGACAAAATCCCACAAACATTCATCATAAAAACTCTCAGTAATCTAGAATAGAGTAAAACTTCCTCAACTTGATGAAGAATATCTACCAAAAAACCCTACAGTTAACATCATGCTTAATGGTGAGAAACTTGAAGCTTTACCACTAAGATCAAGAACAAAACAATGATGTCCTCTCTCACTTTTTATTTTCAACATCATACTGTAAGTTCTTCTAATGCAATGTGGCAAGAAAGTGGAATAAATTGTACAGATTAAAAGGAAGACAATACTCGTTTCATTTGCACTTGACATGATATGCTCGTCTTTCTAGAACATTGGAAAAGAATCAACAAAAACGTTCTCAAACTATTAAGCAATTATAGCAAGATTGCAAGATACAAGGTTAACATACAAAAGTCAGTTGCTTTTCTATATGCCAAAAATGAACAAAGGGAATTTGAAAGTATAGACACAATACTATTTACATTAGCATGCCCAAAATGAAATACTTAGGCAAACAAAGTATGTACAAAATCTAAATGAGGCAAACTACAAAACTCTCATGAAAGAAATTTAAGAACTAAGTAAATGGAGATAAATCCCATGTTCATGGATAGGAAAATTCAGTATTGTTAAGATTTCAGGTGTTCCCAACTTGATCTATAGATTAAATGTAATCCCAATCAAAGTCCCATGGTGTTATTTTAAGTTGCTCATTTCTCTATGTACTTGCTGATAAATTTAAGATACTTTGCAATATCTTCTCAGTATAATTTTCTGGAAGGTAAATATAATCTCATCTCTCATTTCCAATATTCAGCTCTGAGATATCCTTCCCAGGAACCTACATTCTGCCTCTTTCTATGGTCATGGCTTCTAAATCAGTGCATCTTTTTTATTGGGAATTGATTTTTGCTTTCATTCTTGAAATTTTTGCATTCTCTCAAATCAAATGACTATGTCCTGGATATTGCTTCTTTTCTCTGATTTTACACTTTATGTTCTCTTGAAATATGACTTTCATTATTTTTGTTTTCAGATATAAAGCATGGTGCAATGGCCCTTATTATGCTTGAATCCTGAGGGCTCTGCTCTAACTTAGACTGGTTGCCCTCCATAGCTGGTCCACAGTGGTCATGATGGGATTTTCATTTACCACCAACAGAAAGATTCAATTTGCTTTGCTCCTGTGTTGGAACTTTTGTCTTCCTGTTTGTTGGTTTATCCCTTCATTTTGGTGAGGGATTTCTTTCCAGTGGCTTCCTGACAAAGGACACATGATAAATAAAATGTTGCTCTTTGTATTAGTTTTCTGAGGCTGCTGTAACACAGTACCACAAATTAGGTGGCTTAAAATGAGAGAAAATTATTATCTCACAGTTCTAGAGGTTAAATTTATGAAATCAAGGTGTTGGCAGAGCTAATCTTCTGGCTTCTGATGGCCCCAGGTATTCTTAGGCTTATGGCAGTGATACAGGGACCATGGGCTTAGACAGAGTAGGGTGAGGGTCTCTGGGAAAAAAAAAAGATAATCCATTGTAGGACTTGTTTTGGCCTGCTGGGGAGCCCAGCTTGTTTTTCTGATTTTACCCAGGTGCTGCTTTTCTTCCTCCAGCCCTAAACAAATGATTTGCAACCTGGGCAATGTAGCAAGCAAGCCCAAAACAATGTAGTAAAAACAGGAAAGATACCATTTTGAAAATTAGATTGCATTTTAAAACCCAATTTGTTAAAAGTAACTTACCTAACATACTCTTTAACAAACAGACAATAACTCAGCCCACCTTGGCAGCAAAGAAGGCAGCCTTGAGTGATATGCTCCCAGACCAGAAAGCTGCTATCCTGGGAGGAAATCAGAGCAGAAAATTTCTTGTAAATAACCAGGAAGACTAATAAGAAACTTAATGTCTCTTCAAAATAAACATTTGGGACCATTTAGCAGGTGTACATCCCTAGCCCATTGTTTCTCAGAGCCTATAAAACCTCTAGAAAATGCACCACCCCCTGGACTCTTTTGTCCCCTCCTGGCCTGAGCCAGGAGCTCTGTCCTCTTACTTTATTTCTAAATAAAAGCCTCTGCCTTGCTCTTCTACCTTAAGTGTTTGTGAAATTCATTCTTTAAATCTGCGAACAAGAACCTCGGCATCAGCAGCACAATTCCAATCTCTGCCTCTGTCATCACATGGTGTTCTCCCTGTGTCTTTGTCTTCACATGGCATTGTCCTGTCTAATAGGACTCCAGTCATATTGAATTAAGGGCCCACCCTGCTCCAGTATGGCATAATGTTAACTAATTGCATCTGTAACAACTCTTTCAAATAAAGGTGCATTCTGAGGTAATGGGGGTAAGAATTTCAACATATTTTAAGGAATGCTATTCAACTCATAACACTTTTCATTTTCATTTATAAATATTTTTTAAAGTACCTTTAAATATTTTCACATTCTGTAAAACTTCATCCCCCAACACCATTTGAACACCACTATATTAATAATGGAACTCCAAACTTCTATTCATTGACTCTACTCATATCCCCCCGAACATTTCCACAATTATCATTAAAAGAACTTACAAAAAGTATTCCAAATTATGTCAAAGCAAATATTATTGTGAAATGAAAACAATAGCAGTAATCTTCAATAACATGTCTCAGATCACCCCTAGAGGTCTCCTGTTAGCACAGGCCCAAAAATATCTTAGTATGAAATTCAAAGCAAGTCATCTCTTGGAAAAATTATTATTATTATTATTGTTTTTTTTTTCAGTGGAGCAAGACTTTAATGACGGTCTTGCAAGATCAGGTGTCTGGTGGGCAGGCACACCTGGGGCAGCTGGAGCAAATAATTTATTACCTAGCATGGGAGTCCTTCCCCTGGTTCCTCACTGGCTGAGTACTACAGGGTTCACATTCTTTCCTGGACGTCACCTAAACAAATTATATCCATATTAGGCTTTCCCTTATGTCTTGATTTTTTTTTTTCAGAGGGTATCTCTCATATTTATTGATCAAATGGTTGTTAACAAAAATAAAATTCTGTATAGGAGAGTCAATGCTCAATGCACAATCATAAATCCATCTCAAGCCTAATTCTCATCAGTCTCCAATCTTCTGAAGCATAACAAACAAGTTCTTACATAGTGAACAAATTCTTACATAGTGAATAAGTTCTTACATGGTGAACAGTACAAGGGCAGTCATCACAGAAACTTTCGGTTTTGATCATGCATTATGAACTGTAAACAATCAGGTCAAATATGAATATTCATTTGATATAAATCAGGCAAAATTATTTTTAAGAAATGTTTTTGTTTAAATATTACAATAATAAACATTTAAACATACAAAAATGAGCATTGAGTTATGATAAAAATAATTTATACAAATAAGCAAGCACCATTACTCCAAATTCACTTTGCCATTTACTTTTTATATTATCCCCTGCTTAATAACTACAATCATTCCATGTCAGGATATATCTTAGAACCAAATTTCTCACTATCAGCTTCCATTATTCATATTCTGTCTGAGACTGCCTGTCATCATACCTTATAATAAATAGCTAATTGCTTTAATCAGGAAGGAAAATTACAATCTTTTCTTGATTCTAAGATGGCACTTTTTTAAGTTTTTTATAATGGATGCATCATTAATAATTATAAACAGTTTATGTGATAACATTATTTTTCTATAATGACATTAAAATTAATGGTGTAAAAATTGAGAAAATATGGTCACATGAAATTTTATTATTACTATCGAGGCCTCAATTTTATATTTGAGTATAGCTGGTGAAGGGACCCCACCAGTAAGATGGCGAAATTCCAGCTTCTCTTCAGGGTCCTCGGTTCCCGCTGGCACCACCTGAAGCCCAATCACCTCTCGCCCCCCTCCCAATCCCAGCACCTAGCCAATAGCCACCAGCCCTGTAGAAGTAACACCACAATCACCCCATGCCCCTTCCTATATAACCCAGCACCTTTCCCTAATAAAGTGGATTTCTCTGGTGAATTGCTGCTGTGTGTTGCTCCTTTCCTTTCATTGGTGCCAAAACCCGGGAGACGGGACACCACAACTGGGCCCCATCTTCCCCCCGACACCAGCAGCAGCTTGCCCTCGTCCTCTTTTTCCAGCGCTGGCTCATCAAACTCAGCACTCCTCTCTGGCCTTTAGGTAAGTTTTCCCCCCAGAGTGGGCGACTCTTCCCTGAGCTATCACAGTGCCATTGACCATGATCATCCGGCAAGGCCCTGACGCTTGGGGACGAGGAGGGAACTCTCCCCACCTCAGGCCTTCACGGCTGCGGCGGACCCTCAGGCCCCTCCTCTGACAGTCATAAACGCACTCACCATCCCTTCCATCAGTGCTGAAACTTTTTAAGCAAAATTTCCCCGGGGTGGGCCACTCTCCCCCGAGCTATCGCAGTGCCATTGACCGTGATCGTCCGGCAAGGCCCTGACACTCGGGGATGAGGAGGAAACTCTCCCTGCTTCAGGCCTTCACGGCTGCGGCAGACCCTCAGACCCCTCCTCCAACAGCCATAAATCCCCACCTCAGGCCTTCACAGCTGCAGCAGACCCTCAGGCCCCCCTCCAACAGCCATAAACGAGGTGACTCTTTTGCAGATGAGAATGCTCCCTTTTCCCCCCTCCTCCTTCTGTTCTGTCCGCTGAAATCTGTTCTGTATGCCGAAAATTCCTAGTACTAGGTACCTCATGACTCCGGTACTCTACCTTCTTAGAGAAGTCTGGGTGATGATCCACACTTCCTAAGAAATTCCAACTCGTATACGAGTTTCCGCAGACCACCAAGGATCATCGGGGACACCCTTTATCTCCTTGCGGTCTGCTTCCAGTCCGAGGATCTCTGTTCATCTTCCCCTGTTTGTCTCCTTCTCTGTCCTTTAGCCATGGAGCCTACTCATCCCTCCTTGAAAGTTCACCTCTTGAATGTCTGCTTAAGCATCTGGCTACCCTCTCCCTGATGCCTGATATAAAACCAAAACTTCTCAGTAAATATTGCTCCCAAGATTGGCCGACATACCCTCTAGATAATAGCAACCAATGGCCCGCAGGGGCAACTCTTGATTCTAACATCACTCGCGATCTTTTTAACTACTTCCAGTGCCTGAAAAAATGGAAGGAGATTCCCTATATTGAAGCTTTTCGCCTCTAAGCTCAAAATCCCAGCCTCTGCACCACCTGCTCCCCACCCCAAGTTCTCCTAGCCTGCAAGCCGTCTTCCTCCCCTCCCCACACTCCCAGTCCCTCTTCAATTACCTTTGATCCAGCTGACGAGCCTCCGCCATACAGGCTTCCCCTTTCGGCCCCTACCCCTCCTATAACCCCTCCACCCTCTACCACTGCCTCTGTCTCCACCCCCGCAGAAGCCTCCCGTCCTCTCCCTTCCCCCTCCTTTCCTCCCTCCACCACCATCTCCTCCCCCACCTCACCCCCTCCCGCAGATCGAGCCTGAGCCTTTCAGCCCCCCTCTAACTAAGTTCCAGGAGCCTCCTACGTCTTTGCCCCCTCAGACTCGGTCCTGAGGGCCTCCCAAAATTATCACGTCTTTGCCCCCATCACCTCTTTCCCCCCCACAGACTGAGCCAGAAACATTCAGTCCCCCTCAGACTCTGTCCCGAGGGCCTCTCAAAATTATCGCCCCCCTCCGGGAGGTAGCAGGATCCAAAGGCATCATGCGCATTCATGTCCCTTTCTCCTTAGGAGATTTAGCCCAACTAGAGAAACGCTTAGGTTCCTTTTCCACTGATTCCATGACATACATCAGGGAGTTTCAATGGACCCTCCAGTCTTACAGCCTCAAACATTATGACATTTTCATGCTCCTGGCCAATACTCTCCTCCCTGAAGAGCGTAGAAGAGTTTGGGACTTCCCCCAAATGCACGCTACTGAAACCCACAGGACTGACCCTACCTATCCCCCTGGCCCCACTGCTGTCCCCGAATAAGACCCACACTGGGATTATAAAACCACCGTGGGTCTCCACTCTCGAGATATTTTTGCCTCCTCCTTAATAGCAGGTCTGAAAAAGGCAGCTCGTAAACTAGTCAATTTTCAAAAGCCCCAAGACATAATTCAAAAGAGAGATGAAACCCCCTCCGAGTTATTAGACTCACTCAAGCCCTATTACAGTATACCAGCCTGGACCCAGAAACCCCTGAAGGAAGACATGTCCTTATGACATACTTTCTAGCTCAAAGCTACCTTGACATTAAAGCTAAACTCAAAAAGTTAGAACAGGGCCCCGCTACCCTACAGACTGAGATCCTAACAGTGGCCTTTAAGGTCTTCCATAAGCGGGAGGAGGAGAAAGAACGCTGTAAACAAAAGGCTGATCAAGCCAATTTCCAGATGTTGACCCAGCTGATAAAACCACAACCTGGGTGCCCTTCTACAAACAAGTGCCCCCAGGAGCTTGTTTCATGTGCGGACAAGAACAACATTGGTCAAGGGCATGCCCCTCCCCCAGATCTCCTACCACCCCATGCCCCAGATGCCACAAAAAGGGCCACTGGGGGTCTGATTGCCCAGCCACCTGAAGGGGAGGCTGGATGAACAACCCCCATCCTAAGCCCATCGTAGTGGGGCTGGCAGAAGAAGATTGACGGAGCCTGGGGGCTTCTCGCCTGACCATTTCCATCACCAAACAGGAGCCCAGGGTTACCTTAACAGTAGACGGTCGCCCCATCTCCTTCCTCCTAGATACAGGAGCCACCTTCTCAGTCTTGCGAGAATACTGGGGCCCTACCATGCCTGCAATTACTCCTATAGTTGGGGAAGGAAGTAAACAGATTTTCCCATTAAAAACCCCCTTTTTATGTACAATCCAAGACAATCCCATACCTTCGTCCCACTCCTTACTGGTTATGCCCCAGTGACCCATCCCTTTACTAGGACGGGACATCCTTTCTCTCCTCCATGTTTCCATAACTATATCCACTCCCACAGCCCCCAGTACTCCCTTTCTGATGGCCCTCATAGCCGACGACCCCCCTCTACCCAATGAAAGCTCCAGTTCTGCCCTCATACACCCTGTAAATCCCAAAGTTTGGGACATTACAAGCCCCTCCGTGACCCTATGTCCCCCTGTCTCTATCAAATTACGTGACCCTTCTCAGTATATCTGTCAGGCCCAATACCCCCTAACCACTTCAGCCCTCATAGGCCTCCAACCCATCATTCAAGATCTCTTAAACAAAAATTACCTCAGACCCACTCACTCCCCATTTAATACCCCCATATTAGCTGTTAAAAAAACCAACGGATCTTTCCGCCTTGTCCAAGACCTTCGCCTCATCAACATGGCTGTTGTCCCTATCCATCCCTTAGTTCCAAATCCATACACCCTTTTATCGCAGATACCTGCCTCAGCATCCCACTTCTCAGTCCTAGATCTCAAGGATGCATTTTTTTGTATCCCTCTGGATCCCTCCTCCCAATATTTTTTTGCCTTCACCTGGACGTACCCATGCACGAGACATTCTGAACAACTTACTTGGACAGTTTTGTCACAAGGCTTCCGAGATAGTCCCCATATTTTTGGACAAGTCCTAGCTCAGGACCTCAAACAGTTTAATCATGATCACTCCGAGTCCACTTTATTACAATATGTAGATGATATTCTACTCTGCAGTCCCTCGTGGGAACAGTCTCAACTTGACACTGCCTCTCTACTTAACCTTCTAGCTTCCAGAGGTTACCAGGTATCCCCCATCAAAGCTCAAATCTATTCCCCTTCTGTCACTTACCTTGGATTCCTTCTCTCTCAACAAAGGAAGTCCATTACCTTAGACAGAAAATGACTCTTCTCTGACCTGCCCGTTCCCAAAACCAAGACAGAAATCCTTTCCTTTCTAGGCCTGGCTGGGTATTTTAAAGCGTGGATCCCTAACTTCTCCCTGTTTGGCAAGACCCCTATACGACCTCAGCAAGGGCCCCCCTGAAGAACCATTATCATCCTCACCCCGACACTCCTTCATTAAGCTTCATCAAGCCCTTATGAAAGCTCCAGCTCTCCATATCCCTGATTTGTCGAAACCCTTCTCATTATACATTCATGAGAAGTCCAGTCAAGCTCTAGGAGTCCTAGGCCAATATTATGGCCCATCCTTTGCCCCAGTAGCATATCTCTCCAAACAATTAGACCCCACAGTTCGGGGATGGGCTCCCTGCCTACAGGCATTAGCCGCTGGGCAGCTCTTGCAGAAAGAAGCTCATAAACTAACATTCGGGGCACCACTTACCATTTTGTCACCACATCATCTAAAAGATCTCTTAACCTACAAAAGTTTACAGACTCTCCCTCCCTCCAGACTCCTGACCTTACTGTCCTCTTTCCTCCAAAATCCAGACATTTCTTTCCTCCCCTGCCAGCCCCTGAATCTGGCCACTCTTCTTCCTCTACCCTACTCTCCTCATACTCCCTCGCGTGATTGCCTAGAAGCCCTTCACAACTTCCTTCCACTCCACTCCACGATCTCCGAATGAGCCCTCTCACACTCCGACCTCATCTGGTTTACTGATGGGTCCTCCTTTAAACATGAGGGCACCCACTATGCAGGATATCCAGTAGTCTCCCTCGAAGACATCATCGAGGCACGAGCCCTACCCCCCGGTACAACCAATCAACAAGCCAAACTCATTGCAGCCACCAGAGCTTGCAGTCTGGCCCGGGACACGTCTCTCACATTGTACACTGACTCCAAGTACGTATTCTACATTCTCTTGTCTCATGGGGCAGTATGGAAAGAACGAGGCCTCCTCACCACAAAAGGAAATTCCATAACTAATTCAGCCTTAATTACTAAACTTCTAGAGGCTTCACAACTCCCACACCGACTAAGCATAGACCACTGCAAATCACATCAAAAGGATGACTCCCCCATTGCAAGAGGTAACAACAAAGCCGACAGAGTAGCCCGGTCAGTTGCCCTATCAGAAGACACACCAGACAACAATCCATCTGCCCTTGCAGTTTTAGCCTTATCACAAGACACCCTCTTCTCCCAGGACAAAGAGTCTCTCTTCCACCTCTTACATGATCTGTTCCATCCCAGCCCCCAATCCTTGATCCATTTTTTGCAATCTTTTTTTTCTCTCTCTCCTGAAGACAAAACCCTACTTAACCAAATCACCTGCCGGTGCACCATCTGCCAACGCACTAACTCTAATACCCCCCTCAATGCCCGACCCTTCCCAGCTCATCAAACAAGGGGTAATGTCCCCACCGCAGATTGGCAAATAGACTTCACTAACATGCCCCCTGTACGGCATACCAGATACCTACTCGTGTTAGTAGATACATTTTCAGGATGGGTCAAAGCTTTCCCCACCACTAACAAAAGAGCGTCCATGGTTGCCCCTATCCTCCTCACCCAGATCTTTCTTAGGTTCGGGATGCCCACTTCCCTCCAATCAGATAACAGCCCTGAGTTCACTGCCGAAATTATTCAGAACCTCTCCAAGTCGCTCTTGCTCCCCTGGCATTTACATTGTCCTTATCGACCACAAGCTTCGGGAAAAGTAGAAAGAGCCAATAGGACTCTAAAGAACATCCTGACCAAACTATCTCTAGAACTACACCTTGACTGGGTTCGCTTACTTCCCTTAGCTCTACTCCGCATTCGAGCCCTCCCAAAGAATCCTTCCTTCTTGTCGCCCTTTGAGATCATGTACGGCCGCCCGATTCTACCCCCGGGGCTTCTTTCCCACAAAGGACCAATTCCTCCCAATATGGCCCTTCTACTACTCTCTCTCCTCCGCACTGAATTGTGGAAATATCAGGATTGGCTCCTTCCTGATCCATCCGCCTCCCAAAATCCTCCTGTCTTACAGCCCGGCCAACTAGTGTTTTATAAGCTGCCAGAGGATCGGCCCTCTCTCACCCCGAAATGGGAAGGTCCACACCCAGTTATTCTCTGCACCCCCTCGGCTGCCAAGCTCTCACTGCCTGATAACTCTGTCACTCCTTGGAGTCATATCTCCAGGTTGAAACCAAATACCCAGGACCCACCTTCTCTGGACACCCAAGACCCATCAGTCACAATCCAGAGTACTTCGGATACAGCCCAAGACGCTGTCTACTCTACCACGCCTCATCTCTCTGATCTCTTGAAACTCTGCATCTCCCTTTCACCCCCTTTGCCATCCATACCCGAATCATGACTTTTTCCTCCTTTACCACTCTCTCACTTTTTTTCCTCATTCCTATTGTCTTCCCTGCCACCCCAGCCTCCTTTGTATGGCAATTCAAAGTCAAGCAGACTTACACACAGCATCAAACAAAAGTTACTGCCCTCATTGCCACATCAGACTGCCCTCTGAAAGGCTGCTCTGAGCCTTTATACCTCTACTTTCCTCCCTCCACCGGTGTTCACTAACAGCTACCTTTATTCTCCCTACCTCTGCTTCCTTTATGACCGAAGACAAGCCTATTGCAGGTGATGGCAAGACACCTATGGGGGATGTCCCTACTGGTCTTGCCCCATTCACTACATGGGTGACTTCCAGTACCCACAGTATTACTCCTCCAACCGTTTCATGAAATATCCCAACAGCTCATTCTCCTTATCAATCCCAGATCCCTGGGACTCTAGATGGGCTGCCGGAGTCACAGCCTCAGTTTACTACAGGGGGACCTCGACCCCCCATGGTACCCTTCATATCTCTCAAGAGTATGTTCCCTTTCACTCCCAGATCTCTCAAGTTCAATCAGATATCAGATATTCCGAAAAAGTCATTATCCAAACTCTTGACAGCACCTCTTCATCTTCTTATTCCTCCTACTCTTAGTTACAGCTCATTCAAGACACCACCATCTTTCTCAACCACAACTTCAACACCGCCAATTGTTTCTTGTGCACATCACTACAGCGCCCACTGCTGGCCGCCATGCTTCTTAATATTTCCAACTACTCCTTCCATGCAGAAGGACAACCCCTCCACCCCCTGGCAGACATACCCCTATGGGAACCAGAATACGCAGATAATCTCACCATCCACCACTGTATATGCCCAACTCCACCCCCCTCCAGCGCACTTCACTGCCTCTCTATCGACACCCCTACCTCCGGTTCTAAGACTTTTACGCAACCGGGACACTTCTTTTGGTGTAATGGCAGTCTTTTCAACTTACTGCCTCCCAACTCCGATACACCCTGCATTCTCGTCACCCTAATCCCACAGCTTACACTTTACAGCATGGCAGAATTTCTTTAGCTCCAACCACCCTTGCCCTCACGCACAAAGAGGGCTGCTTTCCTTCCCATCATGGTCGGTATCTCTTTGACCACCTCAGCCATTGGGGCAGGGTTTTTGGGAGGAGCCTTGGGTCACTCTCTATGGGCAGTTAGAGATCTGAACGCCAAACTTGAGGGAGCCCTGACATCCACTGCCGATTCCCTAGCCTCTCTCCAATGACAGGTCACTTCGCTAGCTACGGTCACCCTTCAAAACCGGCGGGCCTTACATCTGCTTACAGCTGAGAAGGGTGGCACCTGCGTCTTCCTCCGGGAAGAGTGCTGCTATTACATCAACAAATCCGGCATTGTAGAAACTGACATTACCAAACTCACCGACCTTGCCTCCAGCCTCCACTCTGCTTCCAATTCCAACCCATTCTCTTCAATTCTAACAAACCCCCTCCTTACCTGGGTCTGGCCCATTGCAGGCCCCATAATAATCATTCTTCTCACCTGTCTCTTCTTACCCTGTGTAATAAAGTTCATCAAATCCCAAGTTGGAAAAATCTCTAATCAAGCTTTCAACCAGCTTTGACTCAGGAACTACCAGCTTCTGGCCACAGAAGATCCCTCACCCTCACGTAAACTCCTCACCACACGCTGAGATGGACCCCTCTCTGCACTGGAAACTGTTCCTGGAAACAATCACAGCAGACGCCTGGCTCCTGACACCCATATCCTCTTAGCACCATTGGAATCAACACGTCCTCAACCTATGGTTACAGGGAACCTTCATTGATTTCCAACCTGAAGAAGTCCACATCTACTCATCCTTACCGTGGGGAGTCCTATCAACCCTTTCCTCCCAATCCTCAAACCCTCACTCCCTTCTCCGCCCCCATTCAGCAGGAAGCAGTCAGAGAGAAAGCAACGTCCACAACCCCATAGAGGAGAAAGGGGGGAATGAAGGGCCCCCACCAGTAAGATGGCAAACTTCTGGCTTCTCTTCGGGGTCTTCAGTTCCCGCCGGCGCCACCTGAAGCCCAATCACCTCTCGCCCCCCTCCCAATCCCAGCACCTAGCCAATAGCCACCAGCCCTGTAGAAGTAACACCCCAATCACCCTATGCCCCTTCCTATATAACCCAGCACCTTTCCCCAATAAAGCGGATTTCTCCGGTGAATTGCTGCTGTGTGTTGCTCCTTTCCTTTCAGCTGGCTTGCCACATGACTCAGTTCATCATAACTGCTTTTTAAAATCAATTTTTAGTGTGTTTCTTGAGTCATATGTATTTAATGAATTAAAACATCTGATATATAGAAGGAGGTACAGATCAGAAGATAGTATTTGAACTGGATGACATTAAAAGTCATCTGTATTCTCCCTTAATATGCTAAGTAAGGAAACTGAGGGAAAAAATTAGAATTCCTTTTGATAGAGTTGATTCTTAGACTGAATGGTATGGAATCCTGATCAATACTATTTTCACTGCATCATGAATGACATGTACCATTTCCTGTGTAATCTAGCTAATCCAATTAGCACAATTCTTTATCTAGCAGACAGCAAAACCTTGAAGGTAAGTCCATATACATAATCTGCAGATCCAAGTGCAAAATGGAATGTGGGCATCAGCTGTGGTTGGATTAATCAATCTTCTATTCTTATTGATCTCACCCACACTAACTTCTGTCCAATAGTGACTACCAGGGGATTGAAACCTCTGCATTTGATTATAGTTGGTGTATGGATCAAGGGTAGGAAAGAGGCTCCTGATAAGTTTCCTGCAGCCTTGGTTAGAGACATTCACTCTTTTACACCATCTTTTGATGTGAAGGGACATGTGCCAAACCTTGATCTTCCACTCAACCCTCTGTAGTACTCCTAATTATGGGACTTCACCAAAAAAGGTGATCCTATCACCCTTGCAGGGGGCAGCGGTAGTCAAGGGGTAGGTATAGGGAGAGAGAGACTGGGCAGAGCACCATGAGATAGGGGGTAGGCAAGTGGAGATCTAACTTTTGGAAGTAGGCAGGAAATGGGACCTTGGGTGAGTCCAAATTTCAAACCCCCTAGGCATGTTCCTATCCCATGGAATTTTACATAACAAAACACAAATTCAAAGATAAAATTATTATAACTTCGAAAAGAGCAATTATAAAGCAATAAACTGAATGCTGGGACCTTTTGAAAATGGAACCTTATGCAATTGTCTGTGAGGCCATTCCTACTTGAGAGAAAGGAACATGGAAAGACAACTTGGGGGTGGTGAAGGTAAACCAGACATTGAGGAGTGTTACTGATACTCTGCCTCTAGTCACTTATCATTACAGAGGTTAATAACTCTAGGGACAAGAGTTTTGGTTGAGTTAAAACTATATATATATACATACATATAAAATAAATCAATATAAGGTTATTTTGATTTTGCTAAAATAACATTTTTTGTTAAAAAATTGGGAACCAACAGGAAAAACCTTCTTCAATATGACACCAAAGCATACAAAAATTTTAGAATATAGATAACTTGAATTTCGTCTAAATTAGAAACTTTTATCTTTAAAGGGACACCATAGGAAAAGTGGAAACACAACCCACAGAGTGGTGGAAAATTTTGGTAAATCACATATCTGGGAAGGGGACTAGTATCTAAAACACATAGAGAATGCTTACAATTGAATAATGGAATGGAAAATAGTTCAATTCAAAATTGGTTAAAAGATCTGACTAGACATTTCTTCAAAGAAGATACCCCTTCATAACCACTAGACTACAAAAATATTAGAAAATAAATAGATAATAACAAGTGTTAACAAAGTTGTAGAGAAATTGGAACTCTCAAACACTGCTTGTGGGAATGCAAAATCATGCAGCCACTTTGGAAGTCAGTCCAGCAGTTCCTAAAATGGTTTAAATATAGAGTTACCATATGACCTAGTAATTCTACTCCATTCATTCCTTGGGGCTATTATAACAGAATATCATAAATTTGGTGGCTTAAAACAACAGAAATTTACTTTCTCACAGTTCTGGAGGCTGCAGGTATGGGGTCAAGGTGATGATAGTATTGGTTCCCTTTGAAAGCTCTGAGGGAACTTAGAAACTTCCCTTTGGAATCCATTCAAGGCCACCCTCCTAGCTTCTAGAGGTTTCTGGCAATTCTGAGTATTCCTCCAGGTAAAGTAAAAGAAAAGTGGAAGTATGCATAATGTCCCTCAACAGTTGGATGGATAAATAAATATGGGATATTTTACTTGACAAAAAAATGATTTACTGACACATGCTGCAACATGGATGAATTTTGAAAATATTATGCTAAGTAAAAGAAACCATTAAAAAAAGACCACATATTATATGAATCGACTTATATGTCCAGAATAGGCAAGTCTATAGAAACAGAAAATAGATTAGTGATTGCCTGGGAAGATTAGGGAGTGATTAAATGAAAATGGAGAATAACTGTAAATCATACAGGATTTCTTTCTGGTCTGATTAAAGTGTTCTAAACTTGGTTGTGGTGATGCCTGCACAATTCTGTGGTTATACTAAAAAAAAATTGAATTTTACATTGTTGATGTGTGAATTCTATTGTATGTGGATTACACCTAAAATATACTTTTGTATACTTATAAATTGTAAACATGAAATTACAGTATAAGATAATGATTTTAAAATTCCATTAATGCGAGTGAAATCAGCAAAATATCTGAACAGGAAGCCCAGGATCCTCTTTATTGCCAAGAACACAGTAATTCAACAATTCATAGACACAGTCTCTTTGTGAGAAATTCAAGGAGTTGTGAAGAGGCTTTTGCACCCCTGGTGAATTTGAAACCATCAAAATCAAGACAAATATGGAAACTTGAGATACCCTCTTGCTATAATCCCTACCCTTAGAGTAGTTTCATATGACCAGAAGAAAAACTAGGAAGAGAAATAGGGGTACTGCACCTCTAATGCCCCATTTTTTAACCAGGAAACTGGCTTCTATCTAGCCTGTTTAAGATGACTGATGGGATAAGGGACATGGCATACTCTAGCCACTGGGGGAAACTGACAATTCAGTCAGTAGCCATAGTCACTGACTCTGATTCTGCATAGAACACACTGAAAAACTCCAGCTTAAAAACTGCTAAAAAGGGAGGGAAAGATGTTCAACAATGACTCAAATTATCTGGGACTGCTTGAGGAATTAGCTTCAGTTTCACTTGGCTCAAACCACTGGCAGTAGCTGGTATACTTTAGATACCTGACCTGAAGACTACTAAAAATAAAGAAAATGTGTTAGACTAGCTTGAAATTTGGAGAGGACCACATGACCTCTAGCCAGGCTGATTGGTGAGAGTCTTTGGAAGTAAAAGTTCAATCAGTGAAAACTAGGAGAGGTGGCCCTTTCGTCTCATGTGCAAGCACCAACACAATCAAGGAAAATGAAGAAAGAGGAATATTTTATATATGAGGAACCAGATCAATCTCCAGAAACAGACCTTCATGAAATGGAGATATATGATTTACCTAACAGAGAATTCAAAATAATCATCATAAAGATGGTCACTGAGGTCAAGAGAACAATGCACACACACAAAACAAACAAACAAACAAGAAAAAGCCTCTTAAAAAGTGTTCTAAAGACTTCAGTGGACATTTCTCCAAAGAAGATATATATATGGCCAGTAGGTATATGAAATAATATGCTCAACCTCACTAATTATCAGGGAAATGCAAGTATTGGTGAGAATGTGGAAAAATTGGAACTTTTGGGCACTGTTTGTGGGAATGCAAAATAGTGAAGCCACTATGGAAAGGTTCCTCAAAATTTAAAATTAAACTAAAAATTAAAAGTAAAACTGATATATGATCCAGCAATCCTACTTCTGGGTGTTTATATAGAATTTAAATTAGGATCTTGAAGAGATATTAGCACCCTGATGTTCATGGAAGCATGACAGCACTATTTACAATAGCCAAGTTGTGGGAATGACCTAAATGTCCATCTACAGCCGAATAGAAAAATAAATATGGTTTATACATATAATGGAATATTATTCAGTCTTAAAATAGAAGGAAATCCACAATATGTAACAAAATGGATGAACCTCAAAGGCAGTATGTAAGTGAAATAAGCCACCACAGAGGGATAAATTCTGCATAATTCCATCTATATGAAGTTTCTAAAACAAACTCATTGAATCAGAGAGTAGAATTATTGTTACAAGGGATTAAGTGATGGGGAGAATTGGTAAATTGCTAATCAAAAGGCATAAAATTTCAATTATGCAAAAAAGAGTATGTTATAGAGATCTGCTGTACAGCATTGTGCCTATACCTAACAATATTGTATTGCATAATTAAAAAATTTTCTGAGAGGGTAGATCTCATGTTAATTGTTCTTAATACAATCAAATTAAAATTTTAAAGATATGACTGCCCTTGCACTGTTCACCATGTAAGAACTTATTCACTATGTAAGACCTTGTTTACCATGTAAGAACTTGTTTGTTATGCTTCAGAAGATTGGAGACTGTTGAGATATAGGCTTGGGGTTGATCAATGACTGTGCATTGAGTCCCCTATACAGAATTTTATTGTTGTTAACAACCATTTGATCAATAAATATGAGACACGCCTTCTCCAAAAAAAAAAAAATACAAAGGAAATACTCCAAATATCTGGAACACTTACGACTGTCTAGTAATCACAGAAGAGCAAATGAAAATATTGAGAGTAACTTTTTGGCCTATAAATGAACAAATAATAGAATAAATGTTTTTAATGTTGAAAGGAAAAAAAATATGCTGTAAATGATGCAATCCCTGTCGTCACTAAAAAATACATAGCTAAACTATTTTCTAAGGAGTATTTACAAAGACAAAATATATTTTTTATTGTTTATTCATTTTCAGTAAGTATTTGCCAAAATTAAGAATATTACCTGATTGTAGTTTGAAAGAAATTAATTCTTTTCAGTTTGTAGTATCATGGGTTTATCCTCAGTAAGACTCATCTATATAGTCTTTGAAATAGATTTTCTAGTTTTAAAGGAGAAAACTGTCACTTTTTGAAATCACATTGACACACTTTAAAATTACTAATAAAACCTTTCAGTTAATGGGAAATTGGAAAAATGTTTGGAGGGATGTATTAGTAGCCTAGGGATTCCATAATAAAATATCAAAGATCAGGTGGCTTCAAGAAAATAAATTTTACTTTCTCATGATTCTGGAGGCTAGAAGTGATCAGAGTGTTACCAGGATTTGTTTCCTCTGAGGGCTTTCTGCTAGTCTAGTAGATGGTTGCCTTCTCCCTGTGTCTTCACATGGTCTTTCCTTTGTACATGGTCTTTCCTTTGTGTATGTCTATGTCCAAATTTAAAGCCCACCTTAAGGACCTCATTTGACCTTAATTACCTCTTTAAAAGGCACTACCTCCAAATTCAGTCACATTCTGATGTACTAGGGGTTAGAACTTCAACATAAGTATTTTGAGGAACACAGTTCAGCTTTGAACAGGAGAAATAGATAACAAAACCACTTGGAAGTATGTTTAAAGAATGACTTTTTAAGATGGAAAGTTTCTTTCCTCTTGCGACTTATTTAATAAATCTAAGTTCTATGGGATGCATTTGCATTTGGAAATAGGTTCTTTAAAATGGTAATTAAGTCAAAGGATTTCATTAGGGTGAGCTCTAGTCCAATATGACTGGTGTCCTTGTAAGAAGAAGTAACTTGAAAAAACATGGTACACATGAAAGACTGTATGAAAACAGAGGGAGAAGTCAGCCACCTGAAATCCAAGGACAGAGCCTTCAGAAAAAACCCTGCCAACACCTTAATCTCAGTTACCTAGCCTCCAGAACTGTGAAAAAATACATTTCTGTTGTTAAAGCTACCAGTTTGTGGTTCCTTGTTATGGAATCCCTAGCAAACACCGACTTTAGTATTGGGAAGTAGGGTGTTGTAACAAATATCTAAAAATATATGAATGTGGCCTTGGAACTGAGTAAAAGGTTGAGGATGGAAGAGGTTTGATGTGCATATTAGAAAAAGCCTAGATCTCTTTGAAGATACTGTTGATAGAAATATGTATGTGAAAGGCAATTCTGATGAGATCTTAGAAAGAGAAGAGAACTGTTGAAAAAACTTTTATCATGTTAGAAAATACATATATAATCATGAACAGAATGTTTATAGGTAGAAATACGAACATTAAATACACTTCTGGTGAAGTCATGGTCAGAAATGAGAATCATGTTATTGGAAACTGGAGGAAAGGGGAGATCCTTGTTATAAAATGATTTGTTGTTTTTGGAAATAGGATGAAAAACTGCTTGGCCAAACTGTGTGTAAAGCAGAACTTGTAGGTGATGAACTTGGATGTTTACCTGAGGAGAATTCTAAGCAAAGTGTGGCAGGTATGTCTAGTTTCTCTGCTGATTATAGTATAATGTAAGATGAATGAGATAATTTGAAGAGGAATTGTTAAGCAAGAAGTTATCAGAACTTGAAGATTTGGGAAATTATTAGTCTATCAATGTTGCCAAATAAATGAAAAGCATATTCTGGAAAGAACATCAAGGGTGTGGCCATATTTGCTATAGATTATGCATATGACTTATGGATCCAATCAATCATCTCATCAGAAGCCAGTAATAGAGATGCAGTTATCCAGCAAAGGTGTGTGGAGGATTTTTGGCTGGTGGCTTGGACCCCCATGAATTACATAGGAGACCAACAAGGCTTTAGAGAATTTTTCACTGGCAAAAATTCCAACAGCTTAAAATGAAGGGGAAACAGGACCAAATGAACAAAGGCTGCTCCATTTTGGGGATTCTATAGAATGCACCAATAAAGCTAGCCACAAACATGCATTGTCCTTCAATAAAAGGGAAGAATGAGCTCAAAGGAGACTCCTGCCACTGCTACCAGAGGCCCAGAGTACACAGACATGGGGGATGGGACTGTCTTCTCACTTCCAGAGGGTAGGGTCACCTCAGTTTCAGAAAACCAGACCCAGGGACCAGGAGTTAGAACTGATGCCCAGGGCCAAAAGGTAAGGACCAATGTGGTGGGCCTGGAGAACAGAGCACTGATTTAAATAGGATTATTCTTGAGCCTTAAAACCTAATGGAATTTGCCTTGCTAGGTTTTGGCTTATATTATTATGTCTGTCTGCCTATCAGTTACTTGAATAATTTTTAAAGTTCCACTTTGATTCATCTATGTTTTTGATTGTAACTCTCAGTATAGCTTTTAGTGGTTGCTCTAGGTATTACATTATACATACATAATTTATCACAGTCTATTGTTATTGTCATTTTACCAATTCAAACAACGTCTAGATTTTACATCTTTACATCTCTTTACTCACTTATATTTATAATTGTCTTATATATTTTATTTGCATGCTTTTAGAACCACATGAGACCTTATGTTTGCTTCAGCAAACATACTTTTAAAACCTCAAGAGAAGAAAGTTATTGTATCTACCCAAAGTTTTGTTTGCTGTGTTCTTTATTCCTTCCTGATATATCAATATTCCTTTTTTCTCATTTTCATTTTGTAGAGACAATGTCCTTTAGCCATTATTTGAGAGTAGTTCTGTTCGCTACGAATTCTCTAACGTTTTTTCTTATTTGAGACTGTCTTGATTTCCTTTTAAATTCCTGAAAGATGCTTTCTTTGCATATAAGGTTCTGAGTTAACATTTTTCATTCAGCACTAGAAAAATATGTGTCACTTCTTTTTTCCATCCAGTGATTTCTGATGGGGAATCTGCTGTCCCTAGAACTGTTTCCCCCCTAGATGAGGTGTACTTTCATTCATGCTGCTTACAACAATTTTCTTTGTCTTTATTTTTCAGATGTTTCACTATGATATGTCCTGGCATGGAATTTTTTTGTTTTTTCCCTTCTGTTTGGGGTCCACTCATCTTTTTGAATCCATAGAATAATAGCAAGTGAGATGTGGCATTGTTATGACTAGGCAGAGATGACAAGTCCTAATTCTACATTAGGCCTCCCTTGGCACTATCCCAATAGGGAGCGGCAGAACACTTATTATTGCTGCATAAAAGTGGAAGTCCAGGTGCCCAGTGTAGGGGGTGGGGGAGGTTCATTACTATCTAGCAGGAATTAAGTCCCAGCTTCTCTGACATCACCCCAGCAGGGTTGGGTGTGATAATAGAAATCTTAGCTTTCCAGTCAGCTTTTTCTGGTGTGGGTGGTGGTAGGGCCATATAATCTGTGTTTGTGATGCTTGCTGGAGTAGAGTAGTTATTTTCTGAAGATTTTCTGTCTTAATAAACTGTCCTTTTCCTGGTGCATCAGCTAGAGAGCAGACTTTTTGGGGGATTATTTGTCTGTTCCCATTGGCATTACCCTTTTTTTTTTAATCTACAAGTGAGGTATAAAATGAGGCAAAAGAAAATCCAGGAAATGCACTGTAATGTCATTCCTTGGTGCCCAAGGTCCTTAGTCAGTCCTCTCTTAATCATTCAGAGACTTCTTTTGTTTTATCTTATGTTCCAGGATTTTAAACTTTATTTTGCAAAAGAAATAGGCTAAAGTACATCTTCTCCTTCCTTCAAGAAATGAAAATTTATCTCACTCCAGTTATTTTTTTAAAGTAACTCTTCCTCTTTTTAAAATTTTAGGTGGTAATTAGTCTTCTATTTCCCTGCTTTCTTTCTTCAATTTTTTCTCTCACTTACTGCCTCTCTTCTCTCCCTATCCTTAGTTTATTCCTTCAATACATGAACTATTTCTTTAACTCATTATTTTATATACACAACAAAAATGATATAGATTAAAAAATAGAATAATTATGAAACAATATTAACTTACATAATTTTCAAGTGCTTACTGTGAGGCAGGCATTGATCTTAGGGTTTGCTGGAATTACACTTTTGTTCTAAGTCAAAAAATGTCTAATTCCCTTTGTGTGTGTATGTATTGTTCAGATAAACATTATGTGCATATTTATATATATGAACAAGTGTCAACTGCTGCTAAAAATAAGATAATTTTGGAGGTGAACATATATATTGAGTCAACAGAACATATTAATCCTGATCTTAAGCCACAATTTGTTAAAAAAATTTTATACCATTACACCAAAAATGAGAACCCTAAATCTCATAATTGTGCACAATATTTTGTAGAAAGAATATCTGGTTATTTTGCACAAAGGCAGATTCCTTTTTGAATTTTTGTTTTTTAAAAGCATGAAGTCTGTAGATTCAGCCATACTCAGAGTCAGGCACCAAGTACAGAAAATTAAATACAAGATGGAGGTCTCAGGAAAGAGACAAGAAGAAAGAGACAAGAAAATTATAATACATTTAAGATTAGGAGCTAAGGCACACTAAAGACAGGATTACAACAAGAGACTGCCCATTAAAGAGACCCTGGTTATAGGAAAATATACAAGTGATAAGAATGTGCAAATTAACAAAGATTTATTATCTATGTTTTTTCTCTTTATATGATAATAATTGGATCTGGGAACAATTTCAGAGTGAGATACAGATGAAGAATAGGACTTCAGGTTAGTTCGTGGCTTAAGACTATCAGCTAGACATTGATAAGCAATGATCATAAAATGGTATTGGAGAAGAATACATCAAGATTTCATCAGCAGTCCAGATGGTAGAATGGCAAGAATCCTCTTACCAAAAGAAGGAAGCATAGTGTCTTAAATTATAAAATTCAGTCATACCTAACTAACAGCATTGTTAAATCAATGAATCTTACTGATAGTAAAGCAAATTAATAAAATCACTTGTAATTGAAAGTGTTTTCATTATTCATTCATATCATCTGACAATGATTTGAAGCATGTGAAAGCTTTGAAGATTTATATGAAACTTTACTCAGAAGTGAATGAACTTACTTTTGCAGGAACCATAAATCTTATTTTTGGAATTTTGATGCTTTCCTGTCCTATCAATGTCCATTAGAGGTATACGTTATGTAATCTAATTTTATATTGATATTTAAAATTCGAAAAGTCATAATTCTTAGGACTGCATCTTTAATATTATTATGATTAGAAAACGGTTTAACCACCACTTACAGCAACATTATCCCTCAAACGAGGTCATTTATACACCAAGAGAATAGCTATACGTTCCTTGTCCCACTGTTCTTTCTGTCAAATAGCTGCAAGTGGCTGAAAGAGGCTAGGTTATCTCTGCCCATTATTATATATTTTGCACAATGAACAGTAGGATAGTCCAACTTCATGAATGTATGATTCAAAATCTACTTTAAAAAAACACTTCTTCATTTAAGCTTATGCATTTTAATGTCATCAACTAATTTTAGTGTGATTTTAGAGCTATAGTATTAGCTGTTTAAAAATTAGCCTAACATGTTGAATTGTGTGTATAACACACATCTAGCAGAACTGTAGAGATTGTGAAATGGAGAAACAAAAGATACTAGGAGGTTGACATGAAACAGTAGTCCAGGTCATAATGATGAAAGTTTTCTATAATTAATAATACTAACAAAAGAGTTACCATTTAGTGAGCAGTTAATGTTAGATTATTTAATTCTCACCATAAACTCATAAATTAGGATTTTTACCCCACTTCAAGTAAAGAAAAAAAACTTTAGAGAAGTTCATACCCTAGTCAAATATTACTTGCTTAATAGACTCTGGAGAACAGTATGAACCCAGTTCCTCCAGATTTTGAAATGGGGGATGTACTATTCCCTAACATAGTTCTTTGAAATGACACCCTTACCTATGTGCTTGAAAGCACTAATGCAAATAAGACTCAAATTTCATCTAAGCTTTCTAGCACTCTCAAATATCTGGTCAAGTTAATTACTACTGAAGATGTTGGTAAAACCAAATTGCAGGAAGCTCTGCTAACTTATAATAAAAACTCTAATGAGTGATTTATTTGTTCACTTCTCTTGGATCTACCCTTCATTACATGTTCATTAAATAACTGCCATTGATCGACAAGCCTATGTATGGGTGATGATAAAAAAACAACAGGACTATCAAATCTTACTGAGTAGAGTAGGCATAAGCCACAAACAGTGAGGTAGATTAATGAGAAGAATTAAACTATGAGTAGTTATCTTATGGACCATTTCCTTGACTGTCACATTATTTATGATACCTGTCAAATATAGAACATCTCAAACACCTACAAAAGTGGAAATGTAATTATGTAAACTAGACATACAAGCCTAACATGGTGCAATAAAAGGAGCTCAACTATTGACACCTAAATGACATCACTTTTTAGGGAATAAACTAATAGAAAGAATATAAAATAATGCATACTTATGTATCCATTTTCTTACATATTTTAAATTTCTTCTTCTGGTAATTGTTATTTTACAGACATTTCAACATACCTATAAAGTGACTGACTAAATGGAACACATGATGGTGGTAAAATATAGTCAAGTAACTTTAAGGATACAAAATGTATATGATATTAACATGAAGTTAATTAAGAAGAATTTTAAATATATCTTGCTATATAAATTTTGATCAATCAAACCCTGATTTTCACCAATGGATAATGTTATTTAATATATACAAATTAGAATATTTTTTCCATTTTAAATTAGCCACATTAAAGAATACTATGGACAACTCTGTGTACATAAATTGGATAACTTAGGTTAAATGGACCAAACCTCAGAAACTACTGCAACTCTATCAGTATGAAATAAATAATTTAAATGGCCACATCATTATTAAATAATTTAATTTGTAATAAAAAAGTTCTCATAATAGAAATCTCAAGTTCTAGATGATTTCACTGGAGAACTATTCTAAATGTTCAAGGAACAATTAACACCACCTCTTTAAATTCTATTTCAGAAAATGGAAGCAGACAGAACACTTTCCAATTCATTTTATGATGCATATATTACCCTGATACCAAAACCAGACAAAGAGTGTACAGAAAGAAAAACTATGAATGTTTCTCATGAATATAAATACAAGCATCCTTACCAAAATATTAGCAAATAGACTGCAGCAGTACATTAAAAGAATTGCACACCATGACTAAGTGGAGCTTGTCCAAGTATTCAAGGCAATTTCAAAATTTGAAAACTAATCAATGTATTCCATGTTAACAGCCTAAAGTAGATAAAAGTCACATGATTATATTAATTGATAAAGAAAAGCTTTTGACAAAATTCCACACCCATTCATGATTAAAAACTCTGAAGGAAATAGGAATACAGAAGAATTTCTTCAACTTTAAGAAAGAACATGTGCAAGAAATCTACAGCTAACATGACGCTAATGGCAAAAGACTGAATGCTTTATCGTGAAGATGAAGACCAAACTAATGATGCAGACACTCACCACTCATTCAACATAGTACTGTGTTCTAGTCAGTACAGAAAAACAACAAAATATATAAAAAGGCATAAAAGTTGGAAATAACATAATCTCTCTCTATTCATAGATCACATGATTTTCTACATAAAAATATGCCAAAGAACCTGCAAAAAACTTGTAGAATAAGTGAGTTCAGCAAAATCTATAGATACAAAATAAATATATCAAAATCAATTGTACATACTGGCAACTAACAGCTTGACAACAAAATTGCAAATACAATACCATTTACATTATCCCAAACATAATATGAGTTAAATGTAAATCTAACAAGTCATATAAAGGTCTTGTATGCTGAAAAATATAAACTTGATGAAAAAAGTTAAAGAAAATATATATAAATGGAGAAATGTACATCAGTGTATCATGCCCATAGATTGGAAGACTTTGTATTGTTAAGATGTCAGTTCTGTCTAAAAAGATATAGATTCAACAAAAGTCCAATCAATATTCTAGCATATTTTTTCTTTTGAAATTTGTCATTCTTTCTAAAATTTACATGGAAAAGCTACAAGAGTAGAATATCAAAGAGTTTTGATAAAAGAAGAAAAAATTTGGAGGTTGCACATGTTTGTTAATTATTATAAAGTAAAAATAATTACGTCAGTTTGTTATGGGTGAAAGATTAAATAATGGAGCAGAATAGAGAATCCATATGTAAACCCATACAAATGTAATAATTTGATTTTCAGCAAAGTTGGAAGGACAGTTCAGTGGAGCAAGTATAATCTATTCAGCAAATTGTGCTATAACAATTGAATATCCATATACAACAAAATGAACCTAGACTCCTATGGTATACTTTATATAAAAATCAACTCCCAATACAAAAGTAAAGGCATGATTCATGAAAAAAAGCGATAAGCTTGACTTCATTAAAATGAAAAACTCTGCTCTGTGAAAGACACTATCAAGAGAATTAGAAGACAAGCCACAGACTGGGATAAAATATTTGCAAAAGATTTATGTTATAAATGACTGTTATCCAAAATATGTAAAGCACTCTTAAAACTCAACAATAAGAAACCAAACAACCCAATTAAGAAATGGGCCAAAGACATTAACAGACACATCCCTAATAAAGATACACAGATAGCAAATAAACATATGAAAAAATGTTCAACATCATGATGTCACCAGGAAACAGCAAGTTAAAATAAGGTATCACCACATACTTATTAGAAAGGCAAAATCCAGAACACTGATTAACACCAAATGATGACAAGGCTGTGGAACAACAGGAACTCTCATTCATTGCTAATGTTAATGCAGATGTATAAACACACTAGAAGACAGTTTGGTTCTTTTTTACAAAACTAAACACTCTCAACATAAGATCCAGCAATCTCACTCCTTGGTATTTACACAAAGGAGTTAAAGACTTATGTGTACACTAAAACCCGCACACAGGTATTTATAGCAGCTTTATTCATAATTGTCAACTTGGAAGCAACTAAGATGTCCTTTAGTAGGTGAATAGAAAAATAAACTGTGTAAAGGAATGCTATCTAGCACTATAAAGAAATGACTGAGGGTGGAGCCAAGATGGCGGCATGAGTAGAGCAGTGGAAATCTCCTCCCCAAAACATATATATTTTTGAAAATTCAATACAACTATCCCTAAAAGAAAGACCAGAAGATACAGGACAACAGCCAAGCTACATCTACACTTGAGAGAACCCAGGACCTCATGAAGGGGGTAAGATACAAGCCATGGCCTGGCAGGACCTGAGATCCTGGCGGAGGAGAGGAGTTGGAGCAGGGAGGGAGAGGGAGCCCAGGACTGCTAAACACCCAGCCCTATCCATCCACACTGGGAGCTCAGACACACAGTGCATGGGGTGCTGGATACTAGGGAAATGGGACAGTAAAACCTGTGAGTGGGTCCCCACAGCCAGCACCCCGGGACAAAGAAAAGAGAGTGCTTTTTGAAAGACTTAAAGGGACAGGGATCCCACAGCTGGACAGAAACATCCCAGGACACTTAGCGCAGCAGCTGGGAATCCCGGGAACTCCGGGCAACCTAACCCCCTGGGTGGCAGCACAGCTCAGAGCTCACAGAGATAAACAGCCTCCCGCCTGTTTCCCTTCCAACACCATTTTGCCATAGTGGAGCAGCAGGCTGAGGCAGCAGGGGAGAGCTTCTTTCACAGTGGCTGGGCAAGAATTAGAAAGCCCGTCTGCACACAGCTGCCCAGCACAAGCCCCTAGGGATTGATGTTATCCCAGGAGAGGAAGGTCACAAACCAGCAAGAAGGGACGTTCTCCCAGCCGACACATGCATCAGCTTCCTGCAACTACCTCTATTGCTATGAAAAGGCAGAAGAGTTTGATACACACCAGACTAAACCAGACATCCTCCTGTGAGAAGGAATCTGGGGAGATAGACCTAACCAATTTCCCTGAAAAAGAATTCAAAATAAAGGTCATAACCATGCTGATGGAGCTGCAGAGAAATATGCAAGAGCTAAGGGATGACGTCTGGAAGGAGATTAGAGAAATGAAACAATTTCTGGAAGGATTTATAAGCAGAATGAATAAGATGCAAGAGGCATTTGATGGAATAGAAACCAGAGAACAGGAACGCATAGAAGCTGATGCAGAGAGAGATAAAAGGATCTCCAGGAATGAATCAATATTAAGAGAACTGTATGATCAATCCAAATGGAACAATATTTGCATTATAGGGGTACCAGAAGAAGAAGAGAGAGAAAAAGGGATAGAAAGTGTATTTAAAGAAATAATTGCTGAAAACTTCCCAAACTGGGGGAGGAAATAATCATTCAGACCATGGAAGTACAAAGAACTCCCAACAGAAGAGACCCAAGAGGACAACACCAAGACACATAATAATTAAAATGGCAAAGATCAAAGAGAAGGATGGAGTTTTAAAGGAAGCTAGAAAGAGGAAAAAGGTCACCTACAAAGGAAAACCCATCAGGTTATCATCAGATTTCTCAACAGAAACATAGTCCAGAAGAGAATGGCATCATATATTTAATGCAATGAAACAGAAGGGCCTTGGACCAAGGATACTGTATCCAGCACGATTATCATTTAAATATGAAGGAGGGATTAAACAATTCCAAGACAAGCAAAAGTTGAGGGAATTTGCCTCCCACAAACCACCTCTACAGGATATTCTAGAGGGACTGCTCTAGATGCGAGCACACCTAAGGCTAAACAGATGACACCAAAGAAAATAAAATCACAGCAAAGAAAGCAGACCAACCAAATACTAACTAAAGGCAAAAAATAAAATCAACTACCAACAAAAGAAGTTAAAGGAAACACAAAAGAGCACAGAATAAAACATCCAACATATAAAGAATGGATGAAGAGGAATAAGAAGGGAGAGAAATAAAGAATCACCAGACAGTGTCTATAATAGCTCAATAAGTGAGTTAAATTAGGCAGTAAGATATAAAGAAGCTACCCTTGAACCTTCGGTAGCCACAAATCTAAAGCCTGCAATGGCAATAAGTACATATCTTTCAATAATCACCCTAAATGTAAATGGATTGAATGCGCCAAAGACACAGAGCAATAGAATGGATAAAAAAGCAAGAGCCATCTATATGCTGCTTACAAGAGACCCACCTCAAATCCAAAGACATGCACAGACTAAAAGTCAAGGGATGGAAAAAGATATTCCATGCAAACTACAGGGGAAAAAAAGCAGGTGTTGCAGTAGTAGTATCAGACAAAACAGACTTCAAAACAAAGAAAGTAACATGAGATAAAGAGGGACATTACATAATGATAAAGGGCCAAGTCCAACAAGAGGAAATAACCATTATAAATATATATCCACCCAATACAGGAGCACCAACATATCTGAAACAAATACTAACAGAACTAAAGGAGGAAATATAATGCAATGCATTCATTTTAGGAGACTTCAACAAACCACTCACTCCAAAGGACAGCTCCACCAGACAGAAAACAAGCAAGGACACAGAGGCATTGAACAACACACTAGAACAGATGGACCTAATAAATGTCTATAGAACTCTACATCCAAAAGCAACAGGATACACATTCTTCTCAAGAGCACATGGAACATTCTCCAGAATAGACCACATAATAGGCCACAAAAAGAGCCTCAGTAAATTCCAAAAGATTGAAATCCTACCAACCAACTTTTCAGTCCACAAAGGTATAAAACTAGGAATAAATTGTACAAAGAAAGCTAAAAGTCTCACAAACACATGGAGGCTTAACAACATGCACCTAAATAATCAATGGATTAATGACCAAATTAAAATGGAGATCCAGCAATATATGGAAACAAATGACAACAATAACACAAAGCCCCAACTACTGTGGGACACAGCAAAAGCAGTCTTATGAGGAAAGTATATAGCAATCCAGGCATATTTAAAGAAGGAAGAACAATCCCAAATGAATAGTCTGATGTCACAATTATCGAAATTGGGAAAAGAAGAACAAATGAGGCCTAAAATCAGCAGAAGGAGGGACACAATAAAGATCAGAGAAGAAATAAATAAAACTGAGATAATACAATAGAAAAAATCAAAGAAACCAACAGCTGGTTCTTTGAAAGAATAAGTAAAATAGAGAAGCCTCTAGCCAGATCTATTAAGAGAAAAAGAGAATCAACAGACATTAACAGAACCAGAAACAAGAAAGGAAAAATCATGACAGAACCCATAGAAATACAAAGAATTATTAGAGAATACTATGAAAGCCTATATGCTAACAAGCTGGAAAACCTAGAAGAAATGGAAAACTTCTTATAAAAATAAAACCATCCAAGACTGACCAAGGAAGAAACACAAAATCTAAACAAACCAATTACCAACAAAGAAATTGAAGTGGTAATTAAAAAACTACCCAAGAACAAAAGCCCTGGGCCAGATGGATTTACCTCGGAATTTTATTAGACATATAGAGAAGACATAATACCCATTCTCCTTAAAGTTTTCCAAAAAATAGAAGAGGAGGGAATACTACCAAACTCATTCTCTGAAGCCAACATCACCCTAATATCAAAACCAGGCAAAGACCCCACCAAAAAAGAAAATTACAGACCAATATTCCTGATGAACATAGATGCAAAAATACTCAACAAAATATTAGCAAACTGAATTCAAAAATACATCAAAAGGATCATACACCATGACCAAATGGGATTCATCCCAGGGATGCAAGGATGGTACAACATTCGAAAATCCATCAACATCATCCACCACATCAACAAAAAGAAGGACAAAAACCACATGATCATCTCCATAGATGCTGAAAAAGCATTCAACAAAATTCAACATCCATTCATGATAAAAACTCTCAGCAAAATGGGTACAGAGGGCAAGTACCTCAACATAATAAAGGCCATATATGATAAACCCACAGCCAACATCATACTGAACAGTGAAAAGCTGAAAGCTTTTCCTCTGAGATCGGAAACAAGACAGGGATGCCCACTCTCCCCAATGTTATTCAACATAGTCCAGGAGGTCCTAGCCACAGCAATTAGACAAAACAAAGAAATACAACCATACAAACTGGTAAAGAAGAAGTTAAACTGTCACTATTTGCAAATGCCATGATACTGTACATAAAAAACCCTAAAGACTCCACTCCAAAACTACTAGAACTGATATTGGAATACAGCAAAGTTGCAGGATACAATATTAATACACAGAAATCTGAGGCTAGCCTATACACTAACAATGAACTAATAGAAAGATAAATCAGGAAAACAATTACATTCACAGTTTCATCAAAAAAATAAAATACCTAAGAATAAACCTAACCAAGGAAGTGAAAGACCTATACCCTGAAAACTACAAGGCACTCTTAAGAGAAATTAAAGAGGACACTAGCAAATGGAAACTCATCCCATGCTCCTGGCTAATAATTAATTAACATTGTCAAAATGGCCATCCTGCACAAAGCAATAGACAGATTGGATGCAATCCCTATCAAATTACCAAAACATTCTTCAATGAACTGGAACAAATAGTTCAAAAATTAATATGGAAACACCAAAGATCCTGAAGCCAAAGCAATCCTGAGAAGGAAGAATGAAGTGGGGTGGATCTCGCTCACTAACTTCAAGCTCTACTACAAAGCCACAGTAATCAACACAATTTGGTACTGGCACAAGAACAGAGCCACAGACGAGTGGAACAGAATAGAGACTCCAGACATTAACTCAAACATATATGGTCAATTAATATACGATGAAGGAGCCACGGACATACAATGGGGAAATGACAGTCTCTTCAACAGATGGTGCTGGCAAAACTGGATAGCTACATGTAAGAGAGTGAAACTGGATCACTGTGTAACCCCATACACAAATGTAAATTCAAAATGGATCAAAGACCTGAATGTAAGCCATGAAACCATAAAACTCCTAAAAAAAACTTAGGCAAAAATCTCTTGGACATAAACATGAGCAACTTCTTCATGAACATATCTTCCCAGGCAAGGGAAACAAAAGCAAAAATGAACAAGTGGGACTATATGAAGCTGAAAAGCTTCTGTACAGCAGAGAACACCATCAATAGAACAAAAAGGTACCCTACAGTATGGGAGAATATATTCATAAATGACAGATCCAATAAAGGGTTGACATCCAAAGTATATGAAGAGCTCATGCACCTCAACAAACAAAAATCAAATAATCCAATTAAAAAATGGGCAGAGGAGCTGAACAGACAGTTCTCCAAAGAAGAAATTCAGATGGCCAACAGACACATGAAAAGATGCTCCACATCGCTAGTCATCAGAGAAATTCAAATTAAAACCAAAATGAGATATCACCTCACCCCAGTAAGGATTACCACCATCTAAAAGACAAAGAGCAATACATGTTGGTGAGGTTGTGGAGAAAGGGGAACCCTCCTACACTGCTGATGGGAATGTAAATTATTTCAACCATTGTAGAAAGCAGTATTGAGGTTTCTCTAAAAGCTCAAAATAGACATACCATTTGACCCAGGAGTTCCACTTTTAGGAATGTACTCTTAGAATGCAGCAGCCCATTTGAAAAAGACAGATGCACCCCTATGTTTATCACAGCACTATTTACAATAGCCAAGAAATGGAAGCAACCTAAGTGTCCATCAGTAGATGATGGATAAAGAAGATGTGGTACATATACACAATGGAATATTATTCAGCCATAAGAAGAAAACAAATCCTACCATTTGCAACAACATGGATGGAGCTAGAAGTTATGCTCAGTGGAATAAGCCAGGCATAGAAAGACAAGTATCAAATGATTTCACTCATCTGTGGAGTATAAGAATAAAGAAAAACTGAAGGAACAAAACAGCAAGAGAATCACAGAACCCAAGAATGGACTAACGGTTACCAAAGGGAAAGGGACTAGGGAGGATGGGTGGGAAGGGAGGTATAAGGGTGAGGAATAAGAAAGGGGGTATTATGATTAGCATGTATAATTAGCATGTAGGGAGGGCATGGGGAGGGCTGTGCAACACAGTGAAGACAAATAGTCATTCTACAGAATCTTACTAAGCTGATGGACAGTGACTGTATTGGGGTGTGTGTGGGGGGGACTTGGTGAAAGGGGGAGCTAGTAAACATAATATTCTTCATGTAATTGTAGATTAATAATAACAAAAAAAGAACATTTAACCCATGAAAACAGATGAACGAAGCTTTAATTCTTATTACCAAGTGAAAGATGCCAATCTGAAAAGGCTTCATACATACCATATGATTCAAACTATATGATATTCTGGAAAAGGCAAAACTATGGATACACTAAAAAGAGCATTGCTTGCCAGAGTTAAGGAGGGAGGCAGTGATGAATAGGCAGAGGGTTTTTATCCTTTTTATGATTTATTATCATGCATTGTGTGATAATATAATAATGGATGCATGTCTTTATAAGGTTTTCCAAACATAAAGAATGTACAGTACCATGAATAAACCCTAACACAAGCTATGAACTTAGGATGATAATGATATGTCAATATAGGTTGTATGTTTGTCAGTTGTAACAACTATACCACTTTGGAGGGGATTATTGATAAGGTGAGAAGCTATGCATGTATTAGGCCAGAGTCTAAGGGAAATTTCTGTACCTTCTTCTCAAGGTTGCTATACATACTCAAAGTGTTCTAAAAACTAAAGTCAATTTTAAGAAAAAGAAACATAAATCAACTCAAAATAAATCATAGTTCTACATTTATATTAAAAACTATAAAATTTCTAGAAGAAAACAAAAGGAAATCTTTGTAAACTTCAAACATTTAGTAAAGACACAAAAAGCAATTCATAAAAGAAAAAAGCATAAATTCATCTTAATGAAAATCTAACACTTATGCTCTTGAAAAGACACTGTTAAGAAAGTAAAATGTGAAGCCACAGACAGGGTAAAATATTTGCAAACAAATATAAAGGACTTGTGTTCAGAATTATAAGGGACTTTCAACATGTAAAATGAAAAAACAATCTAATAAAAAATTGTTGACAGAAACTTAACAAGATATATGAATGGCAAATAAGCAGTGAAAAGATGCTCAACATCATTAGGGAAAACAAACTAAATCTACAATAAGATACCACTTCACATCTACTGAAATGGCTAACATTTAAAAACATTCTTATAATTCCAATTACTGGTGGTGACACAGAACAAACGAAACTCATACATTGTGAAAGAAATCCAACATGGCGAAACTAGTTTGATAAACAGTTTTGCAGTTTTTATAAATTAAACATACTCTCACCATATGATTCAACAGCTCTACTACTAGATATTTACCCTATAAAAATGAAAACTAATGAATACACAAAAACCTGCAGTTGTTTTATTCATAATAACCCACAAATGAAAAAAAAAACCCAAATGTCATGCAGATGGTAGATGACCAAACCAATTCATCTACCATACAGCAGAATGCCATTTAACACTAAAAATGAAATACCGATACACTCAGTAACGTGGATAAATCTCAAGTGCATTTCGCTAAGTGAAATAACCGAATAAAAAGGCTACATACTTACTGCATGACTCTATTTATTTGATACCTTTTAAAAATCAAAACCATAAGAACTGAAAACATATCACTGTTTGCCTGACATTTGGAGTGGGATGAGTAATGACTACGTGTGAATTTGAGCATGCCATAAAATTACTGTATATGTTGGTGTGGAGATGGTCATATGATTATATGCATTTGTATACAATCATAGGCCTGTACACTAAAAAGGGTGAATTTTACTAAACGTTAATTGCCTTCTTAAAACAACTCTTAGCATTTAGAGAATTTTTTGTGGATGAATTCTTGAAATTGCAGTAAGAATTTTTAGATTCTGAGACTATAGATTGATACAGTCCAAACACCTAGAGTAAATTAACTCCATATTAAAATAAATGAATTTTGAGAGAGCTGTTAAATACATTAATTTCTAGTCATATATAATTTCTGTGTATGTGTGTGTGTGATTATATAAAGGATTTAATGTTTTTCTGCCTTTTCATATAGCATTCTATCTTGAGAATTTTCCCAAGTCATTTAAAAATCATTGCAAGTGTAAATATCAGCTATTTTTAGGTCAAGTCATCTGCTGTTTAAAAAAGTCTTCTTAGGTTTGAATTGCTTAGGCCAAAGGGGAATATAAAATAATTTTCCATGAATTCTAGTACTTAGTATGAAATTTGATCCACGTATATTTCCTAATTGAATCAATAATTAATAATTATGTTACTAAAAGTTTCCATTTGGCTGAAGTCTGAGACGCAGTAAGAGCATATGAATAAACAGCAGATTTGTATATACCACTGGATTTGCTATCCAAAGTTCAAGCAAATATCCCTTAAGCAGGGAGCAAAAATTAACAAATGAATCAATAGTTACTTGCAGGTTTGTTCTATTATTGGCTCAAAGCACCTGATAGCTTAAGGATTGACTTACTTTTTGACACTGTCTTGTTATTACTGGTTTTCAATAACAAGAAGTGGGCTTGGATTTTAAAAGAACATGAACTTCCATTTGTGTATTTTCTGGCACACATCTTCACCTCAGGAGAAAATATTATATACAATGAGGCTTTATAAATGACTTGTGGCTCCTGCAAATAAATATGTTCTATTCAGTCTGTTATGATACTACACTGCTTTTTTAATGTAAATTCTCATTTTTCAAAACATTTTGAAACACATAATCCCAAACACCACCAAATTGTAGATATTATCCCTAAAAGGGATCCAGATAAACTTCACATGAATATATCCATGGCTGAATTTTTTTAAATATCCTATCAAGTGAGAGCTACACTATCTAGATTAAAACCAGCTAACTCCATTGATAAATTATTATAAGGATATGAGATTTAACTCATTTATCAGTAGTGGATATGTCTTTACACTGATCAAGATACACTTGCTTCATTTATGCAACCTGTGCAAAATGGCTGGCCAGGCTTAAGATTCCATAAGAATTTCAGTAATTCTCACAAGAGTTCACCAAACCATGTCCTCATCAACTGAAATAACCAATCATAGATGTAAGAACAAGTAACACATTACCTTTTAACCTGCCTCAAGTACATGTTTGAAATAATGCTTAGTTCTTAAACATGCACTGTAACTGAAAACCATATAAACAGCTTCGAATACCCTTGATTGATTTTCATTTTCTGTGAAAAGGAACATTCTCATGGTACATTTGTTTGTCTCCTGATAAACAGAGAATTTCTTTCTCTCATGCTCAAACTTGTATTTAGAAAAGCAAACTATTCCAGTGACTTTCAGAACTTACTATATCTTCATATAAATTATAAGTCAAAAATGCTTAACACTGAGTAGTTCACTCCACAAGTGGTTTGGAGTGGTTATTGTACAAATGTATGGTTACATACAAAAAGATTTATAGAGGAAAAAGCAGTGTCTCTTTTCTGGCTGTGTATAAAGGGACAAAATGAACCAGCTCAACTTCCAGTTCCAAAGGGTTTCTTTGTGATGTTGTGGAGTAATTCACCTTGGATCCTGCCTGCTTGGCTCATTCAGGGTATCCCCAGGAGAGTATGTTATCACTTGGTTTTTGTTTGCAGTTTAGAAATAAGGTTTACCTGATTACTTTTCAATACCAAAGTAAAATGTCATTTGTTGTCTGACAATGTCTGTCAGATACATGGATATTTTTCTCACTAGAGTTCATTTTTTTCCCAGTACAGTTCCGTTTCTGGAAATCAATCTTTTAATAAAGAGGGAAATGTCTCTTGTTGATTTTGATAGATGAAAAGGTCAGGACTGTAAGACTGGAGGTACCAGAGGAAGGGACAGGTCTCACTGGAGGAACTGGACTCTAGCTAAGTAAGGAAGAGAACAGCAAATGTCACTCAAATGATTCAATGGTAGGTCTCTAGCCACAGGTCCCGCCTAGAACACGCATGGCAGTACTCTCTCCTCAGCAACCCAGCATGACCAATCGTTGGTGATTACAACACCCACGCTGGCCAATTAGTTCTGTTTACAATACCCTTAGGGCTTTCCCAGCTCCCTTGAAAAGCCTGTCACCCCTCCCACTGGGTGCAGCTTCCTTGGCCCATGCGCGGACCAGTGAACCTTGCCCAGAATTGTGCTAATAAAATTTTTTCTGGTTCCTTTGTTGCCGCTTGCCTGGTCTGGTTTCATTTACCTTACATCTGGTGCCGAAACCCGGGAAGAGGGTGTGGGGCCCCAGCAGGCTCCCCCACTCCTCTCCTGACCTGGGACCTCTCTCCAGAACAGGCCCTGATCCCAGGGCCTCAGACAACTTGGTGAGTCCCTCGTCTTCCCTGCTCCTCCCTCCTACCCTCTGCGGGGCACCTGGTCCGAAATTGCAGCCATGTCCAGATGCCCTTCTGGCCTGTGCCTATTTGGCTCTGGTATAGTGGAGACGTCCCTATCTCCAGATCAGCAAACCTGTTTTTCCCATCCCTAATCAGAGTGGATCTGGGACACCAGACCTACTCGTTTATGGACCTGGGGACGGAGGAGATAATCATGGGAAGCCAGCACTTAAAACCTGAGGCACAGACCCCACTGAAGTGTCTTACTTCTTATTTCACTACTCTGGGCTTATCTGAGGATATCCATAAAGGGAAGCTGGTCTTCCTTTGTTCCTGGGTCTGGCCCCAATATCCTCTGGATAACCAGTCTCGCTGGCCCCCCGAGGGAACTTTCGATTTCGGCCTCCTCACCTCTCAGCAACTATTGTCACCGGACTGGGAAATGGACTGAGGTTCCCTATATCCAGGCCTTTTGGCATTGCACTCCTGCTCAGACCTCTGTGTTAAGTGTTCTCCAGCCCAGGTCCTCCCAGCCAAGTCTCTCAACAGGGGCTATGAACCTCTCACTGTACCAGAATCTTCCTTTAGAGATCCCCTGGAAGACCTTGGCCTTCACTCTTCAGCCCCTACTCCTCCTTCCCAATTTCTCCCGTCTCCTCCTCAACCACATGCCCCTTTCCAATGCCCTCCTTACTCGGCCTCCGGTGTCCAAGCCTCTTCCATTCAGGCCTCTTCTGTGCCTTCCGCTGTGTCATCTCCCATCACACCTCTCCCCTATCTGGCTCCCCCCTCCAAACCACCACCTTTAATTCCTCCTTTGTCTTCCAGTTCAGTCCCACCAAGTTCAGTCAATTCCCTTCCCCCACTTGCCTCTGTTCCCACCATGGGGAGACAACCACCTGCCTCCAGTCCTACTGATGTCACATCTGACTTCTCTATTTCCAGCCTTACTCCTGCAACCCACAAGTTATGCCCTCCTCTTCCATCTCCACTGCCATCTTGTCCTTCTCCTACATTGCCTCCTACCCCCACCCCACCACCATCTTATATCCCCAAGCCACCTCCTAACTGGACTAGCCCTCTGGTCACTAGATCCCAGGCCAAATTATTGGCCGCCCTTCAGGAAGTGGCTGGCGCTAAGGGATTGGTTTGAGTACATGTCCCCTTCTCCCTGGGAGACCTGTCTCAGACAGATAAATGCCTGGGCTCATACTGTGCCAATCCAACTGCCTATACTAAGGAGTTTCAATACTTCACTCAAGCATATGAGCTCACATGGCATGACCTCCATGTAATTCTAACCTGCACTCTCACCTTTGAGGAGCACGATTGTGTCACCTCAGCAGCTCGAGACTACGCTGACCAGGTACATAACTCTGACCAATCTCTACTGGTTGGGGCCAGGGCAGTGCCCGCTGAAGACCCACAATGGAACTATCAAGATAATGCCACAGGTAGGACTAAGAGGGATCAGATGGTCCATTGTCTTATTGCAGATATGGATAAGGCAGCTCAAAAAATTGTTAACTATGACAAACTGATGGGGGTCACTCAAGAGCCTAATGAAAACCCAGCCTCTTTCCTTAATTGCTTTAGAGAGGTTCTTATCCTCCACACCCATTTAGATCCTTCCTCACCACTGGGGTCCACTGTCCTAGCTACCCACTTTATCACCCATTCCACCCAGGACATCTGGCGTAAACTAAAAAAGGTGGAAGAGGGCCCCCAGACTCCACTCCAAGACCTAGTAAATATGGCCTTTAAAGTTTATAATGTCTGAGAGGAGGAAGCCGAGGCTGTATGGGCCCAGAGGCTGAAACAGAAGGTGGCCCTTCAAACCCAAGCCCTGGTCACTGCCCTGCAGCCAGCACAACAGGGGCCTCAGGGACCCCGCCTCAAGAAACAATCTGAGACCCGCATGCCTCTGGGAGCCTGCTTCAAGTGTGGCCAGGATGGCCACTGGGCAAAACATTGCCCCAACCCCAGGCCACTGACTCGGCCCTGCCCTGTCTGCAGACAAAGTGGTCACTGGAAGTCAGAGTGCCCCCTTGGACAAGCCATCCTCTGGCAACAGAGTTTCATGGAGGGCTGTCTCCCCCAATGGGCCCCTCCTCAGAACTTCTGGGTCTCCTGGATGACTGAACTCACCTGGACTCAAGCACCCTGATCACCCTTGCTGAGCCCAGGGCTACAATATGGGTAGCGGGTAAGTCCATCACCCTTTTGGTGGACATGGGAGCTACCTATTCTGTTTTACCCTCCTTCCATGGGCCTTTACATCCTTCCCAGGTCTCAGTTGAGGGAGTCTCTGGGACTCCCTCTAAACCTCTAGAAACAGGCCCGGTGTCCTGCCTCTTCAAAGGCCACCCCTTCATCATTCATTTTTAGTGATTCCATCATGACCAGGTCCCTTGCTAGGAAGGGACCTCCTGTATAAGCTTGGGGTATCTATCTGTCTCTCCTCACACCGAGCCCCTCCAATTCCAGTTCTTGCCCTCACTCAGGCTGTCTCCTCCCCTGAGCCCTTGCCCAACTTTCTCATTTCCCCTAAGGTAGACCCAGTGGTCTGGGACACTTCCACTCCAGTAGCGGCCAGCCACCACAACCCAGTCCTCATTCATCTCAAGGACCCCTCCTGCTTGCCTTCGTGACCTCAGTTTCCTATTTCACACACCTACCACAAGGGCCTTCAGCCCATTGTCAATTGGTTTTTCACACAGGGTCTCCTGGTTCCCATCAATTCCCTTTGCAATGCTCCTATCCTCCCAGTCAGAAAACCATCTGGTGCTTATTGACTGGTGCAGGATCTATAGGTAATCAACTCAGCCATAGTGCCACTACATCCAGCAGTCCCTAACCCATATACTCTTTGATCTCAGATACCTCCCACTACCACTCATTTCACAGTCCTAGACCTTAAAGATGCCTTCTTCACCATCCCCCTACATCCCGATTCCAAGCCGCTTTTTGCCTTTATTTGTGAGGATCCAGACACCCACCAAACCCAACAGTTAACTTGGATGGCTCTACCCCAGGGATTCTGCGATAGCCCCCACCTTTTTGGCCAAGCATGAGCCAGAGACCTATCCCTCTATGACTCTGGGTGCAGCACCCTCCTTCAGTATGTAGATGACCTCCTCCTGTGTAGCCCCTCAAAAAATATCTCCCTCCAAGACACATCCTCCCTCCTTAACTTCCTGGCACAACAGGGATTTAGGGTCTACTCCTCCAAAGCTCAACTCTCCACCCCACAAGTCACCTACCTAGGGGTGGCCCCAACCCCCACCTGCAAGGCCCTCATGGTGGACCACACCACATCCATCAGGTAACTCCAGCGCCCCACCTCAGGTGCTTAGATCTTGTCATTCCTTGGATTGGTGGGTTTCTTCAGACATTGTGTCCCCAACTTTGCTATACTTGTTAAACCACTACATGCTGCAGCCAAAGAGACCCCCACTGGGCCCCTCACTTCCCCTTCAATGGTAGCTCATGCTTTTGAGAATTTATGGAGTGCCCTCCTTGCCTCCCCCATCATGATTCCCAGTCTTCACAAGCCTTCCATCCTGTTCACTAAAGAAGAAGCTGGAGTAGCAACTGGAGTTCTGGTCCAACCAATGGGGCCCTCATACTGACCAGTTGCTTTTCTATCCTGTTAGACTCCACTGCCCAAGGATGGCAACCTTGCCTCCAAACACTGGCGGCAGCAGCATGCCTATCCAAGGAGGCCTTAAAACTCACCCTCCAACAATCCATCACAGTCTATTCTCCTCGTTGCCTCCAGGACCTCCTGGGCCATAAATCATTAGCCTTACTAAGCCCCTCAAGAATACAAGAATTCCATCTCCTGTTTATAGAACACCCACAAATATCTATTCAGCCTTCACTGACACAAAATCCAGCCACTCTCCTCCCCTCTGTCAGTTCCTCTGTCCTCCCTGACCACTCCTGCATGAAACTGGTGTATGCCCTGTGCCTCCCATGCACGGGTCGCTTAGATGAGCCCTACCCAACACCGACCTTACCCTCTTTGTTGATGGCAGTTCAGCTAAGGGATGAGATGGGTGTCGCCGGGCTGCCTATGCAGTAGTCTCTTCATCCGCAGTAGTAGAAGCAGGCTGGCTGCTGCTGGGTACCTCCTCTCAAAAGGCAGAATTAGTGGCTCTCACCCAGGCTTTGCAATTGGCCACAGGCCTTAGGGTCACTATCTACACAGACTCTAAGTATGCCTTCCTTATCACCCACAGTCATGTAGTGATCTGGAAGGAAAGGAGATTCTTAACCACCCAAGGAATCTCCAGTGGCCAATGGTAAGGCCATTCACTACCTACTCCAGGCCCTACAGGAACCCAAAGAGGTGGCCATTGTCCACTGTCGAGGCCATCAGATGGGCACAGACCCTATCACCCAGGGAAACACCCTGGCCGATACCATGGCATGCCAACTTACCTCAGCCCATCACTCCACCCCCATCCTGTTTCTTTCCCCTTCCTTAGCTCCCAGGTACTCAGAATGAGCGACAACAACTCCTCAACCAAGGAGCCATATCAGGACAAGGATAGATCTCCCTACACATCAGATTAGTCCTCCCTAAACAACAGGCCTGAGAGATCGTGGCCTCAATCCACCAATCTCTACATATTGGCCTGGAGGCTATGTACAGGCTTGTCTCCCCAGTCTTCTCATCTCAGGGTCTCTGGGAAACCATCAACCAAGTACACATGGCCTGCAGCCCATGTGCTCGTGTGTCTTCCCAGGGAGCTCTCCAACTCCAGAGAGCAGCCCATCAACTGTGGGGATGCCTTCTGGGACAGGATTGGGAGACAGATTTCACTCACATGCCATCCTACTAAAAGTACCAATACCTGTTAGTAATGGTTGGTATCTTTTCAGATTGGATCGAGGCCTTCCCCAAGCACCAGGAAACAGCATCCGTAGTGGCTGAGACACTCTTGGAACACATCATTCCCTGGTTCGGCCTCTCAGCCTCCATCCAATCAGACAACGGTCCGACATTCATCTCCACGGTCACCCAACTAGTGGCCAAGACCCTCAGTATCACCTGGAAGTTACATATTCCCTACCACCCCCAGTCCTCAGGTAAGGTAGAATGGGCAAATGGTCGCCTAAAGGACCAACTAACCAAAGACCTCCTGGCTGTCTCTACTACCCATAGCTCTTACCGAGATATAAGCGGCCCCTTGGGAATCAGCTGGCCTTAGTAGGTTTGAGTTGATGTATGGTAGGCCTTTCTTAATCAACAACTCGCTTCCTACCACTCCCCCCACCATTAGGCTCCTACCTGCCTTATCTCTCACTCCTCAGACACCTCCTGTGGGAACACACAGACCTTACCCTACCTCAGGTAAACACCCCATCTGTGCCACAGGCAACTGCTGCCCTCCAGCCAGGTGATGAGGTCCTCCTCTGGGAACTCAAACCCCAGTCCCTCCAGCCTCGCTGGACAGGACCTCACACTGTAATCCTCACTACTCCCACTGCCTCCAGATTACTGGGACATGCCTCATGGTATCATGTATCCAGACTCAAATGGGCCCCCAGGGACAAAATATCACAGAGCGAAGAAATAGCACCCCTCCACATCTGTCTTACACTTTCCGGTCCTGACAGCATTCCCAACACCAAGATATAATCAAGATAAGACTCTCTTACTTTTCACCATCACCCTCTGCTTCTATCCCAAACCACTCCTACATTCCCAGCCCATTCACCCCCAGATAGTGGTCCCATGGCAATGGGAACTAAAAGATCAAACTACCGGTAAGATCATTCAGACCCTACCACCCAGTATACAAAAACCTCAATTTAATATAGATCTTTGTCAACTGGGCACCTTAACATTAGGGGGAGGGAGAGGCATGATGATTACTAATAAGGACTTAGGGAGAGATTTTAATAACCAGTCACACTGTGGATCCCCACAGGGGGAGACCCGCTTTCAGACGTGGCACTTCTATGTTTGCCCATCAACAAATAACCCCAGGTGCCATGAGGGCAGACAATACTATTGTGTCTACTGGGGCTGTGAAATAGCCATGTCCTGGGCAAACCATGACCCTTTCTTAAAAATAACCAAGGAAAAACTCCCTCCCCATGCAAGAGGGCCGGCTTGTGCAATCCTTTAGTCCTTGAGCCACAGTTGTGGAACTTTGTGACTTGTCCGTGGGACATGGGCAAAAGCTGGAGATTCTGATTGCATACCTCAGGAAAAGAGCCTGGAACGTCCTTTGTCATATGGCAATATGCCCCCCAGCTTAAGCCCCCTAACCTGATAGGGCCTATTAGCGAGATTCTGGCCCCACAACTCCGGCCATCACAAGAAAAAAACACTGTGACATCACAGTCCCAATCGCCAGCTGAGACCACCACAAAAGATACAGGGGGCCTTCAAACTCTCGACCATGCCAGCTAGTGGCTTCCAATACTTGAGAGTGTCCTTCTGATCACAAATCAGACAAATCCTAGTCTGACGGCTGATTGCTGGCTCTTTCTCAACCCAAGACCATCCTACTATGTTGGAGTCGGATTAAATGCCTCCCTGTGAAATTTAGATACACAGGTCACGATTATTAATCTTACCCAGAGCCTTATACAGTATAAATGGGGCCAAAAGATAACCCTAGGAGATATACAAGGACAAGAGCTCTGCTTAATATCAACAAATTTTCCCCAAAAAAACATCCCAGTATCATGTCTTGCCTTATGCATTATACCCCCTCCTACTCTGACTCACAAAAAAATTTTTAAAGGTCCCCCATCTACATGGTTCGCTTGCATGTCAGGCCTAACTCCGTGTGTAAGTGCTGCCAGCCTATCCTTTCAAACTCAGCTGTAACTGTGCATCCTGGTATACATATTATGACAGGTATATTTCTATAGTGGAGAGGAAGGAAGACAATACAAACAGATTATGGGTCACCCCAGCCCAAGAGAGCAACCCCATTTCTCATCCCATTGCTGTTTGACTTAGGAATAGCGGGGTCCACAGCAGTAGGAACGGCAGCCATAATAACAAATGATATCAACTACAAAAGACTTTCCCAACAGGTAGATCGAGACTTAGGATATCTAGAATCCTCAGTAACAAAACTAAAACGACAGGTAGACTCCTTAACAGAAGTAGCTTTACAGAACTGGAGAGGCCTAGACCTACTGTTCATGAAAGAAGGTGGTCTATATGTTGCCCTGGGAGAAATGTGCTGCTTCTGTGCAAACCAGTCAGGAGTAATTCGGGACACCCTGGCTATAGTGAGACAAAATCTCCAAGACAGAGAATGACAAAGAACCGAGAGCTCGAGTTTCCCATTATCGGGATGGTGGAATTCCCAGCTAATGACCTGGCTCCTACCTATCTTAACTCCCCAAGCCATCCTTCTTATTCTTCTGTCACTCGCCCCTTGTCTCCTCAGATTTTTTCAACAGTGACTGGCAGAAATCTCCCGAGTTATGGTTAACCAGATGCTGTTACACAAGTACTCGCCCCTTCCCTCTGAACCACCCCCGGCCACATACCAGCTGTAACTTCCCCACACTGCCCTTCTTCAGCAGGAAGGAATGAGCCAGTGCCCCCTATGACAAAAAGGCTGGAATGTAAGACCAGAGGTACCAGAGGAAGGGAGGGGTCTCACTGGAGGAACTTGAATCCGGCTAACTAAGGAAGAGAATGGTGAATGTCACTCAAATGATTCAACAGAAGGTCTCTAGCTGCAGGTCCCGCCTAGAACACGCATCGCAGTACTCTCTCCCAGGCAACCCAGCATGACCAATCACTGGTGATTATGACACCCACATTGGCTAATTAGTTCTGTTTACAATACCCTCAGGGCTCTCCCAGCTCCCTTGATAAGCCTGTCGCCCCTCTACTGGGCGAGACTTCCCTGGCCTTTGCGCAGACCTGTGAACCTCATCCAGGATTGCACTAATAAAATTTTTTCTGCCTCCTTTGTTACTGCTTGCCTGGTCTGGTTTCATTTGCCTTACAAGGACTGCGGTTATTAAGAGAAAAAAATAGAATTAAAAACAAAAAAAGAAAGATAGCTCCGTTGGGAAGTAGAAAAGGGTTAATGATGTAGTCTGGTAGTCATCATATAGTAATCACAGAAAAGTTTGTTTCAGACATTCCTCCTTAAAAATCAGTTTTCTATCTCTACTCTTGGATAAATAGTCTCTCACAGTTGAAAGTTTTTTTGATTTTATACTGATTACTGTGAACTAATTAATAGCAGTGTTAAAATTAATAATAAAAACTGACCTGCCATTTTAATATTATGTATTTAGAATATCAGACTTACATCTAAAGTGCATATTATACTAGCAGTTGGTATACTTTATATGTATTAACATTGATAGTGAGACAGGGACTCTGGGTATAGTTAGAGTAGGGTGAGGGCCTTTGGAAAAAGCAAGGCAGGATATTTGCAGTTGAAGCAATGTCACTACATGTAAGGAAATCCCCTACTAAAACTCTATATTAAATACTCAGCTCTAGAATCATTCTTCAGTGAACTCAGTTAATATACCCCATATAAAGAAGAGTAGCACATATTTTTCTTATGCTAATCACTTATAATCATGTGTGGGATTCACCTTAACATATTAAAAGGCCCAGCCCTTTGTGCTGTTTTTCCTCTTTCAGATATAATGAAGTGATTTTACAAACTGGGCAAACTAATTTAACATGCAGAATCAGCCATAAACAACACAGTAAAAGGCAGGAAGGATTCCACCTTAAAGATAAGATTGCATTTTAATACCCAAGAAGTTAAGATGATGAAAATTCTTACCTTACTCTTTAGCAAACAATACCTCAACCCACCTTGGGAGCTGAGCAGGTGGCCTCGTTTCCTATGCCCCCAGAGACCAAGATGATGATATCTCAGGGAGAAGTCAACAGAGCGGGAAGTTACTTGTATTTAGAAGTATATTTAGAATCCTTAATTCTAAATATTCTGGGACCACTTAATAAGTCCACTCGCCTAAGCTTTTATTCATGTTCTCAAAAAATTCTCATTTGCCTATAAAAACCCTAGACAATGCACCACCCCAGACTCTCTTGTCCCCTCCTGGCATGAGCCAGGAGCCCTGTCCTTTCACTTTATGTCTAAATAAAAGCCTGTACCTTGCTCTCCTACCTTGAGTGTTTGTGAAGCTCATTCTTCTGCTTCGTGAAAAAGACCCAGGCATCAATAGCTGGGTAAACTCATAATTTTAAAATATATATACTGTTTTTCCATTTGGTTTACTGGTGTCTTTTAGTGAATGAAATATTGTGTCAACCAACAGATTGTAAAATTATTACATTAGTAAAGTCACCAAAATTGTTAGCTACAATGGTAAATGGCAACATGCTCACAATCCTTAATTCCCATTTGTATCCATACCTTAATGTAATACTATTCTGCAGCTCACACCATCAAGAGATACAAACTATTTTTCCTTCTTTTGAATCTGAGCCTGTATTATAACTTCCTTTGGCCAATAGTGAAAGGAGAGGAGCAACACACAGCAGCAATTCACCGGAGAGTTCCGCTTTATTAGGGAAAGGTGCTGGGTTATATAGGAAGGGGCATAGGGTGATTGCTTTCTCTCCGACTGCTTCTTGCTGAACAGGGGCGGAGAAGGGAGTGAGGGTTTGAGGATTGGGAGAAAAGGGTTGATAGGACTCCCCACAGTAAGGATGAGTAGATGTGGACTTCTTCAGGTTGGAAATCAATGAAGGTTCCCTGTAACCATAGGTTGAGGACCTGCTGATTCCAATGGTGCCAAGAGGATATGGGTGTCAGGAGCCAGGCGTCTGCTGCCATTGTTTCCAGGAACAGTTTCCAGCGGAGAGAGGGGTCTATCTCAGCATGTGGTGAGGAGGTCACGTGAGGGTGAGGGATCTTCTGTGGCCAGAAGCTGGTAGTTCCTGAGTAAAAGCCGGTTGAAAGCTTGATTAGAGATTTTTCCGACTTGGGATTTGATGAACTTTATTATACAGGGTAAGAAGAGACAGACGAGAAGAATGACTATTATGGGGCCTGCAATGGGCCAGAGCCAGGTGAGGAGGGGGTTTGTTAGTATTGAAGAGAATGGGTTGGAATTGGAAGCAGAGTGGAGGCTGGAGGCAAGGCAAGGTCGGTGAGTTTGGTGATGTCAGTTTCTACAATGCCGGATTCATTGATGTAATAGCAGCACTCTTCCTGGAGGAAGACGCAGGTGCCGCCCTTCTCGGCTGTAAGCAGATCTAGGGACCGCCGATTTTGAAGGGTGACTTTAGCTAGCGAAGTGACCTGTCTTTGGAGAGAGGCTAGGGAATCGGCAGTGGATGTCAGGGCTCCCTCAAGTTTGGTGTCGAGATCTCTAACTGCCCATAGAGAGTGACCCAAGGCTCCTCCAGAAAATCCCACCCCAATGGCTGAGGTGATTAAAGAGATACCGACCATGATGGGAAGGAAAGCAGCCCTTTTTGTGCGCGAGTGCAAGGGAGGTTGGAGCTCAAGGAATTCTGCCATGCTGTAAAGTGTAAGCTGTGGGATTAGGGTGACGAGAATGCAGGGTGTATCGGATTTGAGAGGTAGTGAGTTGAAAAGGCTGCCATTACACCAAAAGAAGTGTCCCGGTTGTGTAAAAGTCTTAGAGCCGGAGGTAGGGGTGTAGATAGAGAGGCAGTGAAGTGCACTGGAGGGGGGTGGAGTTGGGCCTACACAGTGGTGGATGGTGAGATTATCTGCGTATTCTGGTTCCCATAGGGGTATGTCTGCCAGGGGACGGAGGGGTTGTCCTTCTGCATGGAAGGAGTAGTTGGAAATATTGAGGGACACGGCGGCCAGCAGAAGGTGCTGTAGTGATGCACACAAGAAACAATTGGCGGTGTTGAGGGTGTGGTTGAGAAAGATGGTGGTGTCTTGAATGAGCTGTAACCAAGAGTAGGAGGAATAAGAAGATGAAGATGTGCCATCAAGAGTTTGGATAATGACTTTCTCGGAATGTCTGATATCTGATGCAACTTGAGAGATCTGGGAGCGAGAGGGAACATACTGTCGAGAGATATGAAGGGTACCGTGGGGGGTCGAGGACCCCTTGTAGTAAACTGAGGCTGTTACTCCAGCAGCCCATCGAGAGTCCCAGGGATCTGGGATTGATAAGGAGAATGAGCCTTTGGGATATTTCATGAAACGGTTGGAGGAGTAATACTGTAGGTACTGGAAGTCACCCATGTAGTGAATGGTGCAAGACCAGTAGGGGCATCCCCCGTAGGTGTCTTGCCATCGCCTGCAATAGGCTTGTCTTTGGTCATAGAGGAAGCAGAGGTAGGGAGAATAAAGGTAGCTATAAATGAATACTTCGGTGGAGGGAGGAAAGTGGAGGTATGAAGGCTCAGAGCAGCCTTTCAGAGGGCAGTCTGATGCGGCAATGAGGGCAGTAACTTTTGTTTGATGCTGTGTGTAAGTCTGCTTGACTTTGAATCGCCATACAAAGGAGGGTGGGGAGGCAGGGAAGACAATAGGAATGAGGGAAAAAAGCGAGAGGGCAGTAAAGGAGGAAAAAGTCATGATTCGGGTATGGATGGTAAAGGGGGTGAAAGGGAGATGCGGAGTTTCAAGGGATCAGATGGATGAGGCGTGGTAGAGTAGACAGCGTCTTGGGCTGTATCCGAAGGACTCTGGATTGTGACTAATGGGTCTTGGGTGTCCAGAGAAGGTGGGTCTTGGGTATTTGGTTTCAACCTGGAGATATGAATCCAAGGGGTGACAGAGTTATCAGGCAGGGAGAGCTTGGTGGCCGAGGGGATGCAGAGAATAACTGGGTGTGGACCTTCCCATTTCGGGGTGAGAGAGGGCTGATCCTCTGGTGGCTTATAAAATACTAGTTGGCCGGGCTGTAAGACAGGAGGATTTTGGGAGGCGGATGGATCAGGAAGGAGCCAATCCTGATATTTCCACAATTCAGTGCGGAGGAGAGAGACTAGTGGAAGGGCTATATTGGGAGGAATTGGTCCTTTGTGAGAAGGGAGCCCTGGGGGTAGAATCGGGCGGTCGTACATGATCTCAAAGGGCGACAAGAAGGAAGCTTTCTTTGGGAGGCTCGAATGCGGAGTAGAGCTAAGGGAAGTAAGCGAACCCAGTCAAGGTGTAGTTCTAGAGATAGTTTGGTCAGGATGTCTTTTAGAGTCCTATTGGCTCTTTCTACTTTTCCTGAAGCTTGTGGTCGATAAGGACAATGTAAATGCCAGGGGAGCGAGAGCCACTTGGAGAGGTTCTGGATAATTTGGTCAGTGAACTCAGGGCCGTTATCTGATTGGAGGGAAGTGGGCATCCCGAATCTAGGAAAGATCTGGGTGAGGAGGATAGAGGCAACTACGGATGCTCGTTTGTTAGTGGTGGGGAAAGCTTCGACCCATTCTGAAAATGTATCTACTAGCACGAGTAGGTATCTGGTACGTCGTACAGGGAGCATGTTAGTGAAGTCTATTTGCCAATCTGCAGCGGGGACATTACCCCTTGCTTGATGAGCCGGGAAGGGTCGGGCTTTGAGGGGGGTATTAGGGATAGTGCGTTGGCAGATGGTGCACTTGCAGGTGATTTGGTTAAGTAGGGTTTTGTCTTCAGGAGAGAGAGGAAAAAAAGATTGTAAAAAATGGATCAAGGATTGGGGGCTGGGATGGAACAGGACATGTAAGAGGTGGAAGAGAGACTCTGTCCTGAGAGCAGCGGGCATCTTGTGATAAGGCTAAAACCGCAAGGGCAGACAGATTGTTGTCTGGTGCGTTTTCTGATAGGGCAACTGACCGGGCTACTCTGTCGGCTTTGCTGTTACCTCTTGCAATGGGGGAGTCATCTTTTTGATGTGATTTGCAGTGGACTATGCCTAGTCAGTGTGGGAGTTGTGAAGCCTCTAGAAGTTTAGTAATTAAGGTTGAATTAGTTATGGAATTCCCTTTTGTGGTGAGGAGGCCTCGTTCTTTCCATACTGCCGCGTGGGACAAGAGAATGTGGAAAACGTACTTGGAGTTAGTGTACAATGTGAGAGACGTGTCCCGGGCCAGAGTGCAAGCTCTGGTGGCTGCAATGAGTTCAGCTTGCTGATTGGTTGTACCAGGGGGTAGGGCTTGTGCCTCAATGACATCTTCGAGGGAGACTACTGCATATCCTGAGTAGTGGATGCCCTCATGTTTAAAGGAGGATCCATCAGTAAACCAGATGAGGTCGGAGTGTGAGAGGGCTCCTTTGGAGATTGTGGAGTGGCGTGGAAGGAAGTTGTGAAGGGCTTCCAGGCAATCATGCGAGGGAGTATGAGGAGAGTAGGGCAGAGGAAGAAGAGTGGCCGGATTCAGGGGCGGGCAGGGGAGGAAAGAAATGTTTGGATTTTGGAGGAAAGAGGACAGTAAGGTCAGGAGTCTGGAGGGAGGGAGAGTCTGCAAACTTTTGTAGGTTAAGAGATGTTTTAGGTGATGTGGGGACAGAATGGTAAGGGGCACGCCAAATGTTAGTTTATGAGCTTCTTTCTGCAAGAGCTGTCCAGCGGCTAATGCCCGTAGGCAGGGGGCCCATCCCCGAAATGTGGGGTCTAATTGCTTGGAGAGATAAGCTACTGGGGCAAAGAATGGGCCATAATATTGGCCTAGGACTCCTAGAGCTTGTCTGGACCTCTCATGAATGTATAATGAGGAGGGATTTGACAAATCAGGGAGATGGAGAGCTGGAGCTTCTACAAGGGCTTGGCGGAGCTTAATGAAGGAGTGTCGGGGTGAGGATGATAATGGTTCTTCAGGGGGGCCCTTGCTGAGGTCGTATAGGGGTCTTGCCAACAGGGAGAAGTTAGGGATCCACGCTCTAAAATACCCAGCCAGGCCTAGAAAGGAAAGGATTTCTGTCTTGGTTTTGGGAATGGGCAGGTCAGAGAGGAGTCGTTTTCTGTCTACAGTAATGGACTTTCTTTGTTGAGACAGAAGGAATCCAAGGTAAGTGACAGAAGGGGAAGAGATTTGAGCTTTGACGGGGGATACTCGGTAACCTCTGGAAGCTAGAAGGTTAAGTAGAGACGCAGTGTCAAGTTGAGACTGTTCCCACGAGGGACTGCAGAGCAGAAGATCATCTACATATTGTAATAAAGTGGACTCGGGGTGATCATGGTGAAACTGTTTGAGGTCTTGAGCTAGGACTTGTCCAAAAATATGGGGACTATCTCGGAAGCCTTGTGGTAAAACTGTCCAAGTAAGTTGTACAGAATGTCTGGTGTATGGGTCCGTCCAGGTGAAGGCAAAAAAGTCTTGGGAGGAGGGGTCTAGAGGGATAGAAAAAAATGCGTCCTTGAGATCTAGGACTGAGAAGTGGGATGTGGAAGCAGGGATCTGCGATAAAAGGGTGTATGGATTTGGAACTAAGGGATGGATAGGGACAACAGCCATGTTGATGAGGCGAAGGTCTTGGACAAGGCGGAAAGATCCGTTGGTTTTTTTAACAGCTAATATGGGGGTATTAAATGGGGAGTGAGTGGGTCTGAGGTAATTTTTGTTTAAGAGATCTTGAATGATGGGTTGGAGGCCTATGAGGGCTGAAGTGGTTAGGGGGTATTGGGCCTGACAGATATACTGAGAGGGGTCATGTAATTTGATAGAGACAGGGGGACATAGGGCCACAGAGGGGCTTGTAATGTCCCAAACTTTGGGATTTACAGGGTGTATGAGGGCAGAACTGGAGCTTTCATTGGGTAGAGGGGGTCGTCGGCTATGAGGGCCATCAGAAAGGGAGTACTGGGGGCTGTGGGAGTGGATATAGTTATGGAAACATGGAGGAGAGAAAGGATGTCCCATCCTAGTAAAGGGATGGGTCACTGTGGCATAACCAGTAAGGAGTGGGACGAAGGTATGGGATTGTCTTGGATTGTACATAAAAAGGGGGTTTTTAATGGGAAAATCTGTTTACTTCCTTCCCCAACTATAGGAGTAATTGCAGGCGTGGTAGGGCCCCGGTATTCTCGCAAGACTGAGAAGGTGGCTCCTGTATCTAGGAGGAAGAAGATGGGGCAACCGTCTACTGTTAAGGTAACCCTGGGCTCCTGTTTGGTGATGGAAATGGTCGGGCGAGAAGCCCCCAGGCTCCGTCAATCTTCTTCTGCCAGCCCCACTACGATGGGCTTAGGATGGGGTTTGTTCGTCCAGCCTCCCCTTCGGGTGGTTGGGCAATCAGACCCCCAGTGGCCCTTTTTGTGGCATCTGGGGAATGGGGTGGTAGGAGATCTGGGGAACGGGCACGCCCTTGACCAATGTCCCTCTTTTCCGCACTTGAAACAGGCTCCTGGGGGGGTCTTGTCTGTAGAGGGGCGCCCAGGTTGTGGTTTTATCAGGTGGTCCAACATCTGTAAATTGGCCTGATCAGCTTTTTGTTTACGACGTTCTTTCTCCTCCTCCCGGTTATGGAAGACTTTAAAGGCCACTGTTAGGATCTCAGTCTGCGGGGTAGCGGGGCCCTGTTCTATCTTTCTGAATTTAGCGTTAATGTCGGGGTAGCTTTGAGCTGGGAAGTATGTCATAAGGACCTGTCTTCCTTCAGGTGTTTCTGGGTCCAGGCTGGTGTACTGTAATAGGGCTTGAGTGAGTCTATCTAAGAACTCGGAGGGGGTTTCGTCTCTCTTTTGAATTATGTCTTGGAGCTTTTGAAAATTGACTACTTTACGAACTGCCTTTTTTAGACCTGCTATTAAGCAGGAGGCAAAAATATCTCGAGAGTGGAGACCCACGGCGGTGTTATAATCCCAGTGTGGGTCTTGTTCGGGGACAGCAGTGGGACCAGGTGGACAGGTGGGGTCAGTCCTGTGGGTTTCGGTAGCATGCGTTTGGGCGAAGTCCCAAGCTCGTCTACGCTCCTCAGGGAGGAGAGTATTGGCCAGGAGCAGGAAAATGTCATGATGCGTGAGGCTGTAAGACTGGAGGGTCCATTGAAACTCCCTCATGTATGTCGTGGGATCAGTGGAAAAGGAACATAGGCATTTCTCTAGTTGGGCTAAATCTCCTAAGGAGAAAGGGACGTGAACGCGCACGATGCCTTCGGATCCTGCTACTTCCCGGAGCGGGGCGATAATTTTGGGAGGCCCTCGGGACCGAGTCTGAGGGGGACTGAAGGGTTCTGTCTCAGTCTGTGCGGGGGAAACAGGTGATGGGGGCAAAGCCGCGATAATTTTGGGAGGCCATTGGGACCGAATCTGAGGGGGCAAAGACGGACAAGGCTCTTGGAACTTAGTTAGAGGGGGGCTGAAAGGCTCAGGCTTGATTTGCGGGAGGGGGGAAGGTGAGGGGGACGGAGGAGGAGGTGGTGAGGTGCAGGAGGAGATGGTGGAGGAGGGGGAAGGGAGAGGATGGGAGGCGTCTACGGGGGTGGAGGCGGCGGTGGCGATAGAGGAAGGGGGAGGGGCTGTTGTAGGAGAAGAAGGGGAAGGGAGACAATGGGAAGCTTCCGCCACGGGGAAAGAGGCAGCGGTGGCGGTGGTAGAGAAAGGGGGAGGGGCTGTTGTAGGAGAAGAAGGAAAAGGGAGAGGATGGGAAGCTTCTGCCGCGGGGAAAGCGGCAGCGGTGGCGGCGGTAGAGGAAGGGGAGGGGCTATTGTAGTAGAAGAAGGGGAAGGGAGAGGACGGGAGGCTTCTGCCGCGGGGAAAGAGGCGGCAGCAGCGGCTGAGGGTGGAGGGCTTGTAGGAGGGGGAGGGGCCGAAGGGGGAAGTCTGTATGGCGGAGGCTCGTCGGCGGGTCAAAGGTAATTGAAGAGGGACTGGGAGTGTGTGGAGGGGAGGGAGACGGCTTGCAGGCTAGGAGAACTTGGGGCGGGGAGCAGGTGGTGCAGAGGCTAGGATTTTGAGCTAGGAGGTGAAAAGCTTCGATATAGGGAATCTCCTTCCATTTTTTCAGGCGCTGGCAGTAGTTAAAGAGATTGCAAGTGATGTTAGGATCAAGAGTTCCCCCTGCAGGCCATTGGTTGTTATTGTCTAGGGGGTATGTCGGCCAATCTTGGGAGCAATATTTACGGAGAAGTTTTGGTTTTATATCAGGTGTCAGGGAGAGGGTAGCCAGATGCTTAAGCAGGCATTCAAGAGGTGAACTTTCAGGGAGGGATGAGGAGGCTCCCATGGCTAAAGGACAGAGAAGGAGACAAACAGGGAAAGACAAACGGAGATCCTCGGACTGGAGGCAGACCACAAGGAGACAAAGGGCATCCCCAATGATCCTTGGTGGTCTGCGGAAACTTGTATATGAGTCGGAATTTCTTGAGAAGTGTGGGTCGTCACCCAGACTTCCCTAAGAAGGCAGAGTGCTGGAGTCACGAGGTACCTAGCGCTAGGCGTTTTCGGCAGACCTAACAGGTTTCGGCGGACGGAACAGAAGGAGGAGGGGGTGGGAAAGGGAGCGTTCTCATCCGCAAAGGAGTCACCTCGTTTATGGCTGTTGGAGGGAGGGGGGGGCCTGAGAGTCTGCTGCAGCTGTGAAGGCCTGAGGTGGGGGTTTATGGCTTTTGAAGGAGGGGCCTGAGGGTCCTCTGCAGCCGTGAAGGCCTGAGGCGGGGATTTATGGCTTTTGGGGGAGGGGCCTGAGGGTCCGCCGCAGCCGTGAAGGCCTGAGGCGGGGAGCGTTCCCTCCTCGTCCCCGAGCGTCAGGGCCTTGCCGGACGATCACGGTCAATGGCACTGCGATAGCTCGGAGAAGAGTGGCCCACCCCTGGGAAATTTTGCTTAAAATGTTTCAGCTGAGGCGGGGGTTTATGGCTTTTCGAGGAGGGGCCTGAGGGTCCGCCACAGCCATGAAGGCCTAAGGCGGGGAGCGTTCCCTCCTCATCCCCGAGCATCAGGGCCTTGCCGGACGATCACGGTCAATGGCACTGCGATAGCTCAGGGAAGAGTGGCCTACCCCGGGGGGAAAACTTACCTAAAGGCCAGAGAGGAGTGGTGAGTGTGATGAGCCAGCGCCGGAAAAAGAGGACGAGGGCAAGCTGCTGCTGGTGTTGGGGGAAGACGGGGCCCTGTTGGTGTGTCCTGTCTCCCGGGTTTCGGCACCAATGAAAGGAAAGGAGCGACACACAGCAGCAATTCACCGGAGAGTTCCGCTTTATTAGGAAAGGTGCTGGGTTATATAGGAAGGGGCATAGAGTGATTGTGGTGTTACCTCTACGGGGCTGGTTTCTGTTGGCTAGGTGCTGGGATTGGGAGGGGGGCGAGAGGTGATTGGGCTTCAGGTGGCGCCAGCGGGAACCGAGGACCCCGAAAAGAAGCCAGAAGTTTGTCATCTTACTGGTGGGGACCCTTCAAATAGAATGCAGTATGAGCAACCGTGTTCCAATTTTGAATCTAAGCTATAAGTTTTTCATGCTTCCATTTGTTCTGTGGAACCTTGCCCAAATTCCCTGAGAACAAACATGGGGGTTAGGTTGCTGGAGGATAAGAAATCACATGGAACATTCACTCTCCCCGCTCAGGGTTTCCTAGACCGGTCAGCCCCCAGGCAACCCAGCAGCTGATCACAATGCAAGAGTGAGTCCAGAGGGAACGACCTAACTGATACCAGCCAAATTGCTGACTTGCACAATAATGAGTTTAAAGAGCTGTTGTTCTAAGATTCACAGCATTGGTATGCATTGTTACACAGAAAAACAACAATGAGTAAATCACACAATAAGAAAAAATTAAGTATTCATATGTTTAGTTATTTTTGCTTAAGTATCTTAGCAGTGTTTCATGAAAATGAACTCTGTTATATAAAAACTATGATCCCATTTTCTTATAAGCTGATAAATCTTTCTGGGGGGACCCCAGGTTGCTGGTACTGCTTCTGATGCTTACTTGCCCTAAGAAATATTCAGGACAAAGGTAGAGTGATAGAAATGGAGATTAATCTAGGACATCTGAGTGAAAATGTCTCCTTTCTGTATCTTGAAAGAGCTTTACCTAGGGCTTAAACAACTTTAAAAAGTAAATATTGGCTGTGCATAAACATTACCAAAATAACTGGAAAGGAGTAAACACATCTGTTAAACATCACTCAGCATTAAATAGATACAAACAGAAGTTGTTTGATAGAATTCAACTGTCTCTTCTACTAAGTTCATATTGAATTTTTTAACACAGCTAAAGTATTATTTCAATACATTGCTTCAAAATGTATCATGGAGAACAGATTTGATTGTGGGGACATACACTCATGGAAAGAGGAGGGCATTTTATACTTTAATGTCAGATAATGATTGTAATAAAAAATTAGATTGAAGGAAATCAACTAATTATTATGTTTCCTTTGTGTCAATTAGGTCTAGATATAGAAAAAAATAATGGATGTAAAAACTACTCTAAGCAAAAAGTCATTGATCTTTATAACTAAATTAAGTATCAAACGAAGGCATTGTCTTCACACAAAAGTATACCTGAAGGTAAGGTGTCACTCTAATAAAACCCAAGTAATATGAATATTTCAGGGGCACTGATAAACCTTTGAAGAAGCTATATTCTGGTTCTGATATCAGGCTATACCATTTTTCAGAAGATCCACTCATTGTAAAATAATTAAAGCCAATGACACAACCATAGTGAGACAATTTGATTTAAAATAGTAACATCTCTTCAGACTATAAAGGCAATGTAAATTACATTAGAGGTTTAAAAAACATACAGTGTCCATTATGCTGTGTTGTTATCTGTCCTTGCTTCAATACAGAAGAGAAGTTGTTTAAATAGAACAATATTTCATAGTGCAGCATCCTTTACATTAGATATTCCAGAGACATTCTGCTCTTTTGAAATAGAAAGCAGATTTTGTCACTAACATCTAAATATGTACATACACACACACACATAAACAAATACATCTTTATCCATTCATCTGTCATGGTAGTTACATTGCTTCCATATCTTGGCTATTAAAAATAATGCTTCAATAACCATATAGATGCATATATCTTTTTGAATTATTGATTGTATTTTCTGTGGGTAAATACCCAGAAGTAGAATTATTGAGTCATATGGTGGTTCTATGTTTAATTTTTTAAGGAACCTCCATGCAGTTTTCCATTGTGGCTGCACCAATTTACTTTCCCACCAACAGTGTAGAAGAGTTTCCTTTTCTCCACATCCTCATTCTCACCAACACTTGCTGTTTCTTATTTTTTTGATGCTTGTTATTCTTACTGGTGTGAACTGATATCTCATTATGCTTTTGATTTGCATTTCCCTGATGATTAGTGATGCAGAGTAACTTTCTGTGCATGTGTTGGCCATCTATACATCTTCTTTGGAAAAATATCTCCTCAGGTCTTCCATCCATGTTTGAAAGGAAGAATAAAACTGGTGGCATCATGAACCCTGATTTCAAACTATACAACAAAGCTATAGTAACCAAAACAGTATGGTACTGGCAATCTGCATTTCTACTATGATACTGAAGTAATTAATAAGCCTATTAAAATTTAATAATAACTGCCATACCTATGATCTTAACCTCATGCTAGCTCTTGGTGTCATATTTCTTCCTGAATTCCAGGGTTGCTCATAACATTTATAAGAGTACACATGAAGCAAAAGTAAAAAGAGAGACCTGCATGACATAATGTTCAGGGGACCTGAAGAACATTAAATGTTGTTGTGTTACATAAACATTCTGTATCTTACTGCTGTGACAAGTATATCTTTTAACAATTGATTGAAAAATTACATGTATTCATCTGTCAAGCCTTTAGTGTCGTGTGCATGTGTGTGTGTGTGTATATGTGTGTGTGCAGGAGACCATGGGCTTGCTGGGTTGGGTAGGTGGGGCAGATTCAATTTCCTTCAGAAGTGGGTCTGCTGCTACTTTTTGCTTAATGTGAGGTCTGGACTGCTGGAAGATATTTGTCAATGTTCCTGCTCCACTTGTAACTTTCAAAAGTTCCTGGAAACCTCCAGCAGTAGTCTGCTGTGGCTGGGAACTCCGTTATACTCATGTTAGAGGAGAGTTCTTGGTTCTACTAACAAAACATTAGTCTTACACGTTTTTGAAAAATGTTGTTCAATTACATTTCATTTCTAGGCCAACTAGCACTATTTTGAAACCAAGAACATCCAGTTTAACTCCCAAGATACTACTACTTCTGAGAATTAGCTATATTAAAGTAAAAGTATTTGTTCTCAAATAATAAATATGACATTATGACTGTAAGCTGGAAAATACTGAAAAAATTATATTTAAAATATTTTGTGTATAAATGCTAAATTCAAAGGCTGCTGTACATTGTCCATTAATTTTCCTACTGTTGTTATTGACTGCTCATGTAATTTAAGTATGATGCATTATAAATTAAATACATGTATCTCTAATAAAGTTTCTGACTTCAAATAAATTGAGACTTTTGATCCTTTAAGAACAGTAAAAACTAGCAACTTTAAATGTCTGAACCTTCAGATAGTTTTAGGATAACAAGTTACATCTCCATGTTTGAATGTTTGCAAGTAAAGGAGAAGAGTGAGCAGTGGAAAGCAATTTTCAGCATATCTTAGTAACAAAATTTTTGCTGGAATATATAAAAAGCACATATCTTAAGTCTCTAAAAAAAAACCAAAGGCTGAAAACAATAAAAGCAAGTAGGACACATTAGTATCATTCACATTGACATGAACTAATGTCCTTTTGGCCATACACTTGATCCATGTGGATTAAACTGGGGTATAGAAATATTTTCTGATGTTAAGGATTGGCAAAACAAGTATGCAGTGATATCTTTAAATCTTTCTTTTAGTGGAATGTACATGACTAAAAATCTGACTTCTCCTCTATCTGTCAAAACTTTTAATCATAAGTTAATCCTTTTGTTTCTTACTTAATTATATCAACTCAGTGGAAGCCTTACTAAGAATTATATACTCAAATTACAGACAATGCATGAAGTTAGCCTGATGCACAAAATTAGTAGTTTCAAAACTGGAGATTTAGCCTTAACTGAAATGTCATGATTCACTTCAATTTGCTTCTGCAAAATAAAATGATTTATGACTACTTCAAATTGCTTCATCCTCTGAAAAAAATCAACATTTTCCTATGATTGTCTTAACATCTGTTATGTACCATATTCCACAAGATCTCTATTTTTATAGTGCATAATGAGAAGATGATATTCAAATATAGAGCTCTTTTCCAAGTGATTCAAAAGATGGTGCTGACAATTATCCATCTATTCAAATGTAAGACAAAATGAATTAACAGTTGTTGCTCTCTTTCTTTTAATTTATTGTTTTGAGAATATAAAATCCTATGGATATGTAACACATCATTATTGAAGAGAAATTTCAAGCTTCTACTTTTTAAACAGGGATCAAATATGTGCTTAAGAGAGAAAGTAACAAAAATAATTCAGAAAATAAAAATGATGTAGTTGCAATATTCATTAGGTAATATTATTTGTGAATAGTATAGAATTAGTTGATATGATATATATTGATAAGGTTTCTGATAAGAAAATTTTTTTGCTAAAACAACTAGCCTCAAACTGGCATATTAATTTTGTCCCCCAAAATAGAAGTTGCATTTTCATAACAGCCTTTTAAAAACACAGACATGAATAAGGATATTCTTCCTTAAAAAGTATTATGGTATTTGATCATCTATCCTATAACTTAGGAATACCTATATAAAAGACACTACCATTCAAATGTTCTTGAAAGGTAATTCAAAAAAAGTATTCCTTAACTCATTTCCTTTTGATCTATCACTCATCTTTGTGATAATTGGGAAAGGAAGGGGTAGAGCACAAAAGGAGAAATAAAACCAAAGAATAAGCCTGACAAATTAAGAAGAAAAAAACTGCCAATTCCCAGCCAGTTACTTTCTTGATAATGACAAACTGACCTAAAAGTTCATATGGAAAGATAAAAGATCTGGAATAGTCAGCAGATTATTGAATAAGATGAATAAAGTCAGAGGACTCACATTACCAAACTTCAAGACTTACTACAGTACTCCAGTCATTAAGAGAGTGTAGTACTGGTGAAAAATAGACATTGAGATCCACACAAACATAGTCAACAGACTTTTGGCCCAAATCCAAGGGCAATTCATTAGAGAAAGGATACTATTCTTGTTATGGAAAAAACCTGAAAAACCTGTACTGGATCACCACTGATGGAAGTACCAAGCAGCACTTGGAGGTCTTGGAGTGTGGAGGTTTTAATTTTACACCTGTGGGTTGAGAGGGGAGTAATCTTGTAAGGTCTGAGCCCCAAAAAAAGGCAAAGGGAGCAATATGTATCTTTCTGCTTCTGGAGCTACAACACTTCTACATGGACAGCAAGCAAGTAGGCAAGAGGGAGTAAGTAGAGGGAGTGTGTTTAGGGAGTGAGTGCCTGGTAGAGCAGGAAGTTAAGGGAGTGTTCTGCTGATTTTGCTAAGAAGAGAAGCAGAAGGGAGCCACCTGGACTAGATTGATGTCCTTGTAAATTTTTCCCTATCATTTTCAACAAATGGTTAGGGAACAGCTGGACATCGGCACACCAAAAAAAAAGAATCTAGACACAGACTTCACACCTTTCACAAAAACACCTCAAAATTGATCAAAGGCCTAAATATAAAATGCAAAACTATAGAGGAGGAGCCAAGATGGTGGCATAAGTAGGGCAGCAGAAATCTCCTCCCAAAAACATATATATCTTTGAAAATGCAACAAATATAACTATTCCTAAAAGAGAGACCAGAAGATACAGCCAGGCTACGTCTACATTTGTGAGAACCCAGCACCTCATGAAAAGGGTAAGATATAAGCCGTGGTCTGGCAGGAACTGAGCACCACATCTACCCAAGCTCCGTGGCGGGAGGAGAGGAGTCAGACCGGGGAGGAAGTGGGAGCCCATGACTGATAATTACCTAGCCCTAGACATCCACACCAGGAGTGCAGACACACAGTGTGTGGTGTGCTGGATACTAGGGAAACGGAACAGTAAAACCTGTGAGCAGGTCCCCACAAATGGTGTCCCTGGGACAAAAGAAAAGCAAGTGCTTTTTGAAAGTCTTAAAAGGACAGGAGCCTCACAGCTGGACGGAAATGTCCTGGCACACTCATCCCAGCAGCTGGGAATCCAGCAGAACTCTGGGCACCCTAACCCCCTGGGTGATAGCACTGCTCTGAGGCCCCTCATGGCAATAAACAGCCTCCTGCCTGTTTCCCCTCTGGGGCAGTGTGACCAATCCAAACAGAACAATATTCACATTATAGGGTTAGAAGAAGAGAGAGGAAAAGGGATAAAAAGTGACTTTGAAGAAATAATTGCTGAAAACTTCCCCAAACTGGAGGAGGAAATATTCGCTCAAACCACGGAAGCACACAGAACTCCCAACACAAGGGAACCAAGAAGGACAACACAAAGACACATAATAATTAAAATGGCAAAGATCAAGGACAAGGACAGAGTATTAAAGGCAGCCAGAGAGAGAAAAAAGTCACCTACAAAGGAAAACACATCAGGCTATCATCAGACTTCCCAACAGAAACCTTAAAGGTCAGAAGAGAATGGCATGATATATTTAATGTGATGAAACAGAAGGAACCTTGAACCAAGAATACTGTATCCAGCACGATTATCATTTAAATATGAAAGAGTGATTAAACAATTCCCAGACAAGCAAAACCTGAGGGAATTTGCCTCCCACAAACCACCTCTACAGGGCATTTTAGAGGGACTGCTCTAGATGAAAGAACTCCTAAGGCCAAATAGATGTCACCAGAAAAAATAAAATCAGAGCAAAAAAAGCAGAACAATCAAATACTAACTAAAGGCAAAAAATAAAATCAACTACCCACAAAAGCAGTCAAAGGAAACACAAAAGGGCAGAAAATAAAATAACTAACATATAAAGAAGGGAGGAGAAGGAATAAGAAGGGAGAGAAATAAAGAATCATCAGACTGTGTTTATAATAGCTCAATAAGCGAGTTAAGTAAGATAGTAAAGAAGCTAACCTTGAAACTTGGTAACCACAAATCTAAAGCCTACAATGGCAATAAGTACATATCTTACAAAAATCACCCTAAATGTGAATGGACTGAATGCACCAATCAAAACACACAGAGTAATACAATGGATAAAAAAGCAAGACCCATCTATATGCTGCTTACAAGAGATGCACCTCAAAGCCAAAGACATGCACAGGCCAAAAGTAAAGGGATGGAAAAAGATATTCCATGCAAACAACAGGGAGAAAAAAGCAGGTGTTAAAGTACTAGTATCAGACAAAATAGACTCAAAACAAAGAAAGTCACAAAAGATAAAGAAGGACATTACATAATGATAAAGGGGTCAATCCAACAAGAGGATATCACCATTAAAATTATATATGCATCCAATACAGGAGCACCAACATATGGGAAACAAATACTAACAGAAATAAAGGAGGAAATAGAATGCAATGCATTCATTCCAGGACACTTCAACACACCACTCACTCCAAAGGACAGATCCACCAGACAGAAAATAAGTAAGGTCACAGAGGCACTGAACAACACACTAGAAAAGATGGACCTAATTAACATCTATAGAACTCTATATCCAAAAGCAACAGGATACACATTCTTCTCAAGTGCACATGGAACATTCTCCAGAATAGACCACATACTATGCCACAAAAAGAGCCTCAGTAAATTCCAAAAGACTGAAATCCTACCAACCAACTTTTCAGAATACAAAGGTATAAAATTAGAAACAAATTGTACAAAGAATGCAAAAAGGCTCACAAACACATGGAGGCTTAACAACATGCTCCTAAATAATCAATGGATCAATGACCAAACTAAAATAGAGATCAAGCAATATATGACAACAACAACACAAAGCCCCAATTTCTGTGGGACACAGCAAAAGCAGTCTTACAAGGAAAGTATATAGCAATCCAGGCATATTTAAAGAAGGAAGAACAATCCCAAATGAATAGTCTAAAGACACAATTATCAAAATTGGAAAAAGAAGAATAAATGAGGTGTAAAGTCTGCAGAAGGAGGGACATAATAAAGATCAGAGAAGAAAGAAATTAAATTTACAAAAATAAAACAATATAAAAAATAAATGAAACCAAAGCTATTTCTTTGAGAAAATAAACAAAATAGATAAGCCCCTAGCCAGACTTATAAAGAGAAAAAGAGAATCTGCACACATCAACAGAATCAGAAATGAGAAAGGAAAAATCATGATGGACCCCATAGAAATACAAAGAAATATTAGAGAATACTACAAAAAAGTATATGCTAACAAGCTGGAAAACCTAGAAGAAATGGACAACTTCCTAGAAAAATACAACCTTGCAAGACTGACCAAGGAAGAAACATAAAATCTAAACACACCAATCACCAGCAACAAAATTGAAGCAGTAATCATAAAACTACCCAAGAGCAAAACTTCCAGGCTAGATGGATTTACCACACAGTTTTATCAGATGTACAGAGAAGATATAATACCCATTCTCCTTAAAGTTTTCCAAAAAATAGAAGAGGAGGGAGTACTTCCAGACTCATTCTATGAAGCCAGCATCACCATAGTACGAAAACCAGGCAAAGACCCCACCAAAAAAGAAAATTACAGACCAATATCCCTGATGAATGTAGATGCAAAAATACTCAACAAAATATTAGCAAACTGAATTCAAAAATACATCAAGAGGATCATATAACATGAGCAAGTGGGATTCATCTCAGGAATGCAATGATGGTACAACATTTGAAAATCGATCAACATCATCCACCACATCAACAAAAAGAAGGACAAAAACCACATGATCATCCCCATAGATGCTGAAAAAGCATTCGACAAAATTCAACATCCATTCATGATAAAAACTCTCAACAAAATGGGTATAGAGAGCAAGTACCTCAACATAATAAAGGCAATCTATGATAAACACACAGCAAACATCATACTGAAGAGCGAGAAGCTGAAAGCATTTCCTCTAAGATTGGGAACAAGACAGGGATGCCCACTCTCCCCAACTGTTGTTCAACATAGTACTGGATGTCCTAGCCATGGCAATTAGACAAAACAAAGAAATACAAGAAATCCAGATTGGTAAAGAAGTTAAACTGTCGCTATTTGCATATGATATGATATTATACATAAAAAACCTGAAAGACTCCTCTCCAAAACTACTAGAACTGATATCAGAATACAGCAAAGTTGCAGGATACAAAATTAATACACAGAAATCTGAGGCTTTCCTATACACTAACAATGAACTAATACAAAGAGAAATCAGGAAAACAATTCCATTCACAAATGCATCAAAAAGAATAAAATACCTAAGAATAAACCTAACCAAGGAAGTGAAAGACCTATACCCCAAAAACTACAAGGCATTCTTAAGAGAAATTAAAGAGGACACTAACAAATGGAAACTCATCCCATGCTCTTGGCTAGAAATAATTAGTATTGTCAAAATGCCCATCCTACCTAAAGCAATCTACAGATTTAATGTAATCCCTATAAAATTACTAACAGCATTCTTCAGCGAACTGGAACAAATACTTCTAAAATTCATATGGAACCACCAATGACCCCAAATAGTCAAAGCAATCCTGAGAAGCAAGAATAATGTGGGGGGTCTCACTCCCCAACTTAATGCTCTATTACAAAGCCACAGTAATCAGGACAATTTGGTACTGGCACAAGTACAGACCCACAGACCAGTGGAACAGAATAGAGTCTCCTGACATTAACCCCAACATGCATGGTCAATTAATATACAATAAAGGAGCCATGGACATACAATGGAGAAATGACAGCTTCTTCAACAACTGGTGTTGGCCAAACTGGACAGCTACATGTAAGAGAATGAAACTGGATCATTGTTTAACCCCATACACAAAAGTAAATTCAGAATGGATCAAAGACCTGAATGTAAGCTAGGAAATCATAAAACTCTTAGAAAAAAACATAGGCAAAAATATCTTGGACATAAACATGAGTTACTTCTTCATGAACATATCTCACGGGCAAGGGAAACCAAAGCAAAAATTAACATGTGGGACAATATCAAGCTGAAAATCTTCTGTACAGCAAAGGACACTATTGGCAGAACAAAAAGGCATCCTATAGTATGGGACAATATATTCATAAATGAAAGATCCGATAAAAGATTGACATTCAAAATATATAAAGAGCTCATGCACCTCAACAAACAAAAAGCAAATAAACCAATTACTAAATGGGCAGAGGAACTGAACAGACAGTTTTCCAAGGAAGAAAATCAGATGACCAACAGACATATGAAAAGATGCTCCACATCGCTAGTCATCAGAGAAATGCAAATTAAAACCACAATGAGACATCACCTCACACCAGTAAGGATTGCCACTATCCAAAAGACAAACAACAACAAATGTTGACTAGGATGTGGAGAAAAGGGAACCCTCCTACACTGCTGGTGGGAGTGTAAATTAGTCCAACCAGCATGGAAAGAAGTATAGAGGTTCCTCAAAAAGCTCAAAATAAAAATACCATTTGACCCAGGATTCCCACTTCTTGGAATTTACTCTAAGAATGCAGCAGCCCAGTTTGAAAAAGACAGATGCACCCCTATGTTTATCACAGCACTATTTACAATAGCCAAGAAATGGAAGCAATCTAAGTGTCCATCAGTAGATGAATGGATAAAGAAGATGTGGTACATATACACAGTGGAATACTAGTCAGCCATAAGAAGAAAATAAATCCTAACATTTGCAACAACATGGATGGAGGTAGAGGGCATTATGCTCAGTGAAATAAGCCAGGCGGGGAAAGACAAGTACCAAATGATTTCACTCATATGTGGAATGTAAGAACAAAGGAAAAACTGAAGAAACAAAACAGTAGTAGAATCACAAAACCCAAGAGAGGACTAACAGTTACCAAAGGGAAAGGGACTGAGGAGGATGGGTGGGAAGGGAGGGAGAAGGGGGGAAGAAGATAGGGGGCCTTACGATTAGCATGCATAATGTGGGGGGGCACGGGGAGGGCTGTGCAATATGGAGAAGACAAGTAGTGATTTTACAGCATCTTACTACGGTGATAGACTGACTAATGGGGTATGTGGTGGGGACTTGGTGAAGGGGGCAGTCTAGTAAACATAATGTTCCTCATGTAATTGTAGATTAATGATACCAAAAAAATGCAAAACTATAATACTTTTATAATATAATTAAGGAGAAAATCTAGATGACCTTGTGTTTGGACATGACTTTTTAGATAGAATCCAAAAGCAAAATCTATAAAAGAAAAAAAGGGGTAAGTTGGATTTTATTTAAATTAAAAATGTCCATTCTGCAAAAGGTACTATTAACAGAATGAAAAGACAAGCCACAGCCTGGGAAAAAAATCCTTGCAAAACACAAATTGGGTAAAGGATATTCAAAATACACAATAGACTCTTAAAACTCAACAACAAGAACACAAAGATCTCAATTAAAAATGGGAAAATGATCTGGACAGACATCCCACCACAGAAGATATACAAATAGCAAATAAACATGAAAAGGTGCTCAACAACATATGTCATTACTGACAATACCAAATTACGGTTACAATGTGGAGCAATAGAAACTCTCTCACGTTGCTGGTGGGCATGCAAAATGGCACAGTCACTTTGTAAGATAGTTTGGCAGTTTCTTACTAAACTAAAAATACTCTTACCATATGACTAAGCAATCACTCCCCTCAGTATTTACCTAAAGTAAATGAAAATATATCCAGGAAAAAATCTGCACACAAACGTTTATAACAGTATTTTCATAACTGTCAAAACTTGGAAGCAGCCAAAATGTTCTTCACTCAGTAAATGGATAAATAAACTGTAGAGCATCCATACAATGGAACATTATTCAGTGACAAAAAGAAGTGAGTTGTGGAGCCATGAAAAGACATGGAGGAACCTCAAATGCATATTGCTAAGTTAAAGAAGCCAACTGAAAAGGCTACATATTGCATGATTCATACTACGTGACTTTCTGAAAAAGGAAAACTATGGACAGAGTAGAAAGATCTGTGGTTGTCAGTGATTTCAGTGGACATAAGTGAAAAACAGGTGTATCGAATGTACCACACTAATGCAAGATATAATAATAGGATAAATTGCTGGGAAGGTTGTTGTGTGGTCATTGGAATTCTTCCTTTCATTCAGTTTTTATGTTAACTTAAAGCTGCTCAAAAATAGTCTATTAATTTGAAAAAATGCAACCTGTTATGTCAATGATTTCTGATGAATTGGCAATTTGTGGACTTACTTCTTTACAACTGTGAAATGGTGTATATATATAATATCAGTTTCATTAATAACAAAGAAAAATCTATCTGTATCTGACATAACTAATCACTTATTAATAAAGACAGAAGACAAGCCCCATATATTTTGAGGTTGTTTTTAAACTTACATAAAATTTTGTTCTCAGTGTTTTGAGGAACATGAAACATAGTATACTTGAAAATGATTCAACATTTTCATCTTTTCCCCATTTTGTGGATTAAGCTTGTGTTTGTTTAAAGATTATTGAACTCTGTTAGGTACTCCAATGATTTATTTGGGCATAGTTATATTCTAGACAACGTTTCCCAAAATAGTTCATTCCTCACAGGTAGACCATGAGAGTCAATGAAATAATTCAGGATTTGATCTGAAAAGTTCAAGTCCTTTTTCATGTATTGACAAGAAAGTGATGTACAACTTAACAGATTTTATACTTTTCATATGAACAAAGACTACTTTCATATGACTAAGAGTTATTAAAATGCAATATTCAAAACTAAATTTTGCATTTCAACAAAATCTGTTACCTACCATTTGATTTCTATATTTAGTGAGAAGTCCAGTTACCACAAAGAACTTGACAATATTTTAAAGCCCAATTTAACATGTTGTCCATAGATGGTTAATGTCCCCACTCTTTAGACGGTGCCACTATATATGTCATAAAGGTCTTTTTTAATTGGTCATATTTTTCAATGTCTAGTATTTTAACACTCTCATTGAATTCTGTAATGCTTTACTGTTATTAATATTATTGTGTTGATGCTATTTTGATTAACATTTTAATTTTTTTCCTCAAATTTTTTGTTTCTTCCTATGTAAAGTGATATGAATGGCATTTCCACATCTTTTTTTTGAGAAATTGAATAATTTTTTTTCAATTGATATACAATCTTATATTGGTTTCAAATATACAACACAGTGGTTCAGCAGTTACCCATATTATTAAATCTGCACCCCCATCTACTGAGGATAATATCTGGCAACATAGAAAGTTATTACAATCATTGACTATTTTCTCCATGCTGTATTAATATCCTCATTACCAACATTTTTTATGACTGAGAAATTTTGTGCCCCTTTATCCCACTCACCCTCCCCACCCATCCACCCCAACCCATTCCCCATGGTAACCACTAGGCACTCTCAATGTTTATGAGTCTACTGCTATTTTGTTCATTTTGTTTTCCTTTGTTTTTATATTCCATAAACAAATGAAATCATATGGTATTTGTCTTCCTCTGCCCAGCTTATTTCATTGAGCATAATACCCTCTAGATCCATCCATATTATTGCAAATGGCAAAATTTCCTTTTTTTATAGCTGAATAATATATTGTATATGTATACCACCTCTTCTTTATCCATTCATCTCTTGATGGACACAGTTTGCTTCCATATCTTGGCTACTATAAGTACTGCAGTATAAACATAGGGCTGCATGTATTTTTTGAATCAGGGATTTTTTTTTTCTTTGAGTAAATTCCTAGACGTAGAATATTGGATTGAATGGTATTTCTTTTTTTAGTTTTTTGAGGAAACTCCATACTGCTTTCCACAGCAGTTGTACAAATTTGCATTCCCATTTCTCCACATCCTTTTCAATACTTGCTTATTTCTTGTCTTTTGGATAGTGAACATTTTAACTGGTGTGAGATAATACTCATTTTGTTTTCATTTGCATTTCCCTGATGGTTAGTGATGTGGAGCATCTTTTCATGTGTCTGTTGGCCATCTGTTTTTCTTCTTGGGGAAATGTCTGTTCAGGTCCTCTACCCATTTTTAATTGGGTTATTTGTTTTTTGGTGTTCATGCATATGAGTTCTTTATATATTTTGGATGTTAACCCCTTATCAGATAAATCATTTACAAATATATTCTCCCATACCATAGGTTGCTTCTTTGTTCTGCTGATGGTGTCCTTTGCTGTACAGAAACTTTTTAGTTTGATGTAGTCTGATTTGTTCATTCTTGCTTTTATTTCCATTGCCCAACAAGATGTGTTCAGGAAAAAATTGCTCATGCTTATGTTCAAGATATTTTTGCCTAGATTTTCTTCTAAAAGTTATATGGTTTCATGTCATACATTGAGGTCTTTGATCCATTTTGAGTTTACTTTTATGTATGGAGTTAAACACTAATCCAGTTTTATTCTCTTGCATGTAGCTGTACAGTTTTCCCGTAAACACTTATTAAAGAGACTGTCCTTTCCCCATTGTATATTTATGGCTCCTTTATTTTATATTAATTGATTATATATGTGTGGGTTTATATCTGGGCCTTCTATTCTTTTCCATTCATCTATGGGTCTGCTCTTGTGCCAGTACCATATTGTTTTTATTGCTTTAGTTTTGCAGTATAGCTTGAATCCCACAAATATAATACTCCCAGCTTTCTGCTTCCTTCTCAGGATTGCTTTGCTTTTGGAGGCCTTTGTGGTTCATATGAACTTTAAAACTATTTGCCTAGTTCACTGAAAAATGCTCTTTGTATTTTGATAGAGATTGCATTAAATCCATAAATTGCTTTGGGCAGGATGGCCACTTTGACAATATTGATTCTTCCTAGCCATTAGCATGGGATAGATTTCCATTTATTTGTGTCTTCTTTTTAATTTCTTTCATGAGTGTATTTTAGTTTTCAGAATATTGGTATTTTGCCTCCTTGGTAAGGTTTATTCCTCAGCATTTAATTCTTTTTGATGCAATTGTAAATGGAATTGTTTTCCTGATTTCTCTTTCTGCTAGTTTGCTGTCAGTATGTAAGAATGCAATTGATTTCTGTGTATTAATTTTTATCCTGTTAATTTTATGAATGCAGTTATTAGTTCTAATAGTTTTTTGGTAATATCTTTCAGTCTTCTATGTACAATCCATGTCATCTGCAAGTAGTGAGAGATTTACTTCTTCCTTACCAATATGGATGTCTTTTATGTCATTACCTTTTCTGATTGTAGTGGCTAGGACCTCCAGTACTATATTGAATAAAAGTGGTGAGACTGGGCATCCTTGTCCTTTTTCTGATTGTAGAGGAAAAGCTTTCAGGCATTCACAATGGAGTATGATGTTGGCTGTGGGATTGTTGTATATGGCCTTTATTAGTTGAGGTACATACCCTCTATACCCATTTTGTTGAGAGTTTTCATCATGAATGAATGTTGAATTTTGTCAAATGCCTTTTCAGCATCAATTGAGATGGTTATTTGGTTTTTATCATTCTTTTTTGTTAATGTGGTATATGATATTGATTGACTTAAGAATATTTTACCATCCTTGCATCCCTGGAATAAATCTCACTTGGTAGTGATGGATGACCCTTTTGATGCCTTTTTGAGTTCAGTTTGCCAACATTTTGTTAAGGATTTTTGTATTTATGTTCATCGGGATATTTATTGGTCTATAACATTCTTTTTTGTAGTGTCTTTGCCTGGTTTTGGTATTAGAGTGATGCTGGCCTCATAGAATGAGTTTAGAAGTCTTCCTTTTTCTACATTTTGGAATACTTTAAGAAGGATAGTCTTCTTTAAATGTTTGGTAGGATTCATCTGTGAAATCATCTGGTTCTTGATTATTGTTTGTTGGGAGTTTTTTGATGACTGATTCAATTTCATTGATGGTAATTGGTTTATTCAGATTTTCTGTTTCTTCTTAGGTCAATCTTGAAAGGTTGTATTTTCCTAGGAATTTGTCCTTTTCTTCTAGATGGTCCAATTTTTTGGCATATACTTTTTCACAGTATTTTCTAATAATTATTTGTATTTCTGTAATAACTGTTCTGAATATTCCTTCTTTGTTTCTGATTTTGTTTATTCGTGTACTTTATTTTTCTCTTGATAAGTCTAGCTAGGGGTTTATCTATTTTATCTTCTCAAAGAAGCAGCTCTTGATTTCAGTGATTTTCTTGTATTGTTTTATTCATCTCTATTTTTATTCTTCTCTGATCTTTATTATGTCCCTTCATCTACTGACTTTGGATTTCATTTATTCTTCTTTTTATAGTTTCCTTAATTGTGAGTTTAGATCATTTATTTGAGATAGTTCTTGTTTCTTGAGGTAGGCCTGTATTGCTATGTGCTTCTGTCTTTGCAACACTTTTGTAGCATTGAACAAATATTGAACTCTAGGGTTTTTGTTTCATTTATTTCCATGTATTGCTTCATTTGTTTTAATTTGTTCATTGATCCATTTTTTATTTAGAAGCATGTTGTTTAGCCTCCATGTATTTGTAGACTTTTTTGGTTTCTTTGCATAATTTATTTCTAGTTTCATACCATTTTGGTATGAAAAGCTGATTGATACAATTTAAATCTGTTTAATTTATTGAGGGTCTTTTTGTGGCTTAGTATGTGATCTACTCTGGAGAACATTTCATGTGCACTTAAGAAAAACGTGAACCCTGCTGCTTTTGGGTGAAATGCTAGATATATTTTAAATTCCCCTGATCTAACGTATTGTTCAGTGCCTCTGTTTCCTTGTTTATTTTCTGTCTGGTTGATCTATCTATTGATGTGAGTGCAGTGTTAATGTCTCTTAAAATGAAGGTGTTGCAATTTATTTCATCTGCTTATTTTGTTGGTATTTATTTTAGACATCTAGGGGCACATCTGTTGAATTCATAGATATTTATAACAGTTATATGCTCTAGTTGGACTAATTCCTTTATCATTGTGGAATGTCTTTCTTTGGCTCTTGTTACTTTCTTTGTTTTGAAATCTATTTTGTCTGATATAAGTACTGCTATTCCTTTTTTCTCCCTATTACTTGCATGAAATATCTTTTTCCATCCTTTAACTTTTAGTCTGTCTATGTCTTTGGGTCTGAAATGAATCTTTTTTAGGAAGTATATAGATGGATCTTGTTCTTTTTCCACTCTGCCACTCTGTGCATACTGATTGGTGCTTTCAGTCTATTTACATTTAAGGTAATTGTTGATAGGTATGTACTTATTGTCATTTTATAAATTGTATTCTTATTTTTGTATAGCTCCTTTCTGTTCCTTTCTTCCTCTCTTATCTCTTGTTATTTGAAGGTTTTCTTTAACATTGTGATTGGATTTCTCTTTTTAAAGTTTTTGTGTATCTGTTATAGGCTTTACATTTGTGATTACCATAAGATTCAAGGATAGCTTCCTGCCTATATAACAGTCTGTATTAAGTTGATGGTCACTCTATTTAGAACATAATTTAAAGATATGTCTTTTTTAGTCTTCTTCCTCCTCCACACTTTAAGTATTAGATATCATAATCTACCCCTTTTGTGTATCCCTTCACTGATTTTGTGTGTAGTTGGTTTTACTATTCTTGCTTTGCTTTAATTTCAGAATTGCCTGGTAGGTAATTGGTCTCTACTTTACTGTGGGGTTATTTTCACTAGTGAAAACTATTTAGGCTTAGGAACATTTCCACCCACAGCTGTCCTTTTAACATATTCTGTAATGCTAGTTTAGTGGTTATAAATTCCTTGAGCCTTCATTTATCTTGGAATTGTTTAATCTCTGCTTCAAATTTGAATGATAATCTTGCTGGGTAGAGGATTCTTGGTTGAAGGTCCTTTTCAGTAAAATAAATATTTAATGCCACTCCCTTCTGACCTGTAAAGTTTCAGGTAAGAAGTATACTGATTGACTGATGGGGTTTACCTTATAAGTAACTTTTTTTCTCTCTCTGGCTGTTTTCAATTCTTTGTCCTTATCCTTAATCACTGTCATTTCAATTATTATATGTCTTGGACTTTCTTCTTGGAGTTCCTTTTGTTAGGGGCTCTTTGCACATCCATGACCTGAGTCTCTATTTCCTTCCCCTGACTAGGGAAGTTTTCAACAATCATTTCCTCAAACAGTCTGTGTATCCCTTTGTCTCTTCTCCTTCTGGTATCTTTATTATGTAAATATTGTTTCATTGGGACTTGTCACATAGCTCTTTTAAATTCTCTTTTCCTAGAAATTTTCTTCTCTGTTCCTCAGCTTTGTTGTGTCTCTGTTCTCTAATTTCCACCTCATTGATTGTCTCCTCTACTTGCAACAATCTATTATTCATTCCCTTCTTTGTATATTTCATTCCAGTTAATGTATTCTTCATCTGAGCGGCACTTTTTCAGCTCTTGTATCTCTTTGCTAAAATCCTCCCTGAGATATTCAATACTTTTCTGCAGATCAGTGAGCATATTTATGACTGTTATTTTGAAAACTTTATCAATAAGACTGGTGATATCCATTTCATTTAGTTCCCTCTCTGGTATCTTATCCTGTATTTTTGTTTCGAATATATTCCTCTACCTCTTCATTGTGTTAGGATTTATGTGTTTCTTCCTTTGTTTTAGAAGCATCTGCTGTGCTTCCTGGTCTATAGCGTAATGACTGTGGTACCCACTAATTTCTGTGTTACCCAGAAGTTCAAGATTCTTTCCTGTCCAGTGCCTGGTTCTCTTTTGTGGGCAGTGGGTGTGGCCACCTATAAGTCTGTCTGCCATCTGTGGTCTCAGTCTACTGTGGCTGGCATTTTGCCTCATCTGGCCCTTTGTGTTCAGTGCGGTGACTCTGCTGGGATCACTGTGGGTGGGGCCTCCCTCTGCCTGCCATGCAGTGATGGCAAGGCTGTAGGGTTACCAGTGTTGATGGGACAGGTGTGTGGCTCTGGGTCAGGGTAGAGCACTAGTGTCCCCTAATCATGGTAAGGTTTGCAGTAAGGTGCTTGGCCGCCCACAGTGAAAATGGAGCTTTTGGAGTTGGCTCCTGCAGGTGCGTCCTCAGTTGGGCTGGGACAAGGCTGAGAAAGATAGGAGAGACTCCCTTTGCCTGCCAGGCATCAAAGGCTGATGCTCCTGGGCCAAGTGGGCTAATGCAATTGTGTGAATATTTTGGGGGCTGAGGCACCAGCAAGGAGGATGAAGTGTCTGAGCCTCCCAAGAGTGCTTGACTTGTTGAGATTATAGAGAGCTGGGGAGGTATGTCCTCTTGCCCTTTCTTCCTGCAGAGAAAGTTCTGTCTAACCCTTCACCCATTGACACCCCTACCACTGCTGGCATATCTTTCAAACTACTGCTTCTGCTTTGGGTCTCAGTGGACCAGTGGAGACTGCTTGTCCTCCACAAAAGGCTGGAATCTCAGCCTCCCAGAGTGTTCCAACTCTCCCTGGTATACAGCCCTGCTAATCAGCAGAACCCAGTGCAGCGTGGACTCGTGCTCCCAGAGCAGGTCTCCAGGGTAAGGTGTGAAGAATTCCTGAGCACCTATCCCCTCCCTGTTCTGTTCTTCTTTCTCCTACCTGTGGTCTTGATTGAGTGAAAGGCTTGGATCTCACTTGATCACAGCTCGGCCACTTAACCATTCTCTGTGTAGTATTCTCTTCTGCATGACCAGGTATAGGTGGTGGTTTGCTTTCCATTCTTCAGATTGTTTTCAGCTTTAGTTGTATTTGCTCTAGTTGCTTATTTGGTGTGTTTGTGAGTGGAGGTTTCTGCCTTGCCTTACTACTCCACCATCTTTTTACCACAATATTTGCATTTCACTTTTGTTGATATCTGATTATTTTCAATTCATTAGTCCTAACTCAAATTTAATCTAAGCTTTGAAACTTTCCAATTAAAAGAATGTTAATCATCTTTTCCTCTCCTTAATAATTCAGTCTAATCTAATTTGATCTTAATTTTTTTCAGACTATACTACCTTCTGTGTTTTCATCAAAGGTACCATAAATCACTTAGGAAACTTTATTTCTATTAAATATTAGATAATTCTACTCTTCTCTCAAATTGTTTATGTTGTTAATCTCCCCATTATGTTTTCAAACACAGTTCTAGTACTGACTTGCTCCTTTACTCACTCTGTTACCCCCAGGCAATGTGGGGTGATTTAACGAATTGATAAAATTAAGAAGAATAACTAAGCTTCACATTATTTTCTGCCTGGAATTTCTCACTCTTCCAAAGTAGTCCCTTTCTTAACACATAGCAGGAGGGCCCTGGTCCAATACTGTGTGCTACTGGTGAGTAAATCTAATTCTGAGATTCAGAAGTTCACCCTTCTGGATTTAATGCTAAACTGCATCTACCACTTTGTGATTTATCAGCTTAAAAGGTGATATTTTGGTTATCAAACACCAGTGCCTGTTTTTCTCAATTTGCTCAGAAGTTGGGCAGGGGAATATAGGTGCACTCCTTAGAAACATCTCCCTAATGTAGCATCACTATTTTTTTCTAAGGAAAATATTCCTCCACTTGAAGAAAAAGTGACAATTCTTCCCTCTTCAGCATTTATTAGAATACGTGGAGGCATGCAATAAATTCAATATTTTCCATGGTAGAATTGTTAACTGTTTCATATATGTTGGTAAATCATGTTCACAGCCAAGAGCTGTTGAAGATGCTGTTAACCTTGGCTGAAGGACTCCTTATAACTTGAATTAAGACACTTGATGACTTTTATCATGACACCAGATTTTATTCTAGCATGCTTATTTTATTCATAATCTTGTTGAAAATACTCTCCATAACTATTAAAGCGTTTTCTTACTGTTTTTGCTTTTCTTTTCCAAATAGTCTAATATAGCATTTTTTCTATTACAAAGAAAGCCAGAATAATTTTACTAGCATTTAACAATTACCAGAATGCTTTCAAATAATAATATGCTTTAAATACAACTAAAAAGAATCAGTGGCTGCCAGTGAATTCTTTATTTTTAGACCCAGAAGGAACTATCAAGTTATATTTCAAAAGAAAAAAAATTCACTGGTATTTCATGATACAAGAAAAATTAAATATTAAACAATACAATGTGTGTTCTTTTTTTATAGTAAATCTTGATGAAAGTAATTTACCTCTGATGTACATTAGCAGTCATCTAATTTTCTTTTGTGTTTTTTTTGTTTATCTGGATAGATGAAAATCACCTTTTAGAATGAAGTGAACATATGTGATGAAATAATGCTCTTAATTAGATTTGAGATGTAGCAAACTATTGTCCAGACAACTCTCCCATTAACTCCTTAACATATTAAGTGAGAAAAAAAAATGTTTTCCATGCAGGAACCATTAAAAAATAAGAGATTCCAAAATAAGTTCTTGAATTCTAACAATTATTATCAAATTACATTTCTTAGCTATCATATATCAGGTCCTCAGTATGGGCCTGTAATACCAGTGAAGGAAGGTATGCTTATGTGCATAAAGTTTTTGATCTTCCAAGAAGGCCATAGATCACAGACCACTACTTTTAAAATCTATCTTTTTACTCTTCCTCATCAATTTTTTTTTTAACAGCTTCAGATATACCAGCTTTGCCAACTTGTTTGCATTTTCCCTGGAACTTTTTCAGTTTCATTGCTTCTATGTAAGTGCTATTAATCCAATGGAACATCACCTGATACATATCACATAATGTGGTAATTATGTTTTCTTTGCCATTTCTGGTCAAGTCTCCTTATTGAAAAATTCCGTGACTAAAAGTTGAATCTAGCATTTTCTCATACCAGTACATGGAGGTACTTCAGTTAGTATATATATTATTACATATTGCCTTCTTTTGCAGAATATGTATGCACCTTGAAAACTTTGTGTAGTTTGAGCAATGCTATATATCTCTCAAATACACCCAAAGAGCTTAGGACAATCATTAGTGAATGCTTTTGCACAGATAACACTTCTTCTATAATGGGGAAAATATCCCCAATTTTCTAAAGTCTCTAGATACTTGAATATGATATTTTCTAAAGAGCATGTACTTGGGCTATGTCCTTGTATTCACAATAACAAATATTAGAATTCTAAGCAACTTAAGGAAAATTTTGTATGTAGATCTCTATTTCACTTGCTGGGAGCACTGATATTTGTATTCTGGTTCTAAATAGCTCCTAGGATGAGTTTAAAAAATATTTGCCCTAAACTCAATGCAGATGAAAGTAGAATACAGCAATACCCTCAAAAAGCTTTTCTTTCCTTAGCATTTACAACTTGTGGGTGAGTATACTGCTAGTTAACTTAGTTACCGCTCCATCCCTGACTTCATCTAGCAACAACACATACTCATTTCTATAAAACTCTGGGCTCTGTTATGGTAAATCTGGCACAAGAAATGACTCTCAGGAGCCAAGATGGTGTCATGAGTAAGGCAATGGAAATCTCCTCCCAAAAATGATACATATTTTTGAAAATACAACAAACACAACTACTCCTAAAAGAGAGACCAGAGGATACAGTACAACAACCAGGTTACATCTACATCTGTGATAACTCACATCTCACAAAGCGGGAAAGATACAAACCACGACCTGGTGGGACACGAGTGCTCCCCCCACCCCAGCTCACTGGTGGGAGGAAAAGAGTTGGAGTGGGGAGAAAATGAAAGCACAGGACTGCTAAATAACCAGCATAGAAATCCATACCAGGAGCACAGACACACTTTGCATGGTGTGATGGATATTAGGGAAATGGAAAATTAAAATCTGCAAGCGGGTCCCCACAGCCAGCTCCCCTGAGAAAAAAGAAAAAAAGCGAGTGCTTTCTGAAAGTCTTTAGGGGACAGGGGCCTCACAGCTGGATGGAATCATCCCAACACACTCAACCCAGAAGGTTGGGAATACAGAGGAACTTTAGGCGGCTCAGGGGATTAACCAGGACACTGCTCCTGGTGTGCGGGTAACAGGCTTAGACAGTGGAGAAGGGCAAGGAGACAAGCAAGCAAGAAGGGACTTTGTTCTCCCAGCTGATACACATGTCAACTGCCTCTGACTACCTCTATCTCCATGAAAAGGCAGAAGAATTTGGTCTAGTCAAGAATTGCCCAGACAATTTCTGAGAGAGGGCCTGGGTGGATAGATTTAACAATATTCCTGAAAAAAAATTTTAAATAAAGGTTGTAACCATGCTGATGGACCTGCAGAGAAATAAGCAAGAGTTAAGGGATCAAGTCAGGGGGAGGATACAGAAATAAAACAGTCTCTGAAAGGAATTAAGAGCAGACTGGATGAGGTGCAAGAGGCCATTAATGGAATAGAAATCAGAGAACAGGAATACAGAGAAGTTGAGGCAGAGAGAGATAAAAGAATCTCTGGGAATGAAAGAACATTAAGAGAACTATGTGACAAATACAAATGGAACAATACTCACATTATAGGGGAAACAGAAGAAGAAGAAGAAGAGAGAGAAAGAGATAGAAAGTGTCTTTGAAGAAATAACTGCTGAAAACTTCCCCAAACTGGGGGAGGAAATAATCTCTCAGACTATAGAAGCCCACAGATATCCCAACACAAGGGACCCAAAGAGGACAACACCAAGACATATAGTAATTGAAATGGCAAATATCAAAGATAAGGACAGAGTATAAAAGGGAGACAGAGAGAAAAAAAGTCACCTATAAATAAAAACCCATCAAGTTATAATCAGACTTCTTAACAGAAACCTCACAGGCCAGAAGAGAATGGCATAATATATTTAATGCAATGAAAGAGAAGAGCCTTGAAACAAGAATAATGTATCCAACACAAATATCATTTAAATATGGGGGGATTAAACAATTCCCAGAAAAGCAAAAGTTGAGGGAATTTGCCTCCCACAAAACACCTCTACAGCATATTTTAAAGGGACTGCTCTAGATGGAAGCATGCCTAAGGCTAAATAGATGCCAACAGAGAAAAAATCACAAGAAAGAAAGCAAACCAACCAAATACTAACTAAAGGCAAAAAATAAAATCAACTATTCACAAAAGCAGTCAAAGGAAACACAAAAGAGTACAGAATAAAATACCTAACATGTAAAGAATGGAGGAAAAGGAATAAGAAGGGAGAGAAATAATCTTCAGACTGTGTTTATAATAGCTTAATAAGTCAGTTAAGTTAGATGGTTAGATAGTAAAGAAGATACCCTTCAACCTTTGGTAACCACAAATCTAAAGCCTGCAATGGAAATAAGTACATATATTTCAATAATCACCCTAAATGTAAATGGACTGAATGTACCAATTGAAAGACACAGAGAAATAGAATGGATAAAAAAGCAAGACCCATCTATATGCTCTTTACAAGAAACTCACCTCAAAACCAAAGACATACACAGACTAAAAGTAAAGGGATGGAAAAATACATTATATGCAAAAAATAGAGAGTGAAAAAGCAGGTGTTGCAGTACTTGTATCAGACAAAGTGTACTTCAAAACAAAGAAATTAACTAGAGAACAAGAAGGGCATTACAGAATGGTAAAGGGGTCAGTTTAACAAGAGGATATAACCATAATAAATATATATGCACCCAATACAGGAGCAACAACATATGGGAAACAAATACTAACAGAAATAAAGGAGGAGATAGAATGCAATGCATTCATTCTAGGAGATTTCAACACACCACTCACTCCAAAGGACAGATCCACCAGACAGAAAATAAGTAAGGACACAGAGGCACCGAACAACACACTAGAAAAGATGGACCTAACAGACATCTACAGAACTCTACACCCAAAAGCAGCAGGATACACATTCTTCTCAAGTGCATATGGAACATTTTCCAGAATGGACCACATGCTAGGCCACAAAAAGAGCCTCAATAAATTCAAAAAGACTGAAATCCTACCAACCAACTTCTCAGACAACAAACGTATAAAACTAGAAATAAATTGTACAGAGAAAACAAAAAGGCTCACAAACACATGGAGGCTTAACAACATGTACCTAAATAATCAATGGATCAATGACCAAATTACAACAGAGATCAAGCAATGCATGGAGACAAATGACAACAACAGCACACAGCCCCACCCTCTGTGGGATGCAGTGAAGGCAGTTTTAAGAGGAAAGTATATACCAATCCAGGCCTATTTAAAGAAGGAAGAACAATCCCAAATGAATAGTCTAAAGTCACAAATATTGAAACTGAAAAAAGAAGAAGATTTGAGGCCTAAAGTCAGCAGAAGGAAGCTCATAATAAAGATCAGAGAAGTAATAAATAAAATTGAGAAGAATGAAGAAACATAAAAAATCAATGAAATCAAGAGCTGGTTCTTTGAGAAAATAAACAAAATAGCAAGCCCCTAGCCAGACTTATTAAGAGAAAAAGAGAATCTACACACATAAACAGAATCAGAAATCAGAATGGAAATATCACAATGGATCCCACAGAAATACAAAGAATTATTAGAGAATACTATGAGAATCTATATGCTAACAAGCTGGAAATCCTAGAAGAAAAGGACAGCTTCCTAGAAAAATGCAACCTTCCAAGACTGACCAAGGATGAAACAGAAAATCTAAACAGACAAATTACCAGCAACAAAATTGAATTGGTAATCAAAAATCTACCCAAGAACAAAATCGCTGGACCAGATGGATTCACTGCTGAATTTTGTCAGACACATAAAGAAGACATAATACCCATTCTCCTTAAAGTTTTCCAAAAATTAGAAGAGGAGGGCATACTTCCAAACTCATTCTATGAAGCCAGCATCACTCTAATACCAAAACCAGGCAAAGACCCCACCAAAAAAGAAAATTACAGACCAATATCCCTGATGAACGTAGATGCAAAAATACTCAATAAAATATTAGCAAACCATATTCAAAAATAAATCAAGAGGATCATACACCATGATCAAGTGGGATTCATCTCAGGGATGCAAGTATGATACAACATTCGAAAATCTGTCAACATAATCCACCACATCAACAAAAAGAAGGACAAAAACCACATGATCATCTCCATAGATGCTGAAAAAGCATTCGATAAAGTTCAGCATCCATTAATGATAAAAATTCTCAACAAAATGGGTATAGAGGGCAAGTACCTCAACATAATAAAGGCCATATATGACAAACCCACAGCCAACATCATAGTTAAAAGTGAGAAGCTAAAAGCTTTTCCTCTAAGATCAGGAACAAGACAGGGATGCCCACTCTCCCCACTGTTATTCAACATAGTACTGGAGATCCTAGCCATGGCAATCAGACAAAACAAAGAAATACAAGGCATCCAGAATGGTAAAGAAGAAGTCAAACTGTCACTATTTGCAGATGACATGATATTGGACATTAAAAAAACCCTAAAGACTCCACTGCAAAACTACTAGAACTAATATCTGAATTCAGCAAATTTGCAGGATACAAAATTAATACACAGAAATCTGTTGCTTTCTTATACACTAACAATGAACTAGCAGAAAGAGAAATCAGGAAAACAATTCCATTCAAAATTGCATCAAAAATAAAATAAAAGACCTAATACCCTGAAAACTGCAAGACACTCTTAAGAGAAATTAAAGAGGGCACTAACAACTCAAAACTCATCCCATGCTCTTGGCTAGGAAGAATTCATATTGTCAAAATGCCCATCCTGCCTAAAGCAATCTACAGATTCAATGCAATCCCTATCAAAATACCAACAGCATTCTTCAATGAACTGAAACAAATAGTTCTAAAATTCATATGGAACCACAAAAGACCATGAAGTATAAAGCAGGACGGATCTCGCTTCCCAAGTTCAAGCTCTACTACAAAGCCAGAGTAATCAAGACAATTTGGTACTGACACAAGTACAGACCCACAGACGAGTGGAACAGAATAGAGATTCCAGATATTAACCCAAACATGTATGGTAAATTAATATATGATAAAGGAGCCATGGACATACAATGGGGAAATGATAACCACTTCAACAGCTGGTGTTGGCAAAACTGGACAGCTACATTTATGAGAATGAAACTGAATAATTGTCTAATCCCATACACAAAAGTAAATTTGAAATGGATCCAAGACCTCAATGTAAGTCATGAAAACATAAAACTCTTAGAAAAAAACATAGGCAAAAATCTCTTGGACATAATCATGAGCAATTTCTTCATGAACATATCTCCCTGGACACGGGAAACAAAAGCAAAAATGAACAAGTGGGAGTATATCAAGCTGAAAAGCTTCTGTACAGCAAAGTACACCACCAACAGAACAAAAGGCATCCTACAGTGTGGGAGAATATATTCATAAATGACAGATCCGATAAAGGGTTGACATCCAAAATATATGAAGAGCTCATGCCCCTCAACAAACAAAAAGCAAATAATATAATTAAAAATGGGCAGAGGAACTGAACAGACACTTCTCCAAGGAAGAAATTCAGATGGCCAACCGACACATTAAAAGATGTTCCACATCAGTAGTCATCAGAGAAATGCAAATTAAAAGCACAATGAGATATCACCTCACCCCAGTAAGGATTGTGACCATCCAAAAGACAAACAACAAAATATGTTGGCAAGGTTGTGGAGAAGGGATTACCCTCCTACACTGCTGGTGGGAATGTAAATTAGTTCAACCATTGTGGAAAGCAGTATGGAGGTGCCTCAAAAAACTCAAAACAGAAATAGCATTTGACCCAGGAATTCCACTTCTAGGAATTTACTCTACGAATGCAGCAGCCCATTTTGAAAAAGACATATGCACCCCTATGTTTATTGCAGCACTGTTTACAAGAGTGAAGAAATGGAAGCAACCTAAGTGTCTATCAATAGATGAATGGATAAAGAAGATGTGGTACATATATACAATGGAATATTATTCAGCCTCAAGAAGAAAACAAATCCTACCATTTGCAACAACATGGATGGAGCTAGAGGGTATTATGCTCCGTGAAATAAGCCAGGCAGAGAAAGACAAGTATCAAATGATTTCACTCATCTGTGAAGTATAAGAACAAAGAAAAAAACTGAAGGAACAAAACAGCAGCAGACTCACAGAACCCAAAAATTGACTAACAATTACCAAAGGGAAAGGAACTGGGGAGGATTGGTGGGAAGGGAGGGACATATGGGAGGAAAAGAAAGGGGGCTTTACGATTACCATGTATAATGTGGGGGGACAAGGGGAAGGTTGTACAACACAGAGAAAAGTAGTGATTCTACAGCGTCTTACTATGCTGATGGACAGTGACCGTAATGGAGTATGTGGGGGGGGACTTGGTGATGGGGAGAGTCTAGTAAACATAAAGTTACTCATGTACTTGTAGATTAATGATACCGAAAATAAATAAATAAATATATATAAATGGGCATTTTGCTCCAAAAAGAAAAGAAATGACTCTCAGTAGGGATACCTGCAACTACAAAATAGAAGACCATATTTTGTTACAATTAAGGTCTGTCAAAATTGCATTTGAGGCTATGCAAATTCAGCAAGGTAACTCAAATTATATTTTTAGACCTTTGTTGCTGTTTTCCAGCTCACATTGTCTTTGCTTTATTTGTAATCCAGTATTTAGCAATACTTTTCTCTTGGTGCACATAGTAAGGGCTTTATAAATACCATAGATTAACGTCAGTCTGTACTCATTATCTGGGGCTATGATGAAGTCAGCAATAATCTATAATTTCTCCCTCTTGACTTTGATAAAGTATTAATGTCATATGTTTCTTATTTTCTAGAAGTTTAATATTCTCCAATTCAGCCTTCTCTGTTCTAATAGGGCCACTCTTTTCCAGCCCTAGTTACTCTTCCCCACGCTTAGCAGAATTGCCTTCTCATTTCGTGACTCTTTCAGTCCATGAACTTTACCTAGGCCTTAAACAGGAAAATTTTTTGTTCTCCTGGGAAAGATTTATAGACTATTTTAGATGTCTCTACGTATTCTCTCAGTGCAATCACAATTATGCTCTACAATGAAACTAGACTATGCATTTCAAGAGCATCACAGTGAACCTTGGGTGTATGATAGTGTCAGTCAAAAGACTTCATTAAATTACTCATTCATTCACTCCTTTTGCTTTCAGAGATTTATAAGCATCTACTAACTGTCAATCTTGCTAATGACTGCTTCAGGGAATATATAAATGACTAGAACATCATCCTTTCTCTTTAAGAGCTCAATCTTAAAAAGACAAACATGTCCACAAATAACTACAGTGTGCAAAGTTATATAATAGAGTTCTGAGAAAGCTCAGTGGCAAGATAAATTTCACCTTTGAAGAAATGTGAGAAAACATCTCAAAAGCAGTGGTATTTGATTTGGCTGAAGGATGAGAGTGAGATTGTAGTGCATTAACAGTTGGGTAAGGGCTTCCCAGGCAGAGAAATAGCATGTGCAAGGAGTGGAGCATTAAAGAATATGACTTTCTCTGGAGCCAGAAAATAATTATTGGTAGTGGGAACATGAAGTGCAAAGGAGGCGATATTTGGAGATAGGGCAAACAAGGCAAGTTTGACATTATTGTAGGAGGGTCTTATATGGCACAGAAGATATTTGGACTTTATGCTATAGATTATAGATAGGCAACAGAAGTTATATTCTTGTTTGTTTTTGAAAAATGAAAGACAAGATTATTACAGAAGATGACTTAAACAAAGAAGAGGTATTTTTCTAGAAAAAAATGATAAAATAATTTTGATCTTTCTCAAGTGGGATGGCTATTAGCAAATGCCAAGCTCCAAATTGTCCTCATAATACTTTAATCATGCAAAGAAAAATAGTGATGATTAAGCAGTAGTAGGGAATTTGGGGTAGAAACTTTCATCATGGAGAAACTGTGAGCAGAAGCTCAAGAGGAAAGCAGCAACCATGGATAATGTATGGAATGATACAAGAAAAGGAAGGAAGATAAAAATGATCAAAGGTGATGAGACTATTGCTTATGTTTTATCTTGTTTTTCTATCTTTGAGTCTGGAGTGTTTGTCAAGAAGACTTGACTATTTCATATTGTCAGGGCAACAATATCCTTACATCTTGTCTTTACCTAATGTCATACTACTTACAAGTATAATTATTATATTCATTTTAATAGTAAGTACTTGTAGTAATTGTTATTATTACAGGTATTTATTGAAGTACTACTACATGACAGGTAATGTGCCTCGGTACTTTTCATACATTACTTCAGTTAATTCTTGTAGTAACAAATTAGTTTTCATGCTGTTCACACTTTTATCTAATTTTTTCCCAAGTGCTTTGGTAAAATCTTAGACATACCCATTGACACACTGTTCTTTTCATTCACAATGTCATTTCTTTGGGCCTTCACATTTTTTTCTTGTAAACTACTATAACAACTTTATTAATTGTGTTTTTTCTACCAGTTCTTGTTTGCTCCAGTCTACCTTCCATACAGCTATAGATATCATTCTTGTAACAAAAATTGAGCACTCCTTTAGTAGACTCATGCCAACAAGCATGTCATTAAGCCATTCTAATGTGCATATAAAAGACTGTATCATTAAAGAGGAAATATTAACCTTCATAAGCATAATTTCTCTGATCGTGGAATTCTAAAAAGTTGATGCAAGACTTTTCAATCCTGGAAAGTACCTCTCAATCATTATTTTTTAGGAATTCTCTAAGGAAAGCTCACATGACTGCTCACTAATACCTTTATTGTTTTGTCAATTCATGCTGCTGTAGAAAACATGACAAACTCTTCTCTTAATTTTTCCTGTAGGGTCCGTTTCTGCACAGAAGGCATCTCCACACTTTTTGGCTACTCTAATAGTTTCCTAGATATGCCAAGGCATACATGAACACCAGCACAAGAACTCCCAACATATGAGTTGCTTCCCCATCATGTAACAATTGCTTATAGCATTAATGGATGACACATGATGGCTGAATGCACTGAGGATAGATAGATAAAATTTATAAGAACATTGTCTAATAAAAATATACATTTGAAGTATATAGCTCACATCCTAGAGTAACATCAGTGTCATGGTGGCATATGATATTCCTCCTTTTGGTCCCCCCCCCTTTTCAACAAATAACTAGATATCCATCCATGAATAAAAATATCTTTGTGGGAGCTGTAGGATCCAGCACCATACTCTAAGAGACCCAGTAGGAGTCTTGTCTACTTGTGTATCTGGTAATAGGCAGATAGGCCTTGCTATGTGCTGTGGAATAAGTGAAGCAGTAAACTTGCCCCAAATCCCCTTGCCATGGTCATGAAAAACTGGAGAGTGTTGCTTTGGCAAATACCCATGGATTTGAAAGAAATTGCAGAAGTCCAACTTTCCTGGGGGAAAATTCCAGCATGCCATTGGAACAAAAATTGAGTTTGAATGTATTGGACATAGCAAGAACTTTACCAGTGCCATACCTATTCCCCAAGAAAACTCTGCACCAGGCTGAACTATCTGATGGCAGTGACCTCTCCCACAGGGGAAAATGGGAGCAGTAAGTGGTCACAACTTGTTTCTATCAGCACTGAATAATGAGGCAGGTGAAGACTGTGGGAGGAGGGAGAAAATAAAAAAAGAGGCAAATATCAAGGGCATTAAAGGGACTGTGGTCCCTGCTGACTGCACTCAACAAGAAGTCCACTCACAGGCTTCAGGGTGTACCACAACTGGGGGTCTCCCTATGGTGTTTGCAGAAACCCCCTATGCCTGATGTGCTGAAACCACACATGCACACACCGATGGCTGAGTCCTTATGAGTGCTTCTGAGTGCAGCAAGAGAGTAAGCCCAGGCAGAGGGGGTACACAGGAAACAGGCTAGGGTCTGTAGGCAAGGAAGAAAATGTAAATTGTAGCTATAAAGCCACTTTCTAGAAAACAAATGAGAATTCCAGTATTTAATCTGATGAGCTTTATGAACCAGAGATAATATGAAAGTATGAAAGTTTAAGCATTCTTCCCAAAAGGGAAGCAAGAAGAGTGGAACAGGTGGACCCACATAAAACCAGTGAGAACCTCAGACAGAAATAGCACTAACAAAGAAGAATATCTTATCCAAAGGCAAGTAACACAGATATCAGGAGGTGTCTGCTACTTCAGATGAGAAAGCAACACAAAACTATAAAGAACAGAAAAACTCAAGGAAACATGTCACCAAAGATAATAATAATTACTCATAACTGAGCTCAAAAGCACAAAGTTTTGCAATCTACTTGATAAAAAATTCAAAATAGGTGTTTTGAAGAAATTCAGTGAGCTACAAGAAAACTTAGAAAGATAATTCAACAAAATCGTGAAAAAATACAGGTTCAAATAAGGTATTTATTAAAGAGATAGAAATCATAACAAAAGGACCAAGCAGAAAGTCTGAAGTTGAAGAGTAATTGAATAAAAGAAAAAATGCAATAGAGAGCATCTGCAGTAAATCAAATGAAAATAGAATAAATGAGTTGGAGGATAGAAAATTTGAAATAATCCAGTGAGATAAACAAAGAAAAAAGAATGAAAAGGTACAAGGAAAGCCTGTGTGACCTATGGGAATCTACCAAAAGAACAAATATTAGAATAATTGATATTCCAGGCAAAGAGTGAAAAGAATGCAGAAAGTTTATTTAAGAAATAATAGCTGAGAAATTCCCAAACCTGGAGACTCAGACATCCAAGTTCACGAAGCTAATGGATGATCTTGTTACCTCAGTGCTAAAATGTCTTCAAGATAAATTATAATGCTGTAAAAATCAAGTATAAAAAAAGCATTATAAAAAAAATTCAGGGGAAAGGATTGTAGGTATAACAGAATCCCCATTAAGCTATCAACAGACTTCTCAGTAGAAACCCTACAGTGCAAGAGAGAGAGGAATGATATATTTAAAGTGTTGAAAGAAAAAAAAGTACCACAATAATACTCTATCCAGCAAAGTTATCCTTCAAATTGAAAGAAAATAAAAATTTTCCTAAGTAAACAAAAGCTGTAGGAGTTCATCCCCACTAAACCTGTTTTGCAATAAATGCTGAAAGACTCTTTCTTTCAAGATAAAGATAAAAGATGTTAACAGTAACATGAAAACTTATTATTAAAGTCCACAACCTACTAATAAAGGTAAATATAAAGTCAGACTTAGAAAACTCTAATTCAGTAATAGGATAGTGTGTTAATCACTTTACTATAGTATAAAATGCCAAAGGAAAATATTTTAAATAATGTAACAAATATAATTTAACAAACACACAACACATAAAAAGTAAATAATGGCATCAAAAAATATAAAAGGGAGGAGTAAAAGGGTGAATATTTCACAGATGATCAAGGTTAAGTTTCTAACAACTTAATATGGACTGCTTTGTCTGTGAGATGCCTTTATGTAAGGTTCATGGTAAACACAAATCAAAAATCCAGAGTAGATGCATAAAGGATAAAGACAGAACATTCCAACATGAAAATTACTAATTTCCAAAAGTAGGCAGAAACAGAAAAAAATAATCAATGGAAATACAAAACAACCAGACACAATTAAGAAGATGTCATTAGAAAGTTCTCATATATCAATAATAACTCAATGAAAATGGATTGAATTCAGTAATCAAAAGGAGTAAAGTGGCTGGATGGATAAAAAGTCATCTATATGCTATCTATAAGAGACACCAATTCTAAGGACATGTATACTCTCAGAGTGAAGGGAGAGAAAAAGATATCCCATATAAGTGGAAACCAAAAGAAACCAGGGATAGCTATACTTATATCAGACAAAATGGACTTTAAGCCAAACAAACAAGTAAAAGACAAGATCAATATATAATGATAAAGAATTCAATTCATCAAAAATATATAAAAATTATAATCATATATGCATACAACCTAGGAGCACTTAATATATTAAGCAAATGCTAATAGATCTGAAGGGGAAAATATAAAATATATTACTAGAAGGGGAGTTAGATACCCCACTTTCCATAATAGATGGATCATCCAGTCAGAAAAACAATAAGGAAATATTGGACTTGAAACATACATCAAACCAAATGTATTTAACAGACTTAGAACATTCCAATTGCCAGAAACAGAATATACATTCTTCTTAAGAACAGAACATATGATAGGACACAAAAAGTTTTAGCAAATTTAAGAAGGCTGAAATCATACCAAGTACTTTTCTAGTCCAATGGTATGAAACTAGAAATTGACAAGAGGAAAGCTGGAAAATCTACAAATATGTAGAAAATGAAAATATAATCAATGAATAATCTAACTTTATACCTGCAGGAACTAGATAAAGAAAAAAAATAAGCCCAGAGTTAGCAGAAAGAAATAACAAAGATCATAGCAGAAATAAATGAAGTAGAGGCCAGAAAAAAAATTTTTTTTAATCAACCTAATGAGAGAGGAAAAGATGGTGGCATGAAAAGTGTGGTGAAACTCTCCTCCCAAAACCAAATATATTTTGAAAATACAGGAAATACAACTAACCTAAAAGAGTGACCAGAAGTAACAGTGCACCAGCCAGTCTAAATCTGGGAGAAGTGAACATCTCACCAAAAAGGTAAAGTAAAAAAGCCATGACCCAGTGGGACCCGAGCACTACCCCCATCCCCAGCTCACTGGTAGGAGGAAGAGAATCAGAATGGGGAGGGAGTGGAAGGCCAGGAATGCTAAATACCCAGCCCTAGAAATCTACCCTGGGAGCACAGAACCACATTGCATGGTGCTGTGGAGATTGGAGGGGCTGAAAACCAAAGTCAGAGACTAAGACTGTGAACAGGTTTCCACAACAGGCTGCCCTCAGACAAAAGAAAAGGGTCACTTTGAAAGACTTCTCAAGAGAGGGCTGCTAAAGGGACAAGGGTATAGGAGAAGGAATAGGTAGACAAAAATGTACCTACCCACTCAATACAGCAGGTTGGGAACTTTCAGGAGTTTCAGGCACTCCATTCTCCTGGTTGGCAACACATCCCCGAGGAATCTCACCACAATAAGCAATGTGCCACTTCTTCCTAGCCACTGGCACATTCATGCAAATATGCTGTCCCCACCATTGCTGCAGACCAGCCGGAGGGGAGCCCTGCCTACAGCAACAATACAGCTTAATGCAGAGGCTTCTCCCTTTGCATGGCTAACTGGCCCTGACAGCAGATAAAGGCACTGCAACCAGGAAGCAGGAAGGGACTTTGTCCTCCCAACAGACACCTGCGTGACTTGCCAGTGACTACTCGCATCACTCCAGGACTATGAAAAGGCAGAAGAACCTTTTTCAATCCAAAATTCCTCAAATGCCAGAAAGAGGGCTTGGTGAGACTGAAATCACCAATCTTCCTGAAAAAGAATTCAAAATAAAAGTTATAAGCATGCTAATGGAACTACAGAAAAATATTCAAGAGCTAAGAGATGAATTCGGGAGGGAGATAGACACCTTAAAAAAACAGTAACTAAAATTAAACAAACATTGGATGGATTTAAAAACAGATTACATGAGGTAGAGGAGATGGTAAATGGAATAAAAATTAGAGAGCATGAATACAAAACAGCTGAGGCAGAGAGAGAGAAAAAAAATCTCCATGAAGTGAAAGAATATTGAGAGAATTGTGTGACCAATCCAAACAGAACGATATTTGCATTATAGGGGTACCAGAAGAAGAACAAGAGAGAAAAAGGGATAGAAAGTGCTATTGAAGAAATAATTGCAGCAAACTTGCCCAACCTGGGGAAGGAAATAGTCTCTCAGGCCATGGAAATGCACACATCTCCCAACATAAATAGAGTGGAAGAGAAAGAACAAGAAGGGAGAAAAAAAGAATCTTCAGATTGTGTTTTTAAGAGTGTAATAAGTGAGTTATGTTAGACTGCTAGATAGTAACGAAGCTGCCCTTGAACCTTTGGTAGCCATGAAGCCAAAGCCTGCAATGGCAATAAGTACGTATCTATCGATAATCACCCAAAATGTAAATGTAATGAATTCATGCAATAATATTTCATGCAAATAATAGGGAGGAAAAAGCAGGTGTTGCAGTACTTGTATCAGATAATACAGACTTCAAAACAAAGAGAGTCACAAGAGACAAAGAGGACATTAAATAATGATAAAGGGGTCAGTTCAACAAGAGCATATAACCATTATAAATATCTATGCATCCAAAAAGGGAGCACCTACATATATGAAACAAATACTAACAGAATTAAAGGGGGGAATAGAATGCAGTACTTACATTTTAGGAGACTTGAACACACCACTCACTCCAAAGGAAATATCAACCAGATAGAAAATACATAAGGACACAGAAGCACTGAACAGCACATTAGAACAGATGGACCTAAGAGACATCAATAGAACACTCCACCCAAAAGCAGCAGGATACAAATTCTTCTCAAGTGCAAATGGAACATTTTCAAGAATAGATCATATACTAGACCATTAAAAGAGCCTCAGTAAATTCAAAAGGATTAAAATTGCACCAACCAGCTTCTCAGACCACAAAGGTATGAAACTAGAAATAAATTATGCATAGAAAATGAAAAAGCCCACAAAAACATGGAGGCTTAACAACATGCTCCTAAATAATCAATGAATCAATGACAAAATTAAAACAGAGATCAAGCAATATATGGAGACAAATGAAAACAACAGCTTAATGCCCCAATTTATGTGGGATGCAGTGAAGACAATTGTAAGAGGAAAGTACATACCAATCCAGGCCTATTTAAAGAAGGAAGAACAATCCCAAATGAACACCCTAAATTCACAATTATTGAAACTGGAAATAGAAGAACAAATGAGGCCTCAAGTCAGTAGAAGGTGATATATAATAAAGATCAGAGGAGAAATAAATAAAACTGAGAAGAACAAAGCAGTAAAAAAACTTAATGAAACCAAGGGACAGTTCTTTGTGAAAATAAACAAATTAAACAACCTCTTAGACAGACTTATCCATACAAAAAGAGAATCTACACCCATAAACAGAAACAAAAATGAGAAAGGAAAAATCACTATGGACAACACAGAAACACAAAGAATTATAAGAGAATGCTATGAAAATTTATATGCTAACAAACTGGATAACCTAAAAGAAATGGAGAACTTTCTAGAAAAATACAATCTTCTAAGACAAACACAGGAAGAAAGAGAAAATCAGAACAGACCAATTAGCAACAATGAAATTGAATCAGTAATCAAAAGCTACCGAAAAACACAATCCCCTTACAAGATTGCTTCACTGTTGAATTTTATCAGAAACTTAGAGAGGGCATAATACCCATTCTCCTTAATGTTTTCCAAAAAGATAGAAGAGGAGGGAATACTCCTAAACTCATTCTCTGAAACCAGCAGCACTCTAACACCAAAACCACGCAAAGACACCACAAAAAAAGAAAGCTTATAGACTAATATCCCTGATGAACATAGCTTCAAAAATACTCAACAAAATATTAGCAAACCAAATTCAAAAATACATCAAGAGGACCATACACCATGATCAACTGGGATTCAACCCAGAGATGCAAGGTTGGTACAACATTCGAAAATCCATCAACATCATCCACCACATCAACAAAAAGAAGGACAAAAAACACATGATCATCTCCATAGATGCTGAAAAGGCATTTCACAAAACTAAATACCTATTCATGATGAAAACTCTCAACAAAATGGGTATAGAGGGCAAGTACCTCAATATAATAAAGGCCATATATGACAGACCCATAGCCAACATAATACTTACTAGTGAGAAGCTGAAAGTTTTTCCTCTAATTTTGAGAATAATACAAGGATGTCCACTCTCCCCACTTTAATTCAATATAGTACTGGAGGAACTAGCCATGGCAATCAGACAAAACAAAGAAATAAAAGACATCCAGATTGGTAAGCAAGAAGTTAAAATGTCACTGTTTGCTAATGACATGGTATTGTACATAAAAAAAACCCTAAAGAACCCACTCTAAAACTACTATAACTAATATCTGAATTCAGCAAAGTTTCAGGATAAAAAATTAATACATAGAAATTTGTCGCACTCCTATACACTAACGATGAACTAGCAGAAAGAGAAATCAGGAAAACAATTATATTCACAGTTGCATCAAAAAGAATAAAATACCTAGGAATAAACCTAACCAAGGAAGTGAAAGACTTATACCCTGAAAACTACAAGACACTCTTGACAGAAATAAAGAGAACACTAGTAAGTGGAAATACATCCCATGCTCATGGATAGGAAGAATTTAATATTGTCAAAATGGTCATCCTGCCTAAAGGAATCTACAGATTCAATGCAATCCCCATCAAAATACCAACAGCACTCTGCAACAAACTAGAACAAACTGTTCTAAAATTCATATGGAACCACAAAAGACCCCAAATAGCCAAAGCAATCCTGAGAAGAAAGAATAAAGTAGGGGGGGATTACACTCCCTAACTTCAAGCTTTACTGCAAAGCCATAGTAATCAAGACAACCTGGTACTGGCACAAGAATAGACCCATAAATCAATGGAACAGAATGGAGATTCCACATATAAACCTACACATATATGGCCAATTAATATATGATAAAGGAGCCATGGACATACAATGAGGAAATGACAGCCTTTTCAATAACTGGTGTTGGCAAAACTGGACAGCTACATGTAAGAGAATGAAACTAGAACAATACTCCATACACAAAAGTATGTGTCTAACTCCATACACGAAAGTAGACTCAAAATGGTCAAAGACTTGAAAGTAAGCTGTGAAACAAAAAAACTCTTAGATAAAAACTTACACAAAACTCTCTTGCATATAAACATGAGCAACTTTTTCATGTACATATCTCCTTGGGCAAGGGAAACAAAAGCAAAAATGAACAAATGGGACTATATCAAACTAAAAATCTTCCATACAGAAGAGAACACCATCAGTAGAACAGAAAGGCATCCTAGAGTATGGGAGAATATATTCATAAATGACATATCCAATAAGGGGTGGACATCCAAAATATACAAAGAGCTCCCATGCTTCAAAACCCAAAAAGCAAATAACCCCATTAAAAATTGGGCAGAGGATATGAACAGAAACTTCTCCAAAGAAGAAATTCAGATAGCCAACAGGAACTTGAAAAGATGCTCCACATCACTAATCATCAGAGAAATGCAAATTAAAACTGCAATGAGATATCACCTTGCTCTAGTTATGATGGCAGCATCCAAAAGACAAAGAACAACAAATGTTGGAGAAAATGTAGAGAAAGGGAAAACCTCCTACACTGCTGGTTGGAATGTAAATTAGTTCAACTATTGTGGAAAGCAGTATGGAGGTTCCTCAAAATCTAAAAATGGAAATACTATTTGACCCAGGAATTCCACTCCTAGGAATTTACCCTAATAATATAGGATCCCAGATTCAAAAAGACATATGCACCCCTATGTTTATCGCAGAACTATTTACAATAGCCAAAAAGTGGAGGCAACCTAAGTGTCCATCAGTAGATGAATCAATAAAGAAATGTGTTACATTTTCACAATGAATATTATTCAGCCATGAGAAGAAAACAAATCCTACCATTTTTAATAACTTCAACGGAGCTAGAGGGTATTATGCTTGGTGAAATAAGCCACGTGGAGAAAGACCAGTATCAAATGATTTCACCCATCTGTGAAGTATAACAGCAAAGCTAAAACCAAAGGACCATAACTGCAGCCGACTCACAGAATCCAAGAATGGATTAATGGTTACCAAAGGGAAAGGGACTGGGGAAGGTGGGTGGGATGGAAGGGATAAGGGGATTAACAGGAATTATGATTAGCACTCTTAATGTAGGGTGGGCACAGGGAACGAAGTGTAGCACAGAGATGACAAGTAGTGACTATATCATCTTACTATGCTGATGGACAGTGACTGTAATGGGGTATGTGATGGGGACTTGATAATGCAGTGAAATGTAGTAACCACGATTTTGCTCATGTGAAACCTGAGCACAAGATTGTATATCAATGATACCTTAATAAAAAGAAAGACCAACCTAATAGCCATTTTTGGGAAAGATTCAGAAATTGACAAACCTTTAGTATACTAAGACAAATGAGTGAATACAACATACATAAAATCAGAAATGAAAGGAGATATTATAACTGATATACAGAAATACAAAGGATCACAAAAGATTACTATGAACAATTATATGCCAAAAGATTGAATAACCTTAAAGAAATGGATAGGTTCCTAGTAATATATACCTAACAAGTGTGACTCAGGAAGAAATAGAAAATCTGAACAAACCAATAAGTAAGGAGATTGAATCGTTTATCAAAAAACTCTAAACACAGGAAAGCTCTGGATGGGTTAATTGAAAGTTAGATTCAATGAAATGGGTTCATTGAAAAATTATGTCAAGCATATAAAGAATGATCAGTGTCAATCTTTATCAAACTTTTCCAAACAACTGAAGATCAAACGTATCCAATCTCTTTTTACAAGTTTAGTGTTACCCTGATACCAAAGTTAGATAAGGACCCTACAAGAAAACTATAAACTAATATCCCTGATTAACATAATTGCAAATATTCTCAACAAAATATTAACAAAATGAATTCAACAGCACATTAAAGGGATTACATGACATGACCAAGTGAGATTTATCTATGGGATGCAAGAATGATTCAAAAGAAGCAAATCAATAGAATGATACACCTCATTAATAGAATGGATGATTTAAAAAATGATCATTTCAATAGATGAAAAACAAGTACTTGACAAAATACATCACTTCATGATAAACCACCCCCCAAAAATTGGGTATATAAGGATTACACCTCACGATAAAACCCCCTAAAAAATTGGGTATATAAGGATTATACCTCAACATAACAAAGTACATGGGTGACAAACCCACAGTTGACTGTTGAAATCTTTTCCTCTAAGATCAGGAAAAAGACAAGGGTTTCCACTCTCACCACTCTTTCTCAACATAGTATTGGAATTCCTAGCTAGAAAAATTAGTCAAGACAAATAAAAGGCATCCAAATCAGAAAGGATGAAGTAAAACTGTCATTATATTCAGGTGACATGATATTTATATGAAAACTTGAAGACTTGTTAAAAATGAAAGCCATAGGCCCAAGAGTGAGTACTGGCTATGTCACCAAACTGTTTCAATGATCCCCTCCACCAGAAATATAGTCTTAGTTATGAATTTTCTGGCCTGCACCTGTGAGGTAATATGTCACACAAGCCCTCTCCATTCTCTAAAAAAAAGATTAGGTAGTCTGCATAAGACTGTCTGCTCTTCCTCCTAAGGGAGGGTAACCTTGACTAAAACAATCCCTTTTCTTCTTTTGCTAATAACTTTTGCCCGACATTCCTGTCTCTAAAAAACCTTCCACAGTGATCTTTAAATTTACTCTGTAGAATTTTGGTTTCTAACAGACTCCATCTAAAACCTGTTGTAGCCAATCAAATTCAGTGAAATTGTGAGATATAAAATCAACACATAGAAATTAGTTGCATTTATATATACTAATAATTGAACATCTGAAAAGAAAAAATATCTCATTCACAACAGTATCAAAACCAATGAAATACTTAAGAATAAATTTAACTAAGGAAGTAAATTTCTATAGTTGTAAACTACAAGACTCTGATGAAAGAAATAGAAGACACAAAGAAATGGAACAATATGCTTTGTCCCTAAAACAGAAAAAAAAGTAGTTAAAATATCCATGCTACCTAAAGCCATCTATAGATTCAATGCAATCTCTAAATTTCAATGGTCTTTTTCACAGAAATAGAAAACAATATCCTAAAATTTGATGAAACCACAGAAGACTTTAAGTTGTAAAAGCAATCATGAAAAAGAAGGACAAAGCTGGACACATCACAGTTCCTGACTCCTAGCTATACTACAAAGCTGTAATAATTAAAACAGTATGGTACTATCCTGAAAATAGGCATATAGACCAACAGAACAGAACAGAGACCAGAAATAAGCACATGAAGTTATGATTAACTAATATTTGATAAGGAAGCCAAGTACACTCAAATGGGGAAAGAATAGACTGTTCATCAAATGGTGCTGGGGAAACTGGGTAATTATATGCACAAAAATGAAATTAGATCCCTATCTTACATTACTCATAGAAATTAACTCAAAATGGATTAAGGCTTAAACATAAGATCTAACATTCTACAACTCCTGGAAGGAACCAGGAAAAATTCTCCTTGACAATGACCTTAGCTATGATTTTATTTTAGATATAAGACCGAAAGAATAAGTAGCAAAAGCAAAAATCAACAAATAGGACTATACCAAACAAAAAAGTTTCTGTACAGTAAAAGTAACAATCAAATGAAGAAAATATAACTTATAGAACAGGAGGAAATATTTTCAAACCATATACTGGATAAAAGGTTAATATACAAAATACATAAACTCATGAAATTCAGTAACAACAACAATCCAATTAAAATTTGGGCAGAGGGATTAAATAGATATTTTTTTCAAAGAAAACATCCCAATGGTCAACAGAGACATGATAGAATGCATAACATCTCTAATCATCAGGGAAATGTAAGTAAAAAACACAGTGAAATATCACCTCACACCTATTAGATACCAACAGGACAAGAGAAAACAACTGTTGGTGGGGATATAGTGAAAAGTGAATGCTTGTACAATGTTGGTAAGAAGCAAATCAGTTCAGCAATTTGGGAAAACAGTGTGGAGGTTCATCAAAAAATTAAAAGTAGAACTGTCATATAACCCAGCAATTCTTCTGAGAACATATCCAAAAGAAAATAAAACAGGAAATCAAAGTGATAATATTCATTCTCATGTTTACTGGTGAATTTTTCATAATAGCCAATTTATGGAAACAACTGAGATTACACATATAATGGAATATTGTTCAGCCAGGAGAAAGAAAGAAATCTTGCCATTCGCAACAATGTGGATAGACCTTGAGAACATTTTCTTAAGTGAGATATTTCAGATAGAAAAAGACAAATATTGTAAGATATCACTTAAATGTGGAACCAAAAAGAGCTGGATTCATAGAAAAAAGGAATGAAATGGTTGTTTCCAAGTGCTGGGAGTTGGAGGACTTGGGAAGATGTTGCGTAACAGTATAAACTTGCAATCAGTTGATAAACAAGTCCTGAAGATCGAATGCACAGCTATAATTCTGCATTATAATCTAAGGATTATAGACAATAAACTGTATTACAAACTTCAAAGGTTCCAAGAGACTAGACCTTAAGTGTTCCCACCATAAAAAATAAATGCAAATTATGTATAATTAGCATTTATGTAAAAATTACATGGAATATAATAGAGGTATTAGTTCATGCTACAGTGATAATTCTTATTGTAATATAAATGTATCAAATCAGCATGTTTTACACCTTAAGCTTACACAATGTTGTATGTTAATTATATCTCAGTAACCTTTTAACAACCCAGATACCCCACATCCCAATACAATTGCAAAAACAAGTAAACTAGAAGAAGTATATATATATATTTATATGCTTATATTGTATTTATATATTTATACTATAAATATATATATATATATATATAGTATTTGGATACCGAGAGATGAAGGCTAAAAGTGAGAAGATATGGGGTCCTTTAGATTGTTCTAAAGGAAATTAGTATTCATCCTCTTATTAAGGTGTTTAATAGATTAAAACTTGAATTTCAGAATGACAGAAGTAAAATGGCAGGCTTCTTAGTCATAGTTTTCTAAGGAAAAGTTAAAAAGATACATGAGAGAAATTTCCAAGCTGGAACGGGATAAACAAATCTAGGTAGAATTTTTTAATGGAGGAAACAGTTTTCACTGCAGGAAATTTTAGTCAGGTATGAGTCTTGTCCTTAAATTGTACTTACTTTCTTAATTATAACTTTAGGGGAGCATAGTTTTTTCAATTAATGATGGAATAAACTACTATACTAATTTTATTCATTTTTCACTGCAGTCATCAAATTTTAAAAACATAAATATTTTAGTCAAATTCTTGTTGGCTTCTAGCCAGACTTATTAAGAGAAAAAGAGAATGAACACACATCAACAGAATCAGAAATGAGAAAGGAAACATCATGACGGACCCAACAGAAATACAAAGAATTATTAGAGACTACTATGAAAGCCTATATGCTAAGAAGCTGGAAAACCTAGAAGAAATGGACAACTTCCTAGAAAAATACAACCTTCCAAGACTGACCAAGGAAGAAACACAAAATATAAATAAACCAATTACCAGCAAAGAAATTGAAGCAGTAATCAAAAAACTATCCAGGAAAAAAACCCCTGGGCCAGATGGATTTACCTCGGAATTTTATCAGACATACAGAGAAGATACAATACCCATTCTCCTTAAAGTTTTCCAAAAAATAGAAGAGGAGGGAATACTCCCAAACTCATTCTATGAAGTCAACATCACCCTAATACCAAAACCAGGCAAAGACCCCACCAAAAAAGAAAATTAGAGACCAATATCCCTGATGAACGTAGATGCAAAAATACTCAATAAAATATTAGCAAACCGAATTCAAAAATGTATCAAAAGGATCGTACACCATGACCAAGTGGGATTCATCCCAGGGAAGCAAGGATGGTACAATATTCAAAAATCCATCAACATCATCCACCACATCAACAAAAAGAAATACAAAAACCACATAATCATCTCCATAGATGCTGAAAAAGCATTTGACAAAATTCAACAACCATTCATGATAAAAACTCTCAGCAAAATGGGTATAGAGGGCAAGTACCTCAACATAATAAAGGCCATATATGATAAACCCACAGCCAACATCATCCTAAACAGTGAAAAGCTGAAAGCTTTTCCTCTGAGATTGGGAACAATACAGGGATGCCCACTCTCCCCACTGTTATTTAACATAGTACTGGAGGTCCTAGCCATGGCAATTAGACAAAACAAAGAAATACAAGGAATCCAGATTGGTAAAGAAGAAGTTAAACTGTCACTATTTGCAGATGACATGATATTGTACATAAAATACCCTAAAGACTCCACTCCAAAACTACTAGAACTGATATCGGAATACAGCAAAGTTGCAGGATACAAAATTAACACAGAAATCTGTGGCTTTCCTATAAACTAACAATGAGCCAATAGAAAGAGAAATCAGGAAAACAATTCCATTCACAATTGCATCAAAAAGAATAAAATACCTAGGAATAAACCTAACCAAGGAAGTGAAAGACCTATACCCTGAAAACTATAAGACACTCTTAAGAGAAGTTAAAGAGGACACTAACAAATGGAAACTCATCCCATGCTCTTGGCTAGGAAGAATTAATATTGTCAAAATGGCCATCCTACCCAAAGCAATATACAGAGATGATGCAATCCCTATCAAATTACCAACAACATTCTTCAACAAACTAGAACAAATAGTTCAAAAATTCATATGGAAACACGAAAGACCCTGAATAGCCAAAGCAATCCTGAGAAAGAAGAATAAAGTGGCAGGGATCTCACTCCCCAACTTCAAGCTCTACTACAAAGCCATAGTAATCAAGACAATTTGGTACTGGCACAAGAACAGAGTCACAGATCAGTGGAACAGATTAGAGACTCCAGACATTAACCCAAACATATATGGTCAATTAATATTTGATAAAGGAGCCATGGACATACAATGGGGAAATGACAGTCTCTTCAACAGATGGTGCTGGCAGAACTGGACAGCTACATGTAAGAGAATGAAACTGGATCACTGTCTAACCCCATACACAAAAGTAAATTCAAAATGGATCAAAGACCTGAATGTAAGTCATGAAACCATAAAACTCTTAGAAAAAAACATGGGCAAAAATCTCTTGGATGTGAACATTAGCGACTTTTTCATGAATATATCTCCCCAGGCAAGGAAGACAAAAGCAAAAATGAACAAGTGGGACTATATCAAGCTGAAAAGCTTCTGTACAGCAAAGGACACCATCAATAGAATAAAAAGGTACCCTACAGTATGGGAGAATATTTTCGTAACTAACAGATCCGATAAAGGCCTGGACATCCAAAATGTATAAAGAGCTCACACTCCTCAACAAACAAAAAGCAAATAATCCAATTAAAAAATGGGCAGAGGAACTGAACAGACAGTTCTCCAAAGAAGAAAATCAGATGGCCAACAGACACATGAAAAGATGCTCTACATTGCTAGTCATCAGAGAAATACAAATTAAAACCACAATGAGATGTCAGCTCACACCAGTAAGGATGGCCACCATCCAAAAGACAAACAACAACAAATGTTGGCAAGGTTGCGGAGAAAGGAGAACCCTCCTACACTGCTGGTGGGAATGTAAATTAGTTCAACCATTGTGGAAAGCAATATGGAGGTTCCTCAAAATGCTCAAAAGAGACTTACCATTTGACCCAGGAATTCCACTTCTAGGAATTTACCCTAAGGATGCAGCACTCCAGTTTGAAAAAGACAGATGCACCCCTATGTTTATTGCCGCACTATTTACAATAGCCAAGGTATGGAAGCAACCTAAGTGTCCATCAGTAGGTGAATGGATAAAGAAGATGTGGTACATAAATACAATGGAATATTATTCAGCCATAAGCAGAAAATAAATCCTACCATTTGCAACAACATGGATGGAGCCAGAGGGTATTATGCTCAGTGAAATAAGCGAAGCAGAGAAAAACAAATACCAAATGATTTCACTCATCTGTGGAGTATAAGAACAAAAGAAAAACTGAAGGAACAAAACAGCAGCAGAATCACAGAACCCAAGAATGGACTAACAGTTACCAAAGGGAAAGAGACTGGGGAGAATGGGAGGCTGGGAGGGATAAGGGTGGGAAAGAAGAAAGGGGGTATTATGATTAGCATGCATAATGTGGGGAGTGGGGGAAAGGGGAGGGCTTTGCAACATAGGGAAGATAAGTAGTGATTCTACAACATCTTACTATGCTGATGGACAGTGACTGTAATGAGGTTTGTGGGGGGCACTTGGGGTAGGGGAGAGCCTAGTAAACATAAATTTTAAAAAAAGTTCTTGTTGGCTTGCTGTGGTTGATCAGGTGTTGCTTAATATATTATGGGTATGTATGTTGGGAAGGAAAGGACTAATCTCAGTGTTGCAGCGAGGTCAGATAAAGTGAGATGAGAGATGAAAGTCAAGAAAGCAAAGTGAGTTTTGATACACTCTGCATAGAGTAAGTAGCAGAGTTGGCCTGCCTAATATAAGACAGGCAGGCCTGGATGCTTATTCTGAGGCTCCTTTTATGTGGTTTTGGCAGGGCAGAGAGGTCCTTGATTGACAGCAGTCAACTGTCTAGGTTAGTTCTGATTGGTGAAATGGGGACAGGGGCTGTGCTGTGCCTGTGCCTCTGATGTTTCTTATCTCAGGGACCCTGGACATTTCCTGAGTCACTTTTGGACCCTGTGGCTTCATCTGATTAACTCTTTGAGTCGTTTCTGGCTTTCTGGCTCTATTTGATCAATTCCCTGAGTCATCTTTGGGGGGCCCTTTCTCTTTTCCATCCCGTTCACTTCTGTTTTTCTGCCTAACATATATATCTATATGTTTTTATTATATATACTTATTAAGAATATACAAAATACAAAGCATTTAAATGAATGATGAGACTATTACACACATTATGTATAGGCAGTAATAAGAGCATCATCCACCTACTTCCAAATGGATTTGATGATAATATATAACTCTGCCTGAATGAGATGTGAAAATTAGATCACTTAAACTTCAAGGGTCCTCAAGCAATTTAGTTTAAGAGTTTCACACTGTGTCAACTGAATTTTAGCAAAATTAGTTAAAACACTAGAAGCAAGTTTTCTATCAATTCAAGTTAAAATTATCAACACTAATATATTTTGAGGCTTAGTGAAACTGAAGAAAATTCTCATCTTCTAAAAAACTCTTCCTACTGTATATAAAGGACGTGACCAGGAATGTATTTACATTTTTATTTTCTGAGTAAATATCTTTAAGATTGTTTGCAAATATCTTACTTTATTTAGGCTTCTGTAACAGAATACCATAGACTAGTCGCTTATGAGCAACAGAAATTTATTTCTCACAGTTCTGGAGGCTGGAAATGCCAAGATCAAGGTGGTGGCACATTTGATGTCTAATGAGAACCTCCTTCCCAGTTTATAGTGTTAGGGTCCAGGCTTCCGAGGCTTCCCCAGAGAACAAACTACACAGGCACAGAGATGTAAATTCAAGCAAAGTCTTTATTCAGCCAGCTAGCTGGGGTCCAAGTCAGCCCGATGCAGCGAGTCTCAACAAGGACCCCGAGCACTCAGAGCCAAGGGTTTATATAGCAATTTCAAAGCACTTAACTCATAGCAATTTTCTATAACTATACATTATTCTTGCAAGACATATATCCTGGGGTTAAGCAAGGGCAGGGTAAGACTACTCCTCAATGGTTAGGGAGGTTCTGCACGATAAGCTTGGTATGTAAGATTAACTGACCAAGGTTAGCTGACCAAGGGTCACAGCTGCCCACCACCCGGTGCTCATGATTAACTTGTTTTTCAAGGCCTTACCCAGGCCCAGGGTTTTTTGTTTTTTGTTTTTTTTTTCCTCTGAGTCACACTCTCAGAAAATGGTTTCTAGGTTTCTAAGATGGCTATGCTTATGCTAATTTACTAATCTTACTAATGCTTAGATTCTACATTTCCCCACTTTCCTTTGACCATTCCAATCATGGAATGTTTGTTTCTTCCTGCTGTGTGAGTGAATGATACTGGGGTCTCAGCATTAGCACCTGAACAGCACTCACTCTTTCCCTAACAAAGGCTATTAGCCGGTTTAAGATACAGGGACCTAAAGTGAGAAGCAGTATAAAAATAAGCAAGGGCCCTGCCAGGGTGGATATCAGGGTTGTAAACCATGGGGATTTAGTAAACTAGGATTCAAATAGCCCTTGGCTGGCCTCTCGCTCTCTCTTCCTTTGATCTGATCTCTCTCTAAGTTTAGACATTGAATCTCTTACTATTCCGGAATGGTCTGCTGTTAAGGTTTAGCTAAGTTTTATTAGTTCTTTTTCCTGACTCTTAATGCTCTCTGCACTCCTTTACAATAGATAGGCATCTTCTTGCTGCATTGTCACGTGGCAAAATGAGTGAGGGAGCAATCTCAGGTCTCTTTTATAATTGCATAAATCCCATTTATAAGAACTCTTCCTTCAGGACTAATCACCTCCAAGACACCACACCTCTTAATACTATCACATTGGGTATTTGGATGTCAATATATGAATATTTGGATAAAACAAACATTGAATCCATAGCAGCAAGACAACATTATCTTACTTTGGAATATCAAGAAGTGATCTTCTCTTAACACTGGTGTTTCAGCAAATAAAAGATTTGCAAATGACAAGGAAAAATGCAGGATTTATTAAAGGCAATTTCTGTCAATAGGTATATGTTGTCCAAAGATAAAACACCTTTCAAGTTTATAAAGAACTAAATCCCCACTATTTTAAAAGCCATATGATGTGACAAGTTAAGTAGTTAACCTAGAAGCAATACAAATGGTTAGCAGAAACAAAATCAGACAAAACAATAGCTAACATTTAAAAAACAAAAGTATCATCAAAGTGACCAGTGTGCATTTCAAGTGGAAAACATTTCAATAATGGCTTCTAACTGTGCCACCAATACATTATCCAATCAAGTACTACTTACACAGCTACTACTAATGTTTCTTCCTGTCTGAATATAACTAAACAGAAATAGTGTGGCTATGTTAAGGAAATTGGAGTCTCTAACCTGAGAACATCTAGTATATAGTGCTTGTTCTATAAAAATTTGTTTTGACAGTTTTCCAGAATATATGCTGATTTTAGTGCAAAGTAGCCATACCTTGAGAAATATATTAGTTTTCTCTTACTTTGTAGCATACTGACACAAATTTAGCAGCTTAAAACAACACCCATTTATTAGCTCATAGTTCTCTAGTTCAAAAGTCTACAGTGTGTCCAGCTTCTGTGCTTGAGGTATAATGTATTTGAAATCAAGGTACCAGCCAGGTTGGGTTCTTATATGGAGGCACTGGAGGGAAATATACTTCCAAACTCATTACGATTGTTAGAAGAATTCAGTACCTTGTGGTTTTAGGATGGATGTTCCTTTTTCTTGCTGGCTACCAGACAGGGACCTCACTTAGATCCTCAATGCTGCTCACCTTTCCTGTCACATGGCCCCTCATCTTCAAATAAAAAATTATGTACTGAATCTCACTAATATGTTAAATCTTTCTTGCTTCTTTTCCTTTTACCACCAGCCTGAGAAAGCTCTTTTCTTTTAAGGGCTCATGTGAATATACTGGGCCCACCCAGATGTTATAGGATTATCTCCCTGCTTTAAAGGCAATTATGGCATATAATATAACATAATTATGGGAATGATATCTCACCATATTCACAGGTTCAGAGAATTGGGGCAGGATATCCTTGCCTTGGAAATTATGCTTAACATGAAGGTGCATAGAAATTTTTATAGGGACCTTTTACAAAAACTCTGTAAACTAGGAAAACTTTGACCCATATCTCAAAGAAGAAAACATTTGCAAAAAGATGGAAGGAAACATAATACCCTTCTGAAGTACAACTTCAAAGGGTGCATCATGGAGTTCCTCTGTTGGGACACCACATTGCAACAGGATTCAATTTCTCAAGCTAAAGCTAACATGGTGCTTTCAATAAACCCCCACTACAGTAGGGAGGTTTGAGCTTTTTCTAGAAGAGATATTCTTTAGGTAGTGAGGAAAAGTGGCAGAGCCATAAACAGAAACTGAATTATGTTTAAGAGTAATTCTGTAAACTAAGACAAAGTTCATGATACACGGTATGAAAAGGAGAGAAAGTTCGACTGGAATAAGCAGCATTCTTTTCAAATAAGGGCAAGAACACACACATACACACACACATATTACAACACTACACACATATTTATCTGATCTCAATTCTGTAAAAGAATGGGAGTGGATGAAATTATCTGGTCCCTTTCAACTTCCACAATCTGTAATCACAGGAGAAATAAAAACATTTTAATGGTAATGAAATATTTAAATACAATTTATTATTTTTAAAATATTCTGTTAGCCATGAAAAAGAACACATAACAAATTGAGTGTACAAACAACATTGTAGAGGCAGTTTTTAAACCTCTTAAGGGAATAAAATATTTTATACCATCTGTATGCACATATACCATGATTTGCAAAACAGAATAATATAACTTGTACATGCCAACCCTATGGCATCTTGATTGATTGTTTTATTTTCTGTATCACTCCCTCACTTTGCTCAGGTCTCTATACAAATATTACCTCCCCATAGAGGCCTTCCATTGTCTTCTGATCTATAATATGACCAGTCTTATTCTTCATTTTCTCACCTTATATTTGTTGTATACCACTTATCACTACCAGACACAATGTTACATATTTGTTTGGTTATTGTCTGACTCATCCAAAGTGTAACCTCCATGAGGTGGGGAATTTGTCTTTTGATTCCAATATATCCTCTGCATCAATACAGCACCTGGCATACACTTACTAATACTGTCATTTCTTGTTGAATGAATAATTCAAATGAAAATAATTCTATGTCTATTTAATATTTTATACACCCATATATACATATATAGATATCTTGCCCTACAAAATTTCAGATTATCCTATATCCCTTCTAATTAATATAAATTTGTGAAAATTCAACATTTAAATTTGCTGTAGATTACCAGGTGTTAATTTCATGTCATCTTATAAAAGTTTCAATAAACTCAAAAAGAAGCACCAATCTAAAATGTTTTTTCTAAATCTTCTTTACATTGGCAAGGTCTATACACTTTCTATCAATGTAAATATTTTTGTCAGAATCATGTAGCTTGTAGTCTTATTATTTAATTATGTATATTGTAAAGGTTTTCAGAACTAGAGATGAAACAATTTTCTTTGTAAAATTATGGCATGTCAATCTCCTCAAGAAATTGGACATACTCTATGTCCAGTGCAATTATTTTTTTAAAAACACTGTACCTTCTACAGCAGTGTCTAAATATCAAACCAGAAAAAGGTAACTAACAAAACAATATGCCACCCATGACAGCACGATTTTAATGAAAAGGTTGGTTTACCATTTCATGCGCCTTTCAAAAGCTAGTCAAATGGAATTGCTGCTGAAACAGATGTTTTACTCTTCATTTGGGTGACATGATATGATACACTTGAATTCTCTAGACACCTGAGCTATGACATTAATGACTGTGTTAGCTGCCCATTAACATTAATGTATATATTAATGAATCTCTTTTTTGGTCTTCAGAACTCCAAGAGAGGATGTAGAATAGGTGGAGTATATGATAAGGAGACCTTTCCAAAGACCTAAGTTGCAGATAGCAACTTTAATACATTTCCTATCTTACAAAAACTATATGTTTCACTGTAATTAGTAATAATGCCCTAACATTGCTAGGTTATATTCTTGATGTACTCTTTCCTGTAAGTTTGTTTTAAATTTAACCTTGGTTTATAATATTGAGAGAAATGTACAAATTAGTAATTTATAGTGAAACATAAATTACAAAGCTGTGATGTCTAATGAGTTGCAGCACTTATGCACCACTTGACAAAACTCCCTCCTTTTTTCTCACACTCTGCTCAGGCTGTCACTTAGGATTAGAGGTGAAAATACAATAATGTAGCAGCAAAAATAAGTGTAAACTCATCTTGACAGGCTGTATTGTTCCAGTGAGACACTGGAGACAGAAAAGTCTTACACACATTTTTAGGTTCCGCATGTAAACCAAATTCATCAGCTTAGCCTAAACAGATATATGCACATTAGAAACTAAAGACTAATTTTGTTGCAACCACAGTGTAATACTCTCTAAACCATGAAGGCCGAGCTGCATATTTCTAGCCTACAAGCATTTTCCAGTTCAGTATAGAATCCATTAAAATAGCTCTTCTGTCACTGATGGTCATAACTATGATATCATTCAAAATTAATCAGCAGCAGAATAAAACATTTCAGTGTATGCTTCTGAGGGATAATTTCAAGTGGTTTTCAGGATGTTCAATTGCAAGAATCTTCAGTTTTCAGTTTATATAGCTTTTTAGAACATAATTAATGTATTTTTAAAATATTCATGTGTTAATAACATGAATCTTATAATTTTGATTTTGCTTTATGAGAGCTCAATTAAGTCTTATGTATTACAATATATTTGTGAACCTCAGGCTTTTAAAGCATCTTATTCTTCAGTGCTTCACAAAGAAATATTTATGGTAAATAAAACATTTGCAGACTATTAAAGAAATTTCAGAAAAACATTTTTAAGTAAAGATTATTTCATGGAGAAATGTATTTCAAATCTATTTAGCATAAGAGAGGGAAACTTAGATCTCTGTCTATAAAACTAATAGAAAAATATGGTTCTAAATATCTCTCCTTATGCTGGTTATTACATGCCTTCAGTAATTTACTTATCTTGCAAAACACTGCTCCCATGATGGTAGCAAATGTGTATAAAGATATGATAGCTTTTTAAGTATATGCTGTCATCTCTTGACTGCTCTTCTACATGTTTTTTGCTTCATTTAGAAATATAATGAATTTTTCAATCATAAAAAGTAATTATTAATAAGAGTTTATGAGAAAAGCAAAGTTAGTAAATTTTCTTAAATCTTAATTTAGGTGAGAAATAGATGCACAGATTTGTTTAATAGCCTTTTAAATATCTATCAAAAATGGCATATTTCTCTTATACGATTCTGTCAGAGAACATTGTTACGGTTGTACTTGGGAACAAAATGAGTAGTCACAGTAGGTGTTTTACTATGCATTAAACTAGCTGTCATTTATGAGAGCTGGGAATTTATCTCCCAGAACCATTGTCATCCTCTCAGCACAAGTCTGCACACAGAAAAACGTTTGGCATCACTGAGAATCCTTTTAGGAAAGGAATAGACTTTGTTCAAATCTGAATGAAAGAGGTCTTTTAAAGTCTGATTAGTATGATGCCTCTAATTTCAAGTTGGGAAAAATTTTACATCTCAGTTGTAGAGAAGAGAAACAAGATGCTTTAAGCTTTAATGATATTTTCAAACAAATAATAAAAGAAATAAATATGACATTTGTTCATAACTTTTATAACACACAATCAGTTAATAAGAGCAAATCCAGTCAAATAACCATTGTTGCTCTTATGACACTAAAAAGATGGTTTGAAAAGCTTTCCTTAACAATAAGTATTGCTCGAAAAGTGTATTTGAGCACCGTGAAGAATCAATGTTCCTGAATTAATAGGATGCTAATGTTTTAAGCTGGAGAGAGTATATGAGACAAACATAAATTAATTAAAAGCTTGGTTTGAATTCTGTAAGTATGATCATATTCTTATGTTGAGTTTTTGGCTTATAGGGATCAAGTCTCACTGAAGATTGACTCCGTTTACACATATTTATTTAATTATCAATTTCTACTTCCTATTCCACAAAACAACATATTTGAGGTTGGCATTTCAAGGCACTCACTATATTTTCAGTGATTCAAAGGTTTAAAGAAAAAATTTGTTCAATGAAATATAACATGATTCCTCTAAGATTCAAGGATCTGACTTTTAACCCATAATTTTTAGCTACTTTTTTATTAGTACTATCACAATTTCTATTTCAGTGCAAATTATTTTTATCTAGGTTTTTCTGCTTTATACAACAATTAACATGGCTAAGGTCTCCACATAAGTTATAGTCATTTTTGGTCTAAAAATGGCATGATGATTTCCCAATTGCCTATAAACATATCTTCCTCAGAATGTGTGTCAAAATATTTTGCCCCAAATTTTAAAAAATTTCCAATTCATGTATATAGAAGCACCACTATTGCTTATCACAGAACTGGTTTTACTCTAAACCTCAGCTCCTAATTTGTCAGCTCTTCTGTTTTTTGTTGCATTGCTTCGAAGGTGAAGCATGGCTTGCCTGCTAAGTTTCTGTGAGACCAGATGTAAAATATTTTTTTACATGGGTGACAGAAGAACATAAAGAGAGTAGGAACAGTATATAGACATTATTTTCCATAATTTTATGGTCCCTATAATATCACTGATAATTAAGTTCAGTATGTAGGCTTTAAATTTAGCATCATCACATCTGGTTTTGAGATGGTCTTGGCTGAAGTTTCCTTTTCCATCAAAAATTGTAATATATCAAATTTAAAATAAAAGAGGGAAACCCAAATTAAGGCAGTGGGATTTTTTTCACTATATACAGAAGAAAAAAACTAAAACATACTGGATTTTCTACTGCTCTTGTAACAGATAACCAGAAATTAGTGGCTCAAAACATCTACATTCATGCAGGTCAGAAGGCTTGTAGGTTCAGCCAGGTCAACTGCTCTGGGTTTTATAACGGTCTTGCTGGGCTTGCCTAGTAACAATCTGCTTCCAAGTTCATTCAGATAAATACAGAATATAGTTCCTTTAAGGAAGGGGTAGGACTGACATATTCTTTCTTTGCTTGACTGTCAGCTGGGAGCCATCCGTAGTTCCTAGAGGCCTCTTTTCATCCTTGAATGTGGGCCTGTACATATCACAGTCAGCAATAACATATCAAATTCGTTCCCTACTTGTAATCGCTAAGTTTGTCTTCTGCCACATCTCTCTTATTCTAGCTGATTTAAGAGATCCTTCAAGTATCTGGATTAACCAGTGGATTGGGTTTCTCAAATAATCTGGATAATCTCCCTAGACTAAGGTTTGTAAACTTAACTACCTCTGTAAAGTCTCTTTTGCCATGTAACCTACCCAAACCTTATATTCTAAGGATTAAGGCATGGACATCTTATGGGGAACTATACTACTTACCACACCTGCCAACCACACAAATAAAATAAAACATCTATAGATTAAGCATATAAATATAAAATAAATACTAAAAGCAGTAGCAAAAATAGAATAGATTTTATTTTCCTAATATTAGACCAGGGAAGATCACTATCAGCATGAAAGAACAACTTAGAAATTCTTTTTAAAAAGATTGATATATTGGATGACTATTAAAGTTTTAATTAATGGGCAGTAGATTAAAAAAATATAAAATCAAAAGGCAGATAATATTATGTGAATAACAGAAGCAGGGTTAACAACCTTAGTAACACAAAGCTTAAAATTAATGATAAAAAGCAAAAGTTTGGAAACAGGGAAAATATATGAATAGGCAATTCACATAAGAAATACAAAGACTCAATCAACATAAATTACCCATAATATTTCTAATGCTCAAAAACACACAAAATAAAAAATGAAATATCAAATTTCACCTGTAAATTGAGAGATTTTAAATAAGATATTAATAGTTTACATTTGCAAAAGACTGGGAGTAATGTCCTTCACATGCACAGTTTATGGGGCAGCAACTTGGCAATATCTATCAAAACTGTAGTATGTTTATACATTTTGTAAGTTTTGTACAGAAGTGCACAAACATGTAAAGTAAATTTACATATGTATGCACTAGACATTATTTTAAGCAAGACAAAACTGAGAATAACTAGATACTTCTTGAAAAGTAATTTTATGCCACAATTAAAATAATAAATTGATATTGAAATAGGTCAAATAAATGTTACTGAATTAATGATAGCTAATTACAAAATAGTATAAGTGGAATGATGTTTTCATAAAACATATGAATTTTATGTCAAAAAATTCCATAATGTTACACACCCAAAAACTATTCGCAATGGTTTTCTTTAGGAAGTTGAATTTTAAAATATGGCAAATAGATATTTATACTTTGTATCCCTCATTTTAGTTTGAATGTTTATAATGAACATAAGGTTAAAAATAGCATTCTAAAATATGTTATTTTTACATTTTTTTCATGTATATTAGCTTATACTTGAGGAAAAACTGCTGACATGCTAACTTAATAACACTTTAAAGCATAAACTTTACAGTTTTATTATATGGACATTTTTTACTAATAGCAATTTTGACATGGAAAACAGAAAATATTGAGCTACTGCATTCTTTATTATGTGTAGACAGAATTCCTTATTAACAAATAACATAAGCAGACATATTTGTGTATCTAAACCTTTGCTTATTCTAAAAATAGTTTTTAATACAAATGTTGTCACTTAAAATATCACTTTGTATTTTAAAGGCATTTGGCACATGATGTTTAGCAAAGGGCATTATATCATCACCATATAGTTTCTACCATTAAACAAACATCTCATATTGGTTTAGATCAAAGTACCAAGAATTAACCCATCTACTCAATCTCATTTTAAGACCCAGTAACTACCATTCCAAGTGTACACCAATCTATTACTATATTTCAACACACTATAAAGTCCATGAGTGAGGCAGATTTTTATAAGCATTGTAAGGGATCAACACTTAAATGTTTGATGAAAATTAATTATAATAAATCACAAATCTTGGGGAACTGAGGGGTTTTAAATATCTTTTTAGTTGATTTACAAATATAAGGATTAGGTTCAGATTATAGGGTGTCTAGTCAGATCATATTGTTAATATTTAAATTTCTATACAATTCTTTCTACATTTTTGCTTAGCTTCTATTTGAATACTATGATCACAATGCCTGCCCATAATACAAACAAATATACTTAACAAATGTTTTTGATGAATGGATGTAGATAAACTCAGCACCTTCTCAGACAGCTTATGTTATATTTGGAGAGTATGAAATTTTATAGAAGTTTAAAATATACTGAATTGAAATCTGTCTCCTCACAGCTCTCCCTGTACTAATAAAGAGATCAATGAATGCCATAAGGTCATGAAGAACCACATCAAGATGACATTTAGGAGAAGAAGGTCATAATCAATAAGAGAGATATCTACAACATTCTTTAGTGTTATGTTAAAATATATAAATTTTAAAGAACAGACTATTTAACTTCAGATAAGAGTTCATTAGGATCTCATGAGATTGATTCTCCTACAACTATAAACTCTGGACATAAAAATGAATTACCTAAAGGCACTGGAAAGTGAACAGAAGCAAGCAAAATCTGGTTGGGTGGCTCTGCTTTGTAAAGGAGAGTTATATGAGGTGATGTAAATCCAGAGGGAAAGGGTCTTCCCAGCCCAGAGCAAATTAACTTTTGAAGCCAAAATCAGTCAGGGGGGAAAATACCTTTATTTGGAGGCCACTCTCACTCACTAATTTCTCTCCTGTTCTGGCTGGGAAGGCCTAAAACCTCTCCTGTCCTAGCACACACTGGCCTCTCCACCTGCCACTTGAAAATGCCTATTGATATGGAGATGGAATAAGGCTAGGTGAAAGATACTGGAAATATTGCAGTTTTATCCATATGTGAGTTCCCTTCCACTTTTTAGCTTTTATCCTGGGGTCAGGCAAAGTTGTCATAAGGAAGTAAGCTGCAAGGGGCACCAATGGAAAACCCACAATCTTTTGAATCTGAAGACCCAAAAGACTGAATGGGAAGAAACTTCAGCTGCTAGAAAAAGATGGAATTCTGCAAGAGAAAGAAACAGAAAGGACATTCACAACTCTGTTATAGCTAATCCGTGAACTATGAATGTGTGTGTGCAGACTCAACTCAGCTAATTAAAAAATACATATATATACATATGTATGAACTGAGATTTGAAGTTCCACCCAAGAAACAGATTGTAATTTAAGTTCAACCAAGATAATTCCTTGCCAAACAAAATAACCAATATTAATTGGAAGAAAATAACCTAACCCTACTGTCCACACATCCATAATGCCCAGAATTGAAAAGTGTCCAATAATGAACCAAGAAAATAGAAAACATTCTTAAAAGTTGGGGTGGGAGGGGAACTGAGACTAAATCTGAGATGAAACAGATGCTGGAAATAGCAAAATTTTTAACCCACTGTTTTATTTATCCTTATTAGAGTAGAAGAAAATTTACTTAAAATGAACTGTTAAGAAATATCAGCACAGTAAAAGATATAACTTTCAAAAATGAAATGGAAATTCTAGAACTGAAATATAATATCTGGAATAAAAATTTAAAGAACACTAGAGAAGCTTAAGAAGAGGATAGAAATAATAAATAAATGGGGAAGGGAACTTGAAGGTAGATAATTAGAAGTTATTCAATGTAGAGAACAGAAAGAAGAAAATTAAAAAAGAAATGAACATAGTTACAAAGACTTTTTAGATGATATCAGTCTAAAATATGTAATTTGAGTTTCAAAAATAGAGGAGAGAGAAAATGAGGCAAAGTATAAACACAAATATATAAGGGTAGAGTTTGTTTTTTTTCCAATTTGATAAAAAACCTAAATACTAATTCAAGGAACTTAAACACCAGGCTGAATGAATCAAATAAGTCCATACCAAGGAATGGAAAAGTCAAATCATTTAAAACCAATGATAAAAAGCAAATCTAAAACAGAAAAAAAAGCAAGAAGGAAATTGAGAAACTACACAATATACATAAAGGAACAAATTCTGATTTGATTAATGGCTGCTTTCTCACAAGAATCCATGGAGGACAGAGAAAGTAGCATAAATCTTTTTAAAAACAAAAAGAAAATTCAAGAATGAAAATGAAATGATATTTTCAGATAAAATAAAACAAGAGTCTGTTGTCAGCAAACCTGTACAAGAAATTATAAGTGAATTTCTCTGGCTTAGAAAAAGTATTAAGATAGACACACGGATCTTTAGCAATCAGAGAAATTGGAAATGTTAAATATTGTAGTAAATGCAAGAGACTACTTTTGGACCTTTTTCCTAATTTCTTTCTAATACATATGCCTATTGAATGCAAGAATTCTAACACTAAATTGCAGACCTATAACAACAGGAGATGTGAAACATAAAACATGTATGCACTCATGGATAATGAAGGGAAAGTAGGTAGACCTATATGGTTATAAATTTTCTACTTTTCATATGAAGTAGGACAATATTAAGTAGAACAACACTATAAAATGTTATGGATTTATAGTATAATCTCTAGAGTAATCACTAAAACACTAATGCAGATAAATATAAATAAAAAGCCAATAAAATTTAAAATGAAATTTATTAAATTGTATAACATATTCAAATAATCCATTGAGGGCATTAAAGAAGGAAAATCAAAATAAAGAAACACAGGGGGCAATTAGAAAACAATTTTAAATGGTTTACAAAAATCTAAGTATATCAGTAATGGACTAAAAACCCCAATCAAATGGCCAAAATATGTGAAATGAATAAATAAGCAAGGTTCAACTTTATCTCATCTACAAAAAAAGAAACAATATAAATACAGTTATATTGAAAATAAAGAGGTGGAAGATGCCAATCCCTTCAAAAAAAAAAAGCATAAGAATATTGGAATGGAGGGGGATTCAAGATGGCAGCATGAGAGGTGAGACAGAGAACTCCTCCCAAAATCACATATATTATGAAAATAGAGTTAATATACCTAATCCTAAAAGAGCAACAGGAAAGAGGGCTGCACCAGACTGCATACACATGGAGAACAGAGTAGACCTCATGAAACAGGGTAACATATCAAAGCCTTGATCCGATGGGACCCAACCCCTTCCCCCACCCCAGCTCCTAGGCAGGAGGAAGAGAAATGGAGTAGGGATGAGGGGAAGCCTAGGACTGCTGAACACCGAGCCCTGGAGATCTGTTATGGGAGCACAAACCTACATTGCATGGTGCTCTAGAAATTAGTGGGGTTGGAAAGCTGAGACAGGTGGAATACTTGGGGAAACTGAGATTCCAGCCATTTGCAGAGGACAGGGATCCACATCTAGCTGCTCTGGGACAAAGGAAAGGCAGGCAGTCTGAGAGGCTTCCTGGCAGTGAGACGGTTAGTGAAGGGGTGGGGTTTGCACAGAGCTTGCTGTGAAGGAGAAGGAATAGGTGGACAAGGTTGTCTGGGCATGCTCTGCCCAGCAGGTTGGGAACTTTCAGGAGCTTCAGGTGCTCCATTCCCCTGGCTGGCTACTCAGCTCCAAGGCACCCCAATGTGATAACGTATCCCGCTGCACCTCCCTCCTGGCCTGCAGACAACAGCTGACAAATCATGAGTCCCTGCCCTGGTGTCAGGCCAGCCAGAGGGAGGCCCTGCCTATGGCAGCTACAGATGCAAACTACAGAAGCTTACACCTATGTGCTGGCCCACTGGTTCTCACAGTTGAGACAGGCACTGCACCTGGAAAGCAGGAAACAGCTCTTTCCTCTGCCAAGGCACCAGCACTGCTCCCCTGCAACCCCTGAGATCACTCCAGGGGCTGAGCAGCTCCAGAAACTAGAGTTTCTGGACACTAGAGGGCGACACATACAAATATGAAACATCAAAGGAAACTGGTTCAAACAAAAATCTCACAAACACCAGAAAAAGGACCAAATGAAAGTGAAATCACCAATCTTCCTGAAAGAGAGTTCAAAATAAAAATCGTAAACATGCTCATGGAGGTACAGAAAAGTATTCAAGAACTCAGGGATGAATTAAGGAGGGAGATTCAAATCATTAAGAAATTCCATATCTGAAATGAAACATGCAATGGAGGGATGTAAAAGCATATTAGATGTAGTAGAAGGATGGTAAATGGAATAGAAATTAGACAAGAAGAATACAAACAAGCTGAGGCACAGAGAGAAAAAAAGGATCTCTAAGAATGGAAGAATATTGAGATAACTGTATGACCAATCCAAACAGAACGATATTTGCATTATAGGGGTACCAGAAGAAGAAATGAGAGAAAAAGAGATAGAAAGTGTCATTGAGGAGGTAATTACTGGAAACTTCACAAATCTGGGGAAGGAGACAGTCTCTCAGGCCATGGCAGTGCACAGATATCCCAACACAAGGGACCCAAGGAAGACCAAACCCAGACATATAATAATTAAAATGGCAAAGATCAAGGATAAGGACAGACTTTTAAAAGCAGCTAGGGAGAGAAAAAGATCACATACAAAGGAAAACCCATTAGGTTATCATCAGACTTCTAAACAGAAACCTTACAGGTAAGAAGGGAGTGGCATGATATATTTGATACAATGAAGCAAAAGGAGCTTGAACCAAGAATACTCTACCTGGCAAGGTTTTCATTTAAATTTGAAGGAGGGATTAAAGAATTCCCAAATAAGCAAAAGCTGAGAGAATTTACCATCCACAAATCACCTTTATAGTGCATTTTGGAGGGAATGCTATAGATGGAAGTATTCCTAAGGTTAAATAGCTGTCACCAGGGGAAATAAAACCACAGCAAATAAAACAATTAATTGCTAAGCAGATGCAAAATCAAATCATCTACCCCCAAAGTCACTCAAGGGATAAACAAAGAGTTCAGAATATTATACCAAACATATAAAGAATGGAGGAGGAAGAAAACAGAGGAAAAATAAAAAGAACCTCTAGGTTGTGTTTGTAATAGCATATGAAGTGAGTTAAGTGGTACTGTTAGATAGAAAGGGAATTACCATTGAACGTTTGGTAACCACAAATCTAAAGTCTGCAATGGCAATATATACATACCTATTGATAATCACCCTAAATGTACATGGTCTGAATGCACCAATCAAAAGACATAGAGTCACTGAATAGATGAAAAAACAAGACCCATCTATATGCTGTCTAGAAGAGACTCATTTCAAACCCAAAGACATACACAGACTGAAAGTAAAGGGATGGAAAAGATATTTCATGTAACTAATAGGGAGAAAAAAGCAGGAGTTGCAGTACTTGCATAAGACAAAATAGACTTCAAAACAAAGAAAGTACAAGAGACAAAGAAGGACATTACATAATGATAACAGGGCCAGTTCAACAGGAGGATATAACTATTATAAATATCTATGCACCCAACACAGGATCACCTACATATGTGAAACAAATACTAACAGAAATACAGAGGGAAATAGAATGCAATGCATTCATTTTAGGAGACTTCAACACACGACTCACTCCAAAGGAAAGATCAACCCAGACAGATAATAAGGAGAAAGGCACACTGAACAATGCATTAGAACAGATGAACTTAATGGACATCTACAGAACATTCCATCCAAAAGCAACAGTATACACATTCTTCTCAAGTGCACATGGAACATTTTCAAGAATAGACCATATAGTAGGCCACAAAAAGAGCCTCAGTTAACTGAAAAAGACAGAAATTGTACCAACCAGCTTCTTATACCAGAAAGGTATAAAGCTAGAAATAAACTGTACAAAGAAAAGAAAAAGGCTCACAAACACATGGAGGCTTGACAACATGCTACTAAATAATCAATGGATCAATGACCAAATAAAAACAGAGAGCAAACAATATATGGTGATAAGTGACAACAATGATAAAACACCACAAAATCTAGGGGATGCAGCAAAGGTTGGGCCAAGAGGGAAGTATACTGCAATACAGGCCTACCTCAGGAAAGAAGAATAATCCTAAATGAAAAGTCTAAATGCACAATTAAAAATACTAGAAAAAGAAGAAAAAATGAGGCCCAAAGTCAGTAGAAGGAGGGACATGATAAAAATTAGAGCAGAAATAAATAAAACTGAGAAGAATAAAAGGGAGAAAATAGAAATAGGGTAAAATCAGGGATTGCACTTCCGGAGAATTTTTCAGTTTAATAGTCAAAAAATAAAATGAGGAGACAACGAGGCTAGATTTGCTCTTATCAAAAGTTAATAAACATTCTGGAATAGAACTATGAAACTTGACATTTTAACTCAGAGAGTGCTGGTTGAATTGAGTCTGCCAAATAACAATGTTAGATGGTCCTTTAAGTGACTTCATCAGTACTCCTTGGATGATAAGGAAATATGGCACAGATAATACAAATTGCATTTGGTACAAAACTCAAATTCAGAATGAGCCAGCAAGTGTTCATCTTTTTTCTTTACCTCCACAAATTTGCCTACTTCTCATGTCATAATGTAGAAAAACAATTCTCAAGACAGTGTGTACCACACTTTTAGAAAGAATAGTTCTTTAAATTCTGTTTTATCTTTAAGTATTATATCCTAGGTTGATCACATTTAGCCTGGGAACAGATGAAAGCAATTACATGTTCTGATCCTTAAACATTTTGTGCTTGTAAAATTTAAGAATGTGTGGACTGAGAATAATGAGGGATAATATCACTTTCCTTCTTGCAGTATCTTCTGGGATGTGGCCCACATGTGGAAAAACAAACAAACAGAATAAGCAGTGGAGCTGATAATATCTCTAAGAAGATAAAGCAAGATTTGTTAAAGAAGAGCTATAATGCAGAAAATCTGCTAGCAGAAAATTGAAAGTTGAGTGTAGATACAAACCTGGTGGTTACTGTACCATGTGAAAAGAACACTGGAAAACTGAATGTTGCATGAAGTAGCTAATGCAAAAAAAGAAGAAAATTAAAATAAGCCTTAAGAACTTATGAATGCTTTTATAAACAAAGTTGTAAGCAATGAGAGAACTGCTTGTTAAGACCTGTGGCTTGGTCCCATTTTAACAAGCACTCTGGCAGTTTTGAATGTTCACAGCACTTTATCAGTACTAGTATTGAGTAAAATGGGATTTTTGAGGACTGTATTTACTATTTTCATATATGCAAAGAAATTTCTTTGCTACATGTGTATCTTTCCTGAAGGTTTCAGCCCCAGGAAAGTTCACTATGGATTCAGTGAGATAGAGAAATGACTGTGGAATGTTCTTGGGGTAGAAGGGTTTATATCTAGCGTTATTCCCCAAGCAGTAGGTCGAACATTAGAATCGCATCTCTATTCAACAGTCTGCAGGGCTGTACTCCACCTCTGACTCTGCCTTCACCCAGAGCACTGAGCAGAAATCTTTATATAGTGACTCAGTCAATAATAGCTTACTGCCTATGGGTATGGAAGCAGTTAGCCTAGCAGCAGGCCAATTATATCATAAAGTGATTTAGTGTCAGGTGAGGAACTTGGTCATAGGAACCTCCATTTTCCCCGCACTCCACCCCTCCAGGATTCTTGCCTCACAATCCACATGCCCCTGATCTTCTGCAATGGTATCAATTCACATGCCCTTGATCTTCTGCAATGGTGTCAGTGTGAGAAAACTAGAACATTGTAACCAGATTTCAGAAGAGCAACAGAGGATAACAACAACATGCAGGTAATAACAAAAATTGGGATACAACAAAAATTATGATACAGGTAACAAAAATGTTAATATTCCTCAAGCCTGAGGAGGTTATTTCAGCTGTATTCAAACCAGTTCTACTCAGATGAGTTCATGACTCATGCTTTCTACAGGAAATATCAACCTTCTGTAATGGTCCCTGTGTGAGAAAGCTGGCACCTTGTAACAACAAAAATTATAATAATAGTCATCCGCAAGCACAAGGAGATTAATTGTCACCAAGCAGTGATCCCAGCTGTACTCAAATCAGTCCCAGTTCATGATTCACCCTTTCCACTAGAAGCCAGCAGCAGTACTGATAGGGAGCTCCATGCATCCCAGGGAGTAGCAGTTTTATGCTAAGGTGTGTGCCCAATCCACAAAGACATTAAAGGAGATTAACATTAATGGTGATAAGACACATGTTTTAATGACACCAACATAGGAAAATATTGTTTATCAGGTAGGATGCTTGCAAGAGAGTGGTTCTGTGATAAGACCATGGTAAGAAGGGGGTCCTGTCCAGATCTAGTATACCATAGAATACCCCTCTTCCTGTGGGGGTCACTGAGGGATCTCTGCTACTGAAGGCACATGCACTGGCCATAATGACAAAACAAAACTCCCCAGTGAGATTTTCCTAAATTCTGACCATTTAGGATATACTACCATGATATTTTGGGGCTACTCTGGTGTTACTCCAGAAATACACAGGAGGCCAGCTTCCAGGCCTTGTCCGCAAGGTGCCAGGAGGGCCAGCCATCACTGGTCCTTGTGTCACAATGTCCAAGGCCACATCCACTGAACAGAATCCTTAGGTTATTACAATTGATGCTGGCAGCAAGATATTATTCTGATGGCCAAACCACAGCTTCAACAATTTCTCTTTAGTTTGTACTTGCAGTTGTATAGGGGAGGCAGCAATATGTATTAGCATGTCTATGGGGCTACTAGAGAGGGATCTATGCTACTGTAGTTATGTGCTCCACTTGGCCAGTATAGGCATTTGTGCCATGCCATTCTGTGGGTCCAGTGTCATACCCACCCCGTGATAGGATGGCTGGTGATTTCCTTTATTGGGGCTGTTCTGTGATGGGTTCTTTAGCCAGAAAAGCATGGTACATGGCAACCAATTGTTTCTCTATTAAGGTGTACTGTACCTCTGTTCCTTTCCAGAGTTGTGACCAGAATCCAATTAGGTGGCAGTTCATTCAGGCTACTTCCAGAGATCCCAGCCATAACTGTCTTCAGTCACATGGGCATCCACCTCACAGGACCTTGATGAATCTATCACACTTAAGGCTTGCATGGCCTTGATTGCCCATTTTATGTCAGTAAAAGCAGACACACGTGTGTTCATCCAAGTCCCACCTGACACCCTTTCATACCAAACCATATTCAGTATTTGTGCCAAATGCAGAATGAACATTCTTTACTAGCCTGAAAGACCCCAAAACTACCATAACAGTGCCACAGTTGTAGGGAAAGGGAAGGCCTGGACTTTATCTATGACTGTTTCTGGTATAACTTTAGTCTTACCCAACCAGATGACCCCTAATAATTTGACTGATAAACCAGGTCCCTGAACCTTGGTGCTGTTCACATTGCATCCTTTCTCCTACAGACATTGCAGCAGTTTAGGTGCTGCACCTTCTAGGTCTGAAAGAGAATCATACGTAAGCATATCATCAATATAATAGTACAGCCACACCGCTGGCAGTTTCTCCCATGTAGCCAAGTCCTGGGCTACAAGTCCATGACAGATGGTGGGGCTGTGGAGGTATCCCTGTGGAAGGACAGTGAAAGTCCATTGCCATCCTTCTCACATGAAGACAAACTGTTCCTGACTTTCCTGTGCTATGTCAATGGTAAAGAAGGCATTAGGAAGATCCACAACATAATAATATGTTCTTAGTTCATGCCTGAAAGTATCTATGAGGTCTGAAATAGAGGTATTGGCAGCATGCAAAGGGGAAATGACTTTATTCAATTCTCTGTAATCCACAGTCATATGCCAGGAGCAGTTCAGCTTTTTTACTGGCCACACCAGGTAATTGAAAGGACTATGGGTGGGCTTTATAATGTCTACCTTCTCCTGGAGGGTTTCTCTAATTTCTTTATGTCCTCCAGGAAATTTGTATTGTTTGGTAACAGTCACTCACTGAGGCACAGGCAAAGCTACAGGCAGGTGCTTAGCACATCCCCTCAGAAGTGTGTTCACCACATGTATCCCCAGTATGAACTCACGTGCAATAGTCTGAACCATAGGCCCTGCAGGATATCTATGGGAGAGATACACACAGTATACTCCTTTGGGGGTAGATGCCCTATTCCCAGTGGGATTTGGGCTTGTTTCACTCTAATAACTTTACCCCCATATCTACCTACAACAGTCAGAATCCTGGGAAACAGCTCAGAGTTGCCATAAATTAGTGAATATTCAGCCCCTGTGTCTACCAGAGCCAGGACATGGTATACATTCCCTGGGGACCAATGAATTGATATTTCAGCATTTGGCCTCTAGTCCCCACCCAGTCCCTCAAGATGGGTACCTCAAACATCCCCTTGGTCAAACCATATCTCCTAATCATCTTCCTGTGTAGGTTCAGGGGAGGTGGACTCACTCTCCAGCAAGAAGTTTTGCACATACACAGAATGAAGTTGTGGCTTTGTCTCCAGCCTCTGCTTCTTTGTCCTCAGCAGCCAGAACCACTGTCCCAGTTTCAGTTATTGCCACAGCTCCAGTAAGATTCTATTTGACTTCCTATCCAATTTCTCTTTGCTCCTGCCCATATTAAATCAATGTTTATCTGGGTACTCATGGCCTTCATGGGGCTCTTTCAATTTTTCCTCTGAGTAGTAGACCATATCCCTTCAGTGCTTTCATTGCTTCAGCCACTCTCAAGTGAGCTATCATACAGGTAAACTCACTATGGGCTTCCCTAAGTGAGGGACAAGAATGGCTGTGAGGGTCCCAAAGGGAGTTGTGGGAGCCATTTGAAGCACCACATTTCTCATCCCTGCAATAAAAGGATCCTCATGTGGCCCATAATTCTCTGGACTATAAATGGCATTTTTCATGCCTAACTCCCATAACAACTGTTGGAGCTCAGTATACATCTGGCATCTAGAGGGAGAGGATGGCAAATTATCCTAATTAGGTCATACTGTGTTAAGTGTAGCCATAAGACAATCAAGGAGGAAGTAATTTTCTGGCATCTAAAGTGAATTTTGTTAATTGCTGCCTCAAGATAGAATGAACTGTCAGGGAAGCCAGCTTTCCTATCTCTGATCCAGACATAACAACTCTATCCCCCACTGCATACCAAAGGTGCAGAAGCCAAGCTGATTATAGACTCTGAGGGCTTCTGCCAAAACTGGGAGCCAAAATCCACCAGCTCAGCATGAGCATAAGGGTGGAGCATAGTATACTCCATGACCTGGAGAGGGGTATGCACTTCTTCCAGAGGAACCTTTAGTTGTTGCATCTTTATTTTCTTTACTACAATCAGGCAGGCTTTCAACAGAGGAGTGATCAGTGCCTCTGGTACCACTCCTTCATCCCTCCCTACATCGTCCTCCATTTCTGGGGCTGATACACCCTTCTCAGAACTCCCCCAGGTGCCTCCTCTGCTATACCCTCTACATTTTTTTACAGTGCCTTGCAGCAATGCTAGCTCAGTCTTCAACTGCTCTCTTATCTTCATCTCAATACCTTGCACCTGGCATTCTCATGCTGCCTCTTCCTGTGCTTCTTGCAGGAATACATCCTTTTTCCTTCATGGCCTTTGCCTCCTCCACAGCACCTTGTAGCACCACTGTCTCATTCTGCAAAGAATTTTTACCTCCTCCACAGCACCTTGCAGCTTGCCTTCTCATGCTGCCTCTTCTTGTGCTTTTCACAGGGGTATGTCCTTCTCCTTCATTTTCTTTACCTGTTCCACAGTACCTCGTGGCAATGTCATTTCATTTTTTTAACAAGTCTTTTACTTCTTCCACAGCACCTCACAACTCATGTTCTCATGCTGCCTCCTCATGCTTTGTCCATGGACAGGACTCCTCCTAAATGTATGCCTGCAGGCAGAATTCCCACTCTGTGGAGAAAGTATGCACTCTCATCACTCTCATGCAAAACACAGCAGCCAGCTCCAGCCCTGCTTGTTTCATAATGACATTTTTAAAGCAAACTTATTTTCATTTTCAGACTTTTAGAAGAAAGTATAATTCTTTCTTCTGATAGTGGATTGCATTTATGAGACAATCACTGTTTTCTCTCCAGTATCTCACTTAATCCTCTCAATATGATAGCACGGGTACTATTGTTAGCCCCAACTTACAGGTGGGAAGACGGAGGTTACCTTGTCCAAGGTCACAGAGCCAAAGAGTGACAGGGCTGGAAGAGCCCCCAGGCCATGTGGCCCTGACCTACTCTGCACCCTGCAAAAGGGCCCAGTTGTGGCAGAGCTGGGCGCTGGGCACAGCACACGCTCCCGGACATGCTTGCCTGGGGAAGATGTACACATGGGGTACAGGATGGTGCATTTACTCAACTAAAGAGGTCAGCATGCAAAACTCAGCTTGAACATATAAATTGACTTGAAAACCGGTGCAGACTGCCATTTCCCCAGGAAAACCGAGACACCATGAAGGTTGTGTTTTCAACAGGATTGGCAAGTTTTGTGGGAAATTAGGCACATAATGACGAAAGATATTCTGGTCTGAGTTTCCACTTGACAAGTCAGCTGCTGATGCAAAAACACGGCCCAGAGAAGTTCTCGCTTGAGAATCCTTGCATTTTTGCCTACGTAGAACTAGTTCCCACCGCGGCTTGCATGGCCATTATCTTGACTGTGCGCAGAGTCACATCCTGCAGCTAAGAAGGTGGCAGTCCAAAGGTACCAGAAAACGCTGGGGCAGCTCTGACCTCCCCAAAATTGACAACTCTCTCTGATTGCTCCATTCGCGCCACAGCTAAGACAAGCACTGCCTAGAGACAGAGAACTCCGGTGTGAGAAAGAGCTTTTATAAATTACCAGGGCAAAAACATCCCAACCACCAAATGAGCAAAGGACTGAGACAAGTGATCCCAAAAGAAGAGAGGCAGTGAAGTCGGGGGGAAACGTTCAATGTCTGGGTAGCAAAATGGAATGAAATGCCAGCTATCGGGTTGCTATCAGGTTGGCAAAGTCAAAGACAGGCCCTGCGCAGGGTTAGTAAAGGTGGAAATACATGTCTTGGGCCCTGACGGTGGGAAAATAAACCGATCAGCTTTTCTGGAGGGCAATGCAGCAATTGGTAAATGCACACACCTCTGACTCACAGGTTGAGACTCAATTCTCACCAAGCAATGAAGTGAAAAGGTTAGTTTTGCATTTTATAAAAGTTATTCTGGTAACAAACACAAGGTGAGGAGATGTGGGGAGAGGAGGAATGAAGTAGAATGGGTAACCTGGAAAAAACTGAAGAGAAAAACACCAGTTCACAGTCTATAGCAATATCCAGGTGAGATGGAATCACAGTCCAAATATGAGAATGACAGTAGGAAGGGAAAGAAGGGGACACATATAAGAGATTATTAGCAGCTAAAATGGAAGGGATTAAACTGTAATATCACTAGTATAATCAATTGTGGAATATTTCTTTAGAATTACTCTGCAATCTAAGTACAAAGCAGCACAGGCAGATGGTTGAATTGATCTAGGGCTAGGATTTTGTAAGGTAGTAGATATAACCAATAAGCTAGTAAGCAATACAAGGGCCCTGGTAAGAAGGTAAATGACTTACTTGAAAGTAAATCTTAAATTTGCATATATGGTCACTCACCTATTTCAGGATATCTGTGCTGTTTCTACTTTTGAAGAGGGAAGGTTTTTGGGTGATAGAACTAGTCTGCATTCTAATCATGATGGTGGTTACAAATAACTGTGTGTCTATTAAAACTCATACATGTGTATGCCAAAAACAGTGAATTGTATTATCTGTAAGCTTAATTTATTTATTTATAATTCAGCAAGAAGGTGTTGAGCAGATAATTTAAATACAAAATAAAAACTTGGAGGTAAACTTATAATTTATATATTAGCAAATATTCAATAATAAATTTAAAATTTCCATCATTCAAATGACCATTTTTTCAGCTTTTATTCATTTGTATATCATAGCAAATAGATGCAACTTTTTCATGTATGTGACCTTGTACCTGTAACTCCAGCTGATCCAGATCTTTAGTTCATTCACATCATTGTCTCATGCTATGTCTTAGATTATGGATCTGCAAACCCTCCAGCAGCACGTATAGTTGAGGACTCTCTTCCTAGAAATACAGGGTTTTGAAGCAGCAGAAGTAGCAATCCTGAATTTGCAATGGTAAATCATAGTCAATCTAAATGTAAAGGGTTTAATGAGATTTGAGAAATAAGCATAGTTCCCAAATAAATTTAATGTATCTAGTCTAATTTTTTCAGCTAGTTATTTTGTAAAACTGGAGATGGATCTGTAGAGTACTTATTATGCCATTAGTGATCTGAAAGTACATTTGACCCTTTGGTATGTTGGGTCATTCAGTGTCAGTGTGGCAGTCTCTTTACTACTCTACTGAATAGTATCTGAAACATTGAACTGTGTAGTATTATATATTGCTCTAGCCTGCAAGAGAATTTCAGTGCCTCTATGTCAAATATTTTTAACCAATTTTATGTCGAACTTGCCCAAGTAACCATTGATAAGATAGAACTGACATAAAAAGGGTTGTTTTGTGGGAGAATGTGACTAACATCAATTTAGAACCTCTTCCTTACAATTATCCAAGCTGGAATGGCATACTGTAACTTGATTTTTAACAGATGTTAAACAAATTATGTTCTATACAGATTAAATTAAATGTTCAAATTAAATAAGGTATATTTGTTTATCTGTATGCTTACATCTCTGTGTTTTGAAATAAATTATTTTTTTTCCTGTAGAGTACACAGTTCCATCTTCTCCTGGGTCTCTCATTTTCCAATCAACATCACTGGGGAAATAGCAGAAAGAAAGAAAAGAGAGATTCAGCATGCTTACAAATTTTAAATTATAATGTCATATAGATAATTGGCTTTATCCTGAGCCACAGCCCCCAACTCAACCTTGGTCAGAGGAGTAGAGGGACCAGTGCAGATTTATTATAAAGCATGTCAGGCAATTTATTCTCCAACTCCCTTTCTTAGTAATTCTATATAAGAATTTTTTCATTTAATTTTTATCAGTATTGGAAAAATAAGAATCAGGCCATTTGAAATGACTATTGTTGATGTATAGAGATTTCTGTAGTTTTTATTTTGTTTATTCTAATAAAATAATATTAATACATTAAGAAAGTGAGTATAGTTTTTATATATTTAAACCCATGTCAATATTTCTTAAATGTTATCTATTACATGCTAAACTTTCACTAGATTTTTAAAGTAATTAAAGCTTAATTTCAACATTTACATTTAAAATGAAAAAAGAGAGATCATAATGGGAAGGGAAGTTGCCTATTTTTCTAGGTAAGCAAGAAAACAAAAACAAAAAAAGTCACCACTGAAACAAATTTGAAAAAAAATTCTGTAAGGAACTGAAAATCTTGCAAAATGTTATGACTTAATGGAAAGCTGAGGTTAAGAAATTCCTGTGGATGAGTCCAACTACTAGGAAGCTAGGTAACTGTAGTTATGAAATATGTCTAATTTGAAGATTGGTCAGAACATTCAGATCAACAGATTTCTATTGGTTACAGCCAGAAAATTTTGTCCCAACTAAAAACAGCCTACAACTGGAATATTGGATTAATTTTCCCTTGGTGGGTTCTAGCTAAGGAAAACCTTAAAAGTCAAAGGATTGTGAGAAATACTTTGCAGAATCAAAGAGAGTTAAACATTAATATACTCCTCAGTCTCACTACTACTTGGAAAATACAAGTAATCTGCTTAAACAAAGCAAATCCCAAAGGCTGTTAATAAGAAAGAGTAGAATGCATTCCAAAATACTTGAGCTTCAGCCAAATACTATACCTAGGGTCCCATTAAAAAACAAACAAACAAACCTGAATTTATAAGCCTGGATAAGTCTGTGTTTTCATGGATTATTTTTTACTAAATTTTGCTTCTGGCCTTAGATCAATGTAACAGGATTCTCCAAGTCACTAAGCCAAAACATCCTAGACACATATTACATACTGAGAAAATGACACTGCCAAATTTAAAAATCAGGTTAAAAGCAGATTTCTGATATCCTTCACTGCAGCTACAAAGAAGCCAGTACAGTTATTGTAAAGCAAGCAGCTTAAACTATGCACTAAATGAATTTAAAATGATTTAACTTGAGAGCCAAATGCTTCAGCAATATCCATAAATAAATGTTACCATTTGTGGTAAAATATTTGCAAAATTAAGATTTTTCCAATTCTGATAGCAATTGATTTGAAGATGAGGATTAATGTATAAAATAATTCAGAAAAGAGTTGATTTAAGGGACAGGAGAAGGAGTGATGATGAGCTATATTGACTAATATATCTAGTGACAATAAGCAGCATTTTCCCAGGGCAGCATGAGGAGTACAGGCCCTAGTCTCCAAGTCTGTGTTTAACAGAATTGGAAAATCTTAATTTAGTACACTGGGAAAATTTCATTATATCAGCTCCCAAAGGTTTTATGACCAAAACACCTTGGATGATTTGGTTTAAAATTAAGAATTTGATATTCAAAGCATCCTAGGTATATTAACATAAACTTGAATGTTAGAGTGGAGATAGCTCATACAACCTGATTTACCTTTTTATTTTAGAAACATACAGAAATGACTTCTAAGTGTCATGCCTTTTGCAAAAATAAGTAATCCCCAAACTCTTGAAAAGTTGACTTGGGGAGTAAAAATATCAAGGTCATTTCTTGTCTCTCCCAAGTATCTTAAAAATAAATGAGCACTTCCCCTTAAGTTTTAAGGCATCTTCCTCTAAACTGGTAATATGTAACAACTGTTTCAAATGTAAGAGAAGTACAGTGCACATAATTTATAATCTGTCACTTTAAAATAAATAATCCTCATAAAAAAGTCATTGTTTTAGTCAATTCAGGCTCCCATAATAAAATGCCATCAACTAGGTATTTTAAACAGAAGAAATTTATTTCTGCCAGTTCTAGGGGCTGGAGGGCCCAAGATCAAATTGCTTGCCGACTTAGTTCCTAATGAGAGCTTTCTGCCTTACAGATGGCCACCTTCTCATTATGCCTTCAGAATGGCCTTTTTTCAATGCATACAGGCAGGAAGAAAGGCAGAGATCTCTCTCCCTCCTCTTACAAGGCCATTAATTCATATTGAGAAGCCTAGCCTTGATGCCGGGGTTCACGAAGCCGAGGAATGAGCTTCACAAACACTCAAGTTAGGAGAGCAAGGTACAGGCTTTTATTTAGAGATAAAGTGAGAGGACAGAGCTCCCGGCTCATACCAGGAGGGGACAAGAGAGTCCGTGGTTGGCTCATTGTCTAGGGGTTTTATGCATGGTTGAGGATTTTCAGGAATGAGGGTAAAGGGTTAGGGTTGCAGACTTGTAAGACTGCCTGCCCTGCCCCCAAGGTGGGCTGGGTTGTTGTCTGTTTGCTTGGGTTGTTTATAGTTGAGATTGCTTACCAAAGTAGTCTTTTGCCTAGGTTGCAGATTACTTGATTACGATTAGAGAAGGGAAAATAGCACATAGTTACAATTAAAATAAACTGGGCCTTTTAGCAGGATAAGGTAAATTTTACATTGTCATGATGTAATTGATAAAATAAAGTGATGGTTTATGCTGAGATACTTTTCTTTATCTACAGAACACTCAAACATTCCAGGCCAAGTTGCTCCTGGCCTTTTGAGCTTTAAGCAATTTCACTGAAGAATGTCTATATTCCTAGTCATGTATACAAATCTTTACCCTAGAGAATTAGTGTGACTCTGACTTTGCATAATGCTTAACACAGAGTTTTGATAGGGACTTCTTTGCATATTGTTACATTGTTTGGACTGTAATTATCTTGCTCTGCTTTTTCTCCGGAGGCACTCACTCTACTCTGCCTAATCCCATGGTCCCTCACACAGCCTGATGATCTAATCTAACCCTAATTGGGTTCCTAAAGCCCCATCTCCGAATAGGATCACATTGTGGGTTAGGGTTTCAACATATGAATTTGGGGGGGAACAAAAGTTTCAGCCCATAACAGTCATTTTTAAGATAGCCTAATTCATCTCACTCTCTCTCTGAAATGTAACTATTTCTAAAAATTCAGTGATAGACAAATGCATTTATATTGATTTTCCTTGTACCAATGAACTGATGCATATTTGATTGTAAGTAAAATATTATACTTTTCTTCATTTATAACTTAGTTTTAATTTTTTTTGGTTTGCATTCCCTTAAATATATAGCTCTTTGGTTTTTTTTTTTGTTTGTTTGTTTTTTTTGAGAGGGCATCTCTCATATTTATTGATCAAATGGTTGTTAACAACAATAAAATTCAGTAGAGGGGGGTCAATGCTCAATGTACAATCATTAATCCATCTCAAGCCTAATTCTCGTCAGTCTCCAATCTTCTGAAGCATAACGAACAAGTTCTTACATGGTGAACGAATTCTTACAGAGTGAATAAATTCTTACATGGTGAACAGTACGAGGACATTCATCACAGAAACTTTCGGTTTTGATCATGCAATATGACCTATAAACCATCAGGTCAAATATGAATATTCATTTGATTTTTGTACTTGATTTATATGTTGATCCCACATTTCTCCTATTATTATTATTATTTTTATTTTTAATAAAATGCTGAAGTGGTAGGTAGATGCAAGATAAAGGTAGAAAACATAGTTTAGTGCTGTAAGAAGGCAAATATAGATGATCAGATGATCAGGTGTGTGCCTATGGACTAAGTATTAATCCAGGCTAGACAAGGGCAGCAAGACATCCACGGATGCAGAAGATTTCTCTCAAAGCAGGGGGGGTGAGGTTCTGAGCCTCACCTCTGTTGATCCCCAAATTCTCACCTGATGGCCCCCCTGCGACTGTGCCTGTCTTAGGTTGTTCCTCCCTTGAGGAATCTTACCCGTCTCTGGCTAACCAGTCATCTTCCGGGGCCATACAGGGAAATGTAAAGTTGGTAAGTGAGAGAGAAGCCATATTGTTTGCAAAGGTTAGCTTTTTACTTCTTTGCAGATTTATGCCCTGTGGCTTCTATGCCCAGCACTTGTCTCGAGGTATCTTTACCACCTGGAGGAATTATGATACTCGGTAAATTCGATATGAGGCACGAATTCTATTTAAGGTTTGTAATTAGGAAGGAAGAAGAAAAGCTATAGATGTAGCATATGAAGGAAACTTGGGAGGATTGATTATTTCTTTGACATATCTTCTTGTATAGTACCTTAATTATGTATAGGTTTTAAACTACTAACTAATTTGCACACACATATTAACATAATAGGAATACGGTGACATAAACAAAGCAAATCTATAATTACCAGCCATCTCCAGTGAAGCCAAGAAAACCATTTAGGCACCCTAGGCATTTGTGAAAATTTATCTATGATATGATGGATATTGTCCAACTGTACTTGAACCATCAGACAAATTAAAGCAGCCCATTTCTGGGATCTGTTCACATCCCATATGTTCTTTTAACCATAGATAGTCTATAGTCATGAGATTTTGGGGTGCTACAACTTGCACCCCTCCCAACTCCTGGTTGAGTTCCAACAGTACAGATCCGGTCAAATTCGTTGTCTCACTGTATGCACATGCCAGCCTAGACATCTCCCTCCTCCTTCGTATGGCAAGTCCAGGAGATGGTGGGCTGGATGCAGCCACAACCGCAGCATCGTCCGGATCCCTGTGGAGGCTTTTTGATGATCATCCCCCGGCACGAGTCCTCCAGAGAGTGCTGATGCCGGAAGCTCCTCCTCATATCGTATCTTAGTTCATTTTCTGGGTATCCAAGCTAGGCCTTGATCTTCTGCATAGAAACAAACAGACCCTTTGCCCACACTTTGACATGCCCTCTATACCACTGTGCAGAACTCATTGGAGGTCAGCACACAGTAACTGCTTTTTTTTTTTTTTTTTAATTAAGAGAAAGGAATATTATCAGAAAAGAGTACCTCCATAGCTGATCATCTGACACCCTTTAAGTGATCAACATTAAGGATATTTAAAGCATGCGTTGATCTTTGATTTACCAACAGTTTTATCCTGTTAAGGAGTAATCCCCCTTTTCTTTCTTTCTTTCTTTTTTTTTTAAATTTTTAATCTACACTTACCTGAAGAATACTATGTTTACTATGCTCTCCCCTATATCAGGTCCCCCCTAACAACCACATTACGGTTACTGTCCATCAGCTTAGCAAAATGTGGTAGAGTCACTACTTGTCCTCTCTGTGTTGTGCAGCCCACCCTCCCCTTTCTCCCTCCCCCCCATGCATGCTAATCTTAATACCCCCCTTCTTCTTCCCCCCCCTTATCCCTCCCTGCCCACCCATCCTCCCCAGTTCCTTTCCCTTTGGTACCTGTTAGTCCATTTTTGGGTTCTGTAATTCTGCTGCTGTTTTGTTCCTTCAGTTTTTCCTTTGTTCCTATACTCCTCAGATGAGTGAAATCATTTGGTATTTCTCTTTCTCCGCTTGGCTTATTTCACTGAGCATAATACTCTCCAGCTCCATCCATGTTGCTGCAAATGGTTGGATTTTTCCACTTCTTATGGCTGAGTAGTATTCCATTGTGTATATGTACCACATCTTCTTTATCCATTCATCTACAGATGGACATTTAGGTTGCTTCCAATTCTTGGCTATTGCAAATAGTGCTGCGATAAACATAGGAGTGCATCTGTCTTTCTCAAACTTGATTGCTGCGTTCTTAGGGTAAATTCCTAGGAGTGGAATTCCTGGGTCAAATGGTAGGTCTGTTTTGAGCATTTTGATGCACCTCCATACTGCTTTCCACAATGGTTGAACTAATTTACATTCCCACCAGCAGTGTAGGAGGGTTCCCCTTTCTCCACAGCCTCGCCAACATTTGTTGTTGTTTGTCTTTTGGATGGCAGCTATCCTTACTGGTGTGAGGTGATACCTCATTGTAGTTTTAATTTGCATTTCTCTGATAATTAGCGATGTGGAGCATCTTTTCATGTGTCTCTTGGCCATCTGTATTTCTTTTTTGGAGAACTGTCTGTTCAGTTCCTCTGCCCATTTTTTAATTGGGTTATTTGTTTTTTGTTTGTTGAGGCGTGTGAGCTCTTTATATATTCTGGACGTCAAGCCTTTATCAGATCTGTCATTTTCAAATATATTCTCCCATACTGTAGGGTTCCTTTTTGTTCTATTGATGGTGTCTTTCGCTGTACAGAAGCTTTTCAGCTTAATGTAGTCCCACTTGCTCATTTTTGCTGTTGTTTTCCTTGCCCGGGGAGATATGTTCAAGAAGAGATCACTCATGTTTATATCTAAGAGGTTTTTGCCTATGTTTTTTTCCAAGAGTTTAATGGTTTCGTGACTTACATTCAGGTCTTTGATCCATTTTGAGTTTACCTTTGTATATGGGGTTAGACAATGGTCCAGTTTCATTCTCCTACATGTAGCTGTCCAGTTTTGCCAGCACCATCTGTTGAAGAGACTGTCATTTTGCCATTGTATGTCCATGGCTCCTTTATCAAATATTAATTGACCATATATGTTTGGGTTAATTTCTGGGGTCTCTAATCTGTTCCACTGGTCTGTGGATCTGTTCTTGTGCCAGTACCAAATTGTCTTGATTACTATGGCTTTGTAGTAGAGCTTGAAGTTGGGGAGTGAGATCCCCCCTACTTTATTCTTCTTTTTCAGGATTGCTTTGGCTATTCGGGGTCTTTGGTGTTTCCATATGAATTTTTGAATTATTTGTTCCAATTCATTGAAGAATGTTGCTGGTAATTTGAGAGGGATTGCATCAAATTTGTATATTGCTTTCGGCAGGATGGCCATTTTGACGATATTAATTCTTCCTAGCCATGAGCATGGGATGAGTTTCCATTTATTAGTGTCCCCTTTAATTTCTCTTAAGAGTGACTTGTAGTTTTCAGAGTAAAAGTCTTTCACTTCCTTGGTTAGGTTTATTCCTAGGTATTTTATTCTTTTTGATGCAATGGTGAATGGAATTGTTTTCCTGATTTCTCTTTCTATTGATTCGTTGTTAGTGTATAGGAAAGCTACAGATTTCTGTGTGTTGATTTTGTATCCTGCAACTTTGCTGTATTCCGATATCAGTTCTAGTAGTTTTGGAGTGGAGTCTTTAGGGTTTTTTATGTACAGTATCATATCATCTGCAAATAGTGACAGTTTAACTTCTTCTTTACCAATCTGGATTCCTTGTATTTCTTTGTTTTGTCTGATTGCCGTGGCTAGGACCTCCAGTACTATGTTAAATAACAGTGGGGAGAGTGGGCATCCCTGTCTGGTTCCCGATCTCAGTGGAAATGCTTTCAGCTTCTCGCTGTTCAGTATAATGCTGGCTGTGGGTTTATCATATATGGCCTTTATTATGTTGAGGTACTTGCCCTCTATTCCCATTTTGCTGAGAGTTTTTATCATGAATGGATGTTGAATTTTGTCAAATGCTTTTTCAGCATCTATGGAGATGATCATGTGGTTTTTGTCTTTCTTTTTGTTGATGTGGTGGATGATGTTGATGGATTTTCGAATGTTGTACCATCCTTGCATCCCTGGGATGAACCCCACTTGGTCATGGTGTATGATCCTTTTGATATACTGTTGAATTCTGTTTGCTAATATTTTGTTGAGTATTTTTGCATCTACATTCATCAGGGATATTGGTCTGTAATTTTCTTTTTTGGTGGGGTCTTTTCCTGGTTTTGGTATTAGGGTGATGTTGGCTTCATAGAATGAGTTTGGGAGTATTCCCTCTTCTTCTATTTTGTGGAACACTTTAAGGAGAATGGGTATTATGTCTTCTCTGTGTGTCTGATAAAATTCCGAGGTAAATCCGTCCGGCCCCGGGGTTTTGTTCTTGGGTAGTTTTTTGATTACTGTTTCAATTTCTTTGCTTGTAATTGGTTTGTTTAACTTTTGTGTTTCTTCCTTGGTCAGTCTTGGGAGGTTGTATTTTTCTAGGAAGTTGTCCATTTCTTCTAGGTTTTCCAGCTTGTTGGCATATAGGTTTTCATAGTAGTCTTTAATAATTCTTTGTATTTCTGTGGAGTCTGTCGTGATTTTTCCATTCTCATTTCTGATTATGTTGATTTGTGTTGACTCTCTTTTTCTCTTAATAAGTTGGGCTAGAGGCTTATCTATTTTGTTTATTTTCTCAAAGAACCAGCTCTTGGTTTCGCTGATTTTTGCTATTGTTTTATTCTTCTCAATTTTGTTTATTTCTTCTCTGATCTTTATTATGTCCCTCCTTCTGCTGACTTTAGGCCTCATTTGTTCTTCTTTTTCCAGTTTTAATAATTGTGATGTTAGACTATTCATTTGGGATTGTTCTTCCTTCTTCAAGTGTGCCTGGATTGCTATATACTTTCCTCTTAAGACTGCTTTCGCTGCATCCCACAGAAGTTGGGGCTTAGTGTTGTTGTTGTCATTTGTTTCTATATATTCCTTGATCTCTATTTTGATTTGTTCATTGATCCATTGATTATTTAGTAGCATGTTGTTAAGCCTCCATGTGTTTGTGAGCCTTTTTGTTTTCTTTGTAGAATTTATTTCTACTTTCATACCTTTGTGGTCTGAAAAATTGGTTGGTAGAATTTCAATATTGTGGAATTTACTGAGGCTCTTTTTGTGAGCTAGTATGTGGTCTATTCTGGAGAATGTTCCATGTGCACTTGAGAAGAATGTATATCCTGTTGCTTTTGGATGTAAAGTTCTATAGATGCCTATTAGGTCCATCTGTTCTAGTGTGTTGTTCAGTGCCTGTGTGTCTTTACTTATTTTCTGCCCGGTGGATCTATCCTTTGGGGTGAGTGGTGTGTTGAAGTCTCCTACAATGAATGCATTGCAGTCTATTTCCCTCTTTAGTTCTGTTAGTATTTGCTTCACATATGCTGGTGCTCCTGTATTGGGTGCATATATATTTAGAATGGTTATATCCTCTTGTTGGACTAAGCCCTTTATCATTATGTAGTGGCCTTCTTTATCTCTTGTTACTTTCTTTGTTTTGAAGTCTATTTTGTCTGATATTAGTACTGCAACCCCTGCTTTCTTCTCACTGTTGTTTGCCTGAAATATGTTTTTCCATCCCTTGACTTTTAGTCTATGCTTATCTTTGGGTTTAAGGTGAGTTTCTTGTAAGCAGCATATAGATGGGTCTTGCTTTTTTATCCATTCTATTACTCTATGTCTTTTGATTGGTGCATTAAGTCCATTTACATTTAGGGTGACTATTGAAAGATATGTACTTATTGCCATTGCAGGCTTTAGATTCGTGGTTACCAAAGGTTCAAGGTTAGCTTCTTTAGTATCTTACTGCCTAACTTAGCTCGCTTATTGAGCTGTTATATACACTGTCTGGAGAGTCTTTTCTTCTCTCCCTTCTTATTCCTCCTCCTCCCTTCTTCATATGTTGTGTGTTTTGTTCTGTGCTCTTTTTAGGGGTGCTCCCATCTAGAGCAGTCCCTGTAGGATGCCCTGTAGAGGTGGTTTGTGGGAAGCAAATTCCCTCAGCTTTTGCTTGTCTGGGAATTGTTTGATCCCACCATCATATTTAAATGATAGTCGTGCTGGATACAGTATCCTTGGTTCAAGGCCCTTCTGTTTCATTGCATTAAGTATATCATGCCATTCTCTTCTGGCCTGTAGGGTTTCTGTTGAGAAGTCTGATGTTAGCCTGATTGGTTTTCCTTTATAGGTGACCTTTTTCTCTCTAGCTGCCTTTAAAACTCTTTCCTTGTCCTTGATCCTTGCCATTTTAATTATTATGTGTCTTGGTGTTGTCCTCCTTGGATCCTTTCTGTTGGGGGTTCTGTATAATTCCATGGTCTGTTCGATTATTTCCTCCCCCAGTTTGGGGAAGTTTTCAGCAATTATTTCTTCAAAGACACTTTCTATCCCTTTTCCTCTTTCTTCCTCTTCTGGTATCCCTATAATACGAATGTTTTTCCTTTTGTATTGGTCACATATTTCTCTTAGTGTTGTTTCATTCCTGGAGATCCTTTTATCTCTCTCTATGTCAGCTTCTATACGTTCCTGTTCTCTGGCTTCTATTCCTTCAATGGCCTCTTGCATCTTATCCATTCTGCTTATAAATCCTTCCAGGGATTGTTTCACTTCTGTGATCTCTTTCCTGACATCTGTGATCTCCTTCCGGACTTCATCCCACTGCTCTTGCATTTTTCTCTGCATCTCATCCCATTGCTCTTGCATTTTTTTCTGCATCTCTGTCAGCATGTTCATGATTTTTATTTTGAATTCTTTTTCAGGAAGACTAGTTAGGTCTGTCTCCTTCTCAGGTGTTGTCTCTGTGATCTTTGTCTGCCTGTAGTTTTGCCTTTTCATGGTGATAGAGATAGTTTGCAGAGCTGGTACAAGTGACCGCTGGAAGAGCTTCCCTTCTTGTTGGTTTGTAGCCTTTTCCTGGGAGAATAGCGACCTCTAGTGGCTTGTGCTGGGCAGCTGTGCGCAGACAGGGCTTCTGCTTCCTGCCCAGTTGCTTTGGGGTTTATCTCCGCTGTTGCTGTGGGCTTGGCCTGGCTGGGGCTGTTCCTCCAAAATGGTGGAGCCCCGTTGGAGGGGGAGCAGCCAGGAGACTATTTATCTCCGTAAGGGGCCTCTGTGCTCCCTGCTGCCCAGGGGGTTAGAGTGCCCAGAGATCCCCAGATTCCCTGCTTCTGGTCTAAGTGACCTGTCCTGCCCCTTTAAGATTTCCAAAAAGCACTCTCCAAACCAAAACAACAGCAGCAACAATGAGAGAGGGAACAGAAACAAAGAGAAAAAAAAAAGGAAAAAAAACGAAAAAACAAGCGATTTTTTTTTTTTTTTTTTTTGTCCTCAGGTGCCGGTCCCAGGCACCCGCTCACTGTTCCTGCTGCCCTGTCTCCCTAGCACCAGGGTCCCTGTCCTTTCAAGGCTTCCAAAAAGCACCCACCCACCGGTCCCGCAGGGAAGGAACGCTCAATATTCTTTGTCCTCAGGCACTGGTCCCACGCACCCGCTCACCAGTCCCGCCGCCCTGCCTCCCTAGCACCGGGGTCCCTGTCCCTTCAAGGCTTCCAAAAAGCACTCGGCAAAAAGAGAGAAAAAAAAGGGGAAAAACGCGCGATTTCTTCCGTCCTCAGGTGCTGGTCTCAGGCACCCACCCACCGGTCCCACAGGGAAAAATGCGGGATATTCTTTGTCCTCAGGTGCCGGTCCCAGGCACCCGCTCACCAGTCCCGCCGCCCTGCCTCCCTAGCACCGGGGTCCCTGTCCCTTTTAGGCTTCCAAAAAGCACTTGCAGAAAAGAGAAAAAAAAAAGGGGAAAAACGCGCGATTTCCTCTGTCTCAAGTGCCGGTCTCAGGCACCCGCCCACCGGTCCCGCAGGGAAAAACGGGGGATATTCTTTGTCCTCAGGCGCCGGTCCCAGCCACCCGCTCACCAGTCCCGCCACCGTGCCTCCCTAGCACTGGGGTCCCCGTCCCTTCAAGGCTTCCAAAAAGCGCTCGCCAAAAAGAGAAAAAAAAAAAAAAGGGGAAAAACGCGCGACCTCCTCCGTCCTCAGGCACCAGTCTCAGGCACCTGCCCCCAGGTCTCGCAGGGAGAAACGCGGGATATTCTTTGTCCTCCGGTGCCGTTCCCAGGCACCTCCTCACCGGTCCCGCCACCCTGCCTCCCCAGCACCGGGGCCCGTCCCTCTAAGGCTTCCAAAAAGCGCTCGCCAAAAAAAAAAAAAAAAAAACCGCTCCAGTTTCTCTCCACCCGCCGGGAGCCGGGGGGAGGGGCGCTCGGGTCCCGCCGGGCTCGGGCTTGTATCTTACCCCCTTCACAAGGCGCTGGGTTCTTGCAGGTGTGGATGTGGTCTGGATGTTGTCCTGTGTCCTGTGGTCTCTATTTTAGGAAGATTTTTCTTTGTTATATTTTCATAGCTCTATGTGTTTTTGGGAGGAGATTTCCACTGCTCTACTCACGCCGCCATCTTGGCTCCAATCAGCTCTTTGGTTTTATAATGTTCCCTATATCACTTAATATGGTCTCCATACTATAGACAGATCAAGAAACTTTAGTAAAGACCTTTGTGGTAGCACACCAAAATGATAGGCTACTATTTTTTTAAGAAACATCCCTATGAAAAGAAAAATGCCTGGGGTTATACACCACCCCTGTCCTTGTGTATCCAGAAGTGGTATAGCAATTTCTCTGTATGCTGTGAAGTCAGGCTGGCCTATATTTGAATCTCAAATCCTCCTCTTATAAGCTGTATGTTATCAGACAACTTACTTAACTTTTCAATTTGGTTCCTTTATCTGTAAAACTGAAATGATAACAACATTGCTTACACTGTGTGTGTATGTGTGTGTCATGTGTGTATTAACTCAAAGGGCATATACTGCACTTAACAAAATGTTTGCTTAGAAATAGAAAAATGACTTCTCTCTTTCTGTATATATATATATATATATAGTATAAGGGGACATTCATTGCTCTGTGCTTTTAAGTGGGCTATGAAAATAGACATCTGCAACTTTTACAGTAAGAACACTTGAATAGATAACAGGTGTGTGTGTGTATGTGTGACATTCTTCATATATTTTCTTTGGGTACTTCAAATAATGAAGCTAACCTCTGGTTTCTCTCTAAATTATTTGAGAAATCATTGATGAAATTGTGACACTAATTATGACACTTCACTTTTACTAGAGCATAGAACAAAGAATTGTATCTGAAAAGATTTTGAGTCTAGCACTTTTCTCATATTGTACTGGTGACCTAATGATTTTAGTAAATACTTTAAAAGTATATTAAATAATCCATAAGAAACAGGGACTCACCAGTCCCTTTTAGAATGTATGGAAGAGCTTCAATAGCAATTTAAAAGAAAAAAATCACTTTGCTGAAATTAAAACAGAAATATAAAGTAAATGACTTTCATTCTGAATCAACTTAAATAAAATAAAGCAACCAACTTGAATAAAATCTAATAATCTGTTCCCTAAACATTCCCAAGTGGTATTTTTTCATTTTATGTATAACAGGATGGATTGTAGAGATATTGATAGTAGCTAGTGACCTAAAGAACTTTCGAAGCTAATATATTAAAACAGAGATGGCCATCTGTTACTGATCAAAAATTAATTATGACATAAAGAAAAACAAATGCCCTTTTGGAGTTCAAGATGAGTAAAAGATATAGGAAACAATAGTACTATATTTTGTGGAGAATGCAATGAGATGAATTATGTATTATTTTAATATAGAACCACAAAACCAAGAGTAGTTTAGCATCATTATTGAGAAGTCTTTTGAAAAATTATTCTACTTCATTTTTGGACTATTATATTTTTAAGCCAATTGTCTTTAAGACTTTTGGCATTGTGAGATCACATTTGATTTTTGTTTGATTTTTAGCTAAATATGTCAATGGCTGAATTTACCATATGCCTCAGTTCATGACACATTACTGCTAGAAGTCAATGCAAGACCCTTTGTGGGGAAAATGGAACTTTCTGACTAGGATTCCCATCTGGCCTTAATAGCCCCAATTGTGTATATAATAAAAGCATGTTTGTACATTTATGGGATGTTTACCAGTGGCAGAGCCACTGGTCAGTCAAAGGATTGCTGGTCCAGGGTTGGGGTGGAAAGGAAGCACCCATTCTCTCCTCCCCTCTGTTCCTGGTACAGTAACTGGGACCTACCCCCAGAGTAACTCCCAGTGCAGTAGTAGTGTGGCCCAGCACAAGCAGGGAGAAAGAACCAAGCAGCCTGGGTTCAGAGTGAAGAGAAACTGAGCTGTGAGAATAAACCCTTTTATTCCCAAACTCTTGCCCTTGTCTTCAGTCTGATCAAATTCAGAGAGAATTTACACTAGATGGTGAATCTCCTCCTTCCAGAGCTTCACCCTTCTACTTTTTCGTGCATTAATTTATTCATTCATTCACTTGTATCCTTATTCTCTACTTCCATGGCCTTTTTCTCATATGGCTCCCTATGTGTTTGATGGAACTTTCTGTTTGCATGTATTCTGATGAGATATATATTCTCATTATATATTGTTCCACCCTCTTTGATCTAAATTTTCCTTTCGAATCACCATAGCTCAGCAGGATCATTATGGTATTTTTCCAAATAAAATAAAATGAAAGAAAATAAAATAAATAATATTTAATTTCAGGGACAACTTCACTGCCTGCCTTCACATATGCTTATCTTCCATCATGATATCTTAACCCCAAATCCCCCAAGTCATTTGATCCTTCCTTTTTTCCGTTAGGTCTTACTTTATTCAGTCTTTTCACTGCCTTTGTGCTGCCCCAACTTCCTGATCCCTTCAGTGGCTGTGACTAATGAGTGGTGCATAATAGAGGACAGAATCCTAGAATTTCTCATTCTCTCTGTGTGCCATATAATGATATTTAAATAGAAAAATTTTGTATTTGGTAATTCAAATGTCAGGTCAACCACAAAAAAAATTATTTCACTTAAGCTGCATCTGCATGATTGTTCTTTTTCCACATATTTCATTTAAATTTAGCATGATGCAGCTTTTCCTTGATTAAATATGACTTTTAGGTTGTTCACAGGACTTATCTACAAGGTAAAAAACCATTTCTGTGACAAAATGCTTTGTAAATTTTAAGCAAACAAATGAAGTTTGGAATGCAGTTATTCACAAGCAAGGGTTTATAGTTATTCAGTGCAATTCATACCATTGCAAACTATTTTCCAAGCCCGCTGGTGAACTTCATTCTATTGTAAATGTTTCATCAGATGTGTCAGTGAGATAAGAGACATGTCTGGCTTAGGGATTCAACTATAACAAAAAAGGGCAGGAACTAACTTCCTAAATTACATTCTCCTTAGTTATGGTATGTTGGCATATATGTCAATATTCAATGTAATTCAGATTACTCATACACTTAGGAGCCCAGTGTTTGATGGACACTTTTCATGCAACCACCAGGAATGTAATTTTGAACAACAATATTAACTCTTCTGTTATTTTGGTAGCTTGGGAATCAGTGATTCACAATGTTCCTGTGGGAGCCTCCATTTCAAACCACATTTCAGACAATGATTAATTAAGCCTCACAGCACATTGAGATCTCTTCTTTAAATTCCATGCAAGAGAAAGTAAAAGCATGAAAATTTAACTAGATTTTTTAAGGCCAAAACAAAAGACAAGATTATTACAATTATCCAAACAAACCTAACTAAATCCTACTTCAAATGTTAGACTGGCATCATTGCACAAACTGTCTAAAGTTATTGTAGTGCCAAATACATATGTTACAAGGCATTGGAAGCCTGGAGACAGTGAGACAAATTGTGCCAGATTCTTTCTGGCATCAAGAACCAAAAAGTTGGGAATTGTAGTCCTGCCTCTGCTATTGTTCTCAGGTGGTCACCCCCTTCCTTTGTTTTGTTTCTATGGTTAAGGAGCTTCTAATTAGAAAATGAGATGTTAAATAATATGGGTAACACATGAAAAAGTGGACAGGTTGAGTATTCAGGAGGCACCTGGTTAATGTCCTGACCTGTTGCAACATGCAGCTGAGGCATGAGCAGATGCTATCCACTTGGTAAAGTAAAAGCTGTGGGTGTTCTGCTTCTGGCCAAACATGCTCTTCAGTGTGGAAAATTGTCACATACTGAGTTAGCAGAGGGACCTTAGAATGCTGTATCTTCATGAAGAAAATTTTCAAGTTATGCTTCTGTGTGAGAACTACAAAATTAGTTCCTTAATTGTGTGAAGATCAGAAACTAGAGATGTTTTCCCTAAGCAAGGAAATTTATTGTTTGTTTTAAACAAACCTGTGAATAAGAACAACAAAAAGTCGAGAAGTATACTTTCTTGATGTGTGTAAATAACTCAGTGATTTTATGTTCTTTTAGATTACTGTGTTTATCATAGTCTTTACAAGAAGAAAATGACACACTCGAAAGGGGTGATTGAAAAGAATGTAATGAAAGGACAGATATGGGCAGGATTAGTAAAAGAAGGGAGGCATAAAAGTTTAAATTAATAAATCAACAACAGGATGTTTGTACCATTCTTAGGACTGAAGGGTCAAAGATAAGCTGTGGTTATAGAAGCCCCAGGATAAGTGTAGAGAAAATGAAAGTTTCTTTGGCCAGGATTCTCACCAGACCCTGGTCCACTTGCTCACTACACACTTGTGAGCAATATGTTATTACTGACTCTGTATAAGGAGCTCCACCCAGTGCTCTGGGCTGCATGGCTGCAGGAGAGCAGAGGGTGGAGTGGTGGTAGCGCCTAGGATAGAGGCTGTGGGGGCAGAGAGGCCCAAAAGCAGAGGCCAGCTTGCTGTATGAAGACTTATTCTAAGGTGGACAGGATTCCAGTGCTTGACCTGTCACTGTGAGAATAAAGTTGGGTATAGACCCTTTCATCCCAAGAATGCTCCACTGTCATTTTTTGGTTTTACTGAATCAAGAATGAATTTGCCCAGGACTGAAACACAGTGGCAAGACAATAGGTGAAGTTACAGTTATGGGAGAGTGCTGCTCTGCAAGATCTGTGGTCTTGGGTAGAGGAATGCAGCCACTGCCAGCCCATGGCTGGCAAAGAGTGAACTGGAGAATAAATAATTTCTCTCTTTCATCATTTTGTACTCTCTGTGTTTCCCATTGGCAACCAAAGGCCAGAGGGAAAGGTAGCCAGGTCACTGTAGTCAATAAAGATAAGGATTTCAGGGCACAGACAGGGAGGAGAAGAATGAAGAGTATATCTGGAAGAAGTAACTAAAAACAGCACAATATATCCCCTTTTGCCCCTCAGATTCCTCTCTTGTTTTTTGGATGAAAAACTGTATCCCAAATACAGGGGCCAAAAAGCCCAGTCACCTACCCTGCCATTGCAAGATAAAATCATTTCAGCAATATTCCCACCTAACATCTAAACAACATAGCCCTTTAGAAGGGAATATGGATGGCGATAATTAATAAAGCACAAGGATATTACTATCCCTGCTTCTGTACCTTGTTACAAGTTCTAAACTGATCATCATAGCTCACTTTTTCTATGACCCATTCTATTCTACCAGCATCTTAGCTAAATAGTCTCTTTGCCTGGTAGAGTAACCACAGTGTTTATTTCCACTATATCTGACTCATTTGTGGTTCCTGCTTTTATTGATTGCAGGATTATTATAGCAAAATAATGCTAAGTGTTGGCCACTGAATTTCCTGGAGTCCAGGTAAAGTCGTCCTTGCTCTCCCTGTGCAATATCAACCTGGTTTCCCTAGGTAGTTAAAATTAATTACTCTGGCCAGTAAATGACCTTTTTTTCTCCTTGTAGTTTCAGAATCATGAACATGACCAAGTGGAAGTCTCAGCTTTCAAGTCAACAGAACACTGACTGCATTCCTACTTTTAGTATGCTACACTTATGCACCAGGATCTTTTAACATATCAAATCCAAGGTCGTGGGGCTGACATAAAAACACCATTCTAGAGAGTTCTTAGGTGAAAGTAGGACTTCTACTCCATCCCTTGCTTCTCAGACCCATGCATTTAAGCTATGGGAAAGAAGCATCATATTTTGGCTACTGTTTAAAGAATATAACAGTCTTTATGACAATATCCCTGTATCAGAAGGTGTTGTCTACCAGCTGGAATTATCATGGAAACTTAAGCAGAATATTCTAGTAATCTATTAACACAAATATTCCTGGATAGTCATCTAATAGGGCATGAAACCTTGAAATTGTGTGTGCCTGTGCTTATTTCCTTACTAACTTCTCTGTGAAACAAGCCTTATGTTCATAGATGAAGTTGTATAAGATACTATAGCAATAGATAATGTACTCTGTGCATTTAAACATAGTGGTAATGGCCAGGGAAAGCAAATTCATATCCAGATTTTGAGGACAAATTGCTTCCCCCTCCATAGTGGAAAAGGTCCACTGTAAGTAATCTGCCATTAGGTAGCTGACAGGTTCCCTCAGGATGATGCTGTACCAAAATTAAGGCTCAGTGTTGGCATCTATGAGTAGAAGGTAGAACCCTTAGCAGTGATGGTAGCCAGATCAGCCTTGGTCAAGGGAAATCCATGTTGATCCAAACGTGTATTCTCTGTACTTGTCATGGTCACTTTTACTGTGAGCCCATTGAGTAATCATACTACAGAACGAGGCTGGCAGACATCTATGGAATGTGTCATTAGTCCACCAGACAGCCTTCTCCATAGTGAATGTCCTCTGGTGGGCACAAATTTATGTGGTAAGTGAATATCCTCATCCTCAGTGCCCATTTTGAAAGGTTTGTGCACAAGTCTTTTCGACAATTCTATCACCAACTTTCCAACTTAAGTTTTTCCAAGTCCTGGTTCAACCAGTTACCTCATTAGTCTCAACCCACAAATTAGCATAAATACAGGTTATCTCTCTTTCAATCTTAATGGAGAGCTAGCTGTACCACTTGAAATCTTGCCTACCAACAGAATTTCCATTCATCTCTGCTTTCTGGGACACCTCCAACTGGGGCTCTGATGTAGTAGCCATCTACCTCTGGCTAGTACTAGCACACTATGAAGACCCAAATATAAACCAGACTCACCTTTTTGCTTCCCTCAGTAACTAGTCATAGTGACTACTCCTTGAAACCACAAATGTAGGTTAAAGAGGGAGGAAATAAAAAAGTATAGATATCGAGGAAGTCTAAACCACCCACTCAGCACTACACCATGTCCTTCAGGCCTGATGAGACCTATTTGGTGTATAATAATTCAGCTAAAAGTGGAATGCTGCTGCACACATCCAGTTTTATGGATCAGATAATATCTAGTCATAAATACCGGTTTGGGGTTGCAGGGATGCTTGGAAATCCCACAATCACGTGTTTAGTCCTTTTCAGGCACTATCAAGGCAGAAGTTGATTTTCAAATGGGGAATAACTATTAATAATAAAGACACATTCTTACTTCGAAGCCTTAAAGGATGTAAGCTTTTCTTTTCTCCTTTGGTACTTGTGAGAGATTCTATACATCATCTCTATCTACCATAAAAACTCACATTCGTAGATTAAGCTGCTGTAAGCAGATGCTCAGTCTTTTGATCTCTGTACCTTTTTAGTCTCTGGGGCATCCATTCTTTCCCAATTGAATTGGCTACTTCAGGAGAAATGGGTAATGTTTGCAGATGAATAGCTTTAAGATCTACTATACTGTAGTTAGAAGCCATGGATTAGACATATACATTGCAATACAAATGTCCTTTAAAGGTATAGTGTGAATTGAAAAAAAAAAAAGCAAGGACCAGAATGAACTCTGTAAGATAGTACAGTTTTTATAAATTAAAAATTTGGTCACACAAAATATCACTTCTGCAAACACACACCAAAGTTATAAAATTAACACATTAAAACAGTTACTGTGGGAGAAAGAATAAACATGGACAAAATATTGAAATGAAGTGAACAAATGAATGAATAAAACAGAGAGACCTTACTTACACCAGTGAAAAAATGCCTCTTAAACTGAAGTGTATGATCAATTCAAGCCAGAGGGCCTAGGGGGAGTTTTTAATTTTTATTTATTTAAAAAAATTTTATTAGCACTAATGCAGATTGAAATGAATGAAAATGATAAGGAATTATTTTAAGGTTATTCAGTCACAGGATCAATGCTGTAAACTTCTAGTGAGCACAAAGTATACATAAATAACTCCAAAAAATGGTAAGATTTTTCAAAGAATATAACTCTAATCAGTGATAATCATTTTAGCCATATATAATCAGTAGTCTTCTAAGATCAGGAGAACGTAACTGTGGTTTTGTTCATTTCTATGTACTTACACATAGTCCAGCATTTATAAAATCTGTTTCCCATACTAAACCAAGTGTCTTGCATTAATGGGTGATACAGTGTTATTTTTTTCAAACAAAATTTTCATTCAGCAATATTCTAAAGCCAACCCTGACTTATTTCTCTCTGAGAATCCTCCTTACAAAATGAGAATGAAACTTTAAGAATTATTTTGGAGATTATTGCTTAAATGCTAAAGCATGACTAATGAGAAGAAACAGCCTAATGTTTAAAAGTCCAGTGACTCTTTTTATCACTTGAATGAATTTGATGGAGAAACTAATTGTTACTTCTGATTTATCCATATTGATTAAAGATAGTTTTTTCATAAAATGAGCTTTTACAATGAATTTGCAAACAAATCAATGTCCTCACACTATACATTTGAGAGATTGATAGTATTGCTTACAAAGTCAGAGTTTACAAAAAAATCATTCCATATACTAATTGTTTGAACTTGATAGAATTACGATTCTCACGTGGAAAGTGGAATTTAAGTTCTGTTTCATGAATGGACAACTATGACAGTTTGATTACTAAGTGGTATTTTTGTTTGTAATAAAATATCTCAATTCGTTTTATGTAGTCATTGGTTACTAGTTAAGAGAAGTACTTTAGAGCACTGTGTATCCCTAGAGATAATATAGAACCCTAATAAATTATGTAGTTTGATGTTTCCACTTTAGTGATACATTCCTGTACTATGTAGGGGCATTCAGAGATCATCAGAAATTTTGTCTTCTTTTCATACATGACCAACTGTCAAAAGAAAGTTTAAATAATTTCATCCAGAGTGTGTAACATGTATTTTGATCATTGAAATTCTTTAGAGAATTCAACACTTTAATGACAGAATTCATAAAGTATGAATGTTCAGCACTCAATAAAATAATCTTTTTAAAAGGGGTACACAATAGCAAGACAAAATATTTCTATAAGATGAGGAGCCAAGATGGCAGCATGAGTAGAGTAGCAGAAATCTACTCCCAAAACCATATATACTTTTTAAAATACAACAAATACAACTAATCCTAAAAGAGACACGAGAAGATATAGTACAACACCCAGACTACATCTACATCTGCAAGAACTCAGCAACTCATGAAAGGGGAAAGATACAAGCCATGGCCCAGTGGGACCCAAGAGTGCCCCCTACACCAGCCAACCAGAGGGAAGAGAGGAGTTGGAGCGGGGAGGGAGTGGGAGACCAGGACTGCTAAATACCCAGCAGTCCTAGTCATCCACACAGGGAGCACAGAAAGATATTGCGTGGTGTGCTGGATATTAGGGAAATGGAATAGTAAAATCTGTGAGAGGGTCCCTGCAGCTGGCGCCCTTGGGATAAAAAAAAAGTCTTAAAGGGACAGGAGCCTCACAACTGGAGAGCAGCAGCCTGGCACACTCAGCCCAGCAGCTAGGAATCCCAGGAAATGCCGGGCGCACTAAACCCCTGGGTGACAGCACAGCTCTGAAGCCCCTTACGGCAACAAACAGCCTCCCATTGATTCTCCCTTCAGCACAACCCCACCATAGCAGGGGAGCAGCCTGGGAGAGGCCATGCCTACAGCAGCCATCCAGAGCCTCCTCTACAGCCACTTGGGCCAGACTAAGAGGCCCTGCCAGTGCATGGCAGCCCAGCACAGACAGAGGAAGCCGGGACAGCGTGCAAAAGGTCACCATTCTAGCAGGAGACCACACTTGGTACGCCTGCCTCTCCCCGCAGGGCTCTGGGCTCCCCCACCCACTGCACCTCAGGAAATAAAACCGGAAGTGGCTCCCTGTGTGCGGGACCTCATCCATCCAGCTGACACACCTGCCAACTGCCTACAACTACCTCTATCACCATAAAAAGGCAGAAGAATTTGATCTAGTCCAGACTGACCCAGACAACACCTGAGAGGGAGCCTGGGGAGATAGATTTAACCAAAGTTCCTGAAAAAGAATTCAAAATAAAGGTCATAAACATGTTGACGTACCTGCAGAGAAATATGCAAGAGCTAAAGGATCAAGTTAGGAGGGACAATACAGAAATAAAACAATCTCTGGAAGGATGTAAGAGTAGACTGGATGAGATGCAGGAGGCCATTAATGGAAATGAAATCAGAGAACAGGAACACAGAGAAGCTGAGGCAGTGAGAGATAAAAGGATCTCTAGGAAGGAAAGAATATTAAGAGAACTGTGTGACCAATCCAAACAGAAGAATATTTGCATTATAGGATTACCAGAAGAAGAGAGAGAAAAAGGGATAGAAAGGGTCTTTGAAGAAATAATTGCTGAAAACTTCCCCAAACTGGGGGAAGAAAGAGTCTCTCAGACCATGGAAGCCCACAGAACTCCCAAAACAAGGACCCAAGGAAAACAACACCAAGACACATAATAATTAAAATGGCAAAGATCAAGGACAAGGACAGAGTATTAAAGGCAGCCAGAGAGAGAAAAAAGGTCATCTACAAAGGAAAACCCATCAGGCTATCATCAGACTTCTCAAAAGAAACCTTACAGGCCAGAAGAGAATGGCATTATATATTTAATGCAATGAAACAGAAGGGCCTTGAACCAAGGATACTGCATCCAGCATGATTATCATTTAAATATGAAGGAGGGACTAAACAATTCCCAGATAAGCAAAAGTTGAGGGAATTTGCCTCCCACAAACCACCTGTACAGGATATTTTAAAGGGACTGCTCTAGATGGAAGCACTCCTAAGGCTAAATAGATGTCAACAGACAAAATAAAATCACAGCAAAGAAAGCAGACCAACCAAATACTAACAAAATGCAAAAAATAAAATCAACTACTCACAAAGCAGTCAAAGGAAACACAAAAGAGTAGAGAATAAAACATCTAACATATAAAGAATGGAGGAAAAGGAATAAGAAGGGAGATAAATGAAGAATATTCAGACTGTGTTTACAATAGCTTAATAAACAAGTTAACTTAGACAGTTAGATAGTAAACAAGCTACCCTTGAACATTTGGTAACCACGAATCTAAAGCCTGCAATGGCAATAAGTACATATCTCTCAATAATCACCCTAAATGTAAATGGACCGAATGCACAAATCAAAAGACACAGAGTAATAGAATGGATAAAAAAGCAAGACCCATCTATATGCTGCTTATAAGAGACTCATCTCAAACCCAAAGACATACACAGACTAAAAGTCAAGGGATGGAAAAAGATACTTCATGCAAACAATAGGGAGAAAAAAGTAGGTGTTGCAGTACTAGTATCAGACAGAATAGACTTCAAAATAAAGAAAGTAACAAGAGATAAAGAAGGGCATAATGTAATGATAAAGGAGTCAGTCCAACAAGAGTATATAACCATTATAAATATATATGCACCCAGTACAGGAGCACCAGCATATGTGAAACAAATATTAACAGAATTAGAGGAGGAAATAGAATGCAATCCACTCATTTTAGGAGACTTCAGCACACCACTCACTCCAAAGGGCAGATCCACCATACAAAAAATAAGTAAGGACACAGACGCACTGAACAACACACCAGAACAGATGGACCTAATATACATCTACAGAACTCTACATCCAAAAGCAGCAGGATACACATTCTTCACAAGTATACATGGAACATTTTCCAGAATAGACCACATACTAGGCCACAAAAAGAGTCTTAGTAAATTTAAAAAGATTGAAATTCTACCAAACAACTTCTCAGACCACAAACATATAAAACTAGAAATAAATTGTACAAAGAAAACAAAAAGGTTCACAAACACATGGAGGCTTAACAACATGCTCCTAAATAATCAATGGATCAACAAACAAATTAAAATAGAGATCAAGCAATATATGGAAACAAATGACAACAACAGCACAAAGCACCATCTTCTGTGGGACACAGCCAAGGAAGTTCTAAGAGGAAAGTATATACCAATCCAGGCCTATTTAAAGAAGGAAGAACAATCCCAAATGAATAGTCTATGTCACAACTATTGAAACTGGAAAAACAAGAACAAATGAGGCCCAAAGTCAGCAGAAGGAGGGACATAATAAAGATCAGAGAAGAAATAAATAAAATTAAGAAAAATAAAGCAATAGAAAAAATCAATGAATCCAAGAGATGGTTCTTTGAGAAAATAAACAAAATAGATCACCCCTAGCTAGGTGTGATCTACACATATCAACAGAATCAGAAATTAGAAGGAAAAATCACAACAGACCCCACAGAAATGCAAAGAATTATGAGCAAATACTATGAGAATCTATATGCCAACACACTGGAAAACCTAGAAGAAATGGACAACTTCCTAGAAAAATACAACCTTCCAAGACTGACCAAGGAACAGAAAATCTAAACAGACCAACTACCAGCAACAAAATTGAATTGGTAATCAAAAAACTACTCAAGAGCAAAACTTTGGATTTACTGTGGAATTTTATCAGACATATAGAGAAGACATAATACCAATTCTTGTTAAAGGTTTCCAAAAAATAGAACAGTAGGTAATACTTCCAAACTCATTCTATGAAGCCAGCATCACTCTAATACCAAAACCAGGCAAAGATGCCATGAAAAAAGAAAATTACAGACCAATATCCCTGATGAATGTAGATGCAAAAATACTCAACAAAATATTAGCAAACTGAATTCAAAAATACATCAAAAGGATCATACACCATGACCAAGTAGGATTCATCCCAGGGATGCAAGGATGTACAACATTCGAAAATCCATCAACATCATCCACCACATAAATAAAAAGAAGGACAAAAACCACATGATCATCTCCATAGATGCTGAAAAAGCATACAACAAAATTCAATATCAGTTCATGATAAAAACTCTCAACAAAATGGGTATAGAGGGCAATTAACTCTACATAATAAAGGCCATCTATGATAAACCCACAGCCAACATCATACTTAACAGTGAGAAGCTGAAAGTTTTTCTTCTAAGATCAGGAACAAGACAGGGATGCCCAGTCTTCCCACTGTTAGTCAACATAGTACTGGAAGTCCTAGCCATGGCAATCAGACAAAACAAAGAAATACAAGGAATCCAGATTGGTAAAGAAGAAGTCAAACTGTCACTATTTGCAGATGACATGATATTGTACATTTAAAAAACCCTGAAGACTCCACTCCAAAACTACTAGACCTAATATCTGAATTCAGCAAAGTTGCAGGATACAAAATTAACACACAGAAATCTGTTGCTTTCCTATACACTAACAATGAACTAGCAGAAAGAGAAATCAGGAAAACAATTCCATTCACAATAGCATCAAAAAGAACAAAATACCTAGGAATAAACCTAACCAAGGAAGTGAAAGACCTATACCCCAAAAACTACAAGACATTCTTAAGAGAAATTAAAGAGGGCACTAACAACTTGAAACTCATCCCATGATCTTGGCTAGGAAGAATTCATATTGTCAAAATGGCCATCCTGCCTATAGCAATCTACAGATTCAATGCAATCCCTATCAAAATCCCAACAGCAATCTTCAATGAACTGGAGCAAATAGTTCTAAAATTCATATGGAACCACCAAAGACCCCAAATAGCCAAAGCAATCCTGAGAAGGAAAAATAAATCAGGGGGTATCTCGCTTCCCAACTTCAAGCTCTACTACAAAGCCACAGTAATCAAGGCAATTTGGTACTGGCCAGAGCCACAGACCAGTGGAACAGAACAGAGAGTCCATATATTAACTCAAACATATATGATCAATTTATATACAATAAAGGAGCCATGGACATATAATGGAGAAATGACAGCCTCTTCAACAGCTGGTGTGGCAAAATTGAAGAGCTACATGTAAGAGAATAAGACTGGATCACTGTCTAACCCCATACACAAAAGTAAATTCAAAATGGATCAAAGGCCTCAATGTAAGTCATGAAATCATAAACTCTTAGAAAAAAACATAGGCAAAAATCTCTTGGACATAAATATTAGTGACTTCTTCATGAACATATCTCCCCGGGAAAGGGAAAGAAAAGCAAAAATGAACAAGTGGGACTTTATCAAGCTGAAAAGCTTCTGTACAGCAAAGGACACCATCAATAGAACAAAAAGGCATCCTACAGTATGGGAGAATATATTCATAAATGACAGATCCAATAAAGGGTTGACACCCAAAATATATAAAGAGCTCACGCACCTCAACAAACAAAAAGCAAATAATCCAATTAAAAAATGGGCAGATGAGCTCAACAGACAGTTCTCCAAAGAAGAAATTCAGATGGCCAACAGACACATGAAAAGATGCTCCACATCACTAGTTATCAGAGAAATGAAAATTAAAACCACAATGAGATACCACCTCACACCAGTAAGGATCACCACCATCCAAAAGACAAACAACATCAAATGTTGGTAAGGTTGTAGAGAAAGAGGAACCCTCCTACACAGCTGGTAGGAATGTAAATTGGTTCAACCATTGTGGAAAGCAGTATGGAGGTTCCTCAAAAAGCTCAAAATAGAAATACCATTTGACTCAGTAATTCCACTCCTAGGAATTTACCCTTAGAATGCAGCAGCCCATTTTGAAAAAGACATGTGCACCCCTATGTTTATCGCAGCACTATTTACAATAGCCAAGAAATGGAAGCAACCTAAGTGTCCATCAGTAGATGAATGGATAAAGAAGACGTGGCACATATACACAATGGAATATTATTCAGCCATAAGAACAAAACAAATCCTACCATTTGCAACAACATAGATGGAGCTAGAGGGAATTATGCTCAGTGAAATAAGCCAGGTGGAGAAAGACAAGTACCAAATGGTTTCACTCATATGTGGAACCATATGTTCTTCTTATAAGAACAAAGAAAAAACTGAAGGAACAAAACAGCAGCAGAATCACAGAACCCAAGAATGGACTAACAGTTACCGAAGGGAAAGTGATTGGGAAGGATGGGTGGGAAGGGAAGGATCTGTGGGGCAGAAGAAAGGGGGCATTATGATTAGCATGTATAATGGGAGAAGGGCATGGGGAGGGCTGTGCAACACAGAGAAGAAAAGTAGAGATTCTACAGCATCTTACTCCGCTAATGGACAGTGACTGTAATGGGATTTGTTGGGGGGAGTCTAGTAAACATAATGTTCCTCATGTAATTGTAGATTAATGATACAAAAATTTAAAAATATTTCTATAATAGTTATTACTGATGAGAAACTGCACTTACAACTTTAGCTAGTACCAAGCTTTGTTTATTTTTTTAAAGCAATAAATAACTAGAACAATGAGAAGATACGTGCTGGTAAAAATGCTATTTATTTAATCAAAACACATATTATCTACATGGGACTTGATCATACTCCCTAATATAGCTGAATTATTAAAAGTAATTAACAAAAGTAATTCTTAAAAGTAATTAACAGAGTTTCACCTTTAACAAGATGTTAGTTAAGATAGACACAGATAAACAATGTATATAAAACTCAGTGAGGTAAAGAGTAATATACCATAATTCTTGAACACATAGGCTTTGGAGTTAGATGGTTGTGGCAAAATATCCTAGCGCTGTTACTTACTAGCTAAGAGTATTTGGAAAAATTCTTTAATCACTCTGACTCTTCATTTTTTCATCAGTATAACACAGATAACTCAGTCTCTTCATATGGCTTTTGTTAGGAGGAAGCACATTAAAAATAACTCAGGTAGTTTCTATCATTTGGTACAAATTCAATAAGAAGTACTAAATTTTACTATGGCAACTGTCATAATATAACTGTAGGAACCACCAGAGGGAAAGATCACTTCCAAACTTCAAGTAGGAAGAACAAAAGAGAAGGTGTGGTAAGCAGTTTGAATTGACTAACCTAAATGCTTCCTATAACTCCTGTTTTCTTTGACTTATTCTATTACAGCGTGTAGAAAGCCAAACACTTAACTTCTATGGCTCACCTGCAACTAAGGCCATTTATAACATCCATCTTGGTTCATAAAACATTAGGAGAATGATCAGTTTGGGTTTCAGGAAAGTTTTCGAAAAAGGCTTCATTTCTTGGCTTCTTTCCCATTACCCTCCTGCCCTCTTCCTATCTAGAAAGCAGAAATGATGGCTGGAGCTAAAACAGCCATATTACAACCTTGAAAATGAATCACACATGCTAAGAATGGCAAAGTAGAAATATAGAAAAAACCTGCATCCTTAAGTCTATTAATAAGCTGTAATAACTACTTGTGTTAAGTAACTTAATATGTATTGCAAGAGAAATTAAAACCCCTTGTTTGTTTAATCTAGTATTTGTCAAGTATATTGTATGTTATAGCTAACTGAAATCCTGTCAATACATAGGCTTCCTAGAAACAAGGAATCTGGTCTAGTCACTGAAGGATAGTCAGGACATACTATTTTCATAAATAGGTGGAAAATTAAGACCTTGAGAGAGAATCACATAAAAAATTAGTGAAAGTAGTAAAAAGTAATTAACAGTCATACAAATATGAAAATACTACCAAAAAAATAGGAGAAGCAAACTAAACAAACTGATTAATCTAGATCCAAAGGAACAATTTGTATTAATTCAAGTACATTTTTTATTAAATCGCTTTAAATACATTTTGTTGGTTTAATTTACCTATGGATAATGTATGAAATAAAACTGAAGTAAGGTATCAAAACCCTTGTTAAAATTTTAATTTTATCTTTAAGATTGAAGGAAACTGTCAATTTCTCTGAAAGTATCATTTATTTCCATGGTAATGTATTTATGTGCTAGAGAAATAAAACATTCTTGAAGTTTGAAAAATATAAGAAAAGAAACAGAATTAATTGTATGAATTCCTCTTTCTTACATAAAAATGGGGCACAGAAAATTTGACAGTTTTTCCTTTTTCAAGTAAACACTTAAACAAAAATACATGATCTGTTCCAGAACATTAGGAGTACTATACCTTATTTTAATAAATAAATGCTCTTCTTTATGAGTTATCTTGATATACTAGACCTTTGAGTCATAAACTCAAAAATATTTTAATGACAGAGTTTAGGATTGGATTTTTGTGATTAGCAGTGTATATAACAAATTTTCCTATAATGTATAAACTTTATAGGAAATCTATAAAAGCAACTATATACTGTGATCATATATTTAACCTATACAATGTTTAAATTATTTTCAAAATTATTGCCATTTCCTAATTGTTTTAAACATATATTTAACTTATAAAAATTTTAGAATGAAATCTTACTATTTGTGACAACATGGATGGACCTTGAGGATATTTTGCTAAGTGAAAGAAGTCTGAGAAAGGCAAGCACCATGTAATTTCACTTACATGTGGAATCTAAAAACAAAATAAAACCCAGATTCATAGATACAGAGAATAGATTGGTGGTTTCTAGAGGGGAGGGAGGTTGGGTGGAACAAAATATTTGAAGGGGATTAGGAAGTACAAATTCCCAGTTATAAAATAAATAAGTCATGGGAATGTAATGTACAGCTAGAGAATATAGTCATTTAGCCAATTCAAACATCTTACAACATGCAGCCCAGGGCTTTGATGGAAGAGTTGTATGATATATATAAATGTTTTCATACTAGCTTTATATAGACACTACAATCTAAACATAGAAGAGGAATCAATCTGCTTTTGGCAGCAGAGAAAATATTCACAAAGGATATGTTTAATCTAGGATTTAAGCAACAAGAGTCAATGACATATGGTTATTATATACATTGTAATGTCCATTTTGCAATCTATACAAATGTCAAATCACTATGTTGTACACCTGAAACTAATATAATATTGTGTGTCAACTATACCTCATTAAACTTAAAAACAGTGAATAATGCAAAACAGAGACCAATGTAAATCCATTCCCAGCAAAGTAACAAGAGCACTTGTATTGCTGAAACCAATTTTTTTTTTGTAAAGAGTGTTTGCAAAGGTAATTCATTTCATATGTAGTGGACTTTGCTTTTCAGAAATAACATTTTAATCTATAATCTCTATTTAAATAAAATGTACACAAAAGAAGACGATATCAGTCAGATAGTTACTAGGAAGCCCCAGACTCTTCTTCCTCCAAACGTGATACCTATTCAACAACAATACTTAGACCAATTCCCTTCTTAAGTAATCCAGAAACCAGATGACAGGCTTCTGAACTGTAGGCAAGCATTAAACACATGCATATAAACTGGCGGGAAAATTTGTGGCATCCACTTGCTATTGTCTTTTCACTAGCTCAGAGCCACATGATCAGAAGGAATCACACAGCTCCTACCCTCTCTCTCTGGGGAAGGAAAGAGAAGTTTGTATAATGTACAAAAGAGTACTCCCAGGCTTGGCTAACAAAAATCCTAGAAACAATTCAGTGTTCTGCTCCCTTGAGTTTTCTTTTTTCTATTTACCCTTTTTTTTAATATTATCCAGTCCCATAGTTTCAAATATAATTTGTTTGCTAGCCACTTACTATACTCTGGATTTTGTATGCAACTATTTACCTAAGATCTCCACTTGTTTGTATATTAAGCATCTTAAACTCAGTAGTGCCAAAACATAACTATAATTTCATTCTCAAATCTGTCCATCAAAACATTTTCTATCTCAGTGAATGAAAGTGTTTCCCTCCATCCACACTTGTATACCTGTAAGAAACTTCCACAAAGTAGTCAAAATTATCTTTAGAAAAGTTAAACATAGTCTCTCCCTCCTTAACGCTGTACAATGGATTCTCGCAGCATTCAGAATAAGAGCCAAAATCCATACCATGGTCTCCACATCACTACATGATCTGCAAATATCTTCTCATCTACTTCCTTTCTCTCCTTGCTTCCCTAAATTCCAGATTCACAGGGTTTTTTTAGTTACTTATTACAGGGCTTTATAATTGTCTAATCCTGTTGTTTGACATGGTCTCCCAGTCAAACTTCACATGGTTGATTCCTTCTCATTAATCAAGTGTAAACCCAAAGGCCAACTCTTCAAAAATATTTTCCCTGAAATGACCCCACTAATGGCCTTCTTTGCTATGTGTCTAGGCAATTTCTGCCATATTATGTTATTTTATTTTCCTCATAACATTTAGTTACTGAAATTATTTTATTGATTTCTTTGCATGTTTATTTTTCTCCACTAGAATATTCATTGTCCAAAAGCAGGGATTTTCTTTGACTTGTTCTCAGTGAAGTCTTAGTACTAGAAACATAGTAAGGATTCAAAAAATAATTTCTGAATGACAGTGTTGGGGTAGAAGAAATTTCCTCTACCCCTCAAGATTCTTCTAGCTGGTTTAGAAATCAAATTGATATGACACAGATTAACAGGAGAAAGAAAACAAAGTTTAATTATGTATGTACAAGGAAGCCATAGACATGGTTCCAAAGACAGTCAGAGACAATGAGGTATATATGTCATCCTGAACCAAGGAGAAGGGGTAAGTGTCTGAGACTTAAAAGGAAAAGGGAAACAATTCACAGGAATATGAAAAGAGTAAGTGTTTGGTAAACAAAATATTTGATGGCCTACACAGAAACAATGGGGCACAGAGAGAAATTTTAACAGACTTAGCCACATCCCCCCATTTATCACACATAGTTTACATGACAGTATAGCATTTATGGTGATAGCTCTCCTCGTGGAGTAACTCTTCCTCTAAATTCTTTCTATGCCACTGTGGGAGGGAGGAGGTCAAAGTATCCTCCTTGGTCTTTTTAGCCTTGATGGTTTTTCAGCTCAAAATAATCTACATGTCACAATGGCACATCTTGGGGTGGCCTGCCCTTGATCCCTACAACAACATGAAGTGATACATACAGACAAATGTTTCTGTCACAAAATGACCTTGAAGAAGTTATTAAGTTTCTCAGTCATAATTTCTTTATTTATAAAACATAACTAATAATTATGCTCACCTTTTAGAGTTTTATGCAGGTTAAATGATATAACGTATGCAAAAGTTCTTGTAAGAGTTTTTAGCACATATTTAGAGTTCAGTTATAATTTAATTTATAATGAAAAACCTGACTTTTAAATAAATTACAGAATTCATGCACATCACTAATTAGGACTAACTACCTCAAATAATCTGTATTAATTTTCACTTATTCATATTAGAAAGACTATCTAATCACTTCCTCAAATATCAAAGCATACAACATGTAAAAAATTATGTATTGAATTGAGATATATTAAATGTAAAAAAGTTCATGAAATAGAACAGAAGAATTTTTTTAGCCCAAATCTACCGCAATTTCAATTATTTTCCATAATATTATCTTCACTCATCTTATGGCTTTGCATTGATTTATGTAAATATATAAAAATTGTGTATTGTCAATAAGCAAATGAGGGTTAAAGAGTTTAGTAATTAGCCAAATTATGCATAATTTATATAACAAATCATGGTCTATAATTTGCAACATGACTAAAATTAAAACCAGAATGCTGTATCTTCCCTATAAATATTATTGCTGTGTTTTAGTACATTTACAAAGATAAACAGCAGAGGATTCAACATTGAACTATGTGACTTTTTTTCAAGATTAAAATGGAAAATAAAATGCCACTAAAATACTACACTACTGTAGTTACATAATTTGGACACTGTCCTAATGCAAGCTGCCATTAGAAACTATATTAGTATAGTTATTATTGCTAGCTGGCACTATAAAAAGACTCTTAAGAATGAATGACCACATAGGCTAAGAAGCAATTCAATAAATGTGAAAATTCATTTTACATTATTCTCCACTGACAAAAATTGATATTTTCTCAATGGCTCACAATAGGTTTAATAGATAAAAGGGAAAGAGACTTAGTGTGCAATAAAGTGTAAAGTAAAACATTAAGTTGAAATAAGTTACCAATTGTCTCTTTAACTGCAACACTTTGGGGCTTTATAGAATCAGATAGTATTAAATTTATGACATTCTAATACTTACAGGTATGAGCACTGCTGTAATGAAGCCATCTTACTAGAGTTTGGAGTAATCTGTGCTTCCTTTGTAAATTTTATGTTCACAAATATTTATATTGTATATTAAAGTGAAGCAAAATCTCAACTGAATTCTATAATTAGGTGCATGAATCTGGATTGAAAGAGTCATATGTATCATTTCCAAAGGTCATACAAAATAAATGTAGACGAAGCTTTATAGGACAAAACATTGGATCTTCTGTTTAGTATCTGGGAAGTTAATCTTTAGTTAATTCCATTAGCTTTTAAAATGTATCTTACAAAGAAATGATGATTGTGCATTTTGAATTTGGAGGACTTTAAATCAAACATAATGCTAGTTTCATAATTTTTTTTTCTGGTGAATATGAATGGAATAATCTAAAGTGGCCAAATTATAGGCAGTTCTCATTAACATTTAATATTATTTATTCAAATGGACATCATCCATTGCCACAAATATATTAAATAATTAAGCAGCTTTGCAGACTGCAGCATTAAGTTAAAGCCCAGAAAACACTATCAAAAATATTTGAAATCTGTGAAATCTGTAAAGAAATGTCCACCTACAGAAAAAAAAAATCACACTTTAGTAGGTCTTCATCAGAGCTGAATACATTACTTCTTTTCCTTGTTTCTTATTGGAATTTTTTGCTTATAGGCAATTAAAAACTGTTTAACATCAACACTGTAGGGAAAGGGAAATAATATTCTGGTCCTCAAAGGAAATAGGCAATTTAGAAGGGGATAAAATAGGCTTTGTTGATCCAAAATAACTTGGGATATTTTTCTCGAAATATTGTTGGATGGAATCATAATCATTTTGAGCTGATTATCTTTTAAGAACCAGAAGAACTAGCTTGGCATAAGCTTTCACCACAAGATGCCATCCCTCTCCTAAGTAAGTAAGTAGGATTTTCAGAGCTAAACATTATTGCTTGGAAATTCCAAGTTTAGATGTATTCCTTGCTGCTTAGAGATTCCCTAAGACATGTTCAGATGTAGCTTCTAAACCCACCCCATTATTTTTAATAACAATGTATATGGCAAATATTTAATGCATGATGCCTGAAAGAAAAAATTGGAAACCAGCAAGAAAATTGAGAATATCCCACTGACTTGATCAGTCAACCAACCAGAAAAGAAATACAAAGGAAAAATAAGCATATGAAACCATATTCTCTTTTAAATATAAATGTCTTTTTATAATAATATGCCATAATATCATTAACCAGTTATTAAAAATTATATTAATTTAAAAATTACTATGTTGTCAAGGACTCAGAGCATGCAAGTTGTCATAAATTGGATTTAGAATATAAATTATTAAATGGAAAACTATGTTATATGTATGTATATGTGTGTATATATATATCTATATATATGTATATCCATATATATGGGTTAATGGACTGATGGAAAGAGAGGAAGTAGTTAAACATGTAGGTGTAAAAATAGAGTCAGTCCATTTTCAATCATATTAAGGAGTATAAATATTCAGGAATAAATTTAGTCAAAGTAATTCAAAACTTATACAAAACAACTTTGAAATAAAAACCCAAATAAATTGAAATAAATCAGAAGTTCATGGATGAGACAGTGTTTTAAATAAAGGTGGCAATCTCCCCAAATTGACCTGTAAATTCAATACAATCCCTATTAAAATCCCAGCTGACCTCATTGTAGAAACCGACAAGCTGATCTTAAAATTCATATGGAAAGGCAAGGAACCTAGAATATACAAAAGAAATTCAAAACAAAAGAAAGTTGGAAGACTCATATTTCCCCATTTCAAAACTTACTACCGAGCTACATTAATTGGTACTGTGTTACCAATGTAAGGATAGACAGAAAAATAAGTAGAATTGAAAATCCAGAATTAAACCTTACATTTACAGTTAGTTAATTTTGACAGTTTCCAAGACAATTCAATTGGGGATAATATTCTTTTGGTTAGCCTTACTAGAGGTTTATCAATTTTATTCCTCTTCACCAAGAATCAACTTTTGGTTTCATTGATTTTCTTTACTTATTTTCTCTTTTGAATATCATTGATTTCTGCTGTACTTTTTATTATTTCTTTCTTCTTTTTTCTAGTTGCCGGTGGTGAAAGCTTAGACTATTGATTTATTTCTTCTTTGCTAACACATGAACATCTTGTTATAAATTTTCCTTCTAAGCTTTGCTTTTGCTATATCATACAAATTTTGATGAGTTGTATTTTCATATTCATTTAGTGTAAAATGTTTTAAAATGTATCTTGAGACTTCTTTGACCCATTTATTACTTAGAAGTATGTTTGTTCTTCAAGTACTTTTAGATTTGCAGCTGTTTTGTGAATGATTTAATTCACAGTTTAATTCCATAGAGATCTTGAAAGCTTAGTTTGAATGACTATCCTTTTAAATTTGTTAAGATGGGTTTCTTGGTCCAGAATGTGGTCTGCCATGATGAATCTTCCATGTGACCTTGAGGAGAAGGTATATTCTATTATTCCTGGATGAACTATTTTATAAATGTACATTAGATCCACGAGATTGATGGTGCTGTTCAATGCAAATATATCCTTACTGATATTCTACCTCCTGGACCTGTCAATTGCTTATAGATGGTTGTTAGTCTCCCACTGCAATACTGGATTTTTCCCATTTCTTTTTGCAATTTATCAATTTTGCTTCATGCATTTGGTGTTCTGATGTTGGGAACATACACTTTCAGGACTGTTATCTCTTCTTGTAGAATTAATCACTTTATCATTACATAATGCACCTCTTTATTCCTGATAGTTGGCCTTTCTCTAAAATCTACTTTGTAATTAATATAGTTACCCCAGCTTTCTTTTGATTAGAGCTAGCATGGTTTATCTTTCTCTGTTCCTTTACTTTTACACTTTGAAGTGGACTTTTTTGTAGTCAACATATAATTTTTCTTAAAAAATCTAATCTGATAGTTTCTGTTCTTTAATTGATGTATTTATATCATTCATATTTAAAATTATTATTGATATAGTTGTGCTAATATGTACCATATTTATTACTGTTTTCTAATTTTTGCCCTCATTCATTTCTCCTATTTTTGTATTCCACTCCCTTTTCTGCTTTTTGTGATTGTAAACTGAGCATTTTATATGACTCCCTTTTCCTTTTTAAGCATATTGGTTAAATTTTCATTTACCCATGAGTTATAGTCATCCATTATATTGATGCTATTATTTTGAACAAGCTCTTATCTGTTACATGTTGAGTAAGAAACATAAAATATATTTCCCTTCATTTATTTCTTCTTAAATTCCCTTCTTTTCTTTATATAGATCCAAATTTCAGACCTACATCTTTTTTCTTCTCTTGAAAGAATTTATTTTAGCATTCGTTGCAAGGCAGATCTACTGACAACAAAGTCCCTCAGTCTTTGTCTTTGATATTCTATTTTTCCATCAATTTTGAAGGATAATTTCACTGGCTGTCTAATTCTAGGCTAGTTTTATTTTTCTTTTTAAATAACAACAATTTAATATTTCAATCTACTCTCTTCTTGTTTATATTGTTTCTGAAGAGAAGTCAAATGCAATTCTTATCCTTGTTCCTCTTTGGATAGGGAATTTCCTCCTATTCTCTCTTCTTTCAAGATTTTCTCTTTGTCTTTGATTTTTTGCAGATTGAATATAATGTGCCTAGGCATAGAATAATTTGATGTTTATCCTGTTTTGTGTTCTCTGAGCTAAGAGTCTGGGCTTTTCTGTCTGTCTTTAATTTTGGAAATTTCTCAGGCATTATTGCTTCACATATTCCTTTCTCTCTCTCTTCTCCTTCTGGAATTCCCGTTATACATACACTATACCATTTGCAATTGTCCCACAGCTCTCAGATACTCTGTTTCTTTGGTTTCATTTTTTATTCTTATTTTTACGGTTTGGAAGTTTCTTTTGAGCTTTCTTCAAGTTCATTGATTATTTATTTGACCATGTCCATTCTACTGATGCACCCATCAATGGCCTTCTTCATTTCTGTTGAAGTGTTTTTGATTTATAGAATTTCCTTTGATTCTTTACTAAAATTCCTACCTCTCTGCTTACTTTGTCTATGTTTTCTTGAATGTTGCCTACTTTTTTCATTAGAGCCTTTCATATATTGTTGGTTATATTCATGGTTATTTAAAATTCTTGCACTGTTAATTCCAATAACTCTACCATATCTAGGTCTAGGTGTAATGCTTATTTTACCTCTTCACACTGTTATTTTTGCTTCTCATACCTTACAATTTTTTGTTGAAAGCTGGCATGACGTATTGGTTAATAAGAACTGTGGTAAATGGTTCATTAATACGAAGATTTTATGTTTAACTAGTTCGTAGGTTGTGTTGACTGTTTGCTGTAGCTGCAGTTTTCAGAAGCTCAAATTTCCCTTGGATTCCTTGTTTTTGTCTCTTTTGTGTTAGGTTTCTCTGTAGCTTCCTTCTCAAATAAGCTCTTAGCCCTGCAGTTCTTTCATTTGTGATTGTTGGTAATCAGGTGCCTTATTGATGTGGTGGTAAACTGTAGGGGGAGCAGAAGCATTCTTTTTTTCTAAACTAAATCTCAGTGTTTTAGTGAGCCTATGACCTGGACTGTGACCTTCACAAATGTTATCTCATATTTTTGTCTTTTTCCCTTAGATGAGACAGGAAGGCTTAAGGGAGCTGGAATTGGTCAAGATATAGAGAGGGTTTTTTCAACTTGATCTGGACCTTCTGCAAATTGTTGATGTACACACACTAAGAGGTGCTGGCTACAGCACAGAATCCAACCTGTTCTTCCAGCACATAGACAACCAAGGGCAATCTGGTTATCCATCACCAGCTTGGTTAGTAAGGTCAGAGACTCCTGTTGCTCCTGAATTGCCTGAGCAGTAGCATTGGCCAAAGAGATGTTGTGTATCATCTTTTCTAGGTCCGGTAAACTTATGCTCAGTATTAAAACACAGGCAGACTAATGAAACAGTTTGCTCCTCCAGATGTGTCAAGTGCCACTCTGCAATGAGCCAGCAGAATTGGGTGCCTCCAGCCCTTTGTGTACTTGGCCACATAAGCAGTGGGTTCCAGAATCCTGAGGCAGCAAAACACTTATCCTGGGGAATGGCATTCCACTGCCCATTTAGATCCATGAAGAAACACTCTCTTGGCAGATAGTTAGCAAAAGTTACTCCCCACCAAGATAAGGTTGTTACATCATAAGCTACTTCAGTTATATGTCATCTCCGGTAATTGTTGCCGACTTGTAGCTTGAAGAGTAAAATGATACACCTTCTCCCATCCAAAGTGCTAATACAATACAATGCCTGACTCAGTGCAGGGATTCCTTCCGTCATATCATAGATGATATTAAAACAGTAGACACTGGAATGATCCTGCATTCAAACTTTTATCAGTTGGGTCACTTGGCAGCCTGATCCACTGATGGTCTGAACAAGTCCTGTATCATTATGTATTGACCAGGCTGCCATGATAAGACCATGAGACAAAAAAGATTTCAGCCTTGGGTGAGAGTGACAGTATTTTTCAGGTCACCACCTTTTACTACAGTGGTGCTGATTTTGATGACAGTGCTCTCAATCTCAGCCTCCCCAGGGGTCCTGACGTGGCTAGAGAGAGAAAAATCAATGCCTCACCATCCCCATTCATGCTCCTGTCCTATTACTTGAGATGTGATGTGTCTGGGGATAGTCATCCAAGCCATCTGTCCTAACCCAGGGGCTACTCCCTCAGTAGGAACCTATTGCCCTTACTGTTTTTCATCCAAAACTTTCTGGCTCATCATTCAGTTCAAGCAATGAGGTTATGCCTTGGACTTTATGCGCCCTATAACATTTCCCAACTGAATAGGGAAGTCAGGAATTCCTGAAGCTATCAGGGGAATTCCGGTATCATGACATTCAGTGACACCCTCTCCTTTCCCCATAGGGTCTCAATGAAGGTAAACATCCTGGGGCAACATGACTTCCAAGTTGGAGTAAGGAGAAGGCTGTGTCAGGGTCTTCTGTTGCAAGGACCAGAAACCACCACTGGGAAGAAGAACCCAGAGGGAAAAAATAAATTGAGTGGTTGAGTATACTGAGATTGGGATTCCTTAGGCATAGGCTAATTAGGCAACTTCCAAGCTCAGTATTCCCCAACATGTATTGTAGTGCTGTGTTTCCCTTTTGCGGAAGTATTGTATTGAGTGTCCAAATGGCCCTAATGAGGCAAGATATCATCCTGCCAATAATCTTTTCTTTAATTCTCACTTTAGTCTCCTGTTTCATCATTCTTTGGTTCCATTCACTTGTAGGTGGTATGAAGCATGGAAGTCCAACATATGCAATGGAATTGTGCCTTTTGTATGACTTTTGCATTAAAAGATGTGTCCTAAATTGGTTGGAGTCTTGTTAAGTTGCCAAACATGTGACAGAGATTTTTCTCCACAGAAACTACAGTGGCACTTGCATTCTATATGTTGGACAGGGATGGCAATTACATATCAAAAGTAAGAGTCAACTGCCAGAAGTTATCAACAGACCCCATGGCCGAGTACTGAAGGCCAAGTGTAATCATTTTGCCAAACTGGAGTTAGGTCAATGCCTATGACCATATGTCCTAATTCTCTGAGTTGTATTACTTAGGTTCTTTGACTAGAATCACAAGACTGCACCACATTTTTGGCTTTTGTATATTTAAGGGTTATGCCCTTAACCAACCAGGGTGACTGGCTCATTCTTACTTTTGAGGTGGACTTCCATGACTAGTTTGGTGATGCACCCAGCAAGTAGCCACTGCAACATGTGCATAGGTTCTGTCAGCTCAGAAATTCCATTTATGTTATGGCTGAAAAGTCACTTGCCATGAGCATTCACATAAGTAAGAAAGATTTTCCCATTCCATGGTCAAGCTGTTGCCATCATCCTTGTTCTCACACAGGGAATCCTTTGCTAGTCCAATTATTTAGTTGTCAGTCTCCTGACCAAATGGCTAGACTATTTTCAATAACTCAATAATCAATAAAGTTACAGAAAAGCAAGTTGGGTGTGATGGCTTACATAGCCATCACCACCACATACAGTTTAGCCCATTAGGTGGGACATTTTTATCCAGTTTCAGTTAGGAGATGGTCATTTGTGGAGTAGATGGCCAAGGTGGTCCAGTGAACTCCAATAGCTCTTAACTTTACAGAAACATAGGTAAACCAGGCCATGTATTTTCTTGAACCTATTCATATTATGGCCTCCAGTGGCTAGGAGAGGACCAGGGCATCCCCTACTGGATGCTGTGTTCTCTGTCAGGGTGACCACCTGCTTATGTAATTGACAGTCATTTTCAGATTAAGCTTGGCTCAATCTTGGATATACCACGTCCATTTTGTTATCAAATTCTATTGGACTTATCTGATTTTATTTGAGGTACCAATTAAAACAGCTAAGGATGGACTCAGAGTCACCTAAGATGCTTGGACAATGTAACCCTGGAGGAAAATCCCAGGGCAAAATACCTCTGACACTGAAATCAGTTAAAGGGAGAAACAAAGTTTAAAAAACCCATTTATTTCTTACAAGCAGTTGTCCAATCTCTCTCTAGACCTTGCTCCAGCAGCAAAGCTCCACCCAACCTCTCTGGTCCAGATAAATTTCACATGTGTTTGTAATTATGTATTGATATGTAGATGGATGGACTGCTTCTCTCCACCCCTTGAAATACCTATTGATGAGGAGATGGACTACTTCTTTACACCCCGTGGAAACACCTACTGCTGTGAGATGCACTAAAGCCAGGCAAGAGATTCTGGAAATATTACAATTTTACCCACAGGCATTGAGATATTCTGTGTCCATCAGAGACTAACCATAAGTGAGAACCTGCCATTCAAAGGGTGTTTATTGAACAGCAACTCCAGAATCCAAGAGGCATATTCACCTCAGTATTTGCTACAGACTCCAATCAGTCCATGTGGGAGATGCAGATACCTGCAGTTCCAAGATCACTTGTTCCTCAATTGGACCCAAAATCAAGATATCACCTATGTAATTGGTGACCAAGACCTGTAGCAAGACTTGGGCTGGCTGTAAACCCAGTCCCACCCATTAATGACAGATGGCTGAGGAGTTAATGTAGCCCTGGAGGAGGACAATAAAAGTGTATTGCAAGATATTTTACATGAATGCAAATTGATTTTGATCTCTCTCTCACAGGGAGATTGAGAAAAAGACATTGTCCAAGTCCATAACATCATATTGATCTCAGGTATATGCTGCTACCTTCTCCTTAATGGTGATATGTGACAGAGCATGGGCCAGGGGTGGAACCTTTTCATTCAACTGGGGATGGTCTACAGTCAGGTTTGATGCCCCAGAGGCCTTTTTAGTGAGTCAAACTGAGCTATTAAACTGCAAAAAAGTGGTACAAAGCACTCTTGCTGCACCAGGTCTTGGATTAAAAAGATAATGTTTTCTCTCCAGCCAGGGATCTGGTACTGCTTTTACTAGATCATAGGGCTAGAGTAATTCTGGCAGGGATGAGGGCCAGATGGGACATAGGGGTAGGAGTTTACTAGGCCTTCAATGATGGCTCAGATATTGCCCTGGGGAAGCAAGATCATGAAGAGTAAAGCTTTGTTCAGTGACACAAGAGGCCCGAATATCAGGACCTATAATGCACTCTTGCTGGGAGCCATGCTACTCAAGCTGTGTAGCAAAGCTCAGTATAGAGGAAGACCCCCACAAAGCAGGGGCCTTCGCAGCTGGCTCCCCCTATTACCCACCTTGATTTGGTTTTTCTCCATTATACTATTGGCTTTGCTTTTTGCTTGCATTTTTGCCAAAGACTAAGCTAACCTTTGATAAGAAGCATGGAAAGGAGAAGAACATAAACTTCCCAGAAGCTTTTCAGGACAGTGCTCCTGAAGAATAGAACGCGCAGGGGCCAGATGGTGATCTTGGCATAGAATACCGAAACCTGCAGTCAGTTAGTCAAACATTGACCACCCCATCTCTACCTAAGTGGGAATGCCCCCCTTTGTTTGCAATGCTAGGGAAATTAGTGATGAAGAGTTTTATAAGAAAATGAGAGAAATAGAGTTATGAGGGAATATTGAATAGAATAACCCTGTCTGACAATTCATCTTCTCATGTTTTCTTCCCTCTGCTACTTCTACAGTTTTTCTTCTGCCTCCCTAATTACAGCCCTTTACTAGAATTTGTGCCTCATACGTGAAATTACCAAGTACCATAATTTTCCAAGAAGTAAAGATATCTCAAGACAAGTGCTGGGCCTGGAAGCCACAGGGCATAAATCTGCAAAGAAGTAAAAAGCTAACATTTTCAAAGAACGTTACTTCTCTCTCACTTACCAGCTTTACATCTCCCTGAATGGCCCCAGAAGATGGCTGGTTCGCCAGAGACAGGTAAGATTCCTCAAGGGAGGAACAACCTAAGACAGGCACAGTCACAGGGGGACCATCAGGTGAGAAAATGGGGGCCAACAGAGGTGAGGCTTAGAACTTCATCCCCTCAGTTTTGAGAGAAATTGTCTACACCCGTGGATGTTTTGTTGCCCTTGTCTGTCTTGGATTAATACCTAGTCCATAGTCACAAACCTGATCATCTACACTTGCCTTCTTACAGTTCTAAATCACGCTTTCTATCTTTATCTTGCATCTACCTATGATAGAATAAATATTATGAGGAGATAAAATGTACCCATTGCATTAGAAATATAGATGATGATACCTGCCTAGCTAACTGTAGTAATGAGTGACCTGTATTTCACCCTGAGCTGATAAGACTCCATAGTCACTGCTACATGCTGCACATTTCTGTGGTCACATGCATTACTTAGAAACTGCTTTGCATAGAAACGAGAAAAACAATACAGTACATGTTGCTAGGAAAAGTTTCAGTCAAGGAACAGAAAACATATTACCTGTCTAACACTTGGCTAACCATGTACAGATTAGAAGGAAAGAGAAAGAAAAAAGCTTGCCTATGCTTGTTAATCAAAAGAACAAATAAAAAATAATCATATCCCTGTGCAAAATGGTATAAATAAAGCTGTCATCGGCACTTTGTTGAGAGACCACCTCCATCTGACTCTGTGTCCTGTCTCTCTGTGCACTGACTCTGTCTAATCCTTTTGGACTTCACACACCCCTGCTGGAGCTGGACTCCCACGGACTCTGATAAGAATCATGACCAGTGCTTCCCAAAATGGCCCAAAAGGCCCCACTCATAAATGCATGCTGTATTTCTTCCATTAACTACTCTATCTTCCCTAAAACAACCAAGTCTACCATTCAATCCCTACCCTTGCAGGGACCTAGAATAATAGTCACCTGAGCATCTGTGTCTAATAACCCCAGGAATGTGTCCCCCTATGTTACCCTCCACTCTCACATAGAAGAGGACCTCCAGTCCCCAGTGAAAGCTCAGAGACTTTAGCTCCATCCCTAATCATTTTTCTTAAAAGGATTAAAGTGGATGGAGGCGATGGGGGGGAAATGGTTCATCTTCCTTACCTGAGTCTGACTTCTAATAATAATCAGAACTACCATCTTCCTCACTATCTGAGCTGGGGGGTGGGGGTGGTCATGACTCCAGCAACTGCATGTTTTCATTTTGTTCCTTAATAGTGCCTCCAAGGGCTTCCACTTCTAACTTAGAAGATCCCTCTTCCACTTTACACCACTGAGGAAAGTCTTTGGTGGAGATTCTGTTTAGTTCAGTCTTATCATTTGTTGCTTAACAAGCCATAATCACAATTGTGTGGTTCCTTTGGTTGTCATCCCTTTCAATACTTAGATATGGAGGGTAGCTTTCTCCTTCTGAGTTTTGCCCCTCAGGTCTCTTATTCACAGCTATCGGGGTTACCATCTTACAGACCCCTCCCCACCACATACACACAAACAGGATGTCATGGTGTAATTTCTCTACCACCTCACCCATCTTCATCCCACTGAACAGTAGAAAAGACAGAAGACTTTTTCATTGTGGGAGACCCTGACTCAGGAAGACCTGTAGGGATGAGAGACAAGATGGTTTCATCTATGACCTGTCAGAGGCAAGGTCATAAAGCCAGATGTCAATACCTTTTATCTCAGACCATTTCCCAGGAGCCTTGCTTCTGGAAAAATCTCCTGCAGTGGGGTACATTGCTCTCATACTCCCAACCACCCAAACTAATAGTGGAATCAGTTTATCGCAGTCCTGGTCCTGTTGGTTTTCTTGTTTGATTTGATCCCAGTGAAAATATGCTGTACTAGGAGATTAGTAGTCAACTTCTCCAAAATACAACATTCTACTTAGAACATTTGGGTCTGTAAGGCCCCCTCATCAAACAGGTGCACCAACCAGATAGTATGAGATTCTTGTATTCTGCCTATATCTATCCTTTAATTCCATTATCTCACTCTTAGCAAGGAGGGCTCATCCATAGTTTTGTATTTTAGCCACATATCAGTAGTATGGCACTGTGTGAAAACAGATCTCACCTGTGGCAACCTCACTGGTTGGAACTCCTTCCTAGTGGCTTTTGAGCCCTCCCTGACCTCAAGGTACTTGAGATACTAAGAGTTTAGATTATTTATCTATAAGCAGTAAGGTGGCCAGCAGCCAGGGGATGGTTTTCCTGCTCTTTCTGAGTCCTACTTCACATATCTCTGCCTTGACCCATTAATGCATTTCATCCCCTGTTTATAAAGATTTATTAAATTTCATTTGTCCCCTGTGGCCAGAGAAAGGCCAGCATTTCCATCATCTAATCATCCCAGGTAAGCAGGTACCACCCTGGGGATAATAGAACCAACTAATCCTTGCATTTCCATCAGGCCATTTCCATAGTAAGTCTTGTTGGAGACCCTGCTCACTGTCAAACCATCAAGCAGAAAGATCCAGCTTCCAGTCCCTAGTGAAGATTTCCACCATCCATGGAGGACATAGAGATCATAATGATTCCAACTGCTAGAAGTGGGAATGTAAAAAAAAGAATATAGTTATTGATTCACTTACTATATCTTCTACAGATTTGAAGTCACCATGGAAGACTCAACACACAAGGCACTGGTTAAACAATGTTTTAGTCACAGAAAGGAGAAAAGGTGTGGCAAGATCAGAGTGTGTATGCTATGCTATTCTCTTCTGGCCAGCAGGTCCCTCCCAACATTCATTGCAGGGTAATGGACTACATGTACCTCTCTCATTGCTGCAGGTGGAAAGCCATTACTGGGGTAGGGGAGGGGTGAAGAGATATACTTGTGGGGCTAACCAGGTGACACAGATTCACAAGCATAATCAATACAAGGGAGTTCACTGTGTATCCAGAAGATGGAACTATTTTTCTTAATAAGAAAAATCTGGATCCAAGCAATAGCTCAGCATCCAGCTTCTATATAGGATACTGTTCCAGTCAGGCTTGTTTCACAAATTGGGTGATCCCAGAGAGGGGCTGTAGGTCTGCATTGGCTGCTTCCCCAACACTTAACAATCCACGCATAAAATAAAACTCTAGTCTATAAAAGATATCTGACACAACATAATTTGGAAAAATAGAAAATAAAATGATGGGCAATTATTTTCCAGGAAAGAATATAAAAAAACATGGCAGTGTTACATTATTATATCAAAGTTGAATAAAAATAACATGATAAAAAGAAGTAAAAAGCTCACCTTTTCAAACAATATTGCTTCTCTCTCACTTACCAACTTTACATTTCCCTGTATGGCCCCGGAAGATGACTGGTTAGCCAGAGACGGGTAAGATTCCTCAAGGGAGGAACAACCTAAGACAGGCACAGTCGCAGGGGGGCCATCAGGAGAGAAATTGGGGACCAACAGAGGGGAGGCTTAGAACTTCACCCCACCTGTTTTGAGAGAAATCTTCTGCATCTGTGGATGTTTTGTTGCCCTTGTCTAGCTTGGATTAATATTTAGTCTATAGGCACACACCTGATCATCTACATTTGCCCTCTTACAGCACTAAATTATGTTTTCTACCTTTATCTTGCATCTACCTACCAGTTCAGCATTTTATTAAAAAAATAATAATAATAATAAGGGAGAAATGTGGGATTCACATATAAATCAAGTATAAAAATCGAACAAATAATCATATCTGACATGATTGTTTATAGTTCATGATGCATGATCAAAACCGAAAGTTTCTGTGATACGACTGCCCTTGCACTGTTCACCATGTAAGAACTTATTCACTATGTAAGAACTGGTTCACCATCTAAGAACTTGTTTATTATGCTTCAGAAGATTGGTGACTGTTGAGAATTAGGCTTGGGGTTGATTAATGACTATGCATTGAGTCCCCTGTACAGAATTTTTTTGTGGTTAACAACCATTTGATCAATAAATATGAGAGATGCCCTCTCAAAAAATAAAAAAAAAAAATAACATGATAAAAATTGTTCTGCTTTCATGATGAAAGACAGAATTTATCATAGAAACGTAAGTAATCCAAATCATTATGTGCTCATGAATATAAAAGCAAAAAATATAAAATATCAAAATAAAAGAGAGAAAGAGAGTTTTTTATGGAAATGTTAGGCCTTAACAGGTTAAATTAACCAAATAAGGTCTAGGATACAAATTACTTAACAAAAACAATTTAATTTCTTTTTGCGCATTTAAGGAACTTTTATTCACTTAATAGGCTTAAAACTCCATTTGTATCTTTTCATATTAATTAATATGTAAGCTGTATTCTATGGCCAGAATGCATTCATAGCAGAAAAAGAAACTGGAGAAAAAAAAAACAACTTTTAAATGAAATTTCCGAATCACTTGAAGTTTTAAAAATCAAAGAATTGATATCTCCCCCAAGTCCATCTTTCATTTATAGGGTCAAAAATTAAACCAAAATCACAGTTTTAGAATCTCTAAAACAGACTTTATAACAATACTATAATCACTTTATCAAAATGTATGAGGGGCTTTCAAATCTGAATCCAAATAAAAACTCAAATTCATAAGTTCAAAATAACTTTATTACTAAATGACAAATAATGAAGATAATGAACTAAGCTTTCTCCTCAAAACATTATGCAAATAACATATAAAACTATGGGAAACAGAGGGAAGGAATTAGCAAAACAAGCAGAATGTAAAAAAAAAATAGTGCATGGAAAAATGGCTGAAGTGATAAATCTAAGGGCAATTTCTTTAAGTAAATTAGTAAATTAACTAAATAGCTGTTTATCTGTTGTGGTTGAAGTGAAACAAAAGTTCAATGTTGTGATTAACATCTCAACAGATACTAAAAAAGCAGTCAATAAAATGAAAGAAATCCAAAACAGTTAACTGAAGTTAGAAATACAAGTAAATTATAAATTCAATGAGGTTGCAAATCACAAAATAAATACATGAAAATGAAATAATCTTTATTAATTCAAACAAAAATCATTTTGAAAGGAGAATGCAAAAATATTCCTTTGCAATATCAAAAACAAACTTTGGTTATTGAAATTAATTTTAACAAGAATAAAATAAAGAATATTACGAATCTCCACTGAAGGTCATAAAATTAAATTTGCCTGAATGGAAATACATATCCTTTTGAGAAATAAGAAAGTGTCATATTGTGAAGATCACCATTATTCTTAGGTTATTTGTTCAATTAGTCAAAAGCCCTTAATTTTTTTAAATTTGAGAAGGATTCTAAAATTGATTCTGTCAGAAAGAAAACATACAAACACATGCACTCATACAAATAGCCTGGTAAGTGTGAAGGAGGGTAAAACTCTTATTAATTTAAAGCATGGTTTTAGTATAGGAGTAGTTGGATTGAGTAATGGAACAGAATAGAATATTAAGAAAGTGGAATGAGGAAATTCAATGGTTTGGTAGCAACTGAATAGCCCTGTGAAAAAAATAAAATAAAATAAAAATCTTATTCCATTCCTAACACCAAAATCATTCTAGATATATGCAATATTGAACTATTAAAAATAAAATTAAAGAAATATTAGCTCTTACAATATTAGGGTGGGCCTTTTTCTCAATATGACATGAAAGCCAGAACACATTAAGGAAAATACTGTGGATTTGAATACATTTTGCTAAGCCAAGAAATAATGCCAAGTAGATGGGAAAGGAAACTGCAAACTGAAGAAAAGTACTTAGAACATTTGACAAGTATCTCAAACTACAACTAATAATTATAAAACACTAAGACTGGATAAGAATTCCAATATAAACAATAGCAAAAAGTACAAATAAATAATACATAAAAGAAGAAACATAAATAAACACAGGTGTAGAGCAGAACACCATGTACTGGTTACCAATCCCAGGGACAGTCTCTGACTACATGAAGGAGAGCAAAGATCATCACTATGCCAACCACCAGGAATAAAAGCCTAAACACTTCTGCCCACTGAGTCTAGGTACTGGAGTTACCAAGGGAAACAAAGGCATTCAAGCACTGGATGGACCGCCACTTTACTTACATAGAGAAGAAACAGAATAAGATCAGCTTCAATAGTGGGCATTCACCCATAGCCAGTGTGTTTTTCCTGGCAGACAACAAAGAGGAATTGCCCTACTTGCACCCTTCTCATGCCTCAGCAAAAGGACCGCATTAACTCCCCAGGGACAGACATCTCATTGGAATTAGCCAGGTACCATATGAGGCAATTCTTAAGCAGAATGAAGGGACATATATTAAGACTGAAACAGGGAAAGATATTCCCATACAAATAAGCCTAACATAGGCTGTGTGGGCTCTTTATTTCAAGGGAAGGAAGGTTTCTAGAACAGGGGTCAAAAGACCGCATGAACCAGACTACCTTTCCCAGATGTAGGTATGTGAAGAGATGAACCTCATTAGTTTAAAAAAGTTAAATATCAATTTTAAAAAAGTGAGATACCTCTTTTTACTATTCTGATTGGGGGAAGTGTGACAAAACAGGGATCTTCTTGCAGTCTTGATACACATAAGAAGGAGAGAGTCTGCAATAAATTAAAAATTGTATGTGTTTGTATCCTTTATTTCAGCAATTTCACTCTGAAGAATTCTGTAAGATGTCATCAGTGGGAAAACTGATTTCAGTAAAGCAAATTCCTTTTAATTTTTAAGTAAATTGAAATGAAAAATTAAAGCAAATATTAAAACATTATTCTAATATATGACAGTTCTTAAAAATTCCTATATATTTTAAAAATCAAAACCAAGTCTTATTATAAGAATGGCCTAAAAAATATTTTTCTCATAGTGCTTTAGATATTTTAGGGGTGGGAAAAATAGAAGTGGTTTGTTCCACTTTTGAGAATGATGGGTTTGATGATATTCATGACCTCATTCATTAGTACAGCTATGAAATATCTTTTAAAAATACAGTAAGTCATGGTCAAATAGTATTAGACAAGGGAAGCAAGAACACCCAGTAGAGATACGGTAGTTTCTTCAACAAATAATGATGGGATAACTGGATAACCACCTGCAGAAAAATGAAAATTGACCCCTATCTTATACCACTCACAAAAGTTAACTTGAAATGGATTAAATACTTACACTTAAGGCCTGATATCTTAAAACTCCTAGAAGAAAATAAGGGAAAGAACTTCCTTGACATTGGTCTTCACAATGATTTTTTACATATGACACCAAAAACCAAAATTCACAAGTGTCAAACTAAAAGGTTTATGCACAGAAAAAGCAAAATCACAAAATGAAAAACCTATAAAATGGAAGAAAATGTTTATAAACCATATATCAGATAAGGGGTTAATATCCAAAATTATAATATAAAGAACTCATATGATTCAATAACAAAAAAACCCAAATCATCTGATTAAAACATGGGCAGAAAAACTAAATAGACATTTTTCCAAAGAAGATACCCAAATGACGAACAGGTGCTTGAAAAGATGCACATCACTAATTATCAGGGAAATACAACAAGAAATCACCTCACACTTGTTAGAATGGCCATCATAAAGAAGATGACAGTTATCAAGTGTTGGTCAATATGTGGAGAAAAAGGAATTCCTGTACACTGTTAATGGGAAACACAAATTGGTTTAGCCACTATGGAAAACAGTATGGAAGTTTATCAAAAGATTAAAAATAGAACTATCATATGATTCAGCAATTCCACTCCAGGATATATATCCAAATGAAATGAAAATAGGATATTGAAGAAATATGCAATCCCATGTGTACTGCAACATTTTTCACAATAGTGCAGATTGTGTCTGTCCATCAACAGATTAATGAATATAAAATATGTAATATATATATATATAAAGTGAGCCTCAAAATAACTCCCTGCAGAAACCCTCAACACTCCAAAAAAACAAAAGTTCAGCACTCAGCAGCATAAAATTCACAATATCTTGCATACAACCAAAAAAATACTGAATGTGTAAAGAAGCGAAGTAATGTGATATAGAACCAGGAGACAACTATACAATTGGAAAAAAAAAAAAAGAAATAGCAGAGAATGATGTTATTAGTATATGTTAAAATAGTCATTATAAAAATGCTTTATAGACTTAAGGATATACAGAAAAACATGAACATGATAAGTAAAGAAAAAACATGCTGAAAGAAACAAATAGAACTCTTATGACTCTACAATAATAAAATAAACAACACATGAAAGGAATGACCACATGAAAAGATGTTCTGCATAACTAGTCATTATGGTAATACAAATTTAAAAATGATATAGCTCTACATACCTTTTAAAATAACTAAGATTATTTTCTTAAAAGTGACAATAACAAGTTCTGACAAGGATGCAGAGCAACAGGCAACATAATATAATGCTCTTGAGAATGCAATATGGTACAGCCACTTCATAAAATAGTTCAACTGTTCTAAACATGCATATAACCCAGAAGTCCCACTCTTGGTTATATACAGGTTGTAGTGAAAGTGTATCCTCTGGACCCTCTTGGGTGGGATGAGCAGCTCTTACATTATAAATCCATTCTAGCATTCCAAGCTGTTTAAGTTTCTGGATACCTTCCTGACTAAAACATGTCCAGACCCACATATACTGGGACCCAAAATTTGTTTAAGATGACTGTGTAAAGAAATGTGGTAATGGCTGTTTTCTCAATAAGTGGGGCTAAATCAATTAGAAATCCACATAAAAAATGGCTTTACCACTACCTGTTTCATGCACAAAAATCAGTTTCAAGTGGAATATACATGTGAAAATGAAAAGTAAAACAATATTGCCTCTGAAAGATACTATAAAATATTATCTTAATGACTTTGTGAAGGGCAAATATTTCTTCAATTACACAAAAGATCTAAACATAAAGGAAAAAATAGATGGATTGGATTTAATTAATATTAAGAACTTCTTTTCTTCAAAAGACACCACCATTAAGAGAATAGAAAGGTACACTACAGAGTGCAAGAAGATATTTGCAACACATTTAACTGACAGGGGACTCATAACTAAAACACATAAAGGACTCCTACAAATAAATAAGATAAGAAATGGAAAATACAAAAGATGTGCACGAGATTTTAACATGCAATTTACAAGGAAGGACACTGGACACTTCAATATACAGTAAAACATGTGAAAATCTGATCAAGAACATTAGTGACCAGAAAAATGAAAATGAAACCATAATGAAATAAAACTACAAATCTACCTGAATTCCTTAAATTAACAGGACCAATTCAAATGATTAGTGATAGCAAGGATTTGGGACTATTAGAAATTTCCTATGATGGTGGGGGTGTATATGTTTACAGACAATTTGAAAAATTGTTTGGTATTATCCACTAAAATTATTTTGTGCATATTTTATGACCTAGTAGTTTTGCTCCTAAATACACACTCCATGGAAATGTGTGCACATGTGCTCTAAAGCCATGCACAAGAATATTTATATGAGCAAACTAAAAACAGTCCAAATGTTTATATAATAGCCCAAATGTAATATATTTATAAATGAAAGGCTGCTGTATGCAACATGAATTAACTTCATAATATAATGTTAAATGAAATAGGTCAGACAGAAAAGCATACATGCTGTGTGGCTCTATATAATTATAAAACAGACAAAACAAATTTATGATTTATAATTATTTTTATGGTTATATTTAGAAAGAAGGAGTAGGAGGCTGATTGGAAAGATATATGAGGCAGTTTCTGGAATATTGGTAATGTGGTATGTATTTTAGTCACTGGTAGCTATACAGGTGTTTTAACTTTATAAACATTCATTGAGCTTCACTCTGGTGATTGATAAATTCTTCAATATCATTGTAGTTTTCATTAAGAATGTTACAAAGTAATGAATGGCATGCCATTTTTTTTCATTCGTTATTTTTAGTCTTTCTGGCACAAAATTAGAAAAGGGGCAAGTAGTCATGCTGTTGCATTTTTTTATCTTCTATATAATTGAAAGTCTAGTTTAAATTCCCCAATTATTTCTTAGATCTAACTACAATGATTCAGAAAGATCTGAAACTTACTGCATACATTTTTCATGTTATATAGGGCCTATAAATCCAGCATTAATTTATAATCTACAATTACTGATGCAGCACACACAGTAGTCCTGACATAGGAAGGAAGACGTTGAGGTACAGATGTGCATTTAACTTCAAAATTTAAAGGTTCAAGTTTGCTGGTATGCTTAATATTTTACTTCAGCTTTATGTACTTAGCATAATACACTCTTCCTTTTATCTTTGTATCACTATTGTTCTAGTGTCCTGGGATCTGGGACATCATTGCTGTCCCTATCTTAAAAAAAAATCCTTTCTGGAGAAACAGCACTGAACTACAACAATACAAGTCAATCAGACCTAGTCTTGAGTCATCAAATCCTATTATAGAGACACTATTTGTTACTGTCTATTTGCAAAGACAAGCTGGAACTCACCCATTTTCACTGCTCTCCTTGCAGTGCTGGAGTCAGTATTTGAATAGCTAAACAACGCTTTAAGAGCTTTAAGATAAGCATCTGAACCCTTTTTAGAGAAAGAAGCCAAAACCATAAAATAAAAAACTGAGATAAGCCTTGACAATTTCCTGAGTAGATAAAACCAGTTTAGTCTTACAAGCAAAGCTTAATATAGTTTCTTTTTAAAACTAACTTGCCCAGGGTCATTTCTTGCTTTTGCCTCTGAAAATCATAAGCAAAACTTAAACTGTTTTGAAAATTGGTATGGGGTAACCATTAACCAATTTCCTATCATTTCAGAAAATTCTAGTACTATGACCAATCACTGTGAAGAATAGTCACTTCTTTTTTTATTATATAAACTGCTTTATAACAATAAACCCCTTAGATTTATTCCATGATCTGGTTTGAGTACACCCAGTTTGCAAACTGTCTTTTCAATGTGTGCCCAGTAAACTTCTACTAATTACTACTCTGGTGATTCATTACTTTTACTTTTATTATTTGTGAACTTTTGACATGTTCCAGTATCTATTCTATGTTTTTATACTGTTTTTACAGGCATGAGAATGACTAAATTTAGCTGTTTTGATAAGCCATGAATGTTTAAGCCAATCAAGGTAACTGTATATTTAGATCAAATTACACAGTGATTAATTCCGAGATGATCTAAATTGATGAAGTCAAAGATCATCAGCTCTCTGTGGGGGGGTCTTTGTTGAGGAAACATACAGTCACTATTGTTGAAATGAGGAAAGTTGGTCTCATCACAAGGCTGACAAATGAAAAAAGGCATAGTAAAGAGAAATGTAGAGAAATGATCAGAGGCCCTGGTCATATTATACTAGAAACCTATATACCCTTGGACTTTACTGTTATTTGAGCTAATAGAGTGCCTTTATATTTTATTTGTGTTTGAGTTGAGTTTCGTTTTAGATGAAATGAAATGCTTCCTGATAAACACTGCAAAATAATAAAACATAATTAGTTAGAATAAAACAAAATTAAGGAATTATTCTTAGTTTTTATCATAACAATACTTATTTGTTTATGTTCCATTAGACTACAGAGGTTAACAAATTTTTTCTATAAAGTCCCAGAAAGTAAACAGTTTAGGCTTTGCAGCAACACATGATCTCTGCCTCTTCTTCTTTTAAATTTTCAACCATTTAAAAAGTAAAAATCATCCTTTGCCCAGGGGCCATACCCATACATAAACAAACAGCACATCAAATTTGACCCACTGGTCATCTTTGCTGACCCCTACATTAGCGTAAAACTAGCTACTGTGACAAACACCAAAAATATCAGTTGTTTAATGAAACAAAAATTTGTCTGTGGTTCACCTAATAATCCAATAAAACTACTCCTTATCAATGAGTGTTTCTTTTTTCCAAGTAGAGTTGCCAGATAAAATACAAAATGCTCAATTAAATTTCAGTTTCAAATAAACAGATACATTTCACAATTTTGGAGACTTGCCTATGCTAAAAATATTTGTTATTTCTCTGTAATTCAAATTTAACAAGACTTCCTATATTTTTATTTAATAAATATTCCAATTTTATCTCAATGTGGTGATTTAGGAACTCAGGTTCCTTTCATATTTTCATTTTTCTATTCTTTACAGCCTTAGACTCCTCCACATTCAACTCGTAGATGAAAGTAAGAGGGTAGAGAAGGCACATTTACTTTTCAACCACCTTAAACCGGAAGTAGTACCACATAACACTTCTGGTAGCATAGCATTGGTAAGAGCTTGTCATAAGGCCCCATCTTGTGTGGGGCTGAGTAATGTAGGGTGACTGAATAATGTCATCCATGGCTGAGCAGGTGCTTCTCAACAACAACCCTAATGCTAAGACAGGATTTGTTTGTGGGTAGAGAAGCTATCTTTCTCACAGCATATTTGTGCTTTCATGGTTGGATTACTACAAAAATTTTCCAAATACTATATCTCTACTGTCAGATAATTTTTACCTATATCTATAAATTTGTTTTGTAGTCATTAGTATTCTTATCCATTATATCTACTATTTATTTACCTATATGATAAATTGAGATTTTTCTTGCAAACTTTATTACAATTTTAAAATAGATATTAATAACACAAGTTAATAAATCAATGTAAATAAATAAAATGTACTTTTAATAAATTCTGTTAAAACCCTGAGACAGTTTTACTGGATTTATCCTTTTATAATTTGCAGAAATGTCAGAATCCCAGTTATCACTTATATTCTTTGTCTTTGAGAGCAGAAAAAAAATTGACAAATATATCAAAATAAGAATTTTGATATCATTTAACATGGATTAACAAACGTAGGATTTATGAAATATTTGATGACAGCTCATTTTATTTTATTTTTATATACTTTCTATTGAAGTATAGTTTATATACAATGTTATATCAGTTTCAGGTATACAACATAGTGATTCAACAATTATCTGCATTAAGTGTTCACCCCAACTAGTATAGTTGCTGTATGTCCACATGGAAAGATGTTAACAGAACTATTGACTGTATTCTCTATGCTGTACTTTCATTCCCATGACTAATTTGTATTATGACTGAGATTTTGTGCCTCTTTATTCCATTTACCTCTTTCACCAATTCCCCAACCCCTCTTCCATGGAAACCACCAATCACTTCTCAATATTTATGAGTCTATTGTTGTTTTGTTCATTTTGTTTTTAGAATCCACATATACATAAAATCATACGTTATGTGACTTTCACTGTCTGGCTTATTTCACTTAGCATAATGCCATCTTAAGTGTATCCATGTTGTTGCAAGTGGTGGGATTTATTTCTTTTTATGACTGAATAATATTCCATTGTATATATGTGCCACTTCTTTATCCATTTATCTGTTGATGGACACTGCAGTTGATTCGGTATTTTGACTATTGTAAATAATGCATCAATAAACATAGGGGTGCATGTATCTTTTGAATTAGAGATTTTGTTTTCTTCAGGTAAATTCCTGGGTTGTATGGTATTTCTATTTTTAGTTTTTTGAGGAACCTCCACACTGCTTTCCACAGTGGCTGTACCAATTTACATTCCCACCAACAGTGTAGGAATGTTTCCTTTTCTCCACATCCTCATCAACACTTGTTATTTGTTATCTTTTGGGTAGTGGCCATTATGACAGGTGTAAGGTGATATCTCATTGTGGTTTTTATTTTAATTTCCTTGATGATTAACACTATGGAACATATTTTCAAGTGCCTGTTGGCCATCTGTGTGTCTTCTTTGGAAAAATGGATGACCAATAATTTTAGATGTTTCCACCATCACAGAGAGAAGGCAGTGGTGGTGGTTACATTCAAGATTAGTGGGGAAGGGGGGCGGAGCCAGGATGGCGGCGTGAGTAGAGCAGTGGAAATCTCCTCCCAAAAACACATAGAGCTATGAAAATATAACAAAGAAAAATCTTCCTAAAATAGAGACCACAGGACACAGGACAACATCCAGACCACATCCACACCTGCAAGAACCCAGCACCTTGTGAAAGGGGTAAGATACAAGCCGCGGCCCGGCGGGACCCCAGCGCCCCTCCCCCCGGCTCCCGGTGGGTGGAAAGAAACCGCAGCAGTTTTTTTTTTTGGCGAGTGCTTTTTGGAAGCCTTAAAGAGACAGGGACCCCGTTGCTAGGGAGGCAGGGTGGCGGGACTGGTGAGTGGGTGCCTGGGACCGGCGCCTGAGGACAAAGATTATCCTGCATCTTTCCCTGCGGGACCGGTGGGCGGGTGCCTGAGACCGGCACCTGAGGACGGAGGAAATAGTGTTTTTCCCCTTTTTTTTTCTCTTTTTGGTGAGTACTTTTTGGAAGCCTTAAAGCGACAGGGACCCCGGTGCTAGGGAGGCAGGGTGGCAGGACTGGTGAGTGGGTGCCTGGGACCGGCACCTGAGGACAAAGAATATCCAGCGTTTTTCCCTGTGGGACCGGTGGGCAGGTGCCTGAGACCGGCACCTCAGGATGGAGGAAATCGCGCGTTTTCCCCTTTTTTTTTTCTCTTTTTGGCGAGTGCTTTTTGGAAGCCTTAAAGGGAAAGGGACCCCGGTGCTAGGGAGGCAGGGTGGCGGGACTGGTGAGCGGGTGCCTGAGACCAGCACCTGAGGATGGAGGAAATCGCGCGTTTTTCCCCTTTTTATTTTTCTCTTTTTGGCAAGTGCTTTTTGGAAGCCTTAAAGGGACAGGGACCCCTGTGGTAGGGAGGCAGGGTGGCGGGACTGGTGAGCGGGTGCCTGGGACCGGCGCCTGAGGACAAAGAATATAGCGCGTTTTTCCCTGCAGGACTGGAGGGTGGGTGCTTTTTGGAAGCCTTGAAGAGACAGGGACCCTGGTGCTAGGGAGACAGGGCAGCAGGACCAGTGAGCGGGTGCCTGGGACTGGCACCTGGGAACAAAAAAAAAAAATCGTGTTTTTTCCTTTTTTTTTTGTTCCCTCTCTCATTGTTGCTGTTGTTGTTTTGGTTTGGAGAGTGCTTTTTGGAAGTCTTAAAGGGGCAGAACAGGTCACTTAGACCAGAGGCAGGGAATCTCGGGATCTCTGGGTAATCTAACCCCCTGGGCAGCAGGAAGCACAGAGGCCCCTTACAGAGATAAATAGCCTCCCGGCCGCTCCCCCTCCAATGGGGCTCCAACATTTTGGAGGAGCTGCCACAGCCAGGCCACGCCCACAGCAACAGCAGAGATAAACCCCATAGCAACTGGGCAGGAAGCAGAAGCCCTCCATGCACACAGCTGCCCAGCACAAGCCACTAGAGGTCGCTATTCTCCCAGGAGAGGAAGGCCACAAACCAAGAAGAAGGAAAGCTCTCCCAGCTGTCACTTGTACCAGCTCTGCAAACTATCTCTATCACCATGAAAAGGCAAAACTACAGGCAGACAAAGATCACAGAGACAACACCTGAGAAGGAGACAGACCTAACCAGTCCTCCTGAAAAAGAATTCAAAATAAAACTCATGAACATGCTGACAGACATGCAGAGAAAAATGCAAGAGCAATGGGATGAGATGCAGAGAAAAATGCAAGAGCAGTGGGATGAAGTCCGGAAGGAGATCACAGATGTCAGGAAGGAGATCACAGAAGTGAAACAATCCCTGGAAGGATTTATAAGCAGAATGGATAAGATGCAAGAGGCCATTGAAGGAATAGAAGCCAGAGAACAGGAACGTATAGAAGCTGACATAGAGAGAGATAAAAGGATCTCCAGGAATGAAACAACACTAAGACAACTATGTGACCAAACCAAAAGGAATAATATTCGTATTATAGGGATACCAGAAGAAGAAGAAAGAGGAAAAGGGATAGAAAGTCTCTTTGAAGAAATAATTGCTGAAAACTTCCCCAAACTGGGGGAGGAAATAATCGAACAGACCATGGAATTACACAGAACCCACAACAGAAAGGATCCAAGGAGGACAACACCAAGACACATAGTAATTAAAATGGCAAGGATCAAGGACAAGGAAAGAGTTTTAAAGGCAGCTAGAGAGAAAAAGGTCACCTATAAAGGAAACCCAATCAGGCTAACATCAGACATCTCGACAGAAACCCTACAGGCCAGAAGAGAATGGAAAGATATATTTAATACAATGAAAAAGAAGGGCCTTGAACCAAGGATACTGTATCCAGCACAACTATCATTTAAATATGATGGCGGGATTAAACAATTCCCAGACAAGCAAAAGATGAGGGAATTTGCTTCCCACAAACCACCTCTACAGGGCATCCTACAGGGACTGCTCTAGATGGGACCACCCCTAAAAAGAGCACAGAACAAAACACCCAACATATGAAGAATGGAGGAGGAGGAATAAGAAGGGAGAGAAGAAAAGAATCTCCAGACAGTGTATATAACAGCTCAATAAGCGAGCTAAGTTAGGCAGTAAGATACTAAAGAAGCTAACCTTGAACCTTTGGTAACCATGAATCTAAAGCCTGCAATGGCAATAAGTAATCACCCTTTCATTAATCACCCTAAATGTAAATGGACTGAATGCACCAATCAAAAGACACAGAGTAATTGAATGGATAAAAAAGCAAGACCCATCTATATGCTGCTTACAAGAAACTCACCTTAAACCCAAAGACAAGCACAGACTAAAAGTCAAGGGACGGAAAAACATATTTCAGGCAAACAACAGTGAGAAGAAATAGGGGTTGCAGTACTAATATCAGACAAAATAGACTTCAAAACACAGAAAGTAACAAGAGATAAAGAAGGACACTACATAATGATAAAGGGCTCAGTCCAACAAGAGGATATAACAATTCTAAATATATATGCACCCAATACAGGAGCACCAGCATATGTGAAGCAAATACTAACAGAACTAAAGAGGGAAATAGACTGCAATACATTCATTGTAGGAGACTTCAACACACCACTCACCCCAAAGGATAGATCCACCGGACAGAAAATAAGTAAGGACACACAGGCACTGAACAACACACTAGAACAGATGGACCTAATAGACATCTATAGAACTCTACATCCAAAAGCAACAGGATATACATTCTTCTCAAGTGCACATGGAACATTCTCCAGAATAGACCACATACTAGCTCACAAAAAGAGCCTCAGTAAATTCCAAAATATTGAAATTCTACCAACCAATTTTTCAGACCACAAAGGTATAAAAGTAGAAATAAATTCTACAAAGAAAACAAAAAGGCTCACAAACACATGGAGGTTTAACAACATGCTACTAAATAATCAATGGATCAATGAACAAATCAAAATAGAGATCAAGGAATATATAGAAACAAATGACAACAACAACACTAAGCCCCAACTTCTGTGGGATGCAGTGAAAGCAGTCTTAAGAGGAAAGTATATAGCAATCCAGGCACACTTGAAGAAGGAAGAACAATCCCAAATGAATAGTCTAACATCACAATTATCAAAACTGGAAAAAGAAGAACAAATGAGGCCTAAAGTCAGCAGAATGAGGGACATAATAAAGATCAGAGAAGAAATAAACAAAATTGAGAAGAATAAAACAATAACAAAAATCAACGAAACCAAGAGCTGATTCTTCGAGAAAATAAACAAAATAGATAAGCCTCTAGCCCAACTTATTAAGAGAAAAAGAGAATCAACACAAATCAACATAATCAGAAATGAGAATGGAAAAATCACGACAGACTGCACAGAAATACAAAGAATTATTAAAGACTACTATGAAAACCGATATGCCAACAAGCTGGAAAACCTAGAAGAAATGGACAACTTCCTAGAAAAATACAACCTCCCAAGACTGACCAAGGAAGAAACACAATAGTTAAACAAACCAATTACGAGCAAAGAAATTGAAATGGTAATCAAAAAACTACCCAAGAACAAAACCCCCGGGGCTGGATGGATTTACGTCGGAATTTTATCAGCACACAGAGAAGACATAATACCTATTCTCCTTAAAGTGTTCCAAAACATAGTAGAGTTGGGAATACTCCCAAACTCGTTCTATGAAGCCAACATCACCCTAATACCAAAACCAAAGACCCCACCAAAAAAAAAATTACAGACTAATATCCCTGATGAATGTAGATGCAAAAATACTCAACAAAACATTAGCAAACAGAATTCAACAGCGTATCAAAAGGATCATACACCATGACCACATGGGATTCATCCCAGGGATGCAAGGATGGTACAACATTCGAAAATCCATCAACATCATCCACCACATCAACAAAAAGAAAGACAAAAAACACATGATCATCTCCATAGATGCTGAAAAAGCATTTGACAAAATTCAACATCCATTCATGATAAAAACTCTCAGCAAAATGGGAATAGAGGGCAAGTACCTCAACATAATAAAGGCCATATATGATAAACCCGCAGCCAGCATTATACTGAACAGCGAGAAGCTGAAAGCATTTCCTCTGAGATCGGGAACCAGACAGGGATGCCCACTCTCCCCACTGTTATTTAACATAGTACTGGAGGTCCTAGCCATGGCAATCAGACAAAACAAAGAAATACAAGGAATCCAGATTGGTAAAGAAGAAGTTAAACTGTCACTATTTGCAGATGATATGATACTGTACATAAAAAACCCTAAAGACTCCTTTCCAAAACTACTAGAACTAATATCTGAATTCAGCAAAGTTGCAGGATACAAAATTAATACACAGAAATCTGTTCTTTTCCTATTCACTAACAATGAACTAACAGAAAGCAAAATCAGGAAAACAATTCCATTCACAATTGCACAAAAAAAAATAGAATACCTCGGAATAAACCTAACCAAAGAAGTGAAAGACCTATACCATGAAAACTACAAGACACTATTAAGAGAAATTAAAGAGGACACTAACAAATAGAAACTCATCCCATGCTCCTGGCTCGGAAGAATTAATATTGTCAAAATGGTCATCCTGCCAAAAGCATTATACAGATTCGATGCAATCCCTATCAAATTACCAACAACATTCTTCAATGAACTGGAACAAATAGTGCAAAAATTCATATGGAAACACGAAAGACCCCAAATAGCCAAAGCAATCCTTAGAAAGAAGAATAAAGTGGTGGGGATCTCACTCTCAAACTTCAAGCTCTACTATAAAGCCATAGTAATCAAGACAGTTTGGTACTGTCACAAGAATAGAGCCACAGACCAGTGGAACAGATTAGAGACTCCAGACATTAACCCAAACATATATGGTCAATTAATATTCAATAAAGGAGCCATGGACATACAATGGGGAAATGACAGTCTCTTCAACAGATGGTGCTGGCGACACTGGACAGCTACATGTAAGAGAATGAAACTGGATCACTGTCTAACCCCATACACAAAAGTAAATTCAAAATGGATCAAAGACCTGAATGTAAGTCATGAAACCATAAAACTCTTAGAAAAAAACATAGGCAAAAATCTCTTGGACATAAACATGAGTGACTTCTTCATGAATGTATCTCCCCGGACAAGGAAAACAAGAGCAAAAATGAACAAGTGGGACTATATCAAGCTGAAAAGCTTCTGTACAGCAAAGGACACCATCAATAGAACAAAAAGGTACCCTACAGTATGGAAGAATATTTTCGTAAATGACAGATACGATAAAGGCTTGACATCCAAAATATATAAAGAGCTCACACACCTCAACAAACAAAAAGCAAATAATCCAATTAAAAAATGGGCAGAGGGACTGAACAGACAGTTCTCCAAAGAAGAAATTCAGATGGCCAACAGACACATGAAAAGATGCTCCACATCGCTAGTTATCAGAGAAATGCAAATTAAAACCACAATGAGATATCACCTCACGCCAGTAAGGATGGCTACCATCCAAAAGACAAACAACCAATGTTGGCGAGGTTGTGGAGAAAGGGGAACCCTCTTACACTGCTGGTGGGAATGTAAATTAGTTCAACCATTGTGGAAAGCAATATGGAGGTTACTCAAAATGCTCAAAATAGACTTACCATTTTACCCAGTAATTCCTCTTCTAGGAATTTACCCTAAGAATGCAGCACTCCCATTTGAAAAAGACAGATGCACCCCTATGTTTATTACAGCACTATTTACAATAGCCAAGAAATGGAAGCAACCTAAGTGTCCATCAGTAGATGAATGGATAAAGAAGATGTGGTACATATACACAATGGAATATTATTCAGCCGTAAGAAAAAAACAGATCCTGCCATTTGCAACAACATGGATGGAGCTAGAGGGTATTATGCTCAGTGAAATAAACCAGACAGAGAAAGACAAGTACCAAATGATTTCACTCATATGTGGTGTATACAAACAAAGGAAAACTGAAGAAACAAAACAGCAGCAGAATCACAGAACCCAAGAATGGACTAACAGTTACCAATGGAAAATGGACTGGGGAGGATGGGTGGGAAGGGAGGGACAAGGGCAGGGAAAAAGAAAGGGGGCATTATGATTAGCATGTATAGTGTGAGGGGGGCACAGGGAGGCCTGTGCAACACAGGGAACACAAGTAGTGATTTTATAGCATGTTACTATGCTGATGGACAGTGATTGTGAAGGGCTATGTGGGGGGACTTGTTGAAGAGGGGAGCCTAGTGAACATAATGTTCTTCATATAATTGTAAATTCATGATACCAAAATAAAAATTAATTAATTAATTAATTAATCTAAAAAATACAGGCAATGAGTGTATTAGTTTGCTAGGGCTGCCATAACAAAACACTGCAGACTGGGTGGTTCGATAACAGACATTTATTTCCTCACAATTTAGAATACAAAAGTCCAAGATTGAGGTGTTAGCTAGTTTGGTTTCCCCTGAGACCTCTATGGCTTACAAATATATGGCTGCCTTATTCCTGTTTCCTACTATGATCATCATTTTGCCTGTTGCCTTTGTCCAAATTTCCTGTTCTTTTAAGGACATTAGTCATTTTGTATTAGTATCTATTTTACCTTATGACATCTTTTAGCTTTAATTTTATTATTAGTGTCTATGTCTCCAAATAGTCATATTCTGAGGTATAGGGAATTAGAGCTTCAACCTATGAATTTTTGGGGGACAAAATTCAGGCCCATAACATTAAGTGTTAGCAGTTCAAGTGTGGAAGGCCATTGACTAGTAGAATTTTTTCTTGATCAAGGAAGGTCAGTCTTTTGTTATATTGGAACCTTCAACTAATTGCATGAGGCCCACTTACATTATGGAGAGTAATTTACTCAAAGTCCACCAATTTAAATGTTAATCTCATCAAAAACAATCCTCACAGAAATATCCATTATAATATTTAACCAAGTAGCTGTGTGCTATGTCTTAGGTACTTGACATATAATTAAACATCACACTGCCATAAATTTTAATCTCTTATTTTTCAATGTATGTAATCTATTTCCCCTTGTAGAGCACTTATTGTTTATTTCATTCTGTCTCTTTCTATCACCCTCTCATGATTAACAGAGGCTTCTCAAATTTCTGTTTTCAAAGAACAACTTTTTGATCTATTACGTCTATCTAATTTTTGTTTTTCAATTGTTAATACCTTCTTTTACTTTTCTTCCTGTTTCCTTTTTAGCATGTATAGTTTCTAAATTTTTATCAGTATATTATTTATGCTCATCTATTTTTTAAATCTTATAAGCATTTATAAAAGTCTAACATTTTGCTTGCATCCTATAAGTTCTTATAGGTAGTATAAATAATTTATGTAGCTACATTTATAAACTAATTTGCATTATTACTTATTTAGGTCCATAAATTATTTAAAAATGTCACATATGAAATGTGAATATGTGAGTGCATAAAACGTTTGTTGAACATAATTAACGTTATCTTCTAATAACATAAGATTATTTTGGGTGTAGGTCATAGGTATTTGTTTATGGCTGCCTCTAAAAGCCTTTGAGTCAGGCCTCTCACACAAGGGATGATACAGCACCCTACAGCAGTTAAAACTCCCGCAACTATAACAAGGGATGTTAAAACAGAGGCAACCATACCTTTCCATTTTCCAAACCATCTTTCCAACTAGTCTGTAAAAGGGTCACTGAAGCCAGAGTTTTCAGCTAATTCATTAGCTAAAGTGGTGAGTCCCTGCAGGGCTTTAGTAATTGTACCATCAGTGGCAGTACTATTTGGAATAAAAGTACATTTTCCCCCTAACATAACACAGTCTTCTCCTTTTTCTGCTAACATCATATATAATGCTATTCTATTTTCCCAGGCCATCCTGTTGGTAGCATCTACTTGGCTAGCTACTCCTTGAAGAGCATCCCTGGTATAGTTAATGAATCTTTGTTGATTATAGTAAATGTAATTGATCCAATCTATGTTTTTGTTGATGGTGGACCACCAAAATAGTGCTAACTCATATCCTGCAGCTATTTGGTTTCTTTCTAGTTTTAAATTAATTAGGGACTCCCCTAGGGACTTCTATTGAGTCAATGTATACATTCGAATCAAAGGATGCTTGTAATGATCTGTGATTTCTATGAAAAATTTTTTCATTGGGTGTGGAGAGAAATGTTAGGGGAAATGGAATAGCCAATCAGACTAAAGCATACAATTAAACATTGCACTGCCATAAATTTTTTATTTTAATCTCTTATTTTTCAATATATGTAATCTATATCCCCTTTTAGAGCACTTATTGTTAATTTCATTCTGTCTTTCATTCAAGTCCCAGTCCAGTTGGATGGCAACGAGCAGCACAGGTTTCCCTTTGCACAGTACCACCAAACATCTGCTTGGGGGATGCGTAATTTTGAGAAGTTGCCCTCATTAGAGACATTTAGGATGGGGGTACAAGTCAGTAAGTTCCCCACAGGAGTTGTGAAACCTTCCCCTTGCCTAGAGAGGCATGAGGAGTCATTCATATTCCCTATGGAAAAAGAGGGGATTGCCCTTAGGTCTGACTTCTTTAGTGCATGAAAAAGTAAAGACAAGCCCTTGCAAGTCTCATTTCCCCAAGCGTCCTTGTCCTGGTACAGGGCCAAGATGAAATTCATCCCAGTGGGGTCTGTGTTCCAGCAGAGAGGAAAGGGGACCACCTGCACCTGTGGCTGTCCAGCAGCACATGCATAACAATCGATTTTATTCAAAGCAAGTACTGAAAATTTAACCCTTTCTACCCAGGCATTGGTGTCTCCAAAACCTATCTCTATTTCAAGAGTCTGTTTTAGAACTTTTATTTCTGTTACAGTAACTAGTCTAGGGTCATTAAGGGGAAGCTCTGGCTCATTATTTCCCTCAGGATTGGGGGTGGCCGCTATGGGTGAAGTCTTGCCTTTGATTAAATTAAGACCGAACCTTCCCACAGGATCTACTCCAATGACATCTACACTGAGTCCATAAACACGAGGAGCAATTACAGGGTCTGAGTCTAAGTCTTGAGGATTATGTATATAGGTAAGAAGAGGGGGTTATACTGTCTGTCCTGGCAATTATCAGGAGGAATACCTTTAGATAAGTGGAGCCTTCCTTTTAAAGGTTTTCCTGCTGCATGAGGGGCCATCCATCCTTGAAACTGGGTAGTCCACCAAACATTGCTCCACTCTGGACCACTTGTCTTTTTTATTCCATTAACATTTGTCCATTCAGGACAGAGATACTTATTATCTCCAGAAAGCAGTCTTTGGTCATTTAGGTCACCACAAGAGAGAACCTGACAAGCATCAAACCTAATGGTTTGGGGGCTTGATGTTTTAGTATTATTGATTACCAGTTTGACAGGATAACCAGGAGTTCCTCCCCATTCTAGGGTTCCCTGCAACTTGTCTGTGAAATACAGCATTAGAAGGATAAAAGTTAGCATTTTTAGGTCCTCTTTAGTTTAAGCCTTAAGGGTTGGCTAGCTACCTGGGACACCTGCCAATTCTGTTTTGTCAACAGATCCCTCAGTCAGTTTCTTTACTCTGGTGTAATGAGTCCTACCGTTTTCAGTCATCCTCACTGCAGTCTCTGGTCAGGAGCACTTAGTAGGGGCCTTCCGAGCTGGGCTGGAGTCAATCTTCTTTCCAGGATTTTACTAACCCCAGGTCCCCAGGCTGGAAGCAGTGAGTGAAGAACTCAAGTGGGGGAGTCTGGGTGAGGAGTCCTTTCAGCCTGAGAGAAGATAAGGTAGAAGACAAGGCCAGCACATTTTCCCTTAAAAATTGATCTTTAGTTTCCATGGTAGGCAAGTCTGTTGCCCTTCCCAGATATGGCAGCCCATATAATAATTCATAAGAAGAAAGTCCCAGATCCTTTCAGGAACAGTTCTAATTCTTAGGAGCGCTATAGGAAGACATTTAGTCCAAGACAACTTAGTTTCTAATATTAATTTGGTTAAATCCTTCTTAAGAGTCTGATTCATTCTTTCTACCTTTCCAGAGGATGGTCGATGCCAAGGAGTATGGAAATCCCACTGTACCTGGAGTTCCATCATTATTCCCTGTAGTACTTTTGAAGTAAAATGACTACCGTTATCTGAATCAATATTTTCTATTAACCCAAACCTAGGAATTACTTGTTCTAAAAGTACCTTTATCTCTGATCCTGCCATTGCAGTTGTTAATGGGTGGGCCTCTACCCATCCAGTGAAATGGTCAACAATCACTAATAAATATTTAAGCTTTCCTACTTTTGGCATCTCAGTAAAGTCAATCTGGATACTTTGAAATTGTCTTATTACTGGGAGTCTCCCTCCAGATACTGGGTTTCTCATATAGTTCTTGTTAAATCTTTGGCACATTATGCAACTCCTACAAACCTGTTTAACAATGGTGTAAATACTAGTACACTCATAAACCTTTAGCAAAGCATCATACATCACCTGAGGACCCCAATGGCTCCCTCTATGTAATATGCTCATCAGCTCTCTCATAATAGGCTGGCTGATCATTTCTTTCCCATCTGACACAGTCCACCTCCCTTTCTCATCTTGAGATGCCCCCACCTCCTGTAGCTTCTTAATCTCCTTCTCAGAAAACTTTGGGATCAAGGAAATTTTAGGAATATTTGGAGTGAGGTTCAAAAATCTAATTTTATCTTCAGATGCAGCCTATTTAGCAGCTACATCAACAATTTTATTACGTGTTGCTTCATAAGAACTTCCCTTTCTGATAACCATTCACATGCATTATAGAAATCTCATCTGGAAGTACAAGATTTTTCAGAACCTCCCTAATTAATTTCCCATGAATCAATTCCTGTCCTTTACTGTTTACAAGACCTCTTTCTGTCCAAATTTTTCCAAAGGTATGGACTACTCCGAAGGCATATTTGGAGTCTGTGTAAATCGTGCCCTCCTTATCTGAAAGTAGTTTTAAGGTCTGATTAAGAGCAAACAGCTCACAGGTTTGAGCTCACCAATTATAGGGGATAACTGGTCTCCATCAATTATGGCATAGCCATTATGTCATTTGCCCTCTATCATCCAAGAGGACCCATCTATAAACAGTTTCACACCCTCACCTAGAGAAGTTTCCCTTAAATCAGACCTGACTTTAGTCTGATACTCTATGAGGTCCATGCAACTATGGTCCAATTCTGATTGATCTTCAGCCTCCCCTGCACATAGAAAGCTGGCCAGGTTGAGGCAGATGTCTGTGGTTAAAATCAGGTCACCTTTTTCAAGTAGAATGGCTTCATAGTTTAAAATTTGGGAATCTGTTAGCCAGTGCCCAGCTCACTGATTAAGTATGGCCCAAACCTGGAGAGGAGTGCTGACCATGGGGGTCCCTCCAAAAGTTAGTTTCCTGCTCTCTTCTACCAGTAAGGCTCTGGCTGTGATGGCCTGGATGCACTCAGACCATCCATGAGAGACAGAGTCCAGTAGTTTATACATAAAGGCCACCGGTTGTTTCTTTCCTCCCCGGGCTTGGGACAAAACCCCTACAGTGGAACTTTGTTGAACAGTAACAAACAAGTGAAACAGCTTCTCTAAAGAAGGGAGTGCCACGACTGGGGTAATGACTAAGGATTGCTTTAATTCTTCTAGGATTTGCAGTTCCCCTATGGTCCAGTGGAGAGGGTCTGGCTCTCCCTCTAACAATTTGAAATACAAGCCTCTAGCCTTTTGCGCATAAGGGTCAATCAACATTCTACAATATCCTACTATTCCCAAGAATTTTCTAAGTTCCCTCTTTGTTTTAGGCTTGTCCACTAAGTTTTGGGCTAAGTTATCCCAAAAATCGCAGGGTTCACTGATAACCAAGGAAAAAGACAGGCTGCCCTTATGGGAGGGGTACTTCAGCGGGCTGCCCCTGTGAATGGGGAAACAGTGGATTATACCCCAATGGGCATGTGGTCTGAGGTGGCTTGCTTCCTAGAGGACTAGGTCCCACCCCAGGACTGGAGGCAAGTGGAGGTGACACCTGAGGCAGTAGGGGTGGCTCTTGATATAGTAAGCAGATCCTTTGAGAAGCAGAGTTCCCGTGAGGTAGCGAGGACTGTGGGTTGGCTGCTTCTCATAGTCTTAAAAAGGTCAACAGAGAACCAAGAAATGGCAGCATGAGAATGCCAGCTGCAAACTTCAGAAGATTCCCTGAGGAGGGAAATGGCATTGATGCAAGACGCAGCACAAGAACATGAGCTGCAGACTTCTGTAGATTCCCTGAGGAAGGAGATGGCCTTGATGCGGGAGGAGGATGCATGAGAGCGCCGGCAGCAAGGTGCCATTGGAGATGAGACAGCAGTGCTGCCAGGTGTACTGAAGGAGGAAGAGGCCATCAAGGATAAAGACAAACTCCTGAGGGAAACACAGGCGGAGGTGGCACAAGAACATCAGCTGCAGAGCATTGAGCTGAAGGTAAGAGACCTTCTGAAGACTGAGGTAGCATTGCTGCGAGGCACAGTAGAAAAGGTAAAGGTTGTAGCAGAGGAGGCACTCGGGGGAGGGGAGAGAAAGGTGCCATCAGCCCCAGAAATGGAGGACCTGGGGAAGGATGAAGGGGTGGTGCCAGAGGCACTGGCGCCTCCTGTATTGAAAGCACGCCCAGTTGTTGTAAAGAAAATAAAGACCCAGCAGCTGAAAGTTTCCCAAGGAGAGGAGCAGCCCCCTCCCCAGATCGTGGAGCACTCTATGGTCCATCCCTGTACTCAGGCTGAGCTGGTGGATTTGGGCTCCCGGTTTAGACAAAAGCCCTCGGAATCCATATCAGCTTGGCTCCTGCATCTGTGGGATTTAGGGGTGGATGGAATTGTTCTGTCAGGATCAGAGATGGGAAACCTGTTTTCCCTGACAGTGCAGCATGCCTTGAGGCAGCAATTACAAAACGCAGATCAGATCCCAGGGAGTCCCTCCCTCCTCGATTGGCTTATGGCTGCACTTCATGCTGTGTGGCCCAATCAGGGGGATCTGCTATCATCTCCTATTAGATGGCAGACATATGCTGAACTCCAACAGGTGCTATGAGAGCTAGGCATAAGAAATGCCATCTATAGTCCAGAGAATTATAACCCAGATGAAGAGATTTTCACTACTGGGATGAGAAACATTGTACTTCAAATGGCTCCTACATCCCTCTTTGGGTCTCTAGTGGCGATTATTTCCCCTCACTTAGGGCATCCCATAAGTGAGGTGACACGTACAGTAGCAGATTTAGGAGAGGCAGAAGCAATGAAAATCCAGAAAGAAATAAGACCTGTTACAAGAAGAATTTACAGGGCCCTATGAAGGTTACAAGGACCCAGATGTTGGTTGATTTAATATGAGCAGGAGCAGATGGAAGGAAATTATATGGAAAGTCCAGTAAGATCTTACTAGAGCTATGGCAACAACTGAAACTAGAGCAGCAGATCCAGCCATTAAGACCAAACAGACAGAGGTCGGAGACACAGCCACGAGTCTGGCCTGTGTGTTTGCAAGAATTCCTGCTGGAGAATGAGCCAACCTCACCTGATCCCACACAGGAAGGTGATTGGGGAACATGGTTTGACTGAGGGAAAGGTCAAGGTATCTGCCATGAGGGACCAGGGGTACCGGAGACTCCACTGAGTGGACGTGACCTTGGACCTTTCGACACATGGAGCAACGATGGCTGGCTCTCCTGGCACCTTGGGGACAAGGCCTGGAAGCTGGCCTCCTGTGCATTCCCGGAATAATAGCAGAGTGGCCGCCAAAGGCTGCAGTAGTATATCCTCAATGTCCAGAAGGTAAGATAATCTTACCGGGGAGTTTTGTTTTATCACTGTGGCTAGTGCATGCAACTCCACTAGCACTATATATAGAACCTTCAGTAACCCCCAAGGGGAAAGGAGTAAAAGTATGGTATACTAGACCTGGAAGGGACTCCCTTCCTGCTACATTCCTATCACCAGACCACTCTCTTGCATGTATCCTACCTGATGGACAAGATTTACCTATGGTGTCTTATCACCCTTAAAGTCTTTGTGGACTGGAACCTCCTCTGACTTGAGGATTAGTATAATTTTTGTATCAAAATCTTGCTGCATCTTAATTTTTATTATCTCTAAGTTGTTGTTATCCTCTGTTGCTATTGTGGAATCTCGTTACAGTGTTCCAGCTTTCTCGCACAGTGACCATTGCGGAAGATTGAGAGCATATAGATTGTAAGGTGAGAATCCTGGAAGGGTGGAGTGTGGGGAAGTTGGGGTTCCTATGGCCAGGATCCTCACTGAACTTAAGCCACCTGATGATGTAACTGGCCTGTTGCTAGGCTACTGCGTCCGTACCTTTAGGCAATAAGCTAGTATTGCGCTATATAGAGAGCTTGGCCCAGTGCTCTGGGTGGAGGAAGAGATGCTAGTGCTTGACTTACCGCCGGAGAACAAGCTGGGTAATAAATCGTTTCACCCCAAAGAACACTTTGCTGTCAATTTCTTTAGTCACACTGAATCCATAGCGAACTTGCCTGGGGCTGAACCCATTGGCAAGACAGCCTTCTATTACTGACTCTCCCTTCAAGGGGAATTGGATATTGTCTTCCACAAATTATTTCACTCGGTTGCTTTAAAGTTACTTTTATTAGTGAAACTTGTAAACCTCCCCTATTTCCTTCTTTAACCCATCTATTTTCTTTTCTTCCTCCTCTGTAAGTTATGCCACTAGAACCTTTATTTGGCCCTTCTCTATTCCTAGACCCAGGCCTAACTGAATAATTAGATCCCTTCTTAAGAAATTAGTTCCTGCTTCTGGGACATACAAGAATGATCCCTCTGTGATCTCATTTTCCAATCTCATTACAGTTTTTTCAAAAATAGGAACTTGGAATCCCTCCTCTTTTACTCCAGAGACCAAGAGCTTTTGGGGCTGAAATTTCACATTTTGTTGCTGAAAGGTCAAGGAAGAATGGGCTGCCCCTGTATCTACTAAAGGAAATTGTATCTTCTTCTTTAGGCCCCACCTTTAGATTTATCAAGGGTTCCTGGTGGGGTTTAATAAAGGTGAACCCCTGACCTCCCTATTCCTCATCTAATGCCATGAGGGAAGTCACCACTTCCTCTTTTTCCCATAAAGGGCACTCTCTCTTAAAGTGGCCTGGCTTCCTACATTTAAAGCATTTATTGTCTTCTCCTTGTGGTCCCATCTCCCTTTTATTCTGTCTTTTCTGATTCACTTGTCTCCTCTGAGGTGGTCCTCCACCTCTCTTCTCAATCGCTTTTTCTACGGTAGTCACCATAATTTTTGCTTTCTGCGTCTGCCTCTCTGTCTCTTTTAACAAACAGGTTTTGAGTTTCTCTCAGTACTTCCTCTATATGTTTTTCATTCCATCCATCTAACTTCTGTAATTTCTTAGCAATATCTGGCCAGCTTTTGGTTACAAATTTGACCTTTAAAAGACCCTGTCCTACCTGATCTCCTGGGTCTAGTCCTGAATACTTCCTCATCTGGTCCCTGAGTCTCTGTAAAAATGCAGTTAGAATCTCTTCCTCTTCCTGCTGAACTTCAAATGCCTTAGTAACATTTTGAGATCCTGGGGGCGATTCCCTAATTCCCCTTATAATTAGCCCTCGAAAATCTTGCATTTTAGTTCTATCCCCGAGATCATTATTATCCCATTCAGGATCTACATTTGGGAACTTTTGTTCCGCTGGCTGGACACCCTGGCCAGATGGGCATTCTCATTCCCAAATGGGCATAGCAGCTCTCCTGATCATCCTCCTCTCCTCACCAGGGAATAGGATATTCATCATGGACATCAGCTCAATCCAAGTATATATATTAGGTCCCAGGAATTGATCCAGTTGTTCTGCTAGGCCAAGGGGATCTTCTAGCAATGGTTCCATTTCCTTCTTAAAATTTCTCACCTCAGTACCAGTGAGGGGAGCATTAACAAACCCAATTTCCCCTTGTCCTAGTGGGACCTCTCTCAGTGAAACATCTTGGGGTTTCTGGTGGACTCCCCAGAAGGAAGGGGGAAACTCTCTAAGTCCCTCTTACATTGTTCTAATTCCTTTCTAAGGTTAGAATAAGTGTTGGTAAGTGGCCTAGCAGGGGCTGAAGTTTCCTGGCTATCAGATGAATCTGCGACTGTTACTTGAGTTTCCTGGCTTTGTTCCCCTCAAGTCCTAGCCTGAGGATTATAATCAGGAGGGAGACAAGAAAGTGGGTCCAAGGGCTTGTCCTGAGAAGTTTTTTGTAGTTCCTCCTCCTTAGCTTTCCCTCCTCCAATATTGAGGGTAAATATAGGAAGTGCCCTTGGTAACCAACAGCGGGCATAGTCCCTTTCTTCTGGTGAGCTGGAAGTTTTGTCACTCACATAAAGAACTGGAGCCTGGCAAAGCCAGTTTTCATCTGATCCAAACCATGGTCAGAAAACTGATGGCTTACAGATCAGTTCTTTTGTCCAGATAAAACAACAAAATTTGATCATCTTTTGTTTGTCTTTAGCCCTGGTACAGGAGGTGTCCCCCCAGTACTGTAACATTTGCCCCAGCAGACTACCTGGAGGAATTTTAAGGGAGCTTGGTTCCCTTTCCCTGCTTCCCTAGGCCTAGAATTTGTATTTCCCATCTTTCAAGAGGTCCCTGTGTCTGAGTTCCCTGTGTACTCAGACCCCCTGCAATTGAGGCTTGCACACACCCTGAGATTTGCTTCATCTGTCTCTGGCCATTTCCCTTGCAGGAGAATGAAACCATGGATAGATACTCCATACTTGCTTCGTATCTAGGACACGTCTTAGCCACACACACTTGACCTCTGAAAAATGTCCAACCAACATGGCAGTACTTATAGCCCAATTTTCCTACCTTGGCTCATGCACAAGGTTGCCTGGTTGCTGTGGTGCCTGTGATTTCTCCCCTGCATTGGTCACGCTGTCTCCTCGCAACAGTCTCAGGTCTCCCCTCAGCTTCCATGTGAAGGTAAAATGCCCAGAGCGGGCCGCCCAAAGCCAGGCAGGATGCGTCTTCACACTCTGCTAGCTCCTCCACGTTGCACAGGCAAGAGGATTCCAGACGAGCCCCCAAATTGTAAGAAACACACTCACTGGTCCAAATTCAATAAGTGAACATGGAGACAAAGAGAACAGTGGGGTGAAGCTTTAATGACAGTCTTGCAAGATCGGGTGTCTCGTGAGCAGGCAGACCTGGGGATTTTGGCACCAATAATTTATCTCCTAGTGCATGAGTCCCTCCCCTGGTTCCTCATTGGCTACAGGGTTCACACTCTTTCCCGGAGGTCACCTAAGCCAGCTATATCTTTCCCTTACATTTGTCTTAATCTTATTGGTAGGTTTAAAAAACTCAAACAGGTATAGCCAGGCCCATATCAATTCCCCCACCCCCACTCCTATTATACCCAGAGCAGCTTCCAGCACGTGGCCCTTTGTTAACCCATTACTGTTAAAATGTTTGAACATCCTGGTGGGAATAAATCACATTTAGATTTTATGCTATTTCCTAACAAATGGAATTCCCATTCAAATCCAAATTACAATTTCTTAAAAAGTCATCCTCAAATTCATATGGAGTCTCAAGGGAACAGAAGAGGAAAAACAATCTTGAAAAAGATAAAAAGTTTGTCAGATCATAAACAATCTGATTTCAAAAATTACTATAAAATTTATAGTAATCATAACATTGTAGGACTGGCATAATACAGTGGATTATAATAGAAGACCCAAAAATAAACCACTGCATATATTGTCAAATAATTTTTACTAAGTTGCCAAAACCATTTAATGGGAAAAGAATAGTCTTTTGAAAAATTTTTATTGGGAAAAAAATGGATATCCACATGCAAAAGAATGAAGTTGGACCCTTTCCTTACCCCATATGTAAAAATTTTCTCAAAATGAATCAAACTTAAATGCAAGAGCAAAAACTACAAAAATGTTAGAAGAAAACAGGGGGAAAAAATCTTCATGACAATGAATTTGTCAATGATTTCTTGACATGACATCAAAAGCACAAGCAAGAAAGGAAAAAAATAGATGAATTGGATGATGTCAAAATTAAAATCTGTGTATCAAAGGCACTACCAACAGAGTGAAAAGGCTTCCCATAGAATAGGAGAAAACATTTGCAAGCCTTATAATTGATAAGGGACTGTTAACCAGAATATATAAAAGATTCCTATAACTAAACAACAACAATTTAAGATAAACATTTAAAAGATAGGGAAAGGAGTTGAATAAGCCTTTCTAGATATACAAATGCTAATAAGCATATGAAAAGATACTCAGCCTCACTAATCACTAAGTTAGTGCAAATTAAAACCATATCCATGATGAAGTCTGAAAAGAAAAGAAAAACAACAGAAAATACCAAATCAATAATAGTAACTCAAATACATGTATGGTGGAAGCATGATTTGTTATATCCATTTGAAAAATTGGCATTATCTGTAATAGCTAAACATAACTGCACACAGATTATTCATCATTTGCACTCCTAACTCCATAGCCAACATTACTGTGCTATGCATGTCCATCAAAAAACAGGTATAAGAACACTCAAGGGGGTATATTTGTAATAGTAAAAGTCTGCAACAGCAGAACAGGTAGTTCTGATATAGTCATACAGTGGACTATTATCAGCAATGAAAAATACAAATTACTGAAAAGCACAACATGATGAAACACAATCATATTGTACAAAGAAACATAAAAATTCATAATGCACAATTTAATTTACATAAAATATAAAAGAGCCACAATTAATTTATGGTGTTATAAACCACAAAATGTCAAACTTTGGGAAGGAAGGTGGAAGTTTCTGAGGTCCCAATCAAATCATATTTCTTTACATGGGGGATGGTTACAGTGACATGTTAGGGAAAGGACTGTGCATTTTTGTACTGCATATTATGCTTCATAAAAACAATTCTTTAAAATATGTACAGAACAATTTTTTAAAAAGCACCAGGGTTGAGGTCGAATATATCTTCACTTTTGCACTAATTTCTCTTGATTTTTTCAGTTTAAACATTAAAAGTATTTATTCATGTCAGTATTTGCATTTGTCCCAAACTTTGGTTTTACTCACCTTACTCCAATTTCTGATGACTGGTACCTAAACTTGACTCATATTTTTTCAGATTTGGTGTATTTGAACCAAACACTACACTATGGTTTTAGATGCAGACTTTTGTTTGAGTGTTGAAGATCTATCATATCACTAATTTGCTGCTCAGAGGAGAAAGAGAACTCAATTTCATTGATTTTTTTGACATTAGTGTATTTACACACATTTGAAAATCTAACTAGGGGCAATTAGCATGGAAATATTAATATGGAAAAGAAATTCTATTCTTCAAACAAATAGATAGCATTTGTAAATGATTATCTTAGGAATACGCAGTCAGTAAATGATCTTCTCTCAGTAAAAATACTCATTTCTGAGAAACACTGATCATCAAAGTACATTCAGTTAATCAATCTCTAAGGCAGTTTTCCCCAATCTGTATGTGCACATAAAAATTGCTACAAGTTCTTTAGAGGAGAAAAAAGTATGTGTGAGTGGTAGAGCCAAGATGGTGGTGTGAGTAGGACAGTGGGAATCTCCTCCAAAAAGCATACAAATTTTTGAAAATACAACAAATACAACTATCCCTAAAAGAGAGAACAGAAGGTAAAGCACCACAGCCAGACTACATCTACACCTGTGAGAACCCAGCACCTGGCAAAGGGGGTAAGATACAAGCCCAGGCCGGGGCATCCCTCACCCCAGCACCTGGTGGGAGGAGAGGAGTTGGAGTGGGAGGGAGAGGGAGCACAGGACCGCTAAATAGACAGCCCTAGCCATCTGCACCCAGAGTGCAGACACACAGTGTGTGAGGTGCTGGATACTAGGGAAACAGGACAGTAAGACCTGTGAGCGGGTCCCCGCAGCTGGTGCACCTGGGACAAAGAAAAATGAGTGCTTTTTGAACGTCTTAAAAGGACAGGGACCCCACTGCTGGATGGAAGCGTCCCAGGACACTTAGCCGAGCAGCTGGGAATACCAGGGAACTCTGGGCACCCTAACCATCTGGACAGCAGCTATGAGACCCCTCACGGTGATAAACAGCCCCCCACCTGTTCCCCTTCTGGCATGGCCCCGCCATAAGCAGAACAGCAGCCTGAGGCTGTCCACACCCACAGCAAGGGAGCTTCCTCCATAGCGGCAGGGCAAGAAACAGAGACCCAGTCTATGCACAATTGCCCAACACAAGCCACTAGAGGTCACCATTGTCACAGTGAAGAAAGGCCAAGAGCAAGTGGAAAGGGTCTTGGCTCTCCCAGGTGACAGATGAGTCAATAGCATACCACTGCATCTATCAACATGAAAAGGGAAAAAAAATTGATCCAGACCAGACTAACTCAGACATCTTCCACATCTTCCCCTGAGAAGGAATCTGGGGAGATAGATTTAACCAATCTTCCTGAAAAAGAATTCAAAACAAAAGTCATAAACATGCTGACAGACTTGCAGAGAAATATGCAAGAACTAAGGACGGAAAATACATAAATAAAACGATCTATGGAAGGACTTCACATCAGAATGGATGAGACGCAAGAGACCATTAATGGACTAGAAATCAGAGAACAGGAAAGCAGAGAAGCTGATGCAGAGAGAGATAAAAGAATCTCCAGGAATGAAACAATATTAAAACAACTGTGTGACCAATCCAAACAGACCAATATTTGCATCATAAGAGTACCAGAAGAAGAGAGAGAAAAAGGGATAGAAAGTGTCTTTGAAGAAATAATTGCAGAAAACATCCACAAACTAGGGGAGGAAATGGCCTCTCAGACCACAGAAGGACATAGAACTCCCATGACAAGGGACCCAAGGAGAGCAACAGTAAGACACATAATAACTAAAATGGCAAAGAACAAAGACAAGGACAGAGTATTAAAGGCAGCAAGAGAGGAAAAAAAGGTCACCTACAAAGGAAAACCAATCAGGCTATCATGAGACTTCTCAACAGAAACCTTACAGGCCAGAAGAGAATGGCATGATATATTTAATGCAATGAAACAGAAGGGCCTTGAAAAAGAACACTGTATCCAGCATAAATATCATTTAAATATGAAGGAGGGATTAAACAATTCCCAGACAAACAAAAGTTGAGGGAATTTGCCTCCCACAAACCACCTCTACAGGGCATCTTACAGGGACTGCTCTAGATGGGAGCACTCCTAAAAAGAGCACAGAACAAAACACCCAACATATGAAGAAGGGAGGAAGAGGAATAAGAAGGGAGAGAAATAGAGAATCATCAGAAAGTGTTTATAATAGCACAACAAGCGAGTTAAGTCAGACAGTAAGATAGTAAAGAAGCTAACCTTAAACCTTTGGTAACCACAAACTTAAAACCTACAATGGCAATAAGTACATCTCTTTCAATGATTACCCTAAATGTAAATGGACTGAATGCACCAATCAAAAGACACAGAGTAATAGAATGGATAAAAAAGCAAGACCCATCTATATGCTGCTTACAAGAGACTCACCTCAAACCCAAAGACATGCACAGATTAAAAGTCAAGGCATGGAAAAAGATATTTCATGCAAACAACGGGGAGAAAAAAGCAGGTGTTGCAATGCTAGTATCAGACAAAATAGACTTCAAAAAAAAGAAAATAAAAAGAAATAAAGAAGGACACAACATAATGATAAAGGGCTCAGTCCAAAAAGAGGATATAACCATTATAAACATATATGCACCCAATACAGGAGCACCAACATATGGGAAACAAATACTAACAGAATTAAAGGGGGAAATAGAATGCAATGCATCCACGTTGGGAGACCTCAACACACCACTCACTCCAAAGGACAGATCTACCAGAAAGAAAATAAGTAAGAACAAAGAGGCACTGAACAACACACTAGAAGAGATGGACCTAATACACATCTACAGAACTCTACACCCAAAAGCAACAGGATACACATTCTTCTCAAGTGCACATGGAACACTCTCCAGAATAGACCACATACTAGGCCAAAAAAAGAGCCTCAGTAAATTCCAAAAGATTGAAATACTACTAACCAACTTTTCAGACCACAAAGGTGTAAAACTAGAAATAAATTGTACAAAGAAACCAAAAAGACTCACAAACATATGCAAATTTAACAACATACGCCTGAATAATCAATGGATCAATGACCAAATTAAAATGGAGATCCAGCAATATTTGTAAACAAATGACAACAACAACAGAAAGCCCCAACTTCTGTGGGATGCAGCGAAAGCAGTCTTAAGAGGAAAGTATATAGCAATCCAGGCATATTTAAAAAAGAAAGAACAATCCCAAATAAATGGTCTAATGTCACAGTTATCGAAATTGCAAAAAGAAGAACAAATGAAGCCTAAGGTCAGCAGAAGAAGGGACATAATAAAGATCAGAGAAGAAATAAATAAAATTGAGAAGAATAAAACAATAGAAAAAAATCAATGAAACCAAGACCTGGTTCTTTGAGAAAATAAACAAAATAGAGAAGCCTCTACCAAACTTATAAAGAGAAAAAGAGAATCAACACACATCAACAGAATCAGAAATGAGAATGGAAAAATCACAAAAGACTCCACAGAAATACAAAGAATTATTAAAGGCTACTATGAAAACCTATATGGCAAAAAGCGGGAAAACCTAGAATAAATGGACAACTACCTAGAAAAATAAAACCTTCCAAGACAGACCAAGGAAGAAAAACAAAAGTTAAACAAACCAAATAGGAGCAAAGAAATTGAAATGGTAATAAAAAAAACTACCCAAGAACAAAACCCCTAGGCCAGATGGATTTACCTCGGAATTTTATCAGACATACAGAGAAGATATAATACCCATTCTCCTTAAAGTGTTCCAAAAAATAGAAGAGGAGGGAATACTCCAAACTCATTTTATGAATCCAAAATCACCCTAATACCAAAACCTGGCAAAGATGCCACCAAAAAGAAAATTACAGACCAATATCCCTGATGAATGTAGATGCAAAAATACTCAATAAAATATTAGCAAACAGAACTCAAAAATATATCAAAAGGATCATGCACCATGAACAAGTGGGATTCATCCCAGGGATGCAAGAATGGAACATTTGAAAATCCATCAACATCATCCACCACATCAACAAAAAAAAAGACAAAAACCAGATGATCATCTCCATAGATGCTGAAAAAGCATTTGACAAAATTCAACATCCATTCATGATAAAAACTCTCAGCAAAATGGGTATAGAGGGCAAGTACCTCAACATAATAAAGGCCATATATGATAAACACACAGCCAACATCATACATAACATGGAAGAGCTGAAAGCTTTTCCTCTGAGATCAGGAACAAGACAGCGATGCCCACTCTCCCCACTGTTATTTAACATAGTACTGGAGGTCCCAGCCATGGCAAACAGACAAAACAAAGAAATACAAGGAATCCAGATTGGTAAAGAAGAAGTTAAACTGTCACTATTTGCAGATGATATGATATTGTACATAAAAAACCCTAAAGACTCCACTCCAAAACTACTAGAACTGATATCAGAATGCAGCAAAGTTGCAGGATACAAAATTAACACACAGAAATCTGTGGCTTTCCTATACACTAACAATGAACTAATAGAAAGAGAAATCAGGAAAACAACTCCATTCACAATTGCATCAAAGAGAATAAAATACCTAGGAATAAACCTAACCAAAGAAGTGAAAGATCTATACCCTGAAAACTACAAGACACTCTTAAGAGAAATTAAAGAGGACACTAACAAATGGAAACTCATCCCATGCTCCTGGCTAGGAAGAATTAATATCGTCAAAATGGCCATCCTACCCAAAGCAATATACAGATTTGATACAATTCCTATCAAATTACCAACAACATTCTTCAACAAACTTGAACAAATAGTTCAAAAATTCATATGGAAACACCAAAGACCCCGAATAGCCAAAGCAATCCTGAGAAAGAAGAATAAAGTGGCAGGGATCTCACTCCCTAACTTCAAGCTCTACTACAAAGCCATAGAAATCAAGACTATTTGGTACTGGCACAAGAACAGAGCCACAGACCAGTGGAACAGATTAGAGACTCCAGATATTAACCCAAACATATATGGTCAATTAATATTTGATAAAGGAGCCATGGACATACAATGGGGAAATGACAGTCTCTTCAACAGATGGTCCTGGCAAAACTGGACAGCTACATGTAAGACAATGAAACTGGACCACTGTCTAACCCCATACACAAAAGTAAATTCAAAATGGATCAAAGACCTGAATGTAAGTCATGAAACCATTAAACTCTTAGAAAAAAACATAGGCAAAAAACTCTTAGGCATAAACATAAGTGACCTCTTCTTGAACATATCTCCCCGGGCAAGGAAAACAAAAGCAAAAATGAACAAGTGGGACTACATTAAGCTGAAAAGCTTCTGTACAGCAAAAGACACAATCAATAGAAGAAAAAGGTACCCTACAGTATGAGAAAATACACTTGTAAATGACAGATCCGATAAAGGCTTGAGATCCAAAATATATAATGAGCTCACCCACCTCAACAAACAAAAAAACAAATAATCCAATTAAAAAATGGACAGAGGAACTGAACAGATAGTTCTCCAAAGAAGAAATTCAGATGGCCAACAGACACATGAAAAGATGCTCCACATCACTAATTATCAGAGAAATGCAAATTAAAACCACAATGAGATATCACCTCACACCAGTAAGGATGGCTACTATGCAAAAGACAAACAACAACAAATGTTGGCGAGGTTGTAGAGAAAGGGGAACCCTCCTACACTGCCGGTTGGAATGTAAATTAGTTCAACCATTGTGGAAAGCAGTACGGAGGTTCCTCAAAATGCTCAAAACAGACTTATCATTTGACCCAGGAATTCCACTCCTAGAAATATACCCTAAGAATGCAGCACTCCAGTTTGTAAAAGACAGATGCACCCCTATGTTTATCACAGCACTATTTACAATAGCCAGGAATTGGAAGCAACCTAAGTGTCCATCAGTAGATGAATGGATAAAGAAGATATTGTACATATACAAAATGGAAGCCATAAGAAGAAAACAAATCCTACCATTTGCAACAGCATGGATGGAGCTAGAGGGTATTATGCTCAGTGAAATAAGCCAAGCAGAGAAAGAGAAATACAAAATGATTTCACTCATCTGTGGAGTATAAGAACAAAGGAAAAACTGAAGGAACAAAACAGCAGCAGAATCACAGAACACAAGAATGGACTAACAGGTACCAAAGGAAAAGGGCCTTTGGAGGATGGGTTGGTAGGGAGGTACAAGTCAGGGGGAAGAAGAAAGGTGGTATTATGATTAGCATGCATAATGTGGGGGTGGGAGAAAGGGGAGGGCTGTGCAATACAGAGAAGACATGTAGTGATTCTACAACATTTTGCTATGCTGATGGACAGTGACTGTAAGGGGGTTTGTGGGGGAACTTGGTATAGGGGAGAGACTAGTAATCATAATATTCTTCTTGTAATTGTAGATTAATGATAACAAAAAAAAGAAATAAAAGGGGGATTACTCCCTGATAGGATAAAACTAACTTCAAATCTACAAATAATGCATGCTTTACATATCCTTAATTTTGATCTCTTAAAGGGTGTCAGATGATCAGCTATGGAAGTACATTTTTCTGATAATATTTCTTTCTCTTAAAAAAAAAGCAGTTCCTGTGTAGTGATCTCCAATAGGTTCTTCACAATGGTGTAACGGTCATATCAAAGTGTGGGTAAAGGGTTTGTTTGTGTTTATACAGAGAATCAAAGCCTAATTTGGCTACACAGAAAATGAATTAAGATACGATATGAAGAAGAACTTCCAACATCAACATCCTCTGGAAGAGTCATTCCAGAAGATGATCATCAAAAAACTTCAACAAAGATCCTGGTGCTGCTGCAGTTGTAGCTGCATTCATCCCACCAGTTCCTGGACTTGCCATTGGAATGAAGAAGGAGATATCTAAGCTGGCCTGTGTACATAGTAAAACAACAAATTTGACTGGATCTATACTGTCGGAACTCAACCAAGAATTAGGAGAAGTGCAAGTTGCAGTGCTCCAAAATCATGCAACTATAGACTATCTACTCTTAAAAGAACATACGGGATGTGAACAGTTCCCAGGAATGTGTTGTTTTAATTTGTCTGATTTTTCTCAAACTATTCAAATTCAGTTAGACAATATCCATCATATCACTGATAAATTTTCACAAATGCCTAGGGTACCTAACTGGTTTTCTTGGTTTCACTGGATATGGCTGGTAATTGTAGGTCTGCTTTTGTTATGTAGCTGTATTCCTATTATGTTAATGTGTGTGCATAATTTAATTAGTAGTGTAAAATCTATACATGCTTATGTTACTATACAAGAAGATATGTCAAAGAAATAATCAATCTTCCCATATTTTCTTCCATCTGCTACTTCTATAGCTTTTCTTCTTCCTTCCTAATTACAATCCTTTAGTAAAATTCATGCCTCATATTGAAAATTACCAAGTATCATAATTCTTCCAAGTGGTAAAGATACCTCAAGACAAATGCTGGGCATAGAAGCCACAGGGCATAAATCTGCAAAGAAGTAAAAAGCTAACCTTTTCAAAGAATATTGCTTCTCTCTCACTTACCAACTTTACATTTCCCTGTATGGCCCCGGAAGATGACTGGTTAGCCAGAGACGGGTAAGATTCCTCAAGGGAGGAACAACCTAAGACAGGCACAGTCACAGGGGGCTATCAGGAGAGAAATTGGGGATCAACAAAGGGTAGGCTTAGAACATCACCCACCCTGTTTTGAGAGAAATCTTCTGCATCTGTGGATGTTTTGTTGCCCTTGTCTAGCTTGGATTAATACTTAGTCTATAGGCAGAGACCTGATCATCTACATTTGCCCTCTTACAGCACTAAATTAAGTTTTCTACCTTTATCTTGCATCTACCTACCACTTCATCATTTTATAAATAATAATAATAATAATAATAAGGGAGAAATGTGGGATTCACATATAAATCAAGTATAAAAATCAAATGAGTAATCATATCTGACTTGATTATTTATAGTTCATGATGTGTGATCAAAACTGAAAGTTTCTGTGATATGACTGCCCCTGGCACTGTTCACCATGTAACAACTTATTCACTATGTAAGAACTTGTTCACCATGTAAGAACTTATTCGTTATGCTCCAGAAGTTTGGAGACTGTTGAGAAATAGGCTTGGGGTTGATTAATGACTGTGCATTGATTCCCCTATACAGAATTTTATTGTTAACAACCATTTGATCAATAAATATGAGAGATGTCCTCTCAAAAAAACAAAAAGAAACAATCAATGAAACCAAGAGCTGGTTCTTTCAGAAAATAAACAAAATAGATAAGCCTCTAGCCAGACTTATTAAGAGAAAAAGAGAATCAATGCACATCAACAGAATAAGAAACGAGAAAGGAAAAATCATGATGGACCCAACAGAAATACAAAGTATTATTAAAGAGTACTATGAAAACCTATATGCTAGCAAGCTGTAAAACCTAGGAGAAATGGACAACTTCCTAGTAGAATACAACCTTCCAAGACTGACCCAGAAAGAAACAGAAAATCTTAACAGACCAATTACCAGCAATGAAATTAAAGTGGTAATCAAAAAACTATGCAAGAACAAAACCCCGGGCCAGATGGATTTACCTCGGAATTTTAACATACAGAGAAGACATAATACCCATTCTCCTTAAAGTTTTCCAAAAAACAGAAGAAGATGGAGTACTCCCAAACTCATTCTATGAAGCCAACATCACCCTAATACCAAAATCAGGCAAAGACCCCAACAGAAAAGAAAACTACAAACCAATATCCCTGATGAACGTAGATGCAAAAATACTCAACAAAATAGTAGCAAACCGAATTCAAAAATACATCAAAAGGATCATACACCATGACCAAGTGGAATTCATCTCAGGGATACAAGGACGGTACAACATTCGAAAATCCATCAACATCATCCACCACATAAACAAAAAGAAAGACAAAAACCACATGATCATCTCCATAGATGCTGAAAAAGGATTTGCAAAATTCAGCACCCATTCATGATAAAAACTCTCCGCAAAATGGGGTATAGAGAGCAAGTACCTTAACATAATAAAGACCATATATGATAAACCCACAGGCAACATCATACATAACATGGAAGAGCTGAAAGCTTTTCCTCTGAGATCAGGAACAAGACAGTGATGCCCACTCTCCCCACTGTTATTTAACATAGTACTGGAGATCCTAGCCATTGCAATTAGACAAAACAAAGAAATACAAGGAATCCAGATTGTTAAAGAAGAAGGTAAACTGTCACTATTTGCAGATGAGATGCTATTGTACATAAAAAACCCTAAAGACTCCCCTCCAAAACTACTAGAACTAATATCGGAATAGAGCAAAGTTGCAGGATACAAAATTAACACAAGGAAACCTGTGACTTTCCTGTACACTAACAATGAACCAATAGAAAGAGAAATCAGGAAAACAACTCCATTCATAATTGCACCAAAAAGAATAAAATACCTAGGAAAAAACCTAACCAAGTAAATGAAAGACCTATACCCTGGAAACTATAAGACACTCTTAAGAGAAATTAAAGAGGTCACTAACAAATGGAAACTCATCCCATGCTCCTGGCTAGGAAGAATTAATATCGTCAAAATGGCTGTCCTGCCAGGAACAATACACAGATTTGATGCAATCCCTATCAAATTACCAACAGCATTCTTCAATGAACTGGAACAAATAGTTCAAAAATTCATATGGAAACACCAAAGACCCCGAATAGCTAAAGCAATCCTGAGAAGGAAGAATAAATTGGGGGGATCTCACTCCCCAACTTCAAGCTCTACTTCAAAGCCACAGTAATCAACACAATTGGTACTGGCCAAGAACAGAGCCACAGACCAGTGGAACAGAACTGAGACTCCAAACATTAACCCAAACATATATGGTCAACTTATATTCAATAAAGGAGCCATGGACATACAAAGGGGAAATGGCAGTCTCTTCAACAGATGGTGCTGGCAAAACTGGACAGCTACATGTAAGAGAATGAAACTGGATCACTGTCTAACCCCATACACAAATATAAATTCAAAATGTATCAAAGACTTGAATGTAAGTCATGAAACCATAAAACTCTTAGAAAAAATCATAGGCAAAAATCTCTTTGACATAAACATGAGTGACCTCTTCTTGAACATGTCTCTGCGTGCAAGGGGACAAAAGCAAAAATGAACAAGTGGGACTATATCAAGCCGAAAAGCTTCTTTACAGCAACAGACACCATCAGTAGAACAGAAAGGCATCCTACAGTATGGGAGAATATATTCTTAAATGACAGATCCAATAAAGGGTTGACATCTAAAATGTATAAAGAGCTCACACACCTCAACAAACAAAAAGCAAATAATCCAATTAAAAAATGGGCAAAGGAGCTGAATAGACAGTTCTCTATAGAAGAATTTCAGATGGCCAACAGAGACATGAAGAGGTGCTCCACATCACTTGTCATCAGAGAAATGCAAATTAAAACCACAATGAGATATCACCTCACACCTGTAAGGATGGCTACCATCCAAAAGACAAACAACAACAAATGTTGGCGAGGTTGTGGAGAAAGGGGAACCCTCCTACACTGTTGGTGGGAATGTAAATTAGTTCAACCATTGTGGGAAGCAGTATGGAGGTTACTCAAAATGCTCAAAATAGAAGTACCATTTGACCCAGGAATTCCACTCCTAGGAATTTACCCTAAGAATGCAGCACTCCAGTTTGAAAAAGACAGATGCACCCCTATGTTTATTACTGCACTATTTACAATAGCCAAAATATGGAAGCAACCTATATGTCCATCAGTAGATGAATGGATAAAGAAGATGTGGTACATATACACAATGGAATATCACTCAGCTATAAGAAAAAAACAGATCCTACCATTTGCAACAACATGGATGGAGCTAGAGGGTATTATCCTCAGTGAAATAAGCCAGGCGGAGAAAGACAAGTACCAAATGATTTCACTCATATGTTGAGTATAAGAACAAAGGAAAACTGAAGGAACAAAACACCAGCAGAATCACATAACCCAATAATGGACGAACAGTTACCAAAGGGAAAGGGACTGGGGAGGATGGGTGGGAAGGTAATGATAAGGGCAGGGAAAAAGAAAAGGGGCATTATGATTAGCATGTATAGTGTGGGGGGATACGGGGAGGGCTGTGCAACACAGAGAAGACAAGTAGTGATTTTACAGCATCTTACTACACTGATTGACAATGACTGTGAAGGGCTATGTGGGGGGGGTACTTTGTGAAGGGGGAGCTTAGCAAACATAATGTCCTTTGTGTAATTGTAGATTAATGATACCAAAATTAAAAAAATAAATAAAATGTATGTGTGATTGTGGGTAAAATTTCAATATTTCCAGATTCTCTCACCTGGCCTTAGTGCATCTCCATATCAATAGGTGTTTCCAAGGTGTGGAGAGATGTAATCCATTTTCATATCAATTTACAAAGGCAATTGAGTTCATATCTGGACCAGAGAGTTTGGGTGGGGTCTCTTCTTCTGTAGCTGTTTGTGAGAGACACAGGAGAGCAGACGACTGCTTGCAAGAAATAAATGGGTTTCTCCCACTTTATTTCTCTCTTTGACTGATTTTAGTTTCAAAGGTATTTGTCCCCAGAATTTTTCCCCGGAGTTGCAGGCCCTAAGGTGTTTGTCTACTTCAGGGCCTCTGTGTGTTAAAAAGGAGTCTCAGGCCTGTGGCCTGTGCAACCTACTTGTCATGATAGAATATGTCTTACTAGTGTCAGCTTACCGCTTCAGTATTCTGTGCAGAGAGAGGAGTGTTAAGGGTATCATGTCCAAGTGGCTGGAAGGGCCTGGCCACTTGTAGTAGGTCCCTAACACTGTTATTTTTACTGTCCTCAGATACCAAACCATTATTCCTTCTTACCGCATTTTAGAATCCTTTTCTTACAATATTTCTATAGTTTATAGCTGTACTTATGGAAAGAAGCACAGAGAAATTAATCAATACTATTTTGTATGGACCAAAATTATACTCTGTATCAGTATTACTCAACAATTTTAACTTTTCTTAAAATATACAGAATTCTGCTACCTGTATGAAAAACAGGCAAAATACAACAAAAAATTAAGCTTCAGTCCCCGCATAAGGAGTATATATTGTAAATAATAACTAGCATTACCAGAATTGAATGGAAAATGATTGAGCAGAAATTTTCCTCTCTGTTATGCTGAAGGTGGAGTTATGTTTTATTACCCCACTGCCTCCCAACAAGTGAGTACCAAATGTCTTGACTTTAGAAACTAGAAGCCTAGAAATAGAAAAACACTAATGAACACTCAACTTTATGAACTATTCACTAGTTTACCACTTGAAAATTGTTGTGTAAAATTGTATTCACAATTTGCCTTAATTTCAATGACAATTTGCTACTTAAGTAATTAAGCAACCAAACAGATTTGAGAATGTAAAGTAGTTAATGTGGATGATTTGTACTGGCCTTTCCCTGCTTATTGTTATCAGGCTGCAATCACAACAGCTTGAGCTATGATCATACCACCTAGTATCAATTATTCTAGGCATATTTATTAAACATAAGGGATATCTTCAAAGACAAGCCTTTCAAAATCCTTCCTACATTTTCAATGACTTATGGAGCAGAATTTGTAACTGATTTTACCCATGCCTTGAGAACGTCCAGGCATATAGTTGATATGGCACCAACATTTCACATTTCAGCACTGTAGGGCTCAAAAGCACTTTCTTCTCAGCATCCTATATGAGAAATATTTCCATTCATGCCTGTTATGGAAATGGATTAATTCCATTACCTTCTCATTAGTTGAATGAGTATTTCACTATTCAAAGACAAGAGACTGAAATGACATTTCCCAAACTTTCTTCCATGGAACACAGGTTTGTGAAATATTAATAGGCACCATAGATATAAACACAAGTGTAAGGCTGGAGGTACCAGAGGGAGAAGGGCAAGGACAATGCAGGCTGAGCAGAGACAGCACCAAGTAGCTGTGTGCCATATGGGGAAGGAACGAACAGCTCTTCCTGGATTCCAGTCCCATGACATGCCGACAAACCCCTGATGCAGACCCCCTCCATCCGGAAGGAGGAGACTTCTGGCTGTCCATCACCCAAACCTGAGTCAATAAAAATTCCCCACATACCCCTAGTGTGGCCCACTTCCCCCTCCCTTCCGTGTTCTCTTAAAAACTCCCCACCTCCCCTCCTGGGCACAGCTTCCCCAGCCTGCGTACCTGCAGACTGCTGAACCTCACCTGAGAATTGCACTCAAATAAACTGCCTGGCCCTTTGTTGCCTCTCATCACCTGCTTATTTTGGCTAGAATTTATCTTACATTTGGTGCCAAAACACCCAGGAAGGAGCATGAGCATGGGCCCCGACCAGCCACTGGCGGCCCTGCCCCCTCCTTCCCGAACCCGGGACCTCAGCCTGCTCTCCGTTGCATGGACTATTTTCTGGTGAGTCCCTCAGTTTCCCCCAGTCTGGTTCCCTTCCTAACCCATTTTCACCTGGTCCGTTCGAAATCGTAGCTACGTCCAGGTTGGGGCATCCGGCACTTTGGGCATCTGGCCCACCCTCTGCAGGCATCCAGCCCACACCTGGCCCTGTAGTGTGGGAGAGATCCCTCACCCATGCTCCCAGGATGTCTCCCTTGACTTGATGCGCTTGGGATGCTGGGCACTCCTCTCAGCAGTATTAGTTGGGGAGGTGACGCAGACATGGGGAACCAGCCCTCAAAAGCGGAGGCTCAGACCCTGTTGTGGTGTCTCATTTCTAATTTGGCTACTCTATATTTGTCCTGGGAAGTTCGCAAATGGAAGCTGGTCTTCCTTTGCTCTCAGGTCTGGCCTCAGTATCCCTTGGACAACCAATCTCACTGGCCTCCTGAGGGAAGTTTCGATTTTAGCCTCCTCACCGACTTGACAAATTATTGCTACCGGAGTGGAAAGTGGAGTGAAATCCCATATGTGTAGGCTTTTTGACTTTGCGTGCCCACCCAGATCTATGTGTTGAGTGTACTCCTTCCCAAGTTTTGTTAGCCCAGGCCTCCGCCAAGGATCGCTGATCTCTACCACTCTTATTACTGGGAGGCTCTTCTCTGATGGACTTGGTGGAGGATCTCGGCTACCCCCCTTTCCACTCCTCCAGGCCCACTGCAGGGGTCAGTTCCCTTCCTCAATGTTCATGTCCTCACCCCTCCTCCTCTCTCTCTCTCCACCATCTTGTTCCCCTTCTCTTCTGGTCATGCTGCCGTCTTGCTCCACAGGTGCCCACTCCACTTCAGAAAAAATGGATAAAACTCCCCCCATATCCTGGTCCCGTGCCTTCAAGTTCTGCATTGATTCCCAGGTTGCATCCCCCATTGCCAGTGATGCCTCCTCTGTCCCCTCCTTCAAACCTGCCGCTGTCCTACTCATCATGGCTGGTGCCCAAATGGTCTAGCCCTCCTGTAACCTACTCTAAGTCACAGTGGTCTCAGGCTCAAGTGATGGCTCCTCTGAGGGAGGTGGCGGGGGCTGAAGGGGTAGTGCAGGTTCATGTTCCCTTTTCACTGTCAGACTTGTCCCAAGTGGAACAGTGATTGGGGTCCTTTTCATCCAACCCTGTAATGTTCACTGAACAGTTTGAATATCTCACATGAGCTTACAAGCTCACCTGGCATGATGTACATGTAGTCCTCCAATCCACTCTAACCCCGGAAGAATATGACCTTGTCACAGTTGTGGCACAGCACTGTGAAAATGAGGCCCATGCCACAGATGAACGGGAACCTATGGGCAGGGTGGCTGTTCCTCTACAGGATCCCCTGTGGGATTATAACTCTCCCAAGGGTGAGGCGTGCCAGGATTGCATGGTTCGCTACTTGTTAGCAGGTAAGAACTCAACCACCCAAAAGGCCATCAATTATGATAAGCTTTGAGAAATTACCCAGAGGCCTGATGAAAACCCATCATAATTCCTCAAGCACCTCAAAGAAACCCTAGGGGCTTTTACTAAGATTGACCCAGCCTCAGAGTTGGGTTCCTCTTTCCTGGCCATGCATTTTATAACTCAGTTGGCTCCTGCCATCAGGCACAAGGTTAAAAAATCTGAAGATGGTCCCCAGACCCCTCTAGGATACCTGGTAGATATGGAATTTAAGGTTTTTCATGCCCAAGAGGATGAGAGTGAGAGGTCAGCTGCCTGAATGGTGGAACAGACTCGCACCATAACAGCTGCTCTGTGACTGGCTCATGGGGATCGTTGGGGTGTCCCTGAAGATCGACTCGAAACTCAGGGTCCTTGCTTTCAGTGTGGTGAGGTAGGGCACTGGGCATGGAAGTGCCCTAACCAACCATGCATACCAACCAGACCGTGCCCCAGCTGTGGTAAGCTAGGTCATTGGAAAGTAGACTGTCCACTAGGGGGTGGTCCTCCTCTGGTGGCAGAGCCCCGTAGGGGGCAGACACCCTCAAAAGACTATCCTTCAGACCTGCTGGGCATCCTCGAAGATTGAAGACACCTGGACTTAGACACCCCGATCACCCTTGTCGATCCCAGGGCCACGCTGTGAGTAGAACGTAAGCCCATCTCCTTCTTAGTGGACACAGGGGCTACCTACTCTGTTCTCCCCTCCTTTAAAAGGCTTTTATACCCTGCCAGGGTCTCCGTAGTTGGGGTCATAGCCTTTAGAGACGGGCTCGGTGGCCTGCACTTTTCAAGCTATCCCACTTACCCATTCCTTTCTGGTCATGCCTTCCTGTCCTAACCATCTGTTAGGACAGTATCTGCTCTATAAGTAAGGAGCCTCTATTTCCCTCCCACCTTTTGAATGCTTAGGTTCCCTCATTGCTTTAGTCAGTGAAGGAGGGTTGGACGACAGAGACATGAGTCTCCCAACTCCCTGGACTGCTGTCAATCCGGTCATGTGGGACATCTCCACCCCTGTGGTGGCAACCCACGACATCCCTGTTATAATACACCTTAAAGACCCATCCTGCTTCCTTTCTCAGCCTTAATTTCCTATTTCACAGGCTCACCGAATGGGACTACAGCCTATTGTTAATCATCTGCTCTTGCAGGGGCTTTTAGTGCTGGCTAACTCTCCATGCAATAATCCAATCTTGCTGGCAAAAAAGCCTTCTGGAGCATATCGCCTCGTTCAGGACCTCTGAATAATTAACGAGGCTGTTATTCCCTTACACCCAGTAGTGCCTAACCCATATACTCTTCTGTCTTGAGTCCCTTCCAGTACCTCTCATTTTATTGTACTGGACCTTAAAGATGCCTTTTTCACTGTACCTCTCCACTCAGACTCGCAGCTGCTATTTGCCTTTACGTGGGAGGACACTGACACCTGTTGATCTAGACAATTGACCTGGAAAGTTCTACCTCAAGGTTTTAGAGAAAGCCCCCATCTTTTTGGATAGGCCCTGGCAGAGGACCAATTGTGACATTCAATGGGTGAGAGTATGCTCCTCCAATATGTGGATGATCTTTTACTTTGCAGCCCCTCAAAGGAGGCCTCAGTTCTAGACACCACATCCCTTCTTAATTTCCTGGCAGATATGGGATACAGGGTATCCCCTGCCAAAGCACAGCTGTCTCTACCCCAGGTTACATACCTTGGGGTAGCTCTAACTCCCACCACTAAAGCCCTAATGGCAGACCGAGCAGCTGTGATTAAAGCTCTCTTGCCACCTACTTCAGAAGCTGAGATACCATCCTTTCTAGGATTGGTAGGGTTTTTCAGACACTGGGTACCTAATTTTGCCGTTCTGGCCAGACCGCTCTATGCAGCTGTCACAGAGACTCCTACGGGGCCGCTAACTTCACCCACCAAGGTAGCTTCTGATTTCAATCAGTTGTGGGATGCGTTGCTCTCATCCCCCCCATTGATGCTCCCAGACTTAACTAAGCCCTTTTCCCTATATACAGCAGAGAGGGCAGGGGTGGCCACCAGAGTGCTGGTACAGCCAGTGGGGCCGGGGTGCCATTCAATTGCCTTTCTCTCCAAACAGTTGGATGCCACTGCCAGGGGGTGGCAGCCTTCCCTCTGAGCCCTGGCAGCTGTGGGAAGTCTGGCCCAAAAAGCCCTGAAATTAACTCTCTGGATTAACTCTCCAACAGCCCATTACTTTGTATTCCCCACACCAGTTACAAGATCTTTTGAGTCATAAATCCCTGGCCTCCTTGAGTCCTTCAAGGGTACAGGAATTCCATCTTCTGTTCATTGAACATCCACAGGTAACCCTACAAGTCTCTCCACCCTTTATCCTAGCCTCCTTGCTTCCTGTCAGTGATCAGGTGGATCAGCCCACTCATTCCAGTGTAGAGATTGTAGAGGCTCTTAGAAAACCTAGAGAGGGCCTACAGGAAGTGCCCCTCAAAGACCCTGACTTGACTTTTTTCATGAATGGAAGTTCAGTGAAGGGGAGTGAAGGGGTGTGAAGGGCAGCCTATGCAGTGGTGACTCTGTTGCAGGTGATAGAAGCAAACCTATTCCCATCTGGGACCACCTCCCAGAAAGCCGAATTAGTGGCTCTTACCCGGGCGTTACAGCTGGCAGCCGGGAAGAGGGTCACAATTTATACTGACTCTAAATATGCCTTCCTAATTACACACACTCAAGCTGTGATTTGGAAGGAAAGGGGCTTCCTTACCACTAAGGGAACCCCGATCATCAATGGCAGGGCTGTCAGCCACCTGCTACAGGCCCTACAAGACCCCAAGGAGGTGGCCATCATGCATTGTAAGGGACAGCAGACTGTAAATGATCCAGTAACCAGGGGTAATGCATTGGCATACACCATGGCCTGACAGTTAACATCCGAGTCTAGCTAACCCTCTGTGCTTTTTCTTTTCCCCTCTCTATTGCCCCAATACCCCAATGACAAACAGCGACTACTTCTACATCAAGGGGGGACATTGGGAAATCAGGGATGGATATACCTCAGGGGACAAATTGCCCTTCCCCAAGCCCAAGGCAGAGATATCATATCCAAAATTCATCAGTTTCTACACATTGGGCCTGTGGACATGCACTGGTTTCTCTCCCCCATATTTGCCCCTTATGGTCTCTGCAAGGCAATAGATCAGGTGCACCAGACCTGCACTACTTGTCATCACGTCTCGTCTCAAGTTGCTCTGAGGACCCAGATGGCCCTCCACCAGAAGAGGGGAACTATCCCTGGACAGGACTGGCAGGTCGAGTTCACCCATATGCCAAGGTATAAAAAGCTCCAATATTTACTAGTTCTGGTTGTTACATTTTCAGGGTGCATCAAGGCCTTCCCCACCTACTGAGAGACTGCATCAGTGGTGGAGCAGGTGCTGGTGGAACACATCGTTCCTCATTTTGGGCACCCCACTTCACTCTAATCTGATAATGGACCTGCCTTAATCTCCCAGGTCACTCAGTTAACAACCGAGGCTCTCAATATCACCTGGAACCTCCACATACCCTATCACCCTCAGTCATTGGGTAAGGTCAAAAGGGCTAACAGTCACCTAAAGGACCAACTAAGCTGTCTCTGGAAGTAAAGCTCTCATGGCCTGATCTTCTCCCTATCACTCTCACTCAGCTGCGTGCTGCCCACCGGACACTGGATGGACTAAGCACATTTGAGCTAATGTATGGCCGGCCCTTCTTACTGAAGACAGGCCTGCCCACTACCTATCCTCCTTTAGCCTCCTACCTTCCTTACTTTTCACTGTTGAGACATCTTCTCAGGGAACATGCAGACCAGCTCCTACCCCAACCTACGTCATCCAACAACCCAGGAGACACAGCTATTCTTCAGCCAGGGGATGAGGTTCTTCTAAGAGAACCCCAGCCAAAATCCCTTCAACCCCGCTGGACAGGGCCTTATACAGTAATCCTCACTATGCCCTCAGCAGTCAAACTATATGGGCATTCTTCCTGGTATCACCTTTCTAGACTCAAACGGGAGCCCAGACACGATGATTGGGTGTCTTGTGAGGTGGGTCCTCTTAAGCTGCGGGTTAGTAATGTCAAGTGCAACCAGCCAGATGAATAGCCCAGTGGTCTCCAGGCAGAGCTATTCTGCATAGAAGTTTAAGCTCCAACTAGCTCTTCCTCACAGAACCGAAGCCCAAGAAGTAGGCACCCAAAGTTGCCCACGTGTGGGTTGTCAGACACTGGTTCAAATACCAGTACACACAGACATCTTAAACACCTTCTCAAACCCAATGCTGTGCTTTCTGTATGACCAAACCTCTCATACATGTACTTTCCAGTCCAACATGTATGGAGGATGTCATCCTGAATTAGACACATGTAGGGTTCATGCAGTAGGAGATACAAGAGAAGTTTCTGACAACATGTTCGCCAGAATACAGGATAGGCTATACATTACCATTAGTGACCCATGGAATGAAACGGGCAGGCCTGTGTTCAGTAAGAAGGGCCTGCCATACATTAGCTCAAATGCGCTTAGTCCACCTGGTCCCCAGGCACAGCATGCAGCCGAGCGAGAGCGATAGGGAGATCGGGCCATGAGAGCTTTACCTCCAGAGACAGCTTAGTTAGTTGGTCCTTTAGGAGACTGTCCTTTAGGAAACCAAAGTACAGGGCAAGGTATATGATAGTTAACAAGCCCAGCCACGGGGCACAGTATACATCAAGAGGAAATGGACCACTGTGAATCCCACTCTCACAGAGGTTCTAAACACCCAGGTACAGGTACCAAGAAATATTCTACAGACAGAACAGGCACTAAAACAGAAAATTCAGTTGGACCCCTACCCCCGCTCCTCACGAACAGCAGGAGCACCACTTTCCTGGGCCAGAGTCATTGGAGAAACAGTGCAGTTTCTTAATGCTTCACATATCTTCAGCAATGTGTCCGATTGTTTCCTCTGCACCTCCCTTCAACGCCCCCCCGGTGGCGGTGGTTCCCATTAGTTTCTTCCAGGCTCAACCAGCAAACTCCTCTGAAAAAGACTGTGGCTTCCTTTTGAGCGAGATATCAATGTGGAAGACAAGCCTTGAGCCTGGGGCTCGACATAAGCCCAGGGCCACCAAAAAAAGGTGCAAAGAATCATCGTCCCCGCTGACGTGCTACCTGACCCAGCATTCCACCATCTCGGGACTGTCAATGAGAAGCCAATGCTGATGATGGGTGTCTGTAGACACTCTAATTTCCCTTCAAGGGGGTGGGTTTTTCTGGTGCAACAACACACTTACCCAGTGTATCAGCAGCACCACTGTAGGACCCTGCTTTTCAGTGACGCTAGTTCCCCAATTGACATTATACAACAAACCTGAGGTAAAACAGGCACTGATGGATGGTCTATGTATCCGAGAGCTAGGCAAAAGAGGGCTGTCTTCCTACCCATACTAGTAGGAGCAAGTCTGTTCACTGCAGTCACCGTGGCCACCACAGGAGCAGGGGCATTAGGCCATAGCCTAGTCAGCTCTCAAGGTCTCACAAGTCAATTGGCAGCATTAGATGGTAGAGTGAGCCTGACCCTGGGAGAAACCTCAACCTCTCTTATTTCCCTCCAGTGGCAGCTTACTTCCCTTGCTCAAGTCACCCTTCAAAATAGGCGGGCTTTAGATCTGCTTACTGCAGAAAAGAGTGGAACCTGTATTTTCCTACAAGAAGAATGCTATTACTCTATCAATGAATCCAGGACCATAGAACAAAGCATTAAAAAATTACAAGAACTACAAAAAGACCTCCACAAAACATGAGTACCTGAAGGCAGCCCTTATGGGTGGCTTCAGTCCCCCATGATAGCCTGGCTAATGCCTCTACTGGGCCCCTTAATAACAGTTTGTGGTTTACTCTTAATTGCCTCTTGTGTCTTCAAGTTCCTCCAACAGAAGCTAACTGAGATGACCCAGGTCGCCACTAATCAGATGTTGCTCCATCATTATGCATCTCTCCCCACTAAACCCTCTCCTTGAGCCTAATACCAGCCTCAACCCCCCCCCCACACACACACAATGCCCCTTGTCAGCCAGAAGTAGCCAAATTGAGTCATAGCCCATTATGACCAAAAGGCTGGAATGTAAGGCTGGAGGTACCAGAGGGAGAAGGGCGAGGACAATGCAGGCAGAGCAGAGACAGCACCAAGTAGCTCTGTGCCACATAGGGATGGAACGAACAGCTCTTCCTGGATTCCAGTCCCATGACGTGCTGACAAACCCCAGATGCAGAACCCCTCCATCTGGAAGGAGGAGACCTCTGGCTGTCCATCACCTGACCCTGAGCCAATAAAAATTCCCTACATACCCCTAGCATGGCCCACTTCCCCCTCCCTACCCTGTTCTCTTAAAAACTCCTTGCCTCCCCTCCTGGGCATGACTTCCCCAGTCTGCGTCCCTGCAGACTGGTGAACCTCACCCGGGAATTGCACTCAAATAAACTGCCTGGTCCTTTGTTGCCTCTCGTCATCTGCTTATTTCATCTCAAATTTATTTTACATCAAGATTATGTGCTCACATAAGTTTGGTTAGTAATAGGCAGAATAAAGCTAAATATTTTGTTTTGCTGCAGAGGTTTTACTATGGCTCTCAAATAAGTGGGGACTGGGGGACAGGAAACAGGCTAAAAAGTTGCTGTTTCCAAAAGGATTCAGTTTTCAAATAAGCTTTAGAAAACTTTCTTCTAACATTTTAATTTAACATAACATTTCCAAGGCTTAATTGAGTATAGAATTCTCTTCACCACAATAACTCCTAACTCTGGGGGAATATATTTTCCCAGCCAGAGGCAAAATAGCTTTCACCCAAAATCAGTCAAAGGGAGAAATAAAGTGGGAAGAACCCATTTATTGCTTACAATAGTTATCCACTTCCTCTCACTGGTGTCTTTCACAACCTGACTGCAAAGAAGGGAACCCCAACCAATCTCTCTGATCCAGATATGCCCTCACTTGCCCTTGTAATTACCTATTGATATGGAGATGGACTACTTCTCTCCACCCTTTGGAAACACCTATTGATATGGACATGAACTAAAGCCAGGTGAGAGATTCTGGAAATATTGCAATTTTACCCACAGGGCCTTACCTGGTATAACAAGCACCCAACCAAATAATTACTCTCTGTTCACGACAAGCAAGTAGGTGATGGGTTTCAGGGCATGCTACCCCAAAATATGGCACCTCGGCATATTGAACATTTTAAGTTAATAAGATAACAGATGAAGGAAGGTTACTATGGCTGCCCTCCCCTGAAACAGCTCATAGAACCCTCATGTGAGAAGAGCCCTCCTTATGCTAAGAGGAAGGAAGCATCCTCATTTCTCAAGAGGAAAGGAAAAGAATCTGAACAAATTGGTCTTGCTAAGTTTCCGCATTTAGTACACTGACTTCATATTCCTCACCCAGCTATATTTCCCCATGATTGTCTACTCTTTCTCAAATCTCATATAAAAATACTCAGGTTTAACCATTTCCTTAGGTCTTCATTTCCTTATGGTGGCACCCATGTCATGCAAAATTATTTTAAATAAATTCATATGCTTTTCTCCTGTTAGTCTGTATTTATCAGTTTCATTTTCTAACCCAGTCAGGGATCCTAAGAGAGTTAAGAAAAATATTTTTATTCCTGTCCACCACCACATAGACCTGACCAGATGAACTTCTTTGTTCTGATGTACTGCAGCCTCCCATCCCATGCCAAGAGACAATGAAGCAGCCCAAGCAAGGGAAACTCATTTAGGTCTTTCAGGCAGCACCAGCACAGACCCTGGGAGGGCAGAGTGGCATCAGATAAACCAAACAGACCAAAATAACACTGCAAATCTCTGAAAATTATGCTGTCACTGGAACAACAGCCCACAAATATAAACTAGAGTTTTCATGATAAATGTAAACAAGACAACTATTTGCTAAAATTGAAGCTTAAATAAGAACCAGAGGATTTTCACATAATAGGCAAAGTGTCCAGTATACAATTTAAAAAACTTGTCATAAGAAGAACAAAGAAAATTCCTTCAATGGGAAAAGCCAATCAAGTGACACAAATGCCAAGACATATCTGATGTTAGAATTATCTGACAGGGATTTTAAAAACACCATCATAAAAATGCTTCAACAATCAATAACAAATTCTCTTTAAATAAATCAAAAAAGTAGATAATATCTGCAAATAACTATAAAATATAGAACTTATATGAAAATAAATAACTCAAAACACACAAAAATGTGTTTCTATACACTAACAATCAACATTCTGAAAAGTAATTGAAGAAAACCATTTCATTCATGGTAATATCTAAAAGAATAAAATTATTAGGAATAAGATTAATCAAGTAAGCAAAACACTTGTACACTAAAAACTATAAAACTTTGTTGAAATAAGTTTTAAAAGACACAAATAGATGGAAAGAAATCCTGTGTTCATGGACTCGAAGACTTAATATTGTTGATAATACCCAATGCAATCTTTAGATCAAATGCAGTCCCTATGAAATTTCCAATGATATTTTTTACATGAATAGAAAAATTGGTCCTATCATGTACATGTATCCTCAAGGGACCTAGTAGGATAGGCAAAGCAATCTTGAAGAATAATAACAAAGTTTGAAGCTTCATGCTTCCTAATTTTAAAGCTTATCAAAGCTGCAGTAATAAAAACAATGTGACACAGGCATATAGACCATTGGGAAAGAACAGAGAGACCCAAAGAAATCCTGCATGTATGGTCAAATTCTTTTGACAAGATTTCCAAGCCCATTCAATGGAGGAAAGGACAAAATTTATTAATAAGTGATGTTGAGAAAACTGGATAGCTGTATGCAAAAGAATGAAATTGGATCCCTACATCACACAATATAGAAAAATTAGGTCAAAATGGATAAAATATCTAAATGTAGGAACTAAAGCTTTTAGAATAAATTATAGAGGAAAAGCTTTATAATATTGGATTTGACAGTGATTTCTTGGATATGACAACCAAAGCACAAGAAACAATGGAAAATAAGTAAATTGGATTTCATCAAAATTAAAAACTACTGTAATAAAGAGACATTATCAAAAGAGGGAAATGCAATCAAAATCACAATGAGATACCCCCTCATGTACATTAGAATGGCTGTTATTGAAAGAAAGAAAAAGAAAGAAGAAATAAATAAAGAGAAAAATAGAGAAAGAGAGGAAAGGAGGAAGGGAGGAAGGGAGGTGGGAAGGAAGAAAAGGAAATAATAAGTATTGGTGAGGACATGGTAAAATTGCACCCTTGTGCATTGCTGATAGGAATGTACAATGGTGCAATCACTGTGGAAAATAATATAGTAATTTCTCATTAAAATGTAACAAAATAATCACATGATCCAGCACTCCACCTCTGAGTATATACTCAAAATAATTAAAGCACAGACTCAAGTACTTGTATATTTTGTTATTCACAACAACCTAAAGGTGGAAACAATCCACGTATACACCAAAAGATGATTAAATAAATAAAATGCAGTAAAAATATATAATGGAATATTACTCAACCATAAAAATGAAAGAAGTTCTGACACATGCTATAATGTGGATAAACCTTAAAAATATTATACTAAGTGAAATAAGCCAGGTATAAAAAGACAAATATTCTATGTTTTCACCTAAATGGAATATTTATAAAAAGATAATTTATAGAGTCTAAAATAAAATAGTCATTGCCAGGATCTGGGAGGAGGCAACAGAATTATTGCCTAATGAGTATAAAGATTCTGTTTGAGGTCATGAAAATGCTTTCAATATAGAGAGTAATTATAGGTGCACGTGCAATTAATGTCATGGAATTATACATTTAAAAATTGTTAAAATACCAAATTTTGTCATATATGTATAGTCATAGATATATATATGTATATATTGTTTAAGGTTTTTTTATGTATTATTCATTTTTAATCTAATCTACAATCACTAATTTTAACTAACATATAGACCATTTACACTTAAAGTAAATATAAATATATAGAGATGAAAATGTACTACCTTACTGTTTTCTATTCATTGCATTTTCTCATTGTTTCTAATTAATTTTCATTTTTCTGCCTTCTCTGCCATTAACTAAGCATTTATTATGATTACATTTTATCTTCTATATTGACTTATCATTTGTATTTCCTTTTTATTTCTTTTAGTGGTTGCCTGAGGGTTTATAATACAGTTTTAAATAATTTAAGTTTCTCTTCAAATAATACCATTTCATATGAGATGTAGTTCACATACTTTATAGACTATTTTCCATTCCTTTCTCCTCCCTCCTGTGACATTGTTGACATTCTCTTTACTTATACAAATACTATGACACTCAATACCCTGTTGCTATTATTGCTTTAAAATATCAGTTATCTTTTAGGACTATTGAGAATAAGTAAAACGAAAGATCATATTTTTACATTCATTTATTTCTTTTGTGGCATTCTTTCTTTGTGTATGTTTAATTTTCTATATAATTTTCTTTTGCATGAAGAACTTCCTTTAACATTTGTTAGAAGGTAGTTTTACTACCATTGAATTCCCTCAAATATGTTTTTTTCTGAGAAAGACTGTATTTCTACTTCAATCTTAAAGATTGCTGGACATCAAAGTCTATGTTGGCAGGATTTTATATGCCTAAAATATCCAATTGGAAAATAATTTTTGTTTATTTTTAAATAAAATCAAGATGATAAATAATTTAGAAAAACATTAATGAAAGATATTAGAGACTATTGTGTTGGGAGAAATTAAATATTATCTAAATAGAGAGATATTCATGATTGGAAGAGAGCTATTTATGGATTAGAAGATTCAAAATTATTAAGGAAGAAATTTTCCATGTGCTGATCTATAGATGTAGTGCAATTCCAATCATAAACCCAGAAGTATTTTATCTGTTTCACTTTGTTTCATTTTGGTAGAATTTAACAAGGCAATTTAAAAATGTATATGGAGATTCAAAGGACATAGAATATCTAAAATAGACTTTAAAATGGATAAACTATTTCAAGATTGGGCACTACCAAATTGCAAGACTTATTCTAAATTCACAGAAATCAAATGGTGTGGTAATGCCAGTAGGACAAACAAGTCATTCAATGGAAGAGATTTGAGAATGCATAAGCAGAGTCATATGTATATATCACTTGATTTTTAATGAATGTGCTGAAACAACCCTATGAAGATTCTTTTAACAAATTGAGCTAGAATAACAATACCCATAGAAGGAAAAACAAATCATAAATCCTTCATAATTAAACCCCCAAATTAATTTGAGTTTGGTTATAAACCTAAAAATAAAAGCCAAAGCCAAAGGAAAAAAGCATCAGAAAATACCTTCATGACTCAAAGGTTTCTTAGACAGGAAATAAAAAGGGATGATACATAAAAAAAAAATAGACAAACTTCAAAAAAATGAAACATCTCATCAAAGAAAACATTGAGTAAATCAATAGCCAAGCCATGGGCTGAGAGAAAGTATTTTTTAAGGAAAAAAACTAAATCTAAAAATCTACTAAGAATATATACTTCTGAGCAGTTGATATAGATGGAAACATAGGAGACTTCTGAGTTTCTCTCTTCCCATGGAAGCACTGAATGTACAGTTATAGTTGGAGCAATTTCCCCTGAAGGTGATCCATAAAGTAGCTAGGCAGCTCCAAGATAGCAATAAAGTAAGAAAATAACATTCATTAAGAAAGGCTGGGACATATTTTCACCATAAACTCCATTCCTGGGACAGCACCATGCAATCAGGAGAGGACTTCCAACTCCCAATTACTGTATGAGAAGTACAGAGATTGGACTCCACATTTAGTGACCCAATTTTTAAGATTCCTACCCAAGGGATGGCCCCCAAAACATTGAGTTCTGAAAGCCAATAGGGATTGTGTCCATGAGACCCACAAGACTATCGCAAACAAAGAAGCAGTTCTCAATGGGTGCATGAACACCCATAGTTGCTATACCTTTAAGTCTCAGCATAGAAAGAACAGGCAAAAATGCTCATTTTTCAGACTTTCCCTGACAGGGATTCATCTGCATACGTTACAAGCTGCTGCTTGGGAGTCAGGTTTCTAACATTAGCACATTGATGGACTGTCTGTTATCCTTCCCAGAGACCAGAGAGGTTGGAGGGCACTTCCCCTACCTTCTACCTCCAGCCCACTCCAACAATAAAAACAAGTCTCCAGTATCTCCACAGAAGGAGCTTGTACACATGTCTGACATCTCAGCTTCTGTGGCTGCCACATGAAGGACAGGTTCCAGTATCAGCTGTCTCTAACAGCCAGTGGGGCTTACATTCATAAATCCCATAAGACTGTACAAAAAAAAACAGTTCTTAACAGACATAGCAGCATGCTCCTACAGTTATAAATCCACACCCAGCACAGAAAGAGCAGGCAAAAATATCCATTTTCCAATTTCTCCCTGGAAGGGGCTTAACCACATATTTTCCCAGCTACTACTGGAGGGTCTAGCTTCTAACCAAACTGCACCTAGGTGCTGATTGATCTACCCCTCTGGGACACTGACTTGTCTTGGTACACCCTTAACTTCTGTGAGCCATTGAAGAAAAGGAAGACAGTTTGGACAATTACAGTGGTTTGAGAAACAACCAAGAGCTCAGGCCAGGCTGATGAAATTCATCTCCTTCACAAGATCATTCATTAAGACTAGCAGAAGTTACTGTACTATTTAATGAGCAGAAATCAACAAAGTCAAGGAAAATGAAGAAACAGAGGAATATGTTCCAAACAAAAGAATGATCAATATGTAAAGACTGAAAACAGTAAATATTAGTAAAGGTATGGAAAAACCATAACTTTTGCACACAGCTGAAGGATATGTATAGTGGTACAACCACATTGGAAAAAGTTGTCTTTAAATAACAAATCACTATAAAACTTACAGAGTCAAAATAAGAATAAACATTTATTAACTCACATTGGTTGGTCATTTGGGAACAGGTTACCTGACTTGAATTTACAGTTTTACTCCTAGGGATATAGCCAACATGTATGTATATGTTCATCAACCAATATGTTTAAGTGTGTTTAAGGCAGCAATATTGGTAACAGACCAAAACTGGACACTACACAAATATATAAATGCCATAAAATGCATAAATGATTTGGGGTATATTCACATGATGGATTTATCAGGACAAACTATAACTATATCCAATAAAATGGATGAATCTCAAGACATATGGTTAGTAAAATACACCAGACAAAAAAAGTGTTTTTATTAGTATGATTCTTTTTATATATAATTACAAAATTTTAATCTGTGATATTAGGAATCAAGGTGATTGAGGGGAAAACAAGGCAACTAAAAGTGGACCAAAAAGAGACCTCCAAAGTTTGGGTGATATTCTGTTATTTGTTATGGTTGCTGGTTACAGGGTTGATCATTAAGCTCTACATTAATGATCCATGTGCTATTCTGTTTATAATTTATACCAGAATGAAAGTTTTTTAAACTGTGTGAAAAGTCAAGAGCAGTTATCCTGTGGGGATATTGCCTGAAAGAGGGCAAGAGAGTGGATTCTACTCACTTTTCAGTCCTCAAGTGAAATACTTTTTTACAGGGAAAATTGCTCTGACATCCATGATTACATCAAATCATCCAGGGACATCCTCTCCTAAAAAACATGCATATATCTTCTTTTGTTTAGCTCTTGTCACATAGAACTTTTTATTTATGTGTAAATCTATTAACATACAGCCCTCTCACTAAACTGAACTTCCAGAAAGTTAGAGACCAATTCTGTATTTGTTGTCTATTATAATGCTATGACTCAACCTGAAATGCAGTATTTAATAGATGGTTATTGAGTTAATGGCAAGACTTAGGTTTACAACTAAAAGTTAATCTAGGAAAAGGAACAGGTAGTTTGAGAGATTTTTATAATATATTATGCAAATACAGCTATACAAAAAGATTTTTTGACAATTCTGACTTATTAGCAGTATTTTACACAGTTGATCTCATGCTACTCTTGAGATTACCTTATATATTTGGCTTTAAGAATATGTGTTATATTAATTCTCAAAACTCACAATCCACTTGTTTTCAATGTTCTTTATTACTTCATCTACTTCTCAATCTCAAAATATCAAAGTGTTCTATGCCATAGACCTTGTTTCTCTTTACCTACAATTAAACTCTTGGAGGGAAAAAAGAGAGTAGAGATGAAAAATATTCAAAAATATAATGAACTGAAAACATTTATAATTTACAAAATGATTGAAGAACCTAAGCAAACCAGAAATAGGATAAACTTAAAGAAATCCATGTCATAGGACATCATAATGGAACTTTCAAAAACTAAAGGCAAGAAAAGTATATTGAAAGTTACTAGGAGGAAATATTCCATTACATATAGGAGAAAAATTTGAATGACAGTGGATTTATCATTTGAATCTATGGACACTAAAGGGCAATAGCACAGTATTTTTCAAGTAATAAAAGAAAACTGTCAGGCCAGAATTCTAGATCCAGCAAAACTATCTCAAGACATTCTCAGATGAAGAAATCCTAGAACATTTTGGTACCAGCAGACCTACCCAAAAGGAATAACAAAAAGAATCTCTGTAAACAGAAAGGAAATGAAAAAGAAGGAAATTTGGAATATCAGTAAAGAAGGAAAAACATGATATCTAAAATATGTGTCCTCACATGGCAGAGAGAGAAAGAGAGAATGATGGAGCCATCTAGTATTTCCTCTCATAGGGTTATAGGGCCTCTAATCTCATCAGACCAGGCCATGCCCTCATGATCTCATCTAATCCTAATTACCTTCCAAGGTTCCATCTCCAAATACTGTCACTTTGGGGAATAAGTCTTCAACATACAAATTTGGGAGAAATATAAGATTTTAGTCCAAAATACCATGCTATGTAGCAATCACATTCCTGAGTTATTTGTCCCAGAGAAATGAAGGTTCATGCTCACAAATAACTTAAGTATGTAAATGAAGTAAGCAAATGCTTCTTATTCTTCCCATAGTTGCTGAGGCCTAGGAAGACCCTAAAATGATAAAACTTATTTGGCTATGGTTCTTTCAGAAAAGGGTCACTTTGAAATTGCTACATTTATTTAAAATGTTTACATACAAAAATTTGAGTGTAGTAAAATAGTCTAATAACTCCTTTTAATGTTATTTTATGTTTCAAAGAATATTTTGTGTAATCACTTGTACACATTTAGCCTTTGAAAACAAGATTTGGACCCATTATCTAACTTATTAACTTAGAGGCCACTATGAATGTGTAACCAACTTCTTAAAATTACTAAATTAACAAAAATTACAGGTATATATGTGGCCAAACTGTCAAGCTAATTTTGGGGCAAATATCAGGTGAAATTGCCTTATGCTCAAGTCAAGCTTCCTACTTAAGAGGAATATAAATGTAAAGTGCTTAAACTATTTATTTTTCATCTCCAATCATAATTTATATGTTAGTTTGTAGTGTTAGTTGATCAAAATTATCCTAAATATGAAATATATTATATGTGGGAGAGCTCCTGCATTAAATAAATTTTATCAAATGTAAAGCTCCCTGGAACCACAGATATAACACCTGTGGGGGTGAAATAACCCTTCATTTCTCTTAGGTCTATGATAAATATTGTGCAATTTACTGTGTTAAAACCTTTTAGATAGTAATTTGGAGTAACTTCTGAAAAGTCAGAAAAGATAATTTAAAAATATTAGATGTCTTCTAGTAAATTGAATATTAAAACTGGAACTTAGACCTGGAAAATCAAAGAAAAATTAAGTTAAGTAGGGTATAACTCTCAAGTTTTATTTAGCTAAAATTAACAAAAATGATTTTCCTTTATGTCCATTAGTGTAACTCTGGGGGGAAAATCTGTCTCCTAGCCCAGGGAAAATTACTTTTGAAACTGAAATCAGTATCCACTTCTGCTCGCCTGCATTTCTCATGACCCAGTTGCCAAAAGAGATCTCGCCTAACCTCTCCAGACCAGATATGCCCTCGCTCCATCTTGTAATCACCTATTGATATGGAGATGCACTAAGGCCAGGCAAGAGATTCTGGAAATCAAGCAATTTTACCCACAATTAGGTATTAGCAATCAGACCTAAAATATTTCATGGTAAACCATAAAAACCTTTCATGTTATTAGATGAACACATCTTTAAAAATGTTAGTGAAAATGTTTGCCCAGATTTTTTAGAAAGAGAAAGAATACTTACAAAATACTGAGATGTTATTTATAAGTATTAGACTATAATTCTTGGTAAATGTGCAGTTAGTAAAATTCCATTTATTTTTTTTAGTAAAATTCCATTTAATTCAATGAGTCATTTAGTATAATAAACTTGAAGCTGACAAAGCAATAAAAATATTATTTGTGTTTTTTATTAATATTATTAATCAAGTACAATGTGGTGAAATTATATCTCAAGAAACATAGTAAACAGTATATTTAGATATTGATCCTAAAGAATGTTTTGTTCTGGAGTTTTCCCCTTTTGGGAATGGAAGTTCCCTTCTCAGCCAAACCTTGAGAACTTAATTCAGTCTTTTAAAGAATGCTTATCTATAGACAAATACTCACATGTCACTTTGAAACAGCTGCTTATATTACTTAAAATTATCAGAAGTAAAATGCAAATTAAAACCACAATGAGATATCACCTCACACCAGTTAGGATGGCCAACATCGAAAAGCATAGGAACAAGAAATGTTGGTGAGAATGCTGAGAAAAGGGAACCCTCCTATACACTGCTGGTAGGAATGCAAACTAGTTCAACCATTGTGGAAAGCAATATAGAGGTTCCTCAAAAAACTAAAAATAGAAATACCATTTGACCCAGGAATTCCACACCTAGGAATTTACCATAATAATGCAATTTCCCAGTCTCAAAAAGACATATGCACCCCTATGTTTATCACAGCACTATTTACAATAGCCAAGAAATGGAAGCAACCTAAGTGTCCATCAGTAGATGAATGGATAAAGACGAGGTGCTACACATACGCAATGGTATATTATTCAGCCATAAGAAGAAAACAAATCCTACCATTTGCAACAACATGGATGGAGCTAGAAGGTATTATGCTCAGTGAAATAAGCCAGATGGAGAAAGACAAGTACCAAATGGTTTCACTCATCTGTGGAGCACAAGAACAAAGCAAAAACTGAAGGAACAAAACAGCAACAGACTTACAGAACCCAAAAATGGACTAAGAGTTGCCAAAGGGAAAGGGACTGGGGGGCAAGGAGGGAGGGAGAAGGGGAATAAGGGGCATTACAATTAGCAATTATAATGTAGTGGTGGGGTCACGGGGAAGGCAGTATAGCAGAGAAGACAAGTAATGATTGTATAGCATCTTACTATGCTGATGAACAGTGACTGTAATAGGGTATATGGTGGGGACTTGATAATGGGGAGAATCTAGTGAGCACTATGTTGCTCATGTAATTGTATATTAATGATACCAAAAAAAATTATCAGAAGTAATGAATTTCAAATTTCATGCCTCTGTAGAATTCAGAAATGCATTTAAAAATTGGAATTAGACCATACTTTATTAAAAGAACTACAATTCTTCCCTCAACCATACCATTTTATTTGTTAGACAATTTATGTAGTTCATATCAGATATTCTCATAAATACTTTTTTTGAGATTAAATGAAAAATACTACAGGTTAAAGGCTAAATATTGCCAGAATTTCTTACATAAAATGATATAAAACAAATTTTATTTTAGAAATATAAGCACATTACATTGCTAAATCTTCCATTTTCTTCATTTTTAACTGATCAAAAGTTAACTCTAAAAACAGTTTCAGTCTGATGACACTGTATAGTCTTATAAATTCAGTTAAAATATAATTCTAACATTTTATGAAAGTGTATGGAATACTACTTCAGGAAATCTGCTTTCCTGGCTTACCTTTACCACTATTTCTTTATCATATGATTATGGGGGTATCTTTTAACTCTTCTGGTCTCTGTTTCTTTATCTCCTTTATGTCTATGAACTGAACAGAACTAATTCTAAAGTTTGTTCCTGGTCAAAATGTCTATGATATGAAAAAATTTTCACTTTGTTTTAAGCTAACCATTTTACAGCCATTTTAGCTTTCTTAGGTTTAGGTGAGACCAGTCCTGTCTTGTAACTGCAGTGAACACATTCCAAAGCTCCCTATATGGACATTTAAAGCCCTCCTCTCCAGGCTCGAAGGTTGAGATTCACCATATGGCTACAGCTCTCTTCAAAGAAATTACTTTTCCAATTTTGTCAATACTCTTACACTAGTTAAGGAGCCATTTTCTGAGTAGGAGGCAGTAATCTTAATTTAATACTCATGTTGTAGCCTATTATATGTCATACTGGTGCTTCTGAAAGAGTCACAATTTAATGTTTATAAAGGAAATGTAGTCATTATTCCTCATTGCTAAGCTATAATGGTTTTTACTTTAAATCTTAGTGATATTGAGTTTACTACTGTAGATAGGCAGTTTTACATTGTTTAAGTGAAATTTATGCAAATTTTGTAATTACTGCATTGGCCACTATTATGTCATGGAACGTATATGGAAAAATGTAGTTTATCAAATGCACAGATTATATCAACATTCATAGAAATATAACTGATTTAGTGCATGCCAGCCAAGACAATGGGGAGGTAATCAAAACAGAAAGGCATAAAATAATTAATTTTGCTCTCTGCAGCATGTGTCTTATTAGTATCTATGTTAGTGTGGCACAAAAGAAATACTTTGCTAATTGGCTATTGTATAATTTCCTATTGTTGCTGTTATAAATTACAGTAAATTCAGTGGCTTACAACAACAAAAATTAATTATCTTACACTTCTTGATGATGGGATTCTGATGGTTTTCTCACTAAAATCATGGTATTTGTAGGGTTGCATTTCTTCTGGAGGATCTAGGGGAGATTTTGTTCCCTTGGCTTTCCAGCTTTTAGAGACTACCTGTGATCTTTGGCTCATGATCCTTTCTCCACTTTCAAAGCATTAGAATGTAGCATTTTCAAATCTACTTCTCTTCCTCTCTCTCTTCTTTGCCTTCATTGTCACATCTACTTTGACTGTCTAAGAACACTTGTAATTACATCCTCCCATTTCAGGATCCTTAACTTCTTCATATCTGCAAACTCCTTTTTGACAATGTAAGTTAACATATTTATGTATTCCAGGGACAAGGGCATGGATCTTGTTGGGGGACCTTTAGTCTTCCTAATAAAGTTATGTTGAAATGATTGGAAATAGGCTGAAAGTCACACTAAATGTGAAAGAATGCTGACTTTTGCATAGCATGAGAAATTACTGGGATAGGGAAAACAAAAGAAGGCACAGAAAGGAATTTTGGGAAAAAAAACTGATATGTATACCAGTCCTGTATTTTAAATTGAGACATTTCTAGCCATCCAATTAAATTGACAAGCTAAATATGATCACTGGTTTTCATTTGAATTTTTTAATTTTTATTTTTTTCAAGGACTGCCGGGAGCCATGCTACTCAAGCTGTATAGCAAAGCTCACGCTGGAGGAAGACCCCCACAAATCAGGGGCCTTCGCAGCTGGCTCCCTCTATTACCCACCTTGATTTTGTTATTTTCCATTATACCATTGGCTTTGTTTTTACTTGCATGGTTGCCAAAGACTAAGCTAACTTTTGCTAAGCAGCACGGAAAAGATGAGAACATAAACTTCCCAAAAGCTTTTCAGGACAGTGCTCCTGAAGAATAGAACACGCAGGGACCAAATGGCAATCTTACCATAAACTACCGAAACCTGCTGTTAGTCAAACATTGACCACCCCATTTCCACTGAGAATGCCTCCCTTGTTTACAATGCTAGTGAAACTAGTGATGGAAAGTTTTCTAGAAATAGAGTGATAAGAGAATATTGAATAGAATAACCCTGTTGACAATTAATCATCTCATGTTTTCTTCCCTCTACTACTTCTATAGTTTGTTTTTCTTCTTTCCTAATCAGAGCCCTTTACTAGAATTTGTGCCTCATATGTGAAATTACCAAGTACCATATTCCAGGAAGTAAAGATACCTCAAAAACAAGTGCTGGGCATAGAAGCCACAGAGCATAAATCTGCAAAGAAGTAAAAAACTAACCTTTTCAAAGAATATTACTTCTCTCTCACTTACCAGCTTTACATCTCCCTGTATGGCCCCGGAAGATGGCTGGTTAGCCAGAGACGGGTAAGACTCCTCACGGGAGGAACAACCTAAGACAGGCACAGTCGCAGGGGAGCCATCAGGTGAGAAAAAGGGGACCAACAGAGGTGAGGCTTAGAACCTCACCCCCCCAGTTTTGAGAGAAATTTGCACCTGTGGATGTTTTGTTGCCCTTATTCAGTTTGGATTAAGACCTGGTCCGTAAGCACAAACCTGATCATCTACACCTGCCTTCTTACAGTTCTAAATCATACTTTCTATCTATATCTTGCATTTACCTACTATATTAACATTTTATTAGATTCACATATGAAGTATAAAAATCAAATGAATAATCATACATTATATTTGACGTGATTGTTTATAGTTTAAGGTTTATAGTTAAAACAGAAACAGTTTCTATGATATGAATGCCCTTGCATTGTTCACCATGTAAGAACTTGTTTAGTCCCTGCAGTAGTGGAGTCATGGAGAGCTGTGTAGCATATGTCAGGAAGATTTTGGTATCCACACAGAAAAAAGAGAAATGTAGATAAAAAGAGGAAATTTAGTTTGCTGCCTACCGTGCCCTATAAAGGGGTATAAAGTGAAGATATGAGTTTATGATTTTAGATTGATTATAAATTTATTAAAGTCTCTAAGAATATTTTTGTGGAAAAAAATTCTAGCTAACTGTGGCACTAGGTGACCTGTATTTCACCCTGAGCTGATAGACTCCATAGTCGCTGCTACATACTGCATGCTCCTACGGTCACATGCACTTCTTAAAAACTGCGTTGCATAGAAACGTAAAACACAATAGAGCACATGATGACAGAAAAAGTTTTGGTCAAGGAACAGAAAAACAATCACCTGTCTAACGCTTGACCAACCATGAATAGATTAGAAAGTAAAAGAAAGAAAAAAGCTTGCCTATACTTATTAACCAACTGCTTATACTAATTAATCATCAGAATAATAAAAAATCATATCCATGTGCAAAATGGTATAAATAAAGCTGTCATCGGCACTTTGTCGAGAGACCACCTCCATCTGACTCCGTGTCCTGTCTCTCCATACGCCAACTCCGTCTCATCCTTTTGGGCTTCACACCCCCCCCGCTGGAGCTGGACTCCAGCAAAGGACTATTCTAACATCTAGGAAAGTACTTCACTAAGCAGACACCATGTCTATTCTGGGTATCCTTTCTCCCTTCTATCCTTCCTTCCTTCCTTCCTTTTTTTTCTTCTGTTAATTCAGTACATTATAAATAGCAATATTGTTACTGCTTATGATGAAAATTATAGTGCCTTCTTACATCTTAATATTGCTGTTTTATTTTAAATAATCACAGCACAAGAAATATGGTCAAATGACATGTGAAACAAAAATTCTAATTTGAAAAAACAAGGATTGATGGAAACCATTTAACCATCCATATTGATTCTGAGATACTTCTATAATGCCTTGATAGTTAAGTAATATTCTCTATTGTGTCTTACTAAAACTGTAGGACAATGGCATTAAATAGATTAATAAGCTAATTTACTTTCAGAATATAGCAATAATTACTTTGTTTTAAGAATTAAACCATTTTTTTTCATATAGCTGAAGCATTTAATTGAAGTTCACAGAATGAATTATGGAAATTCTGAATGTTTATAGATCCAAAGGATTTGTGTGAGTATTAGTGATTAGCAGAAACATGGAGGCATCATTACTTTTTCTCATAAGCAGATCTTGGATTTTATATCTTCATTATTATTTCTTTCTTTTGCTACTTTCACCAAGCCTCAAACATGTGTCTTAAAAGGTCCCTGTTTCACACAAATCAAAAAGAAGCATAATCTATTAACATATATAATTTCCTACTTTGAAGGCACAGTACTTCATTTTTTACCAGGATTCATTCAATAAAGCCCATAAGGAAGAAGTTTTGACAATATTGGATAGCAAACCATGTTAATACTGGACGAAAGCTTTCATAAATTTTAAATATTACAATCTATGTGTAATGATTAAGTGTTCTCAAGACAGTTGAGAAATGTCAAAACATCTTTTTTTTTTTTTGAGAGTGCATCTCTCATATTTATTGATCAAATGGTTGTTAACAACAATAAAATTCTGTATAGGGGAGTCAATGCTCAATGCACAATCATTAATCCACCTCCAGCCTAATTCTCATCAGTCTCCAATCTTCTGAAGCATAACGAACAAGTTCTTACATGGTGAACAAATTCTTACATAGTGAATAAGTTCTTACATGGTGAACAGTACAAGGGCAGTCATCACAGAAACTTTCGGTTTTGATCACGCATTATGAACTATAAACGATCAGGTCAAATATGAATATTCATTTGATTTTTATACTTGATTTATATGTGGATCCCACATTTCTCCCTTTATTATTATTATTTTTTTTTAAATAAAATGCTGAAGTGGTAGGTAGATGCAAGATAAAGGTAGAAAACATAGTTTAGTGTTGTAAGAGAGCAAATGTAGATGATCAGGTGTGTGCCTGTAGACTATGTGTTAATCCAAGCTAGACAAGGGCAATAATACATCCACAGATGCAGAAGCTTTCTCTCAAAACAGGGGAGGTGAGGTTCTAAGCCTCACCTCTGTTGATCCCCAATTTCTCACCTGATGGCCCCCCTGCGACTGTGCCTGTCTTAGGTTGTTCCTCCCTTGAGGAATTACCCATCTCTGGCTAACCAGTCATCTTCCGGGGCCATATAGGGAAAAGTAAAGTTGGTAAGTGAGAGAGAAGTCATATTGTTTGAAAAGGTTAGCTTTTTACTTCTTTGCAAATTTATGCCCTGTGGCTTCTATGCCCAGCATTTGTCTTGAAAAACATCTTATTTCCAGTTGGTGTGCTCATAGTATCCCAACATCATAAACTCAAGCACTGGTGTTTATGTAATTGTGATGTATTCTGAATATTTTCTGTATTTAATTGCCCTCAAATACATGCTTCCATCTGTTAGGTAATTTGGATCAAATCACTTGGCTATATAACATGAAAACATAGGACAAAATTAGGTGGTGTCAAATCACCTATAAATGTTATTGGTTTAGGGCTCTTTCTGGGTTCACTTTCCTATTGTCTATCTGACTTTTTATAATTTATGTGTCAACAAAGTCCAACGGGTTTTACCAAAATAATGTATCCTAAAACATTCTGAATGTATTAATAAAATGTAAAGTCTTAACTAACAACCTAAAATGTTTCTACATTACAGTAAAATAATTCATGGAAATAGTGAAAGTTATCAATCACTTATATGTATTTATTTTATGTGTGGCTCATCCTGAAAAATTCTGATTATTTAACTATGCCTATTGCATTCCCCAGCTTATTACCCAATATTCTGTCTAAAGAAATTATGCAATTACTGGAAATTGAATACATCTGGGGTGAAAGAGACAGGATTACAACTAATAAACAAGGAGATTAAGTAATTTCATAAACAAATTTGTGTTGCTACTTATCATGATATTAATATGTCATTGTTATTATATCTTAGTGGAACTCCTGAATTTTCTGACTCTGCATCAGGAATACAGATACTATCTTAGCACAGAAATTTGGTGCCCTCACCCCTCTTGCATTTTCTATTTTTCCTCCCTTACTATCTGGAGAAGTTTCTGAATTAAAGTAATGAAGAATAGGGAAAAAATGGACTAGGCTTTACCAGGATTCTGACTTTATTTTTTAATCATCCTGTTTACTAATTTATAGAACAAAAATGAAACCATTTGATGTCAAACCTTCCCTACAGAGGAAAAATGAACTTCTTATCATGTCTATAATCCCTTGTGTCCTTTTCCTGTTTGGTTGCATCTGAATCCCCTTAAAATGTAGAATTGGCTTATTAGATTAAGGAGTAATTACACTGGGAGAGGCAGAGTTTGGAGTTCTACCAAACAGAGAGGTTAATAGTGATATTGGGATAGAGAAAGGAAGATGTTGGATGTTCACTTTGAGAGATGAAAGAATACTGTTTAGACAACCAAAAAAGGAAATCTTATGCTGAGTATACACCAGCTAGAGCTGGTTTATTGACTAGATTTGGCACTGACTTCTTTTTACAGGTGATTCCCTTTATGATGTCTTTCAGGAAGAAATTAAAGAAGTGCAATACAATATAAACATAATTCTAAAGTATTCGGTAATTATTAAAACCAAGGTCACTGTGAGACTTTGGTACCCATGATATGTGGTAACATCTGTTGATGTGATGTTTATGATATAGATATTTTTCTTGCTTTTATATATTTGAACTGATTATATCAAGATGTTACAAAAATATGAATTGTATTTGGAAATGTGAGGAGGTTAAAAAGTCATCTTAAATAAAGATCTTTCATTTTCTAGTTAAGATACTAAAGTATTTGGTTACATTTTTTCTGTTTTAAAGTTGAAATATGCCTTTCAAATTTCATGGTGCACTGTTTTTATTTCTTTGTCATATATTTGCAATATTCAGCTTATTTATATGGTATCTGATATTTCAGAAGAGGAAGTCTATGACTCATATTCCTTTCTTACAAGCTTTTATTTTAAAATGTTATCTTTTTTTTCACTTTTAATTAACAAGGATAAGTCAAAGCTAGTTATTAACAAATAACCAAAAACTTAAGAGTAATTAAAATTTTGATATTAATCTTGGCTGCTCTATTTTCATTTTTGTTAAGGATAGTACTCCATACAAATGCACTTAAAAATTCCATTATAATGTCACTTCTATTCAAAGAAAGACTTTGTCTTATGTTCTATTACATCCCTAAGTACCTACCTTAGTCCCTTCAATGTTATAAGCAGTCAAAATATAACAGTGGAATGAGCACATACATGTTACCAAAGAATAGTTTTTAGTTGAAGATAAAGGATTAAATATATATTTTATAGTACATATAGATATGCAAATGCAAAAGAATCAAGTTGGAACCCTACCTCACATCATACACAAAAATTGATTTAGTGTGGATCAGATACCTAAATGTAAGAACTAAAACTAGAAAACTCTTAGAAGGAAATTTAGGAGTAAATCTCTGTGACCTTGGATTAGCTAATAGTTTCTTAGATGTAACACCAAAAGACTAAGCAACTGACTAATAAATAAATAAATCCACATCAAAATTTAAAATCTTTTGCTTCAGTGAACTCCATTAAAAAAGAAAAAGGCAACCTATACAATAGGAGAAAATGTTGCAAATTATACATCTGGTAAGAGATTTTTATCTATAATAATTAGAGAATACTTACAAAGCAGCAAAGAAAGGACAAACAACCCATTTTTTTAAATGGCCAAAGGAACTGGAAAGACTTTTCTCCGAAGAAGATATACAAATGGTCAGAAAGTGCATGAAGAGATGCTGCGTATGATTGGTCATTAGGGATATGCAAATCAAAATCACAATGAGATATTTTACACCTATTAGTTTGGTTATAATTAAAAAGAAAATAATAACAAGTGTTGTCTAGTTCTTGTTGCTGAAGTGGAGAAACTAATAGTTCCATTCGTCTCCTCTGGAATTGAAAATGATGCCATTACTTTGGAAAAAAGTTTGGCTCTTTCTCAAAAAGAACCATAATAGGCAAATCTAGACAGACAAAAAGCAAAACAATGGCTGGTTTTCAGGGGCTTGGGAGAGGGGGACTGGAGCATGATGGATAATATACCTATTATTCATCCAGTACGGGGTTTTAGAGGTCATGAAAATATTCTAAAATCAGATAGTAGTAATGGTTGCACAATTCTGTGAATTGACCAAAAACCACTGAGCTGTACACTTTAAAAGGGTGAATCTGTGTTGTTAAAAATATGTCTCAATAATGCTATTATAAAAAATCTGTCATTTGTTTAAAATTTTTCAAAACAATTAAGAAAAATGTGAAAATGTCTTTATCACTAATACTTTCACTCCCCTCTAGGTGTAGGAACATTTTTTAGCATATGTGCTCAGTAAATATTTGATAAATAAATGAAAGCATACTTCAAACATGTCTTTATGAAAAGTAATATTGTGTTGCATTTATACAAGGCATTCACAAGAAAATATAAGAAAAGAAAACTAGAGCTGTTATAGCTTCTTATTGCTTAGACACTGTCATGGTTAATTTTATGTGTTGATTTGACTGGGTCACACTAGCCAGATACTTGGTCTAATACCAGTCTAGATATCACTGTGATATTTTTAAAATTAGAGTAATTAAATCAGCAGATTTTGAGTAAAGCAGTTTACCCTCCATAATGTGGGTTAGCTTCATCCAGTCAGTTGAAGGCCTTAGGAGAAAAAGATTGAAGTCCTCGAGGAAGAGGAAATTTTGCTTCCAGACTGCCTTTGGACAACTGCAATATCACCTCCTCGCTGGATCTCTAGTATGTTGGCCTGTGCTGCAGATTTTGGACTTGCTGGCCTCCACAATTGTGTGAACCAATTCCTGAAAATCAGTCAATCAGCAATCTCTCTATATATACATAAACACATCCTGTTGGTTCTGGTTCTCTGAGGAACTCTAATACCAACCCTAAAGAACATCTGTTTATATTTCAGGAATTAAAAAAAATAGCCTAATTTTCTCAGCAATAAAGGAATCATATTTGTAAGGCCTTTCAAATTTGATTCATTTATCAAGTTAAAGTTTGTTTCAATTGCCTTTAAACTTTAAGTGCTTCTTGTAGACTTTTTAAAAACTTCATACAACTATGATAACCTTTTGCTTCTTATCTAATGAAATTATCTCTGCTTGACTTTCTAGGCTCTTTATAAACTAACTCATCATACCTAGATATACTAATTTTTCATCATTCCCCAATACATTTCATTTATTCCAGTAAGCCCTATGCCTCCTAGTCTTTTATTACTGTCATATCCATTCTTATTTTCACAAGGCTTATATAGCCTCTCTTGCTTGGTATCCATCTTCCATTTCCTTTATACAGCCAGAATCATTCACCAAAATTTACTTTGAGTTACAACTTCTCTACAAATCTTTGTAGAGTGCTCTAAACTGCACTTATGAACTTCTAACTTCCATTTTCATTTATTGCTAACCTTTGAAATTAACTCCAAAGAGCTATATTAGTTGTCTAGCACTTCTGTAACACTTTCATACACTGGGTACCTTAAATAATAGAACTGTATTGTTTCACATTTCTAGAGGCTGGAAGTCCAAGATCTAAGTGTTGGCAGAGTTGGTTCCTTCTTATGGCAGTGAGAGGGAATCTTTTCCATGCCTTTAACCTCAATTCTGGTGGTTTGCTGGGAATAATTGGCATTCATTGGCTTGTAGAAACATCATCCAGATCTCTGCCTATATCTTTCCATGACATTCTCCCTGTGTGTCATCTGTGTCCAAACTTCCCCTTTTTGTAAAGACACCAGTCATACTGGAGTAGGGCCCCATCTTACTCCAGTATCGTCTCATCATAACTAATTGCATCTGTTATAATCTTGTTCCCAAATAAGGTCACATTCTGAGGTACTAGGCACTAGGGCTTCAACATACGAATTTTGAAACATAATTCAACTTATAACAAATGTTATTTAATTCTTTCATGAGAATGAATGATAATCATAGATACAACCAAGAATGAAATAATAATCTTTACTATTTATGAAAGAAAAAAATGTTTTTCTATTAATCTGGGAAAAACTCACCATTATCTCTTTCATCTTTATTTCATAGTGTCACAAAGAAAGGAGTTATCTCCTTAGCTTGAGATTAGTAGATGTGCATATTTTATTTCACAAAGAAAGAATGACAGGAGTCAGATAATTTGTCTAATTGAATAGCTATATTTCTCAGAAATTAGACTTGGTCAGACAATATAATCACTTACAAAAGGAAGTTTTGCATTATATTACATCTCTCTGCAATATAATAAATATTTTCAAAGAATAGGAAATGGGCAAAGGATATATACTTTCAGTGGATTGCTGGAGTTTTCTAGCGAATCTTCCAAGGATAATCTGAAAAGGGGTAGAATTTTAGTTATAGAAGACAGATAGTAATGCAAATGAATTTTATTTGCTCGTGATAAATTGATTTCAACCCAGTAGAAAAAATAACCCCCAAACATTACATTTTATTATATATATATATATATATATAAAACAAAATCTTTACACGTGCTCATTTTGTTTTTTGGTGTTCTTACCTTTTGAAAACCATACTTTGAATTAATATGACCATCAAATTAATATTTAAATTGTTTTTATTAAATATAATGATATTTGCCTTTAGAGAAGACAGGTTTAGTTTCAGAGTAATTAAAGATGTTCTCATTTTATTTAGGTAAACAGATCTATTCCAGAACTTGTTATTTATTGTTATTAATAGAAACATTAACAGAACATATTCCTTTAATTAATATACATGTATGCATATTTACTAATTTTTGAAAAGATATAGTATGTAAGTGGCTAACTCAGAAACAGGATAGAATTTTGGAAAGATGTAAATAACAATTCTTCCCTAATACAGAGGAGATGGTCCTTCAGTTTAACATCCCTTTACCCATTTTCTTCAGTACACTGATTTACCAAATTAATGAATTTATTTTCTCTATAATTGATGTTATAGTTATAAAATAAATGGATAAGATCTATTTAATTTGCCATATGATCCTAGCACGATACCATGAGCAAGTAAGTACTAATTTACAATGTTAATGAAGATTCATGAATACATTTTTTCAACTCATTCTATATGTACTAGATTTCTGGAACATCATAACTTTAAGCAAATTTTTTCACCTTTTCCTCTTTTCTCATTGATATAGTAGGGTCAATCATCTTGATACTTGTTCTCTTTTAACTGTACAGATTACAAAAAAGGTCTTCTAGGGTCATGGAGTGGAGGATAATTTTTCAATTATCTGAGATTATTAGCCCAAACTGGGTGTATTGCCGATTACTCGTTTTCTTAGAACTTTTCTCCAGGAATGTTGATTCAAATGAAGTTACTATCCTTTGAACTGAAAAAAGTAAATGCATTAAGCCTTTGCCTTGTCCCCTAAAAAGATGTATTAGTTATAAATATGCTTAGAATTGGGAAGAGCCTCTACTGAATATATGAGTATTATTATTTCAGTGTGGCTATTTGCCAACAAAAGTGTTTTGGTTTTTTTTTTGGCATGCCAAAATATTCTTATAAATTGTGGTCACTATTATCTCAGGCCAAAGATCACCATCTGCATGTCAAGAATAAAACTGAGTTTTATTCCATCATAAGCTAGGAGAAGAAATTTTCTCCTAATTCCATGCAGAGGGAGCATCCCTCTAAGAAAAGGAAGAGAACATTCCTCATTTCAATGCATACCTCTCATTTTTACAGCTATACTGCCTACAGAAATGAGTCATTTTTCAGTCATCCATGCCTGTTTTAAAGAGATAGATCCTGCAAAAGGAAGGCCTTTGGTTGTCCAGTTGTACTTGTGACTGAGTGGAAAATAATCCAGTAGTGGAAATGCTAAAAAGCCTGCTTGCTTACATATAGATGACATATGAGCAAACTCACTTGCCCACAGAGCTAAGCTTCTTCTCTAAGTCCAATTATATCAGTAATACTTCCATCTCTTGATTATTGTCAGACACAGGTGGTGAAGAGGAATTGTCTTTATTAACACTCAAATCATAACAATTATACAGAAAACAATATGGTACCAGTTTCAAATTTATCTGATCTTTAAAATTTGGCCGTTGTTGATCACTTCAACCTCCAAACTCTCTCCCCTTGTCAGAGGTCAGAGGGGTAGGACTAAGAGTTCCAACCCCCTAATCATATGGCTGGATCTCCTGGCAGCCAACCCCCACCCTTAGATGCAGTGCTGAACTCACCTTATTATCATAATGAAAGGACCTTTATGGTTTTCATCACAGGAAATTCCAAGGGTTTGGGAGCTCTGTGCCAGAAAGGCAGAAAAAGACCAAATAGTATTTCTAACTATAAATCACAAAATCACAACTGCTAACAGCAAATAATCCAAGAATGAAGTTGTTTGTACAATAAAATCGGTTTGAGTTAATCCACTGCCAAGATATAGCAATTATTGATTCATAGCCACTATTATTATTAGGAATAATCTACTAGAGCTACATTTCTATCAGTCTCAACCACTTCTAAATATTTTGTTACATTTATACATGTGAATTCAGGAGACTCTAAGGAATACCATCCTCCCCTTTTAAGTTTCAAAACAAAGCTTTGATGTAGTTGTTGTTTTACACTGAATTCTAGCTTTAAATATTTGGCTGCTAGACTTACTTGTATAGATGTTTTTTCATCCAATAATCTGTCACTACTTGATCTCCAGTATTGGCCTATTGGTTATTTGATGATCCACATCCACTTTTTTGTCTGATACTTATATGTAGCTCACATATCTCAGCAGAGAAGCAGTGAAACATTAAAACTCCATAGAAGCTATAAGCAGGCAGTATATATTTTTTAACATTGTGCTAAGTAGGAAATATCATAGTGGCCATGTTTTTACCCACTGGGCAATCTTTTATTAGCTTTGTTCTTACTCTGTAATCATCATTTTTATTATTTTAGCCAAAAGAGGTGAGATTTTTAAGATCCCACCATTGCTGTAGCATGGGGAGAAGGCAAAACAGATGTGAGAGGCATAATATGGTTTAGGAAGAGTCACAAAGCTGAATATTTTAACAAAAAGAGAAAAAAATGTGAAGATAAGAATTTTTGTAAAAAAAAAATTTGAATGATTCAGCACTTATATATGCAATAGGTAAAGATACTGAGAGTGAAGTGAATTTTAATAAGCCTATAAAGAAACACAGTATTTTTTTAACAGTAATATGGGATCTAAGACATAGAAGGTGTTGTTGGGTAGCTGCATCTGGGGATGTCTCTCCCTGTGCACTAGGTGAAACCTCAACTTGAAAGGGGAATGATTCTTGACTATGAACGGGAAAGAATTCTCATGCAGGTCAGATGAGCACAGGTAAGGAAATAATTCATCAAAGCAAGAGTGGAAGCAAACAGAAGCAGCTGTGCAGACAGGAGAGAGCAAGGAAGAACACAAGGAAGAAGGGAAGTTCATTGAACTCCTGCCTGGCATAGGGCATATCCCTTGCCAACTCCTAAAGCCAAGGTCAACTGGTACCCAGCGTCCACTTGAATCTGCACAGCATGGGAACTAGGTCCCTACCATCCCAGGATTTGGGGGAGCTGCAGAGCACTGGCTGGAGTTGAGATTACATTCTGAGAACTTCCCAAAAACAAAGAAATAAGATCTTTCAGGTATGCTACTAAAGAACATGATTATACAGCTGCATTCCTGTCCAGGTCACTCCAGTGATGGGAACTTGCAAGCCCAAATCAGAGATCTTAGTAGCTCTTCCCTACTTGTCTGAAGTAGAACAGAGAGAGTGAAGACTTGTGCTTAAGTCTTTAAACTTGAATGAAATAGTGAAATAACAAAGAGACTTACCACTGGAAGAACACAGAGACAAAAACACAATAAGCTGAGTAGTGAGAAGCCATTATTTAAGGCAAAAAGTACACACTCAAAGAAAGTGAAGTGCAGGAAACCTCAGAGAGGAGGTGCACTTAAGGGATTAGGATTCTGTCATTTAAGGTTTTCAAGAATGAGGCAAAGGGTTGGGGAATGAGCATAGGCTTGACATGTGGTCTCATGTCTCTCTTCAGTAAGAGACATTATGTCACCATCCAAAATTTGTCCTCTAGATATTCTGTAAGATAAACTTATCACAAGGAATTTCTTGATCCTGTTCTTCTCCAAGATAGTGGTTACCCTCATGCACTGGGGACATATCATTTAGGATTGCTTGCCCTGCCTTAAGATAGGGTGGGTTATTGTATGATTACAAAAGAATATGTTAGTAATCTTACCTCCTAACTCTCTGGTTTTTAAACTAGAGTCTTAACCTTAAAATGGAGTCCCTCCTATTCTTACTATACAATTTATGCAATATTTTTAGGAAAATTAATCATGATAATTGTCCCATGTCCCTGCCCTACCTCAAAGGGATTGTATAGAATAAAATTGAGTGAGCTAAATAATATTGGAAGAGTAATCCATAATATGCTAGAACAAGGAGAGTTCTCTTAACTACACTGTGCTAAATGCTTTATCAATTTTCCTTTTAGAGAGGAAGAATGGGAAGTTATTATCAGAAACACATCTCCTACACTGTTTGTTGTTAAAATTATCCTTAAGAAAATTATATAATAAATTATTTAATGCTTTTATTCCACAGTGTGATTTAATTTTTCTCCATTAGTCCTTGGTGGATTGAGATATCTGTACTGAAAAGCCCTTGCCTAATAACTATAGGTAAGATTTTGAAACCTGGAGCAGTTGGAATGGACTCCCATATATAGAACAAAGTCAAGGTAGGGTTCTTTTATGTCTTATGATATTATGTTTACCTATCCCATACTCCCAATAATATTAAACCTAAACTGGGCTCTGAGTAGAAAACTGGTTTAATGGTCAAAATTTTGCTTGATCATCTCAGTATTTCTCTTACTCTTATTTTAGAGCAGAAGTGCTCAACTTTTAAGATATATCATCAGAACACATAGAGGGAGTTTCTTAAGCTGTGTATTTTTAGGATCCACCCTATGTACTCAAATTCAAGCTTTCTGAGATGGCACTGTTAAAAACAAGACAATGGGTCCAAAATGGAGTGACATGCTGAGGGCCACATAACCAAACGGAGACTTAATACTTACCTATAGTTTTGATTCTCTTAGAAATGTAATCTTAAACTTTACTGCTATAACTTTCTTACCTGATCCCATTTGTCTATAGAAGTCTTTTATTTTTTATAGCTCCTCATAGCTCCTTACTATCTGTTAGATGAAATGCTGCCCAATCCATCAATTGTTGAATAAAACCAGTAATATCTTTAAAACTTGAGTTTTGTATTTTTTTAACACTTTTGATGGCAGTGACAGAGTCCAAAGAAACACTCTGATGGCTATAGTGACAGTGAAGAACACAGGTATGGTTTTCCTGTCTGTCCCACCACTTCTGAGGGCCATGAAGAAGTTACTCTGAGTTCTGAGCTCTTTGTATTGAGCTCCTTATCTAATTTGCCTTTGAGTCCAGAGTAGGTCAGCTTGAGCTAGTAGATAGTTCCACCCAGAACCCAAGCCCCTAAAACTTGGTACAGTTTGATTGGAGTCCCTAGCCCTTGGCTCTGTCCCCATATTCTACACTGGTAGCTGCTGGTGACTCAGTATGCAGTTTCCCATTTGATTAGAATCCCAGTCCATAGTTCCTCTTTGTTGGAATCTTCCAGTTCAGCCTTTTTCCCAGTCCCCAGGACCACACTGAAAACTGTTAGTAGTGTGTACAAGGCCTTCTTTTGGCCAGGTTGCCATTTATTTCTGTTCATATGCACATGGAGTAAAGAGTATTGCAAATGGGAAACTTGGAAGCCAAAGCCTCAGAATCAGTGGGCATGGGCAAGCACTTAAAAGCTGCCACAGTGCTCATCACCTAACTCAGTTTCCTATGTTATGATAAATTAGTCATAGAATGGATTAGATTGACATTAGGACACCTGTCTACCTCAAGAAAATTTCTATGCAATGAGGTACACAGCAAAACCCCACACAATCCCCAACCCAGTGGCAATTTTGCTGCAAAAAACCCAAGGCTTAGCTAAAAAGAAATGAATTCCTTAAATTCCAGAATCAAGCTCACCACCTTCTAGCATACCTGCTTATTTAATATCTAAATTTCAGAAGCTGGAGATATCTACAAAAATGGCAAAATCTTACTACAGACAACCTAGAATTATAATAGCTATCAAGAATATTATCATTAGATAAGATTGCTTATTTAAGAATTGTACTTGAAAGCAAACAAACAGAAAAACAGAATGTGATACCTATTTTGATTGGTATTCAAAAGCTCCCAAATGGCTTCCAGATTCCAAAATAGATTCATAAAGTAATCCATTGCAAAAAGCTAATGAAAAATTAATGACAAAAAGTACTTAATAAACAAATGACAATAATACTGACATAAAACCTGCTTCCCCTATCCTCTACCTGAATACCCAAGTTCTACCTATTTTCTGTCTCAATTGCCTTTCCACTCTGAAGAGACTGTTAAACAGCTGTAGGATCTGAAGAATCAAAAGTTAGCATAAGTACAGCCATCTTAAGGCCTAAATACCACCCCCTAACCCAGAAGAAGCAAAATCATTAGAATCTTGAAAAACAAGTTAGTTAGCCTTTGTCAATTGTAGTGACCTTTCTGTGTCAATTGTAGTGACCTTTAGTTAGCCAACCGTAAATCAGTTAATCATACACGCCTAGCTTATCTTACTAGAACCACCCTAGACATTCCGTAGGTGATCTCATCTAATCAGACCCCAGGATGTGGCGCCAGCAAAAGATTTATGAGCCTATAGAAAAAAACCCTGTATTGTGATTATGGAAAATTTTACCCCTTTTGAAAATGCTATAAAACCTTCTGCCTTAGTGTGCTCGGGGTCCTCGTTGAGACCCGCTACGACGGGCTGACTTGGACCCCAACTAGTTGGCTTCTGAATAAATTCCTCTTGCTTGTTGCATCAAGAAACGTCTTTGGTGAGTGATTTGGGGCGGCGCCTTCCTCAGGGGAATCCAACATTTGGGGGCTCGTCCGGGATCGGTTGTCCACCCCGCTTCACTCCCGAAGTCGCTCTTGGAGGAAGAGGTAAGATTGGTGGCGCCTTGAGTTGTTGTTTGTGTTCTGTTTTCTGTTTCAGTGAGACCGGTCAGAGTTCTGAAGGGTACCCGTTGTCTGGCAGCCGTCTCAATCCCGTACAGGGGCTGTGACTGCGGTCGGTAGACGTACTAGAGCACCGCAGGCTGCAACCCTGGGGGACGCCTCAGGGAGGTTGGGGGGCCAGGGACGCCTGGTAGCCTCCCGTCTGTTTTTCCAGCAAACTGAACCTGATGAGATAGGGTTGATTTTTGGGCGCCGAGAATATCAACCCTCTGATTCCTTTCGGTTTCTGTTCGAGGCTCTGAAAAGAACCAAAAGCGGCCGCTGTGTGTCTAATCTGTGTGTGTCTTTGTTTTTTGTGTCCTTTACGTGTCTAATTATTGTTATACTGACAATGGGACAGACAGTGACGACCCCCCTTAGCCTGACACTAGATCATTGGACGGAAGTTAGAGCAAGGGCACGTAACTTGTCAGTAGAAGTGAAAAAGGGACCATGGCAGACTTTCTGTTCCTCCGAATGGCCCACCTTCAACGTTGGGTGGCCCTCGGAGGGGACTTTTGATCTCCCCACTTTACTAGCAGTAAAAGCTATTGTTTTTCAGGATTCGTCTCAAGGACACCCGGATCAGCAACCCTACATTGTAGTCTGGCAAGAGTTGGTGGAGAACCCACCACCCTGGGTAAAGCCCTGGGTGCAAAAGAAAATGGGCCCTCGAGTTTTAGCTGCCCAGACTCAACCTCAGAAAAAAGAAAAAGAAACTACCAAAGTTTACCCTGATACTCAAGATTCGCTTATAATTGATGATCCCCCTCCCCCTCCTTACCCTCCTGCCCCCACGGCACCCCCGGTGCCCCCGGCCCCAGCACCCCCAGCACCCCCAGCTCCGGCACCCTCAGTCCCTGATGCTGAGGCAGTAGGGCCGGCTCCGGGACCTGCCCAGGGCACCCGGCGCCGCGGAGGGGCCATCTTGGACCCACCGGGTATCTTTCCTCTCCGGTCTTATGGAGTTCCCATCCTTGGAGAAGAAGGGGAACCGCCTTTCCAACCTCTGCAATATTGGCCCTTCTCCTCTGCTGATTTGTATAATTGGAAAGCTAACCACCCGCCCTTTTCAGAGGAGCCACAGAAATTAACTGGTTTAGTAGAGTCTCTGATGTTTTCCCACCAGCCCACCTGGGATGACTGTCAGCAGCTTTTACAGGTGCTCTTCACCACGGAAGAGAGAGAGAGGATTCTCCTGGAGGCACGGAAGAATGTGCCTGGAACCGACGGACGGCCTTCGCAACTCCCTCATGACATAGAGAGGGGGTTCCCGTTGACTAGACCCAACTGGGACTTTAATTCTCCAGAAGGTAGGGAGCGACTAACCATCTATCGTCAGGCTCTGGTGGCAGGTCTCCGTGGGGCCGCAAGACGCCCCACCAATTTGGCCAAGGTAAGAGAGGTCAGCCAGGGAGCCACTGAAGCACCTGCAGTATTCTTAGAACGCCTGATAGAAGCCTTCAGGCGGTATACTCCCTTTGATCCCACTTCTGAGGGGCATAGTGCTTCAGTGGCCCTTGCTTTTATCGGGCAATCGGCACCCGACATTAGGAAAAAACTTCAGAGATTGGAAGGCTTACAGGATTTGTCGCTGAAGGATTTAGTGAAAGAAGCAGAGAAAGTTTATCATAAGAGAGAGACTGAGGAAGAGAAAGAGTTAAGGAAAGAGAAGGAGAGGGAAAGTAAAGAAGAAAAGAGAGATAGAAAGCATGAGAGAAATTTAACAAAGATCTTGGCCGCAATAGTAGAAAGTAAGGGACGACCGCCCTCTAGTGGTAAAAGTAGTAAGGCAGGGTCCCTGGGCAACTGACCTCCTTTAGATAAAGATCAGTGTGCGTACTGCAAGGAAAAGGGGCACTGGGTGAAAGAATGCCCTAAGAAACCACCACGGGGACCTCCGAAGAAAGTGTTGTCCCTGCTAGAAGATGAAGATTAGGGAAGACGGGGCTCGGAGCCCCTCCCCGAGCCTAGGGTAACTCTGAAAGTGGAGGGGCAACCCGTTGAGTTTCTGGTAGATACCGGTGCTCAACATTCAGTACTGACCCAAGCTAGAGGCCCCCTTTCTAGTAAAAAGTCTTGGGTGTTCGGGGCCACGGGTCAGAAACAATATGCATGGACTACCCAAAGAACAGTAGACTTAGGAGTGGGACAAGTAAACCACTCATTCCTTGTTATACCGGAATGCCCTACACCCTTGTTGGGAAGAGACATCTTGACCAAAGTCGGGGCCCAAATATCCTTTCAGACTGAAGATACCCAAGTAACTGACAGAAAAAAAGAGACCCTTGGGCCTAAGCATCCTGTCCATAAAGTTAGAAGACGAGTACCGCCTTTTTAAAGAACCAGAACCCTCCCGAGTTAATCAGAGGTGGCTCAACCAGTTTCCAGGGGCCTGGGCAGAAACGGCAGGTATGGGACTTGCTGTAAACCAGCCCCCGGTAGTCATAGAATTGAAAGCCTCAGCCTCACCAGTAACTGTGAGACAATATCCAATGAGTAAAGAGGCCAGAGATGGGATTAGGCCCCATATCCAGAGGCTCATAGAGCAGGGGATATTAGTAAAATATAAATCCCCATGGAACACTCCCTTGCTGCCTGTAAAGAAGGCGGGAACAGGAGATTATCGACCAGTGCAAGATTTAAGAGAAGTTAATAAGAGAACACAGGACATTCATCCCACTGTGCCGAATCCTTACAACCTGCTAAGCTCTCTGGCCCCAGAAAACACTTGGTACACAGTCTTAGATTTAAAAGACGCCTTCTTTTGTTTGCGCCTGCATCAGAGTAGCCAACCGCTGTTTGCCTTTGAGTGGAAAGACCCCTCCACAGGAACTACTGGACAATTGACCTGGACTCGCTTGCCACAAGGATTCAAGAACTCACCTACCCACTTCGACGAGGCTTTACACCAGGACTTCGCTTTTTACCGAGCCTCCAACCCGCAAGTAACCTTGTTACAATATGTTGATGACTTACTGATAGCCGCTCCTACACAGGAAGTCTGCCAAGCGGCTACTGAAGCCCTTTTGACTGAACTTGCTAGGCTGGGGTATAGAGCATCTGCCAAAAAGGCACAGATCTGCCAACAACAAGTGACTTATTTAGGGTATTCCCTGAGAGAAGGGAAAAGGTGGCTTACTGAAGCCCGGAAGCAGACTGTGACGCAGATCCCGGTCCCTACTACTCCGCGCCAAGTCCGCGAATTTCTGGGAACAGCAGGGTTCTGCAGATTATGGATACCCGGATATGCCACCTTAGCTGCCCCCCTGTACCCCCTGACCAAAGGGGCAGCCCCGTTTGTTTGGGGACCTCAACAGCAACAGGCCTTTGATGAGATCAAGAAGGCCCTCCTGTCGGCACCTGCTCTGGCCCTCCCAGACGTATCTAAGCCGTTCGTCCTTTTTGTGGATGAACGGAGTGGAGTGGCTCGGGGAGTGTTGACCCAACAATGGGGACCTTGGAAGAGACCTGTCGCCTATTTGTCAAAAAAATTAGACCCAGTAAGTAGTGGATGGCCTGCCTGTTTGAGAGTAGTGGCGGCTGTAGCCCTCCTAGTTAAAGATTCTGACAAACTGACACTGGGACAGAAACTTACTGTGGTTGCTCCACATGCATTGGAGAGTGTAATTCGGCAGCCACCCGAGAGATGGATGTCGAATGCCAGAATGACTCACTACCAAACCTTACTCCTGAATCGTGATCGAGTAGAGTTTGCCCCCCCTGCCATCCTAAACCCGGCCACTCTGCTCCCCGAGATGGGGAAAGAAGTGCTTCATACCTGCCAGGAAATCCTGGCTGAAGAGACAGGAACCCGCCAGGACTTGCAAGACCAGCCCTTAAGGGGAACAGGACTCCTGACTTGGTACACGGACGGGAGCAGTTACATCATGGATAGTAAAAGAATGGCTGGAGCTGCAGTAGTAGATGATGACCGAGTTGTATGGGCCAGTGGACTCCCAACGGGCACCTCTGCACAGCGAGCAGAACTCATCGCCCTGACTCAGGCCCTAAGGATGGCAGAAGGTAAGAGACATAACGTCCACACTGACAGCAGATACGCCTTTGCCACTGCTCATATACACGGGGCTATTTATAGACAGAGAGGGCTGTTAACTTCTGCCGGGAGAGATGTTAAAAACAAACAAGAAATTTTAGATTTGCTAGAAGCCATCCATAGGCCTAAAGAAGTAGCAATAATACATTGCCCTGGACACCAGAAAGATGACTCTCCAATAGCTCGAGGAAACCGGAGAGCAGACCAAGCCGCAAAGCAAGCGGCTCAGGGAATGAACATTTTGCCCCTCCAAGTGTGTCCGGAAGCCACTCACATCAAGAGCTTCCAGTACACACCTGAAGATGTCATTTGTATAGACAAATTAGGGTTCAAAAATTCTTTGCCCCAAGAGATACACAAGTCTGAAAAAGGGAAAGTTGTCCTGCCCCAGAGAGAGGCAGCAGAATACTTAAGGCAATTACATCAACTGACACATTTGGGAGCAAAAAACCTAAAGACCTTAGTTCGAGACTCCCCTTATCATGTTATTAAATTAGGAAAATTAGCTGACGAGATTGTAAAAAATTGTGTTCCCTGTCAATTAGTAAACGTGAGCAAAAATCAAGCAATATCCGGGAAAAGACTTCGAGGAGATCGCCCAGGAGCTTATTGGGAAGTTGACTTCACTGAAATTAAGCCTGCCAAGTATAGATATAAGTACCTTCTAGTTTTTCTAGACACATTTTCAGGATGGACAGAGGCGTTCCCCACCAAAACTGAGACAGCTCAGACGGTGTCTAAAAAGATCCTTGAAGAAATATTTCCCAGGTTTGGAATCCCAAAGGTAATCGGCTCCGACAACGGCCCTGCTTTTGTTGCCCAGGTAAGTCAGGGATTGGCCAAGATCCTGGGGACGGACTGGAAATTGCATTGTGCATACAGGCCCCAGAGCTCAGGACAGGTAGAAAGGATGAACAGAACTCTAAAAGAGACCTTGACTAAATTGTCCATAGAGACTGGCTTATGTGATTGGTTAGTCCTCCTTCCCTTCGCCCTGTTTAGAGTCAGGAACACTCCCGGCCGCTTTGGACTAACGCCTTTTGAAATAATGTTTGGGGCCCCAGCTCCGCTTCAGTCAGCACATCTTCATGTATTCCCTGAGTGTGCAACTAATAAGTTTTTGCTTGAAAGGTTATGAGCCTTGGAGGCTGTGCAGAAAGAGGTGTGGGCCACCATCAAGGAAGCCTATCGGCCAGAGAAACTCTCAGTGCCTCACCAGTTCCAGGTGGGAGACCCTGTCTATGTAAGAAGGCACCGGACAGGAAACCTCGAGCCACGGTGGAAGGGGCCTTTCGTCGTCCTCCTGACTACTCCCACAGCTGTAAAAGTGGACGGCGTCTCTTCCTGGATACACGCTTCACATCTAAAGAAGGCACCCCCGGACCCAGACTGGCGAGTAACTCGGACTGATAACCCCCTTAAGCTTCGCTTGTGTAAAAAGAATTATGCTGTTAGTAATTCTGATGTTTCTGCTACCTCCAACCCACCAGAACCCTAACCCTCATGAGCCCAGGTTACTGACATGGCAAATCATTACTCCAGCTTCCCACCAAATAGTAGTCCAGATAACAGGACAACACCCTAAGGGAACCTGGTGGCCTACCCTCACTGTAGACGTATGCACTCTTTTCAAGCAAGACCCTAGGTATGAGGACACAGTTGGAGTACCCGGATGTAGCACTCGGGATTATATAGTGCATTGGGGCTCTGGGACTATGAAAGAAATTCAAAGTGCCTGCTTTTATGTATGCCCGGCCCCCTCAACTGATGCCGAGGTCTCACAATGTGGAGGGCAGACAGATTTTTTCTGTAAGAATTGGGGTTGTGGACAGACAGGGACATGCCATTGGCTGACAGGAAGCGCAGGGAGACCCCCTCCAGGCCTTATAAAAATCCAACGAGGTGCCACTCATGCCCAGTGCAAGACTCATCCCACCTGCAATCTCATTGATATCTCCTTCACAGATGCAGGAAAAAGGGCAGCAAACTGGGAAAAGGGGCTTACTTGGGGACTAAGACTGTACCAGAGTGGGTATGACAATGGAGTCTTATTTATGCTCAGGCTAAAAGTAGAAACTCTCCCGGCTATCCCAGTGGGACCCAACACTGTCCTGCAGGACCGGCCGCGTCTCCCAGCCCCGGCCCCCGAGCAGACCCCAGCCCCTCCTGTAGACTCTACCGCCGCTCCCTCTGTTTCCACTCCTGGTCAAGTTGCCCCTTTCCCTAGCACAGCCTCCTTAACCTCCTTGAAGGAGCTTTTCAGGCCTTAAACACCACCAATCCTAAAACTACTGAATCCTGTTGGTTGTGTTCCTCTTCTGGGCCGCCTTATTATGAAGGATTAGGATTGTTAGGCAATTTTAATAAAACAACCCGTCACGAGATCTGTAGCTAGGGAAGCCACCGGAAACTAACTCTAACTGAAGTAACTGGAAAAGGAAAATGTTTAGGTACAGTCCCCCCCACCCATAAAGCCTTGTGTAATGAAACCGTAGCTATAACCCCCTCAGGTAAAAATGAGTAGCTAGTCCCTCCCCCCGAGGGATGGTGGGCTTGTAATACTGGAGTGACCCCATGTGTCTCTACTTCTGCCTTCAATTCCTCTCGCAATTTCTGTATTATGGTTCAGCTAGTACCCAGGTTAATGTATCATGATGATCTCTCATTCGTAACTGAATTTGAACCTAGGCATAGATATAAAAGAGAGCCGGTCTCGCTGACCTTAGCCGTGTTGTTAGGGATAGGAGTTGCAGCCGGAGTGGGAACGGGGGCAGCTGCTATTGTTCAAGGGAACCAGCATTATGAAGGACTAAGGACTGCTATTGATGAAGACCTAAAAACAATAGAGCAATCCATTACAAAACTTGAAGAATCTCTAACTTCCCTCTCTGAGGTAGTCTTACAGAATAGACGAGGGCTGGATCTACTGTTCCTAAAAGAAGGAGGACTGTGTGCAGCTTTAAGAGAAGAATGCTGCTTTTATGCAGATCATTCCGGGATAGTAAGAGATTCAATGTCAAAACTTAGAGAGAGGCTAGATCAGAGGAAGAGGGAGCGAGAAGCAGGCCAAGGACTGTTTGAATCTTGGTTCACCAGGTCCCCGTGGTTTACAACCCTGATATCCACTCTGGCTGGGCCCCTACTCATCCTTGTGTTGCTTCTAACTTTGGGACCCTGCATGTTAAACCGGTTAATAACTTTTGTTAGAGAAAGAGTGAGTGCCGTTCATGTACTAATGTTGAAGCAACAATACCACTCACTCAACTCACAAGAAGATACAAACATTCCATGATTGGAATGCCCCAAAAAGAGAAGTGGGGAAATGTAGGATCTGAAGAATCAAAAGTTAGCATAAGTACAGCCATCTTAAGGCCTAAATACCACCCCCTAACCCAGAAGAAGCAAAATCATTAGAATCTTGAAAAACAAGTTAGTTAGCCTGTGTCAATTGTAGTGCAATTGTAGTGACCTTTAGTTAGCCAACCGTAAATCAGTTAATCATACACGCCTAGCTTATCTTACTAGAACCACCCTAGACATTCTGTAGGTGATCTCATCTAATCAGACCCCAGGATGTGGCGCCAGCAAAAGATTTATGAGCCTATAGAAAAAAACCCTGTATTGTGATTATGGAAAATTTTACCCCTTTTGAAAATGCTATAAAACCTTCTGCCTTAGTGTGCTCGGGGTCCTCGTTGAGACCCGCTGCGGCGGGCTGACGTGGACCCCAGCTAGTTGGCTTCTGAATAAATTCCTCTTGCTTGTTGCATCAAGAAACGTCTTTGGTGAGTGATTTGGGGCGGCACCTTCCTCAGGGGAATCCAACAATACAGTTTTAATTAAATGTTATTTAATCTGCATAGGATATTTTGTGTTATCAAGACTGAATTTTTCCTTTATTTCTTTTCTACTTCTGTTATCATATGGTTGAAGAAAAATAGTTGAGGAACTACAATCTGTCAGACTTCTTTAATCATTTATAACACTGTGCTTAGAAAGTTAATGAGAATAATTTAACGAATGATGGCTCTGCTGACCTCTGTGTTGTGGCAAAGCAGGTTGTCTTTTTCAAATTACTTTTCTGAAATTTTCTGTGTTTAAGCCACTGTAACAGATTTCTCTTCAATGAGAATGGTTTTGTGTCTTGATATTTTGGGAATTATACGATACCATTTTTTAAATTCCCTATACATTATTTCTTTTCACAAAACCAAATACACAAACAAGGAACACAGATTTTTAGAAAAGATCTTTAATAGAGAAATGTTAGCCATGATTTCAAATGTGTTATTAATAAAAAACAATTTACTTCTTACTAATAATATCCCTAATAGCTAAAATATGTTTTTGCTAACCTTTTGTAATTAAAATACATTTACTTAGACATAGAGGTTCTCAAATGTATAACCATAATCCTTACATTTTTCATTTATATCCAGATCCAATAAACCTCTATCCTGCTTTTTTACTTTCCATATAGTCACTTAATAAGGTAATAAATACTCTCTATATTTTTTTTCAGTGTACTTGCCAGTTAATACTTTTAAAAGAGAATTCTTCACAAAGTCAGTTCTCATTTAAATGGCTATTAAGGAAAACAAATACTTCAAACTGACATTATTTATAGTTTTAGAAAATTTGTGATGTAAAAATCAAAATTTACATGACTATGTCACACATTTTAAAGCAACCTTGATATATCTAAAGTATGTAGGAATCTGAACTTCACTCACCATAGTCCTTTGGATATACAGCTATATCTTTAAGCCAAATTAGAACTTAAATTTATTTTAGTCATTTTTTTCTAGAAAATCAAAATCAAATATAGGTCTTATTTTCAAAAGCTGAATTCACTGATATTTAATAGTAAACAAAATTATATTTTGGCTATATAGATAGACACACAGGAAAGCATGAAAAAACTTCTTAAGCAGACAGGACAAGTTTTTGTGCTATAAATAACAAACCAGTATGGTTAACAAATAAGAGTGTTGCATACTTCCTTCAATCAAATTGCAAATTTGAAGTATAACTCTAAATGAACAGGTCCCAGTTTGTATGTGTATGTGTGTGTTTTAATATTTTATAACAGATTCTCATTTGAAATTTGAGAAATGCTTTGGCCCTATTTTTACAACTAAAGTCTATGACTTGGGTAGCTTTAGCTTTCTTCTATATGTGGACTAATTACTAATCGTTTCTATATTTTCATGTGGTATTCCTTTTTGAGGAAAAATAATTTAGGTCATATTAACATTAAAAGCATTTTTTTTTTTTAAGAGCAATGCTTGGCTTAGATTTTGAAAAGGTGAATTGAAACAAAAGTTATATGTTAATTAAATTTTAAAAGTGAATTTTATAATTTATGAAATTTTAAGCTTAAATATATAATGAGTGATGTTAAGGAAACAAGTTATCTGAAGGAAAGTAAAAATTAGGAGAATTGTGTTTAAAAGCATATAAATAAATTATTCATATCTCTTTGATGATAACAAAGGTGAAATGCTTAATGCAGAAAGTCACAATGTCTTTGAAAAGTGATCTGGCCCTATCTACCTGTGGGAGAGAATAGTTATTCTTAAGTAAGTATACAAAAATACATTATGTTGCAAAAGGCCCTCAGGGTTTTGCCATTTCCCTCAGTAATATATTCAGATATTTAACAACCCTTAGTATAATAAATGATAAAACTTCAAGTTTGAAAGTAAAATTTAACTCACATGTGCCAAAGTAAAGAAAATAGTGTTGGAATGTCAAATATAGGTCATAAGAGTCTTAGTCTCATGTTGGCCATGCCCTTATCATGTGATCTCTGGCAAATCCATTTGAACTCTCTGAATTGTGACTTTCTCATCATAACTCAAAATATGTGGGTAAGAGTTGTTATGGCTTCTTTCATTCTTGAATTCAATGATTAAAAAACTGTGTGAATTTTATCATGCCCTAAAGATAAGGGATAGAAATATGAACACAAACACATATGTGTGTACACACACATACACAAAATACTCAAATACAGATAAGAAAGTGAGAATGCCCTGAGAAGGCCATTAAAATAATGTGTGCTTTACCCTGTATAAAATTTTTGTTGTGATTTCTTGTTTCCATAATAAACATTACTTTTTATGGGATTTGATAAACACAAAATCTAGCAGGATTTAGTTTATATAAAAGGAAGAAAGGAGGGTGAGATGAATTGGTTAAGGTATGCTGAGTGAATTAAAGCATTGGAGAAGCCAGAAGTCACCATCAAGAATGATGTGTATGTGCGTATTTCATTAAATCACTAAATTATGCTTAATAGAGTGCTTACATTTTAAAATATTTTTAATAACACAGTGTTTACAGTTCCCATTCATTTCCCACTTAAGGATATGTAAAGTTGACTTCTTTAACCTCAATAATGTTTAGCCATTTTCCTTCCCCTGCCCTTTGTACAAATGAATTGTGAATGTCTTGAGGAGAGTAAAGTCTTTGTTTACGTGTCCTCAGCCCTTTCTGATATCCATGGTTGAATTTGTGTGAATCTATGGAACTCCCATAGGACCTTGATACAGTAAGCACTCCAGAAATATTTGTTAAATGGTAAATGGTATAAACCAAAGTTTGTTTTTTGAGGAATTGCCCTTTTTAGGTAGATCTTCCAGTTTTTTGTTTCACTTAGCATGTAGGACATTCACTATCTTCTGTATCCATGGCTGGTATGCTGGAATCGTACACAGATTATGGTGATTCTTGTTCATTTTTTCGTATCTCTGAAATATCATTATCTCAATGATATAGACTCCCTACGTGATTTTGGGGAGCTAGAATTTTTTTTACTCTAATAGAAACTTTCTTTTAGCATTTTCCGTGAGACAGGTGCTTTATTATTTACTTGGCAACATTTAAATCATGTATATTTATTACTATGTAAATATTAACAAAACCTCATCAGTGTGTTTTGGTCTGAATTGAATAAGTAAAAAATAATATAATAACTGATATTTATAAAACAATTAGCAAAGTTTTGATGTAATTGCACCATATGGAAACACCAAATAAGATTAGCTTCAGTTACTACACACTCAGGGGTTGGTACCAGATGGGGCACATAAAAATCAGACCGCTGTTGTTGGTGCTTTGGGGAATCAAAGGACTAAACATTCGGTGAATGTGTCTTACAGCTTGTAAGTTCTCAATTACTGCACTTATTTCTATAAGGAACTAAGATACTGGAACTGAATCTTGACTTTCCTTTTATTATTAGTCAAGAGTAAAATGGCCTGTAATGGGCAGAAGGATATTACTAATAGGTAATATAATTATTATAGCTTTAATGTGGGGATCTTAGGTAATGTTTCCTGATAAGTGCTAGTGAGATATTCATAGCTACCCAGTGCATTTGAGAAGTCATTTTACCTAAGCTCTTAGTAATTCACCATCCTTGGCAAGAATCCCCCAGACCTCACACACCATGGTCTGTGCACCTAATCTTCCCTGTGCACTTCTCTTCATCTGAAAAAAATATTTTGAGTGAAACACACTCAGAAAAGTACACAAATAAGCACACAGCTTAATGAATGTTCATAAAGTGAAAACACTGTGCATATGAAAAAATACGCAATGTCCCTGAAGCCTCCCTCATGCTCTCTTCTGAGCATTCACACACACCCCACACAGTTAGGCTCTTAAGAGTTAATCTGCCTTCAGTAACTGCCATTATTTTTTTCAAGGCTTTAAACTTCAAATACCAAATCAAAGGGTATATGCTCTTTTGTTTTTGATTTCTTTTATTCAAAGTTATGTTGCTGAGATTCATCCATGTTTTTGCAAGTGGCAGTAGTTAATTTATTTTCATTACTATATAGTTTACCACTCTGTGCCTATATTATCATTTATACATCCACTCTCTGTTGATGGAAATTAAAATTTTTTTCCAATTTTTGCCAACTGTGACTAGTACTAATATAAGCATTCTTCTACATAATTTTTAGTACTCATATACATGCATATCTTGGGTTTAAATCTAGGAGTGGATTTGTTGGATCATAAGACGTGCATTTCCTCAGTTTGAGTAGACCTTACCAGTTTTCCAAAGTGCTTTTGCTACTTTACACTTTAAGCCAAAAGTGTATGAGTGGTTCAGTTACTTCACATCCTCATCAACACTTGGTGTTATTTGTCTTTTTAAAATTTAAGTCTTTCTAGTGTAATAACATCACATTAGTGTTTTAATTTGAGTTTCCCTCATGAGTTCTACCATCCTTTCATACATTTGTTGGTCATTAGAGATTTTCTTCTGTGAAATGTCAGAAGACCTCTTTTGTGTGTGTGTAAATTATGTTACCTGTCACTTTTGCATTGATCTGTAGAAGTTAGTTAAGTATTTTGGGTATGAAACCTTTTTCATATATATGCATCATAAATGTATACTCCATTCTGTGTTTTGCATTGTCAGTACTTTTATGGTGTTTTTATTAACAGATATTCTGAAGAAGAATTGTAAATCACCTTTATGTGTTGTAAAATAATAAAATGTCTTCCACAGAAAAAATTTGTTTTTTCAAATTAACTTTTTCTTACTGGAAACCTTCATCTGCCAAAGTTTTTATTTTAGTAACGTCTGGTTTCAATTGATCACAAACATTTTCTTTTACTTCTTCCCTAGGGAAGATAAATTGAAAAAAAAGGATGTGATATAAATATCAAGATAAGCAAGAATTTTTTAAACATTTTGAATTAAATATCAATTTCACCAAGGCTCCTCAATTGTTTACCCATGAAAAGAATCTTGTTCGTAAATGATGATGCTTCTGCCTTCTTCACTGAAAATAGATGCTTTTACTATATTTACACAACACTAACTGCCAAGAAATAGCCCAAGTTTTGTGTTCTGAGAATGTATTTTAGATGCTAAGACCAAGTATGCCCCAGAGACAGTTTTACAGCTGTTTTTTTTAAAAAGGGAAGTGTTTAAAAAGGTCACCATAGAAGGTATCTCCATGTAAAATTATTCATACCGCTCATTAAATAAACTTAAAATAAATAGAAGTTGCGCTTTCAGTTCCAAAATACTGACCTATTGACAGACATCACTAACCTTTTGACCCTAACAAACCCTCCCTCCACAGAAACTGGCAGGCAAAGTACATTTTAATGTGAACAGTACAGTACAACAATCAGGTTTATTTTTATTTACATGTGATGCACTTGACTAATTTACCTCACTGAGCTAAAAAATATCATTCAAATGTCATATGGACACAATATAAAAGGATATTAAAAAGTCTGGGCAGTATAACACAGTTAAAGACATCAATATAATTAATTATGATGGTGGGTTCAGTGATATATTGAATATGTCAAGACCTAGGTCATGGACTGATTGCCTGGTCTTGACCCAGAAAAGTAAAGAGCCCCAGAGGTTGAGCCATTCAATGAACGGTAATAGAAGGCCCTCTTGAATAGCTTGGCAGACTTGCCACAGACATTAAAATCCCTCAAGAAGGCCAAGTCAGGCTTTCTCAAAGCCTGAAATAAAAACTGCCATGCACATCTGATGTCTTCTTTCATAAATGGTAGTTCTCTGACTCACACAGTGTTACCTTTCTGATTCTGAATATAAGCAAAAACATCACACTTTCCTCAAAATTAAGGATAGTACAAATGCAAAATATGTTAACATTTTAGTACTGATGTCAAACAAAATATTCAATAATATAAATACCATTTGCTGGAGAGAAATGCATTAGAAGTTTTTATTTTTTATTATTTCAGAGCTTTACAATAAATCACTATTGTAAAGTATACTAAATGTGGCTCAGATACAGCAAAATAAAATAACTGGACAATCACCCAGCAAATGTGATCAATGTGGATAGCCATATCTTATAGTTCAAATTGAAAATTAAAAATAAACGTAGCAAATGTAATCTTCACAATGTTATTAATACATAAACACAGCTGATGTGTTTATTGAAATGTGCAGAGAATATTCAATATTTTGGTTAATTCTGCAATCTGCAACTGGGAGCAGAGATAATAAAGTTTGGTCCATTTTTGCTTTTACAGTTTGGCTATTTACAGTGAGTAAGTGTGCACATAAATGCCCACCTCTCACTTAGGATTGGCTACTTCTATTTTATGTCAAAGAAGTATTGGATCAGGAATAAAAGCACCCATATGGTTGTAAGCTTGAGCTGTCAAATAAAATGCAATGTTCCAGGTTAAATTTGAATTTCAAATATACATTTTTTTTAGTGTGAATATGTTCTATACAGTATTTGAGTCACACTTACACTAAGAAGAACTTCATTATTTATCTGAAATTTAAACTTAGGTGTCCTGTCTTTTTATTTGCTAATCTGGCATTCCATTGCAGATAGCACTTTTTCTATGGAACTACTGATGGGGATGGCATGTTATAATGATGAGTGGTTACAATGTATAGGTGGGAAAAGCATACACCTAGGATTAAACAGATATGAGTTTATATCTAGCATTTACAGCTGTGGTACTGAGAAAATTATCTAACCTCCCAAACCTCAGCTCCTAATATGTAAATGAGATTAATAATCCTTGCAATATCTTGTCCATCCTGTTGTTTCTGTGGAACACAAGTGAGATAAGTTATGGAAACCAACACTGAAAACTAAACTGTAAAAAAGCACCATAGCACTATATAAATGCAAGGTACTACAGTCTCATTTCATAGTATTCTCTGTTCAGCTATAATGGGATGTGTAGACATTTATGAACCTGGAGTTGGTATACATCATGCTATTTTTTGAAAGGAGTTTTAATAATGTTTGTTCTTTTTATAGCTTAATTATATAGACATACAGCCTAAATATTGCTGACCAAATCTAGTATTTTAGTGCAACCAGTGTTTGTCAAATACGATGTATTTACTTTTTTTTTTTTTACCACTAGCACTATCATTAATATACAGCACCTTATTCTTGTCACTTTATCACCAAATGTGTTATGCCACCTAAACAAAACAGCTATGATGATTCTGTGCCTTTATCACACATACCCTCAGTTTGAACTCACCTGCAGTGGTCTGTAACCACAGGCCCTGCAGGGTATCTACCCCTAAAATATATTCTGGGATGGAAGAAATATATACAGCATACTGCTTTGGGGGTAAACTCTCTATCCCCAATGGATTTGGGCTTTCTTCTATGTAATTGCCTTACCCCTATAGCCATCTATCACAGCAGGACCAGTCCACCAGGGCCAGAACACACTGAACATTTATGAAGGACCAATGAATTGCTAATTCTACATGTACCCTCCAGTCCCCACAATGTCCCCCAATGCGGGGGCCTTGACCTCCCCTTCAGTCAAATTGCAATGCCCAATTGTCCTCCTGTGGGGTTTGAGGGCTCAGGTAGATCCTGAGTACTGTCCCCAGGAAGTCTTTCAGGGACACAGGCCATACATGGGGCTTTGCATCCAGCTTCTACGTCCTGGACCTCAGCAGCTGGAAATCCTACTCTGGCTTTAATTGGTGCCCCAGTTCTAACAAGATCCTTTGGGCTACCCATCAAGTTTTTCTTTCAGTACCCTGTCCTTTATCAAATCAATACACATTTGGGTCTTCAAGAACTTCATGGGGCCCTTTGCACCTCTCCTTTCAGTTGTAGCTCCAGATTATTTCAACCTCCCCTAGATCTGCTTAAGTACAAGTAGCCTCATTTATGGCAGAGTAGTTACTAGGGGCCCAAAGAGAGATATGGGAGCTGTATGGAACACCAGATTTCTCATTCCCCTGGTGAAGAACTCCTCAATGTGGCCATGGGGGGCCATATTATATATGATATTTGTCATGTCCAATTCCTATAACACCTGCTGGAACTCTGCATACATTTTCCAGATAGTGGGAAAGTATGGTACATCACTGTGATTAGGCCAAACTGTCCTGATGTCCTCTGTCAGTCAATCCAGTAGTGCCTGAATCCTTTAGGTGTGACGGGTGCTTTGCAATCACTGCCAGAGGGAAGGGTGAATCATCAGGGAAGCCAGTCTACTCATTTCAGAACCTGACATAACAATGTTTTCCACTCCCAAACCCCAGAGATGAAAAAGCCATCTAGTCAGAGGTTCCAATGGCTTCTGCAGAAACCGGTGGTTCATGTCCACCAGCTCATCCTGGATGTAGGGGCAGAGCATGGAGTGCTCCACAACCTGGGGAGGGGGTGGCTCCTCCCCCTCAGGAGTCTGCAGTTGTTGTGTTTTTACTTTCTTAATTGTACCTGGGTGTGTCCTTAATACAGGAGAGGCTAAATGCCTCAGGCAGTGACCATGGCAAGAGTTTGGCCCTCAGCTCCACCTCTTCATCATCCCCCAGCATGTCCTTTACCATCTCCTGGGTTGAAGGACCTCCCATGGCCACCTGCAATGTGGATTCTCCTGTGCTTCTTCTCTCGTTGCTAATGTATCTCCCAGGAGCATGACCTGTTTTCTCAATAACTGTCTCTCTTAAGGGCATCCCATACGTCATGGCCCAGCTCCTCCAAGTGATGCTGAAGTGTTTTTCTCTCCTGCCAAAGTCTCTCTCTCTCCTTGATAACACTTTCCACTATCTGAAGAAACAAACATCCCACAATCCCAGCTGCTACAGGGCCACTCTGGGCCTCTAAGCAGTCTTCTATTTCTCAGAGGGCTAATTCCATGGATTCCAGTATCTCCACACTTCCCCAATTCTGGGGAAAGCCCCACCCATAAAGGAGGTGCTTTACAGTAGACCAATTCCCCACTAGGAGCTCCCTAACTGTAAGCCCTATAGATAATGGATTCCTGAGTAAAGCCATACCCTCCACCCCTGCAGCTTCTAGGGCTTCCCCACCATCCTCCAGGGGGGTTTCCAAGTATCTCCCTACCACATCTAGGGGGAGCCCACCCAAAGGTCACACCCATGAAGACAGATTGCAGGTTTATAGGTCCTGCTGACTACCACCAGATATAATTCTACAGGGAGAATATTTTCCAAGGCTGGGGCAAATTATGTTTGAAACAAAAATCAGTCAAAGGTGAAGGGTCCCCACCAGTAAGATGGCGAACTTCCGGCTTCTTTTCGGGGTCCTCGGTTCCCGCTGGCGCCACCTGAAGCCCAATCACCTCTCGCCCCCCTCCCAATCCCAGCACCTAGCCAACAGCCACCAGCCCCGTAGAAGTAACACCACAATCACCCTATGCCCCATCCTATATAACCCAGCACCTTTCCCTAATAAAGCGGAACTCTCCGGTGAATTGCTGTTGTGTGTCGCTCCTTTCCTTTCATTGGTGCCGAAACCCGGGAGACGGGACACCCCAACTGGGCCCCGTCTTCCCCCAACACCAGCAGCAGCTTGCCCTCGTCCTCTTTTTCCGGCACTGGCTCATCACACTCACCACTCCTCTCTGGCCATTAGGTAAGTCCCCCCCCCGCCCCGGGGTGGGCCAATCTTCCCGGAGCTATCGCAGTGCCATTGACCGTGATCGTCTGGCAAGGCCCTGACGCTCGGGGACGAGGAGGGAACGCTCCCCGCCTCAGGCCTTCACGGCTGCGGCGGACCCTCAGGCCCCTCCTCCAAAAGCCATAAACCCCCACCTCAGCTGAAACTTTTTAAGCATAATTTCCCCGGGGTGGGCCACTCTTCCCTGAGCTATCGCAGTGCCATTGACCGTGATCGTCCGGCAAGGCCCTGACGCTCGGGGACGAGGAGGGAACGCTCCCCGCCTCAGGCCTTCACGGCTGCGGCGGACCCTCAGGCCCCTCCTCCAAAAGCCATAAACCCCCGACTCAGCTGAAACTTTTTAAGCAAAATTTCCCCGAGGTGGGCCACTCTTCCCTGAGCTATCGCAGTGCCATTGACCGTGATCGTCCGGCAAGGCCCTGACGCTCGGGGACGAGGAGGGAACGCTCCCCGCCTCAGGCCTTCACGGCTGCGGCGGACCCTCAGGCCCCTCCCCCGACAGCCATAAATCCCCGCCTCAGGCCTTCATGGCTGCAGCGGACCCTCAGGCCCCTCCTCCAAAAGCCATAAACCCCCACCTCAGGCCTTCACAGCTGCAGCAGACTCTCAGCCCCCTCCCCCTCCAACAGCCGTAAATGAGGTGACTCCTTTGCGGATGAGAACGCTCCCTTTCCCGCCCCCTCCGCCTTCTGTTCCGTCCGCCGAAACCTGTTCGGTCTGCCGAAAACGCCTAGCGCTAGGTACCTCGTGACTCTGGCACTCTGCCTTCTTAGGGAAGTCTGGGTGACGACCCACACTTCCCAAGAAATTCCGACTCGTATACGAGTTTCCGCAGACCACCAAGGATCATCGGGGACGCCCTTTGTCTCCTTGTGGTCTGCCTCCAGTCCGGGGATCCCCGTTCATCTTCCCCTGTTTGTCTCCCTCTCTGTCCTTTAGCCATTTTGTCTCCTTGTGGTTTGCCTCCAGTCCAAAGATCTCCGTTTGTCTTCCCCTGTTTGTCTCCTCCTCTGTCCTTTAGCCATGGGAGCCTCCTCATCCCTCCCTGAAAGTTCACCTCTTGAATGCCTGCTTAAGCATCTAGCTACCCTCTCCCTGACGCCTGATATAAAACCAAAACTTCTCCGTAAATATTGCTCCCAAGACTGGCCGACATACCCCCTAGACAATAACAACCAATGGCCCGCAGGGGGAACTCTTGATCCTAACATCACTCGCAATCTCTTTAACTACTGCCAGCGCCTGAAAAAATGGAAGGAGATTCCCTATATCGAAGCTTTTCGCCTCCTAGCTCAAAATCCCAGCCTCTGCACCACCTGCTCCCCGCCCCAAGTTCTCCTAGCCTGCAAGCCGTCTCCCTCCCCTCTACACACTCCCAGTCCCTCTTCAATTACCTTTGACCCGACCGACGAGCCTCCGCCATACAGACTTCCCCCTTCAGCCCCTCCCCCTCCTACAACCCCTCCACTCTCCGCCGCCGCTGCCGCCTCTTTCCCCATGGCAGAAGCCTCCCGTCCCCTCCTTTCCCCTTCTTCTCCTACAACAGCCCCTCCCCCTTCCTCTACCGCCGCCACCGCTGCCGCTTGCCCCGCGGCAGAAGCTTCCCATCCTCTACCTTCCCCTTCTCCTCCTACAACAGCCCCTCCCCCTTCCTCTACCACCGCCACCACTGGCGCTTTCCCCCCGGCAGAAGCTTCCCATCCTCCCCCTCCCCCTTCTTCTCCTACCACAGCCCCTCCCCCTTCCTCTATCGCCGCCGCCGCCTCCACCCCCGCAGAAGCCTCCCATCCTCTCCCTTCCCCCTCCTCCACCATCTCCTCCTACACCTCACCACCTCCACGTCCATCCCCCTCACCTTCCCCCCTCCCGCAAATCGAGCCTGAGCCTTTCAGCCCCCCTCTAACTAAGTTCCAACAGCCTCGTCCGTCTTTGCCCCCTCAGATTCGGTCCCGAGAGCCTCCCAAAATTATCGCGGCTTTGCCCCCATTACCTGTTTCCCCTGCACAGACTGAGCCAGAACCCTTCAGTCCCCCTCAGACTCGGTCCCGAGGGCCTCCCAAAATTATCGCCCCGCTCCGGGAAGTAGCAGGATCCGAAGGCATCTTGCGTGTTCACGTACCTTTCTCCTTAGGAGATTTAGCCCAACTAGAGAAACGCCTAGGTTCCTTTTCCACTAATCCCACGACCTACATCAGGGAGTTTCAATGGACCCTCCAGTCTTACAGCCTCACGCATCATGACATTTTCATGATACTGGCCAATACTCTCCTCCCTGAGGAGCGTAGACGAGCTTGGGACTTCACCCAAATGCATGCTACCGAAACCCACAGGACTGACCCCACCTGTCCCCCTCGTCCCACTGCTGTCCCCGAACAAGACCCACACTGGGATTATAACACCGCTGTGGGTCTCCACTCTCGAGATATTTTTGCCTCCTGCTTAATAGCAGATCTAAAAAAGGCAGCTCGTAAAGTAGTCAATTTTCAAAAGCTCCAAGACATAATTCAAAAGAGAGACGAAACCCCCTCCGAGTTCTTAGATAGACTCACTCAAGCCCTATTACAGTATACCAGCCTGGACCCAGAAACACCTGAAGGAAGACAGGGCCTTATGACATACTTCCTAGCTCAAAGCTACCCCGACATTAAAGCTAAACTCAAAAAGTTAGAACAGGGCCCCGCTACCCCACAGACTGAGATCCTAACAGTGGCCTTTAAAGTCTTCCATAACCGGGAGGAGGAGAAAGAACGCCTTAAACAAAAAGCTGATCAGGCCAATTTCCAGATGTTGGCCCAGCTGATAAAACCACAACCTGGGCGCCCCTCTACAGACAAGCCCCCCCCAGGAGCTTGTTTCAAGTGCGGAAAAGAGGGACATTGGTCAAGGGCATGCCCCTCCCCCAGATCTCCTACCACCCCATGCCCCAGATGCCACAAAAAGGGCCACTGGGGGTCTGATTGCCCAACCACAGAAAGGGGAGGCTGGACGAACAAACCCCATCCTAAGCCCACCCTAGTGGGGCTGGCAGAAGAAGATTGACGGGGCCCGGGGGCTTCTCGCCCGACCATTTCCATCACCAAACAGGAGCCCAGGGTTACTTTAACAGTAGACGGTCGCCCCATCTCCTTCCTCCTAGATACAGGAGCCACCTTCTCAGTCTTGCGAGAATACCGGGGCCCTACCACGCCAGCCATTACTCCTATAGTCAGGGTAGGAGGTAAACAGATTTTCCCATTAAACCCCCCCCCTTTTATGCACAATCCTAGACAGTCCCATACCTTTCTCCTACTCCTTCCTAGTTATGCCCCAGTGTCCCATCCCTTTACTAGGACGTGACATCCTTTCCCTCCTCCACGTTTCCATAACTATATCCAATCCCACAGCCCCCAGTACTCCCTTTCTGATGGCCCTCATAGCCGACAACCCCCCTCTACCCAATGAAAGCTCCAGTTCTGCCCTTATGCACCCTGTAAATCCCAAAGTTTGGGACATTACAAGCCCCTCCATGGCCCTATGTCCCCCTGCCTCTATCAAATTACGTGACCCCTCTCAGTATATCTGTCAGGCCCAATACCCCCTAACCACTTCAGCCCTCATAGGCCTCCAACCCATCATTCAAGATCTCTTAAACAAAAACTACCTCAGACCCACTCACTCCCCATTTAATACCCCCATATTAGCTGTGAAAAAAAACAATGGATCTTTCCGCCTTGTCCAAGACCTTCGCCTCATCAACATAGCCGTTGTCCCTATCCATCCCTTAGTTCTAAATCCATACACCCTTTTATCGCAGATCCCTGCTTCTGCATCCCACTTCTCAGTCCTACATCTCAAGGACGCATTTTTTTCTATTCCTCTAGACCCCTCCTCCCAAGATTTTTTTGCCTTCACCTGGACGGACCCATACACCAGATATTCTGTACAGCTTACTTGGACAGTTTTACCACAAGGCTTCCGAGATAGTCCCCATATTTTTGGACAATTCCTAGCTCAAGACCTCAAACAGTTTCACCATGATCACCCCGAGTCCACTTTATTACAATATGTAGATGATCTTCTACTCTGCAGTCCCTCGTGGGAACAGTCTCAACTTGACACTGCGTCTCTACTTAACCTTCTAGCTTCCAGAGGTTACCGAGTATCCCCTATCAAAGCTCAAATCTCTTCCCCTTCTGTCACTTACCTTGGATTCCTTCTGTCTCAGCAAAGAAAGTCCATTACCTTAGACAGAAAACGACTCCTCTCTGACCTGCCCGTTCCCAAAACCAAGACAGAAATCCTTTCCTTTCTAGGCTTGGCTGGGTATTTTAGAGCATGGATCCCTAACTTCTCCCTGTTGGCAAGACCCCTATACGACCTCAGCAAGGGCCCCCCTGAAGAACCATTATCATCCTCACCCCAACACTCCTTCAATAAGCTCCGTCAAGCCCTTGTGGAAGCTCCAGCTCTCCATCTCCCTGATTTGTCAAAACCCTTCTCATTATACATTCATGAGAGGTCCAGTCAAGCTCTAGGAGTTCTAGGCCAATATTATGGCCCATCCTTTGCCCCAGTAGCTTATCTCTCCAAGCAATTAGACCCCACAGTTCGAGGATGGGCCCCCTGCCTACGGGCATTAGCCGCTGGACAGCTCTTGCAGAAAGAAGCTCACAAACTAACATTCGGAGCGCCCCTTACCATTCTGTCCCCACATCACCTAAAAGATCTCTTAACCTACAAAAGTTTACAGACTCTCCCCCCTCCAGACTCCTGACCTTACTGTCCTCTTTCCTCCAAAATCCAAACATTTCTTTCCTCCCCTGCCCGCCCCTACATACGGCCACTCTTCTTCCTCTGCCCTACTCTCCTCATACTCCCTCGCATGATTGCCTGGAAGCCCTTCACAACTTCCTTCCGTGCCACTCCACCATCTCCGAAGGAGCCCTCTCACACTCCTACCTCATCTGGTTTACTGATGGGTCCTCCTTTAAACATGAGGGCATCCACTACTCAGGATATGCAGTAATCTCCCTCGAAGATGTCATTGAAGCACGAGCCCTACCCCCTGGTACAACCAATCAGCAGGCTGAAATCATTGCAGCCACCAGAGCTTGCACTCTGGCCCAGGACACGTCTCTCACATTGTACACTGACTCCAAGTACGTATTCCACATTCTCTTGTCCCACGCGGCAGTATGGAAAGAACGAGGCCTCCTCACCACAAAAGGGAATTCCATAACTAATTCAGCCTTAATTACTAAACTTTTAGAGGCTTCACAACTCCCACACCGACTAGGCATAGTCCACTACAAATCACATCAAAAAGACGACTCCCCCATTGCAAGAGGTAACAACAAGGCCGACAGAGTAGCCGGGTCAGTTGCCCTATCAGAAAACGCACCAGACAACAATCCGTCTGCCCTTGCAGTTTTAGCCTTATCACAAGACGCCCTCTGCTCTCAGGACAAAGAGTCTCTCTTCCGCCTCTTACATGACCTGTTCCATCCCAGCCCCCAATCCTTAATCCATTTTTTACAATCTTTTTTTCCTCTTTCTCCTGAAGACAAAACCCTACTTAACCAAATCACCTGCAAGTGCACCATCTGCCAACGCACTAACCCTAATACCCCCCTCAAGGCCCGACCCTTCCCAGCTCATCAAGCAAGGGGTAATGTCCCCGCTGCAGATTGGCAAATAGACTTCACTAACATGCCCCCTGTACGACGTACCAGATACCTACTCGTGCTAGTAGATACATTTTCAGGATGGGTCGAAGCTTTCCCCACCACTAACAAACGAGCATCCGTAGTTGCCTCTATCCTCCTCACCCAGATCTTTCCTAGGTTCAGGATGCCCACTTCCCTCCAATCAGATAACGGCCCTGAGTTCACTGCCCAAATTATCCAAAACCTCTCCAAGTCGCTCTCGCTCCCCTGGCATTTACATTGTCCTTATCGACCACAAGCTTCAGGAAAAGTAGAAAGAGCCAATAGGACTCTAAAAGACATCCTGACAAAACTATCTCTAGAACTACACCTTGACTGGGTTCGCTTACTTCCCTTAGCTCTACTCCGCATTCGAGCCCTCCCAAAGAAACCTTCCTTCTTGTCGCCCTTTGAGATCATGTACGGCCGCCCGATTCTACCCCCGGGGCTCCTTTCCCACAAAGGACCAATTCCTCCCAATATGGCCCTTCTACTACTCTCTCTCCTCCGCACTGAATTGTGGAAATATCAGGATTGGCTCCTTCCTGATCCATCCGCCTCCCAAAATCCTCCTGTCTTACAGCCCGGCCAACTAGTGTTTTATAAGCTGCCAGAGGATCGGCCCTCTCTCACCCCGAAATGGGAAGGTCCACACCCAGTTATTCTCTGCACCCCCTCGGCCGCCAAGCTCTCACTGCCTGATAACTCTGTCACCCCTTGGATTCATATCTCCAGGTTGAAACCAAATACCCAAGACTCACCTTCTCTGGACACCCAAGACCCATCAGTCACAATCCAGAGTCCTTCGGATACAGCCCAAGACGCTGTCTACTCTACCACGCATCATCCCTCTGATCCCTTGAAGCTCCGCATCTCCCGTGCACCCTCTTTGCCATCCATACCTGAATCATAACTTTTTCCTCCTTTACTGCTCTCTCGCTTTTTTCCCTCATTCCTATTGTCTTCCCTGCCGCCCCACCCTCCTTTGTATGGCGATTCAAAGTCAAGCAGACTTACACACAGCATCAAACAAAAGTTACTGCCCTCATTGCCACATCACACTGCCCTCTGAAAGGCTGCTCTGAGCCTTTGTACCTCCACTTTCCTCCCTCCACTGAAGTATTCATTTACAGCTACCTTTATTCTCCCTACCTCTGCTTCCTCTATGACCAAAGACAAGCCTATTGCAGGCGATGGCAAGACACCTACGGGGGATGCCCCTACTGGTCTTGCACCATTCACTACATGGGTGACTTCCAGTACCCACAGTATTACTCCTCCAACCGTTTCATGAAATATCCCAATGGCTCATTCTCCTTATTAATCCCAGATCCCTGGGACTCTCGATGGGCTGCTGGAGTAACAGCCTCAGTTTACTACAAGGGGTCCTCGACCCCCCATGGTACCATTCATATCTCTCAAGAGTATGTTCCCTCTCGCTCCCAGATCTCTCAAGTTGCATCAGATATCAGACATTCCGAAAAAGTCATTATCCAAACACTTGACGGCGCCTCTTCATCTTCTTATTCCTCCTACTCTTGGTTACAGCTCATTCAAGACACCACCATCTTTCTCAACCACACCCTCAACACCGCCAATTGTTTTTTGTGCGCATCACTACAGCGCCCACTGCTGGCCGCCGTGCCCCTCAATATTTCCAACTACTCCTTCCATGCAGAAGGACAACCCCTCTGTCCCCTGGCTGACATACCCCTGTGGGAACCAGAATACCCAGATAATCTCACCATCCACCACTGTGTAGGCCCAACTCCACCCCCCTCCAGTGCACTTCACTGCCTCTCTATCTACACCCCTACCTCCGGCTCTAAGACTTTTACGCAACCAGGACACTTCTTTTGGTGTAATGGCAGCCTTTTCAACTCACTACCTCTCAACTCCGATACACCCTGCATTCTCGTCACCCTAATCCCACAGCTTACACTTTACAGCATGGCAGAATTCCTTGAGCTCCAACCTCCCTTGCACTCGCGCACAAAAAGGGCTGCTTTCCTTCCCATCATGGTCGGTATCTCTTTAGTCACCTCAGCCATTGGGGTGGGGTTTTCGGGAGGAGCCTTGGGTCACTCTCTATGGGCAGTTAGAGATCTTGACGCCAAACTTGAGGGAGCCCTGACATCCACTGCCGATTCCCTAGCCTCTCTCCAAAGACAGGTCACTTCGCTAGCTAAAGTCACCCTTCAAAACCGGCAGGCCCTAGATCTGCTTACAGCCGAGAAGGGCGGCACCTGCGTCTTCCTCCAGGAAGAGTGCTGCTATTACATCAACGAATCCGGCATTGTAGAAACTGACATCACCAAACTCACTGACCTTGCCTCCAGCCTCCACTCTGCTTCCAATTCCAACCCATTCTCTTCAATACTAACAAACCCCCTCCTCACCTGGCTCTGGCCCATTGCAGGCCCCATAATAGTCATTCTTCTCTTCTTACCCTGTATAATAGAGACAATAGTCTGTCTCTTCTTACCCTGTATAATAAAGTTCATCAAATCCCAAGTCGGAAAAATCTCTAATCAAGCTTTCAACCAGCTTTGACTCAGGAACTACCAGCTTCTGGCCACGGAAGACCCCTCACCCTCACGTGACCTCCTCACCACATGCTGAGATGGACCCCTCTCTCCGCTGGAAACTGTTCCTGGAAACAATGGCCGCAGATGCCTGGCTCCTGACACCCATATACTCTTGGCATCATTGGAATCAACAGGTCCTCAACCTATGGTTACAGGGAACCTTCATTGATTTCCAACCTGAAGAAGTCCACATCTACTCATCCTTACTGTGGGGAGTCCTATCAACCCTTTCCTCCCAATCCTCAAACCCTCACTCCCTTCTCTGCCCCTGTTCAGCAGGAAGCAGTCAGAGAGAAAGCAACGTCCACCAACCCATAGAGGAGAAAGGGGGTAATGAAGGGTCCTCACCAGTAAGATGGCGAACTTCCGGCTTCTTTTCAGTGTCCTCGGTTCCCGCCGGCGCCACCTGAAGCCCAATCACCTCTCGCCCCCCTCCCAATCCCAGCACCTAGCCAACAGCCACCAGCCCCGTAGAAGTAACACCACAATCACCCTATGCCCCATCCTATATAACCCAGCACCTTTCCCTAATAAAGCGGAACTCTCCGGTGAATTGCTGTTGTGTGTCTCTCCTTTCCTTTCAAAAGGGAGAAATAAAGTGGGAGAAACAATTTATTACCTACAAGCAGTCATCCACTTCTACTTCTCTGTGTCTCTCATGACCCAACTGCCAAAAGGGACACCACCCAACCTCTCCAGGCCAGATAGGCCCTCTCTCTGCCCTTCCTTGTAATTACCTATTGACATGGGGATGGACTACTTCTCTTCACCCCTTGGAAACAGCTATTTGTATGGAGATGAACTAAGGCCAGGCGAGAGACTCTGGTAATATTGCAATTTTACCCACACACGCTATGTACATATGTAAGTCCGGGGAGATAAAATCCTGGAACAAAATACCTCTAAAAACCAAAATCAGTCAAAGGGAGAAATATAGTTTAAAACCTGTTCATTGCTCACAAACTGCAGTCCTGGGCCATCCTTCTCCTCTGCTCTGCAAGAAGCAAAAATCGGCCCTCCCCTTACCTCTCAGGTACAGATAAGCACTCCTTTGCCCAAGTAATTACCTATTGATATGGAGATGAACTTCTCTCCACCCCTGAGGAATGATGCAAATGCACTAAAGCCATACTTCTCCTCACTCTTGAGCACCTATTGATATGCTAAAGCCAGGAGAGATATTCTGGAAAAGTTACAATTTTACCCACAACATAATTAAACTATTTTTTCTCCTGTTAATTTGCCTCATGCCAATTTTATTAGAGCAGCTAGGAAAACCTTAAAGAGAAGATAAAGATTCTTCCTCCCTAACTGTTGGTATTGCCAGCAGGGCATGTTATCTTGTTAGGTATCGCTCACCTAGAAATTGCTGTAGCTGAGAGATACGGAAACATCCAACATACAGCTGGCCAAAAGTAAGATTTCTTATCATGTCAGCCTTCCAGAATCTGTCTAAGAGGTCCAATGGAGTGAAAATGGTGAGAGTATTTTTTTCTCTTTCTCAATTTAGGTTAGTATGAGAAAATATTGGTGGGACTAATTCCTGGGGCTTAGTGACTCTTGGTAAATTTGGTTTAGTATTCTTGGTTTTGTTCTTTCACTTTGTCTAGAGATTGTCTGTTTCTTTGTCTACTGTGTTGTCATAAGGATTAAAGGACGCAGCATGTGGCCTACAAACTTGCTGCTTCAGCTGATGCCAGGGTTCTTGCTCATGAAGCCAAAAAATGTCTGGCTTTAAACTTGAAGAGGTAGTTACCACCTGGAAGAGAGAAGGACAGGTGTGCAACACCTGTTGGGCCTTTCTCTCTGAGGGCGTCCTCTTGCCTTGGAGCCTGGGTGACAGTGGTCAATCACCTCCTCTGCCAGGCCTACTGGATTTAACCACTCCTTACCTTCATGGCCTGTATCTTGCCTTGATTCCCCTCTTGCTTTCCCACTGAGCAATAGTTCCTTCAGAGCTCTGGATCTAGTGGGAACCTCACCAGTATGCTCTTACTTTACGCCTCTGCGACCAGACCCTAGTTTTTCTGCACAGGCTTTAGCACCATATACTTGAGCTGCAGAAAAGGAATTGCTGTAGCCCCAGGAAGACTGCCTCCAAGGAAGAGAGATCAATAGAATAGAGCCATGGCTAGAATTTAAATGGGACCATTTACATGTACAGTTATGAAGGGGGTGTCTGTACTCAAACACCAGTTTCTGCCACTGCCTGGGATTTAACCAGTCACCCACTATAACAAATCTGATCTGTGAAACAAGAGGTTGGGGGGCATCTGCAACTCTCGCATAGGCAGTAGCCTAGCTGGAGGTTCACTCAGTGCCATGGATCAATCGGCTGGAGCTGAGATCCAGGACCACTGTCTACTAGTCCAGTCTGCCCTCTAAATCCACAGATTAGGATAGGAAAGTAGGAAATCAGCTCAGCCACTCCCCAACATTCCCATCCATCTGGAGGTGGGGGATCCAGGAGCGGCGGACACTGGGAAAACTTTCACCTGAGACTTAAGACTGGTAGCCAACACTAATCATCTTTTAAGTGGCTAATGGGTGCCCAGACACATTTTTATGAGATAGAAAGTACAGCATTTAGTTTGGAATAAGAGCAGTGCGTAGATCTCCTACCTTGTGGCTGTGAGCATCAGGTTCTATGAGATTGATGAAGTTAGGAGAGAGTTAGGGACGCCCCCTGCCTCACTGAGGCAAGGGAGGCCTGAAGAAGCAGGCTGGAAGTCAGAAAGACAGAGAGAGACACTCCTCATGGATACCCAGTTGGGCTGTCAGGGTCTGATTCCAGACATGTGGGCCTTTGAGAAGCCACTGAAGGGTAGCCTCAGCCTGAACTCACAGTTGCTCACGGCTTTCGTCAGTCCCTCGCATCCAAGGAGATGCCTCTGAATGGGAATCCTGGCCTCCACTCAGGTGACTTTCCTGGCTCCCAAGGGAGATGGGGGATGCACTGAGGGAGATGCAGGGGAAAGTGTCACTTGACTCTTTGAGATAGGCAGCCGGGCTAGTCCCATTTAGTATCTGTCAAGTGCCTGATGTTGTGTTCCTTCTATCAGGACAGTGAAATAAAAGGCTTGGATGCTGATACTCACCTCCAAAGTTATCCCGGATGAGTCCCCAAAGATGATGCCAGGGTTTTTGCTCATGAAGCCGAAGAATGAGCTTCACAGATATTCAAGGTAGGAGAGCAAGGTACAGTCTTTTATTTAGAAATAAAGTGACAGGGAAGAGCTCCTGACTCACACCAGGAGGGGACAAGAGAGCCTGTAGTGGTGCGTTGTCTAGGGAGTTTTATAGGCAGTTGAGGATTTTTAGAGAACATGAAAAAACTTAGGGTTGTGGACGTGCATCATCTGCCCTGTCCTCAAGGTGGGCTGGGTCAAAGTCTGATTGCTAGGGCTGACAGTGGAGTCAATGGTTATGCTGATACCCTTGCAGAACACTCAAATATTCCAGGCCAAATTGCTCCTGGCCTTTTGACCTTTAAGTGATCTCACTGAAGATGTCTATATCTTTACCCTAGAGAATTAGTACATATTACCCTAGAGAATTAGTGTGACCTTGACTTTGCATAATGCTTAGCACAGAGTTTCAATAGGGACTTCTTTGCCCATTGTTACATTGCTCTGACTGTAATATTCAGCCCTGCTTTTCCCGGAGGCCCTCACCCTACTCTGTCTACACCCATGGTCCCTGTCTCATAGCCAGCCTTGCAGACCGGTGAGTTCATGGTTCTCATAAGACTAGCATCTGTTTAGATGAACTTTGCTATGGGTTACATCTGGCAGAGTTGGCAGGATCTCTGAACCCAAAATCGTACTAAATGTGTGCAACCCTTGGGTGAATGGCCTCTAGGAATGATGAGGATGGCCCAGTGGCTGCAGCAGTAGAGGGTACAGCTTCACCTGGGAGCCCCCTATCTGTGAGGCTTCCAACTGGGGAGCCCTCATTGGGTAATTGGTCTAGGGTAAAGCACCTCCTAGAGGGGTGGGCCTTCCCCAGAATTGGGAAAGAGTGGAGACACCAGAAAGTGCAGAATTAGTCCTACATCAGATAGAAGATTGATCAGAGGCCTTGAGTGACCATGTAGCAGCTGGCATTGCAGGATCTCTTTTGGTGAAGATAGTGGAAAGTGTATTCGAGGAATGAGAGAGGGTTATTGAGGAGAGAGACAGGGCTATTGAAGAGAGAGAGAGACTTTAGCAGGAGAGAGACACACCTCATCATCACTTGGAGGAGCTGGGTGATGATCAATGAGATGCCCTTAAGGAAGAGAGACATAATAGAGAGCATGGGTCATGCTCCTGGAAAATTCCTCAGCAGCAGCGAGAGGGTGAGGCAGCAGAAGAGTCCACTTTGCAGAAGGTCATGGGGAGGGGGAGGAAAGAGCAGTGCCTTCAGCTCCGGAGATGGTGGAGGAGGTGTTGGGAGAGGATGAGGGGATGGGGCCAAGGGCCAATCTGTTGCTGAGGCCACTGCCCAAGGCACCAGCCTCTACCATCTTAAAGGCCCACCCAGTTGTAATTAAGAAAATAAAAACACAACAACTGTGGGCTCCTAAGGGGGAGGAGACACCCCCTCCTCAGGTTGTGGAGCACTCTATGCTCTGCCCCTATACCCAGGATAAGCTGGTGGATATGAGCTCCTGATATTGGCAGAAGCCATTGGATCATCTGTCTAAATGGCTTTTGCATCTCTGGGATATGAGGGTGAAAAACATTGTTATGTCAGGTTCTGAAATGAGTAGACTGGCTTCCCTAATGACTCACCCTTCTCGCCAGTAGTGGTGGCAAAGTGCCCATCATACCTCAGGGAATTGGGTGCATCTGGAGTGGCTGACAGCAGCCATCTGGGCAGTTTGGACAAACCGGGATGATTTACCCCACTTACCCACTAGATGGAAACGTATGAAGAGCTTCAACAAGTGTTGTGGGAATTGGGCATGAAAAATATCATCTATAATATGGACACCCAGGGCCCTGATGAGGAGTTGTTCAGTACAGGAATGAGAAATCTGGTGCTCCATATAGCTCCCCCATGTGTCTTTGGGTACCTTATGACTATTCTTGACCCCTACATAGGGCAACCCATAAATGAGGCTACTCATACTTTAGCAGATATGGGGAAGGTTGAAACAAAGCACCAAAAGAAGTATGGGATACGACTGAAAGGAGAGGTGCAAAAGGACCTGTGAAGGTCTTGAGGACCAGGATGTGGGCTGATTTAATAAAAGCAGGGTTGTGAAAGAAAAACTTAATGGAAAGCCCAATAGGATCTTTTAGAACTGTGGCACCAATTAAAGCCAGAGCAGCAGTTTCAGCTGCTGAGGTCCAGAACATGGAAGCTTGAGGCAAAGCAACATGTTTGCCTGTGTCTCTGGCTACCTGAGGACAGTACACAGGCTCCACCTGGGCCCTCACCCCCATAGGACAACACCTGGCATAGTGGTTAGACTGAGGGGTGAGTCAAGGCCCCCACCTTGGAGGACATGATGGGGACCAGAGGCCACACGTAGAATTAGCAATTCGTCCACCCCCTGTGAATGTACAATGTGTCCTGGTGCTGGTGAACACAGGAGCTGAATGTTCTTTGATGTATGGCAATCCTGAGCTGTGACAGATGTCTATGGGAGTAAGGCAATTAGAGTGAAGCCTAAATCCCACAGGGGATATAGCATTTATCCACAAAGGAGTGTAGTATGTACATTTCTCCCATCTCTGAATATATTTTTGGGGTGGATATACTGAAGGGCCTGTGGTTACAGACCACTTGCAGGTCAGTTCAGACTGAGGTTATGTGTGGTAAAGGCAGTATTGAGGGAAATGCTAAGCACCCACCTGTAGCTCTGCCTGTACCTAGGTGGTGACAAATAGTAAGAAATATTAATTGCCTGGGGGGGCACAACAAAATTGGAGAAAGTCTACAGGAGTTGGAGAAGGTGGGCATCATAAAGCCCACTCACAGTCCTTTTAATTCCCCAGTGTGACCAGTGAAAAAGCCAAACGGCTCCTGGTATATGATTGTGGAACACAGGAAAATATAGTCACACCCACTTTGCATGTTGCTATCCCTTCAATAGCAGCCCTTATGGACATGCTAAGCCATAAATTGGGGATGTATCATTATGTTGTGGACCTTGCTAATCCTTCCTTCTCTATTAACATAGTACAGGAAAGTCAGGAAGAGTTTGCCTTCAGGTGGGATGGCCAGTAGTGGACATCTACTGTCCTTCCACAGGGATACATCCACAGTCCCACCATTATTCACAGACTTGTAGCCCAGGATTTGGCCACATGGAAGAAACTGCAAATGGTGAAGCTGTTATAACTATATTGTTGATATTATGGTCACATCTGATTCTCTTGCAAATTTAGAAGGGGCAGTTCCTAGACTGCTGCTACATCTACAGGAGAAAGGATGGGCTGTGAATAGCATCAAGGTTCAGGGACCTGGTTTGTCTATAAAATTCTTGGTGATTGCTGGTCAGGTAAAACTAAAGTTATTCTTGTAACAGTCATAGACCAGGTCCAGCCTTTCCCTACCCCTACTGTGGCAGTCTTACAAGAGTTTTTGCATCTTTTTGGCTACTGGAGAGTGTTTATCCCCCACTTGGTACAAATTGTGAAGCCCTTTGACTGGTTGGTATGAAAGGGCATCAGTTGGGACTGGGATGAGACATGTACAGCTGCTTTTACTGCTGCTAAGCAAGCAGTCAAGGCCATACAGGCTTTGAGTGTAATGGACTCATCAAAGCCCTGTGAACTAGATGTTCATGTAACCAAAGATGGTTATGGATGTAGTCTTTGGCAGCGGCTTGAATGGACATCACAACCCGTTGGATTCTGGTCACAAATATGGAAAAGAGAAGAGGTCCAGTACACCTTGATAAAGAAGCAAGTGGCTGCTGTGTACCATACCTTGCTGGCTAAAGAGCCCATCACCGGAACAGTTCCAACCAAGGTAATAACCACCTATCCCACCGCAGGGTGAGTGTGAGACTGGACCGAAAGGCCACAGAGTGGTGTGGCATAGACACATACACTAGCCAAATGAGATGCATATTTACAGCAGTGTAGCATTGTCTCTACTAACCCCTTAAGTAGAGAACTCCAACACTTATTAGAACCAGTGACATATACCAGTGGAAAGCAGGAAGACCTTGCTTTTGAGCCATTGGTGGCCAAGAGTCTTTATCAGGAAGGAAAAGCCTCTATAACTGAACATGTTTGGTATATAGATGGCTCCAGTCTTTGGCAGTCCTCAAAGTGCAGGGCTGTGGCTTTCCATACTAACAGTGAGACAGTATGGATGGAGGATTGAGAGGGCAAGAGCAGCCAATGGGCTGAGTTGTGGGCAGTACAGCTCATGATCACCCAGGAGCCCTCCCCTCTAGTTGTCTTCACTGACAGCTGGGCCACCTATTGGGGCTTGACCCTGTGGCTACCAACATGGTACCATGCCACCTGGATGGTTGGACACTGGACCCTTTGAGGGCAAGATTTGTCTCAAGACCTATGGGCCTCTCGTCAGACTAAGACTTACCATATAGCATGTGACTGGCCATTTGCCTTTGGCATCCCCAGAGAATGATGAAGCAGACACATTGGCCCAGGTGCATTGACTAGAAGGAAAGCCTGTCTCTGATGTAGCCCAATGGTTAAATCAACATTTCTTGCATGCTGGGCAAAAGACAATGTGTGCTGTAGCCCATTTGTTGGCCTTGCTGTTGATCTTTGAAGAAGTTGACAGAGCCCAGAGGGAGTACCTTGTGTTCTCTAAGACAAACTTACACCAAGTCCTACAGCAACATGGGACAATAGTAAAGGGGCCAATATCCCCTGTCAGGTGACAGTAGACTATATTGGGCTTCTGCCCATATCAGAAGGATATCAGTATGCCATGACTTGTGTGCACGTGGCTACTGGCCTGTTGGTTGGTTTTCCTGCCCATTTTGCAGTTCAGCAAACCACCAAGAGGGGCCCAGAACCTCTCTTTGAAGAGTATCGCCAGCCACAGGTGGTTGAGAGTGATCAAGCACCCACTTTACTGGATATGTGTTAAAAGAATGGGTGCAGTAATTCAGAATAAAGTGTCAGTCTCATGTACCATATAACCCTACTGTGGCAGGAATGAGAGAGATGTACAATGACTTGTTTAAAACTGGCCTGAATAAGATACTACTAGTCTATGAGGCTGGTTAGTTCATTTATGGACAGTGTTACAGCATTTGAATGAGAAGCCCCAGAAGGAGCCTTGGGCCCTTTGGATATGCTAACACACATTGCGGCCTCTCCTATACAACTGTATGTGAAAACTAAAGAGGAGTTATTGAAGCCAGGGTATGGCCAGCAGAGTAACATCCTTCTGTCAGCCCCAAATGTATTAAACCCTGGAGACACTGTTGAATAGACATGACCCTGGACATTTTGACACATGGATCTGTAATGACTGGCCCTTCTGGCACCTTGGGGAAAAGGCCTGGAAGCTGGTCTCTTGTGTATTCCTGGAGTAACAGCAGAGTGGCCCCCAAACATCATGGTAATGTACCCAAAACATCTGGGAGGTAAGAGCATCTTATGGGGAAGTTTTGTTTTATCTTTATGGGCAGTGCATGTACTTCCCATAGCCATGTATATTGATCCATCTGTAACTCCCTCAAGGAGGAGGGTGAAAATCTGGTATACTAGACAGGATGATATCCCATTCTTCCCCCTGTCGTATCACAGGACCACTCTTTCATGTGTCTTATCTGATGGACAAGATTTGCCTATGCTGGTGTCATTAAAACATGTATCTTATCACAATTAAGGTTATTTTCTTCTACAATTCTTCTGACCTGAGTATGACCCCTGGTAATAGCTGCTGCATGATGATTGCTCTGAACTCCCTATCTGTTCAGCTACTGGCTGCCTGTGGAATGGGCGAACTGTGGACTTAATCTGCATAGGACTTTGAACCCAGCTGAATCCTACAACTTGAGGATTATCATGATTTTATTGCTGTTGCTATTTTATGTTATTCACATGGTTACAATGCTCCAGTTTTCTCACACAGGGGCCATTGCAGAAGATAGGGAATGTGTAGATTGTGAGGTGAAATTTCTGGAGGGGTGGGCTGTGGGTAAAATTACAATATTTTCATAATCTCTTGCCTGGCTTTTGTGCATATGCATATCAATAGATGTTTCAAGGGGTGGAGAGAAGTGGTTCATCTATATATCAATAGGTAATTACACAGGTCTGCAAGGGTTTATCTGGATCGGGGAGGTTGGTGGAGCTCTCTTCTGTTGCAGCCTGGTCAAGTGATAGAAGGGAAGACTGATTATAAGAAATAAACGGGTTTCTTAACTTTATTTCCTCTTTGACTGATTTCAGTTTTAGAGGTATTTAGCCACAGGATTTTCTCTCTGGAGTTACACCATCTCCTGAAGTGATTTCAATTGAAATCATCCACTGTCAGGATGAAGAGGTTGGTTTAATAAGACTCAATTTTTAATTTGTGGAACTTCCAGAGATGTTTCATAGGAGGAAGGATTTTCCTCTACCCTTCAAGGTTCTAGCTCATCTAAAACTCATATTAACATGAGACATATTAACAGAAGGACAAAAACAGTTCAATCATGTACATATGGGGAAGTCATAGACATGAGATTCCAAAAACAGACAGGAACACTAAGGTATATATATTCATCCTGAACTAATGAGAGGTGTTAAAGGAGGAAGACAACACATATGATTACAAAAGAATACATGTTTGGTAAATAAATGCTTTGTGAGCCACACAGAAAGAATAGATCACAGAGGGGAATTTCAAAAGGTTTTCTCACATCCCTCCTTATCTACCACGCCTAGTTCACATTTAATGTAGTTATCTATGATGATAACTTTCTCCATGGAGCATTTCTTCCATCTAAATACTTTTTATGCAGTTAGGGGAAGAAAGGTCAAAACTTATTTCTGAGTCTTTTGGGCCTTGATTGTGAGGTAGGTCAGGGACATGGGACAAGCATTAAGATTAACTTTTCCTGCCTATGATGAAAAATACTGAGATATAAACAGTATTTTAAGAAGAGGAGGGACCCCATATTAAGGCTAAGATTCTATTTTAAAAAGCAGAGAGTTGAGAAGTAAGATTCCTAACATATTCTTTGGTAATTAGAATTGTTACCAGAGTCAGAGCCAGCAGTTTTAGCTGATATGTCCTCACTGCTTGAGGGTAACCACTATCTTGGAGAAGAACAGGATCAATAAATCCTTTGTGTTATGTTTATCTTACAGAATTATCTAGAGGACTTACTGTGGATAAGGACATAGAGTCCTTCACTGAAGAGACATCATGAGACCACAAGTCAAGCCTATGTCCAACAACAACCCCTCTGTTCTTTGCCCCTTCTTGAAAGCCTTAAAAAGACAGAATCCCTGGTCTTTCAGCATTCCTCCTCTCTGAGGACGCCTGCCCTTTCCTTTCTTTAAGTGCATATTTTTAAATAAAGCTTTCTCACTGCTTAAATTATTGCATTTTGTCTCTTTGCTATTTCATTCTATTTCTAAGTATTCACTCTGTCTCCACCTTAATTCTGATAAGAATAAAGGGGTGACTGATGAAAGCTTAGATTTGGGCCTGCAAGTTCCCATTGTCTGGGTATCGCAGATGGAAGTGCAGCTGCAGAAGCCTGCCTGGAAATATCCTTTCTTTGGGAAATTCTCAGAACACAATCTCATTCCATACTGTGCTCAGTGACTCCCTCAGATCCTGCAGTGGTAGGGGCTAGTCCACATGCTCTGTGAATCCAAGTGGACACATTATGCCTGGCGACCCTGGCTTTAAGAGTTGGCAAGGAACTCTGCCCTAAGCCAAGGACTTTCCCTCTTTCCCTCTGCATTTTCCTGTTCCTGGCTGCCTGCAAGGCAGCTGCCCTTCCATGCTGGCTCTTGCTTTAACAAATTCCTTCCTTATCTACTCTCATATGACCTGCTGGAGAATTGTCATTCAGTCAAGAACCCTCCCCCATCCAGGTTAAGGTTTCACCTTATGTGCCGGAGAGACATCCCCAGACAGAGCTGCCCAGCAAAAACTGTTTTTAGCTCTGACATAATCTGTATGCAAAAGTAGCACATTATGGTGTAGTTTGCCCATGACCACTACAATTCCAGCCTTCTTTTTCTTCCTTCATGAATCAGAGACTACTAGCTGTCCACCAAAATCCATTTCTCCCATAAACTGGTGGAGTTTAATTGGGTACATGGCTGCCTACTTAGATATTGCACTTCTCAGCTTCCCTTGTAGTTTGTTATGGCATGTGACTTTATTATTTCTAATGGAATGTGAGAAGAATTAACATCTGTCCCTTCTGGGCCATTGTCTTAAAAAAAATACCTCTTCCATATTTTCTTTCCTTGGCTACAAAGCCAGAATATCAACAAGTAAAAAAATCACTGGAAGCCTATATAAAAGATACTAAAGAACAGAATTCAGATGGGTTTTGATGACTGAATAAAGCAGAGTGCCTTTCTGTCCTGGAATACTCATCTTTGATTGCTATAGAAGAGATAAATAGACTTATTATTCATGAGCCACTGAATTGTTGGTGTGTATTTGTGTGTACAGGCCACAACTAACCAGAACCTCCATGTTTCTGGATGTAGTCATTTCTATAATCATCTAGAAGGTCCCCAGGACCACCACATCCCCCTTGCATGTGACCAGTGTCTGACTCTCAATAACCAACCCATGAGCCTTCTCTATGTACTAATCCCCTATCCCAGGACTTTCCCTGCTTTGGCATTAACTCACCTTCCTTAGCAGTAGTCAATGTGAATTCAATGAACTTTCTTTCCTTGAGGCCCCTCCTAAACGTTCCCTGTTTCTTGAGTCTGGCAGACAAGTTATTTCTGTTAACTGGCCTTGCTGCTGGTGAAACAAAAACTTCCTGTCCTGTGACTCAGCCTCAAACTTTTACAAGCTAACATCTGTAAAAGATTGATTAACTGTTTTATTTCAGAAATCTCTCCGTCTGTAGAGTTTTTTTATCTGTTTCCTTGATGCCGGGGTTCTTGCTCACGAAGCCGAAGAATGAGCTTCACAAACACTCCAGGTAGGAGAGCAAGGTACAGGCTTTTATTTAGAGATAAAGTGAAAGGACAGAGCACCCAGCTCATGCAAGGAGGGGACAAGAGAGTCTGTAGTGGTGCATTGTCTAGGGGGTTTTATAGGCTGTTGAGGATTTTTCGAGAACACGAAAAAACTTAGGGGTGGGGACTTGTTAAGTGGTCCCTGAATATTAAAAATTAACTTAAGTGAAAGGAATTTCCTGCTTTGATTTTTCTCTGGAACACCGGGGCCTTGGTCTGAGAGCATATCAAAAGGCTGCCTGTCCAGCCCCCAAGGTGGGCTGAGGTATTGTCTACTTGCTAAAGAATCTTGCCTCTTGAACTTCCTGGGTGTTAAAATGCAATCTTATCTTCAAGATGGAATTCTTCCTGCCTTTTACCTTGCCGTCTACAGCTGGGTCTGCATGCTAAGTAAGTTGCTCAGTTTGCAAAATTACCTCGTCAGATCTGAAGGAGGAAATACAGTACATAGGCCTAGGCCGTTTAGCATGCTAAAGTGAATCTTACACATGGTTGCAAATGATTAGCATAATAAAACATGTGCTACCCTTCTTTATCTGGGGAACATTAACTGATCTCACTGAAGAATGATTCTAGAGTTCAATGTTTAACATAGAGCTTTAGCAGGGGGGTTTCCTTGCATGTAGTTACATTGCTCTGACTGCAAATATCCTGCCCTGCCCCCTCCGGAGGCCCTCACCCTACTCTGACTACATCCAGAGTCCCTTTCTCATTACTGTTAGGTAGAAAGATACAGATGAGCAGTGGGGAAGAGGAAGATAGAGTTCAAGAAAAAAAACTACCCAAACTACCCAGGTAGGGGGGCCCACATGAAGAGAACAAAGCCTTTACAGGGAGATAACTTCTTGCTTATGGTCTCCTTGGGATTCACGACTTCCGGCACAACAGGGGGCCCACATGAAGACAATAAAGCCTTTACAGGGAGATAACTTCTTGCTTATCAAGATCAGGACAAACTGGTGAGACAGGGGCCATGGGGAAAAGCAGGGCAGAATATTCACAGTCAGAGCAATGTAACAATGGGCAAAGAAGTCCCCATTGAAACTCCGTTAAGCATTATGCAAAGTCAAGGTCACACTAATTTTCTAGGGAAAGACACCTAAGAATATAGACATCTTCAGTGAGATCAGTTAAAGGTCAAAAAGCCAGGAGCAACTTGGCCTGGAATGTTTGAGTGTTCTGCAAGGGTATCAGCATAACCCCATGACTCCACTGTCAGCCCTAGCAATCAGACTATGACCCAGCCCACCTTGAGTACAGGGCAGGTGATGCAAGTCCACACCCCTAAGTTTTTTCATGTTCTCGAAAAATCCTTAACTGCCTATAAAACCCCCTAGACAAAGCACCACTAAGGGCTCTCTTGTCCCCTCCTGGCATGAGCCAGGAGCTCTATTCTCTCACTTTATTTCTAAATAAAAGCCTGTACCTTGCTCTCCTACATTGACTGTTTGTGAAGCTCATACTTCGGCTCCACAAACAAGAACCCTGGCATCACTGGTACCAATCAGGTCCCAACATGGGTGCAATCAAACAAAACTAAGAACTGCCAAAATCTCATAATCTCATTAAAATAAAATTGTGGTTTGCTACCCACCCCATGGTGCATTTTCTGTGTACGTTTTGGGAAAAGACATGTGCACCAAGAGGAATGGGCATGTAAATAGAGATGTCAATCAAATGACCTCTCCCTGTCAATCAGATATGTGCCTCTCAGATAGGTCATGATAAATAGACCCTCCCCTAAAAGTTTGGGGCCTTTGTCTACCTTATGTGTGGCCCACTCCTCCCATAAAGTGTATTCATATAAAATTTTCACTCTTATTTGCTATTGTGTCTGTTTTTCAGTTCTTTGTGTGGTGGGAACAAGCACTGAGGAAAATAAACTCAACTCATAAAAATACTTGGTAAAAATACAAAATCAGCATTCCTGTTACTCACATTTCTGTTTATAACTCAATACAGTGTATCTCATCTTAGAGTTTCAGGCCTGGTCAAGTTCACTCTGGATTTGGTAAGACCGAATAACAACAATATAATCTTGGGGGTTAAAAAAGCTCATATCAAGCTTTATTCTCACAGGGATAGTTTAAGTACTAGAATCCCATCTGCCTCCATCTCTGCCTCAGGCTCAGCCTGTGCCCCAGGCTCTTCCTCTACCTCCAGCCCCCCTCTCTCATGCTCTCTTTGGTTCTGCTCTTAGCACTGGGAAACCTCTTTTTATAGCAATATCAGCAGTAATGGTTTATTGTCAATGGGTATACAAGTATGCACCTGTGCTGTAGGCCAAATATTAAATCATTGCATGTAAACAATAGGAGATATTAGGATCAGTTGAGAATCCTAGCCAAGAACATTCCATTTTCCCTACACAGGAAAAGAGAGTTACAAATAACAGCCACTAACACAGGGACTAGAATGTAATAGGTTTAATAAATGTTCGCTCAATGAATAAATATAATCCAGAATAAAGTGGGGAGGCTACATAAATCCCTTAATGATTACTATTTTCCATAATTGATTTGTTTTCTGCTAGTATTTATTCATCCTTAATAATCATTTAATACTATGTTGATTAGTTAAAAAAAGTATGTTTGAGTTACAGAACAAAAGCTTTCAAACTGCCTGTTTAATTTTCTTCTGAATCTGAGATACATTTAACTCATTAACTTAGACACTAAGAGATATATTTCATCATACTAATTCAGTATGGTAAGGAGTTGTATTGCTTTTTGTTACTTTACATCAGTACCATAACTTGTCTTGATTCAATCCTCTTGTTACTTTAGGTTGTTATTTTGTAGCTCATATTTGGTTAGTCTGATGCAAAAGAGTAGCTGAGAGAAGGTATAACAGTTTAAATGGGGGAATATGCAGTTTTCAACATTTATATTATTTCCATTAAGATTGTACTTTAATCAATTTAAAAGTTTAAGTTGGAAACTTCAGCATACAAAACTGTTATGTTCACACACACAATTGTCTGATAATCAATGAAGTATATGAAAATTACAATCAAGAGCATTATATATTTATTACTTTAAGTTGTGTGCTATGCATCCTTTGTGTTAATAAAATTTATCATAAATATATACACATATTTTCCAGAAACTGGTTTTTAAACATTTACCAGAAAAACCATTGCATATACTGTAATTCTACTTTTATCTTGTGTGTGGTTTATCTAGACAATTTTTAAGGAATATAATTGATCTTAATGCAATTAAGTGAAAAGTATCAGAATATGCTATATCAAAATAAAATTATTTGGTATATGGTTTATTTTGAGCTTAAGACCATTGAGATTCAGCATACTTAGGAAAAGCTTCAGGGGACAAATTTTCCTAAAATAAATTTACATTATAAAGGAAATTTCCATTTTTAAAGGTATATTGCTTTCACATACAGGAAAAGGAGGAATCTTAGCTCTTAACAATATAAAAGTCATAATGTAGGATCAGAAAAATCAAAAGTTAGCATAAGCACAGCCATCTTAAAGGCTTAAATACCACCCCCTAACCTAGAAGGAGGAAAATTATTAAAATCTTGAAAAACAAGTTAGTCAGCCAGTGTTAAATGTAGTGACCTTTTTAGTTAGCTGACCTCAAATCAGCTTATCTTGCTAGAACCACCCTAAACATTCCCAAGGTAATCTTATCTAACCAGACCCCAGGATGTGGCCCCAGCCAAAGAGTTATGTGTCTATGAAAAAAACACTGTATTGTGATTGTGGAAAATGTTGCCCCCTTTGAAAATGCTATAAAACCTTCTGGCTTTGTGTGCTCAGGGTCCTTGTTGAGACCCGCTGCATCGGGCTAACTTGGACCCCAGCTAGCTGGTTCCTGAATAAATTCCTATTGCTTGTTGCATCAAGAGACGCCTTTTGTGAGTGAATTGGGGCGGCATCCTCCTCTGGGAGAATCCAACATTTGGGGGCTCGTCCGGGATGGTGTGCTCACCCCGCTTCACTCCCAAAGCCGTTCTTGGAGGAAGAGGTAAGGTTAGTGGTGCCTTGGGTGTTCTGTTTTCTGTTTTTCAGTGAGACCAGTCGGATTTCTGAAAGGGTACCCGTTGTCTGGCAGCTGTCCCGATCCCGTAAAGGGGTCGAGACTGCGGTCGGTAGACGTACATGGAGCACCACAGGCTGCAACCCTGGGGGACGCCTCGGGGAGGTTGGAGGGCCAGGGACGCCTGGTAGCCTCTCGTCTGTTTTTCCGGCAAAGTGAACCTGATGAGATAGGGTTGATTTTTGGGCGCCAGGAGTATCAACCCTCCGATTCCTTTCGGTTTCTGTTTGAAAATCTGAGAAAAACAAAAAGCGGCCGCTGTGTGTCTAATTTGTGTGTGTCTTTGTTTTCTGTGTCTTTTACGTGCCTGATTATTGTTATACTGACAATGGGACAGACAGTGACGACCCCCCTTAGCCTGATGTTAGATCATTGGACGGAAGTCAGAGCGAGAGCGCATAACTTGTCAGAAGAAGTAAAAAAGGGACCATGGCAGACTTTCTGTACCTCCGAATGGCCCACCTTCAATGTTGGGTGGCCCTCGGAGGGGACTTTTGATCTCCCCACTTTATTGGCAGTAAAAGCCATTGTCTTCCAGGATTCGCCTCAAGGACACCCGAATCAGCAACCCTATATTGTAGTCTGGCAAGAGTTGGTGAAAAACCCACCGCCCTGGGTAAAGCCCTGGGTGCAGAAGAAAACGGGCCCTCGAGTTTTAGCTGCCCAGACCCAACCCCAGAGCAAGGAAAAAACCAGTAGAGTTCACCCTGACACTCAAGATGATTTGCTTATGGTTGATGATCCCCCTCCCTATCCTCCTGCCCCTACGGCACCCCCTGCCCCGGCACTCCCGGTCCCGGCACCCCCAGCCCCGGCACTGCCAGCCCCGGTACCCCCGGAACCGCCAGCCCCTGGTGCTGAGGCAGTGGAGCCAGCTCCGGGACCTGCCCAGGGAACTCGGCGCAGCCGAGGGGCCACCTTGGACCCACCGAGTATTTTTCCTCTCCGGTCTTATGGAGTTCCCATCCTTGGGGAAGAGGGGGACCCGCCCTTCCAACCTCTGCAATATTGGCCATTCTCCTCTGCTGATTTATACAATTGGAAAGCTAACCACCATCCTTTTTCGGAGGAACCGCAGAGACTAATGGGACTGATAGAGTCCCTGATGTTCTCTCACCAGCCCACTTGGGATGATTGTCAGCAGCTCTTACAGGTACTCTTCACCACGGAAGAAAGAGAAAGGATCCTCCTGGAGGCGCGAAAAAACGTGCCTGGGACTGACGGACGACCATCGCGACTCTCTCATGATATAGAAAGGGGGTTCCCGCTGACAAGACCCAATTGGGACTTTAATTCCCCAGAAGGTAGGGAGCGACTAACCATCTATCGCCAGGCTCTGGTGGCAGGTCTTCGCACGGCCGCAAGGCGCCCCACCAATTTGGCCAAGGTAAGAGAGGTTAGTCAGGGAGCCGCTGAGGCACCCGCAGTGTTCTTCGAACGCCTGATGGAAGCCTTCAGGCGGTATACTCCTTTTGACCCCACTTCTGAGGAGCACAGTGCTTCAGTGGCTCTTGCCTTTATTGGGCAATCAGCACCTGATATTAGAAAGAAGCTTCAGAGACTAGAAGGTTTACAGGATTTGTCGCTGAGGGATTTGGTGAAAGAAGCTGAGAAAGTTTATCATAAGAGAGAGACTGAGGAAGAGAAGGAATTAAGGAAGGAAAAGGAAAGAGAAAGTAAAGAGGAAAAGAGGGACAGGAAGCATGAGAGAAATTTAACAAAGATCTTGGCCGCAGTAGGAGAAAGTAAGGGACGCCCGCCCTCTAGTGGTAGAACTAGTAAGACAGGGTTCCTGGGCAACCGACCTCCTTTGGATAAAGATCAGTGTGCGTACTGCCAGGAAAAGGGGCATTGGGTGAAAGAATGCCCTAAGAAACCACCACGGGGACCTCTGAAGAAGGTGTTGTCTATGCTGGAAGATGAGGATTAGGGAAGACGGGGCTCGGAGCCCCTCCCCGAGCCTAGGGTAACCCTGAAGGTGGAGGGGCAACCCGTTGAGTTTCTGGTGGATACCGGTGCTCAACATTCTGTACTGACCCAAGCTAGATGCCCTCTTTCTGGCAAAAAGTCTTGGGTGTTCGGGGCCACGGGCCAGAAACAATATGCATGGACTACCCAAAGAACAGGGGACTTAGGAGTGGGACAAGTAAACCACTCATTCCTTGTCATACCGGAATGCCCCACACCCTTGTTAGGAAGAGACATCTTGACCAAAGTCGGGGCCCAAATATCCTTTCAGGCTGAAGATACCCGAGTGACTGATCGAGAGAAAAAACCTTTGGGCCTAAGTATTCTGTCCATAAGATTAGAAGACGAGTACCGCCTTTTTAAGGAACCAGGACCCTCCCGAGTTAGTCAGGGGTGGCTTAACCAGTTTCCGGGGGCCTGGGCGGAGACGGCGGGTATGGGGCTCGCTGTAAACCAGCCCCCGGTGGTCATAGAATTGAAAGCCTCAGCCTTACCAGTAACTGTAAGACAATATCCAATGAGTAAAGAATCCAGAGATGGAATTAGGCCCCATATCCAGAGGCTCATAGAGCAGGGGATATTAGTAAAATGTAAATCCCCATGGAACACTCCCTTGCTGCCTGTAAAGAAAGCGGGAACAGGAGATTATCAACCAGTGCAAGATTTAAGAGAAGTTAATAAGAGGATACAGGACATTCATCCCACTGTGCCAAACCCTTATAACCTGTTAAGCTCTCTGGCCCCGGAAAACACCTGGTATACAGTCTTAGATTTAAAAGACGCCTTCTTTTGTTTGCGCCTGCACCAGAGTAGCCAACCGCTATTTGCTTTTGAATGGAAAGACCCCTCCACAGGAACTACTGGACAATTGACCTGGACTCGCTTGCCACAAGGATTCAAGAATTCACCCACCCTCTTCAACGAGGCTTTACATCAGGACTTGGCCTTTTACTGAGCCTCCAACCCACAGGTAACTTTGTTACAATATGTTGATGACTTACTGATAGCAGCCCCTACTCAGGAAGCCTGCCAAGAGGCCACGGGAACCCTTTTGACTGAACTTGCTAAATTGGGGTATAGGGCATCTGCCAAGAAGGCACAGATCTGCCAACAACAAGTGACTTATTTGGGATATTCCTTCAGAGAGGGGAAAAGGTGGCTTACTGAAGCCCGAAAGCAGACTGTGACCCAGATCCCTGTTCCTACTACTCCGTGCCAAGTTCGCGAGTTTCTAGGGATGGCAGGGTTTTGTAGATTATGGATACCCGGATATGCCACCTGGGCCGCCCCCCTGTATCCCCTAACCAAAGGAGCAGCCCCGTTTGTTTGGGGACCTGAACAACAGCAGGCCTTTGATGATATCAAGAAGGCCCTCCTGTCGGCACCCGCTCTGGCCTTGCCAGATGTGACTAAGCCATTCGTCCTTTTTGTGGACGAACGGAGCAGAGTGGCTTGGGGAGTGTTGACCCAACAATGGGGACCTTGGAAGAGACCTGTCGCCTATTTGTCAAAAAAATTGGACCCAGTGAGTAGCGGATGGCCTGCCTGTTTGAGAGTAGTGGCGGCCGTGGCCCTCTTCGCTAAAGATTCTGACAAACTGACACTGGGACAGAAACTCACTGTGGTTGCTCCACATGCGTTGGAGAGTGTAATTCGGCAGCCACCCGAGAGATGGATGTCGAATGCCAGAATGACTCACTACCAAACCTTACTCCTGAATCATGATCGTGTGGAGTTTGCCCCCCCTGCCATCCTAAACCCGGCCACTCTGCTCCCTGATTCGGGGAAGGAAGTGCTTCATACCTGCCAGGAAATCCTGGCTGAGGAGACAGGGACCCGCCGGGACTTACAAGATCAGCCCTTAGGAGGACCGGGACTCCTGACTTGGTATACAGACGGGAGCGGTTACATCATGAATGGTAAGAGAATGGCTGGAGCTGCAGTAGTAGATGATGACCGGATCGTGTGGGCCAGTGGACTCTCAACGGGCACTTCTGCACAGCGAGCAGAACTCATTGCCCTGACTCAGGCTCTAAGGATGGCAGAAGGTAAGAGACTTAACGTCTACACTGACAGCCGATACGCTTTTGCCACTGCTCATATACACGGGGCTATTTATGGACAGAGAGGACTGTTAACTTCTGCCGGGAAAGATGTTAAAAACAAACAAGAAATTTTAGATTTGTTAGAAGCCATCCATAGGCCTAAGGAAGTAGCGATAATACATTGCCCTGGACATCAGAAAGAAGACTCTCCAATAGCTTGAGGAAACCGGAGGGCGGACCAAGCCGCAAAGCAAGCAGCTCAGGGAATGAGCATTTTACCCCTCCAAGTGTATCCAGAAGCCACCCACTTTAAGAGCTTCCAGTATTCACCTGAAGATCTCACTTGTATAAACAAATTAGGGTTCAAAAATTTCTCGCCCCAAGAGATATACAAGTCTGAAAAAGGGAAAGTTGTCCTGCCCCAGAGAGAGGCAGAAGAATACTTAAGGCAATTACATCAATTGACACATTTGGGAGCAAAAAACCTAAAGACCTTGGTTCGAGACTCCCCTTATCATGTTATTGGATTAGGAAAATTGGCTGACGAGGTTGTAAAAAATTGTGTTCCCTGTCAATTAGAAAACGTGAGCAAAAATCCAGCAATATCCGGGAAAAGACTTCGAGGAGATCGCCCAGGAGCTTATTGGGAAGTTGACTTCACTGAAATTAAGCCTGCTAAGTATGGATATAAGCACCTTCTAGTTTTCCTAGACACATTTTCAGGATGGACAGAGGCGTTCCCCACCAAAACTGAGACAGCTCAGACGGTGTCTAAAAAGATCCTTGAAGAAATATTTCCCAGGTTTGGGATCCCAAAGGTAATCGGCTCCAACAATGGCCCTGCCTTTGTTGCCCAGGTAAGTCAGGGATTGGCCAAGATCCTGGGGACAGATTGGAAATTGCATTGTGTATACAGGCCCCAGAGCTCAGGACAGGTAGAAAGGATGAACAGAACTCTAAAAGAGACCTTGACTAAATTGTCCATAGAGACTGGCTTATGTGATTGGTTAGTCCTCCTTCCCTTCGCCCTGTTTAGAGTCAGGAACACTCCCGGCCGCTTTGGACTAACACCCTTTGAAATAATGTTTGGGGCCCCGGCCCCGCTCCAATCAGCACATCTTCATACATTCCCCGAGTGTGCAACTAATAAGTTTTTGCTTGAAAGGTTACGAGCCTTGGAGGCTGTGCAGAAAGAGGTGTGGGCCTTCATTAAGGAAGCCTATCAGCCAGAGGACCTCTCAGTACCTCACCAGTTCTAGGTGGGAGACCCTGTCTACGTGAGAAGACACCAGACAGGAAACCTCGAGCCGCGGTGGAAGGGACCTTTCATAGTCCTCCTGACTACTCCCACAGCCGTGAAAGTGGATGGCATCTCCTCCTGGATACACGCTTCACATCTAAAGAAGGCACCCCCACCGGACCCGGACTGGCAAGTAACTTGGACTGATAACCCCCTTAAGCTTCGCTTGTGTAGAAAGAACTATGTTATTAGTGATTCTGATGTTCCTGCTGCCTCCAACCCACCAGAACCCTAACCTTCATGAACCCAGGTTACTGACATGGCAAATCATTACCCCAGCTTCCCGCCAAGTAGTAGTCCAGTTAACAGGACAACACCCTAAGGGAACCTGGTGGCCTACCCTCACTGTAGATATATGCACTCTTTTCAAACAAGACCCCTGGTACGAAGATAAAGTTGGGGTACCCGGATGTGGCACTCGGGATTATACAGTGCATTGGGGCCCTGGGACTATGAAAGAGATCCAAAGTACCTGCTTTTATGTATGCCCGGCCCCCTCAACCGCTGCTGAGGTCTCACAGTGTGGTGGGCAGACAGATTTTTTTTGTAAAAATTGGGGTTGTGAGCAGACAGAGACATGCCTTTGGCTGACAGGAAGTGCAGGGAGACCTCCTCCAGGCCTCATAAAAATCCAACGGGGTGCCACTCGTGCCCAATGCAGGACTAATCCCACCTGCAATCTTATTGACATCTCCTTCACAGATGCAGGAAAAAGGGCAACAAACTGGGAAAAAGGGCTTACATGGGGACTAAGACTCTACCAGAGTGGCTATGATAATGGAGTCTTGTTCATGCTCAGGCTTAAGGTAGAGACTCTCCCGGCTATCCTAGTGGGACCCAACGCTGTCCTGCGTAATTGGCCGCATCTCCCAGTCCCAGCCCCCAAGCAGACCCTAGCCCCACCTGTGGACTCTACCACCACTCCCTCTGTCTCCACTCTTGGCCAAGTTACCCCTTTTCCTAGCACAGGACAATGCCTTCTCAACCTCCTTGAAGGGGCTTTTCAGGCCTTAAACACCACCAATCCTAAAACTACTGAATCGTGTTGGTTGTGTTTCTCTTCTGGGCTGCCTTATTATGAAGGATTAGGATTGTTGGGCAGTTTTAACAGGACGACCCGTCACGAGATCTGTAGCTGGGGGAGCCATAGGAAACTAACCCTGACCGAAGTAACTGGAAGAGGAAGATATTTAGGTACAGTTCCCCCCACCCATAAAGCTTTGTGTAATGAAACCATAGCTGTAACCTCCTCAGGTGAAAATGAGTATCTAGTCCCTCCTCCTGAGGGATGGTGGGCTTGTAACACTGGAGTGACCCCATGTGTCTCTACTTCTGCCTTCAACTCCTCCCGTGATTTCTGTATCATGGTTCAGCTGGTGCCCAGATTGATGTATCATGATGCTCTCTCATTCGTAGCTGAATTTGAACCTAGGCATAGATATAAGAGAGAGCCGGTCTCGCTGACCTTAGCCGTGTTGTTAGGGATAGGAGTCGCAGCCGGAGTGGGAACGGGGGCAGCCGCTATTGTCCAAGGGAACCAACATTATGAAGGACTAAGGACAGCTATTGATGAAGACCTAAAGACCATAGAGCAATCCATTACAAAACTTGAAGAATCTCTGACTTCCCTCTCTGAAGTAGTCTTGCAGAATAGACGAGGGCTGGATCTGCTGTTCCTAAAAGAAGGAGGACTGTGTGCAGCTTTAAAAGAAGAATGCTGCTTTTATGCAGACCATTCTGGAATAGTAAGAGATTCAATGTCAAAACTTAGGGAAAGGCTAGACCAGAGAAAGAAAGAACGAGAAGCCGGCCAAGGGCTATTTGAATCTTGGTTCACTAGATCCCCGTGGCTTACAACCCTGATATCCACTCTGGCTGGGCCCTTACTCATCCTTGTGTTGCTCCTCACTTTAGGACCCTGCATATTAAATCAGCTGATAACTTTTGTTAGAGAAAGAGTGAGTGCTGTTCATGTACTGATGTTGAGGCAACAATATCATTCACTCACCCCACAAGAAGATACAAACATTCCATGATTGGAATGCCCCTAAAGAGAAGTGGGGAAATGTAGGATCTGAAAAATCAAAAGTTAGCATAAGTACAGCCATTTTAAAGGCTTAAATACCACCCCCTAACCTAGAAGGAGGAAAATTATTAGAATCTTGAAAAACAAGTTAGTCAGCCAGTGTTAAATGTAGTGACCTTTTTAGTTAGCTGACCTCAAATCAGCTTATCTTGCTAGAACCACCCTAAACATTCCGAAGTTAATCTTATCTAACCAGACCCCAGGATGTGGCCCCAGCCAAAGATTTATGTGTCTATGAAAAAAACACTGTATTGTGATTGTGGAAAATGTCGCCCCCTTTGAAAATGCTATAAAACCTTCTGGCTTTGTGTGCTCAGGGTCCTTGTTGAGACCCGCTGCGTCGGGCTAACTTGGACCCCAGCTAGCTGGTTCCTGAATAAATTCCTCTTGCTTGTTGCATCTAGAGACGCCTTTTGTGAGTGAATTGGGGCGGCGTCCTGCTCTGGGAGAATCCAACAATAAGACTTAAATCTGTATGACAAACCTTACAAAATACTCTTGTTTACTGTACTTTTTCCTGGTCACCTTCCCATAAGTTTCCTCCCTAGCCCAAAAGCCTAAATTCCTTTTTCCTTTGTTCAGCCTAAAATGGTATATAAATCCATGTTCTAACTACCGTTTTGAATTACTTATCTTTGGGTACTCCTATGTGTATGAGTGATGCACATGTTAATATACTTCTGTTTGTTTTTCTCCTGTTTATCTGTCTATTGCTAGTATAATTTACATGGCCCAGCTGGAGAACCTATAAAGAGTAGAGGAAAAAGAATTTTTCCCTCCTTTAGAAAGGCTTATTAAAATAGATGCACTTAAAATTAAAACAAAAAGGTTGCAGAGCACTCTTTTAAAGACTACTACAGCTGTTTGGGCAGCTACATCTGGGAAGTCTCTCCCTGTGAACTAGGTGAAACTGCAACTATAAGAATGGGTTAGCATGAGAACAGCCATCTTAAGGGCCGAGAAGCCATTTCCTGAGTACATGACTTGGGGGAGGAGGAACTGGGTAAGTCTTGAACAGGTTTTGAAGAACAAGTTAATCATGGACACTGGGTTGTGGGTGATTGCGACACTGGTCAGCTTATCTTGCAAAAACACTCTGTCTAATTGAGGAGTGGTCTTATCTTGCTCTCGCTTAACCCCCAGGATGTGGCACAAGCCAAAATAATATGTTTAACTGTGAAAAATTACTGTGAGTTAAGTGTTTTGAAAATGCTATATAAACCCTTGGCTTTGAGTGCTCTGGGTCCTTGTTGAAACCCGCTGCATTGGGCAGACACTTGGACCCCAGCTAGCTGGAAATAAACCTTGCTCTGTGACTTGCACTATTGTGAGTGTCTTCTGTCTATTTAAAAGGTGGTCGACTCCGGACCCTAACACAACCTGGATGGAGGAGGGTTCTTGACTTTGGTTGAGAAAGAATTATTGAATAGGTCAGACAAGTGTAGGTATGGAATGAATTCATTAAAGCAAAAGTGGTAGTGAATCACAGATACCACTCAGCTGTAGAGAACAAGGAAGAACAGAAGGAGGAAAGAGAAACTCATACAACTCCTAATCAGCATAGGGCAAATTCCTTGCAAACTTATGAAGCAAGAGTCATCTGGCATCCAGTGTCCACTTGAATCTGTACATCATGAGAGCTAAGCCTCTATAACCCTAGGATTTGGAGGAGCCACAGCATACTGGATGGAGTGAGATTATGTCCTGAGAACTTCCCAATGGCAAAGAAAGGAGATTTTCAGGGGAGCTACTAAAGAGCATGATCATAGCGCTGCAGTCCTGTCTGGGTCACTCAGATGATGGAAACTTGCAAGCCCAAATCAGAGGCCTCAGTAGCCCCTCTCTGCATGTCTGAAGTAGAAAAGAGAAAATGAAAACTTGTGCTTAAGTCTCAAAATTGAATGAAATAGTGAAGTAACAAAGACACTTACCACTAGGAAAAGAGGTCTCTTATTAACCTTCCAAGAGGCTTGGAAGAGTGCAGAGACAAAATATAGTAAGTTGAACACCAAGAAGTCTTTATTTAAAGAAAAGTACACAATTGAAGAAAGGGGATTGTGGGCAACCTCAAAAGGAGGTGCACTTAAAGGCTTACGTATCTGTCTTTTCAGGCTTTCAAGAATGGGGCAAAGTACCAAGGTTGGGGGCTTAGGCTTAATATGTGTTCTCATGATGTCTATCTCAAGTGAGACAGATTATGTCATATCTGACATCCATAGTCAGTCCTCTACATAGTCTGTAAGATAAACAATACAAAGAATCTCTTGATCCTGTTCTCCAAGATAGTGGTAACTCTCAAGAATTGGGAACATGTCATTCAGGGCTATTTGCCTAAGATAGGGCAGGTTATTGGCTGATTACCATAAAATATGTTAGGAATCTTGCCTCCTGGCTTTCTCGTATTTAAACAGAATCTTAGCCTTCAGATGAAGCCCTCCTGTTCTTACTGTACTATTTATGTTTTGGTATTTTTCATCACTGGTAGGAAAAGTTCATCATGATGCTTGTCCCATGTCCTTGCTCTACCTCACTATTTAAATAGTGCTTACATCTATCATTATCATGAACTACAATTTATTATAATACTGATCTTAGAGCCAGACTTGACTATTAGAATTCTTAAAAGTTTACACCAGTGTAAACTATTTGTGGTGATTCAATGGATGATCTTAGTTTACCCTTCTAGCACTGTAACTAAATCACTTCTACATGTGTTGGTAGGTAGAGGGAGTGCTTTGGAAAGAGAAAGAGAAGGAATGATAGAAAAGAAGAAAACAAAAATCAATCAGAAATATTTGCTATATTGTCATGTATCAAACACAAATAATTCATGACTGTGTCCCTAATATGAGGGCAAAAAATTCCCATTCTTCTTAAAGGCTAAATATTAGGTGTGGGTAAAGTTGCAATATTTTCAGAATCTTTCACCTGGCCTTAGTGGAACTCCATATAAATAGGTATTTCCAGTGGGTGGAGAGAAGTACTCCATCTCCATAACAATAGGTAATTACAAGACCAAGTGAGGGTTTATCTGGACTGGAGAGGTTGGGTGGGGCCTCTTCTGAAGCTGGGTTGGGAGAGACATGAGACAACTACTTGAAAGAAATAAATGGGTTTCTCCCACTTTATTTCTCCCTTTAACTGATTTCAGTTTCAAAGGTACTTTACTCCTGGATTTTTCCCCCAGTGTTACATCTGGTGGTGGTCAGCAGGACCTCTGAATCCAAAATCTGTCTGCATGGGTGTAACTCTTGGACAGGCTGCCCTTTGAGATAGTGGGGAGATGCCTAGAAACCCCACTGTGGATGGTAGGGAGGCCCCAGTGGCTGCAGCAGTAGAGGGTGCAGCTTCACTTGGGAACACCCTATCATGGGTCTTCCACTTGGGGAGCCCCTAGTGGGGAATTGGTCTAGGGTAAAACACCTCCTAGATGGGTGGTGGGGCCTTCCACAGAATTGGGGAAGGGTGGAGATGCTAGAAGCTGCTGAATTTGCCCTCTATGAGATGGAAGACTGCTTAGAGGTCCTGAGTGGCTGTGTAGCAGATGGGGTTGTAGGATCTCTTTTTCCTGAAGATAGTGGAAAGTGTTATCGAGGAGAGATAGAGGATTATTGAGGAAAGAGAGGGACTTCGGCAGGAGGGAGATGCACTTCAGCATCACTGGGAGGAGCTGGGCGATGACCCATGGGATGCTGCTAAGTATGAGAGACAGTTAATGAGAAGACAGGTCACGCTTCTGGAAGATGCATTAGCAGCATCGGAGAAGGCAGCTAGAGAAACCATGTTGCAGGAAGCTGTGGTGGAGGGGGAGGAAATATTCGTGCCTTCAGGCCCAGAGATGGTAGAGGACATGTTGGGAAAATATGAGGGTTTGGGGTCGAGAGCCAATCTGTTGCCCAAGCCGCTATCCAAGAAACCAGCCTCTCCCATTTTAAAGGCCCACCTGGTTGTAATTAAGAAAATAAAAACACAATGACCATGAGTTCCTCAGGGGGAAGAGACACTTCCTCCCCAGGTTGTGGAGCACACAATCCTCCACCCCTATATCCTGGTGGACATAAATGCCCAGTATTGACAGAAGCCATCAGAACCTCTGCCTACATGGCTTTTAAGTCTCTGGGATATGGTGGTGGAAAACATTGTTATGTCAGTTTCTGAAATGGGTAAACTGGCTTCCCTCAAACTCACCCTTCCTTCTGACAGCTGTTGCAAAGTGCCCTTCACACTTCAGGGAATCAGGCACTTCTGGATTGACTGACAGCAGCCATCAGGGCAGTTTGGCCTAATCAGGGTGATTTATCATCTTACCCACTAGCTGGAAAATGTAAACAGAGGTCCAGCAGGTGTTATAGGAGCTGGGCATGAAAAATATCATCTATAATATGAGTGCCCAGGGCCCCGATGAGGAGTTGTTCACCATAGGAATGAGAAATCTGGTGCTGCATACAGCTCCTCCATCTTTCTTTGGGTCTCTTATAACTATTCTTGCCCCCATATAGGCAACCCATAAGTGAGGCTATTCATACTTTAGTAGATCTGGGGAAGGTTGAAACAGTAAGAGCCCAGAAGGAAGTACAGGCTATGACTGAAAAGAGAGGCACCAAGGGCTCCATGAGTCTCCAGGACCCAGAGGTGGGTTGATTTGATAAAGACTGGGGTAGTGAAAGAAAAACTTGATGGGCAGCCCAAGAGGTTCTTGTTAGAACTGTGGCACCAATTAAAGGCAGACAAATAGTTCTAGTCGCTAAGATCCAGGACACAGAAGCCATAGGCAGAGCCCCATGTACAGTCTGTGTCCCTGCAAGACATCCTTGGGGAGAGTATTCAGCCTCTGCCTTGGTCTTCAACCCGACAGGATGATAATTGAGCATTACAGTTCAACTGGGGAGGTCAAGATCCCCAGCTTGGAGGATGTGGTAGGGACTGGAGACCGTATGTAGAATTAGCAATTCATTGGTTCCTTGGAAATGTACAACATATCTTGACACTGGTGGACACATGAGCTGAATGTTCTCTGATTTATGGCAACCTGAGTGTTTTCCTGGGACCCCTGCTAGGATAGGTGGCTATGGGGGTAAGGCAATTAGAGTGAAGAAAGACCAAATCCCATTGGGGATAGGGCATTTACCCACAGAGGAGTATGCAGTGTACATTTCTTCCATCCCTGAATATATTTTTGGGGCAGATACCCTCCAGGGCCTGTGTTTACAGACCATTGCAGGTGAGTTCAGACGGACGTTATGTGTGGTAAAGGCAGTTCTGAGGGGACATGTTACGGACCCACCAGTAGCTCTGTCTGTACCACAGTGAGTGACAAATACTAAGCAATATAAATTGCCTGAGGGACACAAGGAAATTGGAAAAACTCTATAGGAGCTGTAGAAAGTGGACATCATAAAGCCCACTCATAATCTTTTTTTTTTTTTGAGAGGGCATCTCTCATATTTATTGACCATATGGTTGTTAACAACAATAAAATTCTGTATAGGAGACTCAATGCACAATCATTAATCAACCCCAAGCCTAATTCTCAACAGTCTCCAATCTTCTGAAGCATAACAAACAAGTATTTACATGGTGAACAAGTTCTTACATAGTGAATAAGATCTTACATGGTGAACAGTGCAAGGGCAGTCATCACAGAAACTCGGTTTTGATCATGCATCATGAACTACAAACAATCAGGTCAATTATGATTATTCATTTGATTTTTATCCTTGATTTATATGTGAATCCCAAATTTCTCCCTTATTATTGTAAGATAAATTCTAGCCGGAATAAGCAGGCAAAGAGAGGCAAAAAGGGCCAGGTAATTTATTTAAACACCCCCAGGTGAGGTGAGGTGGCCTTCTTGCCAGGGGCCAGAGAAGTCACACCCGGTTAGGAAGGTGGGGGGCTCATAAGGGATTAGGAGGGGTAGGAGTGGGCAAGCTATCCTAAGGGGTGTTGAGAGGTATGATTGGCTAAAAGTGACATAATAGTCAACTAGAAACTTTTTTCTTTCCAAGAGGGAGGAGGCTAACATCCAGGTCTCAGTTGGCACATCAGGATGGAATTAATGGGAAAGCTGTCCTCTTTCCATATATGGCACGGACTTTGAGGTCTGGTCTGTTCTCCCCCTATGGCATCTCTCTGTTCTGTTTGCATGTCCTTGTTTTTCCTTTCTCCAGCCTAACAATTATTATTATTATTATTATTATTATTATTATTATTATTATTATTAATTTATTTTTTCAATAAAATGCTGAAGTGGTAGGTAGATGTAAGATAAAGGTAGAAAACATAGTTTATTGCTGTAAGAGGGCAAATGTAGATGATCATGTGTGTGCCTATAGATAAAGTATTAATCCAAGCTAGACAAGGGCAACAAAACATCCACGGATGCAGATTTCTCTCAAAACAGGGGGTGGGGGTGGGTGAGGTTCTAAGCCTCACCTCTGTTGATCCCCAATTTCTCACCGGATGGCCCCCCTGCAACTGCCTGTCTTAGGTGGTTCCTTCCTTGAGGAATACCCGTCTCTGGCTAAGCAGTCATCTTCCAGGGCCACACAGGGAAATGTAAAGTTGGTAAGTGAGAGAGAAGCAATATTCTTTGAAAAGGTTAGCTTTTTACTTCTTTGCATATTTATGCCCTGTGGTTTCTATGCCCAGCATTTGCTTGAGGTATCTTTACCACTTGGAAGAATTATGATACTTGATAATTTCGATATGAGGCACTAATTCTACTTAGGGGTTGTGATTATGAAGGAAGAAGATAAGCTATAGAAGTAGCAGATGGAAGAAAATATGGGAAGATTGATTATTTCTTTGAAATATCTTCTTGTAGAGTAACATAAGCGTATATAAGTTTTAAATTACTAACTAAATTGCGTGCACACATTAACGTAATAGGAATACAGCTCCATAACCAAAGCAGACCTACAATTACCAGCCATCTCCAGTGAAACCAAGAAAACCAGTTAGGCACCCTAGGCATTTGTTAAAACTTATCAATGATATGATGGATATTGTCTAACTGAATTTGAATATTTTGAGAAAAATCAGACAAATTAAAACAACACATTCCTGGAACTCTTCACATCCCATATGTTCTTTTAACAGTAGATAGTCTATAGTCGCAAGATTTTGGAGTGCTGCAACTTGCACTTCTCTTAATTCTTGGTTGAGTTCTGACAGTATACATCCAGTCAAATTTGTTGTTTTACTGTATGCACAGGCCAGCTTGGATATCTCCTTCTTCATTCCAATGGCAAGTCCAGGAACCGGTGGGATGAATGCAGCTACAACTGCAGCAGCACCAGGATCTTTGTTGAAGTTTTTTGATGATCATCTTCTGGAATGACTCTTCCAGAGGATGTTGATATTGGAAGTTCTTCTTCATATCATATCTTAATTCATTTTATGGGTAGCCAAATTAGGCTTTGATCCTCTGTATAAACACAAACAAACCCTTTGCCCACACTTTGATATGCCCTTTATACCATTGTGAAGAACTTATTGGAGATCACCACACAGGAACTGCTTTTTTTAAAAAAAAAAAAAGAAAGGAATATTATGAGAAAAATGTACTTCCATAGCTGATCATCGGACACCCTTTAAATGATCAAATTAAGGATATTTAATGCATGCATTAATCGGTGATTTGCACTTAGTTTTATCCTATCAGGGAGTAATCCCCCTTTTCTTTCTTTCTTCTTTTTTTTTTATCTTTAATCTAAAATTACATGAAGAACCTTATGTTTACTAGGTGCTCCCGTATACCAGGTTCCCCCACAAAACCCCTTACAGTCACTGTTCATCAGCATAAAATGTTGTATAATCACTACTTGTCTTCTCTGTGTTGTACAGTCTTCCCTTTTCTCCCCCCCCCCCAGATTATGCATGCTAATCATAACACCCCCTTTCTTCTTCCTGCCCTATCCCTCCCTACCCACCCATCCTCCCCAGTTCCTTTCCCTTTGGTACCTGTTAGTCCATTCATGGGTTCTGTGATTCTGCTGCTGTTTTGTTCCTTCAGTTTTCCATTTGTTCTTCTACTCCACAGATGAGTGAGATCATTTGGTATTTCTCTTTCTTCGCTTGGCTTATTTCACTGAGCATAATACCCTCTAGCTACATCCATGTTGTTACAAATGGTAGAATTTGTTTTCTTCTTATGGCTGAATAATATTCCATTGTGTATATGTACCACATCTTCTTTATCCATTCATCTAACGATGGACACTTAGGTTGCTTCTATTGTAAATAGTGCTGCGATAAATATAGGGGTGCATCTGTCTTTTTCAAACTTCAGTGGTGCATTCTTAGGTTAAATTCCAAGGAGTGGAATTCCTGGGTCAAATGGTATTTCTATTTTGAGTATTTTGAGGAACCTCCATACTGCTTTCCACAATGGTTGAACTAATTTACATTCCCACCAGCAGTGTAGGGGGGTTCCCCTTTTTCCACAACCTCGCCAACATTTGTTGTTGTTTGTCTTTTGGATGGTAGCCGTCCTTACTGGTTTGACGTGATATCCCATTGTGGTTTTAATTTGCATTTCTCTGATAATTAGCAATGTGGAGCATCTTTTCATGTGTCTGTTGGACATCTGTATTTCTTTTTTGGAGAAGTGTCTGTTCAGATCCACTGCCCATTTTTTAATTGGATTATTTGTTTTTTGTTTGTTGAAGTGTGTGAGCTCTTTATATATTTTAGATGTCAAGACTTTATCGTATCTGTCATTTACAAATATATTCTCCCATACTGTAGGGTTCCTTTTTGTTCTATTGATGGTGTCTTTTACTGTACAGAAGCTTTTCAGCTTAATATAGTCCCACTTGTTCATTTTTGCTGTTGTTTTCCTTGCCCGGGGATATATGTTCAAGAAGAGGTCACTCATGTTTATGTCTAAGAGATTTTTAACTATGTTTTTTTCTAAGAGTTTTATGGTTTCATGACTTACATTCTGGTCTTTGATCCATTTTGAATTTACTTTTGTGTATGGGTTAGACAATGACCCAGTTTCATTCTCCTACATGTAGCTGTCCAGTTTTGCCAGCACCATCTGTTGAAGAGACTGTCATTTCCCCATTGTATGTCCATGGCTCCTTTATCAAATATTAATTGACCATATACGTTTGGGTTAATGTCTGAAGTCTCTCATCTGTTCCACTGGACTGAGGCTCTGTTCTTGTGCCAGTACCAAATTGTCTTGATTACTATGGCTTTGTAGTAGAGGTTGAGGTTGCGGAGTGAGTTTGCCCCTACTTTATTCTTCTTTATCAGGATTGCTTTGGCTATTCAGGGTCTTTGGTGTTTCCATATGAATTTTTGAACTATTTGTTCCAGTTTGTTGAAGAATGTTGCTGGTAATTTGGTAGGGATTGTATCAAATCTGTATATTGCTTTGGGCAGGATGGCCATTTTGACAATATTACTTCTTCCTAGCCACAAGCATGGGATGAGTTTCCATTTGTTAGTGTCCCCTTTAATTTCTCTTCAGAGTGACTTGTAGTTTTCAGGGTATAGGTCTTTCACTTCTTTGGTTAGGTTTATTCCTATGTATTTTATTCTTTTTGATGCAATTGTGAATAGAGTTGTTTTCCTGATTTCTCTTTCTATTTATTCATTGTTAGTGTATAGGAAAGCCACAGCTTTCTGTGTATTAATTTTGTATCCTGCAACTTTGCTGTATTCCGATATCAGTTCTAGTAGTTTTGGAGTGGAGTCTTTAGGGTTTTTTATGTACAATATCATATCATCTGCAAATAGTGACAGTTTAACTTCTTCTTTACCAATCTGGATTCCTTGTATTTCTTTGTTTTGTCTAAATACTGTGGCTAGGATCTCCAGTACTATGTTAAATAACAGTGGGGAGAGTGGGCATCCCTGTCTTGTTCTGGATCTCAGAGGAAAAGCTGTCAGCTTCTCACTGTTCAGTATGATGTTGGCTGTGGGTTTGTCATATATGGCCTTTATTATGTTGAGGTACTTGCCCTCTATACCCATTTTGCTGAGAGTTTTTATCATGAATGGATGTTTAATTTTGTCAAAGTCTTTTCAGCATCTATGGAGATTATCATGTGGTTTTTGTCTTTCTTTTTGTTGATGTGGTGGATGATGTTGATGGATTTTCTAATGGTGTAACATCCTTACAACCTTGGGATGAATCCCACTTGGTCATGGTGTATGATCCTTTTGATATATTTTTGAATTTGGTTTGCTAATATTTTGTTGAGTATTTTTGCATCTACATTCATCAGGGATATTGGTCTCTAATTTTCTTTTTTGGTGGGGTCTTTCCCTGGTTTTGGTATTAGGGTGATGTTGGCTTCATAGAATGACTTTGGGAGTATTCCCTCCTCTTCTATTTTTTGGAAAACTTTAAGGAGAATGGGTATTATGTCTTCTCTGTGTGTCTGATAAAATTCCGAGGCAAATCCATCTGGCCCAGAGGTTTTGTTCTTGGGTAGTTTTTTGATTACCGCTTCAATTTCTTTGTTCGTAATTGGTTTGTTTAACTTTTGTGTTTCTTCCTTGGTCAGTCTTGGAAGGCTGTATTTTTCTAGGAAGTCGTCCATTTCTTCTAGGTTTTCCAGCTTGTTGGCATATAGGTTTTCATAGTAGTCTTTAATAGTTCTTTGTATTTCTGTGGAGTCTGTCGTGATTTTTCCATTCTCATTTCTGATTATGTTGATTTGTGTTGATTCTCTTTTTCTCTTAATAAGTATGACTAGAGGCTTATCTATTTTGTTTATTTTCTCAAAGAACCAGCTCTTGGTTTCATTGATTTTTGGTATTGTTTTATTCTTCTCAATTTTGTTTATTTCTTCTCTGATCTTTATTATGTCCCTCCTTCTGCTGACTTTAGGCTTCATTTGTTCTTCTTTTTCTAGTTTGATAATTGTGATGTTAGACTATTCATTTGGGATTGTTCTTCCTTCTTCAAATGTTCCTGGATCCCTATATACTTTCCTCTTATGACTGCTTTCGCTGTGTCCCACAGAAGTTGGGGCTTTGTGTTGTTGTTGTCATTTGTTTCCATATATTCCTTGACTTCTATTTTACTTTGTTCTTTGATCCATTGATTATTTAGGAGCATGTTGTTAAGCCTCCATGTGTTTGTGAGCCTTTTTGTTTTCTTTGTAGAATTTATTTCTAGTTTTATACCTTTGTGGTCTGAAAAGTTGATTGGTAGAATTTCAATATTTTGGAATTAACTGAGGCTCTTTTTGTGGCCTAGTATGTGGCCTGTTCTGGAGAATGTTCCATGTGCACTTGAGAAGAATGTATATCTTGTTGCTTTTGGATGTAGAGTTCTATAGATGTCTATTAGGTCCATTTGTTCTACTGTGTTGTTCAGAGCCTCTGTGTCCTTACTTATTTTCTGCCCAGTGGATCTATCCTTTGGGGTGAGTGGTGTGTTGAAGTCTCCTAAAATAAATGCATTGCAGTCTATTTCCCCCTTTAGTTCTGTTAGTATATTTGTTTCACATATGTTGGTGCTCCTGTGTTGGGTGCATATATATTTAGAATGGTTATGTCCTCTTGTTGGACTGAGCCCTTTATCACTATGTAGTGTCCTTCTTTATCTCTTGTTAATTTCTTTGTTTTGAAGTCTATTTTGTCTGATATTAGTACTGCAACCCCTACTTTCTTCTCACTGTTGTTTGCCTGAAATATGTTTTTCCATCCCTTGACTTTTAGTCTGTGCATGTCTTTGGGTTTAAGGTGAGTTTCTTGTAAGCAGCATATAGATGGATCTTGCTTTTTTATCCATTCTATGACTCTGTGTCTTTTGATTGGTGCATTCAGTACATTTACATTTAGGATGACTATTGAAATATATGTACTTATTGCCATTGCAGACTTTAGATTCGTGGTTACTAAAGGTTCAAGGTTAACTTCTTTAGTATCTTACTGCCTAACTTAGCTCACTTATTGACCTGTTATATACACTGTGTGGAAATTCTTTTCTTCTCTCCCTCCTTATTCCTCCTCCTCTATTCTTTATGTGCTGGTTGTTTTATTCTGTACTCTTTCGTGTTTCCTTTAACTGCTTTTAGGGGGTAGCTGATTTTATTTTTTGCCTTTAGTTAGTATTTGGTTGGTCTGCTTTCTTTGCTGTGATTATATTTTCTCTGGTGACATTAGTTTAGTCTTAGGAGTGCTCCCGTCTAGAACACTCCCTCTAAAATACCCTGTAGAGGTGGTCTGTGGGAAGCAAATTCCCTCAACTTTTGCTTGTCTGAGAATTGTTTAATCCCTTCCTCACATTTAAATGATAATCATGCTGGATACAGTATCCTTGATTCAAGGCCCTTCTGTTTCATTGCATTAAATATATCATGCCATTCTCTTCTGGCCTGTAAGGTTTCTGTCGAGAAGTCTGATGATATCCTGATAGGTTTTCCTTTATAGGTGACCTTTTTCTCTCTAGCTGCCTTTATAACTCTTTCCTTGTCCTTGATCTTTGCCATTTTAATTATTGTTATTTGCCATTTTAATTAATGTCTTGGTGTTGTCCTCCTTGGGTCCGTTCTGTTGGAAGTTCTGTGTATTTCCGTGGTCTGTTCAATTATTTCCTCCCCCAGTTTGGGAAAGTTGTCAGCAATTATTTCTTCAAAGATACTTTCTATCCCTTTTCCTCTCTCTTCTTCTTCTGGTACCCCTATAATATGGATATTGTTCCTTTTGGATTGGTCACAGAGTTCTCTTAATGTTGTTTCATTCCTGGAGATCCTTTTGTCTCTCTCTATGTCAGCTTCTATGTGTTCCTGTTCTCTGGTTTCTATTCCATCAATGGTCTCTTGCATCTTATCCATTCTGCTCATAAATCCTTCCAGAGTTTGTTTCACTTCTGTAATGTCTTTCTGTGCATCTGCAACCTCCCTCCAGACTTCATCCCTTAGCTCTTGTATATTTCTCTGCATCTCTGTCAGCATGTTTATGATTTTTATTTTGAATTCTTTTTCAGGAAGACTGGTTATGTCTGTCTCCTTCTCTGCTGTTGTCTGTGTGATCTTGGTTTGGCTGTAATTTTGCCTTTTCTTGGTTATAGTGAGAGTTTGCAGAGCTGGCACGAGTGATGGCTGGAAGAACTTTCCTTCTTGTTGGTTTGTGGCCTTCCTCTCCTGGGAGAACAGCGACCTCTAGTGGCTTGTGCTGGGCAGCTGCATGCAGACAGGGCTTCTGATTCCTGTCCAGCTGTTATGGAGTTTATCTCTGCTGTTGCTGTGGGAGTGTCTTGCCTCAGGCTGCTGCGCCACTTTGGTGGAGCCGCGTTGGAGGGGGAGCATCCGGGAGGCTATTTATGTCCGTGAAGGGCCTCTGTGCTCCTTGCTGCCCAGGAGGTTAGAGTGCCCAGAGTTCCCCCAATTCCTTGCCTCTGGGGTCCCTGTCCCTTCAACACTTTCAAAAAGCATTCGCAGAAAAAAAAATTCAATAAATAATTAAAAAAAAAAAAAGCTCCTCTCTTTTCTTTGTCCCGGGCACCAGCCTCAGGGACCCGCTCACAGGTCTTGCTGTCCTGTTTCCCTAGTATCCAGGCCCCCACGCATGCACTCTGCGCTCCGGTGCAGATGGCTGAGGCTGGGTGTTTAGGAGTCCTGGGCTCCCTCTCCCTCCCCGCTCCGACTCCTCTCCTCCTGCTGGGAGCTTGGGGGAGGGGCGCTCGGGTCCTGCTGGGCTGGGGCTTGTATCTTACCCCCTTCATGAGGCGCTAGGTTCTTGCAGATGTGGATGTGGTCTGGATGTTGTCCTGTGTCCTCTGGTCTCTATTCTAGGAAGATTTGTCTTTGTTATATTTTCATAAATATATGTGGTTTTGGGAGGAGATTTCCACTGCTCTATTCACACCACCATCTTGGCTCCACCCCTCATAATCTTTTTAGTTCCCCTGTGTGACCAGTGAAAAAGTCAGATGGCTCCTGATGTGTGACAATGGGATTGAATAAAGTCACACCCACTTTGCATGGTGCTGTCCCCTCTATAACAGCCTTTATGGACACCCTCAGTCAAGAACTAGGGATGTATCATTATGCTGTGTATCTTGCAAATGTTTTATTCTCTACTGCCATAGCAAAACAAAGTCAGGAACAATTTGCCTTCATGTGGGAAGACTGACAGTGGACATTCACTGTACTTCCACAGGGATACATCCACAGTCACACCATTTGTCACAGACTTGCAGCCCAGGACTTGGCCACATGGAGGAAACCACAAAAGGTGCAGATGTATCACTACATTGAAGATATCATGCTCATGTTTGATTCTCTTGCAGATTTCAAAGGGGCATTTCCTAGACTGCTGCTACATCTGCAGGAGAAAGGATGGGCTATGAACAGCACCAAGGTTCAGGGACCAGGTTTGTCTGTAAAGTTCTTGGGTGTAATCTGGTCAGGTAAAACTAGAGTTATCCCAGAAACAGTCATAGACAAGTTCCAGGATTTCCCTTCCACTACCACTGTTGCAGTATTACAACAGTGTTTGGGAATTTGGGCTACTGGAGGGTGTTTATCCCACACTTGGCACAAATTCTGAAGTTCTTATACCAGTTGGTATGAAAAGGCATCAGGTGGGACTGGGATGAAAAATGTGTAGCTGCTTTCACTGCTGTTAAGTGGGCATTCATGGTCCTATATGCCTTGAGTGTAATGGACTCATCAAGGCCCTGTGAGCTAGATCCTCATGTAACCAAAGATGGTTATGGATGGGCCTTTGGCAGCAGCTTGAATGGATGTGCCAACCTAGTGGATTCTGTTCACTACTATGGAAAGGTGCAGAGGTCTGCTACACCTTGATAGAGAACAACTGGCTGCTGTGTACCATGCCTTGCTGCCTTGGAGCCCATCACCAGAACAGCTCTGATGAAGGTAATAAACACCTATGCCATCTTTGGGTTGGTGCAAGCCTGGACCCAAAGGCCATGGAGTGGCAAGGCATAGACACCTACACTGGCCAAATGGGTGCATATTTACAGCAGTATAGTGCCCTCACAACTAGCCCCTTAAGTGGAGAACTTCAACATTTACTGAGGCCAGTGACATATACCAGTGGAAAGCAGGAAGAACTTGCTTTTGAGCCATTGGTAGCCAAGAGTCCTTATCAGGAGGTAAAAGCCCCTATACCTGAAGATGCTTGGTATGCACATGGCTCCAGTCATGGGCAGTTCAGAAATAGTGGGCTGTGGCTTTCCATCCTTAGACTGAGACAATATGGATGGAGGATGCAGAGGAGAAGAGCCACCAATGGGCTGAGTTGTAGAAAGTATGAAGTATGTCTCATAATTACCCAGGAACCCTCTCTTATAGTTGTGTACACTGACAGCTAGGCTGTCTATCAGGGCTTGTCCCTGTGACTACCAACATGGTACCATGCCAACTGGATGGTTGGTCACCAGCCCCTTTTAGGGCAATAGTTGAGGCAAGACCTATGGGGCTTTGGTCAGACCTAAAGAGTTACTGTATATCATGTGACTGGCCATTTGCATTTGGCATCTCCAGGGAATGACAAAGGAGACATGTTGCCCCAATTGCATTGACTACAAAGAAAGCCTGCCTCTGATGTAGCCCAATGGTTACATCAACATTTGTTGTATGTAGGGCAAAAGACAACGTGGGCTATAGGCCATTGGTGGGGCTTGCCATTGACCTTTGAAGAAGTCATCAGAGCCTGGAAGGATTGCCTTGTCTGCTGTAAAAGGAACTTACACTAAGTCCCACAGCAACATGGGACCATAGTAAAGGGGCTGATATCTCCTATCAGGTGGCAGGTAGAGTATATTGGGCCCATGCCCATATTAGAAAGATATCGGTATGCCATGACTTGTGTAGACACAGCTTTTGGATCATTGGTCACTTTTCCTGCATGTCATTCAGATCAGCAAACCACCAAAAGGGGTCTAGAGCTTCTGTTTGCAGCCTATGCCTGGCCACAAGTGATTGAAAGCAATCAAGCCACCCACATTACTGGACATATGTTACAAGAATGGGTGTAGCAATTAAGAATAAAATGGAAGTTTCATGTACCATATAATCCTACTGGGGCAGGCGTAATAGAGAGATACAATGTTTTGTTGAAATCTTGCTTGAATTGAGACACTAGTAGCCTATGTGACTGGTCAGTTTGCTTATGGAAAATGCTACCGTGCTTGAATGAAATGCCCCAAAAAGAAGCCGTGAGCCCTGGGGATATGCTAACACACATTGCTGCCTCTCCTATACAACTGTATGTGAAAACCAAAGAGGAGTTATTCAAGCTAGGATATGGCCAGCAAGCAACATCCTGCTGCCAGCCCCAACTACATTAAACTCTGAAGACATTGTTGAGTGGACATGGCCCTGGACATTTCAACACATGGGCCTGTGATGGCTGGTCCTTCTAGCACCTTGGGGAAAAGGCCTGGAAGCTGGACTCCTGTGTATTCCTGTAGTAACAGCAGAGTGGCCCCCAAAGATCACAGTAGTGTACCCAAAATGTCTGAGAGGTAAGAGCATCTTAGGGGGAAGTTATGTTTTATCTTCATGGCCAGTGCACATACCTCCTGTAGCCTTGTATATTGACCCATCTGTAACTACCACAGGGAGGGGGGTGAAAGTCTGGTATGCTAGACAGGATGAGATCCCATTCCTGCCACTGTCCTATGACAGGACCACTCTTTTGCATGCATCCTACCTGATGGAACAGATTTGCCTATGCTGGTGTCATTAAAACATCTTATCACCCTTAAGGTTATTTTCTTCTGCCAACTCTATAGCCTAGACATGTAGCTAGCTGTAGCTGTGGCATGATGATTGCTCTGAATTCCCTGTTCACCTACTGACTGCCTGTGGAATGGTGATGCATGGACTTAATCTGCATAGGTGAGTAAGGACATATCTGGACAAGAGAGTTTGGGTAGGGCCTCTACTGCAACCGTATTGCAAGAGATGAGGGAGGACTGCTTGTAAGAAATAAAAAGATTTCTCTCACTTTATTTCTCCCTTTGACTGAATTCCTATTCAAAAGTACTTTACTCTGGGATTTCCCCACCAGAGTTACACTAGATTTCCTACTGCTATTATTAGTTGTTAACTCTCCCAAATGTTTTTTGTAATTTAAATATAATAGTACACTTCTTATCTATCAAAATTAGCCCTAGATCTAGCTAGTCTTTTGCAAACTGCCTTCTTAGATGTTATCCACTTTCATTTTCAAAGAACACTGCTTTAAAATAAGCTTAAATAGAAAACCTAAGAAGGTTTTTAAAAATGATTTAAAGATTTTTTTTTCTATCACAAATGCTTATGTTGCCTTACTTAATTCTTTGTAAAGGGCTCTTCATATAGGTGTGCAAAAGATGAATTATACCTCTGTACACATGGGACATACCTTAATATACTGAATTCACAGAATATAAGGAAACAATTTATAATAGGTTTTCACTGCACTGGTTTTCTATTATCATCAAAACACTGTAATCATCCTAAAGTGTGCCTTTTCTCCTGGATGAAATATTTCTTAATTTACCATGATAGTACCTTTTGTTGTCTTCCATTCACTTAAAAATCAAATAAATAAATAATTATTTTTCAATTAATCTGATTGATGATGTAAAGCACTACATTTTTTTCAACCTACATACAAATCTACCCAGTGCTTCTTTTCTTTCATGTGCTTTCAGATGTTATTTTTATACTAAAGTATCCCTACAGACTTTAGATGGATCAAGTTTCTGTTGTGCTTGATTTTCAATGCACTATATGGCTTCCTATAAATGAATAAAAAGATGTGAGAAGAAACATGATTTTATGAGCCATCTCTAGAAAATTTCAAGATCAGGTGACAGAAGGGAATAACAGGAAATCACTCCAACCTAACTGATAATCAGAATCAGGAAAGGAATGTTCTCTAAATATAGAATTTTGGCATCTACCATAGACCTACTGAATCAGTCTCTCCTAGATGTGGGGACTAGGAATCTATTTTACCCAAGCTGTTGAATGATTCTGAACTAAATAGTTTCAGTTTTCAGTCGGAAATCAGTGTCTTGAATGAGTGGTTGTCAAGGTATTGTCTCCAGACCAATGATATCAACATCACCTAGGAAATTATTGGAAAGGCAATAGCTGGGGCCCTGCCCCAATCTTACAAACTTGAAAACTCTGAACTTGGGTCACAAACAATTCTGATACATGCTAAAGTCTGAGAACCACTGTCTAAATTATAGCATACAGGATAATTAGTATAAGGCCCCTTATAGATGTGGGATCTTACTTACAATTTTAATATTCAGACATATTTAATATTCATAAAATGTTACTCTTTATCCTTCCTCTCCAGAAGGTAGGCTATCTTTTATCTGTTGCTTTATAAAATCTATATGTGTATATATTTCATTGAAGAGAATTTTGCTGTATGGAGTATAGGTAAAATAATAAGCTTATTGATTCACTTTTAGGAAAAATAAATCTTGATTCTGCAGAGCCCTAATTGGAATCTAGCAGATTTTCCTCATAAGGAAAGCACTAGGCTCTCAAACAATTTTGCTCAGAACATCAAAACTACAACTGAATATTATACTTGTGTAATTATTATGTGAAAAATAAGTGCTATGTTGATGAAAAGTTTTTTGATATAACCCATAGTTCATGAGATTACATTAGCTATCCAAATACATCTGTTGTTATTTGGAGAAATCATTTTATTCAGTCTCCTCAAGAAATGCATAGTACTTCTCATATAATTGGTTAAAAGGATCTCAGTTGTGAAGAGAATAAGCTTTTAAAATGTACAGCATGCATTTTTTGTTTTGCTTTTGACACTCATACTTGCTGTAAATTTCTTAGTCTTCCCTTTGCAATTTGGTTAAATATATTTCAATTTTGTGTTTTTTTATAAATTCTAACTATCGCTAAAAACTGTTTGCTTTCTTAAGACTGAGGAGGAACTGTAGAAAAAGAAAGGCCTTCTCTCTATCCTCTTAAGTTCTGAGACTAGGTCTGAGAATTAAACTGACAAAAGACAAATTAACAGAAGAAAAGCATATATATTTTATTTGATTTTAGTGTTTTGACCTGGCATGGGAGCCTTCATACAAGAAATGAAGACCCTAAGAAGTAGATGTATAGCAGCATTATACCATTTCAACAAATGATGAGAAATTGTGGAGACATGACAAGACAAAGTAAAAAGGGCTGGGGGTGGTAAATCATGGGAAAATGACTATGAAATGTAAGGGAGATTCTAATGAAAGATAAGGGTGTCTCACCAGGTTTGTTTGAACAACTTTGCCTTAGTGTCAACCCCTCATCTCTGATGAGAAAAAGGTTCTCATTTTCCTGGTACAAGGAAGGCACTTTTGCTATGGCAAAATGTATGTCTTATTTTTAGGTAGAAAGGGGAAGGTCAAATAACTCTTCCTGCAGCTGCTGTTTCTCAAGTGCCTTCAGCTTAAAATAATGAATATGCTAAACTAGCATATTTTAGAATGGCATGTTCTGATTACTTTCAATATCATAAAGATCATCTAGTCTAACTTCCCATTTTATAGATGAAGAATCAAATTTGGGCATAGATATCCTTGTATGTATTTAAATAAATTAATAATGTGAGGATTAAAAGTAATCAGGTGACCATAGCAAGGTGAAGAGCAAATAGAAATCCACTGGTCTCTACAGTGACTGGGGATAATTTTAGTAAACTTTTATGTGTTTGCATTCAAATACAGAAAAAGAGTTCTCTTTCATATCATATCACAGAAGCTGAATTAATAGAGAGCAAAATAAGTTCTTAGAAATTCAAACCTGAAATCATAGAATATATCAAAAACAGTTGATAAATAGAACTCTGTAAAAATGAATGTTTTACCCCTTCTTCCTATTTAATTTAATGTATTTGTTTAGAATTATATTTTAGAAAACCTCAGAAAACCTTTCTGAGATCAGTCTCTTCTGAGTCAACTTCAAACGAAAAGCAGTTTTCAGTTCAGTTTCCACCTATTGCTTTCCTTTGTTTTCTGTCCTTTACCAACTTTTCAATTCAATAGTTAATTTCCTTTCCACTTCATGACTCCATACCCTTGGCATTAACCTCTGATGTGTGAGTGTGACAAACACTTCTGAAAATCATGTAATATCACTTTAAAATGTGTCTATTATTGCAATGGTATTTCCAAATATGTTCAATGTATTTCAGGCATTGGTTTCAATTGTGAAAACACTTTGACTGTTGATAAAGCTATGTTTTGTTCCTGAAAGAGTTCCTGAGTTGATTTAAGTCCTGAGAATCCTCCTGTTATTTATATCAACCTGACTGAGCTATGACCAAAAAGATGTGTTTTTTAGAGTAAGCAAAATCAGTGTTTGTAGTTTAACTTCAAAAATGTGATACATATATGAAAAAAATTTACCACTGTCCAATTTAGAGTAATAAAACATATACTCATAAATAATTATGTATTCATAAGTGTTTATTCATATTCACTTAAATTTTCCTATATATCTCAGAAAAATACTTCTTTTTTAATATGCAGTCTCCCATACTATTGAAATAAATGGTCAATAACTTAAAAAATATTAACTGATTGAAAATCTGTTTTAAATTTTATTGGCATATGTGACTATAGAAAGTAAATTTATTTTAGTGCATTATGACCAAAAATCTTCCTGTATTTAAACTATTACCTGAATGTAAATTAAGTTTTAAACAAGACACCTCCAAAGCTGCAGTAACTATTTTGTGAGTATATTAAAAGAAGTTTTTAAAAATGGATCCCACAGAACTATATCATTCTACTAGAGCATGTTAGAGTATCATAGGCTATTTATAAGTAATATATGTGTTTCTTCCCTAGCCATACACCACAAGGTACAAAAAATATTTATCATCTTTAGGTTTATCTCTGAAAAATTTCTGAGTTAACGAGAACAATACTTAGTAGTGTATGAACAGTTCTTTCCTTATTATTATGTAAGAAACTTGAATGAGATCATGGCCTCAATAACAGAGTATCCAAAGATATAACTTATGCATCTGTCTGTGGATAGCATAGCATCCTCCCTAATCTCCACTGGGTGAATCAAGTTTAATTGACTGAGCTTCTGTCTCAATTCCTGCTTCTCAGCTTGAAATTTTGCTAGTTGCCACCAAATGTGCATTGATCTCTTTACCCTGTATCTGGCATCTTTTTCCTTTATCATCTGTGCCAGATATTCCTGGAAATAAGTATGACATTTTTATATACCTGACACTGAAAAACCAAGACAACTCAAATTCCTAATGTTTCTGTTATATACTTCAATCCTTTGTTATCATCACATCAGTTATTTCCCTCCCACACACTTTTCTTGAAAACTTTGTATGTTGATGTTAAACTGGATAGAACAACTTCCATCAGTGGATAGATCACCAGACAAAAAAGTAATAAAGAAACATTGGCCTAAATCAAAACATTAAACCAGATAGATTTAGAGATATATGCAGAGCATTCCATGCAAAAGCAGCAGAATACACATTCTTCTCAGGTACCTGTGGAACATTGACCAGAACAGATCACATGTTAGGCCACAAAACAAGTCTCCATAAATGTAAGAAGACTGAAATCATTGAAAATGTCTTTTCCAACCACAACAGTATGAAACTAAATATACTTACAAGAAGAAAATGAAAAAAAAAAAAAAACGTGGAGACTAAACAACATGGTACTAAACAATAAAAGGTTCAACAAATAAATAAAAACAAAAACAACAGAAAAGATCAATGAAACTAAGAGTTGGTTTTTGAAATGATAAAAATGACAAACCTTTAGTCAGAATAAAGAGAAAATATAGAATTAGAAATAAAAAGAAGATAGAATTGGTACCACAGAAATATGAAGGATCATAAGACTTCACTACTACATACAATTATGCAACAATAAATTGGACAACCTACAAACAAGGGACAAATTCTTAGAAGTATACAATATTATAACACTGAATCATGAAGAAATAGAAATACTGAACACACTGATTGCTACTGGTGAAATTGAATCATTAATCAAAAGACTCCCAACCCACAAAAGTCGAGAACTAGATGGCTTCATGAGTAAATTCAAAAAACATTTAAAGAAGAGTTAATACCTGTCCTTCTCAAACTATTCCAAAAAACTTAAGAGGAGGGATGCTTCCAAATTCATTCTATGAAGCCAGCATTACTCTGATACTAAAACCAAACACACTACCAAAAAATGAAAATTATGTACCAATATCCCTGATTAACATAGATATAAAAATCAACAAAATATTACCAAACCAATTTCAACAGTATATGAAAAGGATCATATAGCATGATCAATTGGAAATTATTCCAGGTATGTAAGGATGGTTCAAAATCCACAAATCAATCACATAATATACCACATTAACAAAAGGAAAGATAAAAACCATATGATCTACTCAACAGATGCAGAAAAAGCACTTCATAAATTCAATACACATTTATGATAAAAACTCTTAACAAAGTGGGTACAGAGGGATAGTTTCCCAACATAATAAAGGCCATACATGACAAACCCACAGCTAATATCACACTCAAAGATGAAAAGCTGAAAGCTTTTCCTCTAAGATCAGGAACAAGACAAGGATGACTGCTCTCACCACTTTTATTCAACATAGAAATTCTAGCCGAAGAAATTAGGCAAGAAAAAGAAATAAAAGGCAGCAAAATTGGAAAGGAAGAAGTAAAACTGTCACTATTTGCAGATGGCATAATACTATATATAGAAAACCCTCCAGACTACACGAAAAATCTATTAGAACTGATAAATGAATCTAGTAAATCTTTAGGCTACAAAATCAATATGCAAAAATATGTTGCATTTCTGTACAATAATAATGAGTTATCAGAAAGAGACATTAAGAAAAATAATTCCATTCATAGTTGTTGCATCAAAAAGAACAAACACTTAGGAACAAATTTAATCAAGGAGTTGAAAGGCTTATACTCTGAAAACCATAAGACCTTGAAGAAATAAATTGAAGAAGACACAATAAACAGGAAGATATACATGCTAATGGATTAGAAGAATTAGTATTATCAAAATATCCATACAACCCAAAGCAATCTACAGAATCAGTGCAATCTCTATCAAAATGCCAATGACACCTTTCACAGAACCAGAACTAATAATCTTAAAATTTGTATGGAACTGCAAAAGAATCCAAATACCTAAAGCAATCTAGAGAAAGAAGATCAAAGAGGTAGGTAACATGATCCCTGATTTGAAATTATACAGCAAAGTTATTCTAATCAAAACAATCTTGGTACTGGCACTAAAACAGACAAATAGATCAATAGAGCAGAATAGAGCCCAGAAATAAACCCATACTCATGTGGCCAATTACAAAGGAAGCAAGGACATAGAATGGGGAAAAGACAGTCTCCTCAATAAATGGCATTGGGAAAACTGGACTGCAATATGCAAAAGAATGAAATAAGCCACTCTGTTACATCATGCACAACAATAAACTCAAAATAGATTAAAGATGTAAATATGAGACCTGAAACTGTCAAACCTTAAAAGAAAATGTAGGCAGGAAACTCTTTGACATTGGTCTTAGTGACATTTTTTTGGATCCAAAACTGATGTGTTTTTTTTCTTACAACATCCAGCCTTATAGGGTATAAAAATTTGGATACAGAAAATATAAAGTGAACAAGTTTTTTTTATACCCATCCTCCTCAGTCTATTCAGTACTACTAATTATACTAATATTTATTTCAGGCTGCTGCTGTTGTTTAAGGAAGTTGTATTCAATTCTTTTGGATGTACCAAGAGAGCTAAACCCAAGGACAGAAATCAAAGAAGGAAAACATATACAAATGATCTGGACAGAGCAAGCATATATTACTTGCTGTTATTAATTGTGCAATTATGTAACACTTACCTCTTGAAAACAAAGAGCACCCATACCTAATGGTCTCTCAGTGTTGCTAAGGCATAAGTTGATTCTGTTAACTCTTTCTGTGGCCTAGACTTTTGATTTCATAATCTCTTTTATGCCTGGGATTCTGTAACTGTAAACATTTTTCCTTTTTATGGGTACTGATCTTTATATTTTTTATTTTTTATTTTTTTATTTTGGTATCATTAATCTACAGTTACATGAAGAAGATTATGCTTACTTGGTTCCCCCCTTCACTAAGTCTGCCCCCCACACCCCATTACAGTCACTGTCCATCAACATATTAAGATGCTATAGAATCACTACTTGTCTTCTCTGTGCTGCACAGCCCTCCTGTGCTCCCCCCCATTATACATGCTAATCATAGTGCCCCATTTCTTCCCCCCCTTATCCTTCCCTTCCCACACATTCTCCCCAGTCCCCTTTCCCTTTGATAACTATTAGTCCATTCTTGGGTTCTGTGATTCTGCTGCTTTTTTCCTTCAGTTTTTTTCCTTGTTCTTACCCTCCACATATGAGTGAAACCATTGGTACTTGTCTTTCTCCACCTTGCTTATTTCACTGAGCATAATTCCCTCTAGCTCCATCCTTGTTGTTGCAAATGGTAGGATTTATTTTCTTCTTATGGCTGAATAATATTCCATTGTGTATAAGTATCACATCTTCTTTATCCATTCATCTACTGATGGACACTTAGGTTGCTTCCATTTCTTGGCTATTGTAAATAGTGCTGTAATAAACATAGGGGTGCATCTGTCTTTTTCAAACTGGGCTGCTGTATTCTTAGGGTAAGTTCCTAGAAGTGGAATTACTGGGTCAAATCGTATTTCTATTTTGAGCTTTTTGAGGAACCTCCATACTGCTTTCCACAATGGTTGAACTAATTTACATTCCCACCAGCAGTGTAGGAGGGTTCCCCTTTCTCCACAACCTCACCAACATTTGTTTTTATTTGTCTTTTGGATGGTGGCAATCTTTACTGGTATGAGGTGATATCTCATTGTGGTTTTAATTTGCATTTCTCTGATGATTAGCGATGTGGAGCATCTTTTCATGTGTCTGTTGGCCATCTGAATTTCTTCTTTGGAGAACTGTTCAGCTCCTCTGTCCATTCTTTAATTGGATTATTTGCTTTTTGTTTGTTGAGGTGTATGAACTCTTTATGTATTTTGGGTGTCAACCCTTTATCGGATCTGTCATTTATGAATATATTCTCCCATACTGTAAGATACGTTTTTGTTCTGTTGATGGTGTCCTTTGCTATACAGAAGCTTTTCAACTTGATATAGTCCCACTTGTTCATTTACTTTTGTTTCCCTTGCCTGGGGAGATATGTTCATGAAGAGGTCGCTCATGTTTATGTCCAAGAAATTTTTGCCTATATTTTTTTCTAAGAGTTTTATGGTTTCATGACTTACATTCAGTTCTATGATCCATTTTGTGATCTTTATTTTTTTATTTTCTTACTAGCTAAACATACTTTTTACACAGCACCTGTGACTCAGCACCTCTCAAAGATTCAGGTAAATGAAAGAAGTAACTATTCTGTCCAAAAGTATTCTTATGTTGTTAATTTGGTCACAGTTTTAAGGAGCTTTCCACATAAACCAGAAGTTAGTCTATGGCATCAGGCATACCAACTTAATTTTAATTGGGCTACTGAATCTGCTCAAATTTAGTAGGTTGTATTCAAATTGATTTGTGAGTATATAATGGTTTTTCAAAACAGATTAATATTGTATTTACTAAAAATAATAATTGTTATACTTTGCAGATACAGTGTTAAAGAATAATAACAACTACTACAGAACAAGACTGAACACTGAATAAAAAAGTTTTACTCTCAAGCAGGGGATCCAATCCAGCACAGTCTAGATAGGCCCTAAGCCTAGTAGATAAAATTCAGGGAGGCTGAATGGGACAGGTCTTTAAAAGGAAAAACACCATCCCCTTTTTTCCTGAACAAATCAGTTTAAGAGGAATTAGGTGAGGACAAGGAAGATTGGCATCTGTGCAATTTTGAGAGTGTAAGGGGAGTTATGGTGACCTGACCCAGAGTGTTGTGATCCATGCATGATATTAAGGCATTAAAATTGCCCAGCATGGGGTATCAGTACCCACATAGACAAGGAGGTGTATATACACATGCTGGGGAGTAGGGATGGGGGACAGGGGAGAGAACACTGGAAGCAGTGATTGGAAATTGCTTGCATAGAGGGTGGATCAAGTAAAAAATGATATTTAGGATAACAAGGGTCATATTTCTCAGTATTAGAAAATGGATTTACAGATATTGAAAGGCAGAACAAAAGAATGTGCACTGTGATTTTGTGTTGGATTTAAAATTATTGGTGTGAATTTCATGGTTTTCAACATATATAGTGAAAAATTATACGTAGATGTAAATTTAGATGTGTATGTGTGTGTGTTCACATGTGCATACATGTACTTTTTACTTCTGTATGGGAACAGTTTTACCTAATATCAATGAGCATAACTGTGCTCAGATCTTGGTTTCTAAGCATCATTGTCTATTGAAAGAACCTAGAGTCCCTTACAAAAATGGCTGATTCAAACAGTGGGACAGGGTAAAAAGAAGATCCTGGAAATTTTTATGTGCTAAGAGCAAGGCGATTTTCAAAGAATTACAGGAACATGACAAGAGGAGCCAGTTTGACAGGGTTCCATTGGCCAAATTAGGGGCAATTTGACCATCAAGATAATTAATTATAATATGAATTATAATCTATTGAATAAAATGTGACTTCATGAACCCATACTGATATTAATTAATTAATTAATCAGAAAATAAAACTCTTGTCCTTATAATAGCAGGCCAACTAGTAAAAATGTAAAAGGAATATTAGAAATGAAAATTACCATTCTAGAGCCATCATACTAATAAGTATTTCAGCCAAAAACTCCTAAAATTAATAGGGAAAATTTTGATAAGCAGTGAAGCATTTTCAGAATTTCAATGCATCTCCTCACAAAATATATATTGCAATGGGGAAAAAGTAACTTGACAATGCAGAAACCTGGCAGACATCATTTCAGTTAGATAAGTAAGTGAACATCAGTCAGGAAAGGGACAAATCAAAATCCTGTGAGCTAAGGATGAACTGATGAGAATGAGGAAAATATGACTTCAGTAATTTAGCAGCCAAAAATGCATAACCTGAATCACACAAACCCAAACTGAGGGACTGTGTTAGTTTCCAGGGCTGCCATCCCAAATTACCACAACATGGTGGCTTAAAATAACAGAAATATATCTCTCACAGTTCTGGAGGTAGTAAGTCTGAAATCAAAGCATCATCAGGGCTATGTTCCCTCTGAAGCCTCTAGGGAAGAATTCTTCCATGCCTCTTCAGGTTTCAGTGGCCCAAAGCAAACCTTGGTGCTCCTGGAACTGTAGACACATCACCCCATCTCTGCCTCCATCATCCTATAAGCTGCTTCTCTGTGTGTCCTTTTGTTTTGTTGTAAAGACACCAGTCATTCGATGTAAGACCCAGCTTAATCCTGTATGATCTCATCTTAATTCTTCCTAATTATTATTTGACCTATTTCTAAATAAGGTCACATTCTGAGATTCCAAGTGGATGTGAATTTGGAATTCATCATCATAGGGACTTCATACAAAACTTCAAATATATCCAAGTCATGAAAGTCAAGAAAAGATTTAGGAACTATTCCAGTTTAAAGGAGACTTAAAGAGACATACTGACTAAATGTTATATATGAATCCAAACTGGATCTCTCTACTATAAAGGGCATTATTGAGACAAATGATGAAATTTGAATGGGATATGAAAATTAGATGGTAGTAAAGTATCAATGTTAATTTCCTGATTCCAATGGTTGTATTGTGGTTATGTAGGAAAAGTTCCCTGTTTGTACCAATTTCACACTAATACATTCATGAATAATGAAGCATTATGTTAACATCATATAGTATTACAATTGTAACTTTTCTATTAATTTAAGATTATTTTTATTAAAAAACTAAAACTAGAAACTTTACCTTTTCTATATTAGGGGAGAAGTTTCTGAGTGTTGTTGATTTGCTGGCAATGGAATTTGTCATTAAGCTAAGGCATCTGGAGATAGCTGGCTCCATACATGTGGGGGTCACTTCTTGAGTTTATGGGATCCTATTTTAGAAGTTTAGGTGTTCTATTTTTCTATAAAAAGTCTTCATATAGAGATTATATATTGAGCTGTCTTGATTTATATGTGGAGTGCTCTAATTGGGAACATATTACACAGTCATGGCTATATCAGTGTCACAAGGCTAGATTGATCAGAAGATGGTTGAATGTAGCCTTGGGTAAGTGACAAAGCTTCCAGGTAGAATTTATAGATAATCTAGTCAGGTACCATTTAAATTGGATATATCTACAACATTTCATTTGACACGAAGTAATTTTACTTATTTATAATTTCTATAGAGAATGGAAGCCTGTTAAATTGAAAACAGAAGGATAACTAGTCACAGCTCTAATAACAATTATTAGTATTTAGTCTAGAAATTTTCCCATAATATTTAAAAGGTCTCTTGAATGTCTATGATTCTTACCCTTGAAAAATTTTTGTTAAGAATACTCCCACATTGCAATACAAATAGCATATTATAGGTATTAAAATGCAATTACCTTTGTTTAATGTAAATATCTTTCTTTTGTATATATCATTATATGCTATATATATATTTGATCTTTGTACATAATTTTTATTAGTTTTTAACAAAATGTTCCTGTTCACTGAATAGTGTCTTTATTAATCTTTCCATTGAATCCAGCATTTATTTACTTGTAAAACAAGAAACAGTTTAAGTGGCAATGGATTTTGAATATGAATAAAAGGAATAATGCTCTTCTTTAAAGGAATCCTACATAGGAACAAAAAGTCAAAGAAATATCTATACACTAGATTTTCCAATGACGAGGACTAATATAAGTTGTTAAAAAATAGATGTTAAATCGGACAAAAATTTTTGTCTAAAATGTCCTTGAAAACAAAACATTTCTGCTAATTCAGTGCTGTTCCACAATACTGCATTCTTTCCAGTGTACTTAGAATTATATGTATAACATACAGTGTGTTTCAGTAATAACAAAATTAGCTTTATTTTTTACACAGAATTGTAACCAATGGGGCATAAATTGTTTGGAAGTACATTGAATCTGATGATACTATGAATATTCTTTTTTAATGGAAATCCTTCTTGTAGTGTGTCATTTAGGTTTACAGTGTTGATTACTTAAAATACATATTCTTTTCACAACACAGAAAAGTTAATATAATGCTGAGCCCTTCCTTGAAAATTAAACAGAGGTTCATTAAATTTTACATTGGTAATGAATTCCCTTATGGTCTCAGCCCTTCACAGGGTATCTGATTCTCTTGCCTTGGTTCCAAAAGAAGTTTACAAATGTGCAGAATTGTTCAATTGGTGGTTGTCCAGAGGTGAGCTCAGCATAAGGAATGGGGAATCAATGCTCAGGAACAATTCATCTTCAAAGTCTTTTCTCCTATACTTCCTGGCTCTTAGATCAAGAGGCTCTCTTTTTATCTTCTATTTCAGTACTACTCAACCCCACAGGCTATTACCACTCTCATCCCACTCCTTTTCCATTAGTGCCTGTCTTTTCTGGTTTATCTGTCATGAAAAACCAGTTCTGTAGAGGTGTGCTCAAAAGCAATCTTATTATCTGAGTAATGGTTTCTTTGAATCTTTCTTTCTTTATTAACATGGGATGGGGAGGAAAACAACCCTCAGGATACAAGTCAAAAAGAAAAATAAAAAGTATATTAATTTTCAAGGAAGGGTAGGAATGGACCCATCACTACTGCTGTATTTATCTACTTTAACTGTCATTCCGTTTGTAAGCCATCTTTTAGCAAATCTGCATTAGACATTTCAATTCACAATATTTGTATAACCTGTTTCTAATGAAAACAATTCAGCATATTATGAACTATATGTTCATAATCCCTACCATTGTTATAATAATGGCAGCTAAAATATAGAATATAAATATATCCCTTCAAGAGGTTGAGATGATAGAATTACCTTAATAAAGTAAAAATCCATCTATTAAGCAGTCTTATAAAGAAATTATATTCTATCTCTATACTAAATGTTTTACCAACTTATTTCTTTCCAGTTTAGAGAGGCTTCATCAATGTGGCCATGAATATGAGGAATACATTTTTCTGGTTGTGTCCAGACCCTTTATCTCATTACAAGAACTTTGAGCATATACCACACATGGAGAGGTAAAAGTATCTTTCCTTACATAATCCCACAATAGAAACTCAGTGTATGCTAGTTAGTAAAGTTTTCTTCTTTGGTTATTTAAGGGAGATTAAAAACATCAATTATTGGACTTTATCTGGAAATTCTTCCTTGTCATGTAGTTAATAAATCCTATTTCATTAATGATTAACATCACAATCAACACATTAAAATGAATCAATTCTGCTGTGTTATGCTTCTAGTTATAAAGTTTTGACTTAAATCCAGTGTGAAGAAGTAGTACCAAAAATTTAGATATAAACAAAAACAGTGCTTATCTAATTAGTTTCTACTTGTGTCTTCTAGTATGCCCACCTATGTGTTAGTGTAGGCAGTTACATAGACAGGAGCAGGAGCAGAGAAAGGAGAATGGCAGGCCACCCAGTCTCTGCCCAGAGATGACCCTGTGTCCCTTAGAAGAAGCCTTTGATGAAGTTCACCATAAACTGATAAGCAAAAGATACAGGTTATTGGGACCTTCCCAGTTTTAAAGAATAGGCACTTAAGGAATACCTTGTCAGTAATAGCCCTGAGGCTGTGATGCCATTATTATATTATCTACATTGTGGTTTTGGACCCACTATGAGTTTCTCTTAGATGGTCATGGGAAAAATGATGAATAAAACTTGTGTAAAGAAGCTGAAGGGGAGGAAACAAGACAGATCCAAAAGACAGTGTGAGAATAACAAAATGGGAGAGAAGAAACTAAATAAACCACCTTAACAGACACAATGTAAAACAAAGTGAGGGGTTACCTACCCTCAGGGTCAGCCTGCTTCTCTATCTCTGGAGCTTAATTTCCTTTCATTTTGCTCAGTGAAAAACACTTTGTGGCTTTAATTCCCTATTGGGTCTCTCTAACTGAATTCTTTCCTTCAGGAAAACAAGAACTGAGGAATTCCACAATCCACCACCTAGTAACATACTGACTGACCAATACTTTTTGAGTGGTTACCTTTTATTTGATATTTACTGTTGATGAGGATATTCTTGTAACTTCATATTGGTAGATGTTAACTTACATAAAGCTGGTATATATGCAAATGATTCTTTCCTGAGATCAATGTAAATGAATTTTGCAAGGTAGCACCAGAAATGATAGAAATAAAAATCCAAAAGGTTATAGTTTTATTGAGCCTGAGGACATTAACCATTAATAATTAATGTTTACTCTTTTAGCCACTATGAATTGTTCAGCATCTCCATTATCTTTGAACCAATCGCCTCATTTTGTTAGTTTCCTTATCAAAAAATAAATTTAAAAATTGTTGACACATATTCATTTTATGATGCAAGAGAGTCCTGTTTTAATTTACTGAAGATTATACTTTGACATCAGATTGCCTTTTAAAGACTCCTCCAGGTCTTCTCCAAGAATTGGTTAATTCCATCTCTCTGCTTTGGGGTAGCTTCCTTTGTTGGAAGCTGGGGAGTGACTCAGGGAGGAAGCATGTATCCAAAGATCAGAAAATACAGTACATAGTAATTCCATAATGGCCAATAATTTTAGGAATATTTAGTTAACACACAACCCATACTATTTTGAGAAATGCTCCTTGACAAAGATGGCTTCTCATGAACAATTGTATAATGCTGAACATAGTTGATTTGCCAAAAAGAAGGTACCTAAATCAAACTGAGTCAATCAAAATATTTCTCCTGGGAGGATGGAACTGGGACACAGTAATTACAACAAATGACTCCCTGTAGTTTTTATAATGTGTGTGTTGAGGAAGTATAAGTTGGCATAGGAAGCCAAAGAATGAAATAATATAACAGAAGATAGACTGATGGATGAAACACATAGGTAAAGAAGTAGAAATCAGAAAATAAGGCAGCCTCAGTGTAAGGAGTATGAGAGAAGGAAATACATGGAAAAAGAACAGCTGCCTTTAAACCTAATAGATTTTCAACCTCCTGCTTATAGTTCTTTGAAAGAAACTGCAGTTACAGTCTTTGAGTTTTGTTAGAAGCCACTATATAATTCCAAATAAACTTCCTTCTTTGCTTAAACTAATTTCAAATACCTTTTTGTTTCTAAAGAGAAAATGATGCTTACCATCTATGATATTTTACCACCTGGCACTAGCAAAAGTACAAAATCTGAAGTGGAATTAATTCCTTGCTCCCAACATGTAGACCACTATGTCTTTTTGTCATTCACTAAATGTTAATTGAAAAGTTTACCATATACTAAGGACTCTAAGAAAATTGACATAATTCCTGTCCTTGTGGAGCTTAGAGATTCTTTGGTAGGAGGAACCATTAAACAAGTATATGCATATACAATTAAAAATTGTGTTAAATATTCTGAAGGAAAATACAAAATGCTATGACAAAAAATTCAGAGCTACATAGTTATCTTGAGGATGCGAGTGGAGCTGAGGGAATCAGATTTCAGCTAGGACCTGAAAAATAAATAGTTTGTTGAGCAACACTTTCTAGGGAAAAACATTGCTGTTAGAGTGAAATACAGTATTTTAATTTGGGAAGTAACATCAGGTCCATACTTTTGGGGCTCAGGACTTCATGACATTCTTAAAATCTTGCAAACTTTTATTTATGTGACTTATATCTATGTTCTTTGCCTTATTAGAAATAAAAGTGAGAAATTCAAAATATATGTATTTACATATTAATTCACTTAAAAATAACAATAATAATCCCATTCTGTGGTAGCATAAATTACATATTCTTATGAAAACTAATTATATATTTTAATGCAAGAGATTCCTGTGTATTAATTTTGTATCCTGCAACTTTGCTGAATTCAGATATTAGATCTAGTAGTTTTGGAGTGGATTCTTTAGGGTTTTTTATGTACAATATCATGTCATTTGCAAACAGGGACAGTTTGACTTCTTCCTTGCCTATCTGGATGCCTTTTATTTCTTTGTGTTGTATGCTTCCTGTGGCTAGGACCTCCAGAACTATGTTGAAAAAAAAATGGGGAGAGTGGGCATCCTTGTCTTATTCCCGATCTTAAAGAAAAAGTTTTCAGCTTCTCACTGTTAAGCATAATGTTGGCTGTGGGTTTGTCATATATGGCCTTTATTATGTTGAGGTAATTGCCCTCTATACCCATTTTGTTGAGAGTTTTTATCATGAATGGATGTTGAATTTTGTCAAATGCTTTTTCAGCCTCTTTGGAGATGATCATGTGGTTTTTGTCCTTTTTGTTGATGTAGTGGATGATGTTGATGGATTTTTGAATGTTGTACCATCCTTGCATCCCTGGGATGAATCCCACTTAATAATAATGGATGATCTTTTTGATGTATTTTTGAATTCTGTTTGCTAATATTTTGTTGAGTATTTTTGCATCTATGTTCATCGGGGATATTGGTCTGTAATTTTCTTTTTTTCTGGGATCTTTGCCTGGTTCTGCTATTAGAGTGATGTTTGCCTCCTGGAATGAGTTTGGAAGTATTCCCTCCTCTTGTACTTTTTGGAAAACTTTAAGGAGGCTGGGTATTGGGTCTTCACTAAATGTTGGATAAAATTCAGCAGTGAAACCATCTGGTCCAGAAGTTTTGTTCTTAGGTAGTTTTTGGATTACCAATTCAATTTCTTTTCTGGGAATTGGTCTATTCAGATTTTCTGTTTCTTTCTGGGTCAACCTTGGAAGGTTGTATTTTTCTAGAAAGTTGTCCATTTCTTCTAGGTTATCCAATTTGTTACCATATAATTTTTCATAGTATTCTCTAATAATTCTTTGTATTTCTGTGGTGTCCATAGTGATTTTTCTTTTCTCATTTCTGATTCTGTTTATGTGTGTAGACTCTCTTTTTTACTTGATAAATCTGGCTAGGGGTCTATTTATTTTGTTTATTTTCTTGAGGAACTAGCTCCTGCTTTCATTAATTCTTTCTATTGTTTTGTTCTTCTCAATTTTATTTATTCTGCTTTAATCTTTATTATGTCCCTCCTTCTACTGACTTTGGGTCTCATTTGTTCTTCCATTTCTAGTTTCATTAATTGTGAGTTTAGACTCTTGCTTCGGCATTGTTCTTCTTTCCTGAGGTAGACCTGTATTGCAATATATTTCCCTCTTAGCACGGACTTTGCTGCTTCCCAAAGATTTTCTGTTGTTGAATCATTGTTGTCATTTGTCTCCACATATTGCTTGATCTCTGTTTTTATTTGGTCATTGATCCATTGATTATTTAAGAGCATGTTATTAAACCTCCATGTGTTTGTGGGCTTTTTCATTTTCTCTGTGTAATTTATTTCTAGTTTCATACCTTTGTGATCTGAGAAGCTGATTGGTACAATTTCAATCTTTTAAAATTTACTGAGGTTCTTTTTGTGGCATAGTATATAATCTATTCTTGAAAATGTTCCATGTGCACTTGAGAAGAATGTGTATCCTTTTGTTTTTGGATGGAGTGCTCTGTAGATGTCTGTTAGGTCCATCTGTTCTAATACATTGTTCAATGCCTCTGTCTCTTTACTTATTTTCTGTCTGGTTGATTTATCCTTTGGAGTGAGCGGTGTGTTGAAGTCTCCTAAAATGAATGCATTACATTCTATTTCCCCCTTTAATTCTGTTAGTAGTTGTTTCACATATGTAGGTGATCCTGTGTTGGGTGCATAGATATTTTTAACAGTTATATCCTCTTGTTGGACTGACCCCTTTATCATTATGTAATGTCCTTCTTTGTCTCTTGTTACTTTCTTTGTTTTGAAGTCTATTTTTTCAGATACAAATACTGCAACTCCTGCTTTTTTCTCCCTGTTAGTTGCATGAAATAACTTTTTCCATCCCTTTACTTTCAGTCTGTGTATGACTTTGGGTTTAAAATGAGTCTTTTGTGGGCAGCATATAGACGATTCTTGTTTTTTAATCCATTCAGTGACTCTATGTCTTTTTGTTGGTGCATTCAGACCATTTACATTTAGGGTGATTATCAATAGATATGTACTTATTGCCATTGCAGGCTTGAGAGCCATGGTTACCAAAGGTTCAAGGGTAACTCCCCTACTACCTAACAGTCTAATTTAACTCACTTTGTGTGCTATTACAAACACAACATGAAGGTTCTCTATTTTTTTCCTCCTTTTTCTTCCTCCTCCATTCTTCATATGTTATGAATCATATTCTGTACTCTTTGTCTATCTTTTGGGTGACATCTTCTATCCCTTAGGAATACTTCCATCTATAGGAGTCCCTCCAAAGTGCACTGTAGAGGTGGTTAGTGGGAGGTAAATTCTCTCAACTTTTTGTTACCTGAAAATTGTTTAATCCCTCCTTCAAATTCAAATGATAACCTTGCCTGGTATAGTGTTCTTGGTTCAAGGCCCTTCTGCTTCATTGTATTAAATATATTTTGCCACTCCCTTCTGGCCTCTAAGGTTTCTGTTGAGTAGTCTGATGATAGCCTGATGGGTTTTCCTTTGTATGTGATCTTTTTTCCCTGTCTAGCTGCTTTTAAAAGTCTGTCTTTATCCTCAATCTTTGCCATTTTAAATATTATATGTTTTGATATTGTCTTCCTTGGGTTCTTTGTGTTGGGAGATCTGTGCACCTCCATGGATTGAGAGAATATCTCCTTCCCCAGATTGGGGAAGTTCTCAGCAATTACCTCCACAATGATACTTTCTATCCCTTTTTCTCTCTCTTCATGTTCTGGTACCCCTATAATATGAATATTGTTCCATTTGGATTCATCACACATTTCTTTCAGTATTCTTTCATTCTTGGAGATTCTTTTTTCTCTTTGTGCCTCACCTTCTTTGTATTCCTCTTCTCTAATTTCTATTTCATTTACCATCTGTTCTACTACATCTAATCTGCTTTTAAATCCCTCCATTGTATGTTTCATTTCAGATATGGAATTTCTTAATGATTGAATCTCTGACTTAAATTTATTCCTGTGTTCTTGAATATTTTTCTGTACCTCCGTAAGCATGTTTATGAGTTTTATTTTGAACTCTCTTTCAGGCAGGTTGGTGAGTTCAGTTTCATTTGACCCTTTTTCTGGGTTTCGTGAGATTTTGGTCTAAACCATGTTCTCTTGACATTTCATATTTCTGTGTGGTGCCCACTAGTGCCCAGAAGCTCCAGTCTCTGTGTACTATTACATCTCTAAACCTCTGTGCTTTGCATCTCTAGCTGTTGTAGGTGGGTTCTCACTCTGGCTGGTCTGATGCCAGCACAGTCACTGCAGGTTTATGAACCAATGTTGGCAGGCTAGAAAGAAGGCACACCAGGCTGCGTGTCACAGTGGAGGGGGTCTCAGAAATGAGCAGGCAGCCAGGGGTATGTGGCACCTGAAGCTCCTCAAAGTCCCAACCAGCTGGGCAAAGTGTTCCCAGACAACCTTGTCCAGTTCTCCCCTCCCCCAGGCAGCAAGCTCCCTGCAACCCTGCTCATTCCACAGCCTTCTCGCTGCTAGGAAGCCTCTCAGACCACCTGCCTTTCCCTTCCTCCAGAGTGGCTGGGTGTAAATCTCCTCCTCCAAAAATGGCCAGAATCTGTCTCTCAAGCACTCTACCTGTCTGAGCTCCCCAACATCCAGAGCACCACACAGTGTAGGTTTCTGCTCCCAAAGCAGACCTCTAAGGCTGGGTGTTCAGCAGTTCTAGGCTCCCAACCCCTCCCCTGCTCCATTTCTCTTCCTCCCGCCGGTAAGCTGGGGTGGGGGAAGGGCTTGGGTCCTGCTGGATTAAGGCTTTCATATGTTACCCCATTTTGTGAGGTCTGCTCTGTTCATGAGGTCTGTATGCAGTCTGGTTCAGCCTTCTTTCTTGTTGTTGTTTTAGGGTTAATTGTATCAATTAACTACATTTTCATACTATCTGTGATTTTGGGAGGAATTCTCCATCTCACCTCTAATGCAGCCATCTTGAATCCCTAATTATATATTTTAAAACCAAAAAACAGGAAGAGTGCCATTATTTTCTATTTTTGCAATAACTGTAGTAGAGATTTATTTGTTTAATAGTCTGGCTTAATAAAATAGACTTGAATTCTCATAAGCTGCTTCTGCATGTAGTATGTTGTGATTTTTTTTGGAAGTATATGAGAAAACCCAACACACAGATATGTACTTGGAAAAAGGAATCTTAAGTCAATGTATTTTTATACTCTGTTACATAAAAATCTATTGGTCTATTTAGCCCTTTGAATGTATCTTCTGACATGAATGATTTTCTCATATCACACACTTCTTTTTTAGAGACGTTGGTTCACTGAGTTATACAGATCTTTCAAAAGATGACATACTTTACAATTCAGTATCATTTAAAAAATCACATTTGCTAATATCAACAAACTAATCAGGAAGACCTTGAAGTATTGGGCAGTCAAATTTAGGATGATAGATGTAAATTTTCCAAACTTCTTAGTTAAAATTTGGAATTTTATCATTTCAAACAGTATTCTTAGATTTTTTTTCCCTTGAGGTGACAGCCCTACTTTGATTAGACTAGTGTGGCGACACTGACTTTAGTTTTGGACTTGTTAAATTTAAAATGTCTGTGAGGTAGTCGAAAGAATGTATCAAATGAATGATTGGATTTTTGTAACTTGGTATATGAGGGGATAAAGACAGGTCAAGGCCTACAGAAATGAATTAGGAGGGCTCAGAATGTCAATTTACAGATGTTACTTAGAACGTTAGGAATGACATAAATTTTAAAAGACCCAGAACCAGACTCAAAAGAATGAGGAGAAAGAGTTGGTGAAGGAGACAGAAAGACTATATAATGAAGGAGGAGTAAAATTAGGGATGCATGTTTCATTGTGGAAGCAAAGAGAAGTTTTGTTTTATTTTAAAAGTAAGTTTTGTTTTATTGTTTTGGACTGAGAAGAAATGGAAGATAGAATGAGAATGTCCATGACTGGAAAAGTTTGAGAATGAAGGCTAGAAGAAAGCTTTTTCATGATTAAACTATTTTTTAAAGCTACTATCATTTACTTTTGCTCGGTTTGATCACTATTAAATTTTTTCTTCTGAATTGGTAGATTGCTAATACCCTGACATTCTCAGTTTTCTACCCAAGTAACTTGATAGGTAAGCTTTATCTTTCAGACAAATATTATTTATAAAAATATCATTAAGAAACTCTATTTACTCTCCCAAAATTAGTAGAAAGAGCAACATTAAAAATATAAGAATCTTTAAAAATAACATATTAATTCAAATAATGACATACTTATTTTTCTTCTGAGAATTATTTTTTCCCTATAAAATTGTGAGATTCGTTGGTACTCTACCATGTGTAATAATATTTCCTATACACTAACAATGAACCAACAGAAAGAGAAATCAGGAAAACAATTACATTCACAATGCATCAAAAAGAATAAAACACCCAGGAATAAACCTAACCAAAGAAGTGAAATAACTAGACCCTGAAAATTATAAGAGACTCTTAAGAGAAATTAAAGAGGACACTAACAAATGGAAACTCGTCCCATGCTCTTGGCTAGGAAGAATTAATATCGTCAAAATGGCCATCCTGCCCAAAGCAATATACTGATTTGACGCAATCGCTATCAAATTACCAACAACATTCTTCAACGAACTGTAACAAATAGTTCAAAAATTCATATTGAAACACAAAAGACCCTGAATAGCCAAAGCAATCCTGAGAGGGAAGAATAAAGTGGGGGGGATCTTGCTCCCCAACTTCAAGCTCTACTATAAAGCCATAGTAATCAAGACAATTTGATACTCGCACAAGAACAGAGCCACAGACCAGTGGAACAGATTAGAGAATCCAGACATTAATCCAAACATATATGGTCAATTAATATTTGATAAAGGAGCCATGGACATACAATGGAGAAATGACAGTCTCTTCAACAGATGGTGCTGGAAAAACTGGACAGCTACTTGTAAGATAATGAAACTGGATCACTGTCTAACCCCATACACAAAAGTAAATTTGAAATGGATCAAAGACCTGAATTGTAAGTCATGAAACCATAAAACTCTTAGAAAAAAATATAGGCAAAAATCTCTTGGACATAAACATGAGTGACTACTTCCTGAACATATCTCCCCAGGCAAGGAAAACAAAAGCAAAAATAAACAAGTGGGACTACATCAAGCTGAAAAGCTTCTGTACAGCAAAGGACACCATCAATAGAACAAAAAGGTACCCTTCAGTATGGGAGAATATATTTTTAGAATGACAGATCTGATAAAGGGCTGACATCCAAAATATATAAAGAGCTCATACACCTCAACAAACAAAAAGCAAATAATCTAGTTAAAAAATGGGCAGAAGAGCTGAACAGGCAGTTCTCCAAAGAAGAAACTCAGATCTCCAACAGACACATGAAAAGATGCTCCACATCACTAGTTATCAGAGAAATGCAAATTAAAACCACAATGAGACATCACCTCACACCAGTAAGGATGGCTACCATCTAAAAGACAAACAACAGCAAATGATGGCATGGTTGTGCAGAAAGGGGAACCCTCCTACACTGCTGGTGGGAATGTAAACTAGTTCAACCATTGTGGAAGCAGTAGGGAGGTTCCTCAAAATACTCAAAATAGACATACCATTTGACCCAGGAATTCCACTCCTAGGAATTTACCCTAAGAATGCAGCCCCCCAGTTTGAAAAAGACAGATGCACCCCTATGTTTATCGCTGCACTATTTACAATAGCCAAGAAGTGGAAGCAACCTAAGTGTCCATAAGTAGATAAATGGATAAAGAATATGTGGTACGTATACACAATAGAATGTTACTCAGCCATAAGAAAAAAACAGATCCTACCATTTGCAGCAACATGGATGGAGGTAGAGGGTATTATGCTCAGTGAAATAAGCCAGGTGAAGAAAGAGAAGTACCAAATGATTTCACTCATACGTGGAGTATAGAACAAAGGAAAACTGAAGGAACAAAACAGCAGCAGAATCACAGAACCCAAAAATGCACTGGGGAGAATGGGAGGGAAGGGAGGAATAAGGGCAGGCAAGAAAAAAGGGGGTATTATGATTAGCATGTATAATGTGGTGGGGTGAATGGGGAGGGCTGTGCAACACAGAGAAGACAACTAGGGATTATACAACATCTTACTCCACTGATAGACAGTGACTGTAATGGGGTTTGTGGGGGGTACTTGGTGAAGTGGGGACCCTAGTAAACAATGTTCTTCATGTAATTGTAGATTAATGATAACAAAATTTTAAAAAAAGGATATTAGGTAAAAACTAAGGAAATATAAGTAAACTACAAACTTTATTGAATAATAATGAATCAATATTGGCTTATTAATTTTAACAAATGTGTATGATAATGTATGATATTAATAATAGGAGAAACTAGGTATAGAATATGTTGTAATTCTATGCACTGTCTTCTCAGTTTTTCTATAAAATTAAAATGTTTAAAAATTAAATCTGTTCACAGAAAAAAGAGATTAGCAGAATAAATTAAAAACAATAAATGCTCAATACATTTATTATCATATAGTTCTGGAGGTTAGAAGTCCAAAATGTATTTCACAGATTTGAAATCAAAATAACAGCACAGCCCCCCTCTGTCCAGAGGCTCTAGGGAAGAATTTTTTTCCCCTGTTTTTTCCACTCTTTATACTTACATTTATTCCATAGTCTGTGCCCCCATCTCTATTTTTAATGCCAGAATATCTCTTTGCTTCTGTTTTCACATTGCCTTCTCTTTTGTGAAGGATCTTGTGATTTCATTGGGCCCACCTATGTAGTCCATAATAATGTCTGTACAACAAGACCCTTAATCAAATCCTGTTAATGAATAAGGTAACATTTTAGGTTATGGGAATTTGGACATTGACATCCTCTGAGGGCCATTATTCAGCATAACACAAGTATCTGAAGAATTTCACTGTCCTGAAATATCTCTTATGCTTTGACCATTCATCCATACCCCTCCTCTCACAATGACCTAGAAAACACTAATCAGTTTCCTGTCTCAGGTTTATCTTTTCTAGATTCTAATTAAAATTAGAATCATGTAGGTTTTACAGACTTGCATTTTTCATTGGCAATACATATTTAAAACTCATCCATGGAGACATTCATGGGAGAAATTAAAGAAGACACTGACAAATGGAAATATATCCTGTGTTCATGGATATGAATAATTAGTATTGCTCAAATGGCCATCCTGTCCAAAGAATTACAGATTCAGTGTAATCTCTATCAAAATACCAATGGCATTTTACAATGAACCAGAATATTTCTAAAATTCATATGGAAACACAAAAGACCCCAAATAGCCAATGCAATCCTGAAAAAGAACAAAGCTGATGGAATTATGCTTCCTGACTTCAAGTTCTACTACAAAGCTACAGTAATCAAAAGAGTCTGGTATTGGCACAAAACATGCCCATAGATCAATGGAACAGACCAATTCATATATGATAAAGGAGCCATGAATATACAATGCAGAAATGACAGTCTCTTCAAAAACTGGTATTGGTAAAACTGGCGACCTACATGTAAGAGAATGAAACTGGATTACTGTCTAACTCCATACATAAAACAACTTGAAATGGATCAAAGGTGAATGTAAGTCATGAAACAAAACTCTTAGAAGAAAACCTAGGCAAAAATCTCTTGAGTATAAATATGAGCAACTTTTGCGTGGACACATCTCCTTGGACAAGGGAAATAAGATAAAAAATGAGCAAATGGGAATACATCAAACTAAAAAGCTTCTGTACAGCAAGGGACACCAACAGCAGAACAAAAAAACATCCTAGAGTATGGGAGAATATATTCATAAATGACTGATCTGATAAGGTGTTAACATTCAAAATATATAAAGGACTCATATACCTCAACACCCAACAAATACCCTGATTAAAAAATGGATGAAGTACCTAAACAGACACTTCTCAAAAGAAGAAATACAAATGACCAACAGGCACATGAAAAGATGCTCCACAACACTAATTATCAGGGAAATGGAGTTTAAAACCACAAATGAGATATCACCTCACATGAGTTAGAATGGCCACTATCCAAAAAACAAGAAATAAATGTTGGCAAGTATGTAGAGAAATGGGAACGCTCCTACACTGTTGGTGGGAATGTAAATTGGTGCGACTGCTGTCAAAAGCTGTATGGAGGTTCCTCAAAAAACTAAAAATAGAAATACCATTAGACCCAGCAATTCCACTCTTAGGAATATACCCCAAAAATCTAAAATCCCTGATTCAGAAAGATATATGGACCCCTATGTTTATCGCCACACTATCTGCAATAGCCAAGATACAGAAGCAACCTAAGTGTTGAGTGTATAAAGAAGAGGTAGTACAGATATATAATGGAATATTAGCCATAAAAAAGAAAAGAAATCCTGCCATTTACAACAAGGTGGATGTATCTAGAGGTTATTATGCTCAGTGAAATAAGCCAGGCAGAGGAAGACAAGTACCATGATTACTCTTATTTGTGGAATATAAAAACAAAGCAAAACAGAAGGAACAAAACAGCAGTAGACTCACAGACACTGAGAAGTGACTAGGGGTTACCAAGGGGAGGGGTTGGAGCAGGTAGAGGGGAAGGGGGAGTGAGATAAAGGAGCACAATAATTCACAATCACAATATGAGCTGTTCACAGGGACGATAGTATAGCATGGAAAATACAGTCAATGATTCTGTAACATCTTTCTACCTTGATAAATAGCAACCACACTAGAGGGGTTGAGGATTTAATAATATGGGTAACTGTTGAAACACTGTTTTGTACATTTGAAACCAATATAAGTTTGTATATCAATAATACTTCAATAAGAAAAAAATTCATCCCTGTCTTTTCATGGCTTGATAGCTAATTTGTTTTTGTCACTGAGTACCGGTCCATTATTATGAGTGTAGCATAGTTTATCCATCATCTATTGAAGGGAATATTGAATTTTTCTAGGTTTTTTTGTTTTGTTTTTGCAATCACAAATAAAGGTGCTATAAACGTTCACACGCAGGTTTTGGTGTGGACATATTTTTCAAATCAGTTGGGTAAACATGCAGAAGCACAAATGTCAAATCATGTGGTAAGACTATAGTTCATTTTGTAAGAAACTGCCAAACTGCCTTCCAAAATGGCTTTACAGTTTTGCATTCTTACCAGAAATGTTTGAGAGTACCCGTTTTTCTACATCCTCTTCAGCAGTTGGTACTGTCAATTTGCTTTTTTTTTAAATTTAGTCATTCAAATAGGTTTATAGTGGTATCTCATTATTGTTTTAATTTAAAATTTTCTAACAAGTAATTATATTGAGCATATGTATATATGCTTATTTTCCATCTGTATATTTTTTTTGTTGAGGCTTGCATTCAGATCTTTAGCCCATTTTTAAAATTGGGTTGCATGTTTCCTTCTTGAGTTTAAGAGTTCTTTGTAAATTTTGGAAAATAGTATTTTATCAGACATGTGTCTTACAAATACTCTCTCCCAGTGTGTTGTTTGTCTTTCACAAGGCAAATATTTTTAATTGTAATAAACTCCAGCATAATTTTTTATTTCATGAATCATGCTTTAGTTGTTATATCTAATAACATTTTTTACCAAACCAAAGGTCACCTGAACTGTCTCTTATGTTACCTCTAGAACCTTTATAAATTTATGTTCAGCATTTTGATTTACAATTCATTTTTTATTAATTTCTGTGAAAGGAGTAAGCTCTGTGTCTGTTTCTTTTCTTTTCTTCCTTCCTTCTTCCTTCCTTTCTTCCTTCCTTCCCTTTCCTTCCTTCCTTCCCTTTCCTTCTTCCTTTCCTTTCCTTCCTTCCTTCTTCCTTCCTTCCTTCCTTCCCTTTCCTTCCTCTTTCCTTCCTTTCTTCCCTTTCTTTCTTCCCTTCCTTTCCTTTCTTCCTTCCTCTTTCTTTCTTTCTTTCTTTTTTTTTTTCTTTCTTTCTTTCTTTCTTTCTTTCTTTCTTTCTTTCTTTCTTTCTTTCTTTCTTTCTTTCTTTCTTTCTTTCTTTCTTTTTTCTTTCTTACTTTCTTTCTTTCTTCTTTCTTTCTTTCTTTCTCTTTCCATATGACCATACAATTTCTCTAGCACCATTTCTTGTAAAGACAGCCCTTCTTTTAATTGTCTTTTTTCTTTTGCTAAACATCAGTTGACTATATTACTGTGGGTTTATTTCAGGTATGTCACACCTCCAACTTTTTTCTTAACTATTTTGTTGAATATTCTGGATCTTTTGCCTTTCCATGTAAATGTCAGTACCAGTTTCAAAATATTCATAAAATATCTTGCTGGGATTTTGTTTGGCATGGTATTGAATCTATAGATCTATTTGGGAACAGTTGAAAATGTTGAGTCTTCCAGTCCATGAATATGAAATATAGCTCCACTTATTTAAGTCTTCTGTGATTTCTTTCATCAGAGTTGTATAGTTTTCTGCTTATAGTTACTATGCATATTTTGTTAGATATATACCTAAGTATTTCATTGAATTTGTTGTTATTTTCTGGTTTGTATCTTAAAAGCATTCTTCTAATAATCTAATTTAATACAATTGTTTTTAATAGCAATTGTATATGCATATGTATATATGCACACAAAGCTATTTATATGTATATATGATATACTTTTAGCATTTAATTTTCTATTTTTAATTTTAAATCTCATTTATTTTTAATAATCTGTTTAATTTTTAATGTTAACTTTATCTACTTGTGTTTAAGTATCTAATCAATTATATAAAAACTTAGTATTTGCCTCATGGCTCAACATTTTATCTTATTGAATGTTTTTATAAGTTTAACTTTTACTTTTACATAACTGTTATTCACATAATGCTTAGTATGTTCCAGGCACTGTAATACAGATATGTTTATATCTTTACCACTAGACTATCAATCATAAAATAATAATTTAAGAAAATCTCATTGCCTGTGATACTCCCTGGCCTGTAGTGCTCAATAAACATGCTGATTGAATAAATGCTTGAAGATATACATAGTATAAGAACAAAGAAGAAAACTTCATGTTAAACTGACCAATTATTTTGCTTATCATATATATTCCAGAGTCTGCATCATTCATTTATTCACAGAGAAGAATTGTGACCCTGCCCATAGTAGTCCTTTCTGTTCTCATTTAGATAGGTTGGCCTTCTTATTTAGCTTGAAGTCCTGTCACAATCCTCAACTTCCATGAGAGAAAGTTGATCTTTTCTTTCACTTGAGATACAAAGAAAGCAGATAGCTCTCCACATAAGTGTTACCAATAGCTAGCTGCACTACAGATACTACAGACCCTTGAGAGATGTATAAACTAAACCCACTCTCTCTTCATATTGCTTAAAAGCTCAACAGAAAGAAACAGTATTTTGAGAGGATTGACTGAAGGATATATAGTTCATTCATTCTTCTTGATAGCTTAATGTTTTTTCTTCCAAATTAAGCAAAACAATTCCCAATAGAATTTTTCTTATGGCCTGGGTATTTTGCCATTAGTTTATAGTGAAGAATGTTATAAGAAGCAGCCCTAACAAATTTATCATGGTACTTACTGGTAAAATGTTTTTAACTGAATTTCTTTTTAAATTTTTTTATTAAGGTATTATTGATATACACTCTTATGAAGGTTTCACATGAAAAAACAATGTGTTTACTACATGTACCCATATTATCAAGTCCACACCCATACCCCAATGCAGTCACTGTCCATCAGTGTAGTAAGATGCCACAGATTCACTGTTTGCCTTCTCTGTGTTACACTGTTTTCCCCGTGACCCCCCCCACACCATGTGTACTAAAGATAATACCCCTCAATCCCATTCTCCCTCCTTTCCCACCTGCCCTCTCACACAATTCCCCTTTGATAACCACTAGTCCCTTCTTGGAATCTGTGAGTCAGCTGCTATTTTGTTCCTTCAGCTTTACTTAATTGTTATACTCCACAAAGGAGGGAAATCATTTGGCACTTGTCTTTCTCCACCTGGCTTATTTCACTGAGCATAATATCCTCCATCTCCATCCATGTTGTTGCAAATGGTAGGATTTGTTTCTTTCTTAAGGCTGAATAGTATTCCATTGTACATATGTACCACATCTCCTTTATCCATTCATCTACTGATGGACACAGGTTGCTTCCATATCTTGGCTATTGTAAATAGTGCTGTGATGAACATAGGGGTGCATATGTCTTTCTCAATCTGAGAAGTTGTATTCTTTGGGAAAATTCCAAGGAGTGGGATTCCCGGGTCAAATGGTGTTTCTATTTTTAGCTTTTTGACAAACTCCCATATTGTTTCCACAATGGTTGAACTAGCTTACATTCCCACCAGCGCTGTATGAAGGTTCCCCTTTCACCACATCCTCGCCAGCATTTGTTGTTCTTAGTCTTTTTAATGCTGGTGATACTTACTGGTGTGGGTGATATCTCATTGTGGTTTTAATTTGCATTTCCCTGATGATTAGTGATATGGAGCATCTTTTCATGTGTCTGTTGGCTCTCTGAATTTCTTCTTGGAGAATTGTCTCTCCATATTCTCTGCTCATTTTTTATTCAGGTTATCTGCTTTTTGGTTGTTGAGGCATGTGAGTTCTTTATATATTTTGGATGTTAACCCCTTGTCAGATATGTCATTTACAAATGTTCTCCCATATTGTAGGATGCCTTTTTGTTCTGTTGATGGTGTCCTTTGATGTACATAAACTTTTTAGTTTGATGTAGTCCAATGTGTTCATTTTTACTTTTGCTTCCCTTACTCTAGGAGATGCATTCAAGAAGAAGTTGCTCATGCTTAATTGAGGAGATTTTGGCCTATGTTGTCTTCTAAGAGTTTTATGGTTTCATGACTTACCCGAAGGTCTTTGATCCATTTTGAGTTTATTTTTGTGTATGGGGTTAGACAATAATCCAGTTTCATTCTCTTGCATGTAGCTGTCCAGTTTTGCCAACACCAGTTTTTCAAGAGGTTATCATTTCCCCATTTTATGTCCATGGCTTCTTTATCATATATTAATTGACCATATATGCTTGTGTTTATTGTCTTGATATGGCCTTTATTATGTTGAGACACTTGTCCTTTATACCCATTTGTTGAGAGTTCTTATCATGAATGGATGTTGAATTTTGTCAAATGCTTTTTCAGTATCTATGGAGATGATCATGTGCTTTTTGTCCTTTTTGTTGATGTGGTGGATGTTGTTGATGGATTTTCGAATGTTGAACCATCCTTGCATCCCTGGAATAAACCCTACTTGATCATAATGGATGATATTTTTGATGTATTTTTGAATTTGGTTTGCTAATATTTTGTTGAGTATTTTTGCATCTATGTTCATCGGGGATATTGGTCTGTAATTTTCTTTTTTGTGGTGTTGTTGCCTGGTTTTGGTATTAGAGTGATGCTGGCCTCATAGAGTTTGTTTGGAAGTATTCTCTCTTCTTCTACTCTTTGGAAACTGTGAAGGAGAATGGGTATTAGGTCTTCACTACATGTTTGATGAAATTCAGCAGTGAAGCCATCTGGTCCAGGGGTTTTATTCTTAGGCAGTTTTTAAATTACCAGTTCAATTTCATTGCTGATAATTGGTCTGTTCAGATTTTCTGTTTCTTTAAGGGTCAGACTTGGAGGGTTGTATTTTTCTAGAAAGTTTTCCATTTCTTCTAGGTTATCCAGTTTGTTAGCATATAGTTTTTAATAGTATTCTCTAATAACTCTTTGTATTTTTGTGGTGTCCATAGTGATTTTTCCTTTCTCATTTCTGATTCTGTTTATGTGAGTAGACTCTCCTTTTTTCTTGATAAGTATGGCTAGGGGTTTATCTATGTTGTTTGTTTTCTCAAAGAACCAGCTCTTGCTTTCATTGTTTCTTTCTATTGTTTTTTTCTTCTATATTCTACTTATTTCTGCTTTAATCTTCATTATGTCTCTCCTTCTACTGACTTTTGGACTCATTTGTTCTTCATTTTCTAGTTTCATTAATTGTGACCTTAGACTGTTCATATGGGTTTGTTTGTTCTTCTTTCCTGAGGTAGGCCTGTATTTCCATATAGTTTCCTCTTAGCATGGCCTTTGCTGCTTTCCACAGATTTTGCAGTGTTGAATTATTGTTGCCATTTGTCTCCATATATTGCTTGTAATCTGTTTTATTTGGTCATTCATCCTTTGGTTATTTAGGAGCATGTTGTGAAGCCTCCATGTGTTTGTGGGATTTTACATTTTCTTTGCATAATTTATTTCTAATTTCATACATTTGTGGTCCGAGAAACTAGTTGGTACTATTTCAATCTTTTTGAATTTACCAAGGCTCTTTTTGAGGACTAGTATATGATTTATTCTTTAAAATGTTCCATGTGCACTTGATAAGAATGTGTATTGTGCTACTTTGGGGTGTAGAGTATTGGATACTGGATAAAGTATTCTTGGTTTGAGGCCCATCTGTAGATGTCTGTTAGGTCCATCTCTTCTAACGTGTTGTTCAGTGCTTCTGTCTCCTTACTTATTTTCTGTCTGGTTGATGTGTCCTTTGGAGTGAGTGGAATGTTGAAGTTTAATAGAATGAATGCATTGTATTCTTTTTCCCCTTTTAATTTTGTTAGTATTTGTTTCACATATGTAGGTGATCCTGTGTTGGGCACATAGATATTTATATTTGTTTTATCTTCTTGTTGGATTGTCCCCTTTATCATTGTGTAATGTCCTTCTTTGTCTCTTGTGACTTTTTTTGTTTTGAAGTCTATTTTGTCTGATAGAAGTACTGCAATACCTGCTTTTTTCTCCCTATTAGTTGCATGAAATATCTTTTTCCATCCCTTCACTTTTAATCTGTGTATGTCTGTGGGTTTAAAGTGAGTATCTTGTAGGCAGCATATAAATGGGGCTTGTTTTTTATCCATTCAATGATTCTATGTCTTTTGATTGCTGCATTCAGACCATTTAAATTTAGGGTGATTATTAATAGGTATGTACTTATTGCCATTGCAGGCTTCAGATATGTGGTTACCAAAGTTCACTTAACCTCCTTCCTATCTAAGAGTCTACCTTAACTCACTTAATATGCTCTTACAAACATACTCTAATGGTTCTTTTTATCTCCTCCTTTTTCTTCCTCCTCCATTCTTTATCTATCAGCTATCATATTCTGTACTCGTTGTCTATCCCTTGATTCACTTTGGGGATACTTGATTTAATTTTGCATTTGCTTAGTAGTTGACTGTTCTACTTTCTTTACTGTGGTTTTGTTCCCTCTGGTGACAGCTATTCAACCTTAGGTACACTTTCATCTATAGCCATCCCTCCAAAATAGTCTGTAGAGATTGTTTGTGGGAGGTAAATTCTCTCTCCTTTGGCTTATCTAGAGAATGTTTAATCCCTCCTTCAAATTTAAAGATAATCTTGCTGGATAAAGTATTCTTGGTTCAATGCCCTTCTGCTTCATTGAATTAAATACATCATGCCACTCCCTTCTGTCCTGTAAGGTTTCTGCTGAGAAGTCTGATGAAAGCCTGATTGGCTTTCCTTTGTATGTGATCTTATTTCTCTCTGGCTGCTTTTAATAGTCTGTCCTTATCCTTGATCTTTTCCATTTTAATTACTGTTTGTCTTTGCATTGTCTTCCTTGGTTCCCATGTGTTGGGAGATCTGTGCACCTCCGTGGCCTGTGAGACTATCTCCTTCCCCAGATTGGGGAAGTTTTCAGCATTTACCTCCACAAAACACTTTCTATCCCTTTTTCCTCACTTTTCTTCCTCTGTTACCTCTATAATGTGAATATTGTTCCATTTGGATTGGTCACATAGTTCGCTCAATATTCTTTCATTCTTAGAGATCCTTTTTTCTCTCTGTGCCTCAGCTTCTTTGTATTCCTCTTCTCTAATTTCTATTTCATGTACTGTCTCCTCCACCAAAGCTAATCTGCTTTAAATACTTTCCATTGATTGGATCTCTGACCAGAATTCATTACTGAGTTCTTGAATATTTTTCTGTACTTTCATGAGCATTTTAATGATTTTTATTTTGAAATCCCTTTCAGAAAGATTCATGAGGTCGATTTCATTTGAATCTTTCTCAAGTGTTGTATTCATAATTTTACTTTGAACCAGGTTCCTTTGGCATTTCATATTTGTGTATGATGCCCTCTAGTGCCCAGAAGCTCTACTCTCTGGAGCTGCTGAGCACCTGAAGCAATGTCGGGGGTCACAAGTAAATAGTATTGGTGCCTTGGGGGAGGAGAGAGCTGTTTCTTGCTCTCTGGCTGCTATGCCTGTTTCCACTGCTAGAACCAGTGTTCTGAGCACACAGGTATAAGCCTCTATGCTTTGTGTTTGTAGCTGCTGTAGGTGAAGCTTCCCTCAGGCTGGCCTAATGCCAGGTACAGTTTGCTGTTTTGCAAGCCAGGTGGGGCTGACCGGGACAAAAGTGCCATAGGCTGCATATCATGGAGGGTGTCCTTGGAGCTGTGTAGCCAGCCAGGGAGCTGAAGCACCTGAAGATCATGAAAGTTCCGAAACTGCTGGGCAGAGTGCACCTGGACATTTTTGTCTACCTGTACTTTCTCGTGAGCAGTAAGCTCTGTGCAATCCTTACCTCTTTAGCAGCCCTCTTGCTGTTAGGTAGTCTCTCAGACTGCCTGCCTTACTTTTGTTCCAGACCAGCTGGATATGGATCCCTGCTTTCCACAAGTGGCTGGAATCTCAGTGTCTTCAAGTACTCTGCCTGTCTTAGGTTTTCAACCCCCTAATCACAAGAGTTCCATGAAAGCACCATGAAATGTAGGCTTGTGCTCCCAGAGCAGATATCTGGAGTTAGATTTTCAGCAGTCACAGTCCTCCATTCCCTCCCCGCTTCATTTCTCTTCCTCCCACCAGTAAGCTGTGGTGGGGGAAGGGCTTGGGTCCTGTCGGGCCACAGCTTTGCTATGTTACCCTGTTCCATGACATTTATTCTTTCCTCCAGCTATATGCAGTCTGGCACAGACCTTTTTCCTGTTTCTCTTTCAAGATTAGTTGTATTAATTATATTTTCATATTATATGTGGTTTTAGGAGGAAGCCTCTGACTCACCTCTTATGCTGTCATCTTCAATCCTTAACTGAATTTCAAAGTGTATGTTTTTGTATGGTACATAGAGAATAATTACACAGTGAGTTTCAGGAATAGTTGTGCTTCCCTAACACCAAGCTTTTTAAAAATAATCTTATGTACAATTGATCTACATTTTTCTCTGTGTTGCTAGAAAGCTCAACTCTGCATTACACTTAAGTTCTAGTATTAGAACACTGCTTTCTACCATTTCTTTTATCTGCTTACTTTGTTCATGACCTACCTTTAGCTTTGCTTAGTTTATCTTAATTTTTCATTTAGCTTCAAACATAATTTTATATTGTAGAATCAGAGTAGAATATAAATATAATGATATTCTAAATCATTATAAAATCTCAGTGTTTGAAACAGTGTATTTTTTCTTGATTCAGTGATTTAATTTCTGCTCCATCACTGCATCATTCAGAAGGGAAATTTGGGGGAACTATTGCTTAGATTTTTGAATAAGGTTGGCTTAGAGTACCAAGATTATTAATACAGCAGCATAGTTATAGATGGTAAATACCACAATCATGAATTGCCCTATTTCATATTTGTGTGTATGTGTGTGTGTAATATATATGACAAAATAATTTTATTGAATTGTAATTTATGTACAATAAAATTTATCCTTTATAAAAGACTTTACAATTGGATGAGTTTTGACAAATGTATTCACTTGTCTAACCACTACCACTAACCACTACCATAATCAAGATACAGAACATGTTCATCACTTCAAACAATTCTTAATGCCTGTTTCAATGAATTGACATACCATCTTCCAATCTCTAGCAAGCACTGATCTGGTTTTTTTGAGCCTAATTTTTTTCTTTCTTTGAATGCTATTTAAAGATAATTATTTATTATAGTCAAAGGGGTACAAAGCTAAACACAAGTTTAAGGCAATAAAGACAAATTTTTATCAGAAACTGGTAAGTGGAGAGAGTTCATGTAAACTGATCTCAACTTTCATTTGCAGAAGACTGTCTTAAAGAGAGAATGAGAGAGTAAAGAAAGGGAGCAACCAGGGACTCCAGCAATCAGAAAGTAAAATATTACAAAATACAAGCAAGAGGGTTGGTCAATGTCTTTGTGACTAAGATGCATGTGTCTGCTAAATGGCATTTCTCAAAGTTAGGAATCTATCCCACAAAGGCTGGGATACAGAAGTTCCGTCCTTCTTAATAATTATATTTGAAAGGAATACTTTTCAAGTCCTTAAAAAAAAACCCTGTGTTGCAGGAGACACATATACATCTCAAAGAAACAAAGGAAATATTCATACTTTTAAGCTTTTTTAGTAAACGTTCAAAGAAAGGGAGGACAGAGGTGTATTATCAGGTGTTGGTTATAACAAATAATGAATTCTTTTGGCAGCCTTGAGCTTTTCCAGACAGAAACTCAAAGGAATATGAACTGTCCAAGGAATTAGTTTTGTGCTATAAAAAGCCATACTAGATTTTATTCAGGTCTCTTAGTATTAGGTGTGGACAAAAACATTTGTGCTAGGTGAAAGGAAAGGAGCGACACACAGCAGCAATTCACTGGAGAATTCCGCTTTATTAGGGAAAGGTGCTGGCTTATATAGGAAGGGGCATAGGGTGATTGTGGTGTTACTTCTATGGGGCTGGTGGCTGTTGGCTAGGTGCTGGGACTGGGAGGGGGGCGAGAGGTGATTGGGCTTCAGGTGGCACCAGCGGGAACCGAGGACCCCCAAGAGAAGTGGGAAGTTTGCCATCTTACTGGTGGGGACCCTTCATTCCCCCCTTTCTCCTCTATGGGGTTGTGGACGTTGCTTTCTCTCTGACTGCTTCTTGCTGAACGGGGGGGAGAATGGAGTGAGGGCTTGAGGATTAGGAGGAAAGTGTTGATAGGATTCCCCACAGTAAGGATGAGTTGATGTGGACTTCTTCAGGCTGGAAATCAATGAAGGTTCCCTGTAACCATAGGTCGAGGACCTGTTGATTCCAATGGTGCCAAGAGGATATGGGTGTCAGGAGCCAGGCATCTGCGGCCATTGTTTCCAGGAACAGTTTCCAGCGGAGAGAGGGGTCCATCTCAGCATGTGGTGAGGAGGTCACGTGAGGGTGAGGGGTCTTCCGTGGCCAGAAGCTGGTAGTTCCTGAGTAAAAGCTGGTTGAAAGCTTGATTAGAGATTTTTCCGACTTGGGATTTGATGAACTTTATTATACAGGGTAAGAAGAGACAGACTATTGTCTCTATTATACAGGGTAAGAAGAGAAGAATGACTATTATGGGGCCTGCAATGGGCCAGAGCCAGGTGAGGAGGGGGTTTGTTAGTATTGAAGAGAATGGGTTGGAATTGGAAGCAGAGTGGAGGCTGGAGGCAAGGTCAGTGAGTTTGGTGATGTCAGTTTCTACAATGCCGGATTCGTTGATGTAATAGCAGCACTCTTCCTGGAGGAAGACGCAGGTGCCGCCCTTCTCGGCTGTAAGCAGATCTAGGGCCTGCCGGTTTTGAAGGGTGACTTTAGCTAGCGAAGTGACCTGTCTTTGGAGAGAGGCTAGGGAATCGGCAGTGGATGTCAGGGCTCCCTCAAGTTTGGCGTCAAGATCTCTAACTGCCCATAGAGAGTGACCCAAGGCTCCTCCCGAAAACCCCACCCCAATGGCTGAGGTGATTAAAGAGATACCGACCATGATGGGAAGGAAAGCAGCCCTTTTTGTGCGCGAGTGCAAGGGAGGTTGGAGCTCAAGGAATTCTGCCATGCTGTAAAGTGTAAGCTGTGGGATTAGGGTGACGAGAATGCAGGGTGTATCGGAGTTGAGAGGTAGTGAGTTGAAAAGGCTGCCATTACACCAAAAGAAGTGTCCTGGTTGCGTAAAAGTCTTAGAGCCGGAGGTAGGGGTGTAGATAGAGAGGCAGTGAAGTGCACTGGAGGGGGGTGGAGTTGGGCCTACACAGTGGTGGATGGTGAGATTATCTGGGTATTCTGGTTCCCACAGGGGTATGTCTGCCAGGGGACAGAGGGGTTGTCCTTCTGCATGGAAAGAGTAGTTGGAAATATTGAGGGGCACGGCGGCCAGCAGTGGGCGCTGTAGTGATGCGCACAAGAAACAATTGGCAGTGTTGAGGGTGTGGTTGAGAAAGATGGTGGTGTCTTGAATGAGCTGTAACCAAGAGTAGGAGGAATAAGAAGATGATGAGGTGCCATCAAGAGTTTGGATAATGACTTTTTCGGAATGTCTGATATCTGATACAACTTGAGAGATCTGGGAGTGAGAGGGAACATACACTCGAGAGATATGAAGGGTACCGTGGGGGGTCGAGGACCCCCCGTAGTAAACTGAGGCTGTGACTCCAGCAGCCCATCGAGAGTCCCAGGGATCTGGGATTGATAAGGAGAATGAGCCATTGGGATATTTCATGAAACAGTTGGAGGAGTAGTACTGTGTGTACTGGAAGTCACCCATGCAGTGAATGGCACAAGACCAGTAGGGACATCCCCCGTAGGTGTCTTGCCATCACTTGCAATAGGCTTGTCTTTGGTCATAGAGGAAGCAGAGGTAGGGAGAATAAAGGTAGCTGTAAGTTAACACTTCGTTGGAGGGAGGAAAGTGGAGGTACAAAGGCTCAGAGCAGCCTTTCAGAGGGCAGTCTGATGTGGCAATGAGGGCAGTAACTTTTGATTGATGCTGTGTGTAAGTCTGCCTGACTTTGAATCGCCATACAAAGGAGGGTGGGTGGCGGTGAAGACAATAGGAATGAGGAAAAAAAACGAGAGAGCAGTAAGGAGGAAAACGTCATGATTCGGGTATGAATGACAAAGGGGGTGCACGGGAGATGCGGAGCTTCAAGGGATCAGAGGGATGAGGGGTGGTATAGTAGACAGCATCTTGGGCTGTATCCAAAGGACTCTGGATTGTGACTGATGGGTCTTGGGTGTCCAGAGAAGTTGGGTCTTGGGTATTTGGTTTCAACCTGGAGATATGAATCCAAGGGGTGACAGAGTTATCAGGCAGTGAGAGCTTGGCGGCCGAGGGGGTGCAGAGAATAACTGGGTGTGGACCTTCCCATTTCGGGGTGAGAGAGGACCGATCCTCTGGTGGCTTATAAAACACTAGTTGGCCGGGCTGTAAGACAGGAGGATTTTGGGAGGCGGATGGATCAGGAAAGAGCCAATCCTGGTATTTCCACAATTCAGTGCGGAAGAGAGAGAGTAGCGGAAGGGCCATATTGGGAGGAATTGGTCCTTTGTGGGAATGGAGCCCCGGGGGTAGAATTTGGAGGCTGTACATGATCTCAAAGGGTGACAAGAAGGAAGGTTTCTTTGGGAGGGCCCAAATGCGGAGTAGAGCTAAGGGAAGTAAGGGAACCCAGTCAAGGTGTAGCTCTAGAGATAGTTTGGGCAGGATGTCCTTTAGAGTCCTATTGGTTCTTTCTACTATTCCCGAACCTTGTGGTCGATAAGCACAATGTAAATGCCAGGGGAGCGAGAGCGACTTGGAGAGGTTCTGGATAATTTGGGCAGTGAACTCAGGGCCGTTATCTGATTTGAGGGAAGTGGGCATCCAAAACCTAGGAAAGATCTGGGTGAGGAGGATAGAGGCAACCGCGGACACTCGTTTGTTAGTGGTGGGGAAAGCTTTGACCCATCCTGAAAATGTATCTACGTACACGAGTAGGTATCTGGTATGCTGTACAGGGGACATGTTAGTGAAGTCTATTTGCCAATCTGCAGCGGGGACATTACCCCTTGCTTGATGAGCCGGGAAGGGTCGGGCCTTGAGGGGGGTATAAGGGTTAGTGCATTGGCAGATGGTGCATTTGCAGGTGATTTGGTTAAGTAGGGTTTTGTCTTCAGGAGAGAGAGGAAAAAAAGATTGTAAAAAGTGGATCAAGGATTGGGGGCTGGGATGGAACAGACCATGTAAGAGGCGGAAGAGAGACTCTTTCTCCTGGGAGCAGAGGGTGTCTTGTGATAAGGCTAAAACTGCAAGGGCAGATGGATCGTTGTCTGGTGTGTCTTCTGATAGGGCAACTGACCGGGCTACTCTGTCGGCTTTGTTGTTACTTCTTGCAATGGGGGAGTCATCCTTTTGATGTGATTTACAGTGGACTATGCCTAGTCGGTGTGGGAGTTGTGAAGCCTCTAGAAGTTTAGTAATTAAGGCTGAATTAGTTATGGAATTTCCCTTTGTGTAGAGGAGGCCTCGTTGTTTCCATACTGCCGCATGAGACAAGAGAATGTGGAATACGTACTTGGAGTCAGTGTACAATGTGAAAGACGTGTCCTGGGCCAGAGTGCAAGCTCTGGTGGCTGCAATGAGTTCGGCCTGCTGATTGGTTGTACCAGGGGTAGGGCTCGTGCCTCAATGACATCTTAGAGGGACACTACTGTGTATCCTGAGTAGTGGGGGCCCTCATGTTTAAAGGAGGACCCATCAGTAAACCAGATGAGGTCGGAGTGTGAGTGGGCTCCTTCAGAGATGGTGGAGTGGCACGGAAGGAAGTTGTGAAGGGCTTCTAGGCAATCATGCGAGGGAGTATGAGGAGAGTAGGGTAGAGGACGAAGAGTGGCCAGATTCAGGGGCTGGCAGGGAGGAAAGAAACGTCTGGATTTTGGAAGAAAGAGGATAGTAAGGTCAGGAGTCTGGAGAGAGGGAGAGTCTGTAAACTTTTGTAGGTTAAGAGAACTTTTAGGTGATGTGGGGACAGAATGGTAAGGGGTGCTCCGAATGTTAGTTTATGAGCTTCTTTCTGCAAGAGCTGTCCAGTGGCTAATGCCCGTAGTCAGGGGGCCCATCCCCGAACTGTGTGGTCTAATTGCTTGGAGAGATAAGCTACTGGGGCAAAGGTTGGGCCATAATATTGGCCTAGGACTCCTAGAGCTTGACTGGACCTCTCATGAATGTATAATGAGAAGGGTTTTGACAAATCAGGGAGATGGAGAGCTGGAGCTTCCACAAGGGCTTGACAGAGCTTAATGAAGGAGTGTAGGGGTGAGGATGATAATGGTTCTTCAGGGGGGCCCTTGCTGAGGTCATATAGGGGTCTTGCCCACAGGGAGTAGTTAGGGATCCACGCTCTAAAATACCCAGCCAGGCCTAGAATGGAAAGGATTCTGTCTTGGTTTTGGTAATGCGCAGGTCAGAGAGGAGTCATTTTCTGTCTAGGTAATGAACTTTCTTTGTTGAGACAGAAGGAATCCAAGGTAAGTGACAGAAGGGGAAGAGATTTGAGCTTTGACGGGGGATACCCGGTAACCTCTGGAAGCTAGAAGGATAAGTAGAGGAGCAGTGTCAAGTTGAGACTCTTCCCATGAGGGACTGCAGAGTAGAAGATCATCTACGTATTGTAATAAAGTGGACTCGGGGTGATCATGATGAAACTGTTTGAGGTCTTGAGCTAGGACTTGTCCAAAAATATGGGGACTATCTCGGAAGCCTTGTTGCAAAAGTGTCCAAGTAAGTTGTTCAGAATATCTGGTGCATGGGTCCATCCAGGTGAAGGTGAGAAAATCTTGGGAGGAGGGGTCTAGAGGGATAGAAAAAAATGCGTCCTTGAGATCTAGGACTGAGAAGTGGGATGCTGACGCAGGGATCTGTGATAAAAGGGTGTATGGATTTGGAACCAGGGGATGGATAGGGACAACGACCATGTTGATAAGGCGAAGGTCTTGGACAAGGTGGAAAGATCTGTTGGTTTTTTTAACAGGTAATATGGGGGTATTAAATGGGGAGTGAGTGGGTCTGAGGTAATTTTTGTTTAAGAGATCTTGAATGATGGGTTGGAGGCCTATGAGGTCTGAAGTGGTTAGGGGGTTTTGGGCCTGACAGATATAATGAGAGGGGTCACGAAATTTGATAGCGGCAGGGGGACATAGGGCCATGGAGGGGCTTGTAATGTCCCAAACTTTGGGATTTACAGGGTGTATGAGGGCAGAACCGGAGCTTTCATTGGGTAGAGGGGGTCGTCAGCTATGAGGGCCATCAGAATGGGAGTACTGGGGGCTGTGGGAGTGGATATAGTTATGGAAATGTAGAGGAGGGAAAGGATGTCTCATCCTACTAAAGGGATGGGACACTGGGCATAACTAGGAAGGAGTGGGAGAAAGGTATGGGATTGTCTAGGATTGTGCATAAAAGGGGGGGGGACTTTAATGGGAAAATCTGTTTACCTCCTACCACGACTATAGGAGTAATGGCTGGCGTGGTAGGGCCCCAGTATTCTCACAAGACTGAGAAGGTGGCTCCTGTATCTAGGAGGAAGGAGATGGGGAGACTGTCTACTGTTAATGTAACCCTGGGCTCCTGTTTGGTGATGGAAATGGTCGGGCGAGAAGCCCCCGGGCCCCGTCAATCTTCTTCTGCCAGCCTCACTACGGCGGGCTTAGGATGGGGGTTGTTCGTCCAGCCTCCCCTTCAGGTGGTTGGGCAATCAGACCACTAGTGGCCCTTTCTGTGGTATCTTGGGCATGGAGTGGTAGGAGATCTGGGGGAGGGGCACGCCCTTGACCAATGTCCCTCTTTTCCACACTTGAAACAAGCTCCTGGGGGGGGCTTGTTTGTAGAGGTGTGCCCAGGTTTTGATTTTATCAGCTGGATCAACATCTGGAAATTGGCCTGATCAGCCTTTTGTTTACGGCGTTCTTTCTCCTCCTCCCGGTTATGGAAGACTTTAAAGGCCACTGTTAGGATCTCAGTCTGTGGGGTAGTCGGGCCCTGTTCTAACTTTTTGAGTTTAGCTTTAATGTTGGGGTAGCTTTGAGCTAGGAAGTATGTCGTAAGGACATGTCTTCCTTCAGGTGTTTCTGGGTCCAGGCTGGTATACTGTAATAGGGCTTGAGTGAGTCTGTCTAAGAACTCGGAGGGGATTTCGTCTCTCTTTTTAATTATGTCTTGGAGCTTTTGAAAATTGACTACTTTACGAGCTGCCTTTTTCAGACCTGCTATTAAGGAGGAGGCAAAAATATCTCGAGAGTGGAGACCCACGGCGGTGTTATAATCCCAGTGTGGGTCTTGTTCGGGGACAGCAGTGAGGCCAGGGGGATAGGTGGGGTCAGTCCTGTGGGTTTCGGTAGCGTGCGTTTGGGCAAAATCCCAAACTTGTCTACGCTCTTCAGGGAGGAGAGTATTGGCCAGTATCATGAAAATGTCATGATGCGTGAGGCTGTAAGACTGGAGGGTCCATTGAAACTCCCTGATGTATGTCGTGGGATCAGTGGAAAAGGAACCTAGGCGTTTCTCCAGTTGGGCTAAATCTCCTAAGGAGAAAGGGACGTGAACACGCAAGATGCCTTCAGATCCTGCTACTTCCCGGCGGGGTGCAATAATTTTGGGAGGCCCTCGGGACCGGGTCTGAGGGGGACTGAATTGTTCTGGCTCAGTCTGTGCGGGGGAATCAGGTGATGGGGGCAAAGCCGCAATAATTTTGGGAGGCCCTCGGGACTGAGTCTGAGGGGGCAAAGACGGAGGAGGCTCCTGGAACTTCGTTAGAGGGGGGCTGAAAGGCTCAGGCTCGATCTGCAGGAGGGCGGGAGGTAAGGGGGACGCAGGAGGAGGGGGTGAGGTAGGGGAGGATATGGTGTTGGAGGGAGGGGAGAAGGGGGAAGGGAGAGGACGGGAGGCTTCTGCGGGGGTGGGGACAGTGGCGGCGGCGGCGGTAGAGGAATGGGGAGGGTCTATTGTAGGAGAAGAAGGGGAAGTGAGAGGACGGGAGGCTTCTGTGGGGAAAGAGGCGGCGGCAGCGGCGGCAGCAGCAGAGAAAGGGGTACGGTCTATTGTAGGAGATGAAGAGGAAGGGACAGGAGGGGAGGCTCCCGCGGGGAAAGAGGCAGCTGTGGCAGCGGTAGAGGAAGGGGGAGGGGCTGTTGTAGGAGAAGAAGGGGAAGGGAGAAGATGGGAGGCTTCCGCCGCAGGGAAAGAGGCAGTGGCGGCAGCAGAGGGTGGAGGGGTTGTAGGAGGGGGAGGGCCGAAGGGGGAAGTCTGTATGGCGGAGGCTCGTCGGCCGGGTCAAATGTAATTGAAGAGAGACTGGGAGTGTGTGGAGGTGAGGGAGATGGCTTGCAGGCTAGGAGAACTTGGGGGCGGGGAGCAGGTGGTGCAGACGCTGGGATTTTGAGCTAGGAGGCAAAAAGCTTCAATATAGGGAATCTCCTTCCATTTTTTAGGCGCTGGCAGTAGTTAAAGAGATTGCAAGTGATGTTACGATAAAGAGTTCCCCCTGCGGGCCATTGGTTGTTATTGTCTAGGGGATATGTCGGCCAATCTTGGGAGCAATATTTACGGAGAAGTTTTGGTTTTATATCAGGCATCAGGGAGAGAGTAGCCAGATGCTTAAACAGGCATTCAAGAGGTGAACTTTCAGGTAGGGATGAGGAGGCTCCCATGGCTAAAGGACAGAGAAGGAGACAAACAGGGGAAGACTAACGGAGATCCTCGGACTGGAAGCAGACTGCAAGGAGACAAAGGGTGTCCCCGATGATCCTTGGTGGTCTGCGGAAACTCGTACACGAGTTAGAATTTCTTAGAAAGTGTGGGTCATTACCCAGACTTCCCTAAGAAGGCAGTTTGCCGGAGTCACGAGGTACCTAGCGCTAGGAGTTTTTGGCAGACAGAACAGATTTCGGCGGATGGAACAGAAGGAGGTGGGGTGGGGGAAAGGGAGCGCTCTCATCTGCAAAGGAGTCACCTTGTTTATGGCTGTTGGAGGGGGGCCTGAGGGTCTGCCGCAGCCGTGAAGGACTGAGGCGGAGATTTATGACTGTCGGAGGAGGGGCCTGAGGGTCCGCCACAGCTGTGAAGGCTTGAGGCGGGGATTTATGACTGTCAGAGGAGGGTCCTGATGGTCCGCCACAGCTGTGAAGGCTTGAAATGGGGATTTATGACTCTCGGAGGTGGGGCCTTAGGGTCCGCCGCAGCCATTAAGGCTTGAGGTGGGGAGAGTTCCCTCCTCGTCCCTGAGCGTCAGTGCCTTGCCGGACGATCACGGTCAATGGCACTGCGATAGTTCGGAGAAGAGTGGCCCACTCCGGGGAAATTTTGCTTAAAAATTTTCCGCACTGATGGAAGGGACCGTGAGTGCATTTATGACTATCGGAGGAGGGTCCTGAGGATCCACTGCAGCCGTGAAGGCCTGAGGCAGGGAGAGTTCCCTCCTCGTCCCCGAGCGTCAGGGCATTGCCGTACGATCACGGTTAATGGCACTGCGATAGCTCGGAGAAGAGTGGCCCACTCTGTTGAAATTTGCTTAAAAAGTTTAGGGCCTGAAGCGGGGGTTTATGGCTGTTGGAGGAGGGGTCTGAGGGTCTGCCGCAGCCATGAAGGCCTGAGGCGGGGAGAGTTCCCTCCTCGTCCCCGAGCGTCAGGGCCTTGTCTGACGATCACGGTCAATGGCACTGCGATAACTCGGGGAAGAGTGGCCCACTCCAGGGGAAAAGTTACCTAAAGGCCAGAGAGGAGTGGTGAGTGTGATGAGCCAGCGCCGGAAAAAGAGGATGAGGGCAAGCTGTTGCTGGTATCGGGGGGAAGACGGGGCCCAGTTGGGGTGTCCCTTCTCCTGGGTTTCAGCACCAATGAAAGGAAAGGAGCGACACACAGCAGCAATTCACTGGAGAATTCCGCTTTATTAGGGAAAGGTGCTGGCTTATATAGGAAGGGGCATAGTGTGATTGTGGTGTTACTTCTATGGGGCTGGTGGCTGTTGGCTAGGTGCTGGGATTGGGAGGGGGGCGAGAGGTGATTGGGCTTCAGGTGGCGCCGGCGGGAACCAAGGTCCCCGAAGAGAAGCCAGAAGTTTGCCATCTTACTGGTGGGGACCCTTCACTAGGAGTCTGCAGTCTTTATAGAATGAGGTTGAAGCCTAGTTGATTGGAAAACTCAGAGGAACCCAAGTTTTGTAAAGGACAGTCTTTCACTATGTAGCCTCTATATCTGGTTTCTTTACCTTCCTTAGTCTTCTTCTGAAATTCATCCATGCTGTTGCAATAACTAGTAGTTCATTCTTTTTTATTACTGAGTATTCCATTATATATTTACCTGTTGATGGGCATTTCAGTGTTTTCAGTTTCTAGATATTACTAATCTGTCTACAAGTCTTTGTGTGGACTAACATTTTCTTTTCTTTTTGAGTAGGTATTCTGGGTGGTATGATAGAGTTAAATTGACTTTAAAGAAACCATAAAGCTGTTTTCCAAAATGATTGCACCCTTTTATACTCCTACCAACAACATATGAGTGTTCCAGTTGTTTCACATCCCCATCAGCTCTTGCTATCATCTGACTTTTATATTTTAGCCATTCTGTTGAATGTCTAGTCTTATATAGTGTTTTGTTCTTTGTATGACTTCTATCATGAAAAGCTTCCTCAAATCTTTGCCCATTTATTTTTTAATTGTATTATCTTCTCAATTAATGAATGAGTTTCAAATATATTCTAGTTACCACTCCATTATCACATAATTGTATTTCAGAAATATTTTCCCTTAGTCTTCCATATATATTTTCCAATTTTTTGTAGAATTTAAAGACAAATAAAAAAAACAGATATTTCTGCTAAATATTTCATGATGTGGGAAGAAGGTCAGTGTGAACCACAGTGGATTGCTCAAACTAATAATGTTAGATCACTCTGTGCTTTAATGTTATTTTTTAGTACAAACTGATCAGAAATGTTTAATATACTAGCTAGTTCCTGATGAAGTGAATTAAACTTTGGATTTGAAATAATCAGTTAGCTACTTTGAACTTGTCCAACTAGATTACATTCACATGAACAGGTTTTGAGAGGTCAAAGAAGCCTCAAAAGGCAGTTACCATAACAATTTTCAAACTCTGTGGATTCTGGGATTTTATATAATTGTTTTAAATACTTTTCTAGTGGGTAGGAGGAAATCCAAATTAGATACTTTGAATTCTCCATCTCCCACTTCAAAAGGTGTAGCTTACCTTTTGTTTGTTCATGAATATCCCAGATCCTTGCATAAGATGTTATTAAAAATAGGGAGGCTTCTGCTGCTAAAAGAAATTTTGAAAAGCACTAAACTTTTTTTATAAATTTATATATAATTCTCATACCATATAATTTACTCTTTTAAAGTTTACAATTAAATGGATTTTAGTATATTCACAAAGCTGTGCGGCCATTGCCATTATTTATACAGAACAACTTTGTCATTCCAAAAGGAAACTCTGTATCCATTAATAATTTATCCATTCCTTAGTTGGGCATTTGAGTTATTTCTGCTTTCTGGCTGTTATGAATAATGATTCTGTGAACATTCATTTCTAAGTTTTTGTGTAGAAATATGTTCTCTCGTACACATGTTTAACTTTGTACTTTCTGGTACCACATGGTAACTCTATGTTTAACTTTTTAAGTAACTACCAAACTGTGTTCCAAAGCAGCTGCAAAATTTGACAATCCCATCAATATATGAGCATTCAAATTGCTCTATATCCTTGCCAACACTTGTTACTTTGTCTTTTTTATTATACCCATCTATGTGGCTGTGAAGTGACATTGCATTGTGATTTTGATTTATATTTCCCTAATGACTAAAAATGTTGAGTGTACTTCAAGGAGCAATGTAAGTACCATTTTTTGTAATTGATTTCAAGCCATTAACTCACAAGCCAGACTTAACATATTTTATACCCAAAGAGGATGCCAAAATGTTCTCAGTATCTCTGTTGGTCAAACATTTGGGAACAAATTATGAGGTTTGTTGAAAATGTTCAACTTTTGCAAGATGTCATATTAAAAAGTCATTATGATCAGTGACCAATTCAATTGCTGACAAAAGATGTAGATTTGAGGGATAACAATCACTTTGTCTTAAAATAAGATTTAATACAGAGCTTTCTTTCTCCAAGATCAGTTGAGTGACTTGACTAATGAATTTTATCTGTCAGGGTTTGGGATTCATTGTCTTTCTTGTCTATCAAAAACATAACTTGGTTAACGAGTTTTGATACCAGCTGGTAATGGTCAAATATTTTATATTAACACAAAGAAGTAAAATTATAATTTGTGGTTATTTTCTGTTGTTTAGTAGATTTATTTATGATATTTTATATTATATATTATGAGGATATGGCATCAAAACATTATAATTTGCTCTCCTTTACCAATCTGGTAAAATGCATTGTAGTTGCATTTTACCTTTAAAAAATTTAATTAACTATTCTGCTGGGTTTACAAATATTTAAGATGACCTATAAGCTTTAAGAATCATTAAGAAAATGCCAATTAATTTTTGTAAAACTCTTCTATAATTTCAGAAGTTTCATCTATATTTATAATCTTTTAATGGATATAAAAATAAGTGAAGCTTTTTCCTGTATAAGAAATGATTATTGTTTAATTCAGATCATTTTATCTCTACATAAGAAGTGAAATGTGACACAATAATGGTTATAATAAATTTATTACCCAGCTGAAATGACTTTACCTATAATAATGTCATTACCAAGACATGATGTTCTTGTCTGAAGAACACAAATCATTGGTAAATTTAGATGTGCTTTATCACCTTAGAGAGTTTTTTTAAAGGTGCAGGAGGCTAGTAACATTTTATTTATAATTAAATTTTTTAGACTGAGATCTTATTCCTTCAGAGTTTTCATCAAAGTTTTAGAAGACTGCCTTCTCAGGCAAGTTTTCTTCTAGGCAAATGTCCTTTCTTTGTTGCAAGGCTGAAGGGACCAAAATCTCTTTGTCAGACTATGCAAAAGTGAAAAAATCTTCTCTGGATACTCTGGCAATTTTGTCTTATACAAATTTAATGTTCTGAAAGTTATTTAACTAGTTGTACAATTCTTTCATTTAGATAAATAATATAATCAAATTTTCTTGTATTATAGGAAATAACATTCAATTTAGGATTTAGGGTAATTTCTGTTTCTGGGCATGCAAATGTGACTTTCTTGGTTATGACTGAAAGGGTATTGTAAAGGAGTGCAGAGAGCATTAAGAGTCAGAAAAAAAAAAAAGAACTAATAAAACTTAGCTAAACCTTAACAGCAGAGCATTCCGGAGTAGTAAGAGATTCAATGTCTAAACTTAGAGAGAGACCAGATCAAAGGAAGAGAGAGCGAGAGGCCAGCCAAGGGCTATTTGAATCCTAGTTTACTAAATCCCCATGGTTTACAACCCTGATATCCACCTTGTCAGGGCCCTTGCTTATTTTTATACTGCTTCTCACTTTAGGTCCCTGTATCTTAAACCGGCTAATAGCCTTTGTTAGGGAAAGAGTGAGTGCTGTTCAGGTGCTAATGCTGAGACCCCAGTATCATTCACTCACACAGCAGGAAGAAACAAACATTCCATGATTGGAATGGTCAAAGGAAAGTGGGGAAATGTAGAATCTAAGCATTAGTAAGATTAGTAAATTAGCATAAGCATAGCCATCTTAGAAACCTAGAAACCATTTTCTGAGAGTGTGACTCAGAGGAAAGAAAAAAAAAACAAAACAAAACAACAAACCCTGGGCCTGGGTAAGGCCTTGAAAAATAAGTTAATCATGAGCACCGGGTGGTGGGCAGCTGTGACCCTTGGTCAGCTAACCTTGGTCAGTAAATCTTACATACCAAGCTTATCGTGCAGAACCTCCCTAACCATTGAGGAGTAGTCTTACCCTGCCCTTGCTTAACCCCAGGATATATGTCTTGCAAGAATAATGTATAGTTATAGAAAATTGCTATGAGTTAAGTGCTTTGAAATTGCTATATAAACCCTTGGCTCTGAGTGCTCGGGGTCCTTGTTGAGACCCGTTGCATCGGGCTGACTTGGACCTCAGCTAGCTAGTTGAATAAAGACTTTGCTTGAATTTACATCTCTATGCCTGTGTAGTTTGTTCTCTGGGGAAGCCTCGGAAGCCTGGACCCTAACAGTATCTTGCCGCCACCCTCCTTACCCAGAAAGACTCAGGAGACACCGGCACACGCAAGATACCTTATTATCTGAAAGAGACAGTGGCTGCTCCAGAGGGAGTTGGGGGAGAGAGAGAGAGGGAGCAGTGAGAGCAGAGAGAGGGAGCAGCAGGACAGAGACAAAGAGAGAGAGGGCAGCAGCGTGGTGCAGAGCATTGTGCCTTTTATTATGGCAGATCCGCTTGGCCTGTTGCCTTGGGGGAGGGTCAGGATGTTTAGAGATAAGGCGGGGTAAGCCCAGGCATAATTCTCACTGGCTTATGTGCTTGGGACCATGGGGTAAATGGAGGATAAATTACTATTTTCTTATAATGACTGAAAGGCTATCTCGCTGCGACCCTCCTTACCCAGAATGACTCAGGAGACACCGGCACATGCAGGAGACTTTATTATCTGAAGGACAGAGTGGCTGCCCCAGAAGGGGGTGGGGAGAGACAGAGAGGGAGCAGCAGAGAGAGCAGTGGGATGCAGAGAGAGAGAGAGAGAGAGCAGGGAGAGCAGGGGGACAGAGACAGAGACAAAGAGAGTGAGAGGGCAGCAAAGGGACAGACAGACAGAGAGAGAGGGCAGCAGCGTGGTGCCTTTTATTGTGGCTGATCCGCTTGGCCTGTTGCTTTGGGGGAGGGTCGGGATGTTTAGAGATAAAGCGGGTTAACCCAGTCAAGCCCCAGGCAAGCCCAGGCATAATTCTCACCGGCTTATGGGCTTGGGACCATGGCTCAAATGGAGGATAAATTACTATTTTCTTACATTCCTCTTTTCTGTTTTATAAGTGGTAGAGGATTTGGGAAGGGGTGATGGTCAGTCTTCAGTAACTGTTTCCTGCTGATTAGGGGTGATGAAGTTCATTTTTGTATTGATGGGGGGCGGTCCTCAGATGAGTCCTTGGTCTGCAGTGGCAATGGCATTTTCCAGGTTCAATAAGGATCATCGTCTTCGGAGAGGGGTTGGTAATCCTGTAATATAAGCTGATTAAATGTTTGGTTAGAAATTTTTTGCATTTGGGCTGATTGCTACGTTTACATAGGGTGGCTGAATTATAGCATTTTTTGGGATATATGCGTAGGCAGCAAAGCAACCTGTAGGGCAAAGGGAATCCTTGATGGTGCAATCTTTTGGACAGTCTGAAAGAGAAGAAAGGGCTGGTGTTGGGAAGATAGGTCTGGTGGGAGAATAAGTGTTGAGACCAGGGTTAATAATCCTGAAGCATGATGCATGGCTGTTGTAAGGGAGGTCTTAGGACTCCATGCTGGCAGAAACTTCTTCAGTGATGAGTGGAAGTGGAGATGAGCAGCACAAAGTGTGGAGAGTAAGAGGTCCCGTCAGGGTGGAGGAGTAGGAACCTGTGGGAGATTTGGTGAGAGAGGAATAAGGGGAGACAAATGGCTTAAGGTGGGAGTTGTGTATCTAATGAGGAAGACCCTGGAGTTTAACTGCAGTTGGTGTGGAAAGGATTACTGTGTATGGTCTTTGCCATTTGGGAGTTAGGGATGGTGCCTTTGTTTAGAATGGGCATGGTTTGGGGAAGTTTTTTCCTGTCTATGGTAATGGCCTTGTAGCACGGGGAGAGCTGAACTCCCGGTATATGACCTGAGTGGCAGACAGCTGAACTTTGGAGGGTGAGACCCGATAGCCGTGTTCTGAGAGAAACTTTAAAAGGAGAACAGTGTCCTGTTGAGAGGTTTGTAGGGAGGGACAGCACAGGAGATCAGATCATCTACATATTGAAGGAGGGTGGAGCTCGAGAGAGTAAGGGATTTGGGGTGTTGTGTTAGAGCCTGTCCAAAAAGGTGGGGACTATCCCTAAAGCCTTGGGGAAGGACTTGTTAAGTGTTCTGTGAATATTAAAAATTAACTTAACATAAGGAATCTCCTGCCTTGAGTTTTCTCTGGGATACCGGCGTCTTGGTCTGGGAGCATATCAAAAGGCTGCCTGCTCAGCTTCCAAAATGGGCAGAGGTATTGTCTATTTGCTAAAGAATCTTGCCTTTTACTATGTCATCTACAGCTGGGTCTGCAGTTAGTTGCTCAGTTTGCAAAATTACCTCCTCAGATCTAAAGGAGGAAAGACAGCACATAGGCCTGGGCCTTTTAGTATGCTAAAGTGAATCTTACATGATTACAAATGATTAGCATAATAAAACATGTGCTGCTCTTCTTTATCTGAACATTAACTGATCTCACTGAAGAATGATTCTAGAGCTTAATGTTCAACATAGTTTTAGTAGGGGGGGGGTGTTCCTAGCATGTAGTTACATTGCTCTGACTGCAAATATCCTGGCTTGCTTTCTCCAGAGGCTCTCACCTTATTCTAAGCCTATGGTCCCTGTCTCATTCCCCCTCTACAGATGGAGACTCTAGCTGCTGCTAGGGAAAGGGGGTGATGACCGCTCTGGCTGCTTCATGCTGAGAGGGGGCGCAGTAAAGGGTGCAGCTAGGTCTCCTTCACTGGTCAGTTGAGAGGGCCTTGGAAGGTTGGCGCTTCTATTCTGGGTTTCATTTCTATCACTATTTGCAGTTTTGCGGCTTCTAGGCAAGATAGAACAAATTGTGTTATTAGGTTAAGTAATAACATCCGAAGTTGGATTTTCCCTTCTGGAAGGACAAACTTGACAAGATTAAGAATGCATGGTTGAATATGAGATCTAGAAATATGAAGTCTAATTGAGAATCATAGCCAGGTATCATGGGGAAACTAGAATTCTCGATCGAGTTTACATCTCAATGACTAGTATTAGGATTTAGTATAGTACAACTGCATTATTGAAACAATACTTTTCTCTAAAATCACCCTCATTTTTATCAGAAGTTGCCAGATTAAGAAAATAATTAACAGTTGGCTTGATTATTTGCATAAGTGCAGCAAGAAGAGCAATTGATTACATAGGATCTTTTAGATGTGCTTTGCTGGAACTTTTTGTAAGGAATTTCAGATTGAACTTTTAAGGGCTTCTTGAGGCCAGAAAGCTAAGCCAGACTTGCCATCAGGTTGTGCCTGTAGTACCTGTAGATTTGGGTGAATTCCTCTCTTCCTGAGGTTCCGGCACCTGCCAGGAAGTGACCTTCCTTACTCGCCTGGTAAGGCTGCTGGGAACTGTAAGCAAGGTACCAGGCCAGTTCTAAGGGGCTTTGTTGGCTTTATAAAGTCAATCTTAGTTCCTTAAAGCTGTCTGTTCATATCTGAGTTTACACACGTGTCTCTCAGGTATGACGTTCCAGTCAAAGCCTTGGTACTATAACCAGTGTTTTTAATTGGTCCTCTTACAAGGAAAGCAGATTCTTATTGAACTTGTGCAAATAAACATACTGCCATGAAATATAAAAATAGTCACTGAGAGTTTTTAAATTTTGGAGGGATCAGGTAGAGAGAAAGATAAAGTTTCAATTCTGCTTATAAAGAGTAATTTACTAAACTGTTGTCAGCTTAAGAGAAAAAGCTTAAAACACTTTATCAACAACATTTGAAACAAAAGCCACAAAATTATCTTCCTTAGTTTCTTAATCCTATGTAACTCATATCTGTTCTGCTGAAATCTATTTTACTAGTTTAGGAGTAATAAAACAGTGAGTACAGATGACAAAAGACTTACAAATGACAATGGTTAAAGATCTGATGAGAGCTTACTGTAAGACAGTTGTCATAAGGAAATTCGGATATTTCTGTAACACAAAACATTTAGTAACAAAGTTTAGCATCATTCTCTGTGATAGTGCCTTCCAGGTAATTAAGCAGGTAAATAAGCCAAATTAGCCAAATATTTTCTCCAATGAAAAAAAATTCCTCTGACATGTTCCAGGGGCCATCTGGAAAATATCAGAGTTAACTAGAGGTAAAATCACCTTTTTGCATTTGACTTTGGGAAGTTGTTATAAGTTTTAAGGCACTTGCTTAAATAGTTACTCACATTAGACAAAGCTACACTTCACTTTAAGCATTTTCCTTTGAAAGATTTAACAGATACCATAAACTTAAATGACTTTAGGTAAACTTAGGCAGCTGATAACCATAAGGACATGTCTATTCAGTTCAACTTAAATTAGCATTAATGCTTAATATCTTCTATTAGAATTTTCTGGAAGTTTTAGAATGCCCAATTTTTACAAGCACTTGTCTTTAAATCAATTTTTATTAATACCATCCAGAGGTAGAAAAATATTTTTCATTTACACACTTAGACACAAACATACAGATTGAGACATAATGATACAGTGAGAGGACAGACAAAGCTCTGAGAAGGCCACGGAGAAGACCAGGCACAGTTAGGGGGTCGTCACCACCTCTAACTTTGGGGTCAAGGCAAAAACGCTGGGGGGGGGGGCTCGGTACCTGGTACCAGGAGTTTTCGAATCAAGTAGAAATGTAGATAAAGGGAGACCGGGCCTCAGTAGATGAGAATACTCACCATGGGGAGGCAGAAAAGGGTCAACTATGGGGATCAACAGTGACTCAAAGTCGTGGTTGGGGGTGCCCCTGTCCCAGAGGAGCCCTTGGGGGTGCTGGACACTCAACGGTCACTTCCCAGGTTCCAAAGGGACATTTAAGTCAACCATGAAGGGGAGACTCACCAAATCGAAGGCTGGTGTTGGGCGAGAAGACAAGCGACTGAGTAAGTGGACAGTGAGCCCGTGGAGGAGGATGGGGCAGTGAGGGTTCCCAGAGCAGCCCAGGTTCCCAGAGGGAGAGCAGAGTCAATGGGAGAGCCTCATCCAAAGTCATGGCACCAATGAAAGGGTATCTCGCTGCAACCCTCCTTACCCAGAACGACTCAGGAGACATGGGCCCACGCAAGAGACTTTATTATCTGAAGGAGAGAGTGGCTGCCCCAGACGGAGGTGGGGAGAGAGAGAGAGAGGGAGCAGCAGAGAGAGAGCAGTGGGGGGAGAGAGAGAGAGCAGGGAGAGCAGGGGGACAGAGGGACAGAGAGACAGAGAGACAGAGTCAAAGAGAGAGAGGGCAGCAGTGTGGGGACCATGGGGCAAATGGAGGATAAATTGCTATTTTCTTACAATGACATTGGTCAAGTCTTTAATCTCTTCATCCAACTTTTTTAATTCATAAAATTTATAAAATAAAGCTAATATTATTTATACAATGTGTTTCATGACATTGCTTTTTGATAACAGGTAACTTTAAATATATGAATGTGCTTTGTACACGTAGCAACTTTTCATCTATTAATGAAATTCATCTGTGCATATATTCTTAAACTGTTTTTAGAATTAAATGGAAGTAAAATTACTTTGAATTGTTTTAGATATGAAAGACTCAAATGCAGAACTACTGATTTCTCTTGGCATGAATTCCTGAACAATTGTAGTGGACAAAACTATCTATATTGGGTGAGATTAAAGTACTTATGTTATGTGATTGAGAAATGAAACTTAAAAAATAGTTTTATGGCATCTTCTATTTTTTTGTTTACATTGTTAATGCTTACTTGGAAAATGTAAAAGTCATGGGCCTCATGAAAATATAAACTGGAAATATGTCAAGGATTTTTAAAAATTCTTCATTAATTAATAAGGGAACTTGTAAGATATTAAAACTGGTTGAAAGAGTGTATGAGGAGCCAGCTACTTTCAGGCAATTTTATGCAGGAATTTATTACATTTAGAATGTTAAGATATGATATAAAACTGCATAATGTTCTACAGGGAAATAAACCCTATCATTTGGAGTTCACTTTTCCTCTCAGGCAGAATTTATTTGTGTCACTACAAGACTAAAACTTTACTAAGTCTGGGACCTTTAATAAATAGTAAAGAGGTGAACAAAGTTTATTCTCCAAATCTTTGCATGGGTCTGTATCACTGATTGATATTGAAAGGACATGCCACCCACACTTATTTACTTATTTCCAAATTTGGGATAATTTTTCTTAAGGGCTTATTATATCTTGAGCATTTTCTCATGTGATAAAATATTCAATAAAATATTTTAATAACCAAATTATATTTTCATTGTAAATATTGATATATCAGTATAATTATGTGCAGAATAATGGCTAATATTCTTAATATACCTTTTATATATACAGAGTTTTGATAAGTTGGGATTATATCATAAGAAAATAGACACATGGATAAAAAATGAAAATTTCTGACCAGGATTCATGCCTGGCTTTAATAGCACTCATTGTATATATTAATGAGACTGCTTTGCATACTTATGCAGGTTGTTTACCTGTAACAGAGTGGCTGGTCAGTCTCAGGAGTACCAGTGCAAGGTGTCAGTCCCTCCCTGCCTCTGACCTGCAGATAAGGGAGGAGATAAGATGAGATATAAAAGACCTGAAAGGACCAACCAGGGGACTCATGGTGTAAAAGTGCAAGAGTGGTGTTGCTGAGAGGGCACCCTTCGTATTTATTGAGCAAATGCAAGATAACAACAATAGAATTCTGTGGGGGGGACTTAATAGACAACCATTAATTAACTCTAAGCTTAATCCTCAGAGTCTCCAGTTTTCTGGGGTGCGACGTCTCACAAGGTATTGAAACTATAGCAAGGGCAATTAGGTCACAGCAACTGTTTTGTTCTTGTTCTGTTCCTGATCACTTATCAGGAATTACAGGAAAAATAATCAAGTCATATATGATTATTTGATTTCTATACTTGTTTTATATATTAATCCCATAGTAGGGGTTGGGTGGAGAGGAAACACCCATCTCCTCTCTTCAGTACCTGGTATATAATTGGTTGGGCATCCACCATAGGGACCATTCCACAGAGTTCCTCCTTTGTATACTTATGAGAGCAGCAGTATGTTTACCTGCGACAGAGCTATTGGTCAGTTATGGGAATACTGGCACAGGGGAGGGGTGAAGAGGAAACATCAATTCTTTCCTTTCCTCAGTTTCTGGTGCATAAATGGTTGTGTAAGCAGAGAGGGAAAGCCTAGGGGGAGAGCCAGGAGAAAGAAGCTGCAAAGCCCAAGTACTAGGAAGGGACAGTATTAAGCCAAATGTTGGTGAGGAGAGAGCAGTGCTGGAGCCAGCCACTTGTACATAGCTGGGTGACAACTGTGAGAATAAACATGGTATGAACCCCTTTTAGATCCCGCAACTTGTTCTTGTATTTTTTTGCTCTCACAAAATACATAGTGAACTTGTGCAAAGTAGGGAACCCCCTCCTCCCAGAACAAGAACATAGGACATAAATAGTTCTCTTCCTTCAGAAACCTTATCAAAATGTCACATATTCAGTATGGCCTTTACTGACCACTCTGTTTAAAATTGCAATGTAAGAACTTACAGATTTTTAATTATGAAAATTTTTCAAAATGTCCTTTATTATTTATTCCATTTCTTTGTTTAGAAAGTTTACATTAGTAAAAGGCCTAGAAACATCTACAATCAGATGTTAGAGTTAAGAATTTAATATATGCAATCAATCTGGTTTTATAAATCAGTTTTGGAGAAAAAGTATCAATTAATAACATAAATACAATAAATCCCTGATAAATTTAAGAAATTCAATGAATTTTTTATTAACTGAAAAAATATGCAATCCAAAACAATGCAAGTCACTATTCATCTAAACTTTTTTATTCCATTTATTTCATTTTTATACTCTGTTATCTTAGAATGACAATCACGTTATTTTTAATTCTTGGCCCTTAAAAAGTACTACAATAAAAATTTTTGCATATATGCTCTTACAAATTGATACCTAACCCTTCAAACTTTTCCTCAAGATACTGAAATGCAAAAATACCTACATCTTTGTGAATGATAAATTCTGTTATTTTATATTGGAAGGGGGTAATATGATCTTGCTATCATTTTAATTTGTAGTTATTTGACTATAAGTAACTTTTAGCATCTTTTCATATGGCTGTTTACCATTTTAATTTGATCATCTGTGAAGGGTCAATTCATATATTTCACTTGGTTTTCTGTTAGTCTCTTATTATTTTTTTCTTCTCAATTTAAAAAAACTATTTTTTAATTATAGAATTCAGTTTTTCTCTCTCTAGAGCAGTGTTGATCTCTGACAAAATAATGGCTTAGCATGGGCTCCTGTTTCCCTTCCTCTAATAAAATCAAGTTTGAAAACTATCAAAAGAATAGTTGTCTACAGCCTAGGGCAAAAGGCAACAGGTGTGAGTCTGAAAGGATAAATTTGAACAGTGGTCCTCAAAGTGTAGTTAACACCAAGCAGCATCAGTAACACGTGCAAAATTGTTGGAAATGCCAATTTGGAGGCCCCACCACATAATTACTGGATCAAAAGCTGTGTTGATGGTACCCAGCAAACTGTTTAAGCCCACCAGACAATTCTGATTCATGCTGAAGTTTAAAAATCATTTAATTATAGAAAATCCTGTTAAATTTAGTTCTTCTCTTTTTCCATCCATTTTCTTCGGACAATCAGTACTTGATCTCTCACTGCAGAAATCCTGAGGCAATAATCCATACTTCTGAGAGACTGGAAAGACAGACAGTACCAGGCTTTATATGAAAATAGAACTCTGACCCACAGCTTCTGTAGGAACCACAGCTTCTGCATATCATCCTCGCTCCTGTGACTTTCAGATGTAGGGGGGTATGGGATCATTCTGTCTGGATAAGAGATGGGAAAGCTGGCTTTCCTGACAACTTAGGAAACTAAACCACAACATCTACACAATCAGCACAGAGAAAACAGGACTTGGTCAGTAACTGCCAGGTTCCCTACATTATTGTCCCCAGAATCCAATTCAGGACTAACAGCAGAAAGCCAAAGTATTTTCCCAAAATATAGCACAGGAAGACCCACTTCTGGTTAGCATAACTCTTGCTTTTCCATGTCAAAAATTTCAATCAGTATATTTGATGATTTCCCTTGTTTCTACTATAAAGGTTTCCCACTCCTCTGTGTAATGTTAAGTCTGCAAAAATCAAGTGATGGTGGTTGACTTCTTTACTATAGCAACCTCTGAATGAATTACCTCAGTTTGTTCTCATTTGTTTGGTCTACATTTATTTCCACACTGCTAATGTGGGTGCTAACAGAACAATAGGAAAAAAATTCTGGTGAGATGAAAGGTTGCTGGAAACCAGTATGTACTTATCAACATCCACTCCTTCTTGTTCCACATTCCTAGCATGCTGTGTTATAATCTTCTCCTGAGGATCTGAAATTGAAACCCAGATCTGAAGAGGTGAGTGATTCTATAGTTTTTTGGAGCCTGGGTTTTTCACACTAACACTTATTCAATTTCTCTCTTTAAGTTTGTCTTTTGACTCTGAAAAATTCATGCAATCTAAGAAGCCAGTACCCCCAGATGATAAGAGCTCACAGGGCCATGAAAAATGGCTGAGGAGTGATACTGTCTCAAAATAAAAGACTATAGTGTCTTTTAGATAATGCCAACACAATCAAGCAAGTATCCCTTTAATTTTATAGCTCCTAGACCCATACCTTTGTTAGGAAAGTCTCCCCAACCCTTGGAATTTACGTGTAGTATTTTATATTTTCTTGTAAGATTTTTAAAAATTTAAATTAGAATCTTTAATACATCAAAGGTTTTTTAATTTCCTCTTTAAGATGGGTTTTCATTTTTATTTATTTCTGCATGGAAAATCATGTATGCTATCTGTAGGGAAAATGAAAGTTCCTATGGCCAAGATCCTTTCCTGACCCTAACTACTTGAACATGTAATTGGCCTACTGTGTAGGGTAACACTTATACACCCATTAACCGTGAGCCATTATTGTTGGTGTTACTATGTAGAGTTCTTCATAGTGCTCTGCCTCGAGGCAGAGACAGAGACAGGCTTGCTGCATGCAGACTGTCCAAGAGGCAGATGTATTTCCAGTACTCTATGTGCCATCATGAGAATAAAGCTTGTATAAACCTTTTTACACCTAATGTTCTGTTGTTGTTATTCAGTATCAATGAATCCAGAGTGAATTTGCCCAGGGGCAATACCCCTCAGGAAAGACAATTAATATAGTTGACAGGATTCACTGCAGACCAAAAGAGGTGGAATAAGCTGCCCTCATGGGAGGGGTACTTTGTGGGTTTCCCCTATGGATGGGAAGACACTCAGATATCCCTCAATGGGCATGTGATCTGAGGTGGCTTGCCTCCTAGAGCATTGGGCCCCTCCCCATGACTGAGGGAGGTTGAGGTGATGCCTAAGACATTAAAGGAGGTCCTCTGCAAAATAGAGAATTCCTTAAATAAACAGAATGCCCATGAGGTGGAAGGGACTGTGGGTTGGCTATTCCTCACAGTGTTAAGAAGAGATAAAGGAGAAGAATGTGCTCCTGTGAGAAACACAAGAAGAGGTAAAAGTCATGAAGGAAGAAAAAATTTCATTGATGATTGAAATGCCATCACTGTGAGGTGCTATGGAGATGGTAAAGGATGTAATGGTAACACAGGAAAAGACAGCACAAGAATGCAGGCTGTGAGGTACTGTGGAGGAGGTTAAAGATTCTTTGTGGCATGAGACAGCAGTGTGGCAAGGTGCTGTGGAAGAGGCAAAGGCCATGAAGGAGAAGGATGTACTCTCGCAAAAAGCACAAGAAGAGGTAATATGAAAATGTCAGTTGTGAGGTATTGAGGAAAAGGTAAGAAATCTGTTGAAGACTGAGATAGCATCACTGTGAGGAACTGTGGTAAAGGTAAAGGAAGTAGTAGAGGAGGAGGCATTCTTCAGAGAGAAAGAGCTTCTGTTAGCCCCAGAAATGGTGGGGAGAACAAGGTGGTGGAGGTGCTGCTGGAGGCAGCAACCCCTCCTCTATTGAAATCCCACCAAGTTGTACTTAAGAAAATAAAGACACAACAACTCCTGGTTCCTCCAGGAGGGGTGCAGCTCCCTCCCAAAGTTGTGGAGCACTTTATGCTCCTCCCCTATACACAGGCAGACCTGGTGGATTTGCACTCCCAGTTTCAGCAGAAACCTTTGGAGTGCATATCATCCTTGCTTCTGTGACTTTCAGATGTAGGGGTGTATGGGATCATTCTTTCTGGATAAGAGATGGGAAAGCTGGCTTTCCTGACAACTCATCCTGCCTTGTGGTGGTGACTGACTACACAATGCATACCAGACCCCAGTGAATCATTCACTTCTCAAGTGGGTAATGGCCATGTTTCACACTTTCTGGCCTAATCAGCATTATTTACTATCCACCCTCACTAGATGACAGATGTATACCAAGCTCCAACAGGTGTTACAGGAGTTAAGCATGAAAAATGCCATTTATAACCTAGTAAACTATGGTCCATACAAAGAGTTGTTTATGGCAGGGATGAGGGAAATGGTGCTGTAAATGGCTCCCTTGTCGTTCCTTAGGCTCTTAGTGGCCATTCTTGCCCCTCACTAAGGGCAGACCATAAATGCGGTTACCCATACTGTGACGTATTTGGGGGAAGTGAAAGCGATGTGGGCATGGAAGGGAATACAGCCTGCTACTGAAAGGAAGGGTCTAAAGGTCCTTGTGAAGGTCCCAAGGTGTTAGTTTATTTAATAGGGGAAGGAGCAGACAGAGAGAAATTGGATGGGAACTCAAATAGTATCTTACTGAAGCTGTGGCAATAATTGAAGTTGAGGCAGCAGTTTTGGCCGCTGAGGACCAAGAAGCAGAGGCCAGAAACAGAGATAAAGTATGGCTTGTGTCTGTAAGACTTCTTGCTGGAGAGTGAGCCCACACAAGAAGATGATCAGGTGATACAGTTTGACTGAGGGGAAGGTTGGTACACCTGCCTTGGGGAAACAGGTGGGGACTAGAGGCCACATTTTGAAATATCAATTCATTGGTCTCCAGTGAATGTGCAATGTGCCCTGGCCCTGGTAGATACAGGAGCTGAGTGCTCACTGATTTATGGCACCCCTGAGTGGTTCCTTGATACCCCCACTGTAGTGTGTCACACATTTTCTTTGGGTGAAATGAGAGAACAAAAAACACAGACAACACAGACAGACAGACAATGGATGCAGCCCTGATGTGGCACAGCAACTTTATTTTTATACTGCCTTTTTCGGACCTCAGCCAAGTGCTATATTCATCTTTCCCTTCTCAGGGGGGACAAGCCAGAGCACCTTGTTGATTTTCTTAAAGCCTGCCCAGTAAACAGGAGCAGTGTTTTCACATGTCCTCAAGCTCTCCCTGTTTTCAGAGTGAGGCTTCTTGGCTCGTTTTCGAAGACAAGATATGCTTCAGTGGGCAGATAACGTCCAAGGACTGCACCAGTTGTTCTCAAGCTGGTGCTTTCCCACTCTGCATTCAGACATGTGAGAAGACAAAGGCCATCCCCATCACCCACTGTTAAAGATGGTTATGGGGGTAAGGCTATCAGAGTGAAACAAGCCTGAATCCCATTGTAAATAGGGTGCCTACCTCCAAAGGTGTATACTGTGTTTCTCTCTCCCATATCTGAATATATTTGAGGGATAGATATCCTATGGGGCCTATGGTTGCAGAGCATTACAGATGAGTTTTGGCTGAGAATACTTGTGATGAAGGTAGTTCTGAGAGGACATGCTAAGCACCTGCCTTTAGCTTTGCCTGTGCCATGGGGGGTGACCCATACCAAGCAATACAAATTGTCTGGAAGGCATAAAGAAATTGTTTAAACCCTCCAGAAACTGGAGAAGGTGGGTATTATAAAGCCCACCCATAGCCCTTTCAATTCTCTGGTGTGGCCAGTAAAAATTCTGGAAAACTCAGTGTATGACCACATATTACAGAGAACTGAACAAAATCACACCCCTCTGCTTGTTGCCATCCCCTCTATTGCAGGCCTTATGGACACCCTCAGACATGAACTGGTGACATATCAAGTTGTAAATCTTCCTAATGCCTTCTTTTTCATTGACATAGAAAAAGAAAGTGAGGAACAGTTTGCCTTCATGTGGGAAGGATGGCAATGGACTTTCACTGTCCTTCCATGGGAAATCTCCAGAGTCCCACCATTTGTGGCAGACTTGTAGTTCAGGATTTGGCAGCATGGGAAAAACTTTCAGTGTTGCAGCTGTACCATTATATTGATGATATCATGCTCATGTCTGATTCTATTTCAGATCTAGAAAGTGCAGCACCTAGATTGCTGCAACATCTACAGGAGAAAGGATGGGCTGTGAACAGTACCAAGGTTCACGGACCTAGTTTCTCCATCAAATTCTTAGGGATTGTCTGGTCAAGTAAGACTAAAGTTATCCCAAAGCAGTCATAAATAAAGTCCAGGCCTTCCTTATCCCTACAACTATGGCATTATTACAAGAGTTTTGGAGTCTTTTAGGCTACTAAAAAGAGTTCATCCCACACTTGGCACAGATTCTGAAGCCCTTATACTGTTTGGTATGAAAGAACTTCAGGTAGAACTAGGATGAAACATGTGTGTCTGATTTTACCACTGCAAAATGGGCAGTCAAATCTATGCAGGCCTTGAGTGTGATAGACCCACCAAGGCCCTGTGAGGTGGCTATTCATGTGACTGAAAATGGTGAGGACAGGGATCCCTTGCAGTGGCTTGAATGAATTCATCAACCTACCGGATTCTGGTTGCTACTCTAGAAAGGAGCAGAGATGTGGTACACCTTAATAGAGAAACAATTGACTGCTGTGTACCACAATTTCCTGGCTACAGATCCCATCACTGGCATGGCCCCATTAAAGGTATTAAACACTTATCCTATCATGGAGTGGGTACAAGACTGGACCTCAAAGCTGTGGAGTGGTGGACACAGATATTTATGCTGGCCAAGTGAGATGCATAACTACAGCACCATGGCACCCTCTCTACTGACCCCTTAAGTGAAGATCTCCAATACTTATTGGGGCCAGTGACATACCAGTGAAAGGCAGGAAGAATTTGCTTTAGAGTGATTAGTAGCAGCCCTTACTGGGAAGGAATAGACCCTATACCTGAAGATGCATGGTAAACCTGGCTTCAGCTGTGGGAATCCCCAGAAATGGAAGGCTATAGCTTTGCAACCTAAGACTGAGACAATATGGATGGAAGATGGTGAGGGGAAGAACAGCCAGTGGGCAGAGTTGTGAATAGTGTGGCTTGTAATCAGCCACAAACCCTTCCCAATTGTTGTTTGCACTGACAGATGGGCTGTCTTTCAAGGCTTGACTCTGTCGGGGAATTCTGGCTAAACTGATTTAGCAAGATTCTTGCTAAAATTAAGAAATGTATAGATGAACACAGAATTTTAAAAGTCAGGAACCTGTTGAGAAGGACTTCAGAAGAATCTGAGTAAAGTTTGGTTAAAGTAAGACTCTGTCGATATGTGTGTGTGTGCATGTGTGTGTGTGTGTATGTGTTTTATATATACATATATAATAGTTGAGATAAAAGGAGTCAAACTTTAAAAACTACCACTTATTCTGCCTATTTGTTTGACTTTTTAACAAAAGAATAACTAACACAGAGGAGGAGGAAAAGATGGTGGAGTGAGAAGTGTGGTGGAAATCTCCTCCCAAAATCACATATATTTTGAAAATACAGCATATACAACTATTCCTAAAAGAGTGACCAGAAGCAACAGTACACAAGCCAGTTTACATCTGGGAGAAGTCAACATCTCATGGAAAATGGTAACATGGAGAGCTGCGACCCGGCAGGACATGAGCACACACACCACCCCAGCTCAACAGTGGGTGGAAAAGAATCAGAGAAGGGAGGGAGTGGAAGCACAGGACTACTAAATAACCAGGCCTAGAAAACTCCCCCAGGAACACAGACCAACACTGCATGGTGCTCTGGAGATTGGAGGAACTGAAGGCCAAAGATTGAAATTAAGACTGTGAACAGGATCCCACAACCAGCTTCCTTTGACAAAAAAGAAAAGCAGATGCTTTAAAAGTCTTAAAGGGAAAAGTGTTTAACAGGTGGACAAAATCATCCCAGCATACACAGCCCAGCAGTCTAGGAACTTTCAAGAACTTCAGGCACCCTATCCAGCTGGTTGACAATGAAGCCCCAATGCCCATCACTGTGATAAGCAGCCTGCCATTCCTTGCTCTGTACCAGCACCTGTGCACAAACCAGCTGTCTGAGCCATTGCTGCAGACTGGCTAGAGGGCAGCTCCACTTACAGCAACCACACAGCTTAATGCAGAAGCTTCTCCCTGTGGCAGCTAACCAGCACAGACCCAGAGGCTACTGCCTGTTTGTGGTTAACTGCCACAGACAGTGGATATGGGTGCTGAGACTGGGAGGCATGAAGGGGCAGCTTTATTCTCAATGCAAAACATGCGCCACCCACCTGTGACCCCTGCCAGCATCCTAGGCCACCTGGAGGGCCACCCAGCCCACAGAGGCCTAGGGAATTAACCCACAGGCATCATCTTGCATGTGGTTGACTGGAAAAGACAGAGGAGATGGGTGCCAAGACCAGGAGCCATGAAAGGGCTTTGTCCATGCTGGTGAAACACACACAGGTCACCTGCAAACCCCACCATCACGCTAAGGATCCCAAGGGCTGCCCTGCCCATGGCTGCTCGGGGGATTAACCCAGAATACACTCCCTATGCACCGTTAACTGGCACAGACAGTGGTGAAAGACAAGGTGACTGGCAAGCAGGAAGGGACTTTGTCCTCCCAGCTGACACACGTGGCACTAGCCGGCAACCACAACCATTTCTCCAGGATCATGAAAAGGCAGAAGAACCATGTTCAATCCAAAATCCCTCAATCACCAGAAAGAGGGCTCAGTGAGACTGAAATCACCAATCTCCTGAAAAAGAATTCAAAATAAAAGTCATAAGCATGCTGACGGAGCTACAGAAAAATATTCAAGACCTGAAGGATGAATTCAGGGGGGGAAATAACAGAAAGGAAACAAACAATGGAGGGATTTAAAAGGAGATTAGATGAGGTGGAAGAGACCATCAATGGAATAGAAATCACAGAACAGTAATATAGAGAATCTGAGGCACAGAGAGAAAAAATGATCTCTAAGAATGAAAGAATATTAAGAGAACTGTGTGACAAATCCAAATGGAACAATATTCACATTATAGGGGTACCAGAAGAAGATGACAGAGAGAAAGGGATAGAAAGTGTCTCTGAAGAAATAATGGCTAAAAAATCCCCCAAGCTGGGGAATAAAATAGTCTCTCAGACGATGGAAGCCCACAGATCTCCCAACACAAGGGACCTAAGGAGGACAACACAAAGGCATATAATAATTAAAATGGCAAAGATCAGAGACAAGGACAGAGAATTAAAAGCAGCCAGAGAGAGAAAAAAGATGACCTACAAAGGAAAACCCATCAGGCTGTCATCACATTTCTCAGCAGAAATCTTACAGGCCAGAAAGGAGTGACATGTTATATTCAATGTAATGAAACAGAAGGGTGTAGAACCAAGAATACTCTATCCAGCAAGATAATCACTTAAATTTAAAGGAGGGATTAAGCAAATCCCAGACAAGCAAAAGTTGAGGGAATGTACCTCCCACAAACCATCTGTACAGTGTATTTTAAAATGAGTGCTCTAGATGTAGGTGCTCCTGAGACTAAATAGCAGTCATCAGAGAAAGTAAAACCACAGCAAAGGAAGTAGACCAACTAAATACTAACCAAATAAAAATTAAATAAGCTACCCACAAAGTCAGTCAAGGGAGGCACAAAGATTACAGAATATGACATTTAACATATAGGGTGGGAGGCAGAAAACAAAGGGAGAGAAAAAAGAATCATCAGACTGTGTTTATAATAGCATAATAGGTGAGATAAGTTAGTCTGCCAGATAGTAAAGAAGCTACCATTGAACCTTTGGTAACCACGAATCTAAAGCCTGCAATGGCAATAAGTACATATCTTTCAATAATCACCCTAAATGTAAATGGACTGAATGCACCAATCAAAAGACACAGAGGAATAGAATGGATAAAATAGCAAGACCAATCTATATGCTGCCTACAAGAGACTCACCTCAAATCCAAAGACATGCACAGACTAAAAGCCAAGGGATAGAAAAAGATTTCATGCAAACAACAGGGAGAAAAAAGCAGGTGTTGCAGTACTAGTATCAGAAAAAATAGACTTCAAAACAAAGAAAGTAACAAGAGATAAAGAGGACATTACATAATGATAAAGGGATCAGTCCAACAAGAAGATATAATCATTATAAATATATATGTACCCAATAAAGGAGCACCAACATATGGGAAACAAATACTAACAGAATTAAAGGAGAAAATAGAATGCAATGTATTCATATTAGGAGACTACAGCACACCACTCACTCCAAAGGAGAGATCCAGCAGACAGAAAATAGTAAGGACACAGAGGAACGTAACAACACATTAGAACAAATGGACCTAAGAGACATCTATAGAACACTCCACACAAAAGCAGCAGGATAAACATTGTTCTCAAGTTCACATGGAACATATTCCAGAATACACCACATAGTAAGTCAGAAAAAGAGCCTCAGCATATTGAAAAAGTTTGAAATTGTACCAATGAACTACTCTGATAACAAAGATATAAAACTAGAAATAAATTGTACAAAGAAAACAAAAAGGCTCACAAACACATGGATGCTTGACAACATGTTCCTCAATAATCAATGGATTAATGATCAAATTAAGAGATCAAGCAATATATGGAGACCAATGAAAACAATAGCACAATGCCCCAATTTCTGTGGAATGCAGCAAAAGCAGTTATAAGAGGAAAGTGTATAGCAATCCAGGCCTATTTATAGAAGGAAGAACCATTCCAAAAGAACAGTCTAAATTCACAATCATTGAAACTGTAAAAAGAAGAAAAATGAGGCCGAAAATCAGTAGAAGGAGGGACATAATAAAGAACAGAGAAGAAATAAATAAAATAGCAAAGATTAAACACTACAAAAAGCTAATGAAAGCAAGAGCTGGTTCTTTGAGAAAATAAACAAAATGGATGAACCCCTAGAGAGACATATCAAGAAAAAAAGAGAATCTAAACACAAAAACAGAATCAGAAATGAGAAATGAAAAATCAACACAGAAATACAAAGAATTATTAGAGAATACTATGAAAAATTATATGCTAATAAACTGCATAACCTAGAAGAAAAAGACAACTTTCTAGAAAAATACAACCTTCTAAGACTGACTCAGGAAGAAACAGATAACCTGAAAAGACCAATTACGATAAATGAAACTGAACTAGTAATCAAAAAATTACCCAAGTACAAAACTCCTGAACCAGATGGCTTCACAGCTGAATTTCATCAGACATTTAGAAAGGACATAATACCCATTCTCCTTAAAGCTTTCCAAAAAATAGAAGATAAGGGAATACTTTCAAACTCATTCTATGAAGCCAGCATCACTCTCATACTAAAACCAGGCAAAGACACCACAAAAAAGGAAACTAGACCAATATCCCTGATGAACTTAGATACAAAAATACTCAACAAAATATTAGCAAAACAAATTCAAAAATACATCAAGAGGATCAGACATCATGATTAAGTGGGATTCATCCCAGGGATATAAGGACGGTAGTACATTACAAAATCCATCAACATCATCCACTATATCAGTAAAAAGAAGGAAAAATTCACATGATCATCTTCATAGAAACATTTGACAAAAACATTTGACAAAACTCAACACTCATTCATATAAAAACTCTCAAGAAAGTGGGTATAGAGGGAAAGTATGTCAACATAATAAAGGCTATATATGACAGACCCACAGCCAAAATCATACTTAACAATGAAAAGCTTAAAGGTTTTCCTCTAAGATCAGGAACAAAACAAGGATGCCCACTCTCTTCACTTTTAATCAACATAGTAGTGAAGGTCCTAGCCATGGCAATCAGACAAAACTAAGAAATAAAACGCATCCAGATTGGTAAGGAAGAAGTCAAACTGTCCCTGTTTGCAGATGACATGATATTGTACATAAAAAACCCTAAAGGCTCCATTCCAAAACTAGTAGATCTAATATCTGAATTCAGCAAAGTAGCAGGATACAAAATTAAAACACAGAAATCTGTTGCATTCTTATACAGTAATGATGAACTAGTAGAAAGAGAAATCAGGAAAACAATTCCACTCACAATTGCACCAAAAAGAATAAAATACCTAGGAATAAACCAAACCAAGGAAGTTAAAGACCTATACCCTGAAAACTACAAGACACTGTTGAGAGAAATTAAACAGGACACTAATAAATGGAAAATCATCCAATGCTCTTGGGTTGGAATAATTAATATAGTCAAAATGGCTATCCTACCTAAAGCAATCTACAGATTCAGTGCAATCTCTATCAAAATACTGACAGCATTCTTCCATGAACTGGAACAAATAGTTCTAAAATTCACAGGGAACCACAAAAGACCCTGAATAGTCAAATCAATCCTCAGAAGGAAGAATAAAGCAGTGGGGGCTATACTTCTTTACTTCACTCTCTACTGCAAAGCGACAATAACAAAGACAATTTAGTACTGGCACAAGAACAGACCCATAGACCAATGGAACAGAATAGAGAGTACAGATATTAACCCAAGCATATATAGTCAGTTAATATATTATAAGGGAGCCATGAACATACAATGGGTAAATGACAAACTCTTGAACAGCTGATGTTGGCAAAACTGGACAGCTATATGTAAGAGAATTAAACTGGATTACTGTCTAACTCCATACACAAATGTAAACTTGAAATGGATCAAAGACCTGAATGTTAGTCATGAAACCATAAAACTCTTAGAAGAAAACATAGGCAAAACTCTTGAATATAAACATGAGCAACTTGGTCATAAACATATCTCCCCAGGCAAGGGAAACAAAAGCAAAAATGAACAAGTGGGTCTATATCAAACTTTAAAGCTTCTGTAAAACAGAGAACACCATCAGTAGAACAAAAAGGCATCCAACAGAATGGGAGAATATATTCGTAAATGACATATCCAATAAGGGGTTGACATCCAAAATACATAAAGAGCACACGTGCCTCAACAACCAAAGAGCAAATAAACCCAATTAAAAAATGGGCTCAGGATCTGAACAGACATTTCTCCAAAGAAGGAATTCAGATGCCAACAGGCACCTGAAAAGATGTTCCACATCACTAATCATCAGAGAAATGAAAATTAAAACCACAGTGAGATATCACCTCACCTCTGTTAGGATGGTCAACATACAAAAGGCCAACAACAATAAATGCTGGTGAGGATGTGGAGAAAGGGGAACCCTACTATACTGCTGATGGGAATGTAAATCAGTTCAACCATTGTGGAAAGCAGTATGGAGGTTCCTCAAAAAACTCAAAATAGAAATACCATTTGACCCAGGAATTCCAATTCTAGGAATTTACCCTAAGAATGTGGCAGCTCAGCTTCAAAAAGACAGATGCACCCCTATGTTTATTGCAGCACTATTTACAATAACCAAGAAATGGAAGCAACCTAAGTGTCCATCAGTAGATGAATGGATAAAGATGTGGTACATATGCACAATGGAATATTATTCAGCCATAAGAAGAAAACAAATCCTACCATTTGCAACAACATGGATGAAGTTAGAGGGTATTGCTCAGTGACATAAGCCAGGTGGAGAAAGACAAATACCAAATGGTCCCACTCATCTGTCGAGTATAACAACAAAGCAAATCGGATGGGACAAAACAGGAGCAGACTCACAGAACTCAAGAATGGACTAACAGTTACCAAAGGGAAAGGGACTGGGGAGGGTGGGGTGAAGGGAGGGATAAGGGGATTAATGTGCAATATGACTAGCACACGTAATGTAGGGGGTCACGTGGAAGGCAGTATAACACAGTGAAGACAACTAGTATCTCTATAACGTCTTACTATTCTGATGGACAGTAACTGCAATGGGATATGTGGTGGGGACTTCATAATGGGGGGAATCTAATAACCACAATGTTACTCATATGATTGTATATAAATAATACCATAGTAATAATAAAAAGTATAAGTGAAATCACCTAGTAAAATAATTTGCAAAAAACAAAATTAAGCCAAAACCTTTTGGAACATGCCAATACCATTAGAAAAGTAAAGATGGGATAGAGGATCAAAAAAAGATGGCAAATTAGGAAAGCAAGGCAGAAACCACTTTCCATATACACCCATGGAACTATAGAAAATACAAGTATTGGTGGAAATGACCTGAAGACTACACAACAGAACATCTACACCTTGTAAAAAGAGAAGACTGCATTGAGAAGGGTTAAAGGGGAGAGCCACAATCAATCAGGGCCCAAATCCTTCCCCAACCAAGCCTAGAAGTGGGAGGGATAACAGAACAGTAAGGTGATAAGTATTCAGGAATCATATACAGCTGGTCCTGGAGATCTGCTCTGGGAACACAAATCCACATTGCACTGCGCTCTGGTGATGATGTGGCTAGACACCAGGGAGAGTTGGAGCAGTCTGTGAGGCTGAGACTCCTGTCTCTTGTTGAGGAAGGCATGTTCCATCAGTCCCACTGAGACCCAATACTTAGGTAGCAATTTGAAAGGTTTATCAGCAGCAAGGAAGGTGCCAGAAGGGTGGGGGTTGGAGGGAGTTCTCTCCAGAGAAGAATGGACAGAAGGATGATGCTTCCCTACACCTCCCTCAGGCCAACTGGTCAGGCACTGAAAAGAGCCAGCTCCAAATATTCTGTCTTCCTTACTGGTTGCTCAGCCTTGCAGTGTACTTCCCTGTGCACCCATCCCACACTACCTGCCAAGCCCAGCAACCACTAATGTTACTGACCAGCAGGCAGAGGGTGTACCCACCCAAAACATATCCTAGCAGAGTCACCTCCCAGCACACAAATGGTACACAGAGGTGAACTGGCAGCCTCTGATTATAGGGATCAGCAACTTCCAGAAGAAATACAGAAATGTGGCCCTGCCAACAGCTCACCAACAGCAAACAACTGCACTGCAGTGGAGATCCAGGCACTGGTGAGCAAAGAGTCTTGAGTTTCTGGGCACTACAGAACACCTTCCTCATAAAGCCATTGCTTCCTAGACCAGAAAGCAGAGCTGATGATCTAATACAAAGGAAGAAACACAAAAACTCTGACAAACTGAGGAGACAGAGGAATATGTTCCAAGCAAAAGACCAAGACACCAGAAAAATAGTTAAATGAAATGGAAATCACCAATCTTCTTCATAAAGATTTCAAAATAGTAGTCATAAAGATGCTCACTGACCTGGGGAAAATAATTATTTCAGTAATAACTTCAACAAAGAGATAGAAGATCTGACAAGAGCCACTCAAAGCTGAAGAATAAAATAACTGAAATGAAAAAAACAATGGAGGGAATGAATAGTAGAATGCTGGAAGTAGGGGAAAGAATCAATGACACAGAAAACAGAGAAGAGAAAAACAACAAAGCTGAGGAACAGAGAGAAAAATAATTTCTAAAAAGATTCTAAGATGTATGACAACTCCAAAGGAAACAGTATTCACAAAATAGGGTTTCTAGAAGAACTAGAGTGACATAAAGGAGTAGAAAGTCTGTTAGAAGACATAATAATAGCCAAAAACTTCCCCAATCTTGGGAAGGAAATAGATGTCCAGAACCTGGAAAGACAGAGGGCCCATAACAAAAGGACCCCAGGAAGACAACACCAAGACATATAGTAATTAAAATGGGAAAGATTAAACATATGGAGAAACTTAAAAGCAGCAAGGGTGAGGTAGACAGTTACCTAAGAGAAACTCCATGAGGCTATCAGTAATTTCTCAGTAGAAAGTTGACAGGCCAGAATGGAGTGGAATAAAATATTTAATGTATTGAAAGGGAAGAACCTACAACTAAGAATCCTCTACCCAGCAAGGTTAACAAAAAAATTGAAAGAAAGATTAAAAATTTCCCAGATAAAGAAAAGTTAACAGAATTCACCATCACTAAATCAACCTTACAGGATATGTTAAAGAGACCTTTGTAAACAGAAATGTTCTTAAGCCTAAATATTTTCATTCAATAGAAATAAACCCACAGTAAAAGTATTAGACATAGTACTAAGCATGTACAAAGTTAAAAAAAAAAAAGTAGTAAAATCAACCATACACATAATCAGTCAAGAGATTTAAAAAAGGATGTAAATTATGACATTTCATAGATAAAGTGTGGAGGAAGATGGATAAAAAAGTAGCACTTTTATATTGTGTTTGAAATAAAGTGACCATCCACTTAATGCAGAGTGTTATATATTTTAGGAACTATCTATGAGCCTATGGTAACTACAAACATAAACCTATAAAAGATACACAAAATTTTTTAAAGAAATAGAAGAGGAGCCAAGATGGCGGTGTGAGTAGAGCAGCAGAAATCTCCTCCCAAAACCATATATATATTTGAAAATACAAAAAATACAACTATTCATAAAAGAGACACCAGAAGATACAGTACAATAGCCAGACTACATCTACACCTGCGAAAACCCAGCACCTCATGAAGGGGGTAAGATACAAGCCATGGCCCGGCAGGATCCAAGCACACCCCTCACTCCAGCTCCTAGGCGGGAGGAGAGGAGTCGGAGTGGGGAGGGAGAGGGAGCCCAGGAAGGCTAAACACCCAGCCCTAGACATCCACACGGTGAGCACAGACACACAGTGTGTGGTGTGCTGGATACTAGGGAAATGGGACAGTAAAATATGCAAGAGGGTCCCCTCAGCAGGTGCCCCAGGGACAAAAGGAAAGCGAGTGCTTTTTGAAAGTCTTAAAGGGACAGGGGCCTCACAGCTGGATGGAAGCGTTCCGGTGCACTCAGTCGAGCAGCTGGGAATCCCGGGGAACTACAGGCTCCCTAACCCCCTAGGCAGCAGTACAGCTTGGAGGCCCTCGCAGCGATAAACAGCCTCCTGCCCGTTCCCCCTCTGGCACTGCCCCACCATGGCGGAGCAGCAGCTTGAGACTGGCCATGCCCACAGCAGCTGTGTAGATCTCCCTCCACAGTGGCCCGGGCAAGAATCAGAGACCCCAACTACATGCAGCTGCCCAGCACAAGTCGCTAGGGGTCACAGATCTCACAGTAGAAGAAGGCCACAAACTAGCAAGAAGGGACGTTCTTCCAGCTGACATACATGCCAACTCCCCACAATTACCTCTATTGCCATGAAAAGGCAGAAGAATTTGATCCAGTTGAGACTAACAGAGACAATCCCTGAGAAGGAGCTTGGGGAGCTAGACCTAACCAATCTTCCTGAAAAAGAATTCAAAATAAAGGTCATAACCATGCTGATGGAGCTGCAGAGAAAAATGCAAGAGCTAACTGACAAAGTAGGGAGGGAGACTACAGAAATAAACAATTGCCAGAGTCCAGCTCTAGTTGAGGTGTCGGTCACCAAGGAAAGGACAGTGTCAGCGAGTGAGGAAAGGAGTAAGGAGATGAAACACCCAGTTAAGGTTGTAACATCTCCTGACATGAAGTGGCAGGGTCTTTATTTTTATATCTTTTAAAGGTTTGCATAATGTTATACATTTTCTTTGATTGTGGATGGTACAATGTTTTTTCCGTTCAGCTTTTGTATAATTCCAGCTCATTACAGATGTTATCATTTTTTTAACAGCTTTCTTATAATCTTTAATTTTTATCTATCCCTTAACCTTTTTGGCCAGAGATGTAGGTTACATGCTAGGTGCTAGACAGGAAATGGCGTAAGACAGCATGTGGGCTAAGCATGTGGGCTATGATTTTTACTTTAAGTGTGAAAGATTATATAAAGTTTAAGATATGTGTCTAAGGTATGTGTCTAAGGCTATATAAAGTTTAAGCAGATTATATAAAATGCAAGCTATATGTCTTTTGGTTATTAAGTGTAGCTATGTTATTAATGAAATCCTATCATACACATGTGGGTTGAGGCTTACATTTAAAATTTAGGGATGGTACTCCTATTACCCATTCCTTAACATTCCTACAAATACAATAAAAATACCTTATTCTTTCATAATATTAATTCCACAATTTTAGATGTTTACACCTTTCCTCCTGCATCTACCATCTACAGACACTAGGGCCTTGCAGTCCTCTTTATCCTTTATATAATAACTCTAAATCTGCTATTATCAAGAATGACAAATTCTTGTCATGAATTTATTATAAACTTTTATATATGGGATATTTATAAATGTAAATCTTCCTATTTTGCTCATAAACTTTTTCTTTGAGGGGGATAGTAGAGGTACCTTCTAATATTATAAGCAACATTAAAGGGGACTGTGGGCAGTGGGGATTATTAATATTTATTAGTTTGCTGTTTCATATAAGTTTCCTGGGAAAATGGGTTTTTCCATGGCCCAGGATCCTATAACTCCTTCTCTGCCAATATTCTAAAGAAATCTTGGTTAGTCATGTTTGAATTGTTACAAAGGGGAGGACAAACTGCATCTAGTTTTAAGAGAGGCCTGGGTTGTTCTGCCTCACTTATTTGTGGCAATAGGCCTGGAACAGTTGGTCCCATAACACAGCTTTCATTTCCGGAATTGCTGCTTTGATCAATATTTTGGGTTATGTTATTTACTAAAGATTAATCAATCTTAAATACATAAGATTTCTCATATATGACCTCAATCACCAACATCATAACTGCAAAAATAAGTGCGGGAATTAGCAGGGGCAAGCTATGAGGTTTCATGTTTTAAGGATTCCTCCTCATGCCTGCACCTTGTCAAACAGCATGAGCAGCATGGCCCATGCCAAACAATCTCTGGAAGGACTTAAAAGCAGAATGTACAAGAGGCAAGAAGGCATTAATGGAATAGAAACTAGAGAACAGGAACGCAGAGAAGCTGATGCATAGAGAGATAAAGGGATCTCCAGAAATGAAACAATATTAAGAGAACAGTATGACCAATCCAAAAGGAACAATATCCTCATTATAGAGGTACCAGAAGAAGAAGAGAGAAAAAGGGATAGAAAGTGTCTTTGAAGAAATAATTGCTGAAAACTTCCCCAAACTGGGGAAGGAAAAAGTCGCTCAGACCACGGAAGCACACAGAACAACCAAAAGAAGGAACACTAGGAGGACAGCACCAAGACACATAATAATTAAAATGGCAAAGATCAAGGACAAGGACAGAGTTTTAAAGGCAGCCAGAGAGAGGAAAAATGTCACCTACAAAGGAAAACCCATTAGGCTATCATCAGACTTCTCAACAGAAACCTTACAGGCCAGAAGAGAATGGCATGATATATTGAATGGAATGAAACAGAAGGGCCGTGAACCAAAAATACTGTATCCAGAATGATTATCATTTAAATATGAAGGAGGGATTAAACAATTACCAGACAAGCAAAAGTTGAAGGAATTTGCCTCCCACAAGCAACCTCTACAGGGTATTTTAGAGGGACTGCTCTAAATGGGAGCACTCCTAAGGCTAAATAGATGTAACCAGAGAAAATAAAATTACAGCAAAGAAAGCAGACCAAACAAACACTAACTAAGGTAAAAAATACAATCAACTACTCACAAAAGCAGTCAAAGGAAACACAAAAGAGCACTTAATGAAACACCCAACATATTAAAAATGGAGGAGTAGGAATAAGAAGGCAGAGAAATAAACATGAGACAGTGTTTTATCATAGCTCAATAAGCAACTTAAGTTAGACAGTAAGACACGAAAGAATCTAAACGAACCTTTGGTAACCACAAATCTAAAGCCTGCAATAGAAATAAGTGCACATCTTTCAATAATCACACTAAATGTAAATGGATGGAATGCACCAATCAAAAGACACAGAGTAATAGAATGGATAAAAAAGCAAGACCCATTTATATGCTGCTTACAAGAGCATCACCTCAAACCCAAAGACATGCACAGACTAAAAGTCAAGGGATGGAAAAAAACATTTCATGCAAACAACAGGGACAAAAAAGCAGGTGTTGCAGTACTAGTATCAGACAAAATAGACTTCAAAACAAAGAAAGTAACAAGAGATAAAGAACACTACATAATGATAAAGGGGTCAGTCTAACAAGAGAATATAATCATTATAAATATATATGCACCCGATACAGGAGCACCAGCATATGTGAAACAAATACTAAGAAATTTAAAGGAGAAAATAGAATGCAGTGCATTCATTTTAGGAGACTGCAACACACCACTCACTCCAAAGGATAGATCCACTAGATAGAAAATAAGTAAGGACACAGAGGCATTGAACAACACACTAGAAAACCTGGACCTAATGGGAATCTATAGAACTCTACATCCAAAAGCAACAGGATACATATCTTCTCAAGTGCATATGGAACATTCTCCAGAATAGAACACATACTAGGCCACAAAAAGAGACTCTATAAATTCAAAAGGATTGAAATTCTACCAACCAACTTTTCAGACCACAAAGGTATAAAACTAGAAATAAATTGTACAAAGTTAGCAAAAAGGCTCACAAACACTTGGAGTCTTAACAACATGCTCCTAAATAATCAATGGATCAGCAACCAAATTAAAATAGAGATCAAGCAATATATGGAAACAAATGACAAGAAAAACACAAAGTCCCAACTTCTCTGAGATGTAGGGAAGCAGTCTTAAGAGGAACATATATAGCAATCCAGGCATATTTAAAGAAGGAAGAACAGACCCAGATGAATACTCTAAAGTCAACATTATCAAAATTGGAAAAAGAAGAACAAATGAGGCCTAAAGTCAGCAGAAGGAGGGACATAATAAAGATCAGAGAAGAAATAAGTAAAATTAAGAAGAATAAAGCAATAGAAAAAATCAATGAAATCAAGAGCTGGTTCCTTGAGAAAATAAACAAAATAGATAAGCCTTTAGCCAGACTTATTAAGAGAAAAAGGGAATCAAGCACACATCAACAGAATCAGAAATGAGAAAGGAAAAATCACGATGGACCCAACAGAAATACAAAGAATTATTACAGAATACTATGAAAACCTATATGCTAAAAAGCTGGAAAACACAGAAGAAATTGACAACTTCCTAGAAAAATACAAACTTCAAATACAGGCAAAGGAAGAAACAGCAAATCTAAACAGACCAATTGCCAGCAACAATATTGAAGCAGTAATCAAAAAACTACCAAAGAACAAAACCCCCAGGCCAGATGGTTTTACCTCAGAATTTTATCAGACATACAGAGAAGACAATACCCATTCTCACTAAAGTTTTCCAAAATATAGAAGAGGAGGGAATACTCCCAAACACACTCTATGAAGCCAACATCACCCTAATACCAAAACCAGGCAAAGACCCCACCCAAAATGAACATTACACACCAATGTCCCTGATGAATGCAGATGAAAATATACTTAACAAAATATTAGCAAAGTGAATTAAAAAATACATCAAAAGAATCATACACCATGACAAAGTGGGATTCATCCCAGGGATGCAAGGATGGTTCAACATTCGAAAATTCATCAACATCATCCACCACATAAACAAAAAGAAGGACAAAAACCACATGATCATCTCCATTGATGCTGAAGAACATTCTACAAAATTCAACATCCATTCATGATAAAAACTCAACAAAATGCATATAGAGTGCAAGTACATCAACCTAATAAAAGCCATATATGATAAACCAACAGCCAACATCATACTTAACATGGAAGAGCTGAAAGCTTTTCCTCTGAGATCAGGAACAAGAGAGGGATGCCCACTCTCCCCACTGTTATTCAACATAGTACTGTAGTTCATAGCCCTGGCAATTAGACAAAACAAAGAAATACAAGGAATCCAGATTGGTAAAGAAGAAGTCAAACTATCACTAGTTGCAGATGACATGATATTGTACATAAAAAACCCTAAAGACTCCACTCCAAAGCTACTAGAACTAGTATGGAAATTCAGCTAATTTGCAGCGTACAAAATTAATACACAGAAATCTGTGGCTTTTCTGAACACTAACAATGAACTAATAGAAAGTGAAATCAGGAAAACAATTCCATTTACAATGGCATCAAAAAGAATAAAATACCTAGGAATGAACTTAACCAAGGAAGTGAAAGAACTGTACCCTAAAAGCTACAAGACAGTCTTAAGAGAAATTAAAGAGGACACTAGCAAATGGAAACTCATCCCATGCTCCTGGCTAGGAAGAATTAATATCATCAAAATGGCCATTCTGCCCAAAGCAGTATACAGATTCAATGCAATCTCTATCAAATTACCAATAGTATTCTTCAATGAACTGGAACAAATAGTTCAAAAATTCATATGGAAACACCAAAGACACCAAATAGCCAAAGCAATCCTTAGAAGGAAGAATAAAATCGGGGACATCTCACTCCCCAACTTCAAGCTCTACTACAAAGCAACAGTAATCAAGAAAATTTGATACTGGCACAAGAACAAAGCCACAGACCAGTGGAACAGAATAGAGACTCCAGACATTAACCCCAAAATACATGGTCAATTAATATATGATAAAGGAGCCATAGACATACAATGGGGGAAATGACAGCCTCTTCAACAGTTGGTGCTGGCAAAACTGGACAGCTACATGTAAGAGAATGAAACTGGATCACTGTCTAACCCCATACACAAAAGTAAACTCGAAATGAATCAAAGACCTAAATGTAAGTCATAAAATCATAAAACTCTTAGAAAAAAACATAGGCAAAAATCTCTTGGACATAAACATGAGCAGCTTCTTCATGAACATATCTCACCGGGCAAGGGAAACAAAAGCAAAAATTAACAAGTGGGACTACATCAAACTGTACAAGTGGGACTATATCAAACTGAAAAGCTCCTGTACAGCAAAGGACACCATCAATAGAAAAAAAGGCATCCTACAATATGGGAGAATATATTCATAAATGACAGATCCCATAAAGGGTTGACATCCAAAATACATAAAGAGCTCATGCACCGCAACAAACAAAAAGAAAAAAATCCAATTAAAAAAATGGGCAGAGGAGCTGAACAGACAGTTCTCCAAAGAAGAAATTCAGATGGCCAACAAACACATGAAAAGATGCTCCACATCGCTAGTTATCAGAGAAATGCAAATTAAAACCACAATGAGATATCATGTCACACCAGTAAGGATGGCTGCCATCCAAAAGACAAACAACAACAAATGTTGGCGAGGCTGTGGAGAAAGGGGAACCCTCCTACTCTGCTTCTGGGAATGTAATTACTTCAACCATTGTGGAAAGCAGCATGGAGGTTCCTCAAAAAGCTCAAAATAGAAATACCATTTGACACAACAATTCCACTTCTAATAATTTAACCTAAGAATACAGCATCCCAGTTTGAAAAAGACAGATGCACCCCTATGTTTATCACAGCACTATTTACAATAGCCAAGAAATGGAAGCAATCTAAGTGTCCATCAGTAGATGAATGGATAAAGAAGAAGTGGTACATATACAGAATGGAATATTATTCAGCCATAAGAAGAAAACAAATCCTAACATTTGCAACAACATGGATGGAGCTAAAGGGAATTATGCTCAGTGAAATGAGCCAGGCGGAGAAAGACAAGTACCAAATGTTTCACTCATATGTGGAATATGAGAACAAAGAAAAAAACTGAAGGAACAAAGCAGCAGCAGAATCACTGAACCCAAGAACGGACTAATAGTTACCAAAGGGAAAGGGACTGGGGAGGATGGATGGGAAGGGAGGGATAAGGGTGGGGAAAAAGAAAGGGTGCATTATGATTAGCACATATAATGTTGGGGGAGGTAATGGGGAGGGCTGTGCAACACAGAGAAGACAAGTAGTGATTCTATAGCATCTTACGATGCTGATGGACAGTGACTGTAATGGGGTTTGTGGGGGGGACTTGGTCAAGGCGGGAGCCTAGTAAGCATAATGTTCTTCATGTAATTGTAGATTAAGGATACCAAAATAAAATTTTTAATGTAAATAATAAAAAAAATAAGGAAATAGAAGCATAACACAAGAGAAAACCATCAAATAACAACAGGTACGTGTAAGAGAGGAAGAAAGGAACAAACAGGAACTACAGAAACCACCAGATAATTAAGAAAATGACAATAAGTACATGCCTTTCAATAATTACCTTGCATGTAAATGGACTAAACGCTCCAATCAAAAGATGTGTGGTATCAGAATGAATAAAGAAACAAGACCCATCTATATGCTGCCTACAAGAGACTCATTTTAGACCTAAAAATATTCATAGGCCAAAATGGAAGGGATGAAACATGATATTTATTGCAAATATAAAGGAGAGAAAAGCTGGGGTTGCAAGATTTATATCAGACAAAATAGTTTTGAAAACAAAGAAAGCAACAACAGACGTGGAAAGACATTCTTTAATGATAAAGGGATAATTATAAATATCTATGCAACCAACATAGGAGTACCTGAATTCATAAAATGAATACTACTAGACTTAAAGGATAAATAGCAACACAATTTTACTAAGAGTTTTTAATACCCTCCCCCCATCTTACATTAGTGGATAGATCATCCAGATGAAAAATAATCAAAGGAAACAGACATGTTAAATGACATTAGACTAGATGAATGTAACAGATATATATAGTACATGCCACCCCAAAACAGCATATACACATATTTCTCAAGTGGAAATGGAATGTTCTCCAGAATAGATCACATATTAGGACAAAACCTTAATGAATTCAAATATATAGAAATTGCTTCAAGCATCTTTTCACATCACAATGGTATGAATCTAGAAATCAATTACATTATGAAAAAACACAAACCCCTGGAGGCTAAACAACATGTTTCTAGATAATCAATAGAACAATGAACAAATCAAAGAGGAAATCTAGCAATACATGGAGACAAATGCAAACAAAAATGCAACAGTTCAACATATGTGGGATGCTGCAAAAGTGGTTCTAAGAGGAAAGTGCACAGCAGTAGAGGCCTACTTCATGAAATAAGAACAATCTAAGATGAAATCCAAATTTAATAAAAGGAGGGATATAATAAAGATCAGAACAAAACTAAATAAAACAGATAAATCAATGAATCCAAGAGCTGGTTCTTTGAGAAGATAAACAAAATAGACCAAACCCTAGCCAGATTTATCAAGAAGAAAAGAGAGATTACAGAAATAAAATTAGAAACAAAAGGAATAGATAGAACTGACACCAGAGATATACAAAGAATTCTTAGAGATTTCTATAAAAAAATGCCAATAATTTGGACAGTCTAAAAGAAATACACAAATTCCTAGAAAAGTACAACCTTTGAAGGCTGACCAAGGAAGAAACAGAAAATATGAACAGATTGATTACCAAACACAAAATTGAATTGGTAATTCAAAAACTCCAAACAAATGTCCAGGACCAGATGGCTTCACAGGTGAATTCCATAAAACATTTAAAGAAGAGCTAATACCCTACCTCTCAACTCATTCCAAAAAATAAAAGGGTAGGAAATACTTCCAAATTCATTCTATGAGGCCATGATCAGTCTAAAACCAAAACCAGACCAAGGCAATACAAAAAAGGAAATTATAGACAAATATCCCTGATGAAGAAGGACACAAAAATCCCCAACAAAATATTAGCAAACTGAATTTAAAAATGCATCAAAAGTACCATCCATCATGACCAAGTGTTATTTATCCCAGGGATGCAAGGATGGTGCAATATTCATAAATCAATGTGATAAAAGCATGAACAAAAGGAAAGCTAAAATCTATATGATCATCTCAATAGATGCTGTAAAAGCATTTGACAAAATTAACATCCATTCATAATGAAAACTCAACAAAATGAGTATAGAGGGATCATACTTTAATATAATAAAGGTTATATATGACAAACCCACAGCTAACATCATACTGAATGGTGAAAAGCTGTAAGCTTTTTCTCTAAGATCAGGAACAAGACAATGATGCCAATCTCACCACTTTTATTCAACATACTACTGCAGTCCAAGCCATGGCAACCAGACAACACAGAGATAAAAGGATTCCAAATTGGTAAGGAAGAAGTTAAACTGTTATGTCATGTCATGCAGACGACATGAAATTATACATAGAAAACCCAAAAGACTCCACCAAAATGCTATAATGACTAATAACTGGATTCAGCAAATTTGCAAGATACAGAATCAATAAAGAAATCTGTTACATCCTTATATACTAACAATAAACCAGCAGAAAGAAAATTCAGGAAGACAATTCCATTTATAATTGCATCCAAAAGAATGAAATATCTAGTAATGAACCTAACTAAGGAAATGAAAGACCTGTACTCAGATAACTATAAGACACTGATGAAAGAAATTGAAGAAGACACATCTAAATGGAAATTTATCCCATGTTCATGCATAGGAAGAATTAATATTGTCCAGCTGGCCATCCTGCCCAAAGTAATTTGCAGATTCAGTGCAATCCCCTATGAAAATGCAAATGACATTTTTCAGTGGAGAGCAAATAATCCTAAAATTCGTATGGAATCCCAAAGACCCCAAATAGCCAAGACAATCTTGAGAAAGAACAAAGCAGGGAGTATCATACTTTGTGACTTCAAACTATACTACAAAGCTACAGTTGTAGACACCCCAGCAATTAACTTTTCTGTAGTTTAGTTTCTGCTTAAAGCTTGATTTATAACAAGACTAATCTAAGAGAAAAGTGTAATATGTTTACTGCTTAAGTTTGATTAATAGCCAAAACCAATCTAATAGAAAGAAAAAAGTGTTAACTCCTGGAATCTGGTGTAAGGTATGAACAGTGTGGAATGGGAGCTGCAAACAGTTCCTATTACTATTCTGCAGCAAAACCAGACAAGGAACATGCTGTGAAACTCACTAACTTAACTTGACTTAACACAATAGGAACATAAAAAACATATCTAGTTCACAGTTGGTTGATTTGTTGAGAAAATACATTCAATAATTATTAATTAATGACTGTTTCACTACTTGCTGTATCCTAATAAAGATGCAGGGGTACTCTGACTCATTGCTTGGTCTCCAAGGAGTTCTAAGCCCTCCACATTAAACCTCATTCTGACGTAGTCTGTCATTTTTGATGTCCCCGACTGAAACATACAGTAATCAAAACAATTGTTTTTATTGGCATAAGAACAGATCTATAGATTAATGAAGCAGTATAGAGAGCCCATATGTAAACCCATACATATATGGTCAATTAATATATGCTAAAGGAGCCATGCATATACAATGTGGAATAGACTGTCTCTATAATTACTGGTGTTGGATAAACTGGACACATACATGAAAGTGAATGAAACTGGTTTACAGTCTAGCTCTATAAATTTGAAATAGATTAAATACCTAAATATAAGATATAAAACCATAAAACTATTAGAAGAAATGTAAGCAAAAATCTCTTGATCTTAAGCATGAGAAAATTTTTCTGATCCCTTCTTTCTGAGAAAGGGGAAAAAAGCAAAAATAAATAAATGGGGCTACATCAAACTAAAAAGTTTCTGTACAGTGAACAACAAAACAAAAAAAGCAACCTACAATAACAGAGAATATATTCCTAATTTATCCAATGATGGATTAACATCCAAAATATATAAAGAACTCACGTGCCTCAAAGCCCCAAAAGCAAATAATCCTATTAAAAAATGGGTGGATGGTATGAACAAACACTTCTCCAGAGAAGATATTCAGATGGAAAACAGGCACATGAAAAGATGCTCCACATCACAAATCATCAGGTAAATGCAAATGAAAACCACAATGAGATATCATGTCACACCAGTTAGATGACTACTATCCAAAAGACAAGAAATAACAAGTGTTGGTGAGAATGTGGAGAAGAGGCAAACCTCCTACACTGATGATGGGAATATCAATTAGTACAGCCACTGTGGAAAGCAGTGTGGAGGTTCCTCAAAAAACTAAAAATATAAATACCATATGTGAAGAGTCCCCACCAGTAAGATGGCAAACTTCTGGCTTCTCTTCGGGGTCCTTGGTTCCCGCCGGCGCCACCTGAAGCCCAATCACCTCTCGCCCCCATCCCAATCCCAGCACCTAGCCAACAGCCACCACCCCCATAGAAGTAACACCACAATCACCCTATGCCCCTTCCTATATAAGCCAGAACCTTTCCATAATAAAGCGGAATTCTCCGGTGAATTGCTACTGTGTGTCGCTCCTTTCCTTTCATTGGTGCCGAAACCAGGGAGACAGGACACCCCAACTGGGCCCCGTCTTCCCCCCAACACCAGCAGCAACTTGCCCTCATTCTCTTTTTCCGGCGCTGGCTCATCACACTCACCACTCCTCTCTGGCCTTTAGGTAAGTTTTTCCCCAGAGGGGGATACTATTCTCCGAGCTATCGCAGTGCCATTGACCGTGATCCTCTGGTAAGGCCCTGATGCTCGGGGACGAGGAGGGAACTCTCCCCTGCCTCAGGCCTTCATGGCTGCGGTGGAACCTCAGGCCCCTCCTCCAACAGTCATAAATCCCTGTCTCAAGCCTTCACGGCTGAGGCGGACCCTCAGGCCTCCCTCCAAGAGCCATAAATGAGGTGACTCCTTTGCAGATGAGAACACTCCCTTTCCCCCCCTCCACCTCCTTCTGTTCTGTTCGCCGAAATCTGTTCTGTCTACCGAAAACTCCTAGCGATAGGTACCTCGTGACTCCAGCAAAATGCCTTCTTAGGGAAGTCTGGGTGATGACCCACACTTCCTAAGAAATTCCGACTCGTGTACGAGTCTCCGCAGACCATCAAGGATCATTGGGGATGCCCTTTGTCTCCTTGCGGTCTGCTTCCAGTCCGAGGATCTCCATTCGTCTTCCCCTGTTTGTCTCCTTCACTGTCCTTTATCCATGGGAGCCTCCTTATCCTTCCCTGAAAGTTCACCTCTTGAATGCCTGCTTAAGCATCTGGCTACCCTCTCCCTGACGCCTGATATAAAACCAAAACTTCTCCGTAAATATTGCTCCCAAGATTGGCCGACATACCCCCTAGACAATGACAACCAAGGGCCCGCAGGGGGAACTCTTTATCGTAACATCACTTGCAATCTCTTTAACTACTGCCAGCACCTGAAAAAATGGAAGGAGATTCCCTATATCGAAGCTTTTCACCTCCTAGCTCAAAATCCCAGCCTCTGCATCACCTGCTCCCCGCCCCAAGTTCTCCTAGCCTGCAAGCCGTCTCTCTCCCCTCCACACACTCCCAGTCCCTCTTCGATTACCTTTGACCCGGCCGACGAGCCTCCACCATACAGACTTCCCCCTTCAGCCCCTCCCCCTCCTACAACCCATCCAGCCTCCGCCACAGCCGCTACCTCTTTCCCCGTGGTGGAAGCCTCCCGTCCTCTCCCTTCCCTTTCTTCTCCTACAACAGCCCCTCCCCCTTCCTCTGATGCCTCTTTCCCCACAGAAGCCTCCCATCCTCTCACTTCCCCCACATCCCCTCCCTCCACCACCATCTCCTCCCCTAACTCACCCCCTCCTCCTCCGTCCCCCTTACCTACCCCCCTCCCGCAGATCGAACCTGAGCCTTTCAGCCTCCCTCTAACTAAGTTCCAGGAGCTCCTCCGTCTTTGCCCCCTCAGACTCGGTCCCGAGGGCCTCCCAAATTATCGCGGCTTTGCCCCCATCACCTGTTTCCCCTGCACAGACTGAGCCAGAAACTTCAGTCCTCCTCAGACCCGGTCCCGAGGGCCTCCCAAAATTATCACGCCCCTCTGGGAAGTAGCAGGATCCGAAGGCATCGTGCGCGTTCACGTCCCTTTCTCCTTAGGAGATTTAGCCTAACTAGAGAAATGCCTAGGTTCCTTTTCCACTGATCCCACAACATACATCAGGGAGTTTCAATGGACCCTCCAGTCTTACAGGCTCACGCATCATGACATTTTCATGCTCCTGGCCAATACTCTCCTCCCTGAAGAGCGTAGACGAGTTTGCGACTTCGCCCAAACGCACACTACTGAAACCCACAGGACTAACCCCACCTATCCCTCCGGCCCCACTGCTGTCCCTGAACAAGACCCACACTGCGATTATAACACAGCCGTGGGTCTCCACTCTTGAGATATTTTTGCCTCCTACTTAATAGCAGGTCTGAAAAAGGCAGCTCGTAAAGTAGTCAGTTTTCAACAGTTCCAAGACATAATTAAAAAGAGAGATGAAACCCCCTCCGAGTTCTTAGACAGACTCACTCAAGCCCTATTACAGTATACCAGCCTATACCCAGGAATACCTGAAGGAAGACATGTCCTTATGACATACTTCCTAGCTCAAAGCTACCCCAACATTAAAGCTAAACTCAAAAAGTTAGAACAGGGCCCTGCTGCCCCACACACTGAGATCCTAAGATTGGCCTTTAAAGTCTTCCATAACCGGGAGGAGGAGAAAGAACGCCGTAAACAAAAAGCTGATCAGTCCAATTTCCAGATGATGGCACAGCTGATAAAATCACAACCTGGGTGCCCCTCTTCAAACAAGCCCCCCCCAGGAGCTTGTTTCAACTGAGGAAAAGAGGGACATTGGTCAAGGGCGTGCCCCTCCCCCAGATCTCCTACCACCCAATGCCCCAGATGCCACAAAAAGGGCCACTGGGGGTCTGATTGCACAACCACCCGAAGGGGAGGCTGGATGAACAACCCCCATCCTAAACCCGCTGTAGTGGGGCTGGCAGAAGAAGATTGACGGGGCCCAGGGGCATCTCACCCGACCATTTTCATCACCAAACAGGAACCCAGGGTTACTCTAACAGTAGACGGTCACCCCACCTCCTTCCTCCTAGATACAGGAGCAACCTTCTCAGTCTTACGAGAATAGCGGGGCCCTACCACGCCAGCCATTACTCCTATAGTCAGTGTAGGAGGTAAACAGACTTTCCCATTAAACCCCCCCTTTTATGCAAAATCCTACACAACCCCCTACATTTATCCCACTCCTTCCTAGTTATGCCCCAGTGTCCCATCCCTTTACTAGGAAGAGAAATCCTGTCCCTCCTCCACGTTTCCATAAGTATATCCACTCCCACAGCCCCCAGTACTCCCTTTCTGATGGCCCTCATAGCCGACGAACACCTCTACCCAATGAAAGCTGTGGTTCCGCCCTCATACACCCTGTAAATCCCAACGTTTGGGACATTACAAGCCCCTCCTTGGCCCTATGTCCCCCTGCCTCTATCAAATTACGTGACCCCTTTCAGTATATCTGTCAGGCCCAATACCCCCTAATCACTTCAGCCCTCATAGGCCTCCAACCCATCATTCAAGATCTCTTAAACAAAAATTACCTCAGACCCACTCACTCCCCATTTAATACCCCCATATTAGCCCTTAAAAAACCAACGGATCTTTCCGCCTTGTCCAAGACTTTTGCCTTATCAACATGGCCGTTGTCCCTATCCATCCCTTAGTTCCAAATCCATACACCATTTTATCGCAGATCCCTGCCTCAGCATCCCACTTCTCAGTCCTAGATCTCAAGGACGCATTTTATTCTATCCCTCTAGACCCCTCCTCCCAAGATTTTCTCGCCTTCACCTGGATGGACCCATGCACCAGACATTCTGAACAAGTTACTTGGACAGTTTTGCCACAAGGCTTCTGAGATAGTCCCCACATTTTTGGACAAGTCCTAGCTCAAGACCTCAAACAGTTTCATCATGATCACCCCGAGTCCACGTTATTACAATATGTAGATGATCTTCTACTCTGCAGTCCCTCGTGAGAACAGTCTCAACTTGACACTACATCTCTACTTAAACTTCTGGCTTCCAGAAGTTACAGGGTATCCCAAGTCAAAGCTCAAATCTCTTCCCCTTCTGTCACTTACCTTGGATTCCTCCTGTCTCAACAAAGAAAGTCCATCACCTTAGACAGAAAATGACTCCTCTCTGACCTGCCCATTCCGAAAACCAAGACAGAAGTTCTTTCCTTTCTAAGCCTGGCTGGGTATTTTAGAGCGTGGATCCCAAACTTCTCCCTGTTAGCAAGACCACTATACGACCTCAGCAAGGGCCCCCCTGAAGAACCATTATCGTCCTCACCCCAACACTCCTTCATTAAGCTCCGTCAAGCTCTTGTGGAAGCTCCAGCTTTCCATCTCCCTGAGTTGTCAAAACCCTTCTCACTGTACATTCATGAGAGGTTCAGTCAAGCTCTAAGAGTCCTAAGAGAATATAATGGCCCATCCTTTGCCCCAGTAGCTTATCTCTCCAAGCAATTAGACCCCACAGTTCGGAGATGGGCCCCTTGCTTACGCACATTAGCCGCTGGACAGCTCTTCAGAAGGAAGCTCATAAACTAACATTCGGAGCGCCCCTTACCATTCTGTCTCCACAACACCTAAAAGATCTTTTAAACTACAAAAGTTTACAGACTCTCCCTCCCTCCAGACTCCTGACCTTACTATCCTCTTTCCTCCAAAATCCAGACATTTCTTTCCTCCCCTGCCAGCCCCTGAATCCGGCCACTCTTCTTCCTCTACCCTACTCTCCTCATACTCCCTCGAATGATTGCCTAGAAGCCCTTCACAACTTCCTTCCGTGCCACTCCACGATCTCCGAAGGAGCCCTCTCACACTCCGACCTCATCTGATTTACTGATGGGTCCTCCTTTAAACATGAGGGCATCCACTACTCAGGATATGCAGTAGTCTCCCTCGAAGATGTCATTGAAGCACGAGCCCTACCCCCTGGTACAACCAATCAGCAGGCTGAACTCATTGCAGCCACCAGAGCTTGCACTCTGGCCCGGGACACGTCTCTCACATTGTACACTGACTCCAAGTACGTATTCCACATTCTCTTGTCTCACGCGGCAGTATGGAAAGAACGAGGCCTCCTCACCACAAAAGGAAATTCCATAACTAATTCAGCCTTAATTACTAAACTTCTAGAGGCTTCACAACTCCCACACTGACTAGGCATAGTCCACTGCAAATCACATCAAAAGGATGACTCCCCCATTGCAAGAGGTAACAAAAAGCTGACAGAGTAGCCCGGTCACTTGCCCTAACAGAAGACACACCAGACAACAATCCATCTGCCCTTGCAGTTTTAGCCTTATCACAAGACACCCTCTGCTCCCAGGACAAAGAGTCTCTCTTCCGCCTCTTACATGATGTGTTCCATTCCAGCTCCCAATCCTTGATACATTTTTTACAATCTTTTTTTCCTCTCTCTCCTGAAGACAAAACCCTACTTAACCAAATCACCTGCAAGTGCACCATCTGCCAACACACTAACCCTAATATTCCCCTCAAGGCCTGACCTTTCCCAGCTAATCAAGCAAGGGGTAATGTCTCCGCTGCAGATTGGCAAACAGACTTCACTAACATGCCCCCTGTATGGCGTACCAGATACCTACTCGTGTTATTAGGTACGTTTTCAGGATGGGTCAAAGCTTTCCCCACCACTAACAAATGAGCGTCCGTGGTTGCCTCTATCCTCCTCACCCAGATCTTTCCTAGGTTCGGGATGCCCACTTCCCTCCAATTAGATAAAGGCCCAGAGTTCACTGCCCAAATTATCCAGAACCTTTCCAAGTCGCTCTCGCTCCCGTGGCATTTACATTGTCATTATCGACTACAAGCTTTGAGAAAAGTAGAAAGAGCCAATAGGACTCTAAAGGACATCCTGACCAAACTATCTCTAGAACTACACCTTGACTGGGTTCGCTTACTTCCCGTAGCTCTCCTCCGCATTTGAGCCCTCCCAAAGAAACCTTCCTTCTTGTTGCCCTTTGAGATCATGTATGGCTGCCCAAATCTACCCCCGGTGATCCCTTCCCACAACGGACCAATTCCTCCCAATATGGCTCTTCCACTACTCTCTCTCCTCCGCACTGAATTGTGGAAATAACAGGATTGGCTCCTTCTCAATCCATCCGCCTCCCAAAATCCTCCTGTCTTACATCCTGTCCAAGTAGTGTTTTATAAGCCACCAGAGGATCGGCCCTCTCTTACCCCGAAATGGGAAGGTCCACACCCAGTTATTCTCTGCACCCCCTCGGCCGCCAAGCTCTCACTGCCTGATAACTCTGTCACCCCTTGGATTCATATCTCCAGGTTGAAACCAAATACCCAAGACCCACCTTCTCTGGACACCCAAGACACATCAGTCACAATCCAGATTCCTTCGTATACAGACCAAGACGCTGTCTACTCTACCACGCCTCATCTCTCTGATCCCTTGAGGCTCCGCATCTCCCGTGCACCCCCTTTGCCATCCATCCCTGAATCATGACATTTTTCTCCTTTACGATTCTCTCGCTTTTTTTCCTCATTCCTATTGTCTTCACCGCCACCCCACCCTCCTTTGTATGGTGATTCAAAGTCAGGCAGACTTACACACAGCATCAAACAAAAGTTACTGCCCTCATTGCCACATCAGACTGCCCTATGTAAGGCTGCTCTGAGCCTTTGTACCTCCACTTTCCTCTCTCCACTGAAGTGCTCACTTAGAGCTACCTTTATTCTCCCTACCTCTGCTTCCTCTATGACCAAAGACAAGCCTATTGCAAGCAATGGCAAGACACCTACGGGGGATGTCCCTACTGGTCTTGCGCCATTCACTACATGGGTGACTTCCAGTACCCGCAGTATTACTCCTCCAACCGTTTCTTGAAATTTCCCAACGGCTCATTCTCCTTATCAATCCCAGATCCCTGGGAATCTCAATGGTCTGCTGAAGTCACAGCCTCAGTTTACTAAGGGGTGTCCTCGATCCCCCACGGTACCCTTCATATCTCTCGAGAGTATGTTCCCTCTTGCTCCCAGATCTCTCAAGTTGCATCAGATATCAGACATTCCGAGAAAGTCATTATCCAAACTCTTGATGGCACCTCTTCATCTTCTTATTCCTCCTACTCTTGGTTACAGCTCATTCAAGACACCACCATCTTTCTCAACCACACCCTCAACACTGCCAATTGTTTCTTGTGTGCATCACTACAGCGCCCACTGCTGGCCGCCGTGCCCCTCAATATTTCCAACTACTCTTTCCATGCAGAACGACAACCCCTCCGCCCCCTGGCAGACATACCCCTATGGGAACCAGAATACGCAGATAATCTCACCATCCACCACTGTGTAAGCCCAACTCCACCCCCCTCCAGCGCACTTCACTGCCTCTCTATCTACACCCTACCTCCAGCTCTAAGACTTTTACACAACCGGGACACTTCTTTTGGTGTAATGGCAGTCTTTTCAACTCACTGCCTCTCAACTCCGATACACCCTGCATTCTCGTCACCCTAATCCCACAGCTTACAGTTTACAGCATGGCAGAATTCCTTGAGCTCCAACCTCCCTTGCCCTCGCGCACAAAAAGAGCTGCTTTCCTTCCCATCATGGTCAGTATCTCTTTGATCACCTCAGCCATTGGGGCAGGGTTTTCAGGAGGAGCCTTGGGTCACTCTCTATGGGCAGTTAGAGATCTCAACGCCAAACTTGAGGGAGCCCTGACATCCACTGCCGATTCCCTAGCCTCTCTCCAAAGACAGGTCACTTCGCTAGGTAAAGTCACCCCTCAAAACCGGCGGGCCCTAGATCTGCTTATAGCCGAGAAGGGCGACACCTGCGTCTTCCTCCGGGAAGAGTGCTGCTATTAAATCAATGAATCCGGCATTGTAGAAACTGACATTACCAAACTCACCGATCTTGCCTCCAGTCTGCACTCTGCTTTCAATTCCAACCCATTTTCTTCAATACTAACAAACCCCCTCCTTACTTGGGTCTGGCCCATTGCAGGCCCCATAATAGTCATTCTTCTCGTCTGTCTCTTCTTACCCTGTATAATAAAGTTCATCAAATCCCAAGTCGGAAAAATCTCTAATAAAGCTTTCAACCAGCTTTTACTCAGAAACTACCAGCTTCTGGCCACAGAAGATCCCTCACCCTCACGTGACCTCCTCACCACACGCTGAGATGGACCCCTCTCTGCACTGGAAACTGTTCCTGGAAACAATGGTTGCATACGCCTGGCTCCTGACACCCATATCCTCTTAGCACCATTGGAATCAACAGGTCCTCGACCTATGGTTACAGGGAACCTTCATTGATTTCCAGCCTGAAGAAGTCCACATCTACTCATCCTTACTGTGGAGAATCCTATCAACCCTTTCCTCCCAATCCTCAAGCCCTCACTCCCTTCTCCGCCCCTGTTCAGCAAGAAGCAGCCAGAGAGAAAGCAACATCCACAACCCCATAGAGGAGAAAGGGGGGAATGAAGGGTCCCCACCAGTAACATGGCAAAGTTCCGGCCTCTCTTCGGGGTCCTCGGTTCCCACCGGCGCCACCTGACGCCCAATCACCTCTCACCCCCTCCCAATCCCAGCACCTAGCCAACAGCCACCAGCCCCGTAGAAGTAACACCACAATCACCCTATGCCCCTTCCTATATAACCCAGCACCTTTCCCTAATAAAGCGGAATTCTCCGGTGAATTGCTACTGTGTGTCGCTCCTTTCCTTTCAATATGACCCAGTAACTTCACTTCTAGGACTTTAACTAAAGAAAATAATATCTCTGACTTGAAAACATATATGCACCCATATGGTTATTGTTGTATTAGTTGTAATAGCCAATAGTTGGAAGCAACCTCAGTGTCCATCAACAGATGAATGAATAAAGAAGGCTTGGTACATATACGCAATGGATTGTTATTCAGTCATAAAAAAACAAAGAAATACTGCTATTTGCAACAACATGGATGGACCTAGAATCTATTATACTTAGCAAAATAAGCCAGGCAGTGAAGGATAAATACTATATGATTTCACTTATTTGTGGAATATAAAATCAAAGCCAAACAGAAGGAACAAAACAGCAGTAGACTCATAGAGACTTAGAAGTGACTGGTGGTTTGCCATGGTGGAGGGTTTGGGGTTGATAGGTAGGGTGGGTGAGTTGGGTAAAGAGGCACAAAATTTTAGTCATAAGATAAGATGGTCACAGTGATGGTAGGGCAGCATGGAGAATATAGTCAATATTTCTGTATTAACAGATAGTAACTGCACTATTTGGGGAGAGGACTTAATAATGTGTTTAACTATTGAATCACTGTGTTGTATACTTGAAACCAATATAATATTATCAACTTTACTTCAATAACAAAAAAAATTTTTTTATAGTGATACAATTCAGGGGTGTTAAAATTGAAAAAAAAAAACCTCAGATTTTCCTCCTGCTTTAAAGGATTAAATAGCCATTTTGTGACAAGGCCTGTGGGCAGCCTGTAGGACAGCCAGGAAAGCAGAGTTTCAGTGCTGCATCTCCATGGAACTGAATACTGCCAACATTCACATTACTTGAGAAGAATAACCTGAGCTCTAGAAAGGAACACAGACCTACCAACACCTTGACTGCATCCTTGTGAGACCCTGAGTGTGGCCCCTGCTAAGCCATGCTGGATCCCTGACCCATGGAAGCTTTGTGATAACAAATGTATCTTGTTTTAAGCCACTTAAAAGAAAAAGAAAATGTAAGATGTATTTTCTAGCTACTTATAATTATACTCAAATATTAAATTACTAAATTAATCTGAATGATTCCCTACAAATTTGAATAAAGTTATTTGAATATATATTCCTTATAAAATAAAAATGGGTCTAGAAACAGGTTTTTTAAAAGAAGTTTATCCTAAGTTATCACACATTAAAGTTGGCCTTTAACTGGCAGATGTCTATGAATTTCAACACATGCATAGATATGTGTAATCATTGCAGTCAGGATACAGATAGTGAGACAGAGACTATGGGTGTAGTCAGAGTAGGGTGAGGGCCTCCTGGGAAAAAGCAGGGCAGAATATTTACAGTCAGAGCAGTGTAACAATGGGCAAAGAAGTCCTCATTGAAACTGTTAAGCATTATGCAAAATCAAGGTCACAGTAATTCTCTAGAGAAAGACACCTAAGAATATAGACATCTTCAGTGAGATCAGTTAAAAGCCAAAAAGCCAGAAGCAACTTGGCCTGGAATGTTTGACTGTTCTGTAAGGGTATCAGCATAACCCGTGACCCCACTGTCAGCCCTAGCAATCAGGCCACCTTGAGGACAGGGCAGGTGATGCAAGTCCACACCCCTAAGTTTTTTTTGTTCTTAAAAAATCCTCAACTGCCTATAAAAACCCCTAGACAACCCACCACTACCTATCTCTTGTCCCCTCCAGGCATGAGCCAAGAGCTCTATTCTCTCACTTTATCTCTAAATAAAAGCCTGTACCTTGTTCTCTTACCTTGACTGTTTGTGAAGCTCACTCTTTGGCTTTGTGAACAAGAACCCTGACATCAATAGCACTGTCATGTCGAAAAACTCCCTCATGACTTATTATTTTAGGGTATGAAAGATACAACATGGGAATATAATCAGTAATATTGTAATAATTTTGGTGACAAAAAATATGGTGACAGATGGTAACTACTCTTATTGTGGTGAGCATTTTGTAATGTATATAAATGCTGAATCATTATGTTGTACACTTGAAATTATTATATTATGTCGACTATACTTCAGTAAAAAAAGCCCGCTCATGCTATGCCTAGAGGTAATTTTAAAATACGTTTTTACTTTTATACCATTTATACCAAAAACATGGTACAAAGATACAAGTGTAGATTAACATGGAATGTAGAACTGAACATAAATTATTACCAATTTCTTTTGTTTCTCTGATCTTAAAGTACATACCCAAATGTGGGTAAAATTGTAGCATTTCCAGAATATCTCACCTGGCTATACTATATCTGCATATCAATAGGCGTTAAGAGGTGGAAAGAAGTATGGCTTTAGCACATTTGCATCTTTCCTTAAGGGTGGAGAAGTTCATCTCCATATCAATGGGAGATTACCTGGGTAACAGAGGGCTTATCTGTACCTGAGAGGTGAGGGAGAGTGCCCAGTGGTTGCTGCTAAAGCAGAGAAGAAAGACAGACTGGGACTGCAGTTTGTGAGCAATAAACGGGTTTTAAACTTTATTTCTCCCTTTGACTGATTTTGGTTTTTAGGGGTATTTTTCCCCAGGATTTCCTTTCCCCAGACTGACACCAAATAAGTGGCTTAGATAGTTTTTTTTTTTTACTGGGGTAAAAGGTACTGGACCTCCAGATGTATTCCTTTTGATGCCGGGGTTCTTGTTCACGAAGCCAAAGAATGAGCTTCACAAACAGTCAAGGTAGGAGAGCGAGGTACAGACCTTTATTCAGAAATAAAGTGATAGAATTGAGCTCCTGGCTCATGCCAGGTGGGGGCAAGAGAGCCCCTAGTGGTGCATTGTCTAGGGAGTTTTATAGGCAGCTGAGGATTTTTTGAGAACATGAAAAAATTTACGGGTGTGGACTTGTTAAGTGATCCCTGAATATTAAAAATTAATTTAATGTAAGGAATTTCCTGCCTTGATTTCCCTCTGGGATACCGGCGCCTTGGTCTTGGAGCACAGCAAAAGGCTGCCTGCCCAGCCCCCAAGGAGGGCTGAAGTATTGTCTATTTGCTAAAGAATCCTGCCTCTTAAACTTGGTGTTAAAAAGCATTCTTATCTTAAAGATGGAATTCTTCCTGCCTTTACCATGTCATCTACACCTGGGTCTGCATGCTAAGTTAGTTACTCAGTTTCCAAAATCATCTCCTCAGGAGGAAAGACAGCACATAGGCCTGGGCCTTTCAGTATGTTAAAGTAAATCTTACACATGGTTACAAATGATTGAGACAGGGAACATCGATGTAGTCAGAGTAGGGTGAGGGCCTCCGGAGGGGGCAGGGCAGGATATTTGCAGTCAGAGCAATGTAACTACATGCAAGGAAACCCCCCTACTAAAACTCTATGTTAAACATTGAGCTCTAGAATCATTTTTCAATGAGATCAGTTAATGTTCCCCAGATAAAGAAGAGTAACACATGTTTTATTATGCTAATCATTTGTAACCATGTGTAAGATTCACTTTAGCATACTAAAAGGTCCAGGCCTATGTGCTGTCTTTCCTCCTTCACATCTGATGAGGTAATTCTGCAAACTGAGCAACTAACTTCGCATGCAGACCCAGCTGTAGATGGCATAGTAAAAGGCAGGAAGAATTCCATCTAAAAGATAAGATTGCATTTTAATACCCAGGAAGTTCAAGAGGCAAGATTCTTTAGCAAGTAGACAATACCTCAGCCCACCTTGGGGGCTGGGCAGGCAGCCTTTTGATATGCTCCCAGACCAAGACTCCAGTGTCCCAGAGAGAAATCAAGGCAGGAAATTCCTTACAGTTAAGTTAATTTTTAATATGCAGGGACCTCTTAACAAGTCCCCACCCCTAAGTTATTTTCATATTCTCGAAAAATCCTCAACTGCCTATAAAACCCCCTAGAGAACGCACCACTATGGACTCTCTTGTCCCCTCCTGGTGTGAGCCGGGAGCTCTGTCTTTTCTCTTTATCTCTAAATAAATGCCTGTACCTTGCTCTCCTACCTTGACTGTTTGTGCAGCTTATTCTTTGGCTCCGCAAACAAGAACTCCGGCATCATGATTAGCATAATAAAACGTGCTACTCTTCTTTATCTGGGGAACATTAACTGATCTCACTGAAGAATGATTCTACAGCTTAATGTTTAACATAGAGTTTCAATAGGGACTTCTTTGCCCATTGTTACATTGCTCTGACTGCAAATATGCTGCCTTACTTTTTCTGGAGGCCCTCTATTCTGTTTTCGCCCTTGGTCCCTGTCTCACTTCAACCAGTAATAGAAATCAAATACACAAGTAATGCACGAAGCCCCAATCATTAATACTAGTCATAGACAACATTAAAGAGTGAAAGGAAAGGAGCGACACACAGCAGCAATTTACCACAGAGTTCCGCTTTATTAGGGAAAGGAGCTGGGTTATATAGGAAGGGGTATGAATTGATTGAGGTGTCACTTTTATGGGGCTGGTGGCTGTTGGCTAGGTGCTGGGATTGGGAGGGGAGCAAGAGGTGATTGGGCTTCAGGTGGCACCGGCGGGAACCGAGGACCCCGAAGAGAAGCTGGCAGTTTGCCATCTTACTGGTGGGGGCCCTTCATTCCCCCCTTTCTCCTCTACGGGTTTATGGACGTTGCTTTCTCTCTGGCTGCTTCTTGCTGAACAGGGGCAGAGAAGGGAGTGAGGGCTTGAGGATTGGGAGGAAAGGGTTGATAGGACTCCCCACAGTAAGGATGAGTAGATGTGTTGGATTCCCCTGAGGAAGGCGCCACCCCAAATCACTCACCAAAGACGTTTCTTGATGCAACAAGCAAGAGGAATTTATTCGGAAGCCAACTAGTTGGGGTCCAAGTCAGCCCGTCGCAGCGGGTCTCAACGAGGACCCCTGAAGGGTCCCCACCAGTAAGATGGCAAACTTCCGGCTTCTCTTCGGGGTCCTCAGTTCCCGCCGGCGCCACCTGAAGCCCAATCACCTCTCGCCCCCCTCCCAATCCCAGCACCTAGCCAACAGCCACCAGCCCCGTAGAAGTGACACCTCAATCAATTCATGCCCCTTCCTATATAACCCCGCACCTTTCCCTAATAAAGTGGAACTCTCCGGTGAAATGCTGCTATGTGTCGCTCCTTTCCTTTCAACCCCGAGCACACAAAGCCAGAAGGTTTTATAGCATTTTCAAAAGGGGTAAAATTTTCCATAATCACAATACAGGGTTTTTTTCTATAGGCTCATAAATCTTTTGCTGGCGCCACATCCTGGGGTCTGATTAGATGAGATCACCTTCGGAATGTCTAGGGTGGTTCTAGTAAGATGAGCTAGGCGTGTATGATTAACTGATTTACGGTTGGCTAACTAAAGGTCACTACAATTGACACAGGCTGACTAACTTGTTTTTCAAGATTCTAATGATTTTGCTTCTTCTGGGTTAGGGGGTGGTATTTAGGCCTTAAGATGGCTGTACTTATGCTAACTTTTGATTCCTCAAATCCTACATTTCCCCACTTCTCTTTTTGGGGCATTCCAATCATGGAATGTTTGTATCTTCTTGTGAGTTGAGTGAGTGGTATTGTTGCCTCAACATTAGTACATAAACAGCACTCACTCTTTCTCTAACAAAAATTATTAACCGGTTTAATATGCAGGGTCCCAAAGTTAGGAGCAACACAAGGATGAGTAGGGGCCCAGCCAGAGTGGATATCAGGGTTGTAAACCACGGGGACCTGGTGAACCAAGATTCAAACAGTCCTTGGCCTGCTTCTCGCTCTCTCTTCCTCTGATCTAGCCTCTCTCTAAGTTTTGACATTGAATCTCTTACTATCCCGGAATGATCTGCATAAAAGCAGCATTCTTCTCTTAAAGCTGCACACAGTCCTCCTTCTTTTAGGAACAGTAGATCCAGCCCTCGTCTATTCTGTAAGACTACCTCAGAGAGGGAAGTCAGAGATTCTTCAAGTTTTGTAATGGATTGCTCTATTGTTTTTAGGTCTTCATCAATAGCAGTCCTTAGTCCTTCATAATGCTGGTTCCCTTGAACAATAGCGGCTGCCCCCGTTCCCACTCCGGCTGCAACTCCTATCCCTAACAACACGGCTAAGGTCAGCGAGACCGGCTCTCTTTTATATCTATGCCTAGGTTCAAATTCAGTTACGAATGAGAGATCATCATGATACATTAACCTGGGTACTAGCTGAACCATAATACAGAAATTGCGAGAGGAATTGAAGGCAGAAGTAGAGACACATGGGGTCACTCCAGTATTACAAGCCCACCATCCCTCGGGGGGAGGGACTAGCTACTCATTTTTACCTGAGGGGGTTATAGCTACGGTTTCATTACACAAGGCTTTATGGGTGGGGGGGACTGTACCTAAACATCTTCCTTTTCCAGTTACTTCAGTTAGAGTTAGTTTCCGGTGGCTTCCCCAGCTACAGATCTCGTGACGGGTTGTCTTATTAAAATTGCCTAACAATCCTAATCCTTCATAATAAGGCAGCCCAGAAGAGAAACACAACCAACAGGATTCAGTAGTTTTAGGATTGGTGGTGTTTAAGGCCTGAAAAGCTCCTTCAAGGAGGTTAAGGAGGCGTCGTCCTGTGCTAGGGAAAGGGGCAACTTGACCAGGAGTGGAAACAGAGGGAGTGGCGGTAGAGTCCACAGGAGGGGCTGGTGTCTGCTCGGGGGCCGGGTCTGGGAGACGCGGCCGGTCCCGCAGGACAGTGTTGGGTCCCACTGGGATAGCCTGGAGAGTCTCCACCTTCAGCCTGAGCATAAATAAGACTCCATTGTCATACCTACTCTGGTACAGTCTTAGTCCCCAAGTAAGCCCCTTTTCCCAGTTTGCTGCCTTTTTTCCTGCATCTGTGAAGGAGATATCAATGAGATTGCAGGTGGGATGAGTCTTGCACTGGGCGTGAGTGGCACCTCGTTGGATCTTTATGAGGCCTGGAGGGGGTCTCCCTGCACTTCCTGTCAGTCAATGGCATGTCCCTGTCTGTTCACAACCCCAATTTTTACAGAAAAAATCTGTCTGCCCACCACATTGTGAGACCTCGGCATCAGTTGAGGGGGCCGGGCATACATAAAAGCAGGCACTTTGAATCTCTTTCATAGACCCAGAGCCCCAATGCACCGTATAATCCCGAGTGCCACATCCGGGTACTCCAACTGTGTCTTCGTACCTAGGGTCTTGCTTGAAAAGAGTGCATACGTCTACAGTGAGGGTAGGCCACCAGGTTCCCTTAGGGTGTTGTCCTGCTATCTGGACTACTATTTGGCGGGAAGCTGGGGTAATGATTTGCCATGTCAGTAACCTGAGCTCATGAGGGTTAAGGTTCTGGTGGGTTGGAGGTAGCAGAAACATCAGAATTACTAACAGCATAATTCTTTTTACACAAGCGAAGCTTAAGGGGGTTATCAGTCCGAGTTACTCGCCAGTCTGGGTCCGGGGGTGCCTTCTTTAGATGTGAAGCGTGTATCCAGGAAGAGACGCCGTCCACTTTTACAGCTGTGGGAGTAGTCAGGAGGACGACGAAAGGCCCCTTCCACCGTGGCTCGAGGTTTCCTGTCCGGTGCCTTCTCACGTAGACAGGGTCTCCCACCTGGAACTGGTGAGGCAGTGAGAGGTCCTCTGGCCGATAGGCTTCCTTGATGGAGGCCCACACCTCTTTCTGCACAGCCTCCAAGGCTCGTAACCTTTCAAGCAAAAACTTATTAGTTGCACACTCAGGGAATACATGAAGATGTGCTGACTGAAGCGGAGCTGGGGCCCCAAACATTATTTCAAAAGGCGTTAGTCCAAAGCGGCCGGGAGTGTTCCTGACTCTAAACAGGGCGAAGGGAAGGAGGACTAACCAATCACACAAGCCAGTCTCTATGGACAATTTAGTCAAGGTCTCTTTTAGAGTTCTGTTCATCCTTTCTACCTGTCCTGAGCTCTGGGGCCTGTATGCACAATGCAATTTCCAGTCCGTCCCCAGGATCTTGGCCAATCCCTGACTTACCTGGGCAACAAAAGCAGGGCCGTTGTCAGAGCCGATTACCTTTGGGATCCCAAACCTGGGAAATATTTCTTCAAGGACCTTTTTAGACACCGTCTGAGCTGTCTCAGTTTTGGTGAGGAACGCCTCTGTCCATCCTGAAAATGTGTCTAGAAAAACTAGAAGGTACTTATATCTATACTTGGCAGGCTTAATTTCAGTGAAGTCAACTTCCCAATAAGCTCCTGGGCGATCTCCTCAAAGTCTTTTCCCGGATATTGCTTGATTTTTGCTCACGTTTACTAATTGACAGGGAACACAATTTTTCACAATCTCGTCAGCCAATTTTCCTAATTTAATAACATGATAAGGGGAGTCTCGAACTAAGGTCTTTAGGTTTTTTGCTCCCAAATGTGTCAGTTGATGTAATTGCCTTAAGTATTCTGCTGCCTCTCTCTGGTGCAGGACAACTTTCCCTTTTTCAGACTTGTATATCTCTTGGGGTGAAGAATTTTTGAACCCTAATTTGTCTATACAAATGAGATCTTCAGGTGTGTACTGGAAGCTCTTGATGTGAGTGGCTTCCGGACACACTTGGAGGGGCAAAATGTTCATTCCCTGAGCCGCTTGCTTTGCTGCTTGGTCTGCTCTCTGGTTTCCTCGAGCTATTGGAGAGTCATCTTTCTGGTGTCCAGGGCAATGTATTATTGCTACTTCTTTAGGCCTATGGATGGCTTCTAGCAAATCTAAAATCTCTTGTTTGTTTTTAACATCTCTCCCGGCAGAGGTTAACAGCCCTCTCTGTCTATAAATAGCCCCTTGTATATGAGCAGTGGCAAAGGCGTATCTGCTGTCAGTGTAGACGTTAAGTCTCTTACCTTCTGCCATCCTTAGGGCCTGAGTCAGGGCGATGAGTTCTGCCCGCTGTGCAGAGGTGCCCGTTGGGAGTACACTGGCCCATACAACCCGGTCATCATCTACTACTGCAGCTCCAGCCATTCTCTTACTATCCATGATGTAACTGCTCCCGTCCGTATACCAAGTCAGGAGTCCCGTTCCCCTTAAGGGCTGGTCTTGCAAGTCCTGGTGGGTTCCTGTCTCTTCAGCCAGGATTTCCTGGCAGGTATGAAGCATTTCTTTCCCCAAATCGGGGAGCAGAGTGGCCGGGTTTAGGATGGCAGGGGGGGCAAACTCTACTCGATCACGATTCAGGAGTAAGGTTTGGTAGTGAGTCATTCTGGCATTCGACATCCATCTCTCGGGTGGCTGCCGAATTACACTCTCCAACGCATGTGGAGCAACCACAGTAAGTTTCTGTCCCAGTGTCAGTTTGTCAGAATCTTTAACTAGAAGGGCCACAGCCGCCACTACTCTCAAACAGGCAGGCCATCCACTACTTACTGGGTCTAATTTTTTTGACAAATAGGCGACAGGTCTCTTCCAAGGTCCGCATTGTTGGGTCAACACTCCCCGAGCCACTCCACCCCGTTCATCCACAAAAAGGACGAACGGCTTAGATACGTCTGGCAGGGCCAGAGCAGGTGCCGACAGGAGGGCCTTCGTGATCTCATCAAAGGCCTGTTGCTGTTCAGATCCCCAAACAAACGGGGCTGCCCCTTTGGTCAGGGGGTACAGGGGGGCGGCTAAGGTGGCATATCCGGGTATCCATAATCTGCAGAACCCTGCCATTCCTAGAAATTCGCGGACTTGGCGCGAAGTAGTAGGGACCGGTATCTGCATCACAGTCTGCTTCCGGGCTTCTGTAAGCCACCTTTTCCCTTCTCTCAGGGAATACCCTAAATAAGTCACTTGTTGTTGGCAGATCTGTGCTTTTTTGGCAGATGCTCTATACCCCAGCCTAGCAAGTTCAGTCAAAAGAGCTTCAGTAGCCGCTTGGCAGACTTCCTGTGTAAGTCATCAACATATTGTAACAAGGTTACCTGCGGGTTGGAGGCTCGGTAAAAGGCCAAGTCCTGGTGTAAAGCCTCGTCGAAGAGGGTAGGTGAGTTCTTGAATCCTTGTGGCAAGCGAGTCCAGGTCAATTGTCCAGTAGTTCCTGTGGAGGGGTCTTTCCACTCAAAAGCAAACAGTGGTTGGCTACTCTGGTGCAGGCGCAAACAAAAGAAGGCGTCTTTTAAATCTAAGACTGTATACCAAGTGTTTTCTAGGGCCAGAGAGCTTAGCAGGTTGTAAGGATTCGGCACAGTGGGATGAATGTCCTGTGTTCTCTTATTAACTTCCCTTAAATCTTGCACTGGTCGATAATCTCCTGTTCCCGCCTTCTTTACAGGCAGCAAGAGAGTGTTCCATGGGGATTTACATTTTACTAATATCCCCTGCTCTATGAGCCTCTGGATATGGGACCTAATCCCATCTCTGGCTTCTTTACTCATTGGATATTGTCTCACAGTTACTGGTAAGGCTGAGGCTTTCAATTCTATGACCACTGGGGGCTGGTTTACAGCAAGTCCCATACCTGCCATTTCTGCCCAGGCCCCTGGAAACTGGTTGAGCCACCTCTGATTAACTCGGGAGGGTTCTGGTTCCTTAAAAATGTGGTACTCGTCTTCTAACTTTATGGACAGGATGCTTAGGCCCAAGGGTCTCTTTTTTCTATCAGTCACTTGGGTATCTTCAGTCTGAAAGGATATTTGGGCCCCGACTTTGGTCAAGATGTCTCTTCCCAACAAGGGTGTAGGGCATTCCGGTATAACAAGGAATGAGTGGTTTACTTGTCCCACTCCTAAGTCCACTGTTCTTTGGGTAGTCCATACATATTGTTTCTGACCCGTGGCCCCGAACACCCAAGACTTTTTACTAGAAAGGGGGCCTCTAGCTTGGGTCAGTACTGAATGTTGAGCACCGGTATCTACCAGAAACTCAACGGGTTGCCCCTCCACTTTCAGAGTTACCCTAGGCTCGGGGAGGGGTTCCGAGCCCCGTCTTCCCTAATCCTCATCTTCTAGCAGGGACAACACTTTCTTCGGAGGTCCCCGTGGTGGTTTCTTAGGGCATTCTTTCACCCAATGCCCCTTTTCCTTGCAGTACGCACACTGATCTTTATCCAAAGGAGGTCGGTTGCCCAGGGACCCTGCCTTACTAGTTTTACCACTAGAGGGCGGTCGTCCCTTACTTTCTACTACTGCAGCCAAGATCTTTGTTAAATTTCTCTCATGCTTTCTATCTCTCTTTTCTTCTTTACTTTCCCTCTCCTTCTCTTTCCTGAGCTCCTTCTCTTCCTCAGTCTCTCTTATGATAAACTTTCTCTGCTTCTTTCACTAAATCTCTCAGCGACATATCCTGTAAGCCCTCCAATCTCTGAAGTTTTTTCCTAATGTCGGGTGCCGATTGCCCAATAAAAGCAAGGGCCACTGAAGCACTATGCCCCTCAGAAGTGGGATCAAAGGGAGTATACCGCCTGTAGGCTTCTATCAGGCGCTCTAAGAATACTGCAGGTGCTTCAGTGGCTCCCTGGCTGACCTCTCTTACCTTGGCCAAATTGGTGGGGTGTCTTGCGGCCCCACAGAGACCTGCCACCAGAGCCTGACGATAGATGGTTAATCGCTCCCTACCTTCTGGAGAATTAAAGTCCCAGTTGGGTCTAGTCAACGGGAACCCCCTCTCTATGTCATGAGGGAGTTGCGAAGGCCGTCCGTCGGTTCCAGGCACATTCTTCCCTGCCTCCAGGAGAATCCTCTCTCTCTCTTCCGTGGTGAAGAGCACCTGCAAAAGCTGCTGACAGTCATCCCAGGTGGGCTGGTGGGAAAACATCAGAGACTCTACCAAAACAGTTAGTTTCTGTGGCTCCTCTGAAAAGGGCGGGTGGTTAGCTTTCCAATTATACAAATCAGCAGAGGAGAAGGGCCAATATTGCAGAGGTTGGAAAGGCGGTTCCCCTTCTTCCCCAAGGATGGGAAGTCCATAAGACTGGAGAGGAAAGATACCCGGTGGGTCCAAGATGGCCCCTCGGCGGCGCCGGGTGCCCTGGGCAGGTCCCGGAGCCGGCCCTACTGCCTCAGCATCAGGGACTGAGGGTGCCGGAGCTGGTGGTGCTGGTGGTGCTGGTGGTGCTGGGGGTGCTGGGGGTGCTGGGGGTGCTGGGGCCGGGGGCACCGGGTGTGCCGTGGGGGCAGGAGGGTAAGGAGGGGGAGGGGGAACATCAATTATAAGCGAATCTTGAGTATCAGGGTAAACTTTGGTAGTTTCTTTTTCCTTTTTCTGAGGCTGAGTCTGGGCAGTTAAAACTCGAGGGCCCATTTTCTTTTGCACCCAGGGCTTTACCCAGGGTGGTGGGTTCTCCACCAACTCTTGCCAGACTACAATGTAGGGTTGCTGATCCGGGTGTCCTTGAGACGAATCCTGAAAAACAATAGCTTTTACTGCTAGTAAAGTGGGGAGATCAAAAGTCCCCTCCGTGGGCCATCCAACATTGAAGGTGGGCCATTCGGAGGAACAGAAAGTCTGCCATGGTCCCTTTTTCACTTCTACTGACAAGTTATGTGCCCTCGCTCTAACTTCCGTCCAATGATCTAGTGTCAGGCTAAGGGGGGTCGTCACTATCTGTCCCATTGTCAGTATAACAATAATTAGACACGTAAAGGACACAAAAAACAAAGACACACACAGATTAGACACACAGCGGCCGCTTTTGGTTCTTTTCAGAGCCTCGAACAGAAACCGAAAGGAATCAGAGGGTTGATATTCTCGAGGCCCAAAAATCAACCCTATCTCATCAGGTTCAGTTTGCCGGAAAAACAGACAGGAGGCTACCAGGCGTCCCTGGCCCCCCAACCTCCCTGAGGCGTTCCCCAGGGTTGCAGCCTGCGGTGCTCTAGTACGTCTACCGACCGCAGTCACAGCCCCTGTACGGGATTGAGACGGCTGCCAGACAACGGGTACCCTTCAGAACTCTGACCGGTCTCACTGAAACAGAAAACAGAACACAAATAACAACTCAAGGCGCCACCAATCTTACCTCTTCCTCCAAGAGCGACTTCAGGAGTGAAGCGGGGTGGACGACCGATCCCGGACGAGTCCCCAAATGTTGGATTCCCCTGAGGAAGGCGCCGCCCCAAATCACTCACCAAAGACGTTTCTTGATGCAACAAACAAGAGGAATTTATTCGGAAGCCAACTAGTTGGGGTCCAAGTCAGCCCGTGCAGCGGGTCTCAATGAGGACCCCGAGCACACAAAGCCAGAAGGTTTTATAGCATTTTCAAAAGGGGTAAAATTTTCCATAATCACAATACAGGGTTTTTTTCTATAGGCTCATAAATATTTTGCTGGCGCCACATCCTGGGGTCTGATTAGATGAGATCACCTTCGGAATGTCTAGGGTGGTTCTAGTAAGATAAGCTAGGCGTGTATGATTAACTGATTTACGGTTGGCTAACTAAAGGTCACTACAATTGACACAGGCTGACTAACTTGTTTTTCAAGATTCTAATGATTTTCCTTCTTCTGGGTTAGGGGATGGTATTTAGGCCTTAAGATGGCTGTATTTATGCTACCTTTTGATTCCTCAAATCCTACAGATGTGCACGTCTTCAGGTTTGGAAATCAATGAAGGTTCCCTGTAACCATAGGTTGAGGACCTGTTGATTCCAATGGTGCTAAGAGGATATGGGTGTCAGGAGACAGTCGTCTGCAGCTATTGTTTCCAGGAACAGTTTCCAGTGGAGAGAGGGGTCCATCTCAGCTTGTGGTGAGGAGTTCACTTGAGGGTGAGGGATCTTCTGTGGCCAGAAGCTGGTAGTTCCTGAGTAAAAGCTGGTTGAAAGCTTTATTAGAGATTTTTCTGACATGGGATTTGATGAACTTTATTATACAGGGTAAGAAGAGACAGGCAAGAAGAATGATTATTATGGGGACTGCAATGGGCCAGAGCCAGGTGAGGAGGGGGTTTGTTAGTATTGAAGAGAATCGGTTGGAATTGGAAGCAGAGTGGAGGCTGGAGGCAAAGTCGGTGAGTTTGGTAATGTCAGTTTCTACAATGCCGGTTCATTGATGTAATAGCAGCACTCTTCCCAGAGGAAGACGCAGGTGCCGCCCTTCTCGGCTGTAAGCAGATTTAGGGCCCCTTCGGTTTTGAAGGGTGACTTTAGCTAGCGAAGTGACCTGCCTTTGGAGAGAGGCTAGGGAATCAGCAGTGGATGTCAGGGCTCCCTCAAGTTTGGAGTCGAGATCTCTAACTGCCTATAGACAGTGACCCAAAGCTTCTCCCGAAAACCCTGCCCCAATGGCTGAGGTGATCTAAGAGATACTGACCATGATGGGAAGGAAAGCAGCTCTTTTTGTGCACGAGGGCAAGGGAGGTTGGAGCTCAAAAAATTCTGCCATGCTGTAAAGTGTAAACTGTGGGATTAGGGTGACGAGAATGCAGGGTGTATCAGAGTTGAGAGGCAGTGAGTTGAAAAGACTGCCATTAAACTAAAAGAAGTGTCTCGGTTGCGTAAAAGTCTTAGAGCCGGAGGTAGGGGTGTAGATAGAGAGGCAGTGAAGTGCACTGGTGCGGGGGTGGAGTTGGGCCTACACAGTGGTGGATGGTGAGATTATCTGCGTATTCTGGTTCCCATAGGGGTATGTCTGCCAGGGGGCAGAGGGGTTGTCTTTCTGCATGGAAGGAGTAGTTGGAAATATTAAGGGGCATGGCGGCCAGCAGTGGGCGCTGTAGTGATGCACAGAAGAAACAATTGGTGGTGTTAAGGGTGTGGTTGAGGAAGATGGTGGTGTCCTGAATGAGCTGTAATGAAGAGTAGGAGAAATGGGAAGAGGGGTGGGGATAAGAAGATGAAGAGGCGCCGTCAAGAGTTTGGATAATGACTTTTTCGGAATGTCTGATATCTGATGCAACTTGAAAGATCTGGGAATGAGAGGGAACATACTTTCGAGAGATATGAAGGGTACCTTGGGGGTTCGAGGACCCCCCATAGTAAACTGAGGCTATTACTCCAGCAGCCCGTCGAGAGTCCCACGGATCTGGGATTGATAAGTAGAATGAGCCGTTGGGATATTTCATGAAACGGTTGGAGGAGTAATACTGTGGGTACTGGAAGTTACCCATGTAGTGAATGGCACAAGACTAGTAGGGACATCTCCTGTAGGTGTCTGGCCATCGCCTGCAATGGGCTTGTTTTTGGTCATAGAGGAAGCAGAGGTAGGGAGAATAAGGGTAGCTGCTAGTGAACACTTCAGTGGAGGGAGGAAAGTGGAGGTATAAAGGCTCACAGCAGCTTTTCAGAGGGCAGTCTGGTGTGGCAATGAGGGCAGTAACTTTTGTTTGATGCTGTGTGTAAGTCTGTCTGACTTTGAATTGCTATACAAAGGAGGCTGGGGTGGCGGGGAAGACAATAGGAATGAGGGGAAAAAAAGCGAGAGTGCAGTAAAGGAGGAAAAAGTCATGATTCGGGTATGGATGGCAAAGGGGGTGAACGGGATTTTGGAGAAAAGAGGACAGTAAGGTCAGGAGTCTGGAGGGACCGAGAGTCTAAACTTTTGTAGGTTAAGAGATCTTTTAGGTGATGTGGGGACAGAATGGTAAGGGGCACCCTCAATGTCAATCTATGTATGAGCTGCCTTGTGCAAGAGCTGTCTAGCGGCTAATGCTCGTAGGCAGGGGGCTCATCTCTGAACTGTGGGGTCTAATTGCTTGGAGAGATAAGCTACTGGGGCAAAGGATGGGCCATAATATTGGCCTAGGACTCCTAGAGCTTGACTGGACCTCTCATGAATGTATAATGAGAAGGGCTTCGACAAATCAGGAAGATGGAGAGCTGGGGCTTCTACAAGGGCTTGACGGAGCTTAATGAAGGAGTGTCGGGGTGAGGAGGATAATGGTTCTTTAGGGGGGCCCTTGCTGAGGTTGTATAGGGTTCTTGCCAACAGGGATAACTTAGGGATCTATGCTCTAAAATATCTAGCCAGGCCTAGAAAGGAAAGGATTTCTGTCTTGGTTTTGGGAATGGGCAGGTCAGAGAGGAGTCATTTTCTGTCTAAGGTAATGGACTTTTTTTGTTGAGATAGAAGGAATCTGAGGTAAGTGACAGGAGGGGAAGAGATTTGAGCTTTGATGGGGAATACTCAGTAACCTCTGGAAGCTAGAAGGTTAAGTAGGAAGGCAGTGTCAGGTTGAGAGTGTTCTCACGAGGGACTGCAGAGTAGAAGATTGTCCATCTATTGTAATAAGGTGGACTTAGAGTGATCATGATGAAACTGTTTGAGGTCCTGAGCTAGGACCTGTCTAAAAATATGGGGACTATCTCGTAAGCTTTGTGGCAAAACTGTCCAAGTGAGTTGTTCAGAATGTCTTGTGTATGGGACCGTCCAGGTGAAGATGAAAAAATCATTGGAGCAGGGGTCTAGAGGGATAGAAAAATGGGTCCTTGAGATCTAGGACTGAGAAGTGGGATGCTGAGGCAGGGATCTGCGATAAAAGGCTGTATGGATTTGGAACTAAGGGATGGATAGGGACAATGGCTATGTTGATGAGGCTTGGACAATGCGGAAAGATCCGTTGGTTTTTTTAACAGCTAATATGGGGGTATTAAATGAGGAGTGAGTGGGTCTGAGGTAATTTATGTTTAAGAGATCTTGAATGATGGGTTGGAGGCCTATGAGGGCTGAAGTGTTTAGGGGGTATTGGGCCTGACAGATACACTGAGAGGGGTCACGTAATTTGATAGAGGCAGTGGGACATAGGGCCACAGAAGGGCTTTTAATGTCCCAAACTTTGGGATTTACAGGGTGTATAAGGGCGGAACCACAGCTTTCATTGGGTAGAGGGGGGTCGTCGGCTATGAGGGCCATCAGAAAGGGAATACTGGGGGCTCTGGGAGTGGATATAGTTATGGAAACGTGGAGGAGGGAAAGGATGTCTCGTCCTAGTAAGGGGATGGGACACTGGGGCATAACCAGGAAGGAGTGGGAGAAAGGTATGGGATTGTCTAGGATTGTGCATAAAAAAGGGGGGGTTTTGAATGGGAAAATCTGTTTACCTCCTACCCCGACTATAGGAGTAATGGCTGGCATGGTAGGGCCCCGGTATTCTCACAAGATTGAGAAGGTGGCTCCTGTATCTAGGAGGAAGGAGATGGGGCGACCGTCTACTGTTAAAGTAACCCTGGGCTCCTGTTTGGTGATGGAAATGGTCAGGTTAGAAGCTCCCGGGCCCCTTCAATCTTCTTCTGCCAGCCCCACTATGGCGGGCTTAGGATGGGGGTTGTTCGTCCAGCCTCCCCTTCGGGTGGTTGGGCAATCAGACCCCCAGTGGCCTATTTTGTGGCATCAGGGGCATGGGGTGGTAGGAGATCTGGGGGAGCGGCACGCCCTTGACCAATGTCCCTCTTTTTCACATTTGAAACAAGCTCCTGGAGGGGGCTTGTTTGTAGAGGGGCGCCCAGGTTGTGGTTTTATCAGCTGGGCCAACATCTGGAAATTGGCCTGATAAGCTTTTTGTTTACGGCGTTCTTTCTCCTCCTCCCGGTTATGGAAGACTTTAAAGGCCACTGTTAGGATCTCAGTCTGTGAGGTTGCGGGGCCCTCTTCTAACTTATTGAGTTTAGCTTTAATGTTGGGGTAGCTTTGAGCTAGGAAGTATGTCATAAGGACATGTCTTCTTTCAGGTGTTTCTGGGTCCAGGCTGGTATACTGTAATAGGGCTAGAGTGAGTCTGTGTAAGAACTCGGAGGGGATTTCGTCTCTCTTTTGAATTATGTCTTGGAGCTTTTGAAAATTGACTACTTTACGAGCTGCCTTTTTCAGACCTGCTATTAAGCAGGAGGCAAAAATATCTCGAGAGCGGAGACCTACGGCGGTGTTATAATCCCACTGTTTGTCTTGTTTGGGGACAACAGTGGGGCCAGTGGGATAGGTGGGGTCAGTCCTGTGGGTTTCGGTAGCATGCGTTTGGGCAAAGTCCCAGACTCGTCTACGCTCTTCATGGAGGAGAGTATTGGCCAGGAGCATGAAAATGTCATGATGCGTGTGGCTGTAAGACTGGAGGGTCTATTGAAACTCCCTGATGTATGTCGTGGGATCAGTGGAAAAGGAACTTAGGCGTTTCTCTAGTTGGGCTAAATCTCCTAAGGAGAAAGTGATGTGAATGCGCACAATCCCTTCGGATCTTGCTACTTCCCAGAGAGGGGCGATAATTTTGGGAGGCCTTCGGGACCGGGTCTGAGGGGGACTGAAGGGTTCTGGCTCAGTCTGTGGGGGAGTGACGTGGTCTAGCCGTGCTTAGTTGAGCAGGTCCTGAAGTGCAGAAGGGGGGCAAAGAAAATAAAGATAGAATCGGACCCATGTGTTGTTAGCTAGCAACCTTGCTGCTTGCTTCTACTGCTCTAGTTGGGCTTGAACTCATGACTCTGAGGTTAAGAGTCCCATGCTCTACTAACTGAGCTACAGCAGGCATCCAGTTATCTGCTTATAGAATGCGTTAACAGAATGTTCTTTGTTTTCCATTCCTGCCACATTGGCAAGTGGGGGAAGGGCATATTTAGAAGCAGGGGCGGTGTTTCTACACATCTTCAAGGTCTCCCTATTTTCAGAGTGAGGAGTCTTGGCAAGATATGTTTTTGTGGACAGATAACTTGTAAGGACTGCACCGGTTGTTCTCTAGCTTGTGCTTTCCCATGCTGCGTTCAGACATGGGGGAATATGCTTTCCCATTCTCCCTACAAACATGTGAGAAGACAAAGGTGGTCCCTAACAGGGTAGAAACAGGTGATGAGGGCAACGACGGAGGAGGCCCTTGGGACCTAGTTAAAGGGGGGGCTGAAAGGCTCAGGCTTAATCTACGGAGGACGAAGGCGGAGGAGGTGAGATGGGGGAGGAGATGGTGGGGGAGGAAGGGAGAAGGGCTGTTGTAGGAGAAGAAGGGGAAGGGAGTGAACAGGAGGCTTCTGCGGGGGCGGCGGCTTGCAGGCTAGGAGAACTTGGGAGGGGGCGGGGGGAGGAGGAGGCGGAAAGCTTCGATATAAAGGAATCTCCTTCCATTTTTTCAGGCGCTGGCAGTAGTTAAAGAGATTGCAAGTGATGTTAGGATCAAGAGTTCCCCTTGCAGGCCATTGGTTGTTATTGTCTAGGGGGTATGTCGGCCAATCTTGGGAGCAATATTTACGGAGAAGTTTTGGTTTTATATCAGGCATCAGGGAGAGGGTAGCCAGATGCTTAAGCAGGCATTCAAGAGGTGAACTTTCAGGGAGGGATGAGGAGGCTCCCATGGCTAAAAGACAGAGAAGGAGACAAACAGGGGAAGACGAACGGAGATCCTCGGACTGGAAGCAGACCACAAGGAGACAAAGGGCGTCCCCGATGATCCTTGGTGGTCTGCGGGAACTCGTATACGTGTCGGAATTTCTTAGGAAGTGTGGGTCGTCACCCAGACTTCCTTAAGAAGGCAGAGTGCCGGAGTCACGAGGTACCTAGCGCTAGGCGTTTTCGGCAGACAGAACAGATTTCGGCGGATGGAACAGGAGGAGGAGGGTGCGGGGAAAGGGAACGTTCTCATCCGCAAAGGAGTCACCTCATTTATGGCTGTTGAAAGGGGAGGCCTGAGAGTCTGCTGCAGCCGTGAAGGCCTGAGGCGGGGATTTATGGCTGTCAGAGGTGGGGCCTGAGGGTCTGCCACAGCCGTGAAGGCCTGAGGCGGGGAGAGTTCCCTCCTCGTCCCCGAGCATCAGGGCCTTGCTGGACGATCATGGTCAATGGCATTGCGATAGCTCGGAGAGGAGTGGCCTACCCCGGGGAAATTTTGCTTAAAAAGTTTCAGCACTGATGGAAGGGATGGTGAATGTGTTTATGACTGTCGGAGGAGGGCCTGAGGGTCCGCCGTAGCCGTAAAGGCTTGAGGCGGGGATTTATGGCTGTTGGAGGAGGGGCTGAGGGTCCACCGCAGCCGTGAAGGCCTGAGGCGGGGAGAGTTCCCTCCTCATCCCCGAGCGTCAGTGACTTGCCCGACAATCATGGTCAATGGAACTGCGATAGCTCGGTGAAGAGTGGCCCACTCCAGGGGGAAAACTTATGTAAAGGCCAGAGAAGAGTGGTGAGTGTGATGAGCCAGTGCTGGAAAAAGAGGATGAGGGCAAGCTGCTGCTGGTGTCGGGGGGAAGACAGGGCCCAGTTGGGGTGTCCTGTCTCCCTGGTTTCGGCACCAATGAAAGGAAAGGAGCGACACACAGCAGCAATTCACCGGAGAGTTCCGCTTTATTAGGGAAAGGTGCTGGGTTATATAGGAAGGGGTATGAATTGATTGAGGTGTCACTTCTACAGGGCTGGTGGTTGTTGGCTAGGTGCTGGGATTGGGAGGGGAGTGAGAGGTGATTGGGCTTCAGGTGGTGCCTGCGGGAACCGAGGACCCCAAAGAGAAGCCGGAAGTTTGCCATCTTACTGTTGGGGGCCCTTCAAAGAGAATGAAGAAAATATGACAAAATGATTAATATTTACTCTGAATTGACTTTTTTCCTATAAAGACTTCCTTGCAAGGTGAATTTCAGTACTCATCAGGGAAATGCAAATCAAAACCCCAATGAGATATCACCTCACATGAGTCAGAATGATTAATATTAAGACCAGAGATAACAAGTTTTGGCATGGATGTGAAGAAAAGGGACCCCTTCATACTGCAGATATGTTAATTACTGCAGCTGTTATGGAAAATACTGAAAAAAAAAGCCTGGACTGGATCACCGATTGAAAAAATCAAGCAGCACTCGAAGGTCTTGGAATGTTAAGTCTTTATTTCACACTGGCGGGCCCAGAGGGGAGTAATCTCCCAAAAAGTCTGAGCCCCGAATAAAGGAAAAGGGAGCAATTTATATCTTTCTGCTTCTTTGTGCACATTCCTACGTGCACATCAAGCGAGCAGGCAAGGGGGAGGGAGTTTAGAGAGCGAACCTTGGGACCCGGTGCTCAGCAGCCCGGGGAAACTAAGGGAGTATTTTTTTGTTTGGGTTGAGGAGGGGGGCGAAGCAGAGGGGAGCCACCTCGTAAATTACTGTCCTTGTAGTGCTGTTTATGTTGAGGAGGGAGGGGTGTGAGACAGAGTGGAGCCACCCGCTAGGTTGCTGTCTTTGTAAATTTTCCCTATCATAGCCACTAAGGAAATCACTATGGAGAGTCCTCAAAAAATTAAAAATAGAAAAATCCATATCATCCAGCAATTCTGCTTCTGGGTATTTTTCCAGAGAAACAAAACACTAACTCAAAAAGATATATGCCCTATGTTCACTGGAACATTATTTACAATGGTCAAGATAGGAAAGAAAACTGTCATTGATAGATCAATGGATAAAGATGATGTGTTACATATATATAATGGTGATGCCAGGATTCTTGTTCACGAAGCCGAAGAATGAGCTTCACAAACACTCAAGGTAGGAGAGCAAGGTACAGGCTTTTATTTAGAGATAAAGTGAAAAGACAGAGCTCCCGGCTCACGCCAGGCAGGGACAAGAGAGTCCATAGTGTTGCGTTGTCTAGGGGATTTTATAGGCAGTTGAGAATATTTGGGAATGTGAAAAAGAGTTTAGGGGTGTGGACTAGTTAAGTGTTCCCTGAATATTAAAAATTAACAACATATGGAATTTCCTGACTTGATTTCTCTCTGGGATACCCGCATCTTGGTCTTGGAGCATATCAAAAGGCTGCTTGCCCAGCCCCCAAGGTGGGCTAAGGTATTGTCTATTTGTCAAAGAATTCTGCCTCTTGAACTTCCTGGGTGTTAAAATGCAATCTTATCTTTAAGATGGAATTCTTCCTGCCTTTTACCATGTCGTCTGCAGCTGGGTCTGCAGGCTAAGTTAGTTGCTCAGTTTGCAATATCGCTTTGTCAGATCTGAAAGAGAAAAGACAGCACATAGGCCTTTTAGTATGGTAAAGTGAATCTTACACATGGTTACAAATGATTAGCATAATAAAACGTGCTAGTCTTCTTTATCTGGGCAACATTAACTGATCTCACTGAAGAATGATTCTAGAGCTTAATGTTTAACATAGAGTTTTAGTAGGGGGGTTTCCTTGCATGTAGTTACATTGCTCTGACTGCAAATATCCCACCCTGCCCCCTGTGGAGGCCCTCACCCTACTCTGACTACATCAAAGGTCCCTGTCTCAGTCCCCCTCTACAGATAGAGACCCTAGCTGCTGCTAGGGAAAGGGGGCGATGACCTCTCTGGTTGCTTCATGCTGAGAGGGGCCACAGTAAGGGGTGCATCCAGGTCTCCATCAGTTGTTTGTCGGTCAGGCCTTGGAAGATGGGAGTTTCCATCCTGGGTTCTGTTGCCATCACCATCTGTAGTTTTATGGCTTCTAGGCAAGATACAATAAATTATGTTATTACATTAAGTAAACAGGGTCCAAATATTAATATAAGGAGAATGATGAGCTCAATAAATAGAATAGTTCCATGGAAATGTTATTTAGAAACTCAGTTCTATATTGTAGTAGTCCATGGGACTAGTGGGTCTGATATAGCTTGGACTTGCTTTCAGAGGTCCTGGAGGGAATCAGAGACATTTTGTGAATAATTTGGAATATACACACAACACTCAATTTTGATTATGGCAAAGGTAGGTCCCTCCTTGTGCAGCTGTTAATATGTCTAATGCTATTCTTTAGATAGTATCATTTAAGGCCTTTTGTCTCTTAAGGTATTATTAATGGGCCAGAATTTTACACTCCCATTAGTAATTTCAACACTTAATACTTTGTGGGCAGTGTACAAGTCATTTTTAAGAATTTGTAATTGGAACTAATTATGTCCATGAAAAGGAGTCACCCACTAAGGGATTCCTGAGGTACCAGAAACAGGAAATAATCTGCATACCTAACAGGATGAACTTTCAAATACTTTAGCTAAATCTTCGGCTCAAGTTAAAAAGGAGTTAGATTCATTTATTATGAAAGGGGTATTAGTAGCAAATAGAAGAATAATATAGACTTCATATTGATTTTATAGCAGGAGATTTCTAATAACATAAAGAGATGAACATGCTATATTTGAAAGGAAAGGAGCGACACACAGCAGCAATTCACCAGAGAACTCTGCTTTATTAGGGAAAGGTGCTGGGTTATATAGGAAGGGGCATAGGGTGATTGTGGTGTTACTTCTACGGGGCTGGTGGCTGTTGGCTAGGTGCTGGGATTGGGAGGGGGGTGAGAGGTGATTGGGCTTCAGGTGGCACCGGCGGGAACTGAGGACCCTGAAGAGAAGCCGGAAGTTTGTCATCTTACTGGTGGGGAACCTTCATTCCCCCCTTTCTCCTCTATGGGGTTGTGGACGTTGCTTTCTCTTTGACTGCTTCTTGCTGAACAGGGGCGGAGAAGGGAGTGAGGGCTTGAGGATTGGGAGGAAAGGGTTGATAGGATTCTCCACAGTAAGGATGAGTAGATGTGGACTTCTTCAGGTTGGAAATCAGTGAAGGTTCCCTGTAACCATAGGTCGAGGACCTGTTGATTCCAATGGTGCCAAGAGGATATGGGTGTCAGGAGCCAGGCGTCTGCGGCCATTGTTTCCAGGAACAGTTTCCAGTGGAGAGAGAGGTCCATCTCAGCGTGTGGTGAGGAGGTCACTTGAGGGTGAGGGATCTTCTGTGGCCAGAAGCTGATAGTTCCTGAGTAAAAGCTGGTTGAAAGTTTGATTAGAGATTTTTCCGACTTGGGATTTGATGAACTTTATTATACAGGGTAAGAAGAGACAGACTAGAAGAATGACTATTATGGGGCCTGCAATGGGCCAGACCCAGGTAAAGAGGGGGTTTGTTAGTATTGAAGAGAATGGGTTGGAATTGGAAGCAGAGTGGAGACTGGTGGCAAGGTCGGTGAGTTTGGTAATGTCAGTTTCTACAATGCCGGATTCGTTGATGTAATAGCAGCACTCTTCCCGGAGGAAGACGCAGGTGCCGCCCTTCTCGGCTGTAAGCAGATCTAAGGCCCGCCGGTTTTGAAGGGTGACTTTAGCTAGCGAAGTGACCTGTCTTTGGAGAGAGGCTAAGGAATAGGTAGTGGATGTCAGGGCTCCCTCAAGTTTGGCGTCGAGATCTCTAACTGCCCATAGAGAGTGACCCAAGGCTCCTCCCGAAATCCCTGCCCCAATGGCTGAGGTGATCAAAGAGATACCGACCATGATGGGAAGGAAAGCAGACCTTTTTGTGCGCAAGGGCAAGGGAGGTTGGAGCTCAAGGAATTCTGCCATGCTGTAAATTGTAAGCTGTGGGATTAGGGTGACGAGAATGCAGGGTGTATCGGAGTTGAGAGGCAGTGAGTTGAAAAGACTGCCATTACACCAAAAGAAGTGTCCCGGTTGTGTAAAAGTCTTAGAGCCGGAGGTAGAGGTGTAGATAGAGAGGCAGTGAAGTGCACTGGAAGGGGGTGGAGTTGGGTCTACACAGTGGTGGATGGTGAGATTATCTGCATATTCTGGTTCCCATAGGGGTATATCTGCCAGGGTGTGGAGGGGTTCTCCTTTGCATGGAAAGAGTAGTTGGAAATATTAAGGGGCACGGCAGCCAGCATTGGGCGCTGTAGTGATGCACACAAGAAACAATTGGCGGTGTTGAGGGTGAGGTTGAGAAAGATGGTGGTGTCTTGAATGAGCTGTAACCAAGAGTAGGAGGAATAAGAAGATGAAGAGGTGCCATCAAGAGTTTGGATAATGACTTTTTTGGAATGTCTGATATCTGATGCAACTTGAGAGATCTGGGAGTGAGAGGGAACATACTCTCGAGAAATATGAAGGGTACCGTGGGGGGTTGAGGACCCCCCATAGTAAACTGAGACTGTGACTCCAGCAGCCCATTGAGAGTCCCAGGGATCTGGGATTGATAAGGAGAATGAGCCGTTGGGATATTTCATGAAATGGTTGTAGGAGTAATACTGTGGGTACTGGAAGTCACTCATGTAGTGAATGGCTCAGGACCAGTAGGGACATCCCCCGTAGGTGTCTTTCCATCGCTTGCAATAGGCTTGTCTTTGGTCATAGAGGAAGCAGAGGTAGGGAGAATAAAGGTAGCTGTAAGTGAACACAGGTGGAGGGAGGAAATTGGAGGTACAAAGGCTCAGAGCAGCCTTTCAGAGGGCAGTCTGGTGTGGCAATGAGGGCAGTAACTTTTGTTTGATGCTGTGTGTAAGTCTGCCTGACTTTGAATCGCCATACAAAGGAGGGTGGGGTGGCGGGGAAGACAATAGGTATCACGTCCCGCCACCTAGGGCGACGGCAGGAGAATGATCACCGAAGGCCTGGTTCGTTAGGAATCTTTATTATGGGTGTCCGAGCATCCATCTAGCGAAAGGCAAATGCAAAAAACAACAACCACAACCACTTCCTCCAGGGCAGCAGCTTATATAGCATATCCCAACCAATCAGCTGACTGATCACGCACCAGGTTCAGTCTTATTTGAAACATGTGAAAAGCATGCTATGAGCACGAGCATGGAAATGGGGAAAAGCCAATCATGGAGACTTCCTTATGTGTTGAGCTGTAGGTCCAGGAAGGGTGGTGTCTAGGAAGCAGGCGCCATCTTTAGGGTGTTGTCCAGCTAGAGTGGGGCTCAGCCTCGGCCATAGGCCAGGCCCCCACATCTTCCCCTTTATTGTTTTATAACCAAAGGGCTGTCGGGATCATGCCTGTCTTAGGTAGCCCGGAGTCTGCGGCATTCTTACCAGTCCTCAGGCAACAGACAACTTAGGTCTGCGCCCTGTCTTAGGTTGATATGCGCAGCTCCCGATCTTACCCGTCCTTGACTGCTGATCCAGCATATTAAGCCATACTCTAGGGGGAGATGCCTTCCTCTAGCGCTGCCATGGCCTGCAACAGGACCTTCTGTTCTCCCCGTTGCTGTTTTTGTATGGAACAGACTTTCCTCCCAAGCAGGAGGAGGCCCACAATTAGCAATATTCCTATGACACCTACACCTGACCAGGCTTTGGTGGCGTTTAACACAGCTTCAGCTATTTGAGCTACGGAGAGCATCTCTACCTTCTTGGAGCTAACATTCAAAATTTATAACCGTAGCTGAGTGGTGAGCTCGTCAAGCTCACTGGACCAATTTGTGGTTAATATCTTGCCTAACTGTCTGGACAAGTTGGCAGCTTTAGAATAATTATGAAAAGGAATACCAGTAATACACCCCCATATAAGAATGGACGCAGCGCACAGACAAAACCTCCCCCAAGAGGTCCAATTGTTCTTGAAGAAGGTTCATGCGTTGGTTGACCAAGGCCATCCCATTCTTAAAATGGCCGTTGATGACGTTCTGCATTGTCTTTGCCGAGGCAGTGGCCTGGGACAGACCATTCAGCGTCTCTGCTGTAGGAATGGTGACAGTCAGCACGGTGGTGGCTGCAGCTGCAGTGGCCACCGAGGTGGCAACGGCCAAGGCAAGGGCTGCAGAGATGCCGAAGTCTCTCTTGTACCGGGAGTGGCAGAGGCCACGCTTTCACCACTCCCAACAGCATTCTCGGCTCCACCGTCGCCTGCTGTAGGATCCATGGCAGGAGAAGAAGCAGTGCGATCATCTTGTACCTCTGCTCCAGGGTTTTCCACTCTGCGTATCAGATGTTCAGGCACCCAAACGGGGTTCTGCTGGTCCTGTGGAAAAACACAAACCGAGCCTCGGGTCCAGATTATCACTGAGTCCGGGCCTTTCCATGTTCCTTCCAACACATCCTTCCACAAAACTTTAGGCATGTGTTTTGGATTGGATTGTTGGCCATGCTGCTCTGCTGCACTGCAGCCATTTTTGTCCAGTGTTAAAAAGTTTAAAATGAATAATATGATGTTTAATTTGTCTCTGGGGGATCTAAAGTCTTCTCCTATTTCCCCTTTTTGTTTATATAAGGCATTCTTGAGGGTGAGGTGGGTGCGTTCCACCATACCCTGACCCTGAGGGTTGTAGGGAATGCCGGTAGTATGTTTGATGTCTAGAGTTTTGACAAAGGTAAGGAATGGTTTGGATGAATACGCTGGCCCATTGTCCATTTTCAGATGCTTGGGCTTTCCCCAGGCCAAAAATGCTTGCAAACAATGGGAAATGACATCCCAAGATTTCTCCACCGTGTGGCAGGATGCAAAGATAACACCTGAGCAGGTGTCCACAGACACATGAACATATTTCATCCTGCCAAATTCGGGGATGTGAGTGACATCCATTTGCCAAATGTGGTTGGGAAACAATCCTTTTGGGTTAACCCCTATGGGGGTAGGGGGAAGAAGCGATACACACCACTTGCAGCTGACCACTATGGCTCTCACCTGTTCTCTAGTGATCTGGAACTTCAGGCGGGGGGTGATGGCATTAGCGTGAAATTTCTTGTGAAATAGATTGGCCTGTTCCACAGGGTCTTTTACCACAAACATAGTAGATTCCCTAGTCAGGGAATCTGCGCGATGGTTTCCCTCGGCGAGGGGCCCCGGAAGGGAGGTATGAGCTCTTATATGTCCAATAAAAAAGGGGTCTCAACGGTCCTAAATTATCTGCTGTAGGCATCTAAGAATATTTAAGATGGATGAGGAGGGGTTAATGTGACCTGTGCACTCTATTGCAGAGACGGCATTCACTACATACTTGCTATCTGATAGAAGGTTAAAGGGTTCCTTTGGAAAGAGCTCAAATGCTCGCATCATTGCCAATAGTTCTGTCTGTTGGGCCGAGGTAGTCGCGAACTTGAAGGTCCACGAGCCATCATCAGTGACTATGGCCCCAATGCCAGTTTTAGAACCATCAGTGAACAGTACACTTACTTTAGGTATGGGTTTATGTCTGGTGTTTCTCAGGAAAACAACTGGGTTAGAGAAGCAAAATTGTAGCCACGGATGCTTTGGGTAATGATTGTCAAAGGAGGCTTGAGAGACGGTGTGTACAATGGCCCATGTGTCACAACAAGAGGCAAGGCACTCTAATTGTGTCGCTGAGTATGGAGTTATGATAATAGAGTTCGCTATTCCAAAGGTTTTGACTGCCACCTTGATTCCCTTAAGGATTAAGTCCGCTATAGACTGTGGGTACCAAATCGTCTTTCCTGGTGAATGAGCTAAATACACCCACAGAAGGGGTCCCTCTTGCCAGAGCACGCCTGTGGGGCTATGATTGCTGGGAAGGGTAATAAAGGAAAGAGGTTTCTGATAATTTATTCTATCCACTTGAGCAAGTTCTAAACAGGATTGGACGAGTTCCAATGCCCTTCTTGCCTGATCAGTGAGTGAGCAGGGTGATGTTAGATCTGGGTCACCTCTCAGTATAGCATAGAGAGGTCGGAGCTCTTCATCAGTAAGCTTTAGGTAAGGTCGCATCCAATTTATATCACCAAGCACTTTCTGGAAATCATTAAGATTTTTTAGGTGATCTGTCCTTATAACTATTTTCAAGGGTCTGGCCAGGGTGCTTTCTAATCTCATTCCTAAATAACTCTTGGCACTAGTCTTCTGGATTTTTTCTGGAGCTATAGCCAGCCCCCATTTTTGGAAGTGCGACTGCAAGAAACAGAGACCTTGCTCTAGCTCCCTGCTGCTCTCATGACACAAAAGGATGTCATCCATATAATGATAGATGATCATGTTAGGAAACTTTCCTCTGACAACTGACAAAGCCTTACTCACATATAGTTGACACATAGTGGGGCTATTGGCCATTCCCTGTGGTAATACTCTCCATTCATAGTGCTCATCTGGGCGGTCATGGTTAATGGCAGGTATGGTAAAGGAAAATTTGGCACAATCTTCAGGGTGAAGGGGGATAGAAAAGAAATAGTCTTTGATATCCACAACTATCTTTTCCCAATCCTTAGGCAGGGCCATGGGCAGTGGCAAACCCAGTTGTAATGAGCCCATAAGCACCATCTGCTTATTTACAGCTCTAAGGTCATGTAAAACCTCCACTTCCCTGTTTTCTTTCTTATCACAAAAATAGGTGTGTTCCAGGGGGAGGTGGAGGCCTGAATATGCTTGGCAGCAAGCTGCTCCTGTACTAAAGCGTGGGCTGCTTCCTTCTTCTTTTTAGTAAGGGGCCACTGAGGAACCCACACAGGATTCTCAGATTGCCACTGAATCTTTATTTGCTGTTCTCCTTCAGTGGCCCCGAGGAAAAACCCAGCCCGGGCCCTTCAAATCGACTGGGCGTAATGTTAGACAAAGGAATGGGCTTTTCTCGACCTGACAAGTTCTTCCCAAGTCCACCTGTCCTGGGGTAGCCCTGTCTTTTCATAATGCAGTTAGACTGTTCACTGTAGAAAGTTTCCGTGGTCAATTTGAGATTCATTTGGGTTAGTACATCTCTTCCCCAGAGGGACATGGGTATGTTTAGCACGAAGGGTTGAATTATCCCCTCATGCCCTTCTTGGTCCATCCAAGACAGTGAAGCAGCACTACATAGGGGCACTTGGGCTATCCCGAGTCCTCGTAAGGTTTGTGCAGCTCGATTTAAAGGCCATTCCTTCTGCCATTCATCTTCCTTTATGATACTACGGTCTGCTCCTGTGTCCAGCAATCCTGAGAAATGCCTACCTCTGATCTCTAAGGTGTGCATGGGCCTGGTTCCCAAATCCTATGTAAGACAAGCCAGTGGAGCCCCAGAAGACCCAAACCCTTGCTGTCCTCGAACAGCATTTTTATGAGCATACAAATCATGTTTGCTAGGAGGCATAAGAATTTGAGCAATGCGATCTCCTGGGCTAATAGCCATGATTCCTCATGGGGAGGAGACCATAATTTTAACTATTCCTTCATAGTCTGGATCTATAACTCCTGGGTGTACTATTAACCCTGCTTTAGTAGTGGAGCTCTGGAACAATAAGAGACCTACTACTCCTTTTGCCAAAAGTCCCTTAAAATCTGACTCTACAACTTGAACTCCCATCTCGGGGGTCAATACGAGTCTGGTGGCGGCACAGATGTCCACTCCTGCGCTTCCTGCTGTTGCTCTCCGTGATCCCTCGGTGCTGGGTGAACTCCCTGATCTGTCAAAGGGTGGTGAGTTCTGGGTATCTGTTGAACCACCCCATACATTTGCGGGCCCTGAGGTGGAGGGCCCCTCCTCCCGTTTTTTGGCTCTTGAGGGGGCAGCAGTTGGCCTTCCACATCCACCACTGACCTACACTCACTGGCCCAGTGATTTCCTTTTCTACATCTCGGGCATAATCTTGGTTTGGGCCTGCTAGCAGGTTCGTTGGCTTCCTTCAACTTGGGACAATCTCTTTTCAAATGACCCATTTGTTTGCAGTAGAAACAGGCCCCAGGAGGGGTTGACCTGCCATGAGCATCTCTCAATCCCTGAGTTATGGCTGTGGCCATAACCTGTCCTTGCACCACACTGTCATTAATGTCCCTACAAACCTTAATATAAGTACTCAGATCTTTGTTCTTCCAGGGTCTTATGGCCTCCCTACACCATTTGTTGGCCTGCTCATAGGCCAGCTGCTTCACAAGGGGCATAGCAGTATCAACATCACCAAATATGCGACCGGCTGTTTGCATCAGTCTGGCTAGAAAGTCTGCATATGGCTCATTAGATCCTTGCAACACCTTTGACAGCTGACCCTGTAGGTCACCTGTGCCTTGCAGCGTCTTCCAGGCCCTCACTGCTGCCGCGGCTATTTGCATATATACCGCTGGGGGGAATCCTACCTGATTCTGTTGACCCAAATATGGACCCGTGCCCATCAACATGTCTAAGCTCCATTGATGATTACCTGCTGCGGCATTATGCCGAGCCGTGTCCTGTGAAAATTCTTGCCAGGCTGTCTTAAATGTCAGGTACTGACCTCCAGAGAGGGCTGCTCTTGCTACATTGGCCCAATCATCCAGCGTCAGATTAAGAGAAGCTACTGGCTCCACTAAAGAAACAGTGAAAGCTGCCTGGGGTGCATACGTTGTGGATTCTTCCTTCAGACTTTTAATGACCTTGAAATCTAGGGCTTGATGATACCTCTGTTGTGTATTAGGGTCTTCAAATACAGGGAAAGTGGCACTTCCTTGTTCTCTCAGCCACTCCCTCCACCCCCCTCTTTCTAGTCCTTGATTGCAATCACACGTACAACGACAGGGCTGTATGTGATATGGGGGCGGTTCTGCAAATGAAGCCGGAGGAAGGGGGGGGCTGACAGCACCATTTTCAAGGACGGTTTCAGGGTTGTAGAGAGGGTGGTGTCCTCCGACTCCTCTTCCTCTTTCTGTTGCCTCAGCTGCGTTAGGGAGGGATAACTGCGGGGGATAGGGCGTTCCTTCCTCTGGGCAATTCTAAATCTCCTTATATGCTTTTCTAATTCCTCCCCCGATAGCTCCCCTTCCTCATCTATAGATCCTCCTTGCTCGGACCCCCTCTCTGAGGTTCTAGCAGAGGATCTTTCCTCCCGGACATCTTCCAGGACTTCCTCCCCCTCTCTTATAGCCTCTCTGCAGCTTGGCTTATCCTCCTTAAGGCACCCCCTGACTAGACTCCATATAGGAATCATCCCTACCGGGAGCGGTTCCGCTTGATCTGCTTTGCGCAGATCGTTTCCTAGTCTTTCCCACAAGGGGGCAGTGATCCTTCCCTCATCCAAAAACCACTGCGCATGCTTCTCAACAGTATGTAAGAAAGCCCTCATGGTTTAAGCCTTTAATGGAGTTCCATTAGCCCTTAGGAGTGCCTGGAGTGGTTCCTCTGCCCGCATCCTAGACACCTCTGAACCCATAGGGCGGAGTAAAGGAGGTTGACTCTATTCTAAGTTGAGGTTATGTGCGCCCACGCTCGGACCCCTGAATTGAGTCTCCTTACAGCCTGAGAGTCCTCGCTAACTGGTTTTCGTCGCTTCCTGTGAACTTTAGTCTACGTCCCCTTACCTGCGAACTTTCCACAGCGCTCTTATTCTTTCGTGAGGAAATGCAGAAACATATACAGACTAAGACAGAACAAGACAAGGAACACAAAGGCTAAACACACACACCACAATTGCTTGCATTCGCATGACCTGATGTTGCTTTCACTTTGTCCCTGACCATACTCACCACTCACCAAAATGTCAGTCACTTGTGTAACTCTTCCAAAGGGTGTCCACTCGGATCGCCGCACAGTGAGAAGTTCCACTCCATCCTCGGACGCCAGGTTTTTGTCCCGGGTTTAAGCACCAGCTATCACGTCCCGCCACTTAGGGCGATGGCAGGAGAACGATCACCGAAGGCCTGGTTCGTTAGGAATCTTTATTATGGGAGTCCGAGCATCCATCTAGCAAAAGGCAAAAGCAGAAAACAACAACCACAACCACTTCCTCCAGGGCAGCAGCTTATATAGCATATCCCAATCAATCAACTGACTGATCACGCACCAGGTTCAGTCTTATTGGAAACATGTGAAAAGCATGCTATGAGCACGAGCATGGAAATGGGGACAAGCCAATCATGGAGACTTCCTTATGTGTTGAGCTGCAGGGTCAGGAAGGGTGGTGTCTAGGAAGCAGGCACAATCTTTAGGGCATTGTCCAGCTAGAGTGGGACTCAGCCTCGGCCATAGGCCAGGCCCCCACAAATAGGAATGAGGAAAAAAGCAAGAGAGCAGTAAAGGAGGAAAAAGTCATGATTCGGGTATGGATGGCAAAGGGGGTGCACGGGAGATGCGGAGCTTCAAGGGATCAGAGGGATGAGGCGTGGTAAAGTAGACAGCGTCTTGGGCTGTATCCAAAGGACTCTGGATTGTGGCTGATGGGTCTTGGGTGTCCAGAGAAGGTGGGTCTTGGTTATTTGGTTTCAACCTGGAGATATGAATCCAAGGGGTGACAGAGTTATCAGGCAGTGAGAGCTTGGCGGCCGAGGGGGTGCAGAGAATAACTGGGTGTGGACCTTCCTATTTCGGGGGGAGAGAGGGCTGATCCTCTGGTGGCTTATAAAACACTAGTTGGCTGGGCTGTAAGACAGGAAGATTTTGGGAGGCGAATGGATCAGGAAGGAGCCAATCCTGATATTTCCACAATTCAGTGCGGAGGAGAGAGAGTAGTGGAAGGGCCATATTGGGAGGAATTGGTCCTTTGTGGGAAGGGATCCCCAGGGGTAGAATCGGGCTGCCATACATGATCTCAAAGGGCAACAAGAAGGAAGGTTTCTTTGGGAGGGCTCAAATGCGGAGTAGAGCTAAGGGAAGTAAGCGAACCCAGTCAAGGTGTAGTTCTAGAGATAGTTTGGTCAGGATGTCTTTCAGAGTCCTATTGGCTCTTTCTACTTTTCTCGAAGCTTGTAGTCGATAAGGACAATGTAAATGCCACGGGAGCGAGAGTGACTTGGAAAGGTTCTGGATAATTTGGGCAGTGAACTCAGGGCCGTTATCTGATTGGAGGGAAGTGGGCATCCCGAACCTAGGAAAGATCTGGGTGAGGAGGATAGAGGCAACCACGGATGCTCGTTTGTTGTGGTGGGGAAAGCTTCGACCTATCCTTAAAATGTATCTACTAACACGAGTAGGTATCTGGTACGCCGTACAGGGGGCATGTTAGTGAAGTCTATTTGCCAATCTGCAGAGGGGACATTACCCCTTGCTTGATGAGCTGGGAAGGGTCGGGCCTTGAGGGGGGTATTAGAGTTAGTGTGTTGGCAGATGGTGCATTTGCAGGTGATTTGGTTAAGTAGGGTTTTGTCTTCAGGAGAGAGAGGAAAAAAGATTGTAAAAAATGTATCAAGGATTGGGGGCTGGGAAGGAACACATCATGTAAGAGACAGAAGAGAGACTCTTTGTCTTGGGAGCAGAGGGTGTCTTGTGATAAGGCTAAAACTGCAAGGGCAGATGGATTGTTGTCTGGTGTGTCTTCTGATAGGGCAAGTGACCGGGCTACTCTGTCGGCTTTGTTGTTACCTCTTGCAATGGGGGAGTCATCCTTTTGATGTGATTTGCAGTGGACTATGCCTAGTCAGTGTGGGAGTTGTGAAGCCTCTAGAAGTTTAGTAATTAAGGCTGAATTAGTTATGGAATTTCCTTTTGTGGTGAGGAGGCCTCGTTCTTTCCATACTGCCCCGTGAGACAAGAGAATGTGGAATACGTACTTGGAGTCAGTGTACAATGTGAGAGACGTGTCCTGGGCCAGAGTGCAAGCTCTGGTGGCTGCAATGAGTTCGGCCTGCTGATTGGTTGTACCGGGGGGTAGGGCTCGTGCCTCAATGACATCTTCGAGGGACACTACTGTGTATCCTGAGTAGTGGGTGCCCTCATGTTTAAAGGAGGACCCATCAGTAAACCAGATGAGGTCGGAGTGTGAGAGGGCTCCTTCGGAGATGGTGGAGTGGCATGGAAGGAAGTTGTGAAGGGCTTCTAGGCAATCATGCGAGGGAGTATGAGGAGAGTAGGGTAGAGGAAGAAGAGTGGCCGGATTCAGGGGCTGGCAGGGGAGGAAAGAAATGTCTGGATTTTGGAGGAAAGAGGATAGTAAGGTCAGGAGTCTGGAGGGAGGGAGAGTCTGTATACTTTTGTAGGTTAAGAGATGTTTTAGGTGATGTGGGGACAGAATGGTAAGGGGCACTCTGAATGTTAGTTTATGAGCTTCTTTCTGCAAGAGCTGTCCAGCGGCTAATGCCTGTAGGCAGGGGTCCCATCCCCGAACTGTAGGGTCTAATTGTTTGGAGAGATAAGCTACTGGGGCAAAGGATGGGCCATAATATTGGCCAAGGACTCCTAGAGCTTGACTGAACCTCTCATGAATGTATAATGAGAAGGGTTTTGACAACTCAGAAAGATGGAGAGCTGGAGCTTCCACAAGGGCTTGACGGAGCTTAATGAAGTAGTGTTGGGGTGAGGACGATAATGGTTCTTCAGGGGGGCCCTTGCTGAGGTCGTATAGCAGTCTTGCCAACAGGGAAAAGTTAGGGATCCATGCTCTAAAATACCCAGCCAGGCTTAGAAAGGAAAGGACTTCTGTCTTGGTTTTGGGAACGGGCAGGTCAGAGAGGAGTCATTTTCTGTCTAAGGTAATGGACTTTCTTTGTTGAGACAGAAGGAATCCAAGGTAAGTGACAGAAGGGGAAGAGATTTGAGCTTTGACGGGGGATACCTGGTAATCTCTGGAAGCTAGAAGGATAAGTAGAGATGCAGTGTCAAGTTGAGACTGTTCCTACGAGGGACTGCAGAGTAGAAGATCATCTACATATTGTAATAAAGTGGTCTCGGTGTGATCATGATGAAACTGTTTGAGGTCTTGAGCTAGGACTTGTCCAAAAATATGGGGACTATCTCAGAAGCCTTGTGGCAAAACTGTTCAAGTAAGTTGTTCAGAATATCTGGTGCATGGGTCCATCCAGGTGAAGGTGAAAAAATCTTGGGAGGAGGGGTCTAGAGGGATAGAAAAAAATGCGTCCTTGAGATCTAGGACTGAGAAGTGGGATGCTGAGGCAGGGATCTGCGATAAAAGGGTGTATGGATTTGGAACTAAGGGATGGATAGGGACAACAGCCATGTTGATGAGGCGAAGGTCTTGGACAAGGCGGAAAGATCCATTGGTTTTTTTAACAGCTAATATGGGGGTATTAAATGGGGAGTGAGTGGGTCTGAGGTAATTTTTGTTTAAGAGATCTTGAATGATGGGTTGGAGGCCTATGAGGTCTGAAGTGGTTAGGGGGTATTGGGCCTGAGAGATATACTGAGAGGGGTCATGAAATTTGATAGAGGCAGGGGGACATAGGGCCACGGAGGGGCTTGTAATATCCCAAACTTTGGGATTTACAGGGTGTATGAGGGCGGAACCGGAGCTTTCATTGGGTAGAGGGGGGTCGTCGGCTATGAGGGCCATCAGAAAGGGAGTACTGGAGGCTGTGGGAGTGGATATAGTTATGGAAACGTGGAGGAGGGACAGGATGTCTCTTCCTAGTAAAGGGATGGGACACTAGGGCATAACCAGGAAAGAGTGGGAGAAAGGTATGGGATTGTCTATGATTGTACATAAAAGGGGGGGGTTTAATGGGAAAATCTGTTTACCTCCTACTCCGACTATAGGAGTAATGGCTGGCGTGGTAGGGCCCTGGTGTTCTCGCAAGATTGAGAAGGTGGCTCCTATATCTAGGAGGAAGGAGATGGAGCGTCCGTCTACTGTTACAGTAACCCTGGGCTCCTGTTTGGTGATGGAAATGGTCGGGCCAGAAGCTTCCGGGCCCCTTCAAACTTCTTCTGCCAGCCCTACTACGGCGGGCTTAGGATGGGGGTTGTTCGTTCAGCCTCCCCTTCGGGTGGTTGGGCAATCAGACCCCCAGTGGCCCTTTTTGTGGCATCTTGGGCATGGGATTGTAGGAGATCTGGGGGAGGAGCACGCCCTTGACCAATGTCCCTCTTTTCCACACTTGAAACAAGCTCCTGGGGGGGGCTTGTTTGTAGAGGGGCGCCCAGGTTGTGGTTTTATCAGCTGGGCCTACATTTGGAGATTGACCTGATCAGCCTTTTGTTTACGGCGTTCTTTCTCCTCCTCCCGGTTATGGAAGACTTTAAAGGCCACTGTTAGGATTTCAGTCTGTGGGGTTGCAGGGCCCTGTTCTAACTTTTTGAGTTTAGCTTTAATGTCGGGGTAGCTTTGAGCTAGGAGGTATGTCATAATTACATGTCTTCCTTCAGGTGTTTCTGGGTCCAGGTTGGTTTACTGTAATAGGGCTTGAGTGAGTCTGTAAGAACTTGGAGGGGTTTTCATCTCTCTTTTGAATTATGTCTTGGAGCTTTTGAAAATTGACTACTTTACGAGCTGTCTTTTTAGACCTGCTATTAAGCAGGAGGTAAAAATATCTCAATAACGGAGACTCATGGCGGTGTTATAATCTCAGTGTGGGTCTTGTTTGGGGATAGCAGTGGGGCCAGGGGGATAGGTGGGGTCAGTCCTGTGGGTTTCGGTAGCGTGCGTTTGGGCAATGTCCCAAACTTGTCTACGCTCTTCAGGGAGGAGAGTATTGGCCAGGAGCATGGAAATCTCATGATATGTGAGGCTGTAAGACTGGAGGGTCCATTTAATCTCCCTGATGTATGTCGTGGGATCATTGGAAAAGGAACCTACGCATTTCTCTAGTTGGGCTAAATCTCCTAAGGGGAAAGGGACGTGAACGCGCACGATGCCTTTATATTGTGCTACCTCCCGGAGGGGGGCGATAATTTTGAGAGGCCCTCGGGGCAGAGTTTGAAGGGAACTGAAAGGTTCTGGCTCAGTCTGTGGGGGAGTGACGCGGTCTAGCCGTGCCTAGTCAAGCAGGTCCTAAAGTGGGGAAGAGGGACAAAGAAAATGAAGAAATATAGAATCGGACCCACGTGTCGCCAGCTAGCAGCCCAGGTGCTTGCCTCTGCCACTCTAGTTGGGCTTGAACTCATGACTCTGAGGTTAAGAGTCTCATGCTCTACTAACTGAGCTACAGCAGGGCTCCAGTTACTTGCTTATGGAATGCGTAAACAGAATGTTCTTTGTTCTCCTTTCCTGCCACATCTGAAGTGGGGGAAGGGCATAGCTAGAAGCAGGGGCGGCGTTTCTACACATCTTCAAGGTCTCCCTATTTTCAGAGTGAGGAGTCTTGGCTCATCTTTGAGGACAAGATATGTTTTTGTGGACAGATAACTTTCAAGGACTGCACCGGTTGTTCTCTACCTTGTGCTTTCCCATGCTGCGTTCAGACATGGGGGAAGGTGCTTTCCCATTCTCCCTAAAAAACACGTTGGAAGACAAAGGCGGTCCCTAACAGGGGAGAAACAGGGGATGAAGGCAAAGACGGAGGAGGCCCCCGGGACCTAGTTAAAGGGGGGCCGAAAGGCTCAGGCTTAATCTGCGGGGGACGAAGGCGGAGGAGGTGAGATGGGGGAGGAGATGGTAGGGGGAGGAAGGGAGAAGGGCTGTTGTAGGAGAAGGGGAAGAGAGTAAAGGCGAGGCTTCTGCAGGGGTGGCAGCTTGCAGGCTATGAGAACTTGGGAGGGGTGGGGGGAGGAGGAGTCGGAAAGCTTTGATATAGGGAATCTCCTTCCATTTTTTCAGGCGCTGGCAGTAGTTAAAGAGATTGCGAGTGATGTTAGGATCGAGACTTCCCCCTGCAGGCCATTGGTTGTTATTGTCTAGGGGGTATGTCGGCCAATCTTGGGAACAATATTTACGGAGAAGTTTTGGTTTTATATCAGGCGTCAGGGAGAGGGTAGCCAGATGCTTAAACAGGCATTCAAGAGGTGAACTTTCAGGGAGGGATGAGGAGGCTCCCATGGCTAAAGGACAGAGAAGGAGACAAACAGGGGAAGATGAATGGAGATCCTCGGACTGGAAGCACACCGCAAGGAGACAAAGGGCATCCCCGATGATCCTTGGTGGTCTGCGGAAACTCGTATATGAATCGGAATTTCTTAGGAAGTGTGGGATGTCACGCAGACTTCCCTAAGAAGCAGCTTGCCGGAGTCACGAGGTACCTATCGCTAGGAGTTTTCGGCAGACAGAACAGATTTCGGCGGATGGAACAGAAGGAGGAGGGGTGGAAAAAGGGAGTGTTCTTATCCGCAAAGGAGTCACCTCGTTTATGGCTGTTGGAGGGGGGCCTGAGGGTCTGCTGCAGCCGTGAAGGCCTGAGGCAGGGATTTATGGCTGCCGGAGGCGGGGCCTGAGGGTCCGCCACAGCCATGAAGGCCTGAGGTGGGGAGAGTTCCCTCCTCATCCCCGAGCGTCAGGGCTTTGCTGGATGATCACGGTCAATGGCACTGCGATAGCTCCGGGAAGAGTGGCCCACCCCGGGGAAATTTTGCTTAAAAAGTTTCAGCACTGATGGAAGGGATGGTGAATGCGTTTATGACTGTCGGAGGAGGGGCCTGAGGGTCCACTGCAGCCATAAAGGCTTGAGGCGAGGATTTATGGCTGTTGGAGGAGGGGCCTGAGGGTCCGCCACAGCTGTGAAGGCCTGAGGCGGGGAGAGTTCCCTCCTCATCCCCGAGCGTCAGGGCGTTGCCAGACGATCATGGTGAATGGCACTGTGATAGCTCGGGGAAGAGTGGCCCACTCCGGGGGGAAAACTTACCTAAAGGCCAGAGAGGAGTGGTTAGTGTGATGAGCCTGCGCCGGAAAAAGAGGATGAGGGCAAGCTGCTGCTGGTGTCGAGGGAAAGTCGGGGCCCAGTTGGGGTGTCCCGTCTCCCTGGTTTCGGCACCAATGAAAGGAAAGGAGCGACACACAGCAGCAATTCACTGGAGAATTCCGCTTTATTATGGAAAGGTGCTGGGTTATATAGGAAGGGGCATAGGGTGATTGTGGTGTTACTTCTATGGGGCTGGTGGCTGTTGGCTAGGTGCTGGGATTGGGAGAGGGGTGAGAGGTGATTGGGCTTCAGGTGGTGCCGGCGGGACCCGAGGACCCCGAGGAGAAGCCGAAAGTTTGCCATCTTACTGGTGGGGACCCTTCAATATTTATGAGTACAAAAAAAACTACGTAGTATTCAGAAGTCATGGGGTACTTATCGTAATCATCTTTAGTTGGTCTTTTTTCTTTTTGAATAGTAGTTTCAAGTCTTAAAGTTTTGCAGGCATATTCAGGATCTTGAGCTTTGGTGCTCTGTGCAATGTGTTCTTCTTTACCTGTGTTGTCTGATTGGTCTTGGGAAGAGTTTTTCCAGGCCTTACTCTGGAGTGGTGAATCCAGGCTTCAATACCTGTGACCTTGACAGCAGTTGGAGAAGAGAGTATAACAGTGTGGGGCCCTTCCCAGACTGGATTAAGAGTTGGAGAATTAGAAGGAATTGACTTAATTAGGACTTGATCTCCTGGTTCGAAGATTGGTACCCCAGGGGTTCTATTTTGTCCTTCAGTGAGATTTTGATGGAATGCCTGGAATTTAGCAAGGTGTCTCACATACTGAGTTATTTCTGTGACTTCTCTGACCATGATTAAATTATTCTTTAAGAAAGGTCTTCCATAGAGCATTTCAAAGGGCTTAACCCCAAAATTTTGGGAGTGTCTCATTCTTATTATGGCTAATGGCAGTAGATCAGGCCAGGGCAAGTGAGTTTCTTGTGACAGTTTCCTTAAATGTCAGTCATTAGTCTTTTCTACTTTGCCTGAGGATTGCAGCCTCCAGGCATAGTGTAAATTATACTGAAAACCAAGGGCCCAGGACACTCCTTGAATCATGGCTGCTATAAATGCTGGGCCACTGTCACTTTGTAATCCTTGGGGCATCCCAAATAGGGCAACAATTTCATCTAAGAGTTCTTTTACTACTTCTTTTGCTTGTTCAGTTTTATAGGGGAAGGCCTCAACCCATCCTGTGAATGTATCTATCCACACAAGGAGGTACTGGAGACCTTTTGCCTTTGGCATATGTGTGAAATCTATTTGCCAGTCTTCTCCTGGGTATCTGCCTGCTCGCTGTAAGCCAGGAGGAGCGGCTTTTTTATTTAATGGGTTATTTCTTTGACAAATCTCACAGGCTTTAGTGATTTGCGCTATGGTCTTTAATAGACTACGGCCTGCAAAAATACTTTTGGCCATCTGATAGGTATTTTCTATACCTAAATGGAAAGTCTGGTGTAAAGTTTTAAGAACTTTCCATTCTGTACTCTGAGGTAAATAAATTTTGTCATCTTCTGTCTGAAACCAACCAGAGGGAAGGAGAGAACCGCCTTTGGAGAGGCTATCTTGCAGCTCTTTTTTACTATAGCTGGGGATAATATTAGCTGGCACACCTGTCTGTAAGAGAGGGGCTTGGATAGGTGCCTTATAAGTTTCTTTAGCTGCCTCTTTGGCTTTTGTATCAGCTCACCTGTTTCCTTCTGTTATTTCATCTATTCCTTTCTGGTGGCCTCTGAAGTGAATAATTGCTACTTCTTTAGGCTTATGCACAGCTTGAAAGAGCTGGTTAATTTCACTATGGTATTTGATAGGAGAACCTTCAGAATTTAAAAAGTCTCTTTCTTTCCATATGGCTGCGTGGGAATGCAGCACTAGGGAGGTATACTTAGATTCAGTATATATATTGACTCTTTTTCCTTTTCCTATTTCAGGGGCCCAAGTGAGGGGCTACTAATTCTGCCAGCTGGGCACTCGTGCCTGGTGGAAGTTGTTGGCACTTGATAGTATCCCACAGAGTGACAACTGCATATCCAGCTTTCTGCTGGCCTTGCTTAATAAAGGAGCTGCCATCTGTGAAGAGGACAAGCACTGGGTTCTTTAGTGGGGTGTCTTTTAGGTCTTCTCTGGCAGAATAGTTTAGGGCAAGGACCTGGTGGCAGTTATGTTCAGGTCCTACACTCATGAATTCAGGTAGAAAAGTGGCTGCGTTTAGGGTAGAGCATGTCTGCAGCTGGGTGACAGGACCGTCAAGGAGGAGTGACTGATATTTTAGTAGCCTGCTGTCTGACAGCCGCAGGTTTCCCCAGATGTTTAATAAGCTGGTGATGCTATGGGGTGCATGCACTATTAAATCTTTTCCCAGGGTCAGTTTTGTGGCTTCAGGTAGTAACAGGGATACAGCTGCCACACATTTTAGACAGTGTGGCCAGCCCTTAGCTACTGGGTCCAGCTCTTTGCTTAGATAGGCTACAGGCTGCTACATTTCTCCTAGAGGTTGAGTTAGTACTCCCAGTGCCACTCCCAATCTCTCAGTCACAAATAGGTTAAACCGGTTTCCAGTGGGCAGGATTAAGGCGGGAGCCTGGAGTAGGGCTTTCTTCAAAGCCTCATAAGCTTTAATGGCATCAGGTTCCCACTGGAGTTTTATGGTGCCTTCTTTTTGGGCTTCTTTAATGAGTTGGTAGAGGGGTTTGGCTAACTCTCCATATCTGGGGACCCAAATTCTGCAATATCTAGTGATGCCCCAAAATCCCCTCAGTTGCCTGATAGTAGAGGGTAATGGGTGGCAGAGAATGGGTTGTATTCACTCTTCTCCCAGGGCTCTGGTTCCCTGAGAGAGGTTAAAGCCTAAATATTTTACTTACTGCTGACAGATTTGTGCTTTCTGTAGGGAGACTTTGTAGCCACAGTCAGCTAGAAAGTTTAGTAATTTCTCAGTACCTTCCTGACACTCTGCCCCAGTGGTGGCACAGAGCAGTATATCATCCACATATTGTATGATTTCCTCTTCCCCTGAATTAAAGGAAGCTAGGTCTTTAGTTAAGACTTGCCCAAAAGATGTGGGCTATCTCTAAATTCTTGGGACAAGACTTTCCAGGTTACTTGAGCTGAGGGATTTATAGGATCCTCAAAAGCAAAGAGAAATTGGGACTCAGGTGCAAGAGGAATACAAAAGAAAGCATCTTTTAGGTCTAGAACAGTAAACCATGCTGTTCCCTCAGGAATCCTGGATAATAGGATATAGGGATTAGGTACTACTGGATGTAGGGGCACAACTGCTTCATTAATGGCTCGCAGGTCTTGTACAAGACACCAACTTCTATCTGGCTTTTGTACTCCTAATATGGGAGTATTGCAAGGGCTGTTATAGGCTATTAAGAGGCCTTGAGCCTTTAAGTTATTCTTTAAGTTATGGCTTTAAATCTTCATGAGCTTCTGGTTTTAAGGGATACTGCCTTTTATGAGGGAAGTAATTAGGGTTTTTAAGATGAACTTGTACTGGTTGGGCTGATTTTGCTTTTCCAATGATTCCATAAGTTGCCCAGATTTCAGGATTAATGTCTACTTCCACAAGGGGAACATTTCGCTTATCTTTTTCTACATTCATATGTACCGAGGCCTGTACTTTAGAAAGTATATTATGGCCTAGAAGTGGCATTGGACTTTCTGGGATTACTAGGAAGGCATGTGAAAATACCATTGAGTCCCATTACAACTTAAAGACTGAGTAAAATATTTGGTTATTGGCCTCCCAGATACGCCTCTAATAGTAACTGACCAGAAGGAAGGAGGGACAAGATTATGGAGGAGGACCGAATAGGTGGCTCCTATATTGAGCAGGAAATCAATGGTGTGGCCTCCCACAGAGAGAATCACCCGGGGCTCCTGTGGAGTTATGATGGTGACAGGAGCCAGCATGGGTACCCCTGGGCCCCTTCAGTCTTGACCATATTGTTGCAAGTCCGACCCCAGTTGCCTACACCTCTGAGGGCAGTCCTGCTTCCAGTGGTCTCCTTGACAGAGTGGGCAGGGCTTTGACAGTTCGGAGTGCCTACCCATAGGGTATTCTCTTTTAAAATGCTCCTCTCTGCCACAGAGGAAACAAGTCGCCAGAGGCCTGGTCCCTGGGGCTGGTCTCATTTTCTCCAACTTTGGAGGCCCAAAGTTCACTCTCTGTAAGGCTATCGCTAATGCCTCTGCCTTTCGGTTATCTCTCCTGTGCGGGTCCCTCTTTTCCTCTGTATCTATAATAGAAAACTGATGTGGTGACCTTCAGGAGGATATCCAGATTTTGTTCTGGGCCATATGCCAGTTTTTGTAACTTCTTCCTAATATCTGGGGCCGATTGGGTTATAATTTTATTTTTGAGAATGACTTGGCCCTCCGGGGATTCTGGGAACATATATGTGTGCTTCACCATAGTCTCTCTGAGCCGTTCCAGAAAGGCTGAGGGGCTTCTTTTTCTTCCTGCATCACAGCTGATAATTTAGAGTAATTTATAGGTTTTACTCGTGCTCTTTTCAGTCCTTCTAAAATACAAGTTTTAAAGTGGTTCCTTTACTAGTTATAAGCATCATCTGTATCTTGGCCTCAGTCTGGGTTAGTGAATGGCACTGCCTGACAGCCAGTGGGGACTTGGATTAGTTCCTCGGGAGATTTGCCACCTGCATTTATAGTATACCATTCATCTCCAAACTCTAGGGCTCCCCTTGAGACAGGGACCATAGATGTAGTAAGAGTAGGGTGAGGGCCTCTGGAGGGGGAAGCGCAGGATATCTCTAGTCAGAGCAATGTAACTACATGCAAGGAAACCCCCCATGCTAAAACTCTATGTTAAATATTGAGCTCTAGAATCATTCTTCAGTGAGATCAGTTAATGTTCCCCAGATAAAGAAGGGTAACACATGTTTTATTATGCTAATCATTTGTAACCATGTGTAAGATTTGCTTTAGCATACTAAAAGCCCAGGCCTTTGTGCTGTCTTTCCTCCTTCAGATCTGACAAGGTGATTCTGCAAACTGAACAACTAACTTAGCATGCAGACCCAGCTGTAAATGGCATAGTAAAGGGCAGGAAGAATTCCATCTTGAAGATAAGATTGCATTTCAACACCCAGGAAGTTGAAGAGGCAAGATTCTTTAGCAAGTAGACAATACCTTAGCCCACCGAGGGGGCTGGGCAGGCAGCCTTTTGATATGCTTTCAGACCAAGGCCCTGGTGTCCCAGAGAAAAATCAAAGCAGGAAATTCCTTACACTTAAGTTAATTTTTAATATTCAGGGACCACTTAACAAGTCCTCACCCCTAAGTTTTTTCGTGTTCTTGAAAAATCCTCAACAGCCTATAAAACCCCCTATACAACGCACCAATGATGGACTCTCCTGATCCCTCCTGGCATGAGCCAGGATCTCTGTCCTTTCACTTTATCTCTAAATAAAAGCCTGTACCTTGCTCTCCTACCTTGAGTGTTTGTGAAGCTCATTCTTCAGCTCCGCAAACAAGAACCCCGGCATCACCCTTATCACTTTTTCTTTTTCCCCTCCGATAAGGGTTTGGTTTAATAGAAGCATAACATCGTTCCAGGCCAGCTCAAAAGATAAAGTAAGCCCTTGGAAGGCTTCTATGTATTTTTCTGGGTCATCTGAAAATTTACCCATGTCTTGTTTAATTTGCCTCAGGTCTTGGAGGGAGAAGGGGACATGGATCCGAGTTGGTCCCCACTCTCCACTGGCTACTGCCCTTACTTCCTGTAAGGGCAATAAGGATGGGTATAACTATCTTTTCTTCATCCCCTGGGAAGCCTGGTGGGGTGATTGGGCCAATGATGCTTGGGATAGTAGTTCTCTTGTGGTCTGACTTTTATGGTTCTCAGCAAGTGGACTTACATCTGGATAAGGTGGGCATAGTAGAGTCAATGGGAAGGAATTAGGGTTTGGATTAGAGTCTGGAATTTATCCACCTTTTTGGCATAGTCTTTTACTTTCTCTAAGGGCAAAGAAAGCTTGTACATTTGGGGGCTCTGACCATTTTCCATCTTTGCAGTAAAATAAATCTAGCTGCATAACTGTATTACATAGTATACCTCCCTCAGAGGGCCAAGCTCCTCCATCAGAGAGTTTGTATTGAGGCCAAATTTGTGTGCAAAAGAAGATAAGGCACTTCTTTTTCAGGGTCTGGGGATCAAATTGCTCCCAGTTCCTCAGAATGCATGCCAGAAGCATGTCTGGCTTTAACCTTGAAGAGGATGCTCCCATCTGGAAGAGAGAGAGAGAGAAAGACAGGTGTCCAGCACCTGATCAACCTCTTTCTGTGAGGGCATCCCTTTGCCTTAAAGCCTAGGTGACCATGGTCAATCACCTCCTCTGCCAGGCCTACTGGATTTAACCACTCTTTACCAGCATGGCCTGCACCTTGCCTTGATTCCCCTCTTGCCTTCCCACAAAGCAAGAGTCACCTCAGAGCTCTGGATTTAGTGGGGACCTTACCAGTGTGCTCCTACTTTATGCCTTTTGGGAGTTTCCTTAGTTTTCTCTGCACTAGCTTTCCTTGAGAGGCCGTTGCCTGTCCAACAAGTGTAGGGACTGTGTGACTTCTTGCTGTTAGAGCCCTGATCTAAGTCACAAGCCTATTTTACTTCCCTGGGGCTGCAGAAAAGGAAATACCTAGCCCCAGGATGACTGCCTCTAAGGAAAGGAGATCAACAGAATAGAGCCATTTACTTGTTGGTCTCAGGTTTCAGCTTGATTACTTTACAGACTTCATTTACATTACATAGGAGAAAGTGGCACAGGCCTAAGAAGACTGCTTTGAATGGGGAGCAAGGGAACTTTTTACTAAGACCAGAAATAAAATTCAGGGGCTGCCACGGACATTTACGGAAGGGTCTATACTCTCAAACACCAGTTTCTGCCACTGCCGGGGAATTATCGTGCTAGTCACTCACTGTAAGAAATCTGATCTATGAGACAAGAGGTCAGGTGTCATCTGCAACTCTTGCATAGTTATCACCCTTGCTGGAGGTTCACTCAGCACCGTCGGATCAATTGGCCGGACCTGAGATCCAAGGACCACTGTCTACTAGTCTGGTCTGCCTTCCGAGTCCACAGATTAGGATAGGAAAGTAGAAAATCTGCTCAGCCACTCCCCGACATTCCCTTTCGGATAAAGGAGCGGCTGACACCGGGAAACCTTTCACCTGAGACTTAAGACGACTGGTAGCTGATGCTAATTGCCTTTTTTTTTTTTTTTGTAGATAATTATTTTTCATTGAAGGATAGTTGACACACAGTATTACATTAGTTTCAGGTGTACAGCACAGTGATTCAACATTTATATACATGATAATTCTAGGTACCAGCTATCACCACACCAAGTTGTTACAATATTTTGACTATATTTCTTATGCTATACATTACATCCCGGTTACTTATTTTACAATTGGAAGTGTGTACTTTTTTTTTTTTTTTGTGAGGGCATCTCTCCTATTTATTATTCAAATGGTTGTTAACAACAATAAAATTTTGTATAGGGGAGTCAATGCTCAATGCACAATCCTTAATCTACCCCAAGCCTAATTTTCATCAGTCTCCAATCTTCTGAAGCATAACAAACTAGTTCTTATATGGAGAACAAATTCTTGCATAGTGAATAAGTTACATGGTGAACAGTACAAGGGCAGTCATCACAGAAACTTTCGGTTTTGATCATGCATTATGAACTATAAACAATCAGTCCAAATATGAATATTCGTTTGATTTTTATACTTGATTTATATGTGGATACCACATTTCTCTCTTTATTATTATTATTTTTAATAAAATGCTGAAGTGGTATATAGATGCAAGATAAAGGTAGAAAACATAGTTTAGTGTTGTAAGAGAGCAAATGTAGATGATCAGGTGTGTGCCTGTAGACTATGTGTTAATCCAAGCTAGACAAGGGCCATAAAACATCCAAGGATGCAGCAGATTTCTCTCAGAACAGGGGGGGGAGAGGTTCTAAGCTTCACCTTGTAAGAATAGAAATAGGTTAGCATAAGCATAGCCATCTTAAGGGCCTAGAAGCCATTTTCTGAGTATGTGACTTAGAAAGAAAAAACTGGGCCTGGGTAAGGTCTTGAAAAACAAGTTAATCAATCATGAGCACTGACTGCAGTGACCTTTAGTCAGCCAACCTCAATCAGTTAATCATACATACCAAGCTTATCTTGCTAAACCCCAGGATGTGGCGCCAGCCGAAAAGTTATGTGCTTGTGGAAAAACACTGTTATGTGCTCATGGAAAGATACTTTTTTTCTCTCTCTCTTTCTTCGAACATGCTATATAAACCCCTGGCTTTGAGTGCTCGGGGTCCTTGTTGAAACCTGCTGCGTCGGGCTGACACTTGGACCCCAGCTAGCTGGTTCCTGAATAAAGTCCTCTTGTTTGTTGCATCAAGAGACATATTCCGTGAGTGAATTGGGGTGGCCTTCTCATTTAGGCAGGTCCAAAACCTCTGTTGATCCCCAATTTCTCACCTGATGGCCCCCCTGCGACTGTGCCTGTCTTAGGTTGTTCCTCCCTTGAGGAATCTTACCCATCTCTGGCTAACCAGTCATCTTCCGGGGCCATAATTGCCTTTTAAGTGGCTAACGGGTGCCCAGACACATTTTTATGAGATAAAAAGTACAGCATTTAGTCAGGAATAAGAACAAAGCATTGATCTCCTACCTTGTGGCGGTGAACATGAGGTTCTGTGAAATTGATGAAGTTATGAGAGTTAGGGACGCCCCCTGCCTCATTCAGAGGCCAGGGCAGCCTGAAAAAGCACTCTGGAAGTCAGAGACAGAGAAAGAGAGACACTCCTCATGGGCACCCAGTCAGGCTACCGGGGTCTGATTGCAGACACGTGGGCCTTTGAGAAGCCACTGAAGTGTATCCTCAGCCTAGATTCTCGCAGTTGCCCACGGCTTTCCTCAGTCTCTCACATCCCAGGAGATGCCTCTGAAAGGCAATGCTGGCCTCTGCTCAGGTGACATTCCTGGCTCCCAAAGGAGACAGGGTATCCACTGAGGGAGACGCAGGGGAACCTGTCGCTCGAGACTTTGAGATAGGCAGCCAGGATAGTCCCATTTAAGTGGCTGATGAGCACCCGATGTTGTGTGCCATAGATGGCTTCCTTCTATAAGGACAGTGAAAGAAAAGGCAGGCTTGGATGCCGATATTCAACTCCGAAGTAATCCCAGATGAGCCCCCAAAGATGATGCCAGGGTTCTTGTTCACGAAGCCGAAGAATGAGCTTCACACTCAAGGTGGAAGAGCAAGGTACAGGCTTTTATTTAGAGATAAAGTAAAAAGACAGAGCTCCCAGCTCACGCCAGGAGGGGAAAAGAGAGTCCGTCGTTGGCTCATTGTCTAGGGGTTTATGCGTGGTTCAGGATTTTCTGGAATGAGGGTAAAGGGTTAGGAGTACAGACTTCTTGAGTTGTCCCAGAATGCTCATTCTTGATGAGTAACAGAGGAGATTTTCAGCTCTAGATTCTTTCTCAAGATAGCAGTTTTCCTCTAGGAACATTAAGTCAATTAAGACTGCCTACCCTGCCCTTAAGGTGGGCTGGGTTGTTGCCTGTTTGCTGAAGTAAGTTAAGAATCTTACTTCTTAACTTCTTGGGCTGTTTATAGTTGGACTTGCTTACTAGATTAGTCTTTTTCCTAGGTTGCAGATTACTTGGTTAGGATCAGAGAAGGAAATATAGCACATAGGTATGGTTAAAATAAGCTGGGCCGTTTAGCAGGCTAATGTAAATTTTACAGTGAAGTCACAGGTTATGCTGAGATACTTTTCTTTATCTGCAGAACACTCAAACATTCCAGGCTAAGTTGCTGCTCACCTTTTGAGTTTTAACTGTTCTCACTGAAGATGTCTATATTCCCGGTCTGTTATCTCTACCCTAGAGAATTAGTGTGACTCTGACTTTGCGTAATGTTTATCACAGAGTTTCAATAGGGACTTCTTTGCACATTGCTACATTGTTATGACTGTAATTATCTTGCTCTGCTTTTTCTCCAGAGGCCCTCACCCTACTCTGCCTAATCCCACAGTCCCTGTCTCACTAAGAAGACATCTTCTCTTCTTACAATAGGAACTTGATGTTGTATAACAGGATTTGTACAACTACAAATCCTTATATAGAAATGCAAGTATGGCACCTAGGCAACACGTGCCATATTTGCAGTTTATCAAGCAGTTTGAAGATGGTTGAAAATTAAATACAAAAATACTTTAAGTTTGATTTTGTTAGGTTCAATAAGAATATATTGTATCTTTTAAAATAAATTACTTCTTAAGGACAATGGAGTGTGTATGTATTTTCTTACATTTTCATGTTCAACTAGATATCTTTTGCATGGAAAAGAGCTTAGTGGCCTTGTTGACATCATCAAATCAGCATATCAAAATTAACATACTGAACCATATCTTTTTATCCTTCCTCCCACTCTGGCCCCTTTTCTAAGTTCCCTAATACAGCCGTTGACATTATTTTTCTCTTGATTCCAAAGAATAGCACCTTTAATATTTGTTGATTTTCTCTTTTCCCCATTAAATCAGTTACAAAGTATAGTAATTCCTTCTTTGAAGTATGGCCTGTTTTATAATCTTGCTCTCCATTTCTATTCCATTTCTGCTCAAGCTAGTGTGATACTGTTGAAAAAAAACAATTTGATTTCTCTGATTTGATCATATTAGAGATTTCCTTTTAATAAAAAGCTCAACCTTCATTTGGTCATCCCAGGATCCAAAACTCTCCTTCAATTAACTTCTCTCCTTTGCCTCCCAACAACTCCACCCATTCTATGGCATTTCTTGGAACTTCTCCACATACCCCTTCTCTTACATACCAATAAAGTTCACTTCACATAGTAAAATATCAATAAATGTGTGTAAACTGAATGATTCAGATTGTAGGGTAGTAAGACATTTTCCTTGACCTTTTAAAGGTCCCTGGCTGACTCTGAAAAATTAAACTGACAAAGACAAATTAACATAAAAAAGCATAGAAATTTATTTAATGTCAATTTTACATGACACTGGATGATACTTTCCTTCAGTTATAGGGAGAACACCTCTCACCTGAGGGTTTTATGACTTGTTTCAGGGGAGAAGGATTGGGGGGGACAATCAGAATAACCTTCTTACTGTGCAATTTTCTCAAATTTTTGCAGCATAAAGTATTCAATATGCCAACGTTCCATATTTTGGGGTAGCATGTCCTGAACCTCACCAAGGTCTTGGGAAAAGGAAAAGCAATTTCCATATCAACTTGAGGTGTTTTCTATAATTTGGACACTCATAGAAAAATGAATTTTAGAATTTGAAGAGAGCACCGAAGCCCTTACCTTTATTTTATTGATGACTGAAAAACAGAAGAGCAGAAAAAGAAAATAGTTTATACTAACAGCACAGTTATTCAGTAGACAGGTAGAAGCATCATTGTCACTGAGTTTCTATAAGCTGTGCTACAATGTGTTTCAGGATTTTTCTGGGAAGTCTAGTCAGTACATCTTTACTGAACTGCCAAATCCTGTGCTATATGCCTAAGCACAGGAATTTTCAAATAATGTATGGTAGAGCTTTATGTTCCTATGGAGAGGGGATTGTAATGGATGTTTGGTGAATAGGGATTGGGACTGGTGAACATTCACCTCTGTCAACCAGAGAAGCTCCTCTTTGTTTAATGTTCAGTTCAGGACTCAAATTTCCTAAGTACAAAATGGCACAGTTTCTAAATAAAACTGTATTTTGAGGGTTTGATAATTTCAGAGTGGCTGGAGTTTAGGTAACAGGACAAGCAAGATGTGCAATGGTTCAAAAGGGAGGCAGAAGATAGATGACCATACACTGTCTTCAGTAAATTCAGATTTTATTCACCAGGTAGTGGGGAGTCACTGAAGAATTTTGCAGTATGTTCCAGTATGTGTCTTATTTATTCTATGTCCAGCATATACATACACGTTTTAAAGTTTCATTTAGCTCTTTTAGCTATTTCAAGGTATTTACTACTAAATTTCATAACAGGATGCTTATACTACTATTCCTTGATTTTTCAGTCCTGCACATGATTTACTGACTACTGATTTATTATGAATGATGAGGCTATTGCTCACTCACCACCACCATCACCACTGCACTGAAATCACCCAACTGTTCTCTAGCACAGCATGCTCTCCATCCTCTGTTGTGCTTGCTGTGGAAGTCTATGGCTCAGGTGGCCAGCTCCAGGGAACAGAACTGACTACCATGCCCTGTTGCCATCCCTCTGGATTCACCACCTACATTGTACTGAGGCCGTGGATCTCCTGGGCTGCTCCTAGTCAATGACTGAACACAATAATGTTAAGAGAAAATAGTTTGAACTCCCAGATTCCCTGAATTCATTTCAAGGACACCTGGCAGTACTGATCACACTTGGAGAACAGCTGACTGACACTGTATTCAAATCTACCATACTTAGCTGGGATTCAGATATTTGTTTTAAAACGATCACTCTGACAGAAATGAGACAATAAATTTGAGGTGGGGAAACTGATGGCAGGGAGACCAGTTAGAATGTTATTTAAAAATATTCAGACTGGGTATAAGAAAAGCCAGAGCTATGAGAATGACAGTGAACACAGAGAGGATAAGAGACTGAATAACAGATATTTGGCAGCTGTAATTGATAAGATCAGAGAATTTACTAAACAGAAAATGATGCAAGAGTCAAAAGTGACTTAGGTTTCTTCCCTGAGTAGAAATACATGGTAGAGCTATGATTGTGAAAGGCGTTTTTCTCCACTGAATGTGAACACCTTGTCAGCAGAGATGTGTTATCTTGTACATGGTTCTTTGCTACTCTGTGAACCTGAGAAAATATTATCTACCACATAAGATAGCTATGAGGATTAAGTAAAAAAAATATGTCAAGGCAAAACACTTAGGTTTTAGAACTTAGGAAGAGCTCAATAAAATTTAGTTATTATTATTATTATTATTATCATTATTATTATTATTATCCCCTTCTCTATATTTCCTAATTTTTGGCCTTAAGAATACTGGATACTTTTTGGGACCAGGGCCAGTGTATTGCAAAACTCCAAGGTCGTCAATCATATCATACTTTATGGAAAAGGCCCTCTTGGAGATATTCAGGAACACTCTGAGTAGCCATAAGCAGGGGTCATTGCTTAGCCATGTATTTGGCTTTAGGGCAGCAGCAGTTGCTGAGCAAGGCTCCAAAATAGCTTTCCTCAGTAATGTTCATTATATAACATTTATTCCTTCTGTAACCTGAACACCGAGGGAGAAAATTCCCTAGATATTTCTACTGCAGGCTTATTCTCTTGGTGCCAAAAAAGCAATTATACAATAAAATGAGCAGTGCTATATTTCCACAGTGTGCTTTGTACCTGACTGAATATAATGATTTGTTATAAGGCATAACTGAAATATATTGGGTGAATAAAATAATAATTTTGGGGAATACAATTTTAATAAGAAAAATGTGTAAATATTATTATGCACATTTGGAATTTGATAAGACACAGTGAACCAGTGTCTTTCCAAAGTCTAAATTATTTGCTGGTAGTAAATTTATAGAGATGTCAATTCAGGCTGCTGAGGCAGAGATTGGGGACTGTAATTCCACTAACCTGATAAAAAGTCTTCACTTGATTTCATCCAATATTCCAGGCAATATCTTCTGCTGCCCATGCAAAATATGAAAGTAAGAAGGGGCTGTTAAAAATTTTCAGTAGTTCAATAATGGAATGGGTTGCCATACACAGTTGCAAAAACCTTACATGTGGAAATATGCAAAATAATATAATTACATCTTCAGGATGTGTAAATGATTCTATAGAGATGTCTTCTAGGTTTCCTTCCAAATCAAGAATTGTGTTTTCTATAAACAGAGAAGGTTAAGAAATACAAAAAATGATGAATATGTCACCTCCATCTATATTTTTTCCTTTTGTAATCTCATCTGTTCCCCAGGCATTAAATGCTTTATGTATATTAATGATTTCCAGGTCTGTAAGTCTAGCCCTTATCTATTCCTAGAACTCTAGAGTCTAATATCCACCTTCTTATTTGACATTTCCATTTGAGTACTTACTAGATATCTTATATTTAATATTGCTAGAAAAAACTATTGAATTGTACCCTTTTATACTGTACCTTTATGTGAACTAAAAAAAAAAAAAAGAATCCGGTTTTCAAAAGGCATTGCTTTCAATTGTCAGAAAATTAAAATATACATATATTATTAAAATGGGACGATTTTCTGTATTCTGTAAAAAGTTGCCTTAACAAATATCAAAATGTTATCAATAGCCTATATTGAGAATGTTGCTCCTCTAGGGGTATGCAGGGACCATCTGAATAACAAAGCAGCAGTAGCTTTATTTCCATCAGTTTCCCTTCCTTTTTTCTCCATCTCAATAAATGCAATTAGCTTTTAGTGTATTGCTTAAGCCAAAAAACAATGAATCAACCTTGATTCCTTTCTTTTCTTACTCCCCATATCAAATTAGCCAATGAATCCTGTTAATTCTATATCCAAAATATATACTAAAATTCTAGTTACTTCCCTCCATATCCTGTATCACTCTAGTCTAAGCTAGTCCAGTATCCTTTCTGTAATATACCTCTTACATGGTTTCTTGAAAGAAATTTAAAGAAAGATAAAAATCACAAATCAGATCATGTCATCCCCAAGTTAGGCAAGCCTGTGCCAGGGAAGAAAAACTTTTCCTTTACCCTCTTAATATCAGCTCTCAGGGGCCTGCAAATTAAACTGACAGACGAGCTTAGCAAGAGAAAAGAACAAATTTAATCACATCTATGTGGGAGTTCACAGAATAATGTTACTCAAAGAAGCATTTAGAATTTGGGACTTATATACCATCTTAATAGGGGAAGGGGAAGAGGAAGAGGGAACTTAAGGGAACATGAATGATGGCTTAATAGGGGAAAGGAGGGAGGAAAAGGTCACTTATGGGAAAACAAACGATCTTTAAAAGGAAATGATAAATTGGCCCCTAAGAGATTAGATGGGAGATATGATAGTTTGCTGCAATGTCTGTTAAGGTGTGATATGGAGATTTCTCATCTCCTGTGATGTGAGGTTAATCTTGCCTAGTTGCTCCCATGGAAGGGATTTGTGACAATCTAGTTATTTTGAGTGTTTTTCTGGGAGATTCTACTGTTAGGCAGATAAGAGAGTTCAGGGATTCCAGGATTAAAGTGAGAGGTGAGACAGAGGCTTCCTCCTAAAACCGCATATAATACAAAAATATAATTAATACAACTAATCCTGAAAGATCAACCAGAAAGAGGGCTGCGCCAGACTGCATACACCTGGAGAAAAGAATAAACCTCATGGAACAGGGGCATTGGAAAGCTAAGACAGGCAGAATACCTGGAGAGATTGAGATTCCAGCCTTTTGTGGAAAACAGGGATCCATATCCAGCTGCCTCTGGGACAAAAAAGAAAGGCGGGCAGTCTGAGAGACTTCCTAACAGTGAGAGGGCTGCTAAGAGGGCAAGGATTGCACAGCGCTTACTGATCGGGAGAAAGGATGGGTAGAAAAAATTTTCCAGCTGCACTCTGCACAGCAGGTTAGGAACTTTCATGATCTTTAGGTGCTCCGGCCCCCTGACTGGCTATGCAGCTCCAAGGCCCCCCTCCGTGATAAGCAGTGTTTATGGGACAGTTCCTTTTGCTTTTAGCTTATAGATTCCATTTCTTAAGCTACTAAGGTAACTTATTCTTCTATCCACTTCAATGAAGCTGTTTCAAACCTCTGTAATACTGAGGTTTTCTTGTTACAGTCTACATTTTTTTCATGGGATCCCTGAGCTCCTAAATGATTTTTTAAATTTAGCTATACTTAAGGCTCACTCTATATGCTTTAAAGTTCTATGGATCTGATAAAGGCATAATGTTATGTATTCACCATTACAATATCATAAAAATTATTTCCACTGCCCTGTATTTCATTTACACATAATTTTACGCCTCTTGTTTTATAGTTTCACTTTTTACAAAATGTTGTATAATTGGAATCATGAAGTATGTAGTCTTTTCATATTAGCTTCTCTCACCTGACACTATGCATTTATAATTTCTCTGTGTCTTTTGTTGCTTTACAGCTCATTTCTTTTTTATCATCAAATAATAGTGCATTGTATATATGTACTGCAGTCTGTCGAGCAGGACGTTTTGGTTGCTTCTGTTTTTGGCAATTATAAATGAAACTTGTGTGCGTTTGTTTGCAGGATTTTTTATGGGTGTAAGTTTTCAACTTAATTGTGTATATGCCTATCTAACAGTAGAACTGCTGGATCATATATGGTCATACTATTTTTTGCTTGTGAGAAACTGCCAAATTGTCTTCCAGACTAGCTGTACCATCTTGCACTCCCGACCAGCAATGACTGAGAAATAGCTGCTCCACATCCTTTCCAAGCATTTGGTATTGTCAATTTTATGATTTTAGCTATTCATATAGCTAATGTGGTATATAGCATTTTCTTATTATTTCAACTTGCAATTATCTAATTACATGTGATTTGAACATCTTTTAATATGTATATTTACCATTTCTTCACAAGATATCTGTTCCTATCTTTTGCCCATTTTTTAAAATTGTGTCATTTCTTATGTTGAGTTATAAGAGTCCTTTGTCTTTTTTAGATATATATCTTTTATCAGATATGTTTTTCCTAATACATGCCTTCTCTTTTAAATGTGTTAAGAGTGTAAAATTGCTCAGAATTAATTTTAAGAGTCAAACAGATTTTTCATCAATATATCATGCTTTTGGTGTTGTGTCTGGAAAGTCATCTCATAGGTCACCTAGATTTTTTCGTTATCTTCTGTATAAGTTTTATAGCTTTCAATTTACATTGGTCTGTAATAAACTTTTAGTTAGTTTTTGTAAAAGGCATAAGATCTGTATCTAGATTCATTTTTTTAAACATATGTACATCCAATTATTCCAGGACTATTTGTTGAAAAGATGGTCCTTTCTCCATTGAATTGCCTTTGTTTATTTGACAAACACCAGTTGACTATATTTCTGTGGCGTTGTTTCTGAGTTCTCTATTGTATTCCATTGATCTATGTGTCCATTTTTTCATAAATACTATGTTATCTTGATTATGGTAGCTTTATAGTAAGACCCAAGTCAGATATATCACATCTCCAACTTGCTTCTTTTCTTTCACTATTTTGTTAGATGTTCTGGGTCTTTTGCCTTCCCACATAAATTTTTGTAGCAGTTTCTCAATATCCATAAAATATCTTGCTGAGATTTTGTTTGGTATGGTTTTGAATCTGTAGATCAATTTGGGAACAACTGACAATATCGAGTCTTCCACTTCATGAAAACTAAATATAGCTCCACTTATTTAGATCTTCTGTGATTTCTTTCATCAGGGTTCTGTGGTTCTAGGAACTTTTGTCAATTTTGATCTGATCAGTACTGCTGCTTCATGTTATTGATAACGTGTCTCTTCTTTCCTTTTCTGGTTAGCCTGTATGGAAATCAAAACAATTGTCTTCATATTTTCAAAGAATCAGCTTTTGGCTTCATGTTTTTCTCTATTTTTTCCTGTTTTCTATTTCATTGATTTACATACTAAATTTTGTCATTTGTTCTCTTTCATTTGCCTTAGGCTAAAATTGCACTTTTTCTTCTGGTTTTATAATGTAGACTCTTAGACTACTGATTTCAGAACTTTATTATTTTCTACTATATGCATCATATGCCATAAATTTCCCTCTACTACTTTTGCTGCAATGCACAAATTTTGATATTTTAATTTTCATTTAATTTAAAAGATTTTTAAAATTCTCCTTGAGACTTTCTTTGATCCATGTGTTATTTAGAAGTTTATTGTTCACTTACCAAATATTTTTTCATTTTCTAGCTGTCTTTTTCCTACTCATTTAGAAATTAATTCCATTGTCATATAAAAACATATTTTGTATGGTTTCTTGTCTTTAACATTTGTTAAGGTGAATTTACATTAGTGTAAATGACTGACTAGGGAACTCCAAAAGTCCATCTCTCCAAAAAATAATCAACTTTTTCAGAAATCTTAAATATAATCAAAGTTTTACAACAAATGTGGGAATACTTACTAAATAAAAAAAAAACAGCTGAGTTTCAGTAAAAGATCTTTATGGCATTTTAACTTACCTTGTTACCATCTTCCACTACCCAGCATTATGGTGACTTCAAAGACAATAGCCTGTATTCCTAGTAGAAGTTTCTAGTACTGTAAAGAGCAGTATGAACCTTATTCTCAAAGAATTGCTGTTTATTTAGGCCTGTCTGATAGCTCCCTGGAGGACTGGCTCAAATGACTTGCCTTTATTTCACCTAACTTGGAACTTTCTCAGAACTGGGTCAGCTTCCTGTATGGACATTAGTCCAGAAACAGTTGAAGGCAAATGTATGAACCAGTAACTTGGAGCAAAGGATAACAGTTGGGAAAAATAATAGACAAACTGTAAAGCTTGGGAGGAAAGGCTAAGAATGAGATGCTTTGGAGAATGGAGGCTTTGAAAAGGTCCCACATAATCCTGGGAAACTAAAGGGCCACCCACAAGCCCCAGCCTGGGCACATTTTAAGAAATAACTGAAAAAGCCCTAAAATATCACTTCAGGCTCTGGGCAAGCAGGAGGTGGCTGAATGTTAAATATGTGCTCCAAAATGCACACACAATCCATCTGCAAAAATGCAAATGGGTTTTTTATTTTTGTTGTCTTGGTTTTTTGCTCTAAACATGTAAGGAAATTTCTATCAAATCATTAGTTGCCCACTAAACTAACAGAAGAGACTTCACTGGTCACACATAACAAAGAATAGAGACAATATAAAATTAGTTTAGAAAGTCACTAAACAAAAAAGACAGCACACAACAAAACCTGGAGAAGAGAAAGAATGTTATTTTTGAAGTCGCTATGTTATAATATTTGAAATGTCCAGTTTTCAACAAAAATTAAAAAGAATTCAAGGGAACAAATAATTATGGCCTATTCATAGGAATAAAAGAAAATTAATAGAAAGATAATCCAGTCAAAAAAATGGTCAAATAGCTTGACTAGATATTCCTCCAAAGAAGATATACAAATGTTGGGACCTTTTGCCTCTTTTAGGCCTGTGATGGCCACAGACTGGAGGTTTCCATCCTCTCTTGTTCTTCCACATTCGTGGCCTAACTAGCTTCCTGCATGCGTGCTCTTGGCCCTAGCTCCGCCTCCCCACCTAACCCGAAACCTGCCTAAAGACCCTAGTGACAGATGAGATACTCAATTCCCATTGGTTTCTGTTACTTCCTTATCTTCCCCTATATAACTAAGCCTCTGATGGAATAAAGCTGAGTTTTGCTGCGCCCTTGAAGCTGACACATCTCCTGGCTTGGTGTGGTTTTGTTTTTCCCGGGATCTCAGGGGAGGGTGTCCAAGCCACCGACACTTGCCCTCTCACTCAGCCCCGGGGATAGCAGGCTGGTCCTGCTTGTCCCCCCGCCTTCTTGTTGCTGAGGAGCAACAACATACAAATGGCCAACAAACATAGGAAAGATGCTTAAAATCATTAGTTAACAGGGAAATGCCAATCAAAATCACAAAATCACTTCATACCCTTTAGGTAACTATAATAAAAGAAAAGATCCCAATGTGGTGAGTCTGTAGAGATATCAGAATCTTTCATATACCACTGATGGGGATAGAAATTGGTCCCGCTGCTGTGGAAAAGAGTTTGGTAGTTCTCGTTGATTTAGAGGTATGGTGTAGGGGAGGGGAAACATTCTATAATGTTATAATTAAATCTAAGTCTTTTAGTGGGCCTGAGTCTTTGGAATATGACCTATAGAAGGTATTGTTTTAACTGTTTTTCCTACCCTCAAGTAAGACAGGAAGGCTAGATGGGGTTGCAGCTGACTAGTTTCCTTTCTTTGAGGTCAGAGAAGGCTCTGGTAAAATTGTTACCTTTTGAGAGTAGATTTTTATTATGGAAAACACTCCAAACTATTCCTTTTCTCCTTTCCCAGTCTAAAATGCTAGAATTTCTCTGGGATCTTCACTATGGGAACATGGTTGGGTTCCTGGAAATAAAACTTACAAAGGTGTGGGGATCCCTCCTAGTCTATACAGATTACACCAATCATGAAAATTACTTTTTAAATGTTCCTATCAGGTTGTGGCTTCAGTGGTTTCCACTCCAAGTAGGATGATTTTCACTGTAATTCTTTGCATTTACCTCTGTCTCCTTATTCTGGGGTAGCAGTTTCCTCTGTGATTTCAATTCTCTGATGAGTCTGAAAAAAAAGTCATTGATTTTCAGTTTGTTCGGCTTTTGTCTTATTGTAAAGAGGGAGTGCTTTAGATTTCAGAGTTGAAATTGGAAGTCTCCCTTTTTCATTAAACAAACCTTTTTATTTAATTTGGGGGAATGATATACATACAGAGGAGTGCACATATCAGGAGTTTATAGCTCTTTTTTTTTTTTTAACAAATGAACACACTGGCAGGTGCCATGCTACTCAAACTGTGTAGCAAAGCTCAGGGTGGAGGAAGACCCCTGCAAAGCAGGGACCTTTGCATTTGGCTCCCCCTATTACCCACCTTGATTTGGTTTTTCTCCATTATACTATTGGGTTTGCTTTTGCTTGCATTTTTGCCAAAGACTAAGCTAACCTTTGATAAGAAGCATGGAAAGGAGAAGAACATAAACTTCCCAAAAGCTTTTCAGGACAGTGCTCCTGAAGAATACAACACGCAGAGGCCAGACGGCAATTGTGGCATAGAATACAGAACCCTGCAGGCAGTTAGTCAACCATTGACTACCCCATCTTCACCTAAGTGGGAATGCTCCCCTTTTTTGTAATGCTAGTGAAATTAGTGATGAAGAGTTTTATGGGTAAATTAGAAAAATAGAGTTATAGTGGAATACTGAACGGAATAACCCTGTCTGACACTTAATCCATCTTCTCATGTATTCTTCCATCTGCTACTTCTATAGCTTTTCTTCTTCCTTCCTAATTACAGCCCTTTACTAGAATTTGTGCATCATATGTGAAATTACCAAGTATAATTCTTCCAAGTGGTAAAGATACCTCAAGACAAGTGCTGGGCATAGAAGCCACAGGGCATAAATCTGCAAAGAAGTAAAACAACAAAAAAGAAGCTTTTCGAAGAACATTGCTTCCCTCTCACTTACCAGCTTTACATCTCCCTGTATGGTCCTGGAAGATGGCTTGTTAGCCAGAGACGGGTAAGATTCCTCAAGGGAGGCACAACCTAAGACAGGCACAGTCACAGGGGGCCATCAGGTGAGAAAATGGGGGCCAACAGAGGTGAGGCTTAGAACCTCACTCCCCCAGTTTTGAGAGAAATCTACACCTGTGGATGTTTTGTTGCCCTTGTCTAAATTGGATTAATACCTAGTCAATAAGCACAGACCTGATCATCTACACTTGCCTTCTTACAGCACTAAATCATGCTTTCTATCTTTATCTTGCATCTACCTATGATAGAATAAATATTATGAGGGGATAAAATGTACCCATTGCATCAGAAATATAGATGATGATACCTGCCTAACTAACTGTAGCACTGAGTGACCTGTATTTCATGCTGAGCTGATAGACTCCATAGTCACTATTACATGCTGCACATTTCTGTGGTCACATGCATTGCTGGAGTCCAGCTCCAGTGGGGGCGTGTGAAGCCCAAAAGGATGAGATGGAGTCGGTGAATGGAGAGACAGGACACAGAGTCAGATGGAGGTGGTCTCTCGACAAAGTGCTGATGACAGCTTTAGTTATACCATTTTGCACAAGGATATGATTATTTTTATTGTTCTGTTGATTAATTGGTATAGACAATTGATTAATAGGTATAAGCAAGCCTTTTTTTCTTTCTTCTTTGTAATCTATTAATGGTTGGTCAAGTGTTAGACAGGTGATCTTTTTCTGTTCCTTGACTGAAACTTTTTCTAGCAACATGTACTCTATTGTGTTTCCTGTTTCTATGCAAAGCAGTTTCTAAGTAATGCATGTGACCAAAGAAATGTGCAGCATGTAGCACTGACTATGGAGTCTATCAGCTCAGGGTGAAATACAGGTCACTCACTACCACAGTTAGCTAGGCAGGTATCATAATCTATATTTCTAATGCAATGGGTACATTTTATTTCCTCATAATATTTATTCTGTCATAGGTAGATGCAAGATAAAGATAGAAAGCATGATTTAGTGCTGTAAGAAGGCAAGTGTAGATGATCAGGTCTGTGCCTATAGACTAGGTAATAATCCAAGCCAGACAAGGGCAACAAAACATTCACGGATGTATACAATTTCTCTCAAAACTGGGGGAGTGAGGTTCTAAGCCTCACCTTTGTTGGCCCCCATTTTCTCACCTGATGGCCCCCCTGCAACTGCGCCTGTCTTAGGTTGTTCCTCCCTTGAGGAATCTTACCCGTCTCTGGCTAACCAGCCATCTTCCAGGGCCGTACTGGGAGATGTAAAGCTGGTAAGTGAGAGAGAAGTAATATTCTTTGAAAAGGTTAGTTTTTCACTTCTTTGCAGATTTATGCTCCTTGGCTTCTATGCCCAGCACTTGTCTTGAGGTATCTTTACCACTTGGAAGAATTATAGTACTTGGTAATTTCACATATGAGGCACAAATTCTAGTAAAGGGCTGTAATTAGGAAGGAAGAAGAAAAGCTATAGAAGTAGCAGAGGGAAGAAAACATGAGAAGATTGATTAAGTGTCAGACAGGGTTATTCTATTCAATATTCTCTCATAACTCTATTTCTATAAAACTCTCCATCACTAGTTTCACTAGCATTGCAAAAAAGGGGAGCATTCCCACTTAGGTGGAGATGAGGTAGTCAATGTTTGACTAGCTACCTGCAGGTTTCGGTATTCCATGCCAAGATCGCCTTCTGGCCTCTGCATGTTCTATTCTTCAGGAGCACTGTCCTGAAAAGCTTCTGGGAAGTTTATGTTCTCCTCCTTTATGTGCTTCTTATCAAAGGTTAGCTTAGTCTTTGGCAAAAATGCAAGCAAAAGCAAAACCAATAGTATAATGGAGAATAACAAAATCAAGGTGGGTATAGGGGGAGCCAGCTGTGAAGGCCCCTGCTTTGTGGGGGTCTTCTTCCAGCCTGAGCTTTGCTACACAGCTTGAGTAGCATGGCTCCTGCCAATGCATTACTTAGAAACTGCTTTGCATAGGAACGGGAGACACAATAGAGTACATGTTGCTAGGAAAAGTTTCGGTCAAGGAACAGAAAAAGATCACCTGTCTAATACTTGACTAACCATGTATAGATTAGAAAGAAACAGAAAGAAAAAAGCTTGCCTATGCTTGTTAATCAAAAGAACAAATAAAAAATAATCATATCCTTGTACAAAATGGTATAAATAAAGCTGTCATTGACACTTTGTTGAGAGACCACCTCCACCTGACTCTGTGTCCTGTCTCTCCGTGCACAGACTGTGTCTCATCCTTTCGGGTAATACCCCCCCTCCCCCAGCGGGAGCTGGACTCCGGCAACACAACAGTGAAAAGAGCACAGTGATCAAGAAACAGAACCTTGCCAATACCCCAATAGCCTTGCTTTTCCCCTTTTACAGTTACTATTCCTATCCTGCTAGTGATTGTTATCATGAATTCTGAACCAGTTTGTTTTTTACTATTTTTGAACTTTATGTAAATGGATGCATGTTTTATATGTTCTATCTTTCTGGTTTCTTTTGATTAATATTATGTCTTTCAGATTCATCTTTGCAGTTACGTGTATTTACAGATCATTCTCATTATTTTGTGAATGTAATCCTTTGTGTGAAAATACTTTAATTTATTTATCTGAACTACTGTCTATAGATATTTACGTAGTTTCCAGTTTGGGACTATTATAAATAATGCTACTATGAGCTTTGGCTTTGAGGACACACATAGGGTGTAAAAAAAAGGGATAAAACAGTATATTCCATTCAGATGGTAACAAAAAGACAGCAGGAGTTTCTATATTTACATAATTTAAAATAGACTTTCAGTGAAAATCAGTTACAAGTGATGAAGGTCACCATATAATGATAAAGAGGTCAATATATCATTAGGATTGTAACTATATATATGCACCCAAATATCAGAACACCTAAATATTTAAAGCAAACATTAACAGAACTGAAGGGAGAAGTAGACAACACAATAAAAGTAGGGGACACAAGTAAATGCCTGTAACACCTAGTAGGTGTCCTACAATTTAACTCAATTCTGACACTATGAGGAAATAGCCTCATATTCCACAGATAAAGGGTATAGTTCCACTGGACCACACTCCACTTCAGACAGCAATCACAAGCCCAGTTTGTTACCTGTGCTTATTGACTGGCTACAAATTGGAAGTTCCATGACCCCCTTCTTGGGTTTGATTAATTTTCCAGAACAGCTCACAGAACTTAGGAAACCCTTTTACTCACTAGATTGCTAGTTTATTACAAAGGATATTAAAGGATAAGATCATCAGTCAGATGAGGAAGTACACAGGGAGTGAACCCAAGCAAAGGACCTTCTGTCTTCAAGGAGTTTGGGGCCTAGCACAGTGACACCTGAAAATGTTCTGATTCCCCAACCTGGAAGCTCTCCAAATCTCTTCCTTTGGGTTTTTTTTATGGAGGCTTCTTTACATAAGCACAATTGAGTAACTGGTGATTGATTTAACCTCCAGCCCCTCTCCCCTCCCCAGAAATCAGAGGGTAGGACTGAAATTTCCATACCTTCATTCATGGTTGGTTCTCCTGGCAACTAGTCCTCCTCCTAGGGTGTTTTCCAAAAGTAACCTCCACTAACATAAACCCAGTTGTGGTGGAAAGGGGCTTGTTATGAATACAAGACATCCATTTCAATTTTATGGCTCAAGTATTTTCAGTAACTGAGTACAAACGACTAAATATTGTAATGGAAGATACCCCCATTGCTCTTACTGCTTAGGAAATTCCAAGGGTTCGAGACCTGTGGGCCAGAAACTGTGGCTGAAGAACAAATTTATATGAGAAATTTATTTTGGTCATCTGAATGTCTAAATATATATATTTCTTATAAATCAAAATGCTACAATCTTACTCCTGGCCTTCAAACATTAATCCTTTACACCAAAATCATATCTGTCATAGAACTTATATTTGATGTAACAGTTATAGAACAGATATAATAATAGTACCAACACATACCTAATATTTGGAGAAGCCAGGGCTGTGTATGGATAAATTTAAAGAAACTCATTTGTCCTATAAAGTTATTACAAATACTTGATATTATTCTACTAGTTTGATTATTCTTTTTCTCTTTCAAACACTGCTACTTGTACCTTGTAATAAATATATGCAGAACTATTTAGCCCAGAATTCAGCTGGTAAACAGCTAGATCCAGTTCCTCCTCAGGTCAGTTATTTTCCATAGGTGCTGCATCCTGAAGAGGCTTTAACTCAATCAGCCGATACATTTGATCTCCAATAGCAGTATTAAAATAAGACTTATTTACATGAGGTTGTTGACTTTTAACAACACCAGTATTATACAATATCACAGCATGGTCATGGGACAATTTGGTTTCATTACAGAACAAATGGGTAAGAATTACAGAGGTGTTTGCATTGCCTTCCCAACAGAATCTGCACTTTACCATGTACCAAATATTATTAGGACAAGAGACATTACAGTTGGCCATGGTTCCATTATTTCTGGATTCCAAGTTAACCTTTTCTCAATGCATAGGGTTGTAGTTTAGACTGTTTTCCGTTATGCATTGTCATATAGCAGGGTATGCCTCTGTCCTATGGGGAGGACATGGGTGGTACTTAGAATAGTTTCTATCCTTACTAATCCTATACCCAAGGATATGTTTTATTTCTAGCCATTCTTGGGGTTAGAGCTGTCATGGCATATCTGTATAGGTTACAAGTGGTCCCAGAGAATTTCCGTAAGCTTGTATGGCTGTAACATTCACACAGGTGTGCCCCTTGGCCCTTTCTGGCTGAGATTAAGATCACTGCCCCATGGAGATTTCAGCCTTCATTTGCATAAAAAATCAAGAGGCTCTTTTGGGTCAGGATGCAGACCCTTTCCCAACACTGGGTTCTAGCATTATCAAGCATTGTTTGTTGAGTCTGCCTGATTCACTTTGCAAACCTCACTGTCTCTCCAGGTTGAATCCCAGCCTTTGCCATTCTCCAGCAAGAGAACTCCTGCTAATCTGCCTATTCTAGTTAATAAATGTTTCCATCTGAATGCTGCTCCTCATTAAAAGCAAATTCAGCTTGTCTTAGGATACATAGACCAGCTCTTATTTCCCCTACACAGCTCTTTTCTGTCTTGTGGGCCAATGTTGTTTAATTCAACATGTATTTTGTTGCCATTGTGTACTAATGGTAGGTGCAATTTGGATACATGCTTTGCACCCCAAAATATTGGGTCCTCCATATTAGTGTTAGATGAGTGGTAGTCACACCTAGATGAAATTATTTTAAGTATGCCACAGTCTTTTATTTCTAAGGGTGGGGCCACTCCCCAGGGGAACTCAGATCTACCATGTGATGCTCACTGCCTTAAGCCTATCAGGGACCCATTCATTCTGCCCTTCCCATTATGTTTAACAGCTTTCCACCCACAAAAACAAGGGTGGTGTGGATCTGTGCATAGCACACTGTGGCATGCTGGGCATTCTGTCATCATATTTTGTCATTATAATCAAAGACCTTTCCGAGCACTCGATCATAGCTACACAATGACCAATCTGCTCAGAGACATATACCACATGATTTGAAGTCTCAGTAGGAAGCAGTTCTTAGAAATTTCTTTCCAAATGATGTCCTTTGTGGTAGATGTAGCCTGAAAAATGGGAGTCAAAGATAATGGCACACAGAATAATGAAGATGTGGTGTATATGCACTATGGAATAACATGCAGCCATAACAAAGTGGGTGTTCCTGCAAACTGTGAAAACATGGGTAGACCTTGAGGGTACTAAGGAAAGTAAAATAACTCGGTCAGAAAAAAATAAATACTCTATGTTCTCACTTATATGTATAATCTAAAAGAAGCTAGAGTCATGTAAAAAAAGTGCAGAGTCATGGTTCCCGTGGTCTGGGGGAGGAGGTAATGGGGAGATGGTGGTCAAAGGGCATAAAATTCTAGTTATAAGATGAACAAGTTCTGGGGATCTCATATTCAGTATGGTGACTATAGTTAATAGTACAGTTTTATATACTTGAAAGATGCTAAGAGAGTATGTCTTAAATATTCTCACCACACACACATACACACACATTATTATGTGAGGTGACAGATGTGTTAACTAACTTTACTGTGGTAGTCATCTCACAATTTATAGGTGTATCAAACTGTCAACTTATATACCTTAAACTTATACAATGTTACATGTCAAGTATATCTCAATATAGATGGAAAAATTATGTATTAAAAAAACAAGGGTCATAATGCATGATCAAAACCGAAAGTTTCTGTGATGAATGCCCTTGTACTGTTCACCATGTAAGAATTTATTCACTACCTAAGAATTCGTTCACCATGTAAGAACTTGTTTGTTATGCTTCAGAAGATTGGAGACTGACGAGAATTAGGCTTGAGATGGATTAATGATTGTACATTGAGCGTTGTCCCCCCATACTGAATTTTATTGTTGTTAACAACCATTTAATCAATAAATATGAGAGATGCCCTCTCAAAAAAAAAAACAAAAAACAAAAAACAAGGACCCCTGCAGCAGATTGTGAGACTGAAAAATTTCTCCACAGAGAGATCCACTTACAAATTGGGACTGAGAATTAGGAACAGGGCAGAAACGTATCCTGTTGTATGAGACAAACAAGGTCTTCAAAGATAGATGCACCAGATTAATTGTGTATAGTAAAGTACACATAACATAATATTTACCATTTTAACCAATTTAATGTCTATCATTCAATGGCCTTAAATACATGTACAGTGCTTTCAGTCATCACCACTGTGTAGTTGTAGAACACTTCCATGATTCCAAATGAAAATTCCATATACTGAGCAGTCACTCCCCATTTCCCCAAGGCAGCTAGTCCATTTTCTGTTTCTATAGGTTTGCCTATTCTAGATATTTTGTATAAATAGAATAACACAATAAATTGTGTTCATTTAATAAATGAGAAATAATTTAAAAAATAAACACAAGAAATAGCAGAAAGTCTTATAAGTTAGATGGTCTCATGCTTCTATGTGGACTTTTGTTTTGTAGGGGCCAAGGGCAGGCCACCCAAAGATGTGCCATTGTAACATGCGGGTAATTTCAGAGTTGAAAACAATCAAGGCTCAAAAGACTCAGAAAGAAACTTTCAGTTCTTCCACACCCCACATACATAAAAATAATTTATATAGAGGAACTGCTCCAGGAAGAGTGCTATCAGCATAGATAACAACTAGGTTTGCTTGACAGGGAGGAATGTGGCAAAGTCTGTTAAAATTCCTTTCTGTGGCCTATTACTTCTGTGTGGTACAACAAAACATTTGTTTACCATATTTCATATTTCTGTGAATTTGTTCACTATTCCTTTGAGGTCTCAGACCCCTACGCCCTTTCCTTGGTTCATGATGACATATATACCTCATTGTCCCTGACTGTCTTTGGAACCTATGTCTATGGATTCCCAGTATGTATGTAATTAAACTTTTTTTTTTCTCCTGTAAATCTGTCTCATGTCAATTTGATTCTTAAACCAGTTAGAAGAACGTTGAGGGGTAGAGGAAATTTCTTCCTCCCCAAAGTTTATATTGAACAGCATAAATACAATGAAAGCTTTTAATCTAACTAGGAATGTAATTGTTTTTTAGTTTTCTAATTGCATTTGGAGTCAATTAAGAAGTTTCTTAATGGGGACATTTTTAGTGATTGAAGTAGAAAATTTCTGAGGCAATATGAGTATCACAAATGTAAATGCAATATGAAAAAGTAGTACCATTATAATCTCCTTAAGTGAAAAATGATTACTAATAGAATACTAACTTTGTCATTTTGAACATCTTTTTATATAAACTGATTTTAAGACATTTGTGTAAGTGCTATGTATAAACAAACACACATGTCATAAAAGACATTCTACCAGCAAACATTGCTGTGCATGATGATATTTGAAAGGAAAGTAGCGACACATAGCAGCAATTCACCGGAGAGTTCCGCTTTATTAGGGAAAGGTGCTGGGTTATATAGGAAGGGGCATGAAATGATTGAGGTGTCACTTCTACGGGGCTGGTGGCTGTTGGTTAGGTGCTGGGATTGGGAGGGGGGAAAGAGGTGATTGGGCTTCAGGTGGCGCTGGAAGAAACTGAGGACCCACAAGAGAAGCCGAAAGTTTGCCATCTTACTGGTGGGGACCCTTCATTCCCCCCTTTCTCCTCTATGGGTTTGTGGACGTTGCTTTCTCTCTGGTTGCTTCCTGCTGAACAGGGGCGGAGAAGGGAGTGAGGGCTTGAAGATTGGGAGGAAAGGGTTGATAGGACTCCCCGCAGTAAGGACGAGTAGATGTGGACTTCTTCAGGTTTGGAAATCAATGAAGGTTCCCTGTAACTATAGGTTGAGGACCTGTTGATTCCAATGGTGCCAAGAGGATATGGGTGTCAGGAGCCAGGCGTCTGCAGCTATTGTTTCCAGGAACAGTTTCCAGTGGAGAGAGGGGTCTATCTCAGCGTGTGGTGAGGAGGTCACCTGAGGGTGAGGGATCTTCTGTGGCCAGAAGCTGGTAGTTCCTGAGTAAAAGCTGGTTGAAAGCTTGATTAGAGATTTTTCCGACTTGGGATTTGATGAACTTTATTATACAGGGTAAGAAGAGACAGGCGAGAAGAATTATTATGGGGCCTGCAATGGGCCAGAGCCAGGTGAGGAGGGGGTTTGTTAGTATTGAAGAGAATGGGTTGGAATTGGAAGCAGAGTGGAGGCTGGAGGCAAGGTCGGTGAGTTTGGTAATGTTAGTTTCTACAATGCCGGAATAGCAGCACTCTTCCCAGAGGAAGACACAGGTGCCGCCCTTCTCGGCTGTAAGCAGATCTAGGGCCCGCCGGTTTTGAAGGGTGACCTTAGCTAGCGAAGTGACCTGTCTTTGGAGAGAGGCTAGGGAATCGGCAGTGGATGTCAGGGCTCCCTCAAGTATGGCGTTGAGATCTCTAACTGCCTATAGAGAGTGATCCAAGGTTTCTCCTGAAAACCCTGCCCCAATGGCTGAGGTGATAAAAGTGCTACTGACCATGATGGGAAGGAAAGCAGCTCTTTTTGTGCGCGAGGGCAAGGGAGGTTGGAGCTCAAGGAATTCTGCCATGCTGTAAAGTGTTAACTGTAGGATTAGGGTGACGAGAATGCAGGGTGTATCAGAGTTGAGAGGCAGTGAGTTGAAAAGACTGCCATTACACCAAAAGAAGTGTCCCAGTTGTGTAAAAATCTTAGAGCCGGAGGTAGGGGTGTAGATAGAGAGGCAGTGAAGTGCACTGGAGCGGGGGTGGAGTTGGGCCTACACAGTGGTGGATGGTGAGATTATCTGCGTATTCTGCTTCCCATAGGGGTATGTCTGCCAGGGGGCAGAAGGGTTGTCTTTCTGCATGGAAGGAGTAGTTGGAAATATTAAGGGGCATAGCGGCCAGCAGTGGGCGCTGTAGTGATGCACACAAGAAACAATTGGCAGTGTTAAGGGTGTGGTTGAGAAAGATGGTGGTGTCCTGAATGAGCTGTAATGAAGAGTAGGAGAAATGGGAAGAGGGGTAGGGATAAGAAGATGAAGAGGCGCCGTCAAGAGTTTGGATAATGACTTTTTCGGAATGTCTGCTATCTGATTCAACTTGAGAGATCTGGGAATGAGAGGGAACATACTTTTGAGAGATATGAAGGGTACCGTGGGGGGTCGAGGACTCCCCCCTAGTAAACTGAGGCTGTGACTCTGGTGGCCCATCGAGAGTCCCAGGGATCTGGGATTGATAAGGAGAATGAGCCGTTGGGATATTTCATGAAACGGTTGGAGGAGTAATACTGTGGGTACTGGAAGTTACTCATGTAGTGAATTGCACAAGACCAGTAGGGACATCTCCCGTAGGTGTCTGGCCATCACCTGCAATAGGCTTGTTTTTGGTCATAGAGGAAGCAGAGGTAGGGAGAATAAGGGTAGCTGCTTGTGAACACTTCGGTGGAGGGAGGAAAGTGGAGGTATAAAGGCTCAGAGCAGCTTTTCAGAGGGCAGTCTGGTGTGGCAATGAGGGCAGTAACTTTTGTTTGATGCTGTGTGTAAGTCTCTCTGACTTTGAATCGCCATACAAAGGAGGCTGGGGTGGCGGGGAAGACAATAAGAATGAGGAAAAAAGCAAGAGAGCAGTAAAGGAGGAAAAAGTCATGATTCGGGTATGGATGGCAAAGGTGGTGAACGGGATTTTGGAGGAAAGAGGACAGTAAGGTGAGGAGTCTGGAGGGAGGGAGAGTCTGTAAACTTTTGTAGGTTAAGAGATCTTTTAGGTGATGTGGGGACAGAATGGAAAGGGGTGCCCTGAATGTCAGTTTATGAGCTTCTTTCTGCAAGAGCTGTCTAGCTGCTAATGCTCGTAGGCAGGTGGCTCATCTCCGAACTGTGTGGTCTAATTGCTTGGAGAGATAAGCTACTGGGGCAAAGGATGGGCCATAATATTGGCCTAGGACTCTTAGAGCTTGACTGGACATCTCATGAATGTATAATGAGTAGGGCTTCGACAAATCAGGAAGATGGAGAGCTGGGGCTTCTACAAGGGCTTGACGGAGCTTAATGAAGGAGTGTTGGGGTGAGGAGGATAAGGGTTTTTTAGGGGGGGGCTCTTGCTGAGGTCGTATAGGGGTCTTGCCAACAGAGAGCAGGGAGACGTTAGGGATCTACGCTCTAAAATATCTAGCTAGGCTTAGAAAGGAAAGGATTTCTGTCTTGGTTTTGGGAATGGGCAGGTCAGAGAGGAGCCATTTTCTGTCTAAGGTAATGGACTTTCTTTGTTGAGATAGAAGAAATCTGAGGTAAGTGACAGAAGGGGAAGAGATTTGAGCTTTGACGGAGGATACTCGGTAACTTCTGGAAGCTTGAAGGTTAAGTAGGGAGGCAGTGTCAAGTTGAGACTATTCTCATGAGAGACTGCAGAGTAGAAGATTGTCCATGTATTATAATAAGGTGGACTTGGAGTGATCATGATGAAACTGTTTGAGGTCCTGAGCTAGGACCTGTCTAAAAATATGGGGACTATCTCGGAAGCTTTGTGGCAAACTTGTCCAACTGAGTTGTTCAGAATGTCTTGTGTATGGGTCCGTCTAGGTGAAGATGAAAAAATCTTGGGAGCAGGGGCTTAGAGGGATAGAAAAATGGGTCCTTGAGATCTAAGACTGAGAAGTGGGAAGCCGAGGCAGGGATCTGCGATAAAAGGCTGTATGGATTTGGAACTAAGGGATGGATAGGGACAACGGCTATGTTTATGAGGCAAAGGTTTTGGACAAGGTATAAAGATCAGTTGGTTTTTTTAACAGCTAATATGGGGGTATTAAATGGGGAGTGAGTGGGTCTGAGGTAATTTTTGTTTAAGAGATCTTGAATGATGGGTTGGAGGCCTATGAGGGCTGAAGTGGTTAGGAGGTATTGGGCCTGACAGATATACTGAGAGGGGTCACGTAATTTGATAGAGGCAGGGGGACATAGGGCCATGGAGGGGCTTGTAATGTCCTAAACTTGGGGATTTACAGGGTGTATGAGGGCAGAATCGGAGCTTTCATTTGGTAGTGGGGGGTCGTTGGCTATGAGGGCCATCAGAAAGGGAGTACTGGGGGCTGTGGGAGTGGATATAGTTATGGAAACGTGGAGGAGGGAAAGGATGTCCCATCTTAGTAAAGGGATGGGACACTGGGGCATAACCAGGAATGAGTGGGAGAAAGGTATGGGACTGTCTTGGATTGTGCATAAAGGGGGGGGTTTAATGGGAAAATCTGTTTACTTCTTACCCTGACTGTAGGAGTAGTGGCAGGCATGGTAGGGCCCCAGTATTCTAGCAAGACTGAGAAGGTGGCTCCTGTGTCTAGGAGGAAGGAGATGGGGCGACCGTCTACTGTTAAAGTAACCCTGGGCTCCTGTTGATGGAAATGGTCGGGCGAGAAGCTCCCGGGCCCCATCAATCTTCTTCTGCCAGCCCCACTATGGCGGGCTTAGGATGGGGGTTGTTCGTCCAGCCTCCCCTTCAGGTGGTTGGGCAATCAGACCCCCAGTGGCCCTTTTTTGTGGCATCTGGGGCATGGGGTGGTAGGAGATCTGGGGGGGGTGGCACGCCCTTGACTAATGTCCCTCTTTTCCACACTTGAAAGAAGCTCCCGGGGGGGGCTTGTTTGTAGAGGGGCGCCCAGGTTGTGGTTTTATCAGCTGGGCCAACATTTGGAAATTGGCCTGATCAGCCTTTTTTTACTGCGTTCTTTCTCCTCCTCCCGGTTATGGAAGACTTTAAAGGCCACTGTTAGGATCTCAGTCTGTGTGGTAGCGGGGCCCTGTTTTAACTTTTTTTTTATTTTATTTTATTTATTTATTTATTTATTTATTTTTATTTTTTATTTTTTATTTTTATTTTTATTTTTTTGAGAGGGCATCTCTCATATTTATTGATTAAATGGTTGTTAACAACAATAAAATTCAGTATAGGGGGGTCAATGCTCAGTGCACAATCATTAATCCATCTCAAGCCTAATTCTCGTCAGTCTCCAATCTTCTGAAGCATAACGAACAAGTTCTTACATGGTGAACGAATTCTTACATAGTGAATAAATTCTTACATGGTGAACAGTACAAGGGCATTCATCACAGAAATTTTCGGTTTTGATCATGCAATATGACCTATAAACAATCAGGTCAAATATGAATATTCGTTTGATTTTTGTACTTCATTTATATGTTGATCCCACATTTCTCCTATTGTTATTATTATTTTTATTTTTAATAAAATGCTGAAGTGGTAGGTAGATGCAAGATAAAGGTAGAAAACATAGTTTAGTGCTGTAAGAAGGCAAATGTAGATGATCAGATGATCAGGTGTGTGCCTATGGACTAAGTATTAATCCAGGCTAGACAAGGGCAGCAAGACATCCACGGATGCAGAAGATTTCTCTCAAAGCAGGGGGGGTGAGGTTCTGAGCCTCACCTCTGTTGATCCCCAAATTCTCACCTGATGGCCCCCCTGCGACTGTGCCTGTCTTAGGTTGTTCCTCCCTTGAGGAATCTTACCCGTCTCTGGCTAACCAGTCATCTTCCGGGGCCATACAGGGAAATGTAAAGTTGGTAAGTGAGAGAGAAGCCATATTGTTTGCAAAGGTTAGCTTTTTACTTCTTTGCAGATTTATGCCCTGTGGCTTCTATGCCCAGCACTTGTCTCGAGGTATCTTTACCACCTGGAGGAATTATGATACTCGGTAAATTCGATATGAGGCACGAATTCTATTTAAGGGTTGTAATTAGGAAGGAAGAAGAAAAGCTATAGATGTAGCATATGAAGGAAACATGGGAGGATTGATTATTTCTTTGACGTATCTTCTTGTAGAGTACCTTAAGTATGTATAGGTTTTAAACTACTAACTAATTTGCACACACATATTAACATAATAGGAATACGGTGACATAAACAAAGCAAATCTATAATTACCATCCCTCTCCAGTGAAGCCAAGAAAACCATTTAGGCACCCTAGGCATTTGTGAAAATTTATCTACGATATGATGGATATTGTCCAACTGTACTTGAACCATCAGACAAATTAAAGCAGCCCATTTCTGGGATCTGTTCACATCCCATATGTTCTTTTAACCATAGATAGTCTATAGTCATGGGATTTTGGAGTGCTACAACTTGCACCCCTCCCAACTCCTGGTTGAGTTCCAACAGTACAGATCCGGTCAAATTCGTTGTCTCACTGTATGCACATGCCAGCCTAGACACCTCCCTCCTCATTCCTATGGCGAGTCCAGGAGACGGTGGGCTGGATGCAGCCACAACCGCAGCATCGTCCAGATCCCTGTAGAGGCTTTTTGATGATCATCCCCCGGCACAAGTCCTCCAGAGAGTGCTGATGCCGGAAGCTCCTCCTCATATCGTATCTTAGTTCATTTTCTGGGTATCCAAGCTAGGCCTTGATCTTCTGCATAGAAACAAACAGACCCTTTGCCCACACTTTGACATGCCCTCTATACCACTGTGCAGAACTCATTGGAGGTCAGCACACAGTAACTGCTTTTTTTTTTTTTTTTTTTTAATTAAGAGAAAGGAATATTATCAGAAAAGAGTACCTCCATAGCTGATAATCTGACACCCTTTAAATAATCAACATTAAGGATATTTAAAGCATGCATTGATCTTTGATTTACCAATAGTTTTATCCTGTTAAGGAGTAATCCCCCTTTTCTTTCTTTCTTTCTTTCTTTCTTTTTTTTTTTTTTTTTAATCTACACTTACATGAAGAATACTATGTTTACTATGCTCTCCCCTATATCAGGTCTCCCCTAACAACCACATTACGGTTACTGTCCATCAGCTTAGCAAAATGTTGTAGAGTCACTACTTGTCCTCTCTGTGTTGTGCAGCCCACCCTCCCCTTTCTCCCTGCCCCCATGCATGCTAATCTTAATACCCCCCTTCTTCTTCCTCCCCCTTATCCCTCCCTGCCCACCCATCCTCCCCAGTTCCTTTCCCTTTGGTACCTGTTAGTCCAATTTTGGGTTCTGTTATTCTGCTGCTGTTTTGTTCCTTCAGTTTTTCCTTTGTTCCTATACTCCTCAGATGAGTGAAATCATTTGGTATTTCTCTTTCTCCACTTGGCTTATTTCACTGAGCATAATACTCTCCAGCTCCATCCATGTTGCTGCAAATGGTTGGATTTTTCCACTTCTTATGGCTGAGTAGTATTCCATTGTGTATATGTACCACATCTTCTTTATCCATTCATCTACCGATGGACATTTAGGTTGCTTCCAATTCTTGGCTATTGTAAATAGTGCTGCGATAAACATAGGAGTGCATCTGTCTTTCTCAAACTTGATTGCTGCGTTCTTAGGGTAAATTCCTAGGAGTGGAATTCCTGGGTCAAATGGTAGGTCTGTTTTGAGCATTTTGATGCACCTCCATACTGCTTTCCACAATGGTTGAACTAATTTACATTCCCACCAGCAGTAGGAGGGTTCCCCTTTCTCCACAGCCTCGCCAACATTTGTTGTTGTTTGTCTTTTGGATGGCAGCTATCCTTACTGGTGTGAGGTGATACCTCATTGTAGTTTTAATTTGCATTTCTCTGATAATTAGCGATGTGGAGCGTCTTTTCATGTGTCTCTTGGCCATCTGTATTTCTTTTTTGGAGAACTGTCTGTTCAGTTCCTCTGCCCATTTTTTAATTGGGTTATTTGTTTTTTATTTGTTGAGGTGTGTGAGGTCTTTACATATTCTGGACGTCAAGCCTTTATCGGATCTGTCATTTTCAAATATATTCTCCCATACTGTAGGGTTCCTTTTTGTTCTATTGATGGTGTCTTTCGCTGTACAGAAGCTTTTCAGCTTAATGTAGTCCCACTTGCTCATTTTTGCTGTTGTTTTCCTTGCCCGGGGAGATATGTTCAAGAAGAGGTCACTCATGTTTATGTCTAAGAGGATTTTGCCTATGTTTTTTTCCAAGAGTTTAATGGTTTCATGACTTACATTCAGGTCTTTCATCCATTTTGTGTTTACCTTTGTATATGGGGTTAGACAATGGTCCAGTTTCATTCTCCTACATGTAGCTGTCCAGTTTTGCCAGCACCATCTGTTGAAGAGACTGTCATTTTGCCATTGTATGTCCATGGCTCCTTTATCAAATATTAATTGACCATATATGTTTGGGTTAATTTCTGGGGTCTCTAATCTGTTCCACTGGTCTGTGGCTCTGTTCTTGTGCCAGTACCAAATTGTCTTGATTACTATGGCTTTGTAGTAGAGCTTGAAGTTGGGGAGTGAGATCCCCCCTACTTTATTCTTCTTTTTCAGGATTGCTTTGGCTATTCGGGGTCTTTGGTGTTTCCATATGAATTTTTGAATTATTTGTTCCAATTCATTGAAGAATGTTGCTGGTAATTTGAGAGGGATTGCATCAAATCTGTATATTGCTTTGGGCAGGATGGCCATTTTGACGATATTAATTCTTCCTAGCCAGGAGCATGGGATGAGTTTCCATTTATTAGTGTCCCCTTTAATTTCTCTTAACAGTGACTTGTAGTTTTCAGAGTATAAGTCTTTCACTTCTTTGGTTAGGTTTATTCCTAGGTATTTTATTCTTTTTGATGCAATGGTGAATGGAATTGTTTTCCTGATTTCTCTTTCTATTGATTCGTTGTTAGTGTATAGGAAAGCTACAGATTTCTGTGTGTTAATTTTGTATCCTGCAACTTTGCTGTATTCCGATATCAGTTCTAGTAGTTTTGGAGTGGAGTCTTTAGGGCTTTTTATGTACAGTATCATATCATCTGCAAATAGTGACAGTTTACCTTCTTCTTTACCAATCTGGATTCCTTGTATTTCTTTGTTTTGTCTGATTGCCGTGGCTAGGACCTCCAGTACTATGTTAAATAACAGTGGGGAGAGCGGGCATCCCTGTCTGGTTCCCGATCTCAGAGGAAATGCTTTCAGCTTCTCGCTGTTCAGTATAATGCTGGCTGTGGGTTTATCATATATGGCCTTTATTATGTTGAGGTACTTGCCCTCTATTCCCATTTTGCTGAGAGTTTTTATCATGAATGGATGTTGAATTTTGTCAAATGCTTTTTCAGCACCTATGGAGATGATCATGTGGTTTTTGTCTTTCTTTTTGTTGATGTGGTGGATGATGTTGATGGATTTTCGAATGTTGTACCATCCTTGCATCCCTGGGATGAACCCCACTTGGTCATGGTGTATGATCCTTTTGATATATTGTTGAATTCTGTTTGCTAAAATTTTGTTGAGTATTTTTGCATCTACATTCATCAGGGATATTGGTCTGTAATTTTCTTTTTTGGTGGGGTCTTTGCCTGGTTTTGGTATTAGGGTGATGTTGGCCTCATAGAATGAGTTTGGGAGTATTCCCTCTTCTTCTATTTTGTGGAACACTTTAAGGAGAATGGGTATTATGTCTTCTCTGTGTGTCTGATAAAATTCCGAGGTAAATCCGTCCGGCCCCGGGGTTTTGTTCTTGGGTAGTTTTTTGATTACTGTTTCAATTTCTTTGCTTGTAATTGGTTTGTTTAACTTTTATGTTTCTTCCTTGGTCAGTCTTGGGAGGTTGTATTTTTCTAGGAAGTTGACCATTTCTTCTAGGTTTTCCAGCTTGTTGGCATATAGGTTTTCATAGTAGTCTGTAATAATTCTTTGTATTTCTGTGGAGTCTGTCGTGATTTTTCCATTCTCATTTCTGATTATGTTGATTTGTGTTGACTCTCTTTTTCTCTTAATAAGTTGGGCTAGAGGCTTATCTATTTTGTTTATTTTCTCAAAGAACCAGCTCTTGGTTTCGTTGATTTTTGCTATTGTTTTATTCTTCTCAATTTTGTTTATTTCTTCTCTGATCTTTATTATGTCCCTCCTTGTGCTGACTTTAGGCCTCCTTTGTTCTTCTTTTTCCAGTCTTAATAATTGTGATGTTAGACTATTCATTTGGGATTGTTCTTCCTTCTTCAAGTGTGCCTGGATTGCTATATACTTTCCTCTTAAGACTGCTTTCGCTGCATCCCACAGAAGTTGGGGCTTAGTGTTGTTGTTGTCATTTGTTTCTATATATTCCTTGATCTCTATTTTGATTTGTTCATTGATCCATTGATTATTTAGTAGCATGTTGTTAAGCCTCCATGTGTTTGTGAGCCTTTTTGTTTTCTTTGTAGAATTTATTTCTAGTTTTATACCTTTGTCGTCTGAAAAATTGGTTGGTAGAATTTCAATATTTTGGAATTTACTGAGGCTCTTTTTGTGAGCTAGTATGTGGTCTATTCTGGAGAATGTTCCATGTGCACTTGAGAAGAATGTATATCCCGATGCTTTTGGATGTAGAGTTCTATATATGTCTATTAGGTCCATCTGTTCTAGTGTGTTCTTCAGTGCCTGTGTGTCCTTACTTATTTTCTGCCTGGTGGATCTATCCTTTGGGGTGAGTGGTGTGCTGAAGTCTCCTACAATGAATGCATTGCAGTCTATTTCCCTCTTTAGTTCTGTTAGTATTTGCTTCACATATGCTGCTGCTCCTGTATTGGGTGCATATATATTTAGAATGGTTATATCCTCTTGTTGGACTGAGCCCTTTATCATTATGTAGTATCCTTCTTTATCTCTTGTTACTTTCCTTGTTTTGAAGTCTATTTTGTCTGATATTAGTACTGCAACCCCTGCTTTCTTCTCAGTGTTGTTTGCCTGAAATATGTTTTTCCGTCCCTTGACTTTTAGTCTGTGCTTGTCTTTGGGTTTAAGGTGAGTTTCTTGTAAGCAGCATATAGTTGGGTCTTGCTTTTTTATCCATTCAATTACTCTGTGTCTTTTGATTGGTGCATTCAGTCCATTTACATTTAGGGTGATTAATGAAAGGGTGATTACTTATTGCCATTGCAGGCTTTAGATTCGTGGTTACCAAAGGTTCAAGGTTAGCTTCTTTAGTATCTTACTGCCTAACTTAGCTCGCTTATTGAGCTGTTATATACACTGTCTGGAGATTCTTTTCTTCTCTCCCTTCTTATTCCTCCTCCTCCATTCTTCATATGTTGGGTGTTTTGTTCTGTGCTCTTTTTAGGGGTGCTCCCATCTAGAGCAGTCCCTGTAGGATGCCCTGTAGAGGTGGTTTGTGGGAGGCAAATTCCCTCAGCTTTTGCTTGTCTGGGAATTGTTTAATCCCACCATCATATTTAAATGATAGTCGTGCTGGATACAGTATCCTTGGTTCAAGGCCCTTCTGTTTCATTGCATTAAGTATATCATGCCATTCTCTTCTGGCCTGTAGGGTTTCTGTTGAGAAGTCTGATGTTAGCCTGATTGGTTTTCCTTTATAGGTGACCTTTTTCTCTCTAGCTGCCTTTAAAACTCTTTCCTTGTCCTTGATCCTTGCCATTTTAATTACTATGTGTCTTGGTGTTGTCGTCCTTGGATCCTTTCTGTTGGGGGTTCTGTATAATTCCATGGTCTGTTCGATTATTTCCTCCCCCAGTTTGGGGAAGTTTTCAGCAATTATTTCTTCAAAGACACTTTCTATCCCTTTTCCTCTTTCTTCCTCTTCTGGTATCCCTATAATACGAATGTTTTTCCTTTTGTATTGGTCACATATTTTTCTTAGTGTTGTTTCATTCCTGGAGATCCTTTTATCTCTCTCTATGTCAGCTTCTATACGTTCCTGTTCTCTGGCTTCTATTCCTTCAATGGCCTCTTGCATCTTATCCATTCTGCTTATAAATCCTTCCAGGGATTGTTTCACTTCTGTGATCTCTTTCCTGACATCTGTGATCTCCTTCCGGACTTCATCCCACTGCTCTTGCATTTTTCTCTGCATCTCATCCCACTGCTCTTGCATTTTTCTCTGCATCTCTGTCAGCATGTTCATGATTTTTATTTTGAATTCTTTTTCAGGAGGACTAGTTAGGTCTGTCTCCTTCTCAGGTGTTGTCTCTGTGATCTTTGTCTGCCTGTAGTTTTGCCTTTTCATGGTGATAGATATAGTTTGCAGAGCTGGTACAAGTGATCGCTGGAAGAGCTTCCCTTCTTGTTGGTTTGTAGCCTTTTCCTGGGAGAATAGCGACCTCTAGTTTCTTGTTCTGGGCAGCTGTGCGCAGACAGGGCTTCTGCTTCCTGCCCAGTTGCTTTGGGGTTTATCTCCGCTGTTGCTGTGGGCTTGGCCTGGCTGAGGCTGTTCCTACAAAATGGTGGAGCCCCGTTGGAGGGGGAGCGGCCAGGAGGCTATTTATCTCCATAAGGGGCCTCTGTGCTCCCTGCTGCCCAGGGGGTTAGGGTGCCCAGAGATCCCCAGATTCCCTGCCTCCTGTCTAAGTGACCTGTCCTGCCCCTTTAAGACTTCCAGAAAGCACTCTGCAAACCAAAACAACAGCAACAATGAGAGAGGGAACAGAAAGAAAGAAAAAAAAAAAAAAAAGGAAAAAACAAGCGATTTTTTTTTTCTTTTTTTTTTGTCCTCAGCTGCCGGTCCCAGGCACCCGCTCACTGGTCCTGCTGCCCTGTCTCCCTAGCACCAGGGTCCCTGTCCTTTCAAGGCTTCCAAAAAGCACCCACCCACCGGTCCCGCAGGGAAGGAACGCTCGATATTCTTTGTCCTCAAGCACTAGTCCCAGGCACCCGCTCACCAGTCCCGCCACCCAGCCTCCCTAGCACCGGGGTCCCTGTCCCTTTTAGGCTTCCAAAAAGCACTCGCAGAAAAGAGAAAAAAAAAAGGGGAAAAACGCACGATTTCCTCTGTCCTTAGGCACCGGTCTCAGGCACCCGCCCGCCGGTCCCGCAGGGAGAAACGTGGGATATTCTTTGTCCTCAGGCGCCATTCCCAGGCACCTGCTCACTGGTCCCGCCACCCTGCCTCCCTAGCAACGGGGGCCTGTCCCTTTAAGGCTTCCAAGAAGCGCTCGCCAAAAAAAAAACCGCTCTGGTTTCTTTCAACCCGCCGGGAGCCGGGGGGAGGGGCGCTCGGGTCCCGCTGGGCCGGGGCTTGTATCTTACCCCCTTTGCAAGGCGCTGGGTTCTTGCAGGTGTGGATGTGGTCTGGATGTTGTCCTGTGTCCTGTGGTCTCTATTTTAGGAAGATTTTTCTTTGTTATATTTTCATAGCTCTATGTGTTTTTGGGAGGAGATTTCCACTGCTCTACTCACGCCGCCATCCTGGCTCCGCCTCCCTGTTTTAACTTTTTGAGTTTAGCTTTAATGTCGGGGTAGCTTTGAGCTAGGAAGTATGTCATAAGGACATGTCTTCCTTCAGGTGTTTCTGGGTCTAGGCTGGTATACTGTTATAGGGATTGAGTGAGTCTGTCTAAGAACTCGGAGGGGATTTCGTCTCTCTTTTGAATTATGTCTTGGAGCTTTTGAAAATTGACTACTTTACAAGCTGCCTTTTTCAGACCTGCTATTAAGCAGGAGGCAAAAATATCTCGAGAGCGGAGTCTCATGGTGGTGTTATCTCAGTGTGGGTCTTGTTTGGGGATAGCAGTGGGGCCAGGGGGATAGGTGGGGTTAGTCCTGTGGGTTTCGGTAGCGTGCGTTTGAGCGAAGTTTCAAACTCGTCTACGCTCTTCAGGGAGGAGAGTATTGGCCAGGAGCATGAAAATGTCATGATGTGTGAGGCTGTAAGACTGGAGGGTCTATTGAAACTCCCTGATGTATGTCATGGGATCAGTGGAAAAGGAACTTAGGCGTTATTCTAGTTGGGCTAAATCTCTTAAGGAGAAAGGGACGTGAACGCGCATGATGCCTTCGGATCCTGCTACCTCCCGGAGGGGAGCGATAATTTTGGGAGGCTCTCGGGACTGAGTCTGAGGGGGACTGAAGGGTTCTGGATCAGTCTGTGGGGGAGTGATGCGGTCTAGCCGTGCCTAGTTGAGCAAGTCCTGAAGTGCAGAAGGGGGGCAAAGAAAATAAAGAAAGATAGAATCAGACCCACATGTCGCCAGCTAGCAGCTCAGCTGCTTACTTCTGCCGCTCTAGTTGGGCTTGAACTCATGACTCTGAATTAAGAGTCCCATGCTCTACTAACTGAGCTGCAGCAGGGCTCTAGTTAATTGCTTATGGAATGCGTAAACAGAATGTTCTTTGTTCTCCATTCTTGCCACTTCTGCAAGTGGGGGAAGGGCATATTTAGAGCAGGGGTGGTGTTTCTACACATCTTCAAGGTCTCCCTATTTTCAGAGTGAGGAGTCTTGGCAAGATATGTTTTTGTGGACACATAACTTCTAAGGACTGTACCGGTTGTTCTCTAGCTTGTGCTTTCCCATGCTGCGTTCAGACATGGGGGAAGGTGCTTTCCCATTCTCCCTACAAACATGTGAGAAGACAAAGGCGGACCCCAACAGGGGAGAAACAGGTGATGAGGGCAAAGATGGAGAGGCTCCTGGGACCTAGTTAAAGGGGGGCTGAAAGGCTCAGGCTTAATCTGCAGGGAATGAAGGTGGAGGAGGTGAGATGGGGGAGGAGATGGTTGGGGAGGTCGGGAGAAGGGCTCTTGTAGAAGAAGAAGGGGAAGGGAGTGAACGGGAGGCTTCTGCAGGGGCGGTGGCTTGCAGGCTAGGAGAACTTGGGAGGGGGCGGGGATAGGAGGAGGCGAAAAGCTTCGATATAGGGAATCTCCTTCCATTTTTTCAGGCGCTGGCAGTAGTTAAAAAGATTGCGAGTGATGTTAGGATCAGGAGTTCCCCCTGCGAGCCATTGGTTGTTATTGTCTATGGGGTATGTCGGCCAATCTTGGGAGCAATATTTATGGAGAAGTTTTGGTTTTATATCAGGCGTCAGGGAGAGGGTAGCCAGATGCTTAAGCAGGCATTCAAGAGGTGAACTTTCAGGGAGGGATGAGGAGGCTCCCATGGCTAAAGGACAGAGAAGGAGACAAACAGGGGAAGACGAACGGAGATCCTCGGACCGGAGGCAGATGGCAAGGAGACAAAGGGCATCCCCGATAATCCTTGGTGGTCTGCGGAAACTCGTATACGAGTCGGAATTTCTTGGGAAGTGTGGGTCGTCACCCAGACTTCCCTAAGAAGGCAGAGTGCCGGAGTCTCGAGGTACCTAGCCCTTGGCATTTTCGGCGGACGGAACAGAAGGAGGAGGGGGGGAAAGGGAGCGTTCTCATCCACAAAGGAGTCACCTAGTTTATGGCTGTTGGAGGGGGGGGCCTGAGAGTCGGCCGCAGCCGTGAAGGCCTGAGGCGGGGATTTATGACTGTCGGAGGAGGGGCCTGAGGGTCTGCCGCAGCCTTGAAGGCCTGATGTGGGGAGAGTTCCCTCCTCATCCCCGAGCGTCAGGGCCTTGCCAGACGATCACAGTCAATGGCACTGCGATAGCTCGGGGAAGAGTGGCCCACTCCAGGGGGAAAACTTACCTAAAGGCCAGAGAGGAGTGGTGAGTGTGAGGAGCCAGCGCCGGAAAAAGAGGACGAGGGGAAGCTGCTGCTGGTGTCGGGGGGAAGACGGGGCCCAGTTGGGGTGTCCCGTCTCCCGGGTTTCGGCACCAATGAAAGGAAAGGAGCGACACATAGCAGCAATTCACCGGAGAGTTCCGCTTTATTAGGGAAAGGTGCTGGGTTATATAGGAAGGGGCATGAATTGATTGAGGTGTCACTTCTACGGGGCTGGTGGCTGTTGGCTAGGTGCTGGGATTGGGAGGGGGGCGAGAGGTGATTGGGCTTCAGGTGGCACCGGCGGGAACTGAAGACCCCGAAGAGAAGCCGGAAGTTTGCCATCTTACTGGTGGGGACCCTTCAATATTAGCAACCAAAAAACTTGATATGAAAATTAACAAATTTCAGCTTCTGTGATAATTAATTTTTATTCAATGTCATATAAAACAGCAGAGATTTTACAGTGGTTTTGTTATTTCTAAAGTTATTACTAATTAGTCCTAAATCTCTTCCTTGTCCCCACTTGCCTCACAATTGGATATTTCTCAGAAGTAAATATTGTTATGAGAATTTATGCAAAAGTTTTGTTGAGGACAAAATCATGTGGGACTCTTTTGAGAGAGATCAGGAGATAACATGAAAACTTGCATGTCTCTTCTTCTGTAGGAATTCACTCACAGTCGTTGCTGTAAAAGCATGGAAGCATTCCAGAGAAACAAAATCTTTTCCACCAGCTCAATAACAACAATATAACAACCACAACAATAATAATAACAATAATAATAATAATAATAATAATAATAATAATGGAAGGCTTCCTCCATTTCCCTCCATGTAATTTAATATAGTAAATTTTAAGCATAGAAGACTGATTAAAATGAGTAAGTGATGTTTTCTTTGCACCTGTGCTGAAATCCAATGGATTTAAAAATTATTGTTATAGAACTGCTTTATTTTCATTCATTGCATTTTCAGACACTATTTTTTCTTTTCCTGTTGTGGTGCTCTGTGTATTTCTCTGTAACATTTTGCTGACAATTAGAATCAGGTAACTTTTTGGCCTCTTCAAAAGTTGAAGCAAAGCATGCATTGAATTTTACCTGCAAGATGCTTAGTCTGAGAGTCATTTTTTTTTTAAAAGTTAGCACCATAAACATCCACATGGTAATTCTTACCAAACCATTTCTTTTTACTTTTTACTTTTTTATTAGTCAGATTTCTAAAAATGTTTATTTTCATCTTCAGCACTTACCTCTCCCCCAAAAATGTGTGATAAAATTATTCATTAATGATCATAACCTCTCATTTTATTCATTTCCCTTTTTTTTACTCTGACATCTTGTTTTCTTATTTTGTTTCTTTTCTTATATCATCTCTGAAATCATTTGTCAGGGAGAACAGATAAGGAAAAAAAATGCAGATCCATTGGATTAGTGGAATTACTCTATGAATTAGTTCCATGATGTCTATTATATGCTGCCATCTCATAAAAAATATGGTTTTATTTAACAAAAGTCTAATAGACAATAATTCCCAAGTAATTCTGGCTAACCATGCATATGGGATCCACTGGTTTCCAGTAGCAGGAGATGACTTTCTGACAAAATGCAGGCACTGTCCATTGGAGGTAAGCTGGGGATGCAGATAGAACCCTGACAGCTCCTGCTATAACAGACTTTAAAAACTGGAAGAACTACTGTATTGTTGGTAGATCTGCCAAGTGGGAATCACCTGGAAGGTAACCTGGAATAATTTCCTCACCTTTAAAAGGGAAATTTACTACATACTTATGCAGAGTTGTGGTGAGAATTTAATGAAATGGTATGCCAGAAGTTGCTGGCACAAGATTATATTTCCAACTCTTTCAAATTATAATGTTAACAATCATATCATTCTGTTTCATTATCATGTAACTATTAAAATTCCTGTTGAGAGAATTTTGTATTTGAAATTCAAATAATGAATGACAGTGGTATAGTTATGTCAATGATGTGATTCAAGAATTTTCAGAAAAATCGCATTTTGTAGCTTGAAAGCAGATATGGTAAAACTATTCTTTGTGAATGTTTATTAAATATAATGAGGACAAATCAGTGGATTTAAATTTTATTTAGTGTTTTATTTTATGTGAAAATATGAAATTTTAAAGACTGTAAAAATGTTTCTCAGGGTTTCTTCGAGTGTATACTATGTAAGAACAGTGACAGTGTTCTGGAAATTCCTGGGAAGTTAAAGACACATTCTTTTATGGAACAACATCTTACTATGTTGTGAGAATACTATGTTTGAAGGAGGCATCATTATCTTGTAGCAGGCAATGTCAGTGTAAATTAAATTCTCCATTCCACTCTTATCTCTAGAGGTGTCAGAGACTTTGATCAAGAAAAAAGCTATTGCTCTGACAATACACATAAATATCATTTGTTTGGTGTGTTGGGCAGAGTAGAAAATAATCCTGAATTTAAATAATAATGGCTTAAGGCACATTTTTAAAAGATTAAAAAAATAAACTGGGAAAATATTGGAAATCACTAGCTAGGAAAAGAGCTCCCTTCTAAGCTTTCAGTATGATTATGTATATATTGAGCCACCTGGACTTATCTTAGAAGACCCACATGCAATTTAAATTCTCAATGATAAAAACTGAATTTTACTTTGCTCCACCCCAACACTCCATATCAAGGAAATATACCACTCTATACCTAAGTGCTAGAAGCAGAAAACTGGATGTCATTCCTGAATCCTACTTCTCTATCATCTCCTTAAACGAACCAATCACCAATTTCTTTTAAATATACAGTTGACCTCTGAACAAAATGGGAGTTAGGCAGGTAGGGATGCCAACCCCCTGTATAGTAAAAAATTCACATATAATTTTTGATTCCCCAGATACTTAACTACTAATAGCCTACTGTTGGCTAGAAGCCTTACCAATAATAATAAAATAACACATATTTTGTATATGTATTATATACTTACAATATTCTTTGGTGTGTTGGGCAGGGTAAAAAATAGTCCTGAATTTAAATAATAATGGCTAAAATATTGTCAGTATATAATATATATGTATCGATGTATCGTATTCTTACAATAAAGTAAGCTTACAAAAAAGAAAATTTTTTTTCAAATTATCAGAAATCTCCAAAAATTATTTCCAATATATTTATTGAAAAAAAATCTGCATTTAGGTGAACCTATGCAGGTCAAACTTGTATTCAAGGGTCAACTGCACCTTTTGAATACCTTTCAGAATATTTTACTTCTCTATATTTCTAGAAATATAATCTAAGTCACTAATAATCCTCAACCAGGCTTTTGTCATAACTTTCTAAGTCGTTCTTTATTTGTGTCCTCCCTACAATCCATCCTTCAAACCTTCATTTAACACTGTGTCTTGGGCATCTAGTGTCTGACAGTAAGCTATTAATAAATTTCTCAAATAATAAATACATAAAAATAACAGAAGTACATTAATGAAAGAATGAAAACTTGACTTGTTAAAATACAAATATGATTATGTAGTATACCTACTAAAAACTCTTGAGTGACTTTTCATTGTTTTTAGAAGTAAATCTGAATTCTATAATGTCCTCTAGTTTTCTTAATAATATTTGCATCACTTTTATCTTCAAACTGTTGTTCACTTGTTGCTCTCCCCATCAATCACCTTCTGTGTTTTACATTCTTCACATTTAACATCTCTCATTTTTCCAAACATGGAATTTTCTGTATTGTCCCTAGAACTTCATACAGGCTGATTTTTCTTTCTGCAATATTCATCCCTTTGGCTTCATCTAGATAACTCCTACTTACTCTTAAAATAAACCCCCACCCATGTCATTTATATTGGGATAACTTATCTGCGTATTCCAAATCTGTGTTAACACCCCCCTTCTGTGTTCCCATACACCTGGTATTTCCTGCATCATAACTATTATCATACTTGATCAACTTGGCTGTTTACATGTCTTTCTCATTCACTAAATTTCAAGAAATTTCAAGACATTTCAAGAAATGTCTACTTTATGGCTATATCCTCAAAACATAGAACAGGGGCTTAGATCTAGTGGGTGCTCAGTGAGTAATTTGTTTAATGAATTAATTAATAAATAAAGGAATGATATCAAGTCATGTCTACAGGTCTGTCTAGTCCACTTGAAAGTTCTCACTTCCCAGAAAATTGGTGTTGTGTCACATGACCCAGATTTTCTTTTATGAATAAAGGACTTTCTCTGCAGCTACTGAAAGTACTTCCAGTATATTCTTTAGTAGTTTTCCTCTTCAAGTATTTCCTCAGTTAAAGAAGGCTGTTTTGTTCAAGGCCATGCCCTCTTCCCAGGATATTCAGCATCCAAAGACTGATCTTTATGGTTGCATAAGGGCTTGGATCTTGCCCTAGTTCAGGACAGCTCTAAAGCGTTATCCCATCCGTAGAACTCTTCGCAAAGTAAATTCAGACATTACTACCAGAATGCATTGCAACCTGACCTCTCCCTTTTGCCTTATTCAATTTCTTTCATTTCTCTTCCACAGGAATTTATTCCAGGAGCACTCTCTAGCAACCATTTTACTGTTTAACCTCTATCTCAGTGTCCAGTTTCTGAGGAACCCAAACTGTGAGTGTCAGTGAATGGAGCAGGATGGGTGGTGTTAGTTTAAAATTGCAACAAATTTATATGATTCTTTTTGCGTTGGTTATATGCATTTGCCTCCACCCTTGCCTCTACTCTAATATCCATTCTCCACTCTTCTCTGCCCTGACCTCAAACTAGGATACTGACTTCCATTACAGAATATACTACCTGGGTTGACTGGATCCTCATTGTGTTTGGCCATCAGAAGGCAGAAGCAGGAGATAGGAGAATGAGGAAAAATAAGTCAGTATTTGTGTGATGTGTTTTGAAACCAAATGTATGATATTTTCTGGCATTAAATAAATGTCATTTTTGCATACAAATTCTGCAATTTTCTAACACAACTGGGTGTCCAGTGTAGATGACCAGAACATGCCACACCCCAAAATATGCCATTTTAACACAATAATTATCTTGATCTGGAGGTAAATGACAACCAACAAATGCAAATATAAACTGTCCTACAGCTTCCCTTATCTGATTAAAAACAGACAATTCTGATAAATGAGGGCTGCCACAAATCCTCCTGGGGAAATTCTATGGCCATAAAAAAGATAGAAAGTCAGCACTGAGATGGATTTGCACAAACAAACTTTACTCTGATAGTTTCCCCATGTATTTACCTTCCCATAGTCTGCTACCCTTAGAAGCAGAAAAACCATTTCCTTTGTCTTGTCACTTCTCTACAATTCACTATTCTTTATTAAGATTCTATACAGGCCAAAGTTCTAACTACACCTTTGAGTTACTCACAGCTAAGTATTTCCATGTGTATGTATAATGTATGCATCAACAAACTTGCTTATTTTCTCTTCTTAATTTGTCTTTTTGGATGTCTAGGGCCCCAGCTGAAGAACCTAGGAGTGTTGAGGAGAAAAAAAAGGAATTTATTCCCTTATATCAACAATCAAATTAAATTCTGCCACCAACTCTCTTAGTTATCACAGACCTTTTAAGGTAAGAGCTTAGTCTCACAAAAATTGCTCCACTTCAGATGCCAGAAGCAAATAGAATTTCCAGGGCACTTACATTGCTACCTGACCAACTACAAACTTGGAAATTTCTATAACTTCCTCTTCAGGTTCAATAATTCACTGAAATTTTTTCACAAAGCTCAGAAAAATGCTTTTTTTGTGATTACCAGTTTATTATGATAATGGATACAACTCAAACAGCCAAAGGGAAGAGAGGCACAGAGCAAGTTATGGTTAGAACAAGGAGCGTTGGCAGGGGCGCAGAGCTTCCATGCCCTCTCCAGATACACCATCCACCCAGCACATCAATGCATTCACTAACCTGAAATCTCTCTAAACTTTGTTGCTTAAATTTTTTTATGGCAATTTCACTACATAGGCATGATTGATTAAATCATTGATCATTAATGAATGAACTCAGTCTCTTCCAGGAGATCAGGATAGTGGGGATGAATGTTCTAACTCTATAGTCATTTGGTTGGTTTTTCTGACAATGAATCCTCATCCTAAAGCTATCTAGGAGCCCCCTGTTGTGTCAACTGATTAGCATACAAAAGCAGTCTTATCACTCAGGAATTTCCAAGTATTTTAGAAGTTCTGTACCAGAAACCATGGACAAATACCACAATATTTCTTACCTGCTCCATCCCTGCTACCACATTACATTTTTGGCAGGAGATGTTATTTTTTAAATCTGTACTTCCTTTCCCATGATCTATGTCAATCTGACTCCTGTTGGGATTTGATATTACTATTTTCTCCTTTTCTCCCTTCAGGTTTAGAGGAGATAGTGCCTTCCCACTGTTATGACCTTTGGCACTTTAACATTCCTTGTTGGTTCTCTCAATCTTGCCAACAATTGTGTGTGCGTGTGTGTGTGGGTTTGTGCAATTTCTCCTTCATTGTGACCAGCTACCAAATGAAACTTAATCTGAATTCCAGAGTCTTTCAGACATGCTGCAAATCAGTGCCATACCACTCTAATTAGTTAGACTTAAGAAAGTATCTTTCAAGCAAACGTTTACCAAGAGGAGTAATTTGCTTCTGCACTCACTTGTATATTCCTAACTGCATTCCAATTTGTCTTCCAAAAAAAACACAGACTTGTCTTTGATTTGACCTTAGATATTATCTTGAAGATGTATTGAAAAAATGTATATTGAGAAAGACTGGGAATTTCTAATCATACCTGCTCTGATCACCAGCCACAAGGCAACTTCAGATCCAAAGAATGTAGAATTTGTTTTTCCATTATTTGCTGCCAAGAAAGGATAGTTAAGAATAAGATGGGAAGAAGACTCAGTTAAAGATTTTTTTCTTTTATTAACATTAAAAAAGTGAAGCTGTCATGTGAATCATCAAATTCCTATAAATCTTGAAACAAGATAAAAAACCCTGACTGTTGACATTTTTGTCTCTTTTTGATTCTTCCCTCTTCCCTCCTCTCTTTCCTTCCTACCTTCCTTCTTTCCTTCTGAAGGGTACCAGAATATGCAATCCCAAAATATACCACTTTTGCATATTTTAAACTGAAAGCAATTGAGAAGAAGGAAATGCAAGAAAATCTCTCTGCCTTGCTGTAACTCAAGGGACACAATATGTCCCCAGCCTGGGGCAGATAACCTTTGAAGCCAAAATCAGTCAAATGGAGAAATGAAGTGGGAGAAACCCATTTGTTGCTTACAAGCAGTCATCTATTTCTGCTCACCCCTGGCTCACATTACAAAAGAACCCACAAAACCTCTCTGGTCCAGGTGTGAACCCCTGCTGGAATCAAGTATTAATATGGTCATAAACTACTTATCTCCAATCCATGGAAACACCTATTGTTATGGAGATGCACTAAGGCCAAGTGAGAGATTCTAGAAATATTGTAATTTACCCAAAGTCCACCCCTCCAGAAATCTCAGCTCAGAATCTACTCACTTCCCATCTTCTGCAATGGCCCCTGTGTGAGAAAATTTGAGCACTGTAACTAGAACAATAATATATAACAGCAACAGAAATAAAATCATGATAACCCTCAAGCCAGAGGATTCAGCTAGATTAAAAGTCCTATGCAGATTAAATCCATAGCTCACCCTTCCACAGGGGCCAGTAGAAGAAAGGGTAGGGAGTACAGAGCACTAATAATCCAACAGATGCAGCCAGAGGGTGGGTCCAGTCCAGAGGGACTATAGAAGAAAATAACCTCAAAGACAATGAAACACATGTTTTAATGATACCAGCATAGGCAATGTTGTTCATCAGGTAGGATGCATGCAAGAGAGTGGTCCTATGATAGGACAATGGCAGGAATGGGATCTTGTCTTTGTCTAGTATACCAGAATTTCAACCCCCTCCCTGTGGGAGTTACAGATGGGTCAATATATACAGCTAGAGGAGGTACATGCACTGGCCATAAAGATAAAACAAAACTTCCCCAATAAGATGATGTTGCCTCCCAGACATTATGGGTTCACTACCATGATCTTTGGGGGTGACTTGGCTGTTACTCCAGGAACACACAGAAGGCCAACTTCCAGACCTTTTTCCCAAGGTGCCAGAAAGGCCAGCCATCGCTGGTCCATGTGTCAAAATGTCCAGGGCCATATCCATTCAACAGAGTCTCCAGTATTTAATGTAGTTGGGGCTGGTAGCAGGATGTTGTTTTGCTGGTCACAATTTGGCTTCAATAACTCCTCTTTGGTTTACACACTCTGTTGTATAGGAGAGGCAGCAATGTGCATTAGCATGTCCATAGGGCTCAAGGCTCCTTTTCAGGACTTTTCATTCAAATGCTGTGGCACTGTCCATAAGTAAACTGACCAGATCTCAAGACTATTAGTGTCTAACTTCAGGCTAGATTTCTGTAAACCATTGTACCTCTCTATCATGCCTGCCCTGGTAGGGTTATATGGTACATGAAACTTCCACTTTATTCTTAATTGCAGCACCCATTCTTACAACATATGTCTAGTAACATGGGTGTCTTGATCACTCTCTATCACCTGCAGCCAGCCATAGGCTGCAAAGAAACACTCTAGGCCCCTTTTGGTCATTTGCTGATCTTCACAACATGCAGAAAGAGCAACCAGCAGTCTAGTAGCTGTGTCCACACAACTCATAGCATACCAATATCCTTCGGATATGGGGAGGGGCCCAATATAGTCTATCTGCCACCTAAGAAGGGGTATCAGCCCCTTTACTATTATCCCAGGTTGCTGCAGGACTTGGGTTAAGTCCCTCTCAGAGAACACAAGTCATTCCTTCCAGACTCTGCTGACTTCTTCAAAGGTCAACAGCAAGCCCCACTGACCCGATACAGCCCACATTGTCTTTTACCCCACATACAACAAGTGCTGTGGTAACCATTGGGCTACATCAGAGGCAGGCTTTCCTTCTAGCCAACACACCAGGGCCAATGTGTTTGCTTCATCATTCCCTGGGCATGCCAATGGCAAGTAGTCAGCCAGTTACATGTTATATGGTAGCTGTCTTAGTCTGACCAGAAGCCCATAGATCTTATCACAACTCTTTCCCCCAAAAGGGCCAGTAACCAACCATCCAGTTGTCATGATACCATGTTGGTAGCCACAGGGTCAAGCCCCAATAGATGGCCCAGCTGTCAGTGCAGACAACTATTGGGGAGGGCTCCTGGGTTATCATGAGCCATACTGCCCACAACTTAGCCCATTGTCCATTCTTCCTCTCTCTATTGTCCACCCATATTGTCTCATTTCTAGGATGGAAAGCCACAGCCCTCCACTTCAGGAGCTGTCCATGACTGGAGTTGCTTGTATACCAAATATCTTCAGACATAGGAGATTTTTCCTCCTGATAAGGGCTTTCAGCTACTCATAGCTCAAAAGCAAGTTCTTTCTGCTTTCCAGTGGTATATGTCACTGGTTCCAATAAATGTTGGTGTTCTCCACTTAAGGGGCTATTGGAGAGGGCACTGCACTGCTCTAAGTATGCCCCATTTGGCCAGTGTAGGCATCTGTTCCTTGCCACTCCATGGCTTTTGGGTCCAGTCTTGCACGCACCCTGCAATGGGATAGGTTGTTATTTCCTTGATCAGAGCTGTTCTGGTGATGGGCTCCATAGCCAGAAAGGCATGGTACAGAGCAGCTAGTTGCTTCTCTATCAGGGTATACTAGACCTCTGCTGTTTTCCATAGTTGTGACCAGAATCCAATAAGTTGGCATGTCCATTCAAGCTGCTCCCAAAAGCCTCATCCATAATCATCTTCAGTTACATGAACATCTAGCTAACAGGACCTACATGAGTTCATTACACTCAAGGCCTGTACAGCTTTGACCGCTCACTTAGCAGCAGGTAAAGCATCTGTACATGTTTCATTCCAGTCCCACTTGATTCTATTTCATACCAACCAGTATAAGGGATTCAGAATTTGTGCCAAGTGTGGGATAAACACTCTCCAGTAGCAAAAAAGACCCAAAAACACTTGTACTACTGATGCAGTCGTAGGGGTAGGGAAAGCCTGGACCTTGTCTATGACTACTTCTGGGATGACTTTAGTTTTACCTGACCAGACAACCCCCAAGAATTTTACAGACAAACCAGGTCCCTGAACCTTGGTGCTGTTCACAGCCCATCTTTTCTCCTGTAGATGTTGTAGTGGTCTAGGAACTGCCCCTCCTAAATCTTCAAGAGAATCAGAAATAAGCATGATATCATCAGTGTAGTGATATAACCACACTGTGTGTGGCTTCTTCGATGTGGCCAAGTTCTGGCCTACAAGTCTGTGACAAATGGTGGGACTGTGAAGGTATCCCTGTGGACGGACAGTGAATGTCCACTGCCGGCCTTCTCACATGAAGGCAAACTGTTCCTCACTTTCCTGTATTACATTAATAGAGAACAAAACATTAACAAGGTCCACAACATAATGATACATCTGTAGTTCATGACTGAGGTTGTCCATAAGGGTCGCTATAGAGAGTAAAGTTGTCATCAACAGGGGTGTGACTTTATTCAATTCTCTATAATTCCCAACCATATGCCAAGAACTGTCTGGCATTTTCACTGACCACAACAGGGAATTAAAAGGACTATGAGTGGGCTTTATGATGTCCACCTTCGCCAACTTCTGTAGAGTTTCTCCAATTTCCTTGTGCCCCCCAGAAAATTTATACTGCTTAGCATTTGTTACTCATATGGTACAGGCAGATCTACAGGTGGGTGCTTAGCATGTCCTCTCAGTACTGCCTTTACCACATGTATCCTCAGTCTGAACTAACCTGCAGTGGTCTGTAACCACAGGCCCTGCAGGATATCCACCCCAAATATATTTAGAGATGGGAGAAATGTACATGGTATACTCCTTTGGGATAAATGCTGTATCCCCAGTGGGATTTGGGCTTTCTTCACTCTAATTCCTTACCCCCATAACCATCTATCACAGCAGGGGTCCCAGGAAAACTCTCAGGGTTGCCATAAATCAGAGAACATTCAGCTTCTGTGTCCACCAGTACCAGGACGTATTCTACATTCTCAGGGGATAAATGAATTGCTCATTCTACATGTGGCCTCTGGTCCCCATGATGTCCCCCAAGGTGGGGACCTTGGACCCTCACAGTCAAACAGTGATACCCAATTGTCCTCCTGTGAAGGTGAAGGCCCAGGTGGAGCCTGAGTACTGTCCCCCAGGAAGTCTTGCAGGGACACAGGCTGGACATGGAGCTTTGCCTCTGACTTCCATGTCCTGGACCTCAGTGGCTGGAACTGCTGCTCTGGCTTTAATTGATGCCACAGTTCTAACAAGTTCCTATTAGACTGCCCATCAAGTTTTTCTTTTCTTTCACTACCCAGCCTTTCTCAAATCAACTCACATCTGCATCCTTAAACCTTCACAGGGCCCTTTGTACCTCTCCTTTCAGTTGTAGCCCCTTCTCCTTCCATGCTCTTATTGTTTCAACCTCCTGCAGATCTGCTAATGGACAAGTAGCCTCATTTATGGGTTGCCCTATGTATGGGGCAAGAACAGTTACTAGTGACCCAAAGAGAGATGGGTGATGTGTATGGAACACCAGATTTCTCATTCCTACAGTGAACAACTCCTCCTCAGAGCCCTGGAGGTCCATCTTATAGATGATAATTTTCATGCTCAGCTCTTGTAACACCTGCTGGAGCTACGCATACATTTCCAGCTAGTGTGTAAGTATGGTAAATCACCCTGATTAGGCCAAACTATCCTGATGTCTGCTGTCATCCAATTCTTAAATTCCTGATTCCCTGAGGTGTGACAGGCACTTTGCAACCACTGCAGGAGGGAAGGGTAAATTGTCAGAGAAGCCAGTCAGTACATTTCAGGACCTGACATAACAATGTTTCCCAGCCTATATCTCAGAACTGCAAATTCCATGTAGGCAGAGATTCTGACACCTTCTGCGGAAACCGGATGCTCATGTCCACCAGCTCATCCTGGGTATAGGGGTGGAGCATTGACCTGGGGAGAGAGTGGCTCCTCTCCTTAGGAGCTCATGGTTGTTGAATTTTTATTTTCTTAATTACAACTAGGTGGGATTTTAATACAGGGGAGGCTGGTGCCTCAGACATTCACCTCAACAAAAGATCGGCCCTTGGCCCCAACCCCTCATCCTTTCCCAACATCTCCTCTACCATCTCTGGGTCTGAAGGCACTGCTTTTTCCTCCCCCTCCCCCACAGCCTCCTGCAACACTGATTTTCTGGCTGCCTTCTCCCTCGCTGCTAACATATCCTCTGGGAGCTTGACCTATCCTCTCAATAACTATCTTTCTTTTTTTTGTTTTTTTTTTTTTTCTGGGAAAGTGCAAACGCAGTCCCCCACTACCAGAAATGATGCAGCTGAGTTTCCCACATTTGGGGAAATCGCAGGGGTCAGCACATCTGGAGTGCAATGGATAAGCCTCACCCTGGGAAAACCACCTTTGTGATCATGGTATTTCCCCTGCCAGGTAAGTATAACTATTTCTCTTTCTTAAGGACATCCCATAAGTCATTTCCAGCTCCTCCATGCCATGCTGAAGTGTGTCTCTCTCTCCTGCTGAAGTCTCTCTCTCTCTCCTCGATAACACATTCCACTATTTCAAGGCCACTCAGGGCCTCTAAGCAGTCGTCTATCTTATGTAGCACTAATTCCACAGATTCCAGTGTTTCTACCCTTACCCAATTCTGGGGAAGGCACCACCCCTCTAGGAGGTGCTTTACCCTGATCAATTCCCCATTAAGGGCTCCCCAATTGGAATCCCCTCTGATAGGGGGCTCCCAGATGAAGGTGCATACTCTACTGCTGCAGAGACTGGGGCCTCCCCACCATCCACAGAGGGTGTTCTGGGTATTTCCCCACCATCCCTAAGGAGTACCCACTGTAGCCCCCACCCAACCTCTCTTGTTCTGTTAAGCCCTAGCTCACCCTTATAATCACCTATTGATATGGAGATGGCCTACTTCTCTCCATCCCTTGGAAACACCTATTGATACGGAGATGCACTAAGGCCAGGCGAGAAATTCTGGAAATACTGCAATTTTACCCACAGCAGGGAAGACTCTAGAATGACTTTTAAAGGATCAGTTGCTATTTTGTGAAGTTTTCCTGGTCCATAAGAAGACTATGTGGAAGATTGAGGATCTTGAATATCATGTTTTGTGTTATGCCATTTTGTTTCTTTCATCCATTTGGGGGCACCACCAGATCCTACCAGCATGTGAACAAGTTGATAAAAATACGGCAACTCAGTTCATAGGCCTAAACTTTTCAGAAAACTTTTGGGGATCCTTCCTGGGTTTAGGAAATTAACTATACCCCTTAATTTAGTCTTTGACTAAACAGTGAAAAATATCTGAAGAGGATTGCCTGCAGCCTCAGATGATCTTATTTTTAAAGGTAGCTGTGTTGGATTCCCCTGAGGAAGGCGCCACCCCAAATCACTCACCAAAGACGTTTCTTGATGCAACAAGCAAGAGGAATTTATTCAGAAGCCAACTAGTTGGGGTCCAAGTCAGCCCGTCGCAGCGGGTCTCAATGAGGACCCCGAGCACACTAAGGCAGAAGGTTTTATAGCATTTTCAAAAGGGGTAAAATTTTCCATAATCACAATACAGGGTTTTTTTCTATAGGCTCATAAATCTTTTGCTGGCGCCACATCCTGGGGTCTGATTAGATGAGATCACCTACGGAATGTCTAGGGTGGTTCTAGTAAGATAAGCTAGGCGTGTATGATTAACTGATTTACGGTTGGCTAACTAAAGGTCACTACAATTGCACTACAATTGACACAGGCTAACTAACTTGTTTTTCAAGATTCTAATGATTTTGCTTCTTCTGGGTTAGGGGGTGGTATTTAGGCCTTAAGATGGCTGTACTTATGCTAACTTTTGATTCTTCAGATCCTACATTTCCCCACTTCTCTTTTTGGGGCATTCCAATCATGGAATGTTTGTATCTTCTTGTGAGTTGAGTGAGTGGTATTGTTGCTTCAACATTAGTACATGAACGGCACTCACTCTTTCTCTAACAAAAGTTATTAACCGGTTTAACATGCAGGGTCCCAAAGTTAGAAGCAACACAAGGATGAGTAGGGGCCCAGCCAGAGTGGATATCAGGGTTGTAAACCACGGGGACCTGGTGAACCAAGATTCAAACAGTCCTTGGCCTGCTTCTCGCTCCCTCTTCCTCTGATCTAGCCTCTCTCTAAGTTTTGACATTGAATCTCTTACTATCCCGGAATGATCTGCATAAAAGCAGCATTCTTCTCTTAAAGCTGCACACAGTCCTCCTTCTTTTAGGAACAGTAGATCCAGCCCTCGTCTATTCTGTAAGACTACCTCAGAGAGGGAAGTTAGAGATTCTTCAAGTTTTGTAATGGATTGCTCTATTGTTTTTAGGTCTTCATCAATAGCAGTCCATAGTCCTTCATAATGCTGGTTCCCTTGAACAATAGCGGCTGCCCCCGTTCCCACTCCGGCTGCAACTCCTATCCCTAACAACACGGCTAAGGTCAGCGAGACCGGCTCTCTTTTATATCTATGCCTAGGTTCAAATTCAGTTACGAATGAGAGATCATCATGATACATTAACCTGGGTACTAGCTGAACCATAATACAGAAATTGCGAGAGGAATTGAAGGCAGAAGTAGAGACACATGGGGTCACTCCAGTATTACAAGCCCACCATCCCTCGGGGGGAGGGACTAGCTACTCATTTTTACCTGAGGGGGTTATAGCTACGGTTTCATTACACAAGGCTTTATGGGTGGGGGGGACTGTACCTAAACATTTTCCTTTTCCAGTTACTTCAGTTAGAGTTAGTTTCCGGTGGCTTCCCCAGCTACAGATCTCGTGACGGGTTGTTTTATTAAAATTGCCTAACAATCCTAATCCTTCATAATAAGGCGGCCCAGAAGAGGAACACAACCAACAGGATTCAGTAGTTTTAGGATTGGTGGTGTTTAAGGCCTGAAAAGCTCCTTCAAGGAGGTTAAGGAGGCGTCGTCCTGTGCTAGGGAAAGGGGCAACTTGACCAGGAGTGGAAACAGAGGGAGCGGCGGTAGAGTCTACAGGAGGGGCTGGGGTCTGCTCGGGGGCCGGGGCTGGGAGACGCGGCCGGTCCTGCAGGACAGTGTTGGGTCCCACTGGGATAGCCGGGAGAGTTTCTACTTTTAGCCTGAGCATAAATAAGACTCCATTGTCATACCCACTCTGGTACAGTCTTAGTCCCCAAGTAAGCCCCTTTTCCCAGTTTGCTGCCCTTTTTCCTGCATCTGTGAAGGAGATATCAATGAGATTGCAGGTGGGATGAGTCTTGCACTGGGCATGAGTGGCACCTCGTTGGATTTTTATAAGGCCTGGAGGGGGTCTCCCTGCGCTTCCTGTCAGCCAATGGCATGTCTCTGTCTGTTCACAACTCCAATTCTTACAGAAAAAATCTGTCTGCCCTCCACATTGTGAGACCTCGGCATCAGTTGAGGGGGCCGGGCATACATAAAAGCAGGCACTTTGAATTTCTTTCATAGTCCCAGAGCCCCAATGCACTATATAATCCCGAGTGCTACATCCGGGTACTCCAACTGTGTCCTCATACCTAGGGTCTTGCTTGAAAAGAGTGCATACGTCTACAGTGAGGGTAGGCCACCAGGTTCCCTTAGGGTGTTGTCCTGCTATCTGGACTACTATTTGGCGGGAAGCTGGGGTAATGATTTGCCATGTCAGTAACCTGGGCTCATGAGGGTAAGGGTTCTGGTGGGTTGGAGGTAGCAGAAACATCAGAATTACTAACAGCATAATTCTTTTTACACAAGCGAAGCTTAAGGGGGTTATCAGTCCGAGTTACTCGCCAGTCTGGGTCCGGGGGTGCCTTCTTTAGATGTGAAGCGTGTATCCAGGAAGAGACGCCGTCCACTTTTACAGCTGTGGGAGTAGTCAGGAGGACAACGAAAGGCCCCTTCCACCGTGGCTCGAGGTTTCCTGTCCGGTGCCTTCTTACATAGACAGGGTCTCCCACCTGGAACTGGTGAGGCACTGAGAGTTTCTCTGGCCGATAGGCTTCCTTGATGGAGGCCCACACCTCTTTCTGCACAGCCTCCAAGGCTCGTAACCTTTCAAGCAAAAACTTATTAGTTGCACACTCAGGGAATACATGAAGATGTGCTGACTGAAGTGGAGCTGGGGCCCCAAACATTATTTCAAAAGGCGTTAGTCCAAAGCGGCCGGGAGTGTTCCTGACTCTAAATAGGGCGAAGGGAAGGAGGACTAACCAATCACATAAGCCAGTCTCTATGGACAATTTAGTCAAGGTCTCTTTTAGAGTTCTGTTCATCCTTTCTACCTGTCCTGAGCTCTGGGGCCTGTATGCACAATGCAATTTCCAGTCCGTCCCCAGGATCTTGGCCAATCCCTGACTTACCTGGGCAACAAAAGCAGGGCCGTTGTCGGAGCCGATTACCTTTGGGATTCCAAACCTGGGAAATATTTCTTCAAGGATCTTTTTAGACACCGTCTGAGCTGTCTCAGTTTTGGTGGGGAACGCCTCTGTCCATCCTGAAAATGTGTCTAGAAAAACTAGAAGGTACTTATATCTATACTTGGCAGGCTTAATTTCAGTGAAGTCAACTTCCCAATAAGCTCCTGGGCGATCTCCTCGAAGTCTTTTCCCGGATATTGCTTGATTTTTGCACACGTTTACTAATTGACAGGGAACACAATTTTTTACAATCTCATCAGCTAATTTTCCTAATTTAATAACATGATAAGGGGAGTCTCGAACTAAGGCCTTTAGGTTTTTTGCTCCCAAATGTGTCAGTTGATGTAATTGCCTTAAGTATTCTGCTGCCTCTCTCTGGTGCAGGACAACTTTCCCTTTTTCAGACTTGTATATCTCTTGGGGCAAAGAATTTTTGAACCCTAATTTGTCTATACAAATGACATCTTCAGGTGTGTACTGGAAGCTCTTGATGTGAATGGCTTCCGGACACACTTGGAGGGGCAAAATGTTCATTCCCTGAGCCGCTTGCTTTGCGGCTTGGTCTGCTCTCCGGTTTCCTCGAGCTATTGGAGAGTCATTTTTCTGGTGTCCAGGGCAATGTATTATTGCTACTTCTTTAGGCCTATGGATGGCTTCTAGAAAATCTAAAATTTCTTGTTTGTTTTTAACATCTCTCCCGGCAGAAGTTAACAGCCCTCTCTGTCTATAAATAGCCCCGTGTATATGAGCAGTGGCAAAGGCGTATCTGCTGTCAGTGTAGACGTTAAGTCTCTTACCTTCTGCCATCCTTAGGGCCTGAGTCAGGGCGATGAGTTCTGCTCACTGTGCAGAGGTGCCCGTTGGGAGTCCACTGGCCCATACAACTCGGTCATCATCTACTACTGCAGCTCCAGCCATTCTTTTACTATCCATGATGTAACTGCTCCCGTCCGTATACCAAGTCAGGAGTCCTGTTCCCCTTAAGGGCTGGTCTTGCAAGTCCTGGCGGGTTCCTGTCTCTTCAGCCAGGATTTCCTGGCAGGTATGAAGCACTTCTTTCCCCAACTCGGGGAGCAGAGTGGCCGGGTTTAGGATGGCAGGGGGGGCAAACTCTACTCGATCACGATTCAGGAGTAAGGTTTGGTAGTGAGTCATTCTGGCATTCGACATCCATCTCTCGGGTGGCTGCCGAATTACACTCTCCAACGCATGTGGAGCAACCACAGTAAGTTTCTGTCCCAGTGTCAGTTTGTCAGAATCTTTAACTAGGAGGGCCACAGCCGCCACTACTCTCAAACAGGCAGGCCATCCACTACTTACTGGGTCTAATTTTTTTGACAAATAGGCGACAGGTCTCTTCCAAGGTCCCCATTGTTGGGTCAACACTACCCGAGCTACTCCACTCCGTTCATCCACAAAAAGGACGAACGGCTTAGATACATCTGGGAGGGCCAGAGCAGGTGCCGACAGGAGGGCCTTCTTGATCTCATCAAAGGCCTGTTGCTGTTGAGCTCCCCAAACAAACGGGGCTGCCCCTTTGGTCAGGGGGTACAGGGGGGCAGCTAAGGTGGCATATCCGAGTATCCATAATCTGCAGAACCCTGCTGTTCCCAGAAATTCGCGGACTTGGCGCGGAGTAGTAGGGACCGGGATCTGCGTCACAGTCTGCTTCCGGGCTTCAGTAAGCCACCTTTTCCCTTCTCTCAGGGAATACCCTAAATAAGTCACTTGTTGTTGGCAGATCTGTGCCTTTTTGGCAGATGCTCTATACCCCAGCCTAGCAAGTTCAGTCAAAAGGGCTTCAGTAGCCGCTTGGCAGACTTCCTGTGTAGGAACGGCTATCAGTAAGTCATCAATATATTGTAACAAGGTTACCTGCGGGTTGGAGGCTCGGTAAAAGGCCAAGTCCTGGTGTAAAGCCTCGTCGAAGAGGGTAGGTGAATTCTTGAATCCTTGTGGCAAGCGAGTCCAGGTCAATTGTCCAGTAGTTCCTGTGGAGGGGTCTTTCCACTCAAAGGCAAACAGCGGTTGGCTACTCTGATGCAGGCACAAACAAAAGAAGGCATCTTTTAAATCTAAGACTGTGTACCAAGTGTTTTCTGGGGCCAGAGAGCTTAGCAGGTTGTAAGGATTCGGCACAGTGGGATGAATGTCCTGTGTTCTCTTATTAACTTCTCTTAAATCTTGCACTGGTCGATAATCTCCTGTTCCCGCCTTCTTTACAGGCAGCAAGGGAGTGTTCCATGGGGATTTACATTTTACTAATATCCTCTGCTCTATGAGCCTCTGGATATGGGACCTAATCCCATCTCTGGCTTCTTTACTCATTGGATATTGTCTCACAGTTACTGGTGAGGCTGAGGCTTTCAATTCTATGACTACCGGGGGCTGGTTTACAGCAAGTCCCATACCTGCCGTTTCTGCCCAGGCCCCTGGAAACTGGTTGAGCCACCTCTGATTAACTCGGGAGGGTTCTGGTTTTTTAAAAAGGCAGTACTCGTCTTCTAACTTTATGGACAGGATGCTTAGGCCCAAGGGTCTCTTTTTTTCTGTCAGTTACTTGGGTATCTTCAGTCTGAAAGGATATTTGGGCCCCGACTTTGGTCAAGATGTCTCTTCCCAACAAGGGTGTAGGGCATTCCGGTATAACAAGGAATGAGTGGTTTACTTGTCCCACTCCTAAGTCTACTGTTCTTTGGGTAGTCCATGCATATTGTTTCTGACCCGTGGCCCCGAACACCCAAGACTTTTTACTAGAAAGGGGGCCTCTAGCTTGGGTCAGTACTGAATGTTGAGCACTGGTATCTACCAGAAACTCAACAGGTTGCCCCTCCACTTTCAGAGTTACCCTAGGCTCGGGGAGGGGCTCCGAGCCCCGTCTTCCCTAATCTTCATCTTCTAGCAGGGACAACACTTTCTTCGGAGGTCCCCGTGGTGGTTTCTTAGGGCATTCTTTCACCCAGTGCCCCTTTTCCTTGCAGTACGCACACTGATCTTTATCTAAAGGAGGTCGGTTGCCCAGGGACCCTGCCTTACTACTTTTACCACTAGAGGGCGGTCGTCCCTTACTTTCTACTATTGCGGCCAAGATCTTTGTTAAATTTCTCTCATGCTTTCTATCTCTCTTTTCTTCTTTACTTTCCCTCTCCTTCTCTTTCCTTAACTCTTTCTCTTCCTCAGTCTCTCTCTTATGATAAACTTTCTCTGCTTCTTTCACTAAATCCTTCAGCGACAAATCCTGTAAGCCTTCCAATCTCTGAAGTTTTTTCCTAATGTCGGGTGCCGATTGCCCGATAAAAGCAAGGGCCACTGAAGCACTATGCCCCTCAGAAGTGGGATCAAAGGGAGTATACCGCCTGAAGGCTTCTATCAGGCGTTCTAAGAATACTGCAGGTGCTTCAGTGGCTCCCTGGCTGACCTCTCTTACCTTGGCCAAATTGGTGGGGCGTCTTGCGGCCCCACGGAGACCTGCCACCAGAGCCTGACGATAGATGGTTAGTCGCTCCCTACCTTCTGGAGAATTAAAGTCCCAGTTGGGTCTAGTCAACGGGAACCCCCTCTCTATGTCATGAGGGAGTTGCGAAGGCCGTCCGTCGGTTCCAGGCACATTCTTCCGTGCCTCCAGGAGAATCCTCTCTCTCTCTTCCGTGGTGAAGAGCACCTGTAAAAGCTGCTGACAGTCATCCCAGGTGGGCTGGTGGGAAAACATCAGAGACTCTACTAAACCAGTTAATTTCTGTGGCTCCTCTGAAAAGGGCGGGTGGTTAGCTTTCCAATTATACAAATCAGCAGAGGAGAAGGGCCAATATTGCAGAGGTTGGAAAGGCGGTTCCCCTTCTTCTCCAAGGATGAGAACTCCATAAGACCGGAGAGGAAAGATACCCGGTGGGTCCAAGATGGCCCCTCGGCGGCGCCGGGTGCCCTGGGCAGGTCCCGGAGCCGGCCCTACTGCCTCAGCATCAGGGACTGAGGGTGCCGGAGCTGGGGGTGCTGGGGGTGCTGGGGCCGGGGGCACCGGGGGTGCCGTGGGGGCAGGAGGGTAAGGAGGGGGAGGGGGATCATCAATTATAAGCGAATCTTGAGTATCAGGGTAAACTTTGGTAGTTTCTTTTTCTTTTTTCTGAGGTTGAGTCTGGGCAGCTAAAACTCGAGGGCCCATTTTCTTTTGCACCCAGGGCTTTACCCAGGGTGGTGGGTTCTCCACCAACTCTTGCCAGACTACAATGTAGGGTTGCTGATCCGGGTGTCCTTGAGACGAATCCTGAAAAACAATAGCTTTTACTGCTAGTAAAGTGGGGAGATCAAAAGTCCCCTCCGAGGGCCACCCAACGTTGAAGGTGGGCCATTCGGAGGAACAGAAAGTCTGCCATGGTCCCTTTTTCACTTTTACTGACAAGTTACGTGCCCTCGCTCTAACTTCCGTCCAATGATCTAGTGTCAGGCTAAGGGGGGTCGTCACTGTCTGTCCCATTGTCAGTATAACAATAATTAGACATGTAAAGGACACAAAAAACAAAGACACACACAGATTAGACACACAGCGGCCGCTTTTGGTTCTTTTCAGAGCCTCGAACAGAAACCGAAAGGAATCAGAGGGTTGATATTCTCGGCGCCCAAAAATCAACCCTATCTCATCAGGTTCAGTTTGCTGGAAAAACAGACGGGAGGCTACCAGGCGTCCCTGGCCCCCCAACCTCCCTGAGGCGTCCCCCAGGGTTGCAGCCTGCGGTGCTCTAGTACGTCTACCGACCGCAGTCACAGCCCCTGTACGGGATTGAGACGGCTGCCAGACAACGGGTACCCTTCAGAACTCTGACCGGTCTCACTGAAACAGAAAACAGAACACAAACAACAACTCAAGGCGCCACCAATCTTACCTCTTCCTCCAAGAGCGACTTCGGGAGTGAAGCGGGGTGGACAACCGATCCCGGACGAGCCCCCAAATGTTGGATTCCCCTGAGGAAGGCGCCGCCCCAAATCACTCACCAAAGACGTTTCTTGATGCAACAAGCAAGAGGAATTTATTCAGAAGCCAACTAGCTGGGGTCCACGTCTGCCCGTCGTAGCGGGTCTCAACGAGGACCCCGAGCACACTAAGGCAGAAGGTTTTATAGCATTTTCAAAAGGGGTAAAATTTTCCATAATCACAATACAGGGTTTTTTTCTATAGGCTCATAAATCTTTTGCTGGCGCCACATCCTGGGGTCTGATTAGATGAGATCACCTACGGAATGTCTAGGGTGGTTCTAGTAAGATAAGCTAGGCGTGTATGATTAACTGATTTACGGTTGGCTAACTAAAGGTCACTACAATTGCACTACAATTGACACAGGCTAACTAACTTGTTTTTCAAGATTCTAATGATTTTGCTTCTTCTGGGTTAGGGGGTGGTATTTAGGCCTTAAGATGGCTGTACTTATGCTAACTTTTGATTCTTCAGATCCTACAGTATAAAGTGATCAGTTGGTACTCTATTGATTGAAATGTGTGTTAAAACCAATGAATTGTCTGTATCGCATCTTTTATCATATAGGGAGAAAAGACTTTTCTTCTACCTGCTTAGATTCTGTAGTGGGCCTGAGAATTAAACTGACAAAAGACAGATTATCAAGAGAGAAGCAGTGCAAATTTCATTTGATGTTATATAAATAACCTATATGGTTCAATCTTGGTTTGTGTGCTCTTTGTAATTCTTGCAAAGAAAGGGATGTTATGGTGGGTAGCTAGTTGTTTAGGGGATTTTCTGGGGAAGTTGGAGGAATTTCAGGTATTAAAGGAATTTGTGGAGGAGGTAAAACTGGATTTTGGGGACTGGGATTTGAGGTAGGGGTCAAGAGGTCCTAAAGATCTGGAGGCTTAGGGACAGAGATTTGCAGGTATAATGGGTTATAAGAGAAGGTGATTTATGGTGAATGTGGATTTTATCTTTTGTTCTAAGTCTGATTTCTGTTCTTTAGTTTTGTTAAGCGAGTCCCTAATGCTAGCCATAATGTTCCTTTGTGTCCTTTCAATTTGACTTTCCTATAGTGCCAATAGGATATGTGTTTAGGATGAGAGTTCTCTAAAAGTCCTTTCAAATATTAAAGTTTTTCCAAATCAAAGGATCCATCATCTGGCCTTTGAAAAGTAGAATATCCAAGAGTATACCCATTCCAACAGCCCCTAAATCCAATAAACCTTCCATAGCGAGACCCAGAGGTAATTTTCCAGTCTTAGGATATATTTTCACCACAAGCACAAGGGGCATTCCCAGAATGGATACAAAAGATGCAGCCCTCATGATCCCAAGTCACTCCAAAGATAGCCTGAGAAAGCAAAGACCCCTGTGGCCCTAGGCAGTAAAAATAGTGTTTGAAAACTCATGTCTCTGGTTTCCCACAAAAGTGAGATGCCTCCAATTACAGGCCCACTAATCTGAGATACCTGGCATGAGATACTGGGATGGAAGTTTCCTAACTGACAAGGCAAGGAAGGGAGAGGCAATAAAGGCCCTTTAGGGCCTGTGGCTGTAAGCGACCATCCATCACTTTTGTTTAAGAGAAACTCCCCAGAGGGTTGGCATGGTGGGAAAAACAATGTCGCTTGTACACTTTGTGCCTTGGTTTCCTATCCTGATGGCTAGGCACCAGACACACTTGACAATCTGCACTCTCCTAGCAGACAAAAACATAGAGAAAATATCTCACTGGTTATAAGCCTAACTCTCAGGACATAAAATGTGATGAAACAGAATCTCATCTGGTTTTTTACTGGTGCCACACAGTAAAGTTTGTCCAGACACCTGTCCAGTGAGAACTCTGAGCTCACTGGTCTGTCAGGCCAGCTCCAGCAACTGAGACATATGCCTGTTTTCTGCCATATCATTCTCCTTTTTATGACAAATAACACAAAAGACACAGACAAAGGAAGACTATGACTATTTCTGAAAGAGAAAGGATCAATGAAAACCAAAAGTACTCAAAACAAAAACCTCAAGAGTCACTCATACCCAAAAAATGAGATTGTATGAAGGGTTTCTTCTGCTAATCTAAATGTGGAAAGGAAAAGGCAAGGTTAGGTCTTACCACCCTCAGTTGGCTGGACCCTACAGGGAGCCATATAGAGGCTAACTCCACAAGAATTCTTACTTTTGTGAGCTTTGTGAGATATTTCAAGATCTCAGCTGCAGCTTCTGGAGCAAGTGGGATGTGCCAGTCAATGGTATCCCATCCTCATTTCTAGAACTGTAGGGGAGGGAAGACTTTTCCTCTATCCTCTTAGGTTCTGTGGCTGAAACTGACAAAAGACAAATTTATAGGAGAAAAGCATACAAATTTTATTGGATGTTAATATTCTTTTGTGGCATGAGAGATTTTTAAAGAAAAGAGATGGAGACCCAAAGAAGCACATAGGCCTAACAGGTTATATATACCATTCAACAAACATAAGAAATTGTAGAGCTGTGACAAGAGAAAGTAAAAAGGGGTTTGGGTTGGGGTGGTAAATTGTGGGAAAGTGACTAGGAAATGGGTAGAGGATTCCAACAGAAGATAAGGGTTATTTTAGTAGATTTGTTTGTACACATTCAGTTTGGAATCAACTCTCCATTTATAGTGATAAGAAGGTTCTCCTCTTCCCGATGAAGGAAGAAGACCTTTATCCTGGGAAATGTTATATCCTGTTTCTAGGTAGAAGGGGGAAATCGGAGAGCCCTTCCTGCACCTGCAGTGGCTCAAATGTCTTCAGACCAAAATAATAAATATTTCAGAGTGACATATTTTGGGGAGGCATGCTGTGATCCTCCTTAATCAGTGATCTTTGTTATTAATTTACAATAAAGGTAAGATAAATCAGCTAAATAACAAAATCTAAATTACTAAAATATGACATTTAATTGTTTTAATATTAAAGTTGAATGCATATTAGCAATTTTGTAGGCTTTTTATTTTAAGAGTAAGGATAGCAACTATTTATGTTGCCTTGAAAACTCTTGGGTTGAGAAATGAGGTGGAAAAAGTTATTTTTGAGGTCAAGTGTACCTACATTTATCAACTCAATTATTCACTAAGATTAGAGAATATCAGTAACACTAGCAATTTAACATTCATAGAAATAATCTGCAACACTAAACAGTAATACCTGTTATGACCTGAAAACTGCTTGTTTTCCCCAGAAGGTTCTTTTCAGGAACTATAATCATGGTCATGATTATTATATTTTGAATATTCACTTTATCTGTTCATCCACTAAAAATAACAATTTCCAGAATTAAATTGATGAGTTGTCAAGAGTCCGTTTCACTATAGCTGAGGACATTATTCTCCCTCCAAAATACAAATAAGAGGATAGGCAAGTTTAGTAATATTTTATCTCACAAACATAAGCTTTATAAACGTTTTAAATTATCATACAGTAAAATTGATTTTTTGTTATTCAGCTTTTTGAATTTTAATGCATGTATAGATTTGTGTAACCACCATCACAATCAAGGTATAGAAAAATACCATCATCATCTCTCATAACTCTGTGCTGTTTCTTATAGTCAAGCCCTTCCCCAATGCCTAACACCTGGCAACAATTGATTTGATTTCCATAACTACAGTTTTGTCTTTTCAATAAGGTCATTTACATAGATAACAAAATATGTGACTTTTGAAACTGGCTTCCTTTATTCAACATAATTCCTTTGAGTTTTATCCAAGCTGTGCTTAGTTGTAGTTCATTCCTTTTTATTGTCAAGTAATTTTCAATTGTGTGGATCTACCATGATTTATTTATCCACTCACCCATTGAGGGACATGGATAATTTTTAGTTTTTGGATATGATGAATAAAGCTTCTATGAACATTCACATGTAAGTCTTTGTGTGGAAATATGTTTTCCTTTTATAGGATAGAGGCATAGGAGTGGATTCCAGGTTTGTTTGGCAGTATATGTTTAACCTTTTAAGAAGCTGTGATGTTATTTATCAGAGGAGCTGTATTATTTTAAATTCCTACCTGCAATATATGATTGATCAAGTTTTTTTGCATTCTCCCCAGCAGTTGGTTGCCATGATTTTGTTTTTAATTTCAGCCATTCAAGTAAGTGTGTAGTTGTTTTAATTTGCCCTTCCATAAAGAATAATGATATTGAATGTCTCTTCATGTGGCTATTTGCAGTTCATATATTTTCTTTAGTTAAGTTTCTATTCATGTATTTTGTCCATTTTTTTTATTGGATTGTTTTCTTCCTGTTGAGTTTTAGGAATTATTTCTGTTTTCTGGATACAAGCCATTTTCAGAAAGATATTTTGTAAGTACTTTTTCACAATTTGTGGCTTTTCTTTTCATTTCAAGAGTGTTTTTCATAGGGGAAAATATTATTTCAATCTTTGTGAAATCCAAGTTACCTACTTTTACTTTCAGGTATTTTGTTTGTGAGGGCATGTATAAGAAAGATTTGCTTTACTCGAGGTCACAAAGATTTTTTCATGTTAGAAGAAAAGTTTTGAAGAAAACTGTTACATTTTGATAGTTGTCTTTTATATTTACATTAAATTTTAAGTTAATTTTTATAAGGTAAGTTTAGATCAGGATTCATTTTCTTGCAAATGGATGTCTAATTGTATGAAAACCATTTTTTGAAAATATTATGTCTCCTTTGAATTATTTTTGTATCCTTATTAAAAGCCAATTGACCATGCTTGGGGGAATCTTTTTCACACAAGATTCTTCATTCTGTTACACTGGTGCATGCATCTCTCTGCAAATAGCCCATTGTTTTGATTACTGTAGCTTTATAAAACATCTTGAAATAGAGTAACATGATTCCTTCTACTATATTCTCCTTTTTTGAAATAATTGTAGCTGTTGCAGTTTCTTAGCCTACTATAATCTCAAAATTAGCTTGTCAATATCTAAAATAAATCCTCTTGTTATTTTGATTGGATTTATATTAAATGTATAGATCAATTAGGGGATAATTGACATTATTAATATTTTAAATCTTCAAACATGTGAACATGGTATATCTTATATCTTTTATTGAGACCTACTTTGATATCTTTCATCAGTGTTTTGTTGTTTTCAGTATATAGATGATGTACAAGTTTTAACAGATTTAGGCCTAAGTATCTCATTTTGGGGCAGCCATTATAAATAGTATTACATTTTAACTTTGGATTCTAATTATAAAATTATAATATATAAAAATGGTTGATATAGTGCTTCCACCCTCTATCTTGTAACTTTGCTTAACTCACTAATTGTAGGTTTTTGATTTTTGGTTAATTATTTGAGATTTTTATGTAATATTATGTCATCTATAACGTGTTTTTTTTTTCAATCTATGATTTATATTTTTACTTGTCTGTTGGACTGGCTAGGATTTCTAGCATAATATTGAATTAGAGTGGCAAGAGTAAACCTCCCTGCCTTGCTCCTGATGTTAGAGGGAAATAATTAAGTTTTTCAGTATTAAATATGATGGTACCTGTAAGTTTTTTGTAAGTGCTATCATATTAATGAAATTTTCTTCTCTTTTCTCTAGAGATGTAAATGTAGAATGCATTTTATGCATCAAATAATATGATGAAATATTTTTTTCTTCTCATATTAGTAGCATCTTGGATTTCATTGATTTTCAAATATTGAACTAGGTTTAAACACATTGGTTGTGATATATAATTCATTTTACATATTACTGAATTCAAATTGCTAAGATTTTTTGAACAATTTTTATTTATGTTCATGATAGATTTTGGTCTACAGTTTTTTAAATTTGTACTTTATTTTCATGGTTTTGGTGTAAAGTCAATGCTACCTCATAAAATGAGTTGAGAAGTGTCCACTCTTCTCTGTTTCTCTGGAGGAGCTTGGTTAGATTCAGTGATATTTCTTCATTAAACATCTGGAGTAACATACCAGTGAAGTAACTATCACAGCTGCCACTGTTGCTGCTGCCTCCACAGCCCGCTGCTGACAATGCACAACTCTTGTGGCTCACAGCTTTTATGAAGTCTGATCCACCCACCTTCAGCTGCACAGATTAATTGACCTCTCAGGTGTCTCAGTGTGCTGTACAGAGGAACCTTTGCTGGATTATGTATGTTTGTCTTGTGTAAATCAAAAGGGAGAGACAAAGGGAATGATTCAGACTTCTATGCTGTTCACGAAAATATTCTTATAGGTTTTAATAGGAAATCAAACCTTAAAGATATTGTGCAGTGTTTTCACTTTAAAAGGAAATCATAAAAATAAAGTGTGTGAAAAATGTAACTATTCCAATAATCTTTTTTTCGTTTGTAAACTTTAGGCCATAGATTTAAGTCTTACTCATCTTGAATGCATATTATTACAGAGATCAAAGCATAGGGAAAATATCATCACAGTAATTTAGTTATGGCAATTCTAAAACTACTTTATGTTTTACCATCCCAATCTTCTTATTCACATTCCATCTCAGAATGATGAAAACTTATTTTTATATGATATTCTACTTGACATCAAGAGCTTTGTTAATGCAGCTTTTCTTAGAAGAATCCATAAAATAACTTCAAACATTAGTGCTGGGCTCTTATGCTAGATTTAAAATTATATAAAGCTACATCACTTTGATTCCCAAGTTGGGAATGCTGCTAAGTAATCTGGTACATCACCTCTACCATTCTCTCCCCACTGCCATTTGTCCTAGAGGTTAAAACACTCCACTTTGAGGTAAACACACTCCACCATGGTCTCCAAGCATTTGACATCACATTCCACATGTGTTGGTGATGCTGACACTTCTGATGTAAACACAAATTCAAGCAATGACTATTACATTACAACTGCCACCTGGACAACACTGATTGTAAAATGACTTTGATTATGAGCTACATTTCAATTTTTAATATGCACAATTATTTAAAAAATGCATCTTAAAATTCATGAAAATTCAGAAAGGTCTAACAAAGTATCAAGATATCCCTAGTAACAATGAGTAGATTCATAGGAATAATTACATAGTCAGTTATTTTTCATGGCAAATCTGCCTAGTACACCATAGTTTCCTCATATCTCTAGTGAAATTCTTGAATGTATCTGCAGTTACCTCCTCTTTCTTTCTCCTCTCTGAAGTCACTTCAACACCTCTCTTGAAATGAACACAAAATATTTAGAAATTTATCCTGTAGATTCTGGAGAAATTCCATGTTTGTTTTCATAAGCCATCTCATCTTGAACAAGTCAAAAAGATATTTCTACTTTGTTTATCTTTTGTTCTGCTCTGCAACGGGGATTGCTATAAGACTTGGCACCTTCTATAAGCTTTACTATAAAATAAGGCACAGGTATTTTCTACTTTAGAATCTCACAGACCTAGTAGTGGTTTCTATGCTCCTTAACAAGTCTTCATCTGGAGAGTGGGAGGACATTACAACTTTTATCAAGGACGCATACTAACAACAGAAAAAATTTCTTCTTCTTTTACTCCTCATCTTTCCCCTATCTAGAGAAATTTTATCTCTACACAAAACTCACTTTACCATGATTTATTCAAAATCTGTTGTATAAAACAAAATTTTATGTGAAGTCCTCCAGGGCTTTACCTTTTGATACTCAAAGTCACAGATTTCAATATTCTGAAATATTTTTTCAGAAACTATTATACATGCACCAAATCTTAACTTTTTTTTTTGTATTTCTAATGTAAAACATACAATGATATGTGACAGCTGGTTACCTATGCTATTAATCAAATAAATTATCCAGAAACATCTTTATTGCATATAACAATATTATTCATCCTGCTAGTCTTGTCTAATATTCATTTCAATCATGCAAAATTGCTATTTTTGTGGACCAAAAATGGAAAAACCCAGTAATTTCATAGGGTTCAACTTAATACTGTCATGTAACCATTAGTACCACAGTTAAGACAATGGCCCAATTTTTAACATGTCTTCCCTAGAAATTCTACCTTGTTATATTGGTAATGGGAACTTAAGTCCCAGAAAAAGGATGAGAGAAGGCTTCTTAGGTGCAATTGTGGTTTATTAGCATCTCTCAATTTCCAAAATATTGTGTGTTCCTTTTCTGTCTTTTTTCATCTTCCCTGTGTCTATGCATGCTTACTGATTTAAAAAAATATATGAGTTTCATTCCTGAAAACTGTGTCTCAGTTGAACTGGCTTCCATTTTTGCTTTAATCAGAACTCCACTTTAAAAAAATCTATTCAACACTAAATTTTCAGGCAAGTTTTATTTTAGAAGAAACATCAACACTTCTAAAAATATTTTTTGAAAGGAATAGAAGCTGGTATGGAGAAAGAGCATATATGAACTAGGTGGTCATATAAGTCTAGAATGAGTAAGTAACTTGCTAGAAGTAATAAGGCTACTCAATGAGTCATTTATAAAATGGGAACTAATATTCAGTTCACTTGATTCTTACTTAAAAGCTCATTATAGTATCTAAGAATAAGAATATATCTTTGATGTATAGGAGGGTTATTGAACACACACAGAAAAAATGTAAATTAAATGTAGTATGAGCCCTGCCTGAAATCCATTGGCTAATATAAGTTTCATCGCTTATGATAGTCCTAAGAACCCTAACCTAGAATGGTTTTATTAGTCAGCTATGCAGATATAATGCTATGTAACAAATCATTCTAAAACTCAGTAGCTTGCCACAATAAACATTTATTCTCACAATCATAGGTTTATTGTTGGACTTATCCAGGCTGGGCTCACCTGTGTGGCTTTTCTTTAGATTAGACAGTCCTGTTTAAGGCTCTGGTACAACTGGGTTTGGATTCAGGTTGTGGATTGAATTCAGGTCTGATTGATATGTCTCTTAGCTTCCTTGGGCCAGCAGTTATGGAGGACATGTTCTTGTCATTGAGGGAAATAATTCAAGAAGTCAAGCCAAACTGTGCAAGCATATTTAAGGATTTTGCTCATATCCCATATGTTATCATCTCATTGGCCAATGCAAGTCATTTAGCTAAGCCCAGTATTAATAGGCTGGGGAAGCACTCTCTACCCACAGTAGGAGAATGTTGTAAATTATGTAAAATGGGGTAAATATATAATCCTGTTACAAAGAAATGAAAACTTGGGATCAATAATCCACCTCACCTCAGAAATCTTTCTTCTTTAAGTATACCTTTCTTTGTTTTAGTCCTATACTGCCTAGCACTCTTATTCACCTTTAACAAAATAATAATAAGTACTCAAGTTCATACCACAACCAATGTGTGGTAGAAATGAGAATAAGCCAATGTTGCTGATTGCAAAGTTGGTGATCATAACTACTAGGATATAGTATCATTTTTGTCAACAAATCAAAAACTCATTGAAAGTTTTTGTTTTTTTAAATTTTTTATTAAGGTATTATTGATACACTCTTATGAAGGTTTCACATGAAAAAACAATGTGGTTACTACATTTACCAATATTATCAAGTCCCCACCCATACCCCAATGCAATCACAGACCATCAGTGTAGTAAGATGCCACAGATTCACTGTTTGCCTTCTCTGTGCTACACTGTCTTCCCCGAGATCCCCCACACCATGTGTACTAAACATAGTACCTCTCAGTCCCCTTCTCCCACCCTCCCACACCCATCCCCTTTGGTAACCACTAATTCCTTCTTGGAGTCTCTGAGTCTGCTGCTATTTTGTTCCTTCAGTTTTGCTTTGTTGTTATACTCCACAAATGAGGGAAATCATTTGGCACTTGTCTTTCTCTGTCAGGCTTATTTCACTGAGCATAATGTCCCCCAGCTCCACCCATGTTGTTGCAAATGGTAGATTTGTTTATTTCTTATGGCTGAATAGTATTCAATTGTGTATATGTACCACCTCTTCTTTATCCATTCATCTACTGATGGACACTTAGGTTGCTTCCATATCTTGGCTATTGTAAATAGTGCTGAGATAAACATAGGGGTGCATATGTCTTTTTGAGTCTGAGAAGTTGTATTCTTTGGTTAAATTCCAAGGAGTGGGATTCCTGGGTCAAATATTATTTCTATTTTTAATTTTTTGAGGAACCTCCATATTGCTTTCCACTATGGTTGAACTAGCTTACATTCCCCCTGCTGTAGGAGAGTTCCCCTCATTGAAAGTTTTAACTTCTCTTTTAAATAGCATATTATCTTGCAAAGAGAATTAACTCAACTAGTACTTGTTGATAGCTTTAAATTACATTTGTATTACTGAAAGGGACTGGATGCTGGAACACAGGCTCTGTTTGTTGGTTAGTATCCAAATCGTAGGCACATACTATATCAATTATTTAAAGAAAAACATAAAGATTTGCTAGCAGGTATTAGAAAACTGAAAAGGTAGGAGGAATAAACAGTTTCCCTAATCATCAGAACTCTGATGTTTCACAAAGATAGTAACTGCATGGAGCAGCTACCAGCCCCATGGCTCAGGGAACAGAATGAAGAGTTTGAAATTATTATGACCAAAGGCTTAGAGGAGTATCCCCATTAAGCTGGATTAGACTGCTGAGTATGAGTTGATGCTTACCTGGTGTTGGTAACTCAGAAGGAGCTCAATAAACCTGGTTATGGAAATGTGTAACAGCACCTTAGAAGCAATTTCATGTCCCTAGAATCAATTCCACTTACAGAATGAAAAACATGACTATAGTATTTAGAAGCAAAGTAAGTATCACCCTTCTTCCTTTTCCTTCTCTCTCCTTTCAAAAGTCTCTCTCTCTGTTTTACCCTCTATTGGCAATGAATATAAAGGAATCAGTTGGCAATGAAGAAATGTAGTTTGCAAAGTACCAGCCACAGCAATAGAATACACATAATACAAGGGTGGGATTGAGACTGAGAAATGGTATTTTAATAATCTTTCCTTCTGACACAAAAACACTGTTTTTTTTATAATGCACAAATTATCAGATTTTGATTTTTAAATGTCTCCCACAATGACTAATATAAATGTAAAGTAATTCCTTTGAAGAAATACTAGTTCCTGAGATAAAAAAAGGCTTCTTATTAAAATTAAAGTTGGAAATTCAGTGAAAACTGTTATAAATACTATTCCATAACCATTGTTTTTCTTTTTTAAGTGGAATACAGGTTACTACTTCTCTCTACTGGAGGAATTATCAGACCACAGTGAATAAAGGGGATTAGGAAACCCTTGAATTTTGGGGTATCATAAATGCTAAATGCTGAAATACTGTGCTGTAGTTATAATAAACATGAAAATATTTCAGTTTCACATAAAGATCCTATATTCTGGCCTTTGGAATGACCTTGGTCAAATATTTTATGAAGAAAGCTTCCCTGTTCATTACATGGAATGTAAAATTATGACTCTGAATTGAATGAAACAAATGTATTCTCTTTATTGTAAATAAAATTTTTTAGTTTTAAAACAACAACAAATGTGAATCCTTCATTTTCCCTTGGTTATTGTCATGAAAATGACTATGTCCATATAGTCTATGACAAATAGTTTCAAAAGGCTATATGGAACAGGTATGTTTTATCAATACTTTAGAGCTATTATGTGATTATTTATAACTATATTCCAGTAGCCATAAAACATGTTGATCAATGAATTCAATAAAATCAACCAAATTTTCTGGGAGAGGAGGTAAAACCTAAATTACATTCAACAGCTGTATGATTCAAGAAGTTTAGCTATCTAGAACTGTCATATTGTGGAGTAGAAGTAAAACAGAACTGTACCCATACTATAATTTCCTGACAGGCTTTAGAGATAATAGAAGTAAACTATTCTGTCATTTTATAAAAGCTGTTTGACTCTTCAAGTAAACTGAAAATTTAAATGGTGTTTGGAAGGTTTTTGTTTTAAATTAATGCATCATTGATATACACTTTTATTTTTTACAATCAGTAATGTACAATTACATGAACAACATTATGGTTACTAGATTCCCCCTGTTATCAAGTCCCCCCCACATACCCCATTACAGTCACTGTCCATCAGCAAAATAAGATGCTATAGAATCACTACTTATCTTCTCTGTGTTATACTGCCTTTCCCATGACCCCCACAAATTATACATGCTAATCGTAATGCTCTTTTTTCCCCCTAATCCCTCCCTTCCCACCCATCCTCCCCAATCCCTTTCCCTTTGGTAACTGTTAGTCCATTCTTGGGTTCTGTGAGTCAGCTGCTGCTTTGTTCCTTCAGTTTTTGTTTTGTTCTTATACTCCAAAGATGAGTAAAATCATTTGATACTTGTCTTTCTCTGCCTGGCTTATTTCACTGAGCATATTACCCTCTAGTTTCATCCATGTTGTTGCAAATGATGGATTTGTTTTTTTTCTTATGGCTGAAAAGTATTCCATTGTGTATATGTACCACTTCCATTCATCTACTGATTGACATGTAAGTTGTTTCCATTTCCTGGCTATTGTAAATAGTGCTGCTATAAACACAGAAGTGCACATGTATTTTTGAAACTGGGATGCTGCATTCTTAGGGTAAATTCCTAGGAGTGAAATTCCTAGGTCAAATGGCATTTCTATTTTGAGATTTTTGAGGAACCTCCATAGTGCTTTCTGCAGTGGTTGAACTAATTTACATTCCCACCAGCAGTGTAGGAGGGTTCCCCTTTTGCCACATCCTAACCAACATTTCATTTGCTGTTGTTTGTCATTTGGATGTGGGCCATCCTTACTGGTGTGAGGTGATATCTTATTGTGGTTTTAATTTGCATTTCTCTGATGATTAGTGATGTGGAGCATCTTTTCATGTGCCTGTTGGCCATCTGAATTTCTTCTTTGGAGAAGTGTCTGTTCAGATCCTCTGCCCATTTTTAATAGGCTTATTTGCTTTTTGTCTGTTCAGGTATGTGAGCTCTTTACATAATTTGGATGTCAACCCCTTATCATATATATTATTTATGAATATATTCTCCCATACTGTAGGATGTCCTTTTGTTCTGATGATGGTGTCCTTTGCTGTACAGAGAAGCTTTTTAGTTTGATATAGTCCCACTTGTTCATTTTTGCTTTTGTTTCCCTTGCCCGGTGAGATATGTTCATGAAAAAGTTGCTCATGTTTATGTCCAAGAGATTTTTGCCTATGTTTTTTCTAAGAGTTTTATGGTTTCATGACTTACATTCAGATCTTTGATCCATTTTTAGTTTACTTTTCTGTATGGGGTTAGACAGTGATCCAGTTTCATTCTCTTACAGGTAGCTGTCCAGTTTTGCCAACACCAGATGTTGAAGGGGCTGTCATTTCCCCATTGTATATCCATGGCTCCTTTACTGTGTATTAATTGACCATATATGCAAGGGTTTATATCAGGGCTCTCAAGTCTGTTCCATTGGTCTACGGGTCCGTTCTTGTGCCAGTACCAAATTGTCTTGATTACTGTGGCTTTGTAGTAGTCCTTGAAGTCAGGGAGCTTATTCCCCCCACTTTATTCTTCCTTCTCAGGATTGCTTTGGCTATTTGGGGTGTTCTGTAGTTCCATAAGAATTTTAGAACTATTTCCTCTAGTTCATTGAAGAATGCTGTTGGTATTTTGGTAGGGTTTGCATTGAATCTGTAGATTGCTTTAGGCAGGATGGCCAATTTGACAATATTATTTCTTCCTATCCATGAGCACAGGATGTGTTTTCATTTATTGGTATCTTCTTTAATTTCTTGCCTGAGTGTCTTGTAGTTTTCAGGGTATAGGTCTTTCACTTCCTTGGTTGGGTATATTCCTAGGTATTCTATTCTTTTGATGCAAATGTGAATGGAATTGTTTTCCTGATTTCACTTTCTGCTAGTTTATCGTTAGTGCATAGGAATGCAACAGATTTCTGTTTATTAATTTTGTATCCCTCAACTTTGCTGAATTCAGATATTAGATCTTATAGTTTTGTAGTGGATTCTTTAGGGTTTTTCATATACAATATCATGCCATCTGCAATCTGGGACAGTTTGACTTCTTCTTTACCAATCTGGATGCCTTTTCTTTCTTTGTGTTGCCTGATTGCCATTGGTAGGACCTCCAGAACTATGTAACATAAAAGTGAGGAGAGTGGGCATTCTTGTCTTGTTCCTGATCTTAAAGGAAAAACTTTCAGCTTCTCGCTGTTAAGTGCAATTTTGGCTGTAGGTTTGTCATAAATGGCCTTTATTATGTTGAGGTACTTGCCCATTTTGTTGAGAGTTTTTGTCACGAATGTATGCTGAATTTTGTTGAATGCTTTTTCAACATCTACAGAGATGATCATGTGTTTTTTTGTCCTTTTTGTTGATTTAGTGGATGACGTTGACTGATTTTCGAACATTGTAACATCCTTGCATCTCTGGGATGAATCCCACTTGATCATGATGGATGATCTTTTTGATGTATTTTTGAATTTCATTTGCAAATATTCTGTTGAATATTTTTGCATCTATGTTCATCAGGGATATTGGTCTGTAATTTCCTTTTTTGTGGGGTCTTTGCCTGGTTTTGGTATTAGAGTGATGTTGGCATTGCAGAATGAGTTTGGGAGTATTCCCTCCTCTTCTAGTCTATGGAAAACTTTAAGGAGGATGGGTATTAGGTCTCCACTAAATGTTTGATAAAATTTAGTAGCGAAACCATCTGGTAACGTCATTTTTTTCTTAAGTGGTTTATTGATTACCAATTCAATTTACTTGCTGGTAATTGGTCTATTCAGATTTTGTGTTTCTTCCTGGGTCAGCCTTGGAAGCTTGTATTTTTCTAGAAAGTTGTCCATTTCTTCTGGGTTACCACGTTTGTTACCATATAATTTTTCATAGTATTCTCTCATAATTCTTTGTATTTCTGTGTTGCCTGTAGTGATTTTTCCTTTCTCATTTCTGATTCTGTTTATGTGTCTAGACTCTCTTTTTTTCTTGATAAGTCTGGCTAGGGGTTTAACTATTTTGTTTATTTTCTCAAAGAACAAGCTCTTGCTTTCATTGATTCATTCTATTGTTTTATTCTTCTCAATTTTATTTATTTATGCTCTAATCTTTATTATGTCCCTCCTTCTACTGACTTTGGGCCTCATTTGTTTTTCATATTCTAGTTTCATTAATTGTGAGTTTAGGCTGCTCATATGGGATTATTCTTCTTTCCTGAGGTAGGCCTGTATTGCAATATACTTCCCTCTTTAATGGTCTTTGCTGCGTCCCACAGATATTATGGTGTTGAATTATTATTTTCAGTTGTCTCCATATATTGTTTGATCTTTATTTTTATTTGTTCATTGATCCATTGATTATTTAGGAGAATGTTATTAAGCCTCCATGTGTTTGTGCACTTTTTTGTTTTCTTTGTGTAATTTATTTTTAGTTTCATACCTCTTTGATCTGAGAAGCTGGTTGGTGCAGTTTCAATCTTTTTTATTTACTGAAGCTCTTTTTGTTGCCTTGCATATGATCTATTCTTGAAAATATTCCATGTGCACTTGAGAAGAATGTGTATCCTGTTTGCTTTGGATGAAGTGTTCTGTAGATGTCTGTTAGGTCCATCTGTTCTAATACTTTGTTCAGTGCCTCTGTCTCTTTACTTATTTTCTGTCTGGTTGATCTGTCCTTTGGAGTGAGTGGTCTGTTGAAGTCTCCTAAAATGAATGCATTGCATTCTGTTTACCCTTTTATTTCTGTTAGTAGTTGTTTCACATATGTAGGTGATCCTGTGTTGGGTGCACAGATATTTTTAACAGTTATATCCTCTTGTTGGACTGACCCCTTTATCATTATGTAATGTCCTTCTTTGTCTCTTGTTACTTTCTTTGTTTTGAAGTCTATTTTGTCAGATACAAGTACTGCAACTCCTGCTTTTTTCTCCCTGTTAGTTTCATGAAATATCTTTTTCCATCCCTTCACTTTTAGTCTGTGTATGTCTTTGGGTTTAAAGTGAGTCTCTTGTTATCAGCAGATAGATGGGTCTTTTTTTTATGCATTCAGTGACTCTATGTCTTTTGATTATAAATGCTTTCAGACCATTTACATTTAGGGTGATTATAGATAGGTATGCACTTATTACCATTGCAGGCTTTAGATTCGTGGTTATCAAAGGTTCAAGGGTAATTCTCTTACGATCTAACAATCTAATTTAACTCACTTCATATGCTATTACAAACACAACCTAAATGTTCTTTTTTTTCCTCCTTTTTCTTCTTCCTCCATTATTTATATTTTAGGTATGGCATTCTGTACTCTTTGTCTTTCCCTTGATTGACTTTGTGGGTAGCTGATTTTATTTTGTATCTACTTAGTAATTAATTTTTCAATTTTGCTGTGGTTTTATTTCCCCTGGTGACTTCTATTTAGTCTTAGGAATAGTTTCATCTACAGGAGTCCTTCCAAAATGCACTGTAAAGGTGGTTTGTTGGAGGTAAATTCTCTCAGCTTTTGCTTATCTGTAAGCTGTTTAATCCCTCCTTCAAATTTAAGTGATAATCTTGCTGGGTAGAGCATTCTTGATTTGAGGCCCTTCTGCTTCATTGCATTGAATATATCTTGCCACTCCCTTCTGGCCTGTAAGGTTTCTGTTGAGATATTTGATGATAGCCTGATGGATTTTCCTTTATATGTGATTTTTTTTCTCTCTCTAGCTGCTTTTAAAAGTCTGTCTTTATCTTTGATCTTTGCCATTTTAACTATTATATGTCTCGATGTTGTCTTCCTTGGGTCCCTTCTGTTGGGAGATCTGTGTACCTCCATGGCTTGAGAGACTATCTCCTTCCCCAGATTGTGGAACTTTTCTTCAATTACCTCCTCAATAGCACTGTCTATCCCTTTTTCTCTCTCTTCTTCTTCTGGTACTCCTATAATGTGGATATTGTTCCGTTTGGTTTGGTCACACAATTCTCTCAATTTTCTTTCATTCTTAGAGATCCTCTTATTCTCTGTGCCTCAGCTTCTTTGCATTCCTCTTCTCTAATTACTATTCCATATACCATCTCTTCTACTACATCTAAACTGCTTTTAAAGCCCTCCATTGTATGTTTCATTTCAGATATAGAATTTCTTAATCATTAAATCTCTGTCTTAAATTCATCCCTGCATTCTTGAATATTTTTCTGTACCTCCATGAACATGTTTAAGATTTTTATTTTTAACTCTCTTTTTGGAAGATTGGTTAGTTCAGTTTCATTTGGTCCTTTTTCTGGTGTTTGTGAGATTTTGGTTTGAACCAGGTTCCTTTGACTTTTCGTATTTCTATGTGGTGCCCTCTAGTGCCCAGAAGCTCTAGTCTCTGAAGCTGCTCAGCCCATAAAGTGAGGCTGTGGGTCATAGGGGAGTGGTGCTGGTACCTAGGGGAAGAAAGAGCTGTTTCCTGATTCCCAACTGCCATGCCTGTCTACAGTTTCAGTGGGCTGAGCACAGAGGTGTACGCCTCTGTGCTTGGCATCTCTAGCTGTTGAAGGCGTGGCCTCCCTCTGGCTGTCCTGACATCAGTGAATTGACTGCCAATTTGTGAGCAGGTGCCAGCAGGCCAGGAGGAAGGCACTACAGGCTGTGTGTCACAGTTGGGGGTCTCGGAGCTGAGTAGTCAGGCAGGGTATGGGGTGCCTGAAGCTCTTCAAAGTTTCCAATCTGCTGGGCAGAGTACACTCAGACAACCTTGTCCATCTATCCCTTCTCCCGCTTAGCAAACTCTGTGCAAACCCCAACCCTTCAGCAGCCCTCACACTGCTAGGAAGCCTCTCAAACTGCTTGCCTTTCCTTTGTCCCAGAGCAGCCAGATGTGGATCCCCATCCTCCACAAATGGCCTGAATCTCAGTCTTTCAAGCACTCCACCTGTTCCATCTCCCCAACCCTAGCAAGCTTCAGAGCACCACACAATGTAGGTCTGTAGTCAAAAGCAGACCTGTAGGGGTGGGTGTTCAGCAGTTCTAGGCTTCCACCCGCTCCCCACTCCATTCCTCTTCCTCTCACCAGTGAGCTACAGTGGGAGAAGGGCTTGGGTCCTGATGGATCAAGGCTTTCATGCTTTGTAAGGTCTACTCTGTTCATGAGGTGTGTGTGCAGTCTGGTGCAGAGTTCTTTCCTGTTGCTGTTTTAGGGGTAGTTGTATTAACTATATTTTCACACCATATGTAGTTCAGGGAGGAATTCTCTGTCTCACTTCTCACATCGCCATCTTGAATCCTCTGAAAGTTTTTTAAGGAATGAGTAAAATGTCATGCCTGTGTACTCTGTGCTATGTATATTTATACTTTTTTTACCCTAAGTATAGTAAATATAGTTTTCTGGAAGAAAAATAATAATAAAAATTAACTGAAAGTAAGTTGGCAAGATTTTGTGAATACAACTCTTCTGAGAAATGTAAATGAAAAACTTTAATGTTCTGAGGGTTAAAATGTCATATAGAACCAAACTTACAAAGAATCTAAAGAAATAATTCTGCCTGAGTCAGGCTTCCTGTTTATAGTCTCCTTATCCAGATCAGTCATGTATAATCAGTGACTTAAACTGTTGTCCCTAGTTAGGCTTAGTTGTATTTCCACAAATTTCTCATAGTTTTATCAAAATGAGTAAAAAAAAATACTCAGAGTAATTCTACCACATATATTTCATATGATGATGAATTGACTAATTAGGAATTAACCATTAATATATTCACCATTTGTCTGAATTTTTAAATATCACATTATTCTTCTTTAATAATTGTCTGACTGCTTTTTCAAAACTTCTCTGAAAAATTCTAGTTATTCACTCCTTCAATCAGATGACTATGCTACAATCCTGAGGTTATATTCATATTAATTACATTAAACACAAAATTCTGACAATAGTTAAAATTATTTTGCAGTGCTTCTCAATTTTAATGTACATACAAATCATCTGAAGATCTTGACAGACTATGAATTCTGATTCAAGAATTTTGGGTAAAACCTGAACTTATTTATTTTAATAAGCTCCCAGGTTATATTAATGTTTCTGGCTTGAGAACCACGCTTTGGTTAACAAGGGATTTGAGAAATTGTTTACAGATGCTTTTTCTTTTTTAATGTTTTGGCCCAGTATACATGCATTCCTAAAACTAAGTACTCTTGTGCTTGCATATACTCATTCTTTTTGTCTGATAGATGTATTCACACACACATAATTGTGATAATTAAATTGTTTTCTATTCCTGTGCGATCAAATCTTATCTGGACGTCATCAACCTGTACATACATATAAGGACCAGAGTAAAAGTAACAAGCCAAATGAACCTGACTTTTGATTCCACCAATTCAAACAGGACAGTAATAACCTCTGAATTGCCCCATAAATATTTCTGGAATGTACAGAATTATCTAATATACATTTCAGAATGTGTGTTTCTACAGGATATTATTGCTACTGATCAATTCATTCTTGATGAATATTGTCTGCTAGTCATTATTACCTCCTGCAGCCCTGAAGCTGAGTTCTCAAAATGGAGAGACTTCAGTGCCCTATATTGTATTAGGGAAGCGTACCTCTTTTCCCCATTTTTTTTTTTTTTTTGAGAGGGCATCTCTCATATTTATTGATCAAATGGTTGTTAACAACAAGAAAATTCAGTATAGGGGGGTCAATGCTCAATGTACAATCATTAATCCATCTCAAGCCTAATTCTCGTCAGTCTCCAATCTTCTGAAGCATAACGAACAAGTTCTTACATGGTGAACGAATTCTTACATAGTGAATAAATTCTTACATGGTGAACAATACAAGGGCATTCATCACAGAAACTTTCGGTTTTGATCATGCAATATGACCTATAAACAATGAGGTCAAATATGAATATTCGTTTGATTTTTGTACTTGATTTATATGTTGATCCCACATTTCTCCTATTATTATTATTATTTTTATTTTTAATAAAATGCTGAAGTGGTAGGTAGATGCAAGATAAAGGTAGAAAACATAGTTTAGTGCTGTAAGAAGGCAAATGTAGATGATCAGATGATCAGGTGTGTGCCTATGGACTAAGTATTAATCCAGGCTAGACAAGGGCAGGAAGACATCCACAGATACAGAAGATTTCTCTCAAAGCAGGGGGGGTGAGGTTCTGAGCCTCACCTCTGTTGATCCCTAAATTCTCACCTGATGGCCCCCCTGCGACTGTGCCTGTCTTAGGTTGTTCCTCCCTTGAGGAATCTTACCCGTCTCTGGCTAACCAGTCATCTTCTGGGGCCATACAGGGAAATGTAAAGTTGGTAAGTGAGAGAGAAGCCATATTGTTTGCAAAGGTTAGCTTTTTACTTCTTTGCAGATTTATGCCTTGTGGCTTCTATGCCCAGCACTTGTCTCGAGGTATCTTTACCACCTGGAGGAATTATGATACTCGGTAAATTCGATATGAGGCACGAATTCTATTTAAGGGTTGTAATTAGGAAGGAAGAAGAAAAGCTATACATGTAGCATATGAAGGAAACATGGGAGGATTGATTATTTCTTTGACATATCTTCTTGTATAGTACCTTAAGTATGTATAGGTTTTAAACTACTAACTAATTTGCACACACATATTAACATAATAGGAATACGGTGACATAAACAAAGCAAATCTATAATTACCATCCATCTCCAGTGAAGCCAAGAAAACAATTTAGGCACCCTAGTCATTTGTGAAAATTTATCTATGATATGATGGATATTGTCCAACTGTACTTGAACCATCAGACAAATTAAAGCAGCCCATTTCTGGGATCTGTTCACATCCCATATGTTCTTTTAACCATAGATAGTCTATAGTCATGAGATTTTGGAGTGCTACAACTTGCACCCCTCCCAACTCCTGGTTGAGTTCCAACAGTACAGATCCGGTCAAATTCGTTGTCTCACTGTATGCACATGCCAGCCTAGACATCTCCCTCCTCATTCCAATGGCAAGTCCAGGAGACGGTGGGCTGGATGCAGCCACAACTGCAGCATCGTCCGGATCCCTGTGGAGGCTTTTTGATGATCATGCCCCTGCACAAGTCCTCCAGAGAGTGCTGATGCCGGAAGCTCCTCCTCATATTGTATCTTAGTTCATTTTCTGGGTATCCAAGCTAGGCCTTGATCTTCTGCGTAGAAACAAACAGACCCTTTGCCCACACTTTGACATGCCCTCTATACCACTGTGCAGAACTCATTGGAGGTCAGCACACAGTAACTGCAATTTTTTTTTTTAAGAGAAAGGAATATTATCAGAAAAGAGTACCTCCATAGCTGATCATCTGACACCCTTTAAGTGATCAACATTAAGGATATTTAAAGCATGCGTTGATCTTTGATTTACCAATAGTTTTATCCTGTTAAGGAGTAATCCCCCTTTTCTTTCTTTCTTTCTTTTTTTTTTTTTTAATTTTTAATCTACACTTACATGAAGAATACTATGTTTACTATGCTCTCCCCTATATCAGGTCCCCCCTAACAACCACATTACGGTTACTGTCCATCAGCTGAGCAAAATGTTGTAGAGTCACTACTTGTCCTCTCTGTGTTGTACAGCCCACCCTCCCCTTCCTCCCTCCCCCCCATGCATGCTAATCTTAATACAACCCTTCTCCTTCCCCCCCCTTATCCCTCCCTGCCCACCCATCCTCCCCAGTTCCTTTCCCTTTGGAACCTGTTAGTCCAATTTTGGGTTCTGTAATTCCAATGCTGTTTTGTTCCTTCAGTTTTTCCTTTGTTCCTATACTCCTCAGATGAGTGAAATCATTTGGTATTTCTCTTTCTCCGCTTGGCTTATTTCACTGAGCATAATACTCTCCAGCTCCATCCATGTTGCTGCAAATGGTTGGATTTTTCCACTTCTTATGGCTGAGTAGTATTCCATTGTGTATATGTACCACATCTTCTTTATCCATTCATCTACTGATGGACATTTAGGTTGCTTCCAATTCTTGGCTATTGTAAATAGTGCTGCGATAAACATAGGAGTGCATCTGTCTTTCTCAAACTTGATTGCTGCGTTCTTAGGGTAAATTCCTAGGAGTGGAATTCCTGGGTCAAATGGTAGGTCTGTTTTGAGCATTTTGATGCACCTCCATATTGCTTTCCACAATGGTTGAACTAATTTACATTCCCACCAGCAGTGTAGGAGGGTTCCCCTTTCTCCACAGCCTCGCCAACATTTGTTGTTGTTTGTCTTTTGGATGGCAGCTATCCTTACTGGTGTGAGGTGATACCTCATTGTAGTTTTAATTTGCATTTCTCTGATAATTAGCGATGTGGAGCATCTTTTCATGTGTCTGTTGGCCATCTGTATTTCTTTTTTGGAGAACTGTCTGTTCAGTTCCTGTGCCCATTTTTTAATTGGGTTATTTGTTTTTTGTTTGTTGAGGTGTGTGAGCTCTTTATATATTCTAGACGTCAAGCCTTTATCGGATCTGTCATTTTCAAATATATTCTCCCATTCTGTAGGGTTCTTTTTGTTCTATTGATGGTGTCTTTCGCTGTACAGAAGCTTTTCAGCTTAATGTAGTCCCACTTGCTCATTTTTGCTGTTGTTTTCCTTGCCCGGGGAGATAGGTTCAAGAAGAGATCACTCATGTTTATGTCTAAGAGGTTTTTGCCTATGTTTTTTTCCAAGAGTTTAATGGTTTCATGACTTACATTCAGGTCTTTGATCCATTTTGAGTTTACCTTTGTATATGCGGTTATACAATGATCCAGTTTCATTCTCCTACATGTAGCTGTCCAGTTTAGACAGCACCATCTGTTGAAGAGACTGTAATTTTGCCATTGTATGTCCATGGCTCCATTATCAAATATTAATTGACCATATATGTTTGGGTTAATTTCTGGGGTCTCTAATCTGTTCCACTGGTCTGTGGCTCTGTTCTTGTGCCAGTACCAAATTGTCTTGATTACTATGGCTTTGTAGTAGTGCTTGAAGTTGGGGAGTGAGACCCCCCCTACTTTATTCTTCTTTTTCAGGATTGCTTTGGCTATTCGGGGTCTTTGGTGTTTCCATATGAATTTTTGAATTATTTGCTCCAGTTCATTGAAGAATGTTGCTGGTAGTTTCATAGGGATTGCATCAAATCTGTATATTGCTTTGGGCAGGATGGCCATTTTGACGATATTAATTCTTCCTAGCCATGAGCATGGGATGAGTTTCCATTTATTAGTGTCCCCTTTAATTTCTCTTAAGAGTGATTTGTAGTTTTCATAGTATAAGTCTTTCACTTCTTTGGTTAAGTTTATTCCTAGGTATTTTATTCTTTTTGATGCAATGGTTAATGGAATTGTTTTCCTGATTTCTCTTTCTATTGATTCGTTGTTAGTGTATAGGAAAGCTACAGATTTCTGTGTGTTAATTTTGTATCCTGCAACTTTGCTGTATTCCGATATCAGTTCTAGTAGTTTTTGAGTGGAGTCTTTAGGGTTTTTTATGTACAGTATCATATCATCTGCAAATAGTGACAGTTTAACTTCTTCTTTACCAATCTGGATTCCTTGTATTTCTTTGTTTTGTCTGATTGCCGTGGCTAGGACCTCCAGTACTATGTTAAATAACAGTGGGGAGAGTGGGCATCCCTGTCTGGTTCCCGATCTCAGTGGAAATGCTTTCAGCTTCTCGCTGTTCAGTATAATGCTGGCTGTGGGTTTATCATATATGGCCTTTATTATGTTGAGGTACTTGCCCTCTATTCCCATTTTGCTGAGAGTTTTTATCATGAATGGATGTTGAATTTTGTCAAATGCTTTTTCAGCATCTATGGAGATGATCATGTGGTTTTTGTCTTTCTTTTTGTTGATGTGGTGGATGATGTTGATGGATTTTCAAATGTTGTACCATCCTTGCATCCCTGGGATGAACCCCACTTGGTCATGGTGTATGATCCTTTTGATATACTGTTGAATTCTGTTTGCTAGTATTTTATTGAGTAATTTTGCATCTACATTCATCAGGGTATTGGTCTGTAATTTTCTTTTTTGGTGGGGTCTTTGCCTGGTTTTGGTATTAGGGTGATGTTGGCTTCATAGAATGAGTTTGGGAGTATTCCCTCCTCTTCTATTTTTTGGAACACATTAAGGAGAATGGGTATTATGTCTTCTCTGTGTGTCTGACAAAATTCCGAGGTAAATCCGTCCGGCCCCGGGGTTTTGTTCTTGGGTAGTTTTTTGATTACCGTTTCAATTTCTTTGCTCGTAATTGGTTTGTTTAACTTTTGTGTTTCTTCCTTGGTCAGTCTTGGGAGGATGTATTTTTCTAGGAAGTTGTCCATTTCTTCTAGGTTTTCCAGCTTGTTGGCATATAGGTTTTCATAGTAGTCTTTAATAATTCTTTGTATTTCTGTGGAGTCTGTCATGATTTTTCCATTCTCATTTCTGATTATGTTGATTTGTGTTGACTCTCTTTTTCACTTAATAAGTTGGGCTAGAGGCTTATCTATTTTGTTTATTTTCTCAATGAACCAGCTCTTGGTTTCGGTGATTTTTGTATTGTTTTATTCTTCTCAATTTTGTTTATTTCTTCTGTCATCTTTATTATGTCCCTCCTTCTGCTGACTTTAGGCCTCCTTTGTTCTTCTTTTTCCAGTTTTAATAATTGTGATGTTAGACTATTCATTTGGGATTGTTCTTCCTTCTTCAAGTGTGCCTGGATTGCTATATATTTTCCTCTTAAGACTGCTTTCGCTGCATCCCACAGAAGTTGGGGCTTAGTGTTGTTGTTGTCATTTGTTTCTATATATTCCTTGATCTCTATTTTGATTTGTTCATTGATCCATTGATTATTTAGTTGCATGTTGTTAAGCCTCCATGTGTTTGTGAGCCTTTTTGTTTTCTTTGTAGAATTTATTTCTTCTTTCATACCTTTGTGGTCTGAAGAATCGGTTGGTAGAATTTCAATATTTTGGAATTTACTGAGGCTCTTTTTGTGAGCTAGTATGTGTTCTATTCTGGAGAATATTCCATGTGCACTTGAGAAGAATGTATATCGTGTTGCTTTTGGATGTAGAGTTCTATAGATGTCTATTAGGTCCATCTGTTCTAGTGTGTTGTTCAGTGCCTGTGTGTCTTTACTTATTTTCTGCCTGGTGGATCTATCCTTTGGGGTGAGTGGTGTGCTGAAGTCTCCTACAATGAATGCATTGCAGTCTATTTCCCTCTTTAGTTCTGTTAGTATTTGCTTCACATATGCTGGTGCTCCTGTATTGGGTGCATATATATTTAGAATGGTTATATCCTCTTGTTGGACTGAGCTCTTTATCATTATGTAGTATCCTTCTTTATCTCTTGTTACTTTCCTTGTTTTGAAGTCTATTTTGTCTGATATTAGTACTGCAACCCCTGCTTTCTTCTCACTGTTGTTTGCCTGAAATATGTTTTTGCGTCCCTTGACTTTTAGTCTGTGCTTGTCTTTGGGTTTAAGGTGAGTTTCTTGTAAGCAGCATATAGATGGGTCTTGCTTTTTTATCCATTCAATTACTCTGTGTCTTTTGATTGGTGCATTCAGTCCATTTACATTTAGGGTGATTAATGAAAGGGTGATTACTTATTGCCTTTGCAGGCTTTAGATTCGTGGTTACCCAAGGTTCAAGGTTAGCTTCTTTAGTATCTTACTGCCTAACTTAGCTCGCTTATTGAGCTGTTATATACACTGTCTGGAGATTCTTTTCTTCTCTCCCTTCTTATTCCTCCTCCTCCATTCTTCATATGTTGTGTGTTTTGTTCTGTGCTCTTTTTAGGGGTGCTCCCCCTGTAGGATGCTCTGTGGAAGTGGTTTGTGGGAAGCAAATTCCCTCAGCTTTTGCTTGTCTGGGAATTGTTTAATCCCACGATCATATTTAAATGATAGTCGTGCTGGATACAGTATCCTTGGTTCAAGGCCCTTCTGTTTCATTGCATTAAGTATATCATGCCATTCTCTTCTGGCCTGTAGGATTTCTGTCGAGAAGTTTGATGTTAGCCTAATGGGTTTTCCTTTATAGGTGACCTTTTTCTCTCTAGCTGCCTTTAAAACTCTTTCCTTGTCCTTGATCCTTGCCATTTTAATTACTATGTGTCTTGGTGTTGTCCTCCTTGGATCCTTTCTGTTGGGGGTTCTGTATAATTCCATGGTCTGTTCGATTATTTCCTCCCCCAGTTTGGGGAAGTTTTCAGCAATTATTTCTTCAAAGACACTTTCTATCCCTTTTCCTCTTTCTTCCTCTTCTGGTATCCCTATAATATGAATGTTATTCCTTTTGTATTGGTCACATATTTCTCTTAGTGTTGTTTCATTCCTGGAGATCCTTTTATCTCTCTCTATGTCAGCTTCTATATGTTCCTGTTCTCTGGCTTCTATTCCTTCAATGGCCTCTTGCATCTTATCCATTCTGCTTATAAATCCTTCCAGGGATTGTTTCACTTCTGTGATCTCTTTCCTGACATCTGTGATCTCCTTCCGGACTTCATCCCACTGCTCTTGCATTTTTCTCTGCATCTCATCCCATTGCTCTTGCATTTTTCTCTGCATCTCTGTCAGCATGTTCATGATTTTTATTTTGAATTCTTTTTCAGGAGGACTAGTTAGGTCTGTCTCCTTCTTGGGTGTTGTCTCTGTGATCTTTGTCTGCCTGTAGTTTTGCCTTTTCATGGTGATAGAGGTAGTTTGCAGATCTGGTACAAGTGACTGCTGGAAGAGCTTCCCTTCTTGTTGGTTTGTAGCCTTTTCCTGGGAGAATGGCGACCTCTAGTGGCCTGTGCTGGGCAGCTGTGTGCAGACAGGGCTTATGCTTCCTGCCCAGTTGCTTTGGGGTTTATCTCCGCTGTTGCTGTGAGCTTGGCCTGGCTGGGGCTGTTCCTCCAAAATGGTGGAGCCCCGTTGGAGGGGGAGCGGCCGGGAGGCTATTTATCTCCGTAAGGGGCCTCTGTGCTCCCTGCTGCCCAGGGGTTTAGAGTGCCCAGAGATCCCCAGATTCCCTGCCTCTGGTCTAAGTGACCTGTCCTGCCCCTTTAAGACTTCCAAAAAGCACTCTCCAAACCAAAATAACAACAGCAACAATGAGAGAGGGAACAAAAAAAAAACAAAAATAGGAAAAAACGCGATTTTTTTTTTTTGTTCTCAGGTGCCTGTCCCAGGCACCCGCTCACTGGTCCTGCTGCCCTGTCTCCCTAGCACCAGGGTCCCTGTCCTTTCAACGCTTCCAAAAAGCACCCACCCACCGGTCCCGCAGGCAAGGAACGCTCGATATTCTTTGTCCTCAGGTGCTGTTCCCAGGCACCCTCTCACCAGTCCCGCCGCCCTGACTCCATAGCACCGGGGTCCCTGTCCCTTTAAGGCTTCCAAAAAACACTCGCCAAAAAGAGAGAAAAAAAGGGGAAAAACGCGCGATTTCCTCCGTCCTCAGGTGCCGGTCTCAGGCACCCACCCACCGGTCCCACAGGGAAAAATGCGGGATATTCTTTGTCCTCAGGTGCCGGTCCCAGGCACCCGCTCACCAGTCCCGCCGCCCTGCCTCCCTAGCACTGGGGTCCCTGTCCCTTTAAGGCTTCCAAAAAGCGCTCGCCAAAAAGAGAAAAAAAAAGGGGAAAAATGCGCGATTTCCTCCGTCCTCAGGCACCGGTCTCAGGCACCCGCCCGCCAGTCCTGCAGGGAGAAACGCGGGATATTCTTTGTCCTCAGGCGCCGGTCCCAGGCACCTGCTCACCGGTCCCGCCTTCCTGTCTCCCTAGCAACGGGGGCCTGTCCCTTTAAGGTTTCCAAAAAGCACTCGCCAAAAAAAAAACCGCTCTGGTTTCTTTCCACCCGCCGGGAGCCGGGGGGAGGGGGCTCAGGTCCCTCCGGCCGGGGCTTGTATCTTACCCCCTTCGCAAGGCGCTGGGTTCTTGCAGTTGTGGATGTGGTCTGGATGTTGTCCTGTGTCCTGTGGTCTCTATTTTAGGAAGATTTTTCTTTGTTATATTTTCATAGCTCTATGTGTTTTTGGGAGGAGATTTCCACTGCTCTACTCACGCTGCCACCCTGGCTCCGCCCCTCTTTTCCTCATTTTTGAATGAAAAGTATTAGCATGGTACAAAAGTGTTTAATAGAACTTTCAGTGTTAGATGACTACCAGTTTTGGATTAGAGTCTTCTTACACTCTAGGGGATTTGTTCTTAAGTCTAATGCGGAACTGGCCAAAAACTTTTCTAGTAGCAGATGATATGATGTATTCATAATGTTCCCCAATGATGATAATAAATGCTTATTATTTGATTAAATTAATCATATTTAGCTGCACTTTCATAAAATATATATCCCAAGATAGTCCTTAGCACCCCTACTCAAGTGTATAGATTCATGCTGTTTTTTAAAAACAAGGGAAAATTTGTAGTTCAATGCTCACTCTTTCAATTTTAAAGAAAAATTAAAACTCCAAGTGGTCATGTGGAAACCCATACAACAGTGAATATCAGATCATGAACCATCTGGCATTTCAAGTCAAAATTAAAATTATCACCACCTGTTCTTTAGATATAAATTTATTATCTTTAAAATAATAGACTTACTGTGGCTTCCTTCAAAACATCTCTGATGAACTTATTCTTAACTTATTGTTCATTCCTTCAGCATGCTTACTAACCCTCTCATTATCTGGGCATCACTTTCAGGAAAATTAAATTAATCTTCAAGTGTGGATGATTTCTCTTCTTTGTCTTTTCCTTCTTCTTTTTTTAAATGGTGCATATCACTCATAACCATCTTTATTATATGGGGGTTTTATTTTTTATTGAAATATAATTGACATATAACATCATTTAAGTTTAAAGTATAAAATATGTTGATTTGATGCATTTATATATTGCAATATGATTATCACTATAGCATTATCTAACAGCTCTATCACATCACATAATTATCATTTCTTTTTTGTGGTGACAGCAAATAAGATCTAGACTCTTAGCAACTTTGAATCTTATAATATATTATCTGGACTATAATTACTATACTTTCCATTATATTTCCAGGATTTATTTACCTACTAGTTGGAAGTTTGTACCCTTAAACATATACTCAATTCCAATACCCTATTCCCTAATAACCACCATCCTACTCTGATTTTATAAGTTTGACTTTCTTAAATTCCACATATAAAAATCTGAAAGGTATTGGGTTTGGAGAGCTTCCAGGTCAGTGAACACATCCACATGCTGGGAAGGTGATGTAAGCCTACTTCATAGGGACAGAAGCTCCTCAGCCCAGGACTGTCCTGGACCTTGCCCTATTTATCTCACCTACCTGTTGTGTCCTTCAAAATATCCCTTAATAACTGGTAAATGTGCTTTCCTTGGTTTTATGATCTGTGAACCACTCTAGTAAATAGTCAAATCCAATGAGGAGGAGGTCATGGGAACTTCCAATTCGTAGCTGAGTTGGACAGAAATTGTGTGTAACTTGAGGGCCTATTACTTGTGATTGGTATCTGAAGTGAGGGGCAGTACTGATCCCTTAATTGTGGAATCTGTTGTTGTCTCCAAGTAAATAGTGTCTGAATTGAGTTAAATTGTAGGACAGCCTGCTAGTGTTACAGAATTTCTTGGTGTGGGGAAATAAAACTACAAATCTAATGTCAAAAGTGTTTTAAATGTGATAGTAGGGTGAGAGTAAAGGAGAAACAAAGGGAGAAGATTGAAATGAACTTTTCTAACTGAAATGAGAAGAAGCTTTTATATATTTTCTTCTAGTAGTTTTGTGGTATTAGGCTTTTTGTTTAAGAATTTCATCCATTTCAAGTTAATCTTTGTGAGTAGCTTTAGATAGGGTCCAATTTCATTTTTGTGTAAGTGGTTTCCCAGTTTTCCCAGCACCATTTATGGAAGGCACTATCCTTTCCTCATTGAGTGTTCTTGGATTGTCAAGTATTAGTTTACTGTATAGGTACAGGTTTACTTCTCAGCTCTCCATTCTGTTCCACTGGTCTATGTGTCAATTTTAAACTAGTACCATACTGTTTTAATTACTGTAGTTTTATAGTACAGTTTGAAATCAGAAAGTGTGATGCATCTGGCTTTGTTCTCCTTTCCAGGATTGCCTGGCTATTCAGAATATATTTTGGTTCCATAAGAGTTTTAGGAATGCTTTTCTATTTCTGTAAAAAAAGGCATTTAAATTGATAAGAATTGCAGTGAATGTATACACAGTTATGGGTAGTATGGGCATTTTAAATATATTTAGTGCTTCTACTCCATGAACACAGGATATATTTACATTTATTTTTGTTTCTTATCTTTCTTTCATCAAAATTATCTGGCTTCATTGTACATATCTGTCACTTCCTTGGTTAAATTTATTGCTAAGTATTGTATTTTTCTGGATGGTATTGTAAAAGGGATACTTCATTTTTTTTCAGATGTTACACTGTTATTCTATATATACACAACTAATTTTGTTTTTAATTTCATATCCTGTAATTTACTAAATTTGTTGATTAGCTCCAAGAGTTTTTTGGTTGATTCTTTAGGATTAAATATATGTATCATCTGCAAACAGTGATAATTTTACTTCTTATTTTCCAGTGCAGATGACTTCTATTTCTTTGTCTTGTTTAACTGTCCTATATAGGAATTCCAGTACCATACTGAATAAGTGTGGTGATGGTGATTGTGCAATCAAGGAAACCATCAACAAAATGAAAAGGGAACCTGCTGAAGGGAAGAAGATATTTGCAAATCATACATTTGATAAAGGGCTAATATCCAAGATATATAAATAATTTACACAGTTTAACATTAAAAAGATTTAAAAATGGGCAAAATATTTGAAGAGACATTTTTGCAAAGAAAACACAAATGGCCAATAGGCATATGAAAAGATGTTCAACATCATTAATCACAGGGAAATGCAAAACAAAACCACAATAAAATATCACCTCACACCTGTCAAACTGGCTATTATCAAAAAGACAAAAATAAGTGTTTGAAAGGATGTGGAGAAAATGGAACCACTGTACATTGTTGGCTGGAATGTTCATCAGTACAGTCAGTATGGAAAACAGTATGAATGTTCCTCAAAAAATTATTAATACAACTACCTTATGGTGTAAAAATTCCACTTCTGGGTATTTATCTGATAAAAATGCAAACAGTAATGGTAGAGATATATATATCCCTATGATCACTGCATTATTGTTTACAATAGCCAAGATACGGAAGCAACCTAAGTATCCATCAATAGATGTGGTATATACACACACACACACACACAGAGAGAATATTACTCAGCCATAGAAAAGAACAAAATATTACAAGTTAGAGCAACATGGATGGACCTAGAGGGCATTATGTTAATTTAAGTAAAATAAGTCAAACACAAATACCATATGATTTTATTTATATGTGGAGTGTAAAAAATAAAACAAATAAGAAAACAAAACAAACGGTTGGTTACCTGAACTGGGGAGTGTTGGGGGGTGGGCAAAATAGATGAAAGGAGGTACAAACTTTCAGTAGCAAAAGAAATAAATCATGGGAAAGTGATGTACAGCTTAGTAAGAATAGTTAATACTATTTTAATACCTTTGTATGGTGACAGATGGTAACTATACTTACTAGGGGATTCATTATGTAATGTATACAAATTTCAAATCACTATGATATATACCTGAAACTAATAGAATATTGTATGCAATTATATTTCACTTATAAAACAGTGGTGAGAGTGAACATCCTTGTCTTTTTCCTGATCTTAGAGGAAAAACTTTCAATCTTTCACCACTGAGTAAGATGTTAGCTGTGGGTATGTCATACATGACCTTTATACTACTGATGTATGTTTCTTCTATATGCAGTTTGTTGAGTATTTTATTATGAAAGATATACTTTTTCAAATACTTTTTCTGCACCTATTGAGATGATCATATAATTTTACTTTTCATCCTAATAATGCAGCAAATATTTTTAAATGTATATATGTTGAACTATAATTACATCTCAAGATAAATCCCATTGTGTCCTGGTGTCTAATCCTTTTAATGAGTTGTTGAATTTGTTTTTCTAACATTTTGTTGAGAATTTTTACATCATATTCATCAAGGATATTGGTAGATAATTCTCTTTTTTTGTAGTGTCATCTGGCTTTAATATCAGTAATTCTAGCCTAAAATGAGTTTGGAAATGTTCTCTCTGTTTCAATATTTAGAAGAATTTAGGATTGGTATTAATTCCTTTTGAAATGTTTGGTGGCATTCACCAGTGAAGTCATCTGGTTCTGGAATTTTCTGTGTTGGGAGGTTTTTTATTACTTATCTAAATTGCTTACTCATTATTGGTCTGTTCAGATTTTCTATTTCTTCCTGATTCAATCTGGGTAAGTTGTGTGTTTCTAGGAATTTATTAATTTCTTCTAGGTTATCCATTTATTGACATGTGATTGTTCAAAATGATCTTCCATGATCCTATGAATTTTTATAGTATCAGTTGTCATGTCTCCTTTTTCATTTCTGATTTTTCTTATTTGAGTTTTCTCTTTTTTATAAATTTTGTTTATCTTTCTGAAAAGCCAGTTCTTAGTTTTTGTTGATATTTTCTTGTTCTTCTAGTCTCTACTTAATTTATTTCTGATCTGCTTTTGTTATTTCCTCCCCCTTGCTAATTTTGGGCTTAGTTTTTTCTTTTTTTAGTTCTTTAAGGTGTAAAGTTCTTTTGTTATTTCATAAATGTTTATATTACTGAAAACAGACTATAAACATGCAACAGGCACACACAAATAATTGCTATTTCCTGGAAAGGTTTTAAAAATGCTTTTTGACTGAACAGTAGTAAAATGATGTGACATAAATAGATGGTGAAATTTTATTGGGCTAGGAATTTTTTATAGAATTTCAGAAATCCAAAGTCTGATCATTGAGATAAATAGGTAAAGCTCTGTTATATTATAGAAATAATAGACTGTTTTGGCTTAAAGTGGCAACTATAACAAAGCTATATGTAAGATGCTGATGTTTATTATATATCTAAGAAAAAAATGGTGAACACTTGTGTTCCACTGAAGTTTGTTATCTTTAACATATGCAATAGTTCTATTCTTTGTAGTAATCAACTCAGAGTTACAAACATTTCACTCCCTTCAGTGCTTTGTGAGACTAACTTTTCCTTTCATTGCAATTTATGAAAGAACATTAGTATTTCAGAACATTAATAATTCACCTTTTCCTTCTCCTTATCACCTGATTCCCCCATGCAGCTTATATTCCTAAACTCATGGCTCACCTTTTATTATATTATAAAAATACCCTCACTGTGTTCCAACTGAAAGTGGATATTAAGAATGATGGTGCTATTTAAAACTATAGATGCAAAAATGATAGGGAAAAGCTCTGGTGTCTGAACCAATGTGAGATGTCAGTTTTCAGAACACATTAAATCTTGGTATCTATTTTAGAACTTAAGTTTTGCTTTTACCACTTAAACATATATTTCCCTGATATAAAATATTAACATACAGTTCCTGATATTATTCATACAAGAAGATTTTGAAAATGTCTCTTTATTTTATATAATCTCTTCAATTTTAAATTGCACGGGTATAGTTCTTTGTATATGGTATCAATTTTGACCAGTTGGTAATTATCATACCCTTGGATAATGACAAACCCTTATATAAGATGGTATTCTACATAAGAAAAATATAACTTTGATGTTGCTGAGGAAACATTTACAAAATTTTTTAAAATGTGGCCTTTGGAAATCATAATTCTTTATACATTTCTGCCATAGAAATCTGTTCTGTTTTACTTCAGATATTACTTTCTAAACAGCAACTTCATATTCAAAATAAAGAGATGGGAATTCTAACAGACCTTTGATATCTGTGTTCAATCAGTCTAGACACATTTGTGAGGCTCCAACTCATTAATATTACAGTATACAGGATCTCTCATAAAACAAAATTAAACAAATTTTTGAAAAATATGTCAACAGGTACATGAAAACATGCTCCACATTGCTAATTATCAGTGAAATGCAAATCAAAACCACAATGAGATATCACCTCACTCCAGTCAGAAGATTTCCTATCCAAAAGGGAAGAAATAAGAAGTGCTGGTGAGGATGTGGAGAAAAAGGCAATCCTCATTTGCTGCTGTTTGGAATGTAAATTTGGGTAGACACTATGGAAAACACTATGGAGATTCCTCAAAAAACCAAAAAATAGAAATACCACATGACCCAGTAATTCCACTGCTAAAAATTTATCCAAAGCAAACAAAATCAGTGATTCAAAAAGATACATGCAGGAGATTCTCAAGATGGCAGTGTGAGTAGAGTGGAGGAAATCTCCTCCCAAAACCATATATAGTTGGAAAATATGGCAAATACAACTATTCCTAAATGAGAGACCAGAAGATACATTATAACAGCCAGGCTACATCTACATCTGGGAGAACTCAGCATCTTGTGAAAAGGGTAAGATACAAAGCTGTGATCCAGCAGGACTTGAGTACACCCCCACACCAGCTCACCAGCAGGAGGAAAAGAATCAGAGTGGGGAGGGAGTGGAAGCACAGGACTCCTAAATAACCAGCTCTAGTAATCTGTACTGGGAGCACAGATACATACTGCATGGTGTACTGGATATTAGAGAAATGGAAAAGTAAAATCTGAGACTAAGACTGCAAAATTGTCCCCACAGCTGGCTTTCCTGGTACAAAAGAAAAGCAGGTGCTTTAAAAAATATTAAAGAGACAAGGGTTTAACAGGTGGACAAAATTTTCCTGGCACACTCAGCCCAGCAGGCTGGGAATCTTAAGGAACTTCAGGTGCCCTAACACTCTGCATGGCAACTCAGCTCTGAAGCCCCTCATGGTGATAAGCAGCCTGCCATTCATTCCCCCATGCTGGTACTGCAAGCAAATCAGCTGACCTGCATTGCTGCAGAGCAGCCAGGGAGCAGCTCCACCCATGGCAACCACACAGAGTCTTCTACCAGTGCACAGCTAACTGGGCCACACCCAAAGGTGGCTCCCTGTGGGCAGCTGCCTGGCACAGGCAGTGGAGAGATGACACAGAGCATGGAAGGCACAAAGGGGCTTTATTCTCATGGAGAACATGTGTTTCTCACCGGCAACTCCCCCCAGCACCCTATGACCTTCCGAGGGTCACCCTGCCCACAGCAGCTCAGGGGATTAACCCAGAGGCTGCCCTCTGCAACTGGTTGACCGGCACAGGTAGAGGAAGTTGGCACAAAGTCCAGAAGACACAAAAGGGCACTGTTCTCACAGGAGAATACACACTACTCACCTGTGAACCCTGCCAATGCCATAGGCCACCCTGAGGGCCGCCACACCCATGGCAGCTCAGGGGATTGACCCAGAGATTGCTTATTGTTTGCAATTAACCAGGACTGGCACCAGAGGTGGGCAAGGTGACCAGCAGGCAGGAAGGGACTTTGTTCTCCCAGCTGACACAGGCACCACTGGGCAGCAATCACTTCTATCACCATGAAAAGGCAAAAGAACTTAGTTTAGTCCAAAATCACTCAAATGCCAGAGAGAAGGCCAGGTAAGACTGAAATAACCAATCTTCTAGAAAAAGAATTCAAAATAAAAGTCATGACCATGCAGATGGAGTTGCAGAGAAATATGCAAGAGCTAAGGGATGAATTCTGGAGGGAGATAACATAAATGAAATAAACAATGGAAGGATTAAGAGTAGACTGAATGAAGTGGAAGAGACTGTTAATGGAGTAGAAATCAGAGAACAAGAATACAGAGAAACTGAGGCAGAGAAAGGTAAAAGGATCTCTAGGAAGGAAAGAAGATTAAGAGAACTGTGTGACCAGTCTAAAGACAACAACATTCACATTAGAGGGGCACCAGAAGAAGAAGAGAGAGAAAAAGGGACAGAAAATGTTTTTGAAGAAATAATTCCCCCAAGCAGGGGAAGGAAATAGTCTCTCAGAGCATGGAAGTCCACAGATCTCCCAACACAAGGGACCCAAGGACAACACCAAGACATATAATAATTAAAATAGCAAAGATCAAAGACAAGGACAGGGTATTAAAGGCACTCAGAGAGAGAGAAAAGATAACCTACAAAAGAAAACCCATCATGCTATGATCAGACTTCTCAACAGAAACCTTTCAGGCCAGAAGAGAATGGCATGATATGTTTAATGCAATGAAAGAGAAGGGCCTTCATCCTCCACTCTTTATATGTTAGTTGTTTTATTCTGTACTCTTTTGTGATTTCCTTGACTTATTTTGTGAAAAGCTGATTTTATTTTGCCTTTAGTTAGTATTTGCATGGACTATTTTCTTTGCTGTGATTTTATTTTCTCTGGTGACATCTATTTAGCTATAGGAGCACTTGCATCTTGAGATGTCCCTTTAAAATACACCGGAGAAATGGCTGGTGGAAGGTCAAAAAACTTGGTTTGTGGGAGGTCAAAAAAAAGAAAATTACAGACCAATATCCCTGATCAACACAGATGCAAAAGTACTCAACAAAATGTTAGCAAACTGAATTAAAAAATACATCAAGAGTATCATAAACCATTATCAAGTGGGATTCATCCCAGGGATGCAAGGATGGTATAACATTAAAAAGTCCATCAACGTCAACCACCACATCAACAAAAAGAAGGACAAAAACCACAAGATCATCTCAGAAGGAGATGCAGAAGGAAGGACATACTAAAGATCAGAGAAGAAACAAATAAAATTGAGAAGAATAAAACAATAGAAAAAAACAATGAAACCAAGAGCTGGTTCTTTGAGAAAATAAACAAAATAGATAAACCCCTAGCTAGACTTAATAAGAAGAAAGAGTATCTGCACACATAAACAGAGTCAGAAACGAGAAAGGAAAAATCGTGACAGACACCACAGAAATATAAAAAATTATTAGAGAATACTATGATAATCTATATGTTAACAAACTGGATAACTTAGAAGAAAGGACACCTTTCTACAAAAATACAACCTTCTAAGACTGACCAAGGAAGAAACAGAAAATCTAAACAGATCCATTAGTAGCAATGAAATTGAATCGGTAATCAAAAAACTACCCAAGAACAAAACTCCCAGGCCACATGGATTCACCACTGAATTTTTTTTTTTGAGAGGGCATCTCTCATATTTATTGATCAAATGGTTGTTAACAACAATAAAATTCTGTATAGGGGGGTCAATGCTCAATGCACAATCATTAATCCATCTCAAGCCTAATTCTCATCAGTCTCCAGTCTTCTGAAGCATAACGAACAAGTTCTTACATGGTGAACGAATTCTTACTTAATGAATAAGTTCTTACATGGTGAACAGTACAAGGGCATTCATCACAGAAACTTTCGGTTTTGATCACGCATTATGAACTATAAACAATCAGGTCAAATATGAATATTCGTTTGATTTTCATACTTGATTTATATGTGGATCCCACATTTCTCCCTTTATTATTATTATTATTATTATTATTATTATTATTATTTTTAATAAAATGCTGAAGTGGTAGGTAGATGCAAGATAAAGGTAGAAAACATAGTTTAGTGTTGTAAGAGAGCAATTGTAGATGATCAGGGGTGTGCCTGTAGACTATATGCTAATCCGGGCTAGACAAGGGCAATAAAACATCCAGGGATGCAGAACCTTTCTCTTAAAACAGGGGGAGGTGGTGAGGTTCTAAGCTTCACCACTGTTGTTCCCCAATTTCTCACCTGATGGTCCCCCTGCGACTGTGCTTGTCTTAGGTTGTTCCTCCCTTGAGGAATCTTACCCATCTCTGGCTAACCAGTCATCTTCCGGTGCCATACAGGGAGATGTAAAGTTGGTAAGTGAGAGAGAAGCCATATTGTTTGAAAAGGTTACCTTTTTACTTCTTTGCAGATTTATGCCCTGTGGCTTCTATGCCCAGTGCTTGTCTCGAGATATCTTTACCACCTGGAGGAATTATGATACTTGGTAAATTCGATATGAGGCACGAATTCTATTTAAGGGTTGTAATTAGGAAGGAAGAAGAAAAGCTATAGAGGTAGCAAATGGAAGGAAACATAGGAGGATTATTTCTTTGACATGTCTTCTTGTAGAGTAACTTAAGCATGTATAGGTTTTCAACTACTAACTAAATTGCGCACACATATTAACATAATAGGAATACGGTGACATAAACAAAGCAAATCTATAATTACCCACCATCTCCAGTGAAGCCAAGAAAACCAGTTAGGCACCCTAGGCATTTGTGAAAATTTGTCTGTGATATGATGGATATTGCCCAACTGTACTTGAACAGTCTGAGAGAAATCAGACAAATTAAAGCAACCCATTTCTGGGATCTGTTCACATCCCATATGTTCTTTTAACCATAGATAGTCTATAGTCGTAAGATTTTGGAGCACTATAACTTGCACCCCTCCCAACTCCTGGTTGAGTTCCAACAGTACAGATCCAGTCAAATTCGTTGTCTCACTGTATGCACATGCCAGCCTAGACATCTCCCTCCTCATTCCATTGGCAAGTCCAGAAAACAGTGGGGTGGATGCAACCACAACTGCAGCATCACCGGATCCCTGTGGAGGCTTTATGATGATCATCCCCCTCAACACTGAATTTTATCAGACATTTACAGAGGACATAATACCCATTCCCCTTAAGGTTTTCCAAATTTAGAAGAGGAGGGATTACTTCCAAACTGATCATATGAAGCCAGCATCACTCTAATAACAAAACCAAGCAAAGACCCCACAAAAAAGAAAATTACAGACCAATATCCTCGATGAGCATAGATGCAAAAATACTCAACAAAATATTAGCAAACCAAATTCAAAAATACATCAAGAGTATCATACAACATTATCAAGTGGGATTCATCCCAAGGAAGCAATAACAGTATAACATTAAAAAATCCATCAACATCAACCACCACATCAACAAAAATGACAAAAACCACATGATCATCTCCATAGATGCTGAAAAAGCATTTGACAAAATTCAACAACTATTCGTGATAAAAACTCTCAAGAAAATGGGTATAGAGGGCAAGTACCTCAACATAATAAAGGCTACATATGACAAACCAACAGCCAAGTTTATACTTAACAGTGAGAAGCTGAAAGCTTTTGCTTTAAGATTGGGAACAAGACAAGGATGCCCACTCTCCCCACTGTTATTCAACATAGTACTGGATGTCCTAGCCACAGCAATCATACAAAACAAAGAAATAAAAGGCATCCAGACTGCTAAGGAAGAAATCAAACTGTCACTATTTGCAGATGACATGATATTGTACATATAAAACCCTAAAAAATCCATTCCCAAACTATGAAAACTCATATATGAACTCAGCAAAGTAGCACAATACAAAATTAATACAGAGAAATCTGCTGCATTTCCATACACTAATGATGAACTAGCAGAAAGAGAAATCAGGAAAACAATTCCATTTACAGTTGCATCAAAAATAATGAAATACCTAAGAATAAACCTAAACAAGGAAGTGAAAGACCTATATCCTGAAAACTACAAGACACTCTTAAGAGCAATTAAAGAGGACACATACAAATGGAAATTCATCCCATGCTCTTGGGTAGGAAGAATTAAGATTCTCAAAATGGCCATCCTGTCTAAGGCAATCTACAGATTCCATGCAATCCCTATCAAAATACTGACAGCATTCTACAATGAATTGGAACAAATAGTTCTAAAACTCATATGGAACCACAAAAGACACAGAATATCCAAAGAAACCCTGAGAAGGAAGAACATAGCAGGGGGGATCTTGTTTCCCAACTTCAAGCTCTATTACAAAGCCACAGTAATGAAGACAATTTGGTACTGGCACAAGAACAGACCCACAGACCAGTGGAACAGAATAGAGAGTCCAGATATTAACCCAAACATATATGGTCAATTAATATACAATAAAGGAGTCATGGATATACAATGGGGAAATGACATCCTCTTCAACATTTGGTGTTGGCAAAACTGGACAGCTACATGTAAGAGAATGAACCTGGATCATTGTCTAACCCCATACACAAAAGTAAACCCCAAATGGATCAAAGACCTGAATGTAAGTCATGAAACCATAAAACTCTTAGAGAAAAACATAGGCAAAAATCTCTTGGACATAAACATGAGCAACATCTTCATGAAAATATCTCCCCGGGCAAGAGTAACTAAAGCAAAAATGAATGAGTGGAACTATATCAAGCTGAAAAGCTTCTGTACAGCAAAGGACACCATAAATAGAACAAAAAGACATCCTACAGTATGGGAGAATATATTCATGAATGACAGATCTGATAAAGGGTTGAAATCCAGAATATATAAAGACCTCACGCACCTCAGCAAACAAAAAGCAAATAATGCAATTAAAAAATGGGCAGAGGATCTGAACAGACATTTCTCCAAAGAAGAAATTCAGATGGCCAACAGGCACATGAAAAGGTGTTCCACATAGCTAATCATCAGAGAAATGCAAATTAAAACCACTGTGAGGTATCACCTCATCCCAGTTAAGATGGCCACCATCCAAAAGACAAAAGACAACTAATGTTGGTGAGGATATGGAGAAAGGGGAACCCTCCTACACTGCTGGTGGGAATATAAATTAGTTCAACCATTGTGGAAAGCAGTATGGAGGTTCCTCAAAAAACTAAAAATAGTCATACCATTTGACCCAGGAATTCTACACCTAGGAATTTACCCTGAGAATGCAGGAGTCCAGTTTGAAAAAAACATATGCAGCCCTATGTTTATTGCAGCACTATTTACAATAGGCAAGGAATGGAAGCAACCTCAGTGTCCATCAGTAGATGAGTGGATAAAGAAGATGTGGTACATATACACAATGGAATATTATTCATCCATAAGAAGAAAACAAATCCTACCATTTGCAACAACATGGATGGAGCTAGAGGGTATTATGCTCAGTGAAATAAAGCAGGGAAAGAAAGACAAGTATCAAATGATTTCACTCATCTGTGGAGTATAAGAACAAAGCAAAAACTGAAGGAACAAAACAGCAGCTGACTCACAGAACCCAAGAATGGACTAACGGTTACCAAAGAGAAAGGGATTGGGGAGGATGGGTGGGTAGGGAGGGATAAGGGGGGAAAAAGGTGTATTACGATTAGCACACACAATATGATGGGGGGCACGGGTAAGGCAGTATAGCATGGAGAAGACAAGCAGTAACTCTATAGTCTCTTACTATGCTGATGGACAGTGACTGTAATGAGGTATGTGGTGGGGACTTTATAATGGGGGGAGTCTAGTAACCATGATGTTGCTCATGTAATTGTATATTAATGATACAAAAAAATAGTATAAATGCATTCCTATGCTTATGGCTACTTTACTCACAATAGCCAATTATGGAAGCAACCAAAGTGTCCATTGGCAGATGAGTGGATAAAGAAGTGATATATATATATACACAATGGAATATTATTCAGCCATAAAAAGAAAGAAATCCTACCATTGTAAGAACATGGATGGACCTAGAAGGTACTAAGTGAAATAAGCCAGGTGGAGAAAGACAACTACCATATGATTTCACTTATATGTGGAATCTAAACAATAGAAAATAAATGAACAAAACAGAAAAAGGCTTATAGCCACTGATTAGTGACTGTTGGTTACCATGGGGGAGGGGTTTATGTAGATGAGGAGGATAAAGAGGCACAAAATATCAATCATATATCAGTTGGTCGTGGGGATGAAAATAGAGCATGGAAAATATAGTCAATAGCTCGGTAATATAATATCACTGTGTTGACAGATGGTAACTACACATGGGGTGAGCATTTAATCATGTAGATTACTTTCAAATCACTATGTTATATTCTTGAAACAATACAGTATTATATATCAATTATACTTTAATAAAAATTTTAATTGTACAATACTTTCAGATCATTCTTTGCTAAGTTCTGTGATGAACAGAAACAAAACTGCTTCTCTGAGTTCTCCCTTGTAGACAGGTTTTCATTCTGTGCATAATTTCATTTTAGATATATGATCTCCAAGAAATGACTATTTTTTTATACTGCAATAATTTTTTGTGTGTTTGTTTAAATACATTGTTATACTTAATTTTCAAAACAGTCCTGTGAAGCATTTATTATCCTCATTTGTGGATGGATAAATAGGGCTCAGAGAACCTAAGTAACTTTCTCCTTTTTGGATACTTAGGATTTGAATGTGGGTCTTCCCACATATGAAGCTCTAGCTCATCCTAGTATATTTGAGTAATCTCTTAGGATGATTTAAGGCTATTATTTTTATTTATTTATTTTTTTGAGAGAGCATCTCTCATATTTATTGATCAAATGGTTGTTAACAGTTAACAACAATAAAATTCTGTACAGGGGACTCAATGCACAATCATTAATCCACCCCAAGCCTAATTCTCATCAGTCTCAGATCTTCTGAAGCACAACGAACAAGTTCTTACATGGTGTACAAATTCTTACATAGTGAATAAGTTCTTACATGGTGAACAGTCCAAGGGCAGTCGTCACAGAAACTTTTGGTTTTGATCACACATTATGAACTATAAACAATCAGGTCAAATATGAATATTCACTTGATTTTTTTTTGAGAGGGCATCTCTCATATTTATTGATCAAATGGTTGTTAACAACAATAAAATTCTGTATAGGGGAGTCAATGCTCAATGCACAATCATTAATCCACCCCAAGCCTAATTCTCGTCAGTCTCCAATCTTCTGAAGCATAACGAACAAGTTCTTATATGGTGAACGAATTCTTACATAGTGAATAAGTTCTTACATGGTGAACAGTACAAGGGCATTCATCACAGAAACTTTCGGTTTTGATCACGCATTATGAACTATAAACAATGAGGTCAAATATGAATATTCGTTTGATTTTTATACTTGATTTATATGTGGATCCCACATTTCTCCCTTTATTATTATTATTATTTTTATTTTTAATAAAATGCTGAAGTGGTAGGTAGATGCAAGATAAAGTTAGAAAACATAGTTTAGTGTTGTAAGAGAGCAATTGTAGATGATCAGGTGTGTGCCTGTAGACTATGTGTTAATCCAAGCTAGACAAGGGCAATAAAACATCCACGGATGCAGAAGATTTCTCTCAAAACAGGGGGGGGGGTGAGTTCTAAGCCTCACCTCTGTTGATCTCACCTGATGGCCCCCCTGCGACTGTGCCTGTCTTAGGTGGTTCCTCCTTTGAGGAATCTTACCCGTCTCTGGCTAACCAGTCATCTTCTGGGGCCATACAGGGAAATGTAAAGTTGGTAAGTGAGAGAGAAGCAATATTCTTTGAAAAGGTTAGCTTTTTACTTCTTTGCAGATTTATGCCCTGTGGCTTCTATGCCCAGCATTTGTCTTGAGGTATCTTTACCTCTTGGAAGAATTATGATACTCAGTAAATTTGATATGAGGCACAAATTCTATTTAAGGGTTGTAATAAGGAAGAAAGAAGAAAAGCTATAGAAGTAGCAGACAGAAGAAAACATGGGAAGATTGATTATTTCTTTGACATATCTTCTTGTAGAGTAACTTAAGCATGTATAGGGTTTTAAACTACTAATTAAATTGCACACACACATTAACATAATAGGAATACAGTTACATAACCAAAGCAGACCTACAATTACCAGCCATCTCCAGTGAAGCCAAGAAAACCAGTTAGGCACCCCAAGTGTTAGTGAAAACTTGTCTATGATATGATGGATATTGTCTAAGTGAATTTGAATAGTTTGAAAAAATAAGACAATTTAAAACAACACATTCCTGGGAACTGTTCACATCCCATATGTTCTTTTAACAGTAGATAGTCTGTAGTCTCAAGATTTTGGAGTGCTGCAACTTGCACTTCTCCTAATTCTTGGTTGAGTTCCAACTATACTGCAATAATTTGCCTGTTTCAATCATGAGTACTAGTATTTAGCTTTCATTTTAGGATAATTTCTCCAAGCAACAAAATTTTCAACATATCTAGAAAGATTCCATAAACTTTGAGTAAAATAAATCCAAATATTATCAAAATGGAAATGGTGGGCAAGCATTTATATTTGCTCATTAACAAAGATACTTCAGTATACCTACTTGATAGTACTTAAAATGAAACCTGTGATTCAGTAAATATTTAAGAAATAATATGTATTTGTGATATTGTACATTCCTTCAAAGATGTTCAAAGAAAACATTCTTCAGACCTGTGCTGGACTTTTCTCTGCCAACTTGGCTAAAGCTATGTTCTATGGTTCCTAGATTAACTTTCCCAAAATACTGCAGCAACAGTATTGGCCCAAAGGAAATCTTGTGTGAAATTTGGGAAGTGGAAATGTAGAAGCAGCCAATATTTTTGAAAATAGTGAATGTAAGACAAGGTGATAAACAGAAACAGTGGCATCTAATAGGTTATGTCTTCCATCGTGTCTTCTCAAATTTTGGACCCTCCATCCAGGAGTTGTCTTAAGCCAACAGCCCAGGACTTGACTAAATTTCCTCATAAGTATTATCTTAGACATCTCCACAGAACTTCTCCTTCATGGTTCCAATTCAGTAGCCAAGCACACATAGCTTCTAGGCTTTCCTACAAACTCTAGTCTTCCTAGTCAGGACACTACTTTAAATTATTATGGTCAGTGATTTTATCCTTCTGTAACTTCACTTTTTTAGCAATTCTCATGTAAATGATTCATTCTAATATCTTGTCCGCATAATACTTTTACTGGCTTTGTAATCATGATCAAATCCTGATTAATATATCCTCTTAATAGATCAACTAGGTGATGGTGGAGGGAAGTGGCCTGGGTTAATAAAAAGTAAGAAAGTAAAGGAAATATTAGGTTCAAATATGGTTGGTCTTAGACAATATAGTTGATTTCCATAACCTTCAATTTACTCATCAGTAAAATGACAGTAACAATAGTGCCTTACTAATATGATTATCAGGAGGATCAAATATATTACATGACAAGTGTTTAGTATAGCAGTAAGTAACCTGGTTATATGATGTTAAGTAGTTTTATTTACTGTAGGGTTCATCACAGTTTTAGTACGCTAAATAATAAGAAAGAATGAAAGAACGAAATAACGAAAGGAAAAAAGAAAGAAAGGAGAAAGAAAGAAAGAAAGAAAGGAAGGAAGGAAGGAAGGAAGGAAGGAAGGAAGGAAGGAAGGAAGGAAGGAAGGAAGGAAGGAAGGAAGGAAGGAAGGAAGAAAAAGAGAGAAAGAAAGAAAGTAGAAGGGAAGGGAAAGGAAGGATAAAGGAAAGGAAAGGGAAGGAAAAGAAAAAGAAAAAAAGACAATTTCTGATGTACTCTTTAAAAGCTGCCAGAAAAATTTGAACAAAATAATGGCACACCAATAGTGGTGAGGAAGTCTGAACTGAGATTCAGGCATATTGGAAGGTGGTCTCAGTTATGTAATATTGCATATTCTGTGTGTCAGTGGTGGATTTTAATTTTTTAATTAATTTTTTCATGGACATCTATGCTTGTGGCTATAATTTTATATTGGACCAATAATGCATATATTTTTCTGCTATCATATGTGTTCGTTTTTTTTCTTTACCCATCACATTTTTTTCATTTTTGTAGTGACTTTTTTTTTCAGAGCATTTTTAAGTTGACAGCAAAATTGAGAGAAAGATATAGGGATGTTACATTTACTCCCTTGTCCCCCCATATGCATAATATCCTCCATTACCAACATCTCTCAATAGAGGGTACATTTGTTAAAATTTATTAGCCTACTTTAAAAGAGCACAATCATCCAAAATCTATAGTTTCACTTAGGGTTAATTTTTTGGTGTTGTACATTCTAATGGTTTGGAAAAATATATAATAACATGTAATCATTATTATAGCATCACAAAGAGTATTTTCACTGATGTAAAATATGTATGTGCTCTACCCATGCACCCTCCTCTCCTTCCCTCCAGCTGCTGGCAAACACTGATCTTTTTCCTGTATCCATAATTTTGCTTTTTCCAGAATGTCATATAGCTGAAATCACCAAGTATGTAAACATGTAAACTTTTCAGACTGTGTTCTTTCACTTATTAATGTACATGCATTTCCTCTTTTTTCATAGCCTGATAGCTCATTTCTTTTTAGCATTGTATAATATTCCATTGTTTGGGTATACCAGTTCTTATTTATCATTCACCTACTGAAGGACTCTTTGGTTACTTTCACATTTTTGCAATTATGTATAAAGTTTCTATAAACACTATGTACAGCATTTTGTATGGACATAAGTTTACAACTTCTTTGAGTAAATACTAAGGAGTGTGATTGCTGAATTGTATGTGAAAAGTATATTTAGTTTTGTAAGAAAGCACCAAATTCTTCCAAAGTGTACCATTTTGTGTTCACACCACCAATGAATGAAAGTTGTTGTTACTCCACATCCTCACCAGCATTTGGTGGTGCCAGTGTTTTGGAATTTGATAATTCTAGCATGGGTATAGTGGTATCTCACTGTTTTAATTTGAAATTCCTTGGTGCCATGATATGGTACATCTTTTCATATGCTTACTTGCCACCTATATATATTCTCGGTGAGGTGTCTTCTAATGTCTATGACCCATTTTTTGCATCAGGTTGTTTGTTTTCTTATTGTTGAATTTTTAGTTTTTTTTCTTTTTTTTTGACTCACAATTCTTTATCAGATGTGTATTTTGCAAACATTTTCTCCAAGTTTGTGGCTTGACTTCTCATTCTCTTGGAATTCCCTTTCATAAAACACAAGATTTTGATGAAGTCCAATTTAACAATTTTCTTTACATGGATTGTGCCTTTGGTGTTTCATCTAAAAAGCCATCACCAAAGCCAATGTCATTTAGGTTTTCTTCTGTTATCTTCTAGGGCTTTTATAGTGTTGCATTTTACATTTGTAGTTGTGATCCATTTTGAGTTAATTTTTGTGAGGAATGTAAGTTCTAGATTCTTTTATATAATGTGCCTAGATTCGTTTTTTTTTTGAATTTGGATATGTCCAGTTTTACCAACACCATTTTGTTGAAAAGACCATCTTTGCTCCAAGTTACTGCATTGGCATTTTTGTCAAAAATCAGTTGACTGTATGTAAGGTTATTTCTGGGATTCCTATTCTGTTTCATTTATCTATTTGCCTATTCTTTCACAAATACCATACTGATTTGATTACTATGGCCTAATAGTAAGTCTCAAAATGAGGTAGTGTCAGTCCTCCAGGTTTGTTCTTCTCCTTTAATATTGTGTTGGCTATTTTGGGTCTTTTGCCTTTCCATATAAAATTTAGAATCAGTTTGTTAATATACATAAAATAATCTGCTAAGATTTTGACTGGAATTGCATTGATTCTATATACGAATTTGAGAAGAACTAACCACTTGACAATATTGAGTCTTCCTGCCAAGAACACAGAATATCTCTCATTTATTTAGTCCCTTTTTATTTCTCTCATTAGGGATCTTTAGTGTCTTCATATAGATCTTATATATATTTTGCTATACTTAACTAAATAGTTCCTTTTGGGGAGTGCTTGTGTAAATGACATTGTGTTTTTAATTTTTAATTCCTCTTGTTCATTGCTGATATATAAGAAAGTGATTGGATTTTGTATACTGACTTGTATTATTCAATCTTGATATAATTGCTTATTAGTTCTAAGAGGGTTTTTTTGTTGATTCTTTCAGATTTTATACATAGACAATTATGCCATCTGCAAAGACAGTTTTATTTCTTCATTGCTAATCTATATACCTTTTATTTCCCTTTCTTGCATTATTGCATTAGCAAGGACTTTTGGTAAAATGTTTAAAGGTAGTAGTGAAATGGCACATACTTTCTTTGCACCTTGTCTTAGTGGGGATGCTTCAAGTTTCTCACCATTATGTATGATGTTAGCTGTAGGGTTTTATTTCAATATTCTCTACAAAGTTTAGAAAGTTTCTCTCTATTTTCAGTTTATTGGAGGTTTTTATCATGAATGAGTGTTGGAATAATAATAATAATAATAATTTATTTTTTTAGCAAAATTAAGACTGTTTTTTGGTATCATTAATCTACAATTACATGAGGAACATTATGTTTACTAGACCCCCCATCACCAAGTCTCATAATAATAATTTTTAAATATGTTTTTTTTCATATGGTGTAATTTAATACATCTATTACTTCATGGCATTCTAGAAAGATCACTATGGAAGCCAGATGGTATACTATCTGAACCAGTTAAAGAAACTCCTTTAAATGATGAGGAGCCATTAAAGGGTTGAGTAGAGAAGTGACATGAACATATTTACAATTTCAAAATGTCACTAATGTCACTCTGGCTCTACCTTGGAAAAAAACTGGAGCATAGGGCAATTAAAGCAATTCAGATTTGAGAGTCAGGATCTTGTTTAACTAGTTCAGGCAAGAAGTGATAGGGTAAGTTACATGAGCATGTCATGGCATGGAAGGATGAGTTTGTGTTTAAAAGGGTTACCTAGTAAGGGCTCTGTATGCCATGCTAAGGATTCTGTAGTTTCAATCTGTAGGGAATAAAAAGACTTTGAAGTTGTGTTTCTAATGGGTGATACCTGAAACAGTTGCTTTAGAATCACTGGTAGTGTATCTTACAGATTATACACCCAGATCCCCTGTGAGATATGCTGAATTAGAATCTCTGTATAGCAGAATAAATATTGGTCTAAAACAAGTTCCCCAGGGGGCTCTAAGGTACATCAAAGCCTGGGAACTACTGTGTGAATTGCTATTGAGCAGTGGTACTACACAGTGAGATCTATGTTTACAGAGATCACTTGAGTCACCACATAAAGAACTGATTGAATGAGAGCAAACCTAGACAGGAAGACCAGTTAGAAGGCTACTGAAACAGTCTTAGACTGTTTTTATATACTGCACAATAGCCAGAACTCAAGAGAAGACTGTTTACAGTCTAAATCATGGTGTACTAGTTATCCTTATACCCTAATTTTTACACACATATTTAGATAAACAACATTTTGCATTTCCTTAAAGAATTCTTGTTTTCCAAAATTAGTCATCAGTGGTCTTTGCAGAGTCAAAGAGTTAATATATGATAGCTGATCATGTAAAATGCAGTTTACATCTGAATATATAGGAGAATACACTAGGCATTGTGAGAAGCATAAAGAAATATAAGGTATGATTTCTTTTCTCAAGGAGTTTACACCCTCCTTGTGAAGGCCATATACATATTTGTTGTTTATTATATTATACTGTATATTATATTAAACATGTAATATATATATTATATTCCCAGTTAGATTGTAAGTTCCTTGAGAATAGGTCATACTTTGTATTTATATACACACACATATATATATGTATATGTGTATAATAGGATTTCTTTATATGTATATATAGAGAGAAAGAGTAAGAGAGGGAGTATAGTATAGTATATATTCAGTGTATATACATGGTAGAAGTCAAACAGTAAATGCTAAATATACCATAAGGCAATATGCAATGTACAGGATATGCAATAATTACCAATGTTTTATTTGTTAACCTGGTGGTATTTACATGGGTATTTGATTTACTAATATTTATTTTTCTCTGTCCTTATCATTTCAGAAATAGTCTGTATTTTTTGTTATATTTTATAAGAAAGAAAATGTTACAAAATACAATGAATTCTCTGTGGGTGTGACATTAATCAACAGCCCATATAAATGGGGCAGAATCTAAAGAAGCAAGGTGTCTACAATCACATTGTAGTTCTCCACAAGGACTATGAGAAGGCTTAAATAAGAAGTTATGGAGAGGGAAAAAGATGGTTATGTCACCTTAGTCAGATACTGGCTTGATCATCAGCACCGTCAGCCATTGATTAAGATGAAGTTTCCTTTTTTTTAAAAAAATTGCATTTTTGTACTGATTTATCTTTGTACCCATATATATGTGAACAAATATGTGTGTGCATGCACAAATGCACACATACACATACCATCTCATTCCAAAACATATTTTATGGATCACTGAACTAGGAATATAACAGGATCAAAAGAGAATTTGAATATGCTATTTCCAGTGAGCTAATATATTTGCTCTGTTTAAGCTTTAAATATGATACCTAGCTTCCTGGAAACCATAAAAAAAGGAGAAATGCTAGCTGGCACAGTTTTGTGTACTTCCTACACACAAAGGCCACTAAGTGATTTATTAGTCCAAGATATTGAGCACCCACTCATGTCAAGTCTTAGATGCTGGAAATCAAAAGTGAGCAAAAACAGACTTGATTCTTGTCATAATGGAGCTGACAGTATAGTGCATAAGGCAGATAGCAATCAAATAATCACATATAAATGCAAAAATAAAAGTATAAGAGCAATTAAGGAGATATATTTAGGGTGCCCTCATGGTCAATAATGGGGGAGGGGTGTCAATTTGACTAATTCTGGCATGTTAGTATAGGAGACTTCATGTAGTAAGCAATGTTTAAATTCAGATATGAAGATTACATTAGGAGTCAGCAGGGTAAAGGGAGGATGCATGTGGGAAGAGCACTCCAGGCAAAGGGAGATCTTGTATAAAGGCTCGGTTCAAGAAACAGAAAGAAAGCTGGTATGTCTGGAGTACAGAGGAACTCTGGTGGTAAGAAAGGATACTGCATATATGTGTATAGAGCAAGGTCATGCAGGAACATAGGCCATTTCAAATAATCTGCTTTTTATCTTAAGATCAATGACAAAACACTGAAAGTTTTAATGTTCATTTTTGAAAGTTCCTTGGCTTTAACATGGAGTGTATTGAAGAGAAGAAAGTGTAGAGGCCAGACTACAAGTTAGGAGGTTATTTCAATTGCACAGCTCAGAGATCTTGAAAGCATGTACTAGAGTGTTAGAAGTGGATATGGAGAGAAAAGAACTTAACTTAGAGATGCTTAGAAGATAAAGAAAACCAAGACTTGGTGATGTGAGATAAGTGGAACACAGATATTCCAAGATTGATTTTTAAGTTTCTGGCTTAGATGGTTGCGCATTTTGTTGAGATGGGGAACACTGGAGAACCTCTGGTTTGGAGCAAGAGAAGAAAGTCTATAGATCCACTTTGGGTTACACTGAGTTTGAGATGCTTTTGAAACATTGAAAGGGGATATGTCAAGTAGGTAATTGGATCTCAGAGGAGACACCATGGCTAGAGATATAAATACAGAAATCACCGGTGTATAGATGATATTGAAACTCATGGGAATGGTTGAAATTACCCAGCAAAAGAACAGGGAATAGAACTAACACTTAATCTCTGGAAAAGACTATCATTTAGAGATTAAAAATGGGAAGAAAGGAAATGAAAAGGGAAGCCAGAGAGGTTTGAGGAAAACTATAATTGTGTGTCACTGAAGTTCAAGGACAAAAGAATTTCAAGAAGATTATGGTCAACAGAACTGAATATTGCCAAGATATTAGGAAAATAAGAGAAAACTGTCCATAGAATTTAGGGTTAATAGCAGTTGTTAAGCTCAACAAGAGCTGTTTCAGTAGAGTGGTGGTGGAAAGAAAATGGCTTTAGTATGTCGAAGAATGAGAAATGAATAAATTGATTCAGCAGTATAGTCAATTATTTGAAATTTATAAGGAAAAAAGAGATGGTTTGGTAGTTGGAGAAGGATAGAGAGGTCAGGATTTCTTTATAGGTGACAGAGAAAACTTGATAATGTTTAAATGTAGTTGAAAGGGATCCCAATGAAAGGCAGTGATTGAATATACACAGCACTGTGCTGATAAATGTTGAAGTATAACTGAAGGAAAGAAAGAAACAACCCTGATATGCAGCACTTGTTGATTTCCATGGTGTAAATGCTCTTACTATGACTGATTTTGATCTATCAGTATGACACCTCAAGCCCTGAAAATTGGTCCCAGAATACCTGACAGGAGAAAGATCGAAATGTTCAGTTACAGCCAACTATATTTTTCCTTTTATGGTTTTCCCATAAATGGTCTTTTCCCACTTCTGTGTTGAAATACAATTATCTTGTTAATTCATGTGACTACTTTATAAAGTAGTATAAGTATTAGTCCTTTGTCACTCGTTTTATTTTTTATGGAGTTTTGTGTAAAGAAGTTTAAAATATTTATACTGTCAAATCTATCAATATTTTTCCCTTTATGACTTTTGCCCTTGGTGTTTAAATAATAGATTTTAAATATCAATGTTGAATTCTGTCATTCCCCATGACCACTTGGAGTTTTAATTTTTCTTTAAAATTGAAAGAGTGAGCATTGCACTACAAATTTTCCCTTGTTTTTAAAAAACAACATGAATCTAATATAAGAATACTAATGAATTACTTGTGCCACTTTTTGGAACCATAATCTTTCATTTGTTTTATATTTTGAGTGTCATTTTGTTGATTGTCATGATTGTTAATTAAAACAACTATATTAGTGGAAAGAGCTATTGACACATGACCTACTCTAGTTATAAGATATCCAAACCAACAGAAGGGGAAAAGTGTATGTATAAATATATTTATCAATTCAATATATTGTAAGAAAGGAGAAAAATTAAAGCAGAGAGAAGGTATGAGGACGGTAAGAAAAAATAAGTCCTAATATATGAATAATAAAAATCTTACAAGATGAAATAATCATATATGATCAAATGCAATTATATGCTTTTAGAAAACTTAAATAATGAGAATAAAATTACAAAAAGTCTCTAATTAAGAGGTGGAAAAAAGGAATATCAAGCAAATAATAATCCAAATCTGTTGTGACAAATCAATATCAGACAAAATTGAATTTAAGGCAAAGAGCATATTAATTCCTTTTTTTAAAAAAAGGCATATTAATCCCTTTTAAGGGATGAAAAGAGACAATTGACAAAGAAAAGGACAAACTCACTGAAAATATACAGTGAGTTTTTATGCATTTGATAGCAAAACTATAGCCTTCATTTCTTAAGCAAGAAATGGAGAGTGAAGTCAGTAAGATGGTAGGCAAAGAATCTCCCAGTCTTCCCTTCTCCAGAGAATATTAAGCAAACAACAATAGACTGGAACAGCTTTTCAAGTTTTCTAGACACTAGTTATATGAATAGAGAACAGGCAAATGTCCAAGCAAAATAAAGCACTCTCTAAACCGTAGAAAATTGCATTTAGCATCTCCTTTGCCCAATGTGATGTGGTTGAGAGGAAGTTACCTAATCGCCGGCTCTTCCCTTGAGATAGATGGAAAGAAGTGAATCCATTATGCAAATGTTCTGACCTCCCTGGGGGCTACCAGATGAACTGGTTGTTGTCTTAGTTGGTTTATAGCTTAAACAGGAATGGAGGCATAGTTTGGATATTAGGTTGAAGACCACCAAAAGCTGTGGTAAACAACCCAGAATGAGAGAACACAGCGGGACTGCAGACCTATGGGTACCTGGTGTTAAGAGCTAATGGCCAAAGGAATGCAACTGAATATTTAAGCATCAGAAAAAAAGCAGAAATGGTATTTGTAGATAATTAAGGCATGTCAAAGCAATTTGTAAATACAGGGGAATTGGGAAAATAGCACATGAACAGGTCCAATGAAGACACATAGGGAGATAAGGCCTGAGAATAAATACCATGACCCTACATGCCAGAATCTTATCTATTCTACCATTCTTATTTTTTTTCTTAGGGAGACCTTCAAATTTGCTAGTAATTTTCTATGTCTTTTTTGTTGTGTTTTTGTTTTTATTGTTTTCTCTTAAAAAAATTTTTTTTATCAAGGTGCATATAATAAAATGCATAAATCTTAGTGTACAGCTCGATACATTTTGACATGTGTATACGCTCATGTAACTATCACCTAGATCAAGATATCAAACACTATTTTTTTAATTCTCTGCTTCTTATTTTTAGTAATAGAATCTTTCACATTTTAGTTGGGTACAATTTTGCCAAGGTATAGACTACATTTCCTAGGTTCAAAGTTAATGGTTGCCAAGAGCTAATAATACATTTGAGTTTATAGCTGTATCCTTGAAAAAGAAGCAGTGTATCTCCATTGTATTTTTTACCTTTTTCTGACTCATAGTGATAATGAGCCAGCTTCCACCATGGTTATGAGGCCTATCCCATAGAGAAGGATGGAGCAATCGGAACCTGAAACTGTGCGTCATTGTGAGGCAGAGAAGCTCTATCCCCTAAATTTTCTACTAGCTTGTATTTTACTTGAGAAAAAAAAAATCAGGCTGTGCAAACACTTGCTGGCCCAAGGACCAGAAGTAGCACAGGCATCACATAGAAGTTGGTAAGAAATGTAGAATCTGATGACCCCTCACACAACTACTGAATTAAAATCTGTAATTTAATGCAGATCACCATGTGATCCATATGCACATTAAAGTTTGAGAAGCACAGGGTTGAGACATTGTTATTTGGACTCTGCTAAGGAAAAGGAACCAATATTCAAATATCTGTATACACACACATACATGCATATACTAATGAAAAGAATGAAGGATATATGATAAAAAGAAAATGACTCTCACTGACTAAAGGGGGACCTAGAAATACTTGCATGAACAATAAAACATGGGAGTTGTAAATATTTATGGTCACTTGAAAAAAGAACTAACAGTTCTCCTTTCAAACTTGAACTTCATAAAATTTGATGAATTGTTTCAAACATGTTGCCAATTTATGTTTAGCTGTTAAGCCCAGTATATGTTAAAAAAGAGATTTGCTATTTTTGTTTCTTTGAATGACATGATAGAAAAAATGGTGATCAAATATGTTATTTACTAGGTCAGGAATAGGCATAAATTCAGTTCTATGGGTGACTTATGAGCAGGAGCAATAATTATCTTAAACAAGTAGTGGATTAGGGGAGATAACTTTTTCGAACAACTAACCAACATATAGCCCCTCCCCATTCAGATACATTAAAGCATTTGGGTAATGCCATCTGATGTGGCTTAAAAAATAAATTTTAGCAGCCACCATGGTCTATAAGGTTCTACATAATCTGGCCTGAGTAGTCAACTTCTTACATTGCCTGTTCCTTGTGTTAGTCTATTCTTTCCACTCTGCCTTTGGTTCTATTTGTTTCTGTTGAAGAACTTTTGCACATACTTTTCTTTCTGCCTGGAAGTTAAGGCCATAGTAAAGATACACAGAAAATAAATTTGAATGCTTAGCATTCCTTGTGAAAGGAAGAAATGAATATGAAATGAACATGAAAAATAAATCTGTTGTTGATAACTACATAAAGTGGTTATATAAACAAACTACAAAAAATTATTTTTTGAAATGTCCACAAACTGATTGCTTTCCCTCTTGTAGCCAACCATACACTGTCAATTTTATCTAGAGACCATTCAGAAAGTCTTCCCTACTTAAAAAATTCCGCCTTAATAGAATGTTTGCAAATCAGAGACTGTCTCAGTATTTTACTTTTATTCTCTACAACTTACCCTCCTTCTAATATCTTTGAACTTCTGCTGCAACAGAAAGTAAAGAGAGATAGGCATCCTTGCCACAACTTATAAATAAACAAGCATTGTTAATTTGTCTCAGATTTAGTTTTGTCTTTGACATGGAGTATTAATAAATTAATAAATGAACTATGTATACAGTTTGGCTAAAGCTAGTATTAGAATTCTGTTAATTTTTTTAGCAGGATTTCATTGTTTAACAGATAATAAAATACTTCTCCACAGATTATTTTGATGTCATGCAAATAGGCATGTAAAATTGTTTATATACACAAACAAATGTGTGTATATGTGTGTGCATGCATGTGCATATGTGCACTTTGTATTTGAGTGTACAGTAGAGAATATTATGGACAAATAGTTCAAATCAAACAATTGAAAATTATACCTAATTATCTGGCTAAAATTAACTTTAAATTCAAAAGAGGCAAATATCCAGGTATCTGAAATACTCCTACCTTTATCAGTGCATCAATACAAAATGGAATTACATCTTTTCATATAAAGGAAATGACAGGACTCACTACTACCATCTTCCACCTGTCTGCCATTTATTTCTGAAACGTTTTCAGATTATGGATTCATGATTCTCTTCCAATCTCACCTTTGTTGCCACTCTGCTTCTTCACTCTCACCGACTCTCAGAGGATGGGTCCTTGGCTGAGTGCAGACATCTTCAGCTATCTGTATTCTATAAGCTCAATCTACTTTCAAGTATACTGTATTACACCACTTGGCTATTTCTCCCAAAACATAGGGTAAATCTACCTGTTTACATTTTTTTGAAGTCAATTATATTTAGTTATGAGCACATATCAAGGTTTATTTTAAACTTGCTACAAAAGTCCAAACCCAAGCCTATACAAAGATTGCTATTTTGGCAGAGACATTTATGAAAAAAAAAGAGTAATTAAAGTGACTAATAGAAGACTGTTAGACTCTTCATTGTGAATAAGATGACAATTAGTCAGGTGAATGGAGAACTAACATCTCTGAAGTTCTTAATGTAATTTAGGCCCAATGCTACACTGGTAACTTTTAGCAAACATCTTTGGGAGACAAGTGGTATGAGCGCTAAGAAGCCCTGATTTATGGAGCTTGCTGATTTCAGTGATGTGAATATTCTGCCATATACAATTTCAAAATATCAACATAAAATCACTAAACACAGAATTGAGAAGAGGTGCTAACAGTTATCTCTTTGGTATCAGCTAGCTGTAGCACAATAGACTATCAATAAATTATTTAAGCATTTTATTAGGAAGGATAATTTTTTGCCCTGAGAGAGGTTATAAGTTACACAAAAAAGTTCTATTCCATATCAGATTCAGGACTCTATTTGCTTAACACTCTAATTTTCTGTAATACTGTTGAGAAGATGCTATAGCTATAAAATTAAAAAGACTGGATGATGGAAATGTTGAGAAGAAAAAGTTTTCCTCCAACAACTTTGGTCCAAAATGTTTGGAGACCTGTGAATTAACTGACAATAGGGAGATTAATCGAAGAAAAGATGTTTTATTTATATGTGCACATAAGTAAACACAGGAGTGCTCAGTGACAAGTAACTCCCTAAACAGACAGAGATAAAGGCTAATATAGCAAATTTAACAAAATGGAATGGGAGAGGAAGTCCTTCAGAAAGCATAGAAGGTTATGTTGGGCTATTTGATGCTAATAGGAATAGGAAGTCTGTCTTCATGGCAGTTGAATTCACAGGATGCTTCCTCAAAGCTGTGCTATTAACAACTCTGTTTTTGAGAAGCTTGACATAATCAGATAAGGGAAGTTTAAATAAGATTGCTTTCTGAATTTTCTTTTGCTCAAATGTATTCACTTTAAAATAATCTTTATACCAGCGCTGGGGATATAAGTGGGTCCCAACCTTTCCCCCATCTGAAACTAAAGAATAGAAATAGGTTAGCATAAGCATAACATTCTTAAGGGCCTAGAAGCCATTTTCTGAGTATGTGACTTAGAAAGAAAAACTGGAACTAGGTAAGGCCTTGGAAAACAAGTTAATCATGAACACCAGGTGGTGGGCAGCTGTGGCCTTTAGTCAGCTAACCTTGGTCAGTTAATCATACATACCAAGCTTATCTTGCTAAAACCACCCTAACATTCTGAGGGTGATCTTATCTCGCTAAACCCCCAGGATGTGGCGCCAGCCGAAAATTTATGTGTCTATGGAGAAACACTGTTATGTGCTTGTGGAAAAATACTGTCCTTTTGAAAATGCTATAAAAACCTCTGGCTTTGACTGCTTGGGGTCCTTGTTGAAACCCGCTGTGTTGGGCTGACAATTGGACCCCAGCTAGCTGGTTCCTGAATAAATTCCTCTTGCTTGTTGAATCAAGAGATGCCTTCCGTGAGTGATTTGGGGCAGCGTCCTCCTCTGGGAGAATCCAACAAAACTTCCCTAGAAGTTTACAGAAAAGAAGCAAGGTTGAGAGAATATTTGGGTTAGAAATTGTGAGTTAAGAAATACAGGGGAAAGGGAGCACAGATTAGAATGATAAAACAGAAAAATAAAGATCAATGGTTAGATAAATTATAAACCCAATTTTTGAGTGCAATGAACAACCAGTCAAAAAAATTTCAACATGTCAGGTTTTAAAGATCTTTAGCAAGGATGATAGTAGTGTCACAATCATGATTACATCCTGCACAGTGCAGTGAGAATGCAGATGTTCCAATGATCTTTCTAAATGGCCCAAAGTATTGTGATGACAAAACCTTTGACATATGTATCAAGTCGTCCAGTTTCAGCTTTACAGAGCTCCAAGAAAAGAATAGTTTTAGTTCTCAGTTACCAAGTAAGGAGATTGGGAGAAAAACTGAAGATGTTAATTACTGACAAAATGTGCAAGATATATGGATCCAGTTTACAAAGAGGTTATGAGGCAGGAATTAGTAGAATGTAGGCAGCCTTAGAATGTTTAGCCCTAGTAAGGGGAAGTCAGGAGGAGACTAGGGTCAAGACTTTGCAGTAAACAAGGAGATTCATCCTGAGCATCAAAATAGTTCAACATGAGAAGTAAGGGGCTACATCCTGGGCATTTAGCTAATTCAGCTTGAGAAACAAGAGGCCACATCCTGAACATCTGGAGAATTCAGCTTGAAAATCAAAGGGGTCTTCCCAGCAACAAGCCCCTGCCAGTCCTGTAAACTTTCTCCTTTTTTGGCTTATAAACCCTAGACACTGAAGCTCCAGTGGCTTCCACTCTTAGAGCCCCTCCCATTTAGAGGGAGTCATTTTTCTTTCCTTTTCACTCCTCATTAAAAACTTTGCTGGCTTCATTCTTTGTCACCTTCAGGACAAGATCCTGGGAAAAACAGCATCTCAGCTGGTGACAGTAAAAATACCTCAAAGTCAATTAAGAGGACTAGAACTTGATAACCTGTAAGAGTGGGTTATAGTTTTCCATTGAAATATAAAATTTTACAGTTACCCTTATTTTTTATCAAAGATAAAGAAAATTTATTTTTGTTTGTAAAATAAGTCTGGTTTTATTAGATTTGGCTTGATCATTTATTTATGTGCAGCAAGAATGGTAATTGACCACATAGGTCCTTTTGGAACTTTTCATAAGGAATCTGACATTGGAGTTGTAAAAGCTCTCTCAATGCCAGAAAGTTAAACCAAGAACTCACCACCAGACTTCACATGCAGTACCTATGGATTTGGGTGATTTCCTCTCTTTCAAAGTCCCCAAGATATCCTATTTCCAGAGCCTGCCAGGAATTGACCTTCTTTTCTTACTCATGATGCTGGGAACCCTGTAAGTCAGATAACAGCATGGTTTTACCAAAATGGCTTTGGAGTAAGAATCTACTCAATGTCAACAATAATTCCTTAAAATTTTCTGCTTATGTATGATTATACATACATCATTCTCAATTATAACATGTCAGTGCAAATCTTGGTAATATAACCAATTTTCCCAATTATGTCCTGTTACAATGAGAAAATATTTTCACTGTACTTATGCAAATAGCTACATTGTCATGAAAATGATAATATTCTATAAGTTTCTGAATTCAGGGAGACTCAGACAGGAAGAAAAATTGCTTCACCTATGTTTGCAAAATATACTAAATTGTTATACACTTTAGATATCTTAAAAGAAAATAGAAAATGATTTCTAATATACAGAATATAAAACATTAAAGAACCATCAGTGTTCCAAACAAAGTCCACAAAAATCATATTCATCCTTTCTCAGTCTACTCTGTTCCAAGTAATCAATTCCAGTCTTGCTGATCTTGTGTTAGGCAGTTTCATGAACAACTTCATGAACATCTCATGAACATGAGTTAAACATCTCAACTAGAGTACTGGAAATCTTTACTTAGTCCAGCCATATGATCTTAAACTTAACCAATGTCATCAGGAGTTGATACCTCAGAATACCTATCATAATCCTTTCCATGGGACTCAGAGACAGTCCTAAATTGAAGAAGCAGCATTCTGGCTAAGAGCTGATTGCAAGAGCTCTCAGTATAGTCTGACATACTCTCTCAGATAACTATCAGAGTAAAACGGTAATTATCCACAAATTAAAACAGGTTTGAAATGACCATAATTAAAGATCTAATCAGAATTCATTATAATATGACAATGAAATTTAATGGTTTCTCTGACATAAAACATTTAAACTAATAACTTGAATTATGACTGGTAAAATTATACCAGGTCATACATAGCAACAACATTGACAGATTTCTAGGAACTTCATACAATTTTTGAAACAATGACATTTTATGCATACAAATATAACCTAAGAAAAGTTAAGTATCTCTTCTTATTTGACAATGCTTTCAATACAATATGATATATTAAATAAACATAATTAGCTTAATATCTTGTTACAAGGTGAGAGAACAAATCCTTTGAGATTTTCCTGGATCCCTCTGGAAAATCTCAGACATTTCAAGGTCAACATTTCATTTAGAATTTTATTTGGGAAATTGTAAAAAATTTCAAAAGATTTGAACACTTGACTAAGTAAGATGATAGGTCACTGATAAATAATAGTTATCTATTTAACAAAGTGACAATAAAATATTGGAAAAGTAAGTATAGGAGGTTACATTAAATATATATCTTAGTTTTTTTGTTGCTGCTGTTCTTAAGCGGGAAGACTTGGTTCTTTTAAAAACTCAAAGAAATGATATACAGGAGATTATTCTGATAAGACAGAATCTTTTTTTGAAGGTGAATACTTAAAAGGTAAAACCTTTTACAATTTCTTAAAAAAGCAAACCAATAATTAAATAAAAGTTTATTATTTTAACAAGATAAAAAAACAAGCTCTGGTTTTGCATTAATACACTACTGAGCTCAATTTTTTTTAAATGGAGCTGTTCAGTCTTAGCCTTCTTCACCACAAAACATAACATTACTTTCTGAGAAACATTCTATGATTTTCTATATGCATTTAGGCTTTCTTTGTCCTCTACTTCTAACAATCAGCCATTTTACTTTAAGTAATATTACTCTCCTTCTTCCCTTGACAAAAACATATGCTTCATGCTTTCTAAATTCAATACATTTCTTTATCAAAAAATGCATCCTACTTTCCTTGAATATTTTGCATGCAGAATTGTTTCCTTTCATTCTTAATATTTCTGATAGTTTCATTTACTATTATATATATATATTATACAATTTTTTATCAGTTTTACACTTCAATGTTCAGTAGTCTTAATTTTCTAAAAACAATTAAGAAGTAGACAATTGTGAACTCCTTGTTGTATTCCAGCATTCTGTAAAAGATTAACAAATTTACAAACATAACATTTCACAATTTCTAGAGGCATATGCTTCCTCAGAGTAAAATTTTACAATATGGCAAAAGGAGCATATTTATTAGCAGATGCAGATATCTTTATTCTCTATAAAATTAAGAAGCCAAAACTATATTAACAAACTTATTTTTAGTAATTAGTATTTCAGTATTTTATCTTATTTATAAATAATCTAGATATTCAGTGAATATCATTTATTTAACTTAATTTCCTATAACTAAGGATTCAAATTACCAAAAGGATTTTTAAACTAATCAGCAGACATATATCAAACATAATTATTGTTGATTAAAGTTTGTCACAATAATGACTCAATGTGATTAAAATAAAATCTGTAAGTTTGTACTTTAAAAATTAAGTAGATACAGCTTATTTGACTAGGGGCCCAGCAGAATAAAAATGTATATCTTTTTTTATTATATATAATGGTGATTATTTTATATCTAAAATCTAATTTTTATCTAATTTTATTATACATAATTATATTTAATGGTGACAACTCTAAGGCATACCTGTTTATTAAACCAACACTGTTGAATTAGACTTAGTTACCAAAGTTTTATTCACATCATATGAATTTGAAAGGCATGTGGGTCAGTTCCTATATTTCTGGACATTTCAGAGAAATTTAATTTATGTGTCCAAATTTTCCGAAGCCAACTTAGAAGAGAGGACCTTTAAAGGATTTTATTAACTCACCTGTCAGTATCACCCAGAAGTAAGAAAATATCACATACATATAATACATACACATGCATAAACATACAGGACATGCAAACAGAGATCTAAAGGTTTTTGCTATGATTTTAGCCATCAGTCAGGTATAAACACAAAATAAAAAAATCCTTGAGAAAACAGTGTTGTGTGGTAGAAGATTTATCTTAAAATGAGAGAGAAAGGGGAGCAGGAGCCAAGATGGCGGCGTGAATAATGCAGCAGAAATCTCCTCCCAAAACCACATTTATCTATGAAAATATAACAAAGACAACTCTTCCTAAAATAGAGACCAGAGGACACAGGACAACATCCAGACCACATCCACACCTGTGAGAACACAGCGCCTTGCAAAGGGGGTAAGATACAAGCCCCGGCCCGGTGGAACCTGAGCGCCCCTCCCCCCAGGCCCCAGGGGTAGGAGAGGAGTTAGCAGGGAGGGAGCACAGGACTGCTGAACACCCAGCCCCAGGATTCCGGAACAGAGCACAGACACAGTGCATGCGTGGGGGCCTGGTTACTAGGGAAACAGGATGGCAGGACCGGTGAGTGGGTGCCTGAGGCTGACACCGGAGAAGAAAGAAATGGGAGCGGTCTTTTTTCTTTTTCGGAGAGTGCTTTTTGGAAGACGTAAAGGGACAGGGACCCCAATACTAGGGAAACAGGGCAGCAAGACCAGTGAGCGGTGCCTGAGACCGGCGCCTGAGGACAAAGAAAATCACGCATATTTCCTTTTTATTTTTTTTTAAATTATTTATTTAATTTATTTTTTATTTTTATTTTTTTTTGTTATTGCTGTTGTTGCTTTGGTTTGGAGAGTGCTTTTTGGAAGTCTTAAAGGGGCAGGACTGGACACTTAGCCCAGAGGCAGGGAATCTGGGGATCTCTGGGCACTCTAACTCCCAGGGCAGCAGGGAGCACAGAGGCTCCTTATGGAGATAAATAGCCTCCCAGCCACTCCCCCTCCAATGGGGCTCCACCATTTTGGAGGAGCAGTCCAAGCCAGGCCACACCCACAGCAACAGCGGAGATGAACTCCATAGCAAATGGGCAGGGAGCAGAAGCCCTGTCTGCACACAGTGCCAAGCACAAGCCACTAGAGGTCGCTATTTTCCCAGTAGAGGAAGGCCACAAACCAACAAGAAGGAAAGCTCTTCCAGCGGTCACTCGTACCAGCTCTGCAAACTATCTCTATCACCATGAAAAGGCAAAACTACAGGCAGACAAAGATCACAGAGACAACACCTGAGAAGGAGAGAGACCGAACCAGTCATCCTGAAAAAGAATTCAAAATAAAAATCATGAACACAATGACGGAGATGCAGAGAAAGATGCAAGAGCAATGGGATGAGATGCAGAGAAAAATGCAAGAGCAATGGGATGAAGTTCGGAGGGAGATCACAGATGTCAGGAAGGAGATCACAGAAGTGAAACAATCCCTGGAAGGATTTATAAGCAGAATGGATAAGATGCAAGAGGCCATTGAAGGAATAGAAACCAGAGAACAGGAACATATAGAAGCTGACATAGAGAGAGATAAAAGGATCTCCAGGAATGAAACAATACTAAGAGAACTATGTGACCAATCCAAAAGGAATAATATTCGTATTATAGGGGTACCAGAAGAAGAAGAGAGAGAAAAGGATAGAAAGTCTCTTTGAAGAAATAATTGCTGAAAACTTCCCCAAACTGGGGGAGGAAATAATCGGACAGACCACAGAAATACACAGAACCCTTAACAGAAAGGATCCAAGGAGGACAACACCAAGACACATAATAATTAAAATGGCAAGGATCAAGGACGAGGAAAGAGTTTTAAAGGCAGATAGAGAGAAAAAGGTCACCTATAAAGGAAAACCCATCAGGCTAACATCAGACTTCTCCACAGAAACCCTACAGGCCAGAAGAGAATGGCATGATATATTTAATGCAATGAAACAGAAGGGTCTTGAACCAAGGATACTGTATCCAGCACGACTATCATTTAAATATGATGGCGGGATTAAACAATTCCCATACAAGCAAAAGCTGAGGGAATTTGCTTCCCACAAACCACCTCTACAGGGCATCTTACAGGGACTGCTCTATATGGGAGCACTCCTAAAAAGAGCACAGAACAAAACACACAACACATGAAGAATGGAGGAGGAGGAATAAGAAGGGAGAGAAGAAAAGAATCTCCAGACAGTGTATATAACAGCTGAATAAGCGAGCTAAGTTAGGCAGTAAGATAAGAAAGAGGCTAACCTTGAACCTTTGGTAACCATGAATCTAAAGCCTGCAATGGCAATAAGTACATAGCTCTCAATATTCACCCTAAATGTAAATGGACTTAATGCACCAATCAAAAGACACAGAGTAATATAATGGATAAAAAAGCAAGACCCATCCATATGCTGCTTACAAGAAACTCACCTGAAACCCAAAGACATGCACAGACTAAAAGTCAAGGGATGGAAAAACATATTTCAGGCAAACAACAGTGAGAAGAAAGCAGGGGTTGCAGTACTAATATCAGACAAAAGAGACTTCAAAACAAAGAAAGTAACAAGAGATAAAGAAGGACACTACATAATGATAAAGGGCTCAGTCCAATAGGAGGATATAACCATTCTAAATATATATGCACCCAACACAGGAGCACCAGCATATGTGAAAAAAATACTAACAGAACTAAAGAGGGAAATAGCCTGCAATGCATTCATTTTAGGAGACTTCAACACACCACTCACCCCAAAGGATAGATCCACCGGGCAGAAAATAAGTAAGGACACATAGGCACTGAAGAACACACTAGAACAGATGGACCTAATAGACATATATAGAACTCTACATCCAAAAGCAACGGGATATACATTCTTCTCAAGTGCACATGGAACATTCTCCAGAATAGACCACATACTATTTCACAGAAAGAGCCTCAGTAAATTCCAAAATATTGAAATTCTACCAACCAATTTTTCAGACGACAAAGGTATAAAACTAGAAATAAATTCTACAAAGAAAACAAAAAGGCTCACAAACACATGGAGGCGTAACAACATGCTACTAAATAATCAATGGATCAATGAACAAATCAAAATAGAGATCAAGGAATATATAGAAACAAATGACAACAACAACACAAAGCCCCAACTTCTGTGGAATGCAGTGAAAGCAGTCTTAAGAGGAAAGTATATAGCAATCCAGGCACACTTGAAGAAGGAAGAACAATCCCAAATTAATGGTCTAACATCACAATTATCGAAACAGGAAAAAGAAGAACAAAGGCCTAAAGTCAGCAGAAGGAGGGACATAATAAAGATCAGAGAAGAAATAAACAAAATTGAGAAGAATAAAACAATAGCAAAAATGAATGAAACCAAGAGCTAGTTCTTGGTGAAAATAAACAAAATGGATAAGCCTCTAACGAAACTTATTAAGAGAAAAAGAGAATCAACACAAATCAACAGAATAAGAAATGAGAACAGAAAAATCATGACAGACTCCACAGAAATACAAAGAATTATTAAAGACTACTATGAAAACCTATATGCCAACAAGCTGGAAAACCTAGAAGAAATGGACAACTTCCTGGAAAAATACAACCTCCCAAGACTGACCAAGGAAGAAACACAAAAGTTAAACAAACCAATTACGAGCAAAGAAATTGAAATAGTAAGCAAAAACCTACCCAAGAACAAAACCCCAGGGCCGGACGGATTTACCTCAGAATTTTATCAGACCCACAGAGAAGACATAATACCCATTCTCCTTAACGTGTTCCAAAAAATAGAAGAGGAGGGAATACTCCCAAACTCATTCTATGAAGCCAACATCACCCTAATACCAAAACCAGGAAAAGACCCCACCAAAAAAGAAAATTACAGACCAATATCCCTGATGAAAGTAGATGCAAAAATACTCAATAAAATATTAGCAAACAGAATTCAACATTATACTAAAAGGATCATACACCGTGACCAAGTGGGATTCATCCCAGGGATGCAAGGATGGTACAACATTCGAAAATCCATCAACATTATCCACCACATCAATAAAAAGAAAGACAAAAACCACATGATCATCTCCATAGATGCTGAAAAACATTTGACAAAATTAAACATTCATTCATAATAAAAACTCTCAGCAAAATGGGTATAGATGGAAAGTACTTCAACATAATAAAGGCCATATATGATAAACCCACAGCCAACATTATACTGAACAGTGAGAAGCTGAAAGCATTTCCTCTGAGATCAGGAACTAGACAGGGATGCCCACTCTCCCCACTGTTATTTAACATAGTACTGGAGATCCTAGCCATGGCAATCAGACAAAACAAAGAAATACAAGGAATCCAGATTGGTAAAGAAGAAGTTAAACTGTCACTATTTGCAGATGATATGATACTGTACATAAAAAACCCTAAACACTCCACCCCAAAACTACTAGAACTGATATCGGAATACAGCAAAGTTGCAGGATACAAAATTAACACACAGAAATCTGTAGCTTTCCTATACACTAACAATGAACCAATAGAAAGAGAAATCAGGAAAACAATTCCATTTACCATTGCATCAAAAAGAATAAAATACCTAGGAATAAACCTAACCAAAGAAGTGAAAGACTTATACTCTGAAAACTACAAGTCACTCTTAAGAGAAATTAAAGGGGACACTAATAAATGGAAACTCATCCCATGCTCATGGCTAGGAAGAATTAATATCATCAAAATGGCCATCCTGCCCAAAGCAATATACAGATTTGATGCAATCCCTATGAAACTACCAGCAACATTCTTCAATGAACTGGAACAAATAATTCAAAAATTCATATGGAAACACCAAAGACCCCGAATAGCCAAAGAAATCCTGAAAAAGAAGAATAAAGTAGCGGGGATCTCACTCCCAACTTCAAGCTCTACTACAAAGCCATAGTAATCAAGACAATTTGGTACTGGCACAAGAACAGAGCCACAGACCAGTGCAACAGACTAGAGACTCCAGACATTAAGCCAAATATATATGGTCAATTAATATTTGATAAAGGAGCCATGGACATACAATGGCGAAATGACAGTCTCTTCAACAGATGGTGCTGGTAAAACTGGACAGCTACATGTAGGAGAATGAAACTGGATCATTGTCTAACCCCATATACAAAAGTAAACTCAAAATGGATCAAAGACCTGAATGTAAGTCATGAAACCATTAAACTCTTGGAAAAAAACATAGGCAAAAACCTCTTACACATAAACATGAGTGACCTCTTCTTGAACATATATCTCCCCAGGCAAGGAAAACAACAGCAAAAATGAACAACTGGGATGATATTAAGCTGAAAAGCTTCTGTACAGCAAAAGACACCATCAATAGAGCAAAAAGGAACCCTACAGTATGGGAGAATGTATTTGAAAATGACAGATCCGATAAAGGCTTGACGTCCAGAATATATAAAGAGCTCACATGCCTCAACAAACAAAAAATAACCCAATTAAAAAATGGGCAGAGGAACTGAACAGACAGTTCTCTAAAAAAAAAATACAGATGGCCAACAGACACATGAAAAGATGCTCCACATTGCTAATTATCAGAGAAATGCAAATTAAAACTACAATGAGTTATCACCTCACAGCAGTAAGGATGGCTGCCATCCAAAAGACAAACAACAACAAATGTTGGCAAGGCTGTGGAGAAAGGGGAACCCTCCTACACTGTTGGTGGGAATGTAAATTAGTTCAGCCATTGTGGAAAGCAGTATGGAGTTTCATCAAAATTCTCAAAACAGACCTACTATTTGACCCAGGAATTCCACTCCTAGGAATTTACCCTAAGAACGCAGCAATCAAGTTTGAGAAAGACAGATGCACCCCTATGTTTATCGCAGCACTATTTACAATAGCCAGGAATTGGAAGGATCCTAAATGTCCATCGGTAGATGAATGGATAAAGAAGATGTGGTACATATACACAATGGAATACTACTCAGCCATAAGAAGAGGGAAAATCCTAACATTTGCAGCAACATGGATGGAGCGGGAGAGTATTACGTTCAATGAAATAAGCCAAGCGGAGAAAGAGAAATACCAAATGATTTCACTCATCTGAGGAGTATAAGAACAAAGGTAAAACTGAAGAAACAAAACAGCAGTGGAATTACAGAACCCAAAAATGGACTAACAGGTACCAAAGGGAAACGGACTGGGGAGGATGGGTGGGCAGGGAGGGATAAGGCGGGGGAAGAAGAAAGGGGGTATTAAGATTAGCATGCATGGGGGGGAGGGACAACAGGGAGGGCTGTACAACACAGAGAGGAGAAGTAGTGATTCTACAACATTTTGCTATGCTGATGGACAGTGATTGTAATGTGTTTTATAGGGGGAACCTGGTATAGGGGAGAGCCTAGTAAACATAGTATTCTTCAGGTAAGTGTAGATTGAAGATTAAAAAAAAAAAAAGAAAGAAAGAAAGAAAAGGGGGATTACTCCTTGATAGGATAAAACTAATGGCAAATCAAAGATTAACGCATGCTTTAAATACCCTTAATTTTGATCACTTAAAGGGTGTCAGATGATCGGCTATGGAGGTACACTTTTCTGATAATATTCCTTTCTCTCAATAAAAAAAAAAAAGCAGTTCTTGTGTGCTGACCTCCAATGAGTTCTACACAATGGTATAAAGGGCATATCAAAGTGTGGGCAAAGGGTCTGTTTGTTTTTATACAGCAGATCAAAGCCTAATTTGGCTACCCAGAAAATGAACTCAGATACGATATGAAGAAGAACTTCCAATATCAGCACTCTCTGGAAGACTCATATCAGAAGATGATCATCAGAAAACCTCCACAAAGATCCATGAAATAATGCAGTTGTAGCTGCATTCTTCCCACCATTTCCTGGACTTGCCATTGGAATGAAGAAGGAGATATCTAAGCTGGCCTGTGCATACAGTAAAACAATAAATTTGACTGGATCTATACTGTTGGAACTCAGCCAAGAATTAGGAGAAGTGCAAGTTGTAGCGCTCCAAAATCTTATGACTACAGACTATCTACGGTTAAAAGAACATATGGGATGTGAACAGTTCCCATAAATGGGTTGCTTTAATTTGTCTGATTTCTCTCAGACTGTTCAAGTACAGTTGGACAATATCCATCATATCATAGACAAATTTTCACAAATGCCTAGGGTGCCTAACTGGTTTTCTTGGCATCACTGGAGATGGCTGGTAATTATAGATTTGCTTTGGTTATGTAACTGTATTCATATTATGTTAATGTGTGTGCACAATTTAATTAGTAGTTTAAAACCTATACATGCTTAAGTTACTCTAAGAGAAGATATGTCCAAGAAATAATCCTCCCATGTTTTCTTCCATCTGCTACCTCTATAGCATTTCTTCTTCCTTCCTAATTACAACCCTTAAATACAATTCGTGCCTCATATCGAATTTACCGAGTACCATAATTCCTCCAAGTGGTAAAGGTACCTCAAGACAAATGCTGGGCACAGAAGCCACAGGGCATAAATCTGCAAAGAAGTAAAATGCTAACCTTTTCAAACAATATGGCTTCTCTCTCACTTACCAACTTTATATCTCCCTGTATGGCCCCGGAAGATGACTGGTTAGCCAGAGACGGGTAAGATTCCTCAAAGGAGGAACAACCTAAGACAGGCACAGTCGCAGGGGGGCCATCAGGTGAGAAATTGGGCATCAACAGTGGTGAAGCTTAGAACCTCACCCCCCCCCCCCCCGTTTTGAGAGAAATCTGCATCCGTGGATGTTTTAATGCCCTTGTTTAGCTTGGATTAACACATAGTCTTCAGGCACACACCTGATCATCTACAATTGCTTTCTTACAACACTAAACTATGTTTTCTAACTTTATTTTGCATCTACCTACCACTTCAGCGTTTTATTAAAAATAAAAGTAATAATAATAATAAAGGGAGAAATGTGGGATCCATATATAAATCAGGTATAAAAATCAAACGAATATTCATATTTGACCTGATTGTTTATAGTTCATAATGCGTGATCAAAACCGAAAGTTTCTGTGATGACTACCCTTGTACTGTTCACCATGTAAGAACTTATTCACTATGTAAGAATTCGTTCACCATGTAAGAACTTGCTCGTTATGCTTCAGAAGATTGGAGACTGACGAGAATTAGGCTTGAGATGGATTAATGATTGTGCATTGAGCATTGACTCCCCTATACAGAATTTTATTGTTGTTAACAACGATTTGATCAATAAATATGAGAGATGCCCTCTCAAAAAAAAAAATACGTAGTTACTGAATGAAGGAATGAATGAATGTGAGTTGTAAATAAAAATGTACTGATAAAAAAATGAGAGAGAAAGGGTGCAGGTTTTCTGAAGTAACTTGTTAAATGGTATGTAGGAATATATATTCCTATTTGATTTTGACTGGGACAAACATTAGATTCTTCTGGCAGTACTGAGCCCTGTTAAGTAGCCATTTCAAGGGGGCATTTTAACAAAAACATTATTTGCATTGGGAGTCTGCAGTTTTTATAGGTCCAGGTTGAGAACTAATTGAGAAGAGTGCTGAGAAACCTGACTGAGAATGCTGAAGCCAAGGGCATTTATTTCAGTTTTTTATTTTATTAAGTGCAGGACACTCCCTTTTCCAATGTCCTGACTTGTCACACTATCTGCAAGCATCTTGAAATGAATAGAGGAGGCTCTGGGATTGGTAAGAAAGATGGATGGACTTTGGTTTACTCCTAGAGCCATATTCCTGTTTTTGTCAAGACTTGATTCTTAACATAAGAATCGTTTTTAATCCTTCAAAGAATTGGTGGCAGCCTCAATAATAACACTGAGAGACTGACCCACAAAACTAAGTACATGTTACTGAATTTGTTTCTTTATATAGGACAGATTACCAACCAAGGTAGAAATTAAAAGATTCCTGTGTTGTTTGGATTCTGTATTTAAAGCTGTGTGCCTTTGGAATGTTTGCATAAATTGTTCAACAAAGTATTTAGATTTTATTCCTTCCCTCTGAGTGCACAGTTCCACTTTAGCCCAATTAACCTTCAGAGGTAAGGCTTCTGTATTAGCTCTTATCAGGCCTTTAATATTGGACTCCAAATGGGTCATTTTATGATCATTTGTAGGAGGGCCTAGAAGAGGGTCTGGCCAGTTGTTTTTGTGAGAAGGATCTCCTCAAAGGGGCTACCTGTCTTGTTGCATAGCTGATGCCAGGGTTCTTGTTCACGGAGCCAAAGAATGAACTTCTCAAAACACTCAAGGTAGGAGAGCAAGGGAGAGTCTTTTATTGAGAGATACAGTGAGAGAACAGAACTCCTTGCTCATGCCAGGAGGGGACAAGAGAGTCTGTGGTTGGCTCACTGTCTAGGGGATTTATAGTCAGTTTGGTTGAGGATTTTTTAAGAATGTGGGTAAGAGCTAGGAATGCAGACTTGTACCACCTGCTCTGCCCCCAAAGGTGGGCTGGGTTGGTCTGTTTGCTAGGGCTGTTTATAGGTCAGATACAGTGAAGTCAGTTTGTGCTGAGATATCCTTCTTTATTTGCAAAGCACTCAAGCATTCCAGGCCAAGTTGCTCTTGGCCTTTTGAGCTTTAACTGATCTCACTGAAGATGTCTGTATTCTTAGTCTGGTATCTTTACCCTAGAGAATTAGTGTGATCTTGACTTTGCATAATGCTTAACACAGAGTTTTGATTTTGCACATTGTCACATTGCTCTGACTGTAAATACACTGCCTTGTTTTTTTCCGGAGACCCTCACCCTACTCTGACTACACCCACGGTCCCTGTCTCATAGCTACAGTATAATCATGGGTGGGAGGGTTTATGGTGGGTGTGGATTTTAGTTTTTATTCTATATCTTATGTCTGCTATTTATTTTGTTAAGTGAGTCATTTAGGCTAGCCATGTTATTTTTTGTTGTCCTTATTTTAATTTGATCCTCCTATAGGTCTATTAGGACACGTTTAAGATGAGAACTCAAAATCATTTCAAATATAAATGCTTCTCCAAATTAAAAGATATATCATCTGGCCATTGGTAATTTAGGGTATCCAAAGATACCATTTCTAAAATGTGACTGAAATCAAAAAGCCTTTTAATCACTTAACCATTGGTGCAAAAGCCATCTCCAAATAAGGTACAGAAGATGCACCCTCCATAATCCAAAGTAGCTCCCAAAGATATCAAACAAGAAGAGATCAAAAACCCTTTGTTGCCATAAGTTGTGAGAATGGTATTTGAAAATTTGTGTCTCTTCTCCCACAAAAATAAGGTACCACAATCACAACCCACCAATCAGTGACACCAAGCAGCTGATACTGAGATGGGACTTTTCAGCACTAGCAAGACAAGGAGAAAAGAGATGACAATGGCCTTATGGGCTGTAACCATTTATTTAGGCATATATGAACCCTCTGATAGTTGGCAGAAGTTGGTAGATTGTCAGCTGAAAATGAGGTGCCCAGTCCACCCACATTTCTGCCTAACTAACTATAAATTCTTAGGCCCACAACTTGATAGTTGGACACCTCTGTGTGCAGACCCAACAGTCTGTGCCCCCTAGAATGTGGAAAACCATAGACAGAACACTCTCTCTGGATCTAAGCCAAGCTCTCAGGAATGAAAATGTAATAGACAGGATAAAATAGCTATCTCTGGGAGAGAAAGATCTATAACAAGAATACACAAAGCAAGAGTCATACTATCCAAAGAACTAGTTCTGTTAGGCAGAAAGACATACATGAGTGTGGCGGAGAGAGAATAGAGCCAGTAAAGTCCACTGAAAGGGACTCAAAGAGTTAACCAGTTAAAACTAGAGATCCAGAAAGGATTCACAGAGTTAATTAGTTAATTAGTTGAAGTTTCAAAGGCCAGCAGTGACGTGGAATGTCTGATATTCCCCAGATGAAAAACAATTTCCAACATAAAGAAAAGTATCAGAGCACAGCCTGTATCTTCATTGTAAAAATTAGATCAGGCCTCCAAGGCCAAAGATTGTCAACCAAGGACTTCTCTGCCCTGCCTCATGAAGTAGGGTATGGAAATGGGACAAGGGTCATGCCATTATAAAATCAATTTATCCTGTGACAAAGGCCCATTTTATTTTTTAACTTAATCTATAGGTTGTTTTCCTCTTCTTCAAGCCCCTTAACCAATTAAGTAACTTTGTAACCAAGACAAGCGATAGACCATTGAAATACAAATAAAATTATGTGGATAAATAATTCTGAGATCCAAACCAACATAGTCACCTAAATAATCCTTTTCTTAAAATAAAACCTCAAGTGAATTATGAATCACCTGTATACACCATGCCTTACACTGACCCTTAACCATGAGGCCCTGTAAAACCCCAAGCAATAAAACCTTAAGGATGTTTCCTCTCTGAGGATTCCCACACTTCCACTTCTTTTGAGTGTGTGCCGTTAGCCTTAAATAAAGACTTCTTTCTGCTCAACTTATTATGTTTTGTCTCTGTGCTCTTCCAGTGGTAAACTTCTTCGTCACTTTTCTATTTCATTCCATTCTCCAGATTTAAGCACTAGTCTTCACTCTGTCTCTGTTCTACTCCAGATAAGTAGGGAAGGGCTACAGAGAGCTCTAATTTGGGCTTGTAAGTTCCTATCACCTGGGTGCCCCAGACAGGACTGCAGCTGTATGATCATGCATTTTAGTAGCCTGCCTGAAAATATGCTTTCTTTGCCTTTGGGAATTTCTCAGAACATAATCTCACTCCATCCAGTGTGCTGCAGCTCCCCTCAGATACTGCGATGGTAGGGACTTAGTTTCCATACCATGCAGATTTCAAGTGGACAGTGGATTCCAGGTGACCGTGGCTTTAAAAATTGGCAAGGGATTTGCCTTATGTTAAGAAGGACTTCAGTGAGCTTTCCTTTCTTTCCTCTGTTCTTCCTTGCTCTCTGATCCCTGCAAGGCATCTGCCATTCTCTGCTATTCTCACTTTAATGAATTCCTTCCTCACCTTTCACTCTGACTTCCCTGAATCTCTGAACCAAATTTCTTCCCAACAGTTCCTATATGTGTTTTCTCTGCTAATCTAAATATTGGAAAGAAAATACGAGAGGATCTTATTACCCTCACTTGACTGGACCCTAAATAGAGATCTAGAAGTCTTATAGGTAGGGAAATTTACTTTTGCCACCTTGGTCAGGGTACTAAGATCTCAGTTTCAGTCTCTGGAATGAGAATGGAATCCCCACCAACATATCCTGGTCACAATTGTTAGGAAAAGGTTTTCCTCTACCAAGTTAGTCTGAATGGTTGAGGGAATGTGAATAACTGACAATAGACAGATTAACAGGAGTACAGACAACATTTATCTATACATGCATGTGATCACATGTGGGAATACTTGGTGATGAGTAACTCACTAAATAGTCAGATATGAAGGCTTATGAACTAAATGTAATAAAATAGGGGTAGAGTGGGGTTAGGATTTCAATGGGATAATATGAATGTTTGTAGCTCTGGGGGCAAGGGGGTTCCTGGCCCGGGGCAAGTTCCCACTATGAAACTGGTGAAACTGAAATAAGTCAAGGGAAAGGGTATGTTGGGATAAAGGTTTATATTCCTTGCAGTCACTAGCCAAACTCAGCACCATCTGTCTCCTTTAGCCATGGCTCATGCTCTACCACCACAGCACACTCTCTGCTTCCCCTGCCCTCCCCTTCTAGCAGGAACTCCATGGGCAAGTCCTTGGTGACTGGCAGACACCAGAAAAATTAAGTAGCAGGAAGAGAGAGGAGGAGAGAATGGCCATTTTTTCTCTACCCTTTGCTGCAGGAGTAAACACCTATTGATATATGGATGGCTAAGGCCAAGCAGGAGATTCTGAAAATTCTGTCATTTACCCCATAAAGTTCTAGTGGGATTTTTTTTTATGATAATGGTAATGGGCAGTCCCTCTGGCAGCAGACCTCATGAAAAACTCCTTTGATTGGGGAAGATTAATGGAAGTTATATTTGAGAGTCTGTTTTAGTCAGGTAAGAGAAGTTCATACAAGATTTCATTCTGCATCTTCTTTAGCTCAAATATTTACACTATAATAATCTTTATATCAAATCTGGGGATCAAAATTGCTCTCCACAAATGTAAACTGAAAGACTGTACCTATAAATACTACAAGATATAACTATTTTGAAGGCTACAAACACAAGCTCAAACTCTGATTTCTTTACTGACACAGAAGGAAGAAATAAGGATCCTCTCCCACAACTGAAAATGTTCCTAGAATCTTCTTGTTTATGAAGCAAATGTTTCTGTACTCATACAGAGGGAGAAGATGCCTTCCTGGTCTATTTCAGGGTCTTCCTTCTTTTCTTATATAGTATTAACCTCTTAAATTAGCTAGTTGAAAATCAATTTCTTTCCAAGATATTCCAGCTTCAGTAAACTATACCTGGCTCCACTGTTCCGACAAAAAATTGCAATAGTGCACAGTACTTGTAGCAATCAATCCAATGCAAGTTGCACTGTAGTGAGCTCTATCCAGTGCTCTTCCAACTCCAGATGAAAAGAAAACATATGCATGCTTATCATTGTTCAATCTAGGTTGATTTCTAATCTCACAGTTTGGTGAATACATCTTTCAAAAGTAAAACAAAATATGAGGCATAGGGTGTTCTAAATAGCATATCTAAATAAAGTACCCTTACTGAGGGAGGGAAGATTAAGATAAATCTGTGGATAATTTTTTTTCTAACAGTTCTCTCGATTTATACACAAAACACAACATGTAGCATTTAATTAAATTATGATTCATCTATATTTGGACTACTTTTTAGAAATTTTTCAAGAAGTATTACTTAACAAAATAATTAAAAGACCAATTTAAATACTTTTTTCCAAACTAAAGGTAGCAGTGTAATCCTAAAGATAATTTTCACAGTCTTCACCCTAAGGGGGAGAGGGGGAAATAGGCAAAAATTGCAATTTTCAAAATGTTTTTTTTTTTGTTCTAAATGAAGGACAGAAACAACATAAGCTCTACTTGGGCACTCTATAAATAACCTAAACTTAAAAAATTCACTATTGCCTCAGTTTTATTGGTATTTATAGTGAAGGAATATGGGTTGCAAATTACACAGATGTAGCTTAATTCTAAAAGTTTAAAGTGTCAGCTAGCCATAATTGATTTGTCCAAGACCTTTGAAAAATGTTTAAAATGCCAATCAACTAATGGTGAAGTTAACATCAAAAATCATTTTGTGTAGGAGTAAACTATCTTCTATATATTTTTTCCAATTTGTTCTCCAAGATTAAGGTATGTAATTTATACATCTTTGCTGTGCTTCCACCCCCACCTCCCATAACGCTAAGGAATAGTAATGCATACCCTTACTGCTCTTTGTGGAATATCATTTGATCTCTTATTTTTCCTAATACTATTCCCTTACAACTTCTTCGATTACCCATACATGAGGAATTAGAAATCAGGTGAACAAAAATCTGGTTTCTTCATTTTATAGACACCACATCTATCCTGTTATTCTTTCTCTTGGCTAAAAAAGTACAAATTGGCAAAAAGAACAATTTTTGTGTTATGTAAGTACTTTTGTAATATATGTTAATATGGTACTTGAAAGTCAATATGTAAAATGGGATAGAGCAGAAGTAATAGAAATGTGCAGTGAGACACCACAAAGTTCATTCAGGCCAATTTTATTTATTTATTTATTTATTTATTTATTTATTTATTTATTTATTTATTTATGCTATCATTAATCTACAATTACATGAAGAACACTATGTTTACCAGGCTCCCCCCTTCACCATAATTAGGCCAATTTTTCTTAAATATTTTTATTTACAATCTATGTGGTGGAATGGAAAACATTTAAAAATAAATTTGTATAAGATCCTAAGATTGGAGGCATCCTAATGATAAACTAATGAAAGAAGGGAAAGAATTCTAATGACCTGTGGGTTGCAAAGTAAGAATGATAATAGTAAAAAATGAATCTCATCTTGAAAGGTAAATCTAATTTATGAGAAAATTAAAAACTTAGATGTTATATTTCAGAGACTTAAGTACTTTTATTTTGGGAATAACAAAAACTAAGCAGGTGGTGCAGAGTTCCAGCAGACATTATTCAAACTTTAATAGGTTGAATGTAAAAACATTTTAGTCTTGCTCTTTACCACCATCACACAATCTTGGAAAAGAGGTCAGACATGGTGGAATGGGAGAAGAAGAGGTCCTATATTAACCTCTCCTGCACTTAATCCAGACAGTGATTATCATTAGGAACTTGTGATTTATTTATTTGCCTACTTTGTAAAAGACAAAATGTAACCCTTAGAGTATGGGTAAGAGAAGGTGTGTTAATGTAGAGAATAATATTTAAAGGAATCAAACATGGTTCTTGACTTTATGATAAATAGGGAAGAAAATATTCAATAAATTAGTAAAAGCTTCTTTTTTAACTTTAATGATTTAATCTCTTAGCAACTTTCAGATGCATCATACAGAATTAACTACAGTCACCATGCTATACATTACATTCTCATGATTACTTATTTTATAACTGGAAATTTGGACCTTTTGACCCTTTTGCCTATTTTGCCCATCTCCTACCCAAAACCTAAAGCAGCCATCAATCTGTTCTCTGCATCTGTGAGTTTGGGTTTTGCTATGTTTTCTTTTTTATAAGATTCTACATGTGAGATGTTATGGAAATTACCTTTTTCTGTCTGACTTATTCACTTAACATAATGTCTTCACCTTCCATGCTGTCACAAATGGTAAGATTTCATTCCCTGTTTTGCCTGAGTAGTATTCCATGGTATATATATATATATATATATATATATATATCACATTTTTATCCATTCATCCATCGATAGACATTTAGGTTGTTTCCATATATTGACTATTGTAAACAATACTACAGTGAACATAGGAATGCATATATCTTTTCAAATTAGTGTTTTGTTTTCTTGGATAGATACCCATTAGTAGAATTCCTGGACCATATGGTAGCTCTATTTTAAACTTTTTGAGGAATTTCCATACTGTTTTCCATAGTGACTTAACCAATTTGCATTACAACCAATAGTGCACAGGGGTTCTTTCTCCATATCCTTGCCAACAGTTGTTACTTCTCATCTTTTTAATAAAAACAATTCTAATAGGTGTGAGGTGATATCTCATTGTGGTTTTAATCTTCATTTTCTTGATGATTAGTGATGCTGAGAAATTTTTCATGTACATGATCACTATCTTTGGAAAAATGTCTGTTCAGATTTTCTGCATATTTTTTAATTGGAGTGTTTGTTTCTTTTGCCATTGAGTTGTATGAGTTCTTTATATATATTGAATATTAACCCCTTATCAGACATAAGATTTACAAACATTTTCTCCCATTCAGTAGATTGCATTTTCATTTTGTTGTGAAGATTTTTAGTTAGATTTCAGTATATAGGTCTTTTACCTCCTTGGTTAAATTTATGCTGAGGTATTTTATTCTTTCTATTGCAATTGTAAATAACATTTTTCTTATTTTTCTGATAATGTTAGTGTGTAGAAACACAACAAATTTTACATATTGATTTTATACCTGCAATAGTCAATAAATTAGTAAAAGCCTTAATTTAAAATAAATTCCATAAAATTTGAACTCATCATTTTAAAAGGAATGCAGGAAAATGGACTGAATTAAGCCACAGATTTTTAACTTCTATTTTTATATTTCTGTGATTGCTTCTACATTGTGCTGATATGTTTTAAAAATATGGTTAATTCAATAAAAAATTAATCAATCTACTGTTTATTGCTAAATGACAGCTTTTTTTATCAAGTTTCTTGGAATTAGAGTGCACAATCATAATTTGTTCATAATTTTTTTGACATTCCACATCATTTCTCTCTTCCTCACACACACACATACACACAAATGGGTTTCATGCTCACATTATTTTAAAATAGAGACCATCCATCTTTATGTTACAGTAAACAGAAAGAAGTTTAGAGAAATTTGTCAAGCACCTGAGGGTAATTAATAGTGAATCTATACTAGTTTTTTAATCTTTGCTAGATAGGATTGTTTGGATGGCATGTGTTATGAACTGCATTATGCTACCCCCTAAATTCATATGTTGAAGCCATAACCCTCAATGTGACTATCTTGGTAGATGGGGCTTTTAGAAGGTAATTAAGGTTAAATGAGCTCAGAGAGTGTGGTCTATAATCTGATATAATTAGTGGCCTTATAAGAAGAGGAAGGAGAGAGAGATCTGCAGGCCAGGAAGATAACTATCACCAGAACTCAACTATATTGGCACCCAGATCTCAGCCTTCTAGATATAGAAGCTATATGACCATGAGAAAATAAATTGCTACTGTTTAATCCACCCAGTCTATGGTATTTTGTTATGGCAACTGGAACTGACTAATACAGCATTATTCTTTTTAAAATTTTAGGTATTATGGCATTCAGTAAATGTAAAATTTTAAATACCTTACATTTTCTGACAAATACATTTCTCCCTCACTGTTTCCACTAAGTGAATTATAGCTGTTTACTACCTATTTTGAAAGTGGAATTCAAAAGCAGATTTATTCTGTTTTTCTTTGTAACGTTCTACTGGTCATCTGGCTTCCTCTTGTGGTCTACAGCTGTGACATGTCATTAGTATACTCGGAGAACCTATTTTAGTGCCATATATCATTAGAAACTCAACTTTGTCCTGGTAAACTACTGTTGGGGGGTTAGTTTCTTCTCAGTTCTTGTCTCTGCCACAACAAAGAATTGAAGGGCAGAAACACAATAGTGAAGAGAATGCAAGTTTTATTTAAATACTCCCAAAAGGAGGAGTGGGCTAGAGACAAAGTAGATAAAGGCAGATTTACTTGAATAAAGCAGAAAAGAAGTTAAAACAAAGAGAGAAAAGGGAAGCTCGCTGACCTGCTTCTCATCATAGGACAAATCTCTTGCTAACCCCAAAGCCAGTGTCACTTGGTATCCAGTGTTTACTTGAATCTGTGTGGCTTGGGAACTAAGTCCCTGCCACCCCAGGAGCTGGGGCAGCTACAAAGCACTTGGTGGAGTGATATTATGTTCTGAGAACTTCCAGAGGCAAAGAAAGGAAATTTTCAGGCAGGTTACTAAGGAACATGGTCATATAGCTGCATTTCCATCCATGTTACCCAGGCAATGGGAACTAGCAAGGCCAAATCAGAGCTGTCAGTAGCCCCTCCCACTTATCTGGAGTAGAGCAGAGAGAGTGACACACTCAAACAAAGGTGAGTGTGGGCAACCTCAGAGAAGTGGCACACTTAAGGGCTTAGGATTCTGTCTTTTAAGGTTCTCAAGGATTGGATAAAGGTAAAGGGTTGGGGGGCATAGGCTTGTCAGGCAGTCTCATAATGTCTATTTCCAGTGAGAGTTTCAAGAGTAGGATAAAGGTAAAGGGTCAGGGGTGCAGGCTTGTCTGGCAATCTCATGATGTCTATCTCTGGTGAGATACAACATATCATTGTCTATAACCAGTCCTCTAGGTAATTCTGTAGAATAACCTTTTTGTTCTCTCCAAGACAGTGGCTACCCCCAAGCACTGGAATGTATTAGTTAAGACTGCTTGCCTTGCCTTAAGATAGGTTGTTGGCTGATGACCAAAGAATATGTTAGGAATCTTACCTCCTAACTCCCTGAGTTTTAAAAAGGAATTTTTATTTATATCTTGGCATTTTTAATCATAGGTAGGACAAGTTAATTGTGATGCTTATCCCATGTATCTGCATTAGGTAGAGAAAGTCTCAAGATCAGCCCAGATTGAGAACATGTGAAATGAACTCACATTGCAAAGGGCATTATTAACTCTGTGAGTCCTTTCTGGTCTCTGGTTTTATCTGATTAACTTCATTAGTTCTTGGTGGGCCCCACCCTCTTTTCATCCCACTCATATCTGTCTTTCTGCCTAACACTAACATTAGATATCTTCAGAGCTAAGGCAGGAGAAAGATATTAAGAGGTTTCTAAAAGTTTGATTAAAAAAAGAACTCTGTACTCTATGAGGTGAGAGAGAAAGGTGTAATTCATAGCTATTTTTCACAAAAGAATGTTGGTCATGAGATATTATATCACCATTCTTCAATTTCATGAAGAAACTTTTTAAGCATTGATATACTTAGCCTAATTAACACAGAGAACAGATCATTTCTGATACTCCTACAGCTTCTTTATACAACAAAAATATTTGATAATGATTAAATTAACTGAATAATAATGACCACAAGAGTGAAAATTTTTTTTCACTGAATTTTCTATGCCTGATATTAGTAAACATGAATAAAAAGTAAAATAATTTTACAGCATGAAAAAGAAAATGACAAGAATTAATGCTTTTTAATTGTATTATTTACAAATTTAAAAATAAAATATATACCAATGTATTGGTCTGTTGAAATAATGAATAAAATTATCATTTCTGTTTTCCATTCTTAAACAAATTTGTCAATTACTTTGTCAAAATTGTTTTTCTATAGATCTTCATGCTCAATAGATACTTTTTAGCCATATATTCAAATGATTTGCTCATAATTGATCAAAGAATACTTTCTATTAATTTTAACCTCAAAATATTTATTTTACATGAAGCTACAGACATACAAACAATGAAAATCTTAAACGTATGAATAAATTTGGCAGATTCACCTGTTTCCAATTTCATAATTGTCCCTTTAGCTGAAAATGTCTTAAAGAAATTAAAACTCCAAATGGTTAAATAGAATGACAGAATCAGAGTCGCATTACCACTGTTTCTTCACCTTTATGGTCTCTACACTGGCACTGTTTATTTCAAAATACTTCCTAAACACAGGAATACAGTATAATGTAGGGTTGAAATCAAAATCTTGATCAGACATAAGCCTGAATAATTACAGACAGTTACAAACTTACTCTCAAAATGAATGCATATAGTGGAGTCTGTGTGTGCCAGGAGCTAATTAAATAACTCAGAGACCTCTAGCTAACTAACATGTAAAATGCCATGTTTTCTAAAGGATAATAATAAAAATATATTAACTCGATGCTTACATATATATCATTAAAACTCAACAGTAGCTGTAGCAATAGGTAAGAACTTAGAACAGCAAAATACTTTCTCTGGGAGGATTCTTTTGTAACTAAAATTGTTTAGTATCATTATTTTATTCACTGACAATGCTCACTCAGGATGGTAATAAAAAGTAGACTTAATTTTAGTTTAGTACTGATTTACATTATCCACTCACTGACAATCCCCATTGTCTGTGCCTGGGATATATCACTCCCACTGGCTCACCTTGGCTACAGTTAAAATTATATTGTAATTTGACCCATGAGATCTTGCTCTAAGTCTCCTGAGAAATTCTATGAGGTCACACTATAGATATGAAAATCATGATTCAATGTCCCCATACATGGCACTGCAGCTGGATATTTACTTCCATCAAAATCATTTACCTCCTCTATGACCTGATATAGTTTCCCCTCACCCTCAGGTTGGTATCTCTGCCAATTTTGTTAGGGTGACCCACAAATCCTATCCCTTCTTCCTCAGTCTCTATACTCATCTTAAGCTAGAGCTTCTGCATTTGTCCACTAACCACTGAAATTGTTCAGCAAATATTTTGGGGAAACATAATTCAAATAGAATGTTCTTATAGCCCCCAAATGCTTTCCACAGAGGTAGTAGAGAAAAAAATTATTGCATAAGCATTAACCCACATTATACTGCGTATCACAGTTCGCTAAGAGATTGCAAAGACAGAAAACCATCTCACACATACAGCCAAATAAGTACAACCCATTACATATATATTTTCAAGATAAACAGTAATTGTCTTCAAGTATGAGTACTTGACACTACCTACTGTCATGTATAGTTCACCCTAATTTTATCATGCTTATTGAGGTGACCCCTTGTGTTAGTTTGGTGGATTTATCAGGAGGAGGAATAAACTTCTCATATCTTTATGAGAGAAGGAAGTTTTACAAATTGGAGCCAAGCCCCACTGAAGTTAGCCTCTTACATTCCCATAGGAACTGGGAAATAGGGGAGTTTAGTGTTTCAATTTTACATAAAAAGATGGCTCTCAAGTTGTTTGCATTTCAAGAAGGTGGGTCCCAGGTTCTTAAGAAAGACATTTCTGGGTCATAAAGCTAAGAAAAGAAAGCCAGCTGACAAAGGGCCTATTTAGTTCTCAAAGGGATACATTTCCAAGAGATGAGAAAGTAATCACATTTACAAGTTTTCTAAGGCAAATGCTCTGACAAGAAAGGAGATGAGGAAAATTTATTCTCTTATTTTCAGCAGAGAGAACTAAACCTATTATTTTTAATTTGTATTGTTTTTATGAATTAAAACAAGCAGCAGTAATGTTACTAAAAATATAATTTTTATACATTAAGTACCAAGAAACACCCCAGTGTGTCAGCTGGGTGCCAAATGCGTTCTTCTCGGGCCCTGTTGTATAGAAGCAGCCTAAATCCTCTTCATAATCAGGGTAAATTACCTCTTCCAGGATGGTGGATTCTTTCCTTTCCTGCTGGTCTCTTGGAATCAGGAGCCCCAAAGTAACCAAGAGGCAACAATAACTTAAAGATACAGACCCTCTCTGAGAGCTCAAGTGGAACCAAAGTTTTTGGAAGCCAAAACATTTGACCCAAAAAACAATTGTAGAGATTGTTATCAGCTGAGATGCTCTTTCTCTCGGGATTGTGTCTTGGAGGTGATGGAACAATGAAGCCAACAGACAAGAGCATGGAGCAACCAGCAGAGCTTTCAATGAAGATTGAAAAGAGAGATGCTACTAATTAGGAGGGGATCCAAGGGAGGAAAACTGCTTGGGCTGCAGGATCCAGGGATTATAAGCATTACAAAGGATGAAGTCCACCTGGTTGCCCAGGATTGTTGCTAAGGACAGGGGGTGGGGTGGGATCAGAAAACCCCCTGTTTCTCACGCGGGCTGTTTCAAGGAGTAGTTTATTAGCCTTAAGATAAGTCTCTCCTGTTCTTATTATGCTAATCCCAGCATTTTGGGGGAAATTAATCATGATGCTTGTCTCTTATCTCTGTACTATCTCACCTGCTTTAGTTAGAGCAAGTCTCAAGGTCAACCCAGATTCAGAGCATGTGGAATGAGGTCACATTGCAAACGGCATTTGAGTCCTTTCCGGCTTTCTGGTTTTATCTGATTAACTCCGTGAGTGCTTATTTTTTTTTAATTTTTATTAAGATATTATTGATATACACTCTTATGAAGGTTTCACATGAAAAAACAATGTGGTTTCTACATTTACCATTATTATCAAGTCCCCACCCATACCCCAATGCAGTCACTGTCCATCAGTGTAGTAAGATGCCACAGATTCACTGTTTGCCTTCTCTGTGCTACACTGTTTTCCCTGTGACCCCCCACACCATGTGTACTAAACATAATATCTCTCAATCCCCATCTCCCACCCTCCCAACCTGTCCCCTTTGGTGACCACTAGATCCTTCTTGGAGTCTGTGAGTCTGCAGCTATTTTGTTCCTTCAGTTTTGCTACATTGTTATACTCCACAAATGAGGAAAATCATTTGGCAATTGTCTTTCTCTACCTGGTTTATTTAACTGAGCATAATATCATCCAGCTCTTATCATCCAGCTCCATCCATGTTGTTGCAAATGGTAGAATTTGTTTCTTGCTTATGGCTGAATAGTATTCCATTGTGCATATGTACCACGTCTTCTTTATCCATTCATCCACTGATGGACACTTAGGTTGCTTCCATATCTTGGCTATTGTAAATAGTGCTATGATAAACATAGGGGTGCATATGTCTTTTTGAGTCTGAGAAGTTGTATTCTTTGGTTAAATTCCAAGGAGTGGGATTCCTGGCTCAAATGGTATTTCTATTTTTAGTTTTTCGAGGAACCTCCATATTGCTTTCCACAATGGTTGAACTAGCTTGCATTCCCACCAGCAGTGTAGGAGGGTTCCCCTTTCTCCGCATCCTCAGCAGCATTTGTTGTTCTTAGTCTTTTCGATGCTAGCCATCCTTATCTCTGTGAGGTGATATCTCATTGTGGTTTTAATTTGTATTTCCCTGATGATTAGTGATGTGGAGCATGTTTTCATGTGTCTGTTGGCCATTTGAATTTTTTCTTTGGAGAATTGTCTCTTCATATCTTCTGCCCATTTTATAATAGGGTTAATTGCTTTTTGGGTGTTGAGGCATGTGAGTTCTTTATATATTTTGGATGTTAACCCCTTGTCAGATATGTCACTTACAAATATATTCTCCCATACTGTAGGATGCCTTTTTGCTCTGTTGATGGTGTCCTTTGCTGTACAGAAACTTTTTAGTTTGATATAGTCCCATGAGTTCATTTTTGCTTTTGTTTCCCTTGCTCAAGGAGATGCATTCAGGAAGAAGTTGCTCATACTTATATAAAGGACAAGCAATCATAGAAAAACACAATCATATCCTCAAAGGTCAATTAATAAAACAAAAAGGGGGAACACTCCCCCCCCATGATCAACTAAAGATGGCATTATTTACTCTGAATATTTTAAATTTTGCCAAAGGTGAACACTTCTCACCTTTTCAAAAGCACTGGACAACAACCGTTACTTATTGGACGATTAGAGCCCGATGGAAGGACCCCCTTACTGGAGAATGGTGGGGCCCAGACACCCTCATTACAGCTGGAACGGGATTCAGCTGTGTCTTTCCGACCAATGAAAAAAGGCTGATCTGGGTCCCTGCAAGGGATCTCAAGTATTACCCCCCTAAGGAGGGGGAGTTCAATGATGTCAATGATGACCCAGAAGGCCCCCCCACCTCCTGAGGATATCTCTCTTCTTTCTCTCTTTCAGGGTCTGCAATGAACCCAATGATGCTGGTCTTCTTGTTAATAGCAATAAATCTCCCATTAGCTAGGACAGGATTTGGAGATCCCAGTCAAGCAAGAGCCATATTACGAAAAACCATTGGAGACCCCTGCACAGCCTGTGCTCACTCCAAGGCCCCTCCCCCCGCACACTGTTATACTTCTACCAAAACCTGCCCTAATGAGCAACGGGCAGTTACACTTATGCAAGGGACAGAAAATGGATGCCCTGGGAGAGTTCTCTCTCACCATTGTTGGCCAGGCCCCAAAATATCTTCACCTGCCCAAGGGAAATCCCCCTCTGAGTGTCCTTGCACCACTTTTCTTGCCTCCGTTCATGCTTAATGCTATCAGGAGGTTATCCCCTGCACTCACCAGAACAAAACATACTGGTATGCAACTCTGATAAAAGGCAAGGACGAATATGCTGACTGTCGAAAGAATAGGGGAGAGAACGTCTGCTGGAATAAATTTGCCCCTATAGGTGCCTCTGATGGGGACAGAGTCCAAGATCAGGCTCAACAGCACCAAATTAAAAAACTGATAGACAGGCTGATTGAAGACCAAAACCCCCTAATTTACCACCCTCTTAGCCTCCTGGAGATCAGGGGAGAATTGCTTCTTGATCCTGAGACAATCAATCAATCATACAGGCTGCTTTTACCTTACTCAATACAACCAATCCTGATTTAGCGAAGGATTGCTGGCTGTGCCTGAAGCCAGGACCATTACAGGCTAATGCTCTTCTTGTTAACCTGTCATAGACTGAGCCCCAGTGCCCGCTATTGCCCTCAAGCTCTGGGGTCTATCTAGACCCTCTCTCCCCTAAAGGCCCATGCTTCAAAGCTGACCCCCATTCTGATAATACTAGTGGGATAGATGTAGGTCGAATCCACTATTCCTTTTGCCAACAAAATATTACTGTGAACAATACTCTTCTCTGTCCTCCTAATGGAACAGTCTTCATTTGTGGGAAGACGTGTTTGACTTTCTCCCCACAGGCTGGATGGGACTTTGTGCTCCAGCCGTAATTTTCCCCGACATTGGAGTGGTCCCTAATAATCAGAGCCTCCCTATTCCTGCCTTAGACCACATTGGAGGTAGATCAAAAAGGGCCATTCAAGTTATCCCCTTGCTTTTAGGCCTTAGGGTGGCCACCGGAGCTGCCACAGGGAATTAGGGACCTCCCTACATTATTATAAAGCCCTTTCTCAACAGATGATCGATGACCTACGAGCTGTAGCCAACACAATTCTTGACCTTCAAGCACAATTGGATTCCCTCGCAGCAGTAGTCCTACAGAACCGTAGGGGGCTTGATCTCCTCACAGCTGAAAAGGGAGGCTTATGTCTCTTTTTACAGGAAGAGTGCTGCTTCTATGTGAAGCACTCTGGCATAGTCCAAAATAAGGTCAAGCAACTTCAAGAAGACCTCGAGAGACACCGAAAAGAATTATAAGCCAATTTTCTTTGGACTGAGTTACATGGGTGGTTGCCCTATATTCTGCCCTTCCTTGGTCCTATCCTTCTTTTGCTCCTACTTTTCACTTTTGGGCCCTGCATTATTAACAAGATTATCCAGTTTGTCCAAAAAAGAATTGAATCAATTCAGTTGATGTGCATGCAGGTACATTACCAGAGAGTTGCCACAGAAGCCAGTGAGCCCTACGATCGCTGTGAGCCTTATGATGAGGCCGTGTCCATTAATTCCCCCTGACTATCTCCCTATGTGCCCATGACGGGTAAGCTCTCCAAGGTGGAAACAACCTAAGACAGGCCACGGAGGATGAGTAAGCTTGGGACAACCGAAGAGCTGCAAGGTACCCAGTGACGGGTAAGATTCCCCAGAGGGGGACAACCTAAGACAGAGGCCTTGCCTGCTGGGACATCCCAGAGCATTTATAAAACAAAAAGGGGGAATTGTTGGGACCTTTTGCCTCTTTTAGGCCTGTGACGGCCGCAGACTGGAGGTTTCCATCCTCCCTCGTTACTTCCGTGTTTGTGGCCTAACTAGCTTCCCGCGTGCGTGCTCTTGGCCCTAACTCTGCCTCCCCACCTAACCCGAAACCTGCCTAAAGACCCTAGTGACAGATGAGATAATCAATTCCCATTGGTTTCTGCTACTTCCTTATCTTCCCCTATATAACTAAGCCTCTGATGGAATAAAGCTGAGTTTTGCTGCGCCCTTGAGGCTGACACATCTCCCGGCTTGGTGTGGTTTTGTTTTTCCCTGGATCTCAGGGGAGGGTGTCCAAGCTGCCGACACTTGCCCTCTCACTCAGCCCCGGGGATAACAGGCTAGTCCTGCTTGTCCCCTTACCTTCTTGTTGCTGAAGAGCAACAGATGTTTTTTCCAAAGAAAGCATACAGATGGCCACCCAGCATGTGGAAAGATATTCAACATCTCTAATCATGAGGGAAATGCAAATTAGAACCACAATGAGTTATCACCTTACACCTGTCAGAATGGCTATTATCTAAAAGATGAGAAATAACAAGTGTCGGCAAGCATGTGGAGAAAAGGGTACCATTGTGCACTGTTTCTGGGAATGTAAACTTGGCAGCCACTATGGAAAACAATATGGAGGTTCCTCAAAAAATTAAAATAGAGCTATCACATGGTTCAGGAATTTGAATACTGGGTATATATCTGAAGAAAGTAAAACACTAATTTGAGAAGATATATGCACACTCTATTTTCATTGCAACATTATTTACAATAACCAAGATATGGAAACAACTTAAGTATCCATCAGTGGATGGATAGATAAATATGTATTTATATCCAGAATAGGCAAATCTATCAAACAAAAGTTCATTAGTAGTTTCCATGGTCTGGGATGAGGAGGGAATGGGAAGTGACTTCTAATGAGTATGAGATTTGTTTTGGGATGATGAAAATATTTGAAAATTAATGGTGATTGTTGCCCACCTTTGTGAATACAGTAAAAATTATAAGTGACTTGTACACAGAAACACACACACATTTACACATAATGGACTACTACTCAGCCATAAAAAAATGAAAGTTTGCTATTTGCAAAAACATGGGTGGACCTAGATGATATTATGCTAAGTAAAATATGTCAAAGACAATTATTTCACTTATACGTGGACTCTAAAAACCAAAACAAACAAAACAAAGAAAAACCCAGACTCTTAGATACAGAGAACAGATTGATGGTTACCAGAGGGGAGAGCTTTGGGATGGCAAAATGTGTGAAACAGGTTAAAAAGTAGAAACTTCCAGTTATAAAATTAAGTAATGAAGATGTAATGTACAGCATGGGGAATACAGTTAACATTGTGTTAATTTTGTAAGGTGACAGATGGTAGATGGACTTACTGCAATGACCATTTTGCAATGTATACAAAATGTCAAATCACTACATTATACACCTGAAACTAATATAATATTCACTTATACTTCAAAAAAAACTTAGAGGAATAAGCACATGACAATGAATTTTGCACAACATTAAGAGTCATTAGAGAATTGTAAATCAAAACCAAAATGAGATACCATATCACAACCAGGATAATAGAGACTGTAATAAAAAGACAGACAATAGGACATGTTGGTGAGGATATGGAGGAATATAAGCCCTTGTACATTGTTTATGGGAATGTAAGATTTTTCAGCCACTTTAGAAAAAAGTTTGGTGGTATCTAAAAATGTTAAACAGAATTTTCATATGACCTAGCAATTCTACTTCTAGTCATTTACTCTAAATAAATAAAACTTGTACACAAATGTTCATAGTAGCATTATTTCTAATAGCCAAAAAGTAGAAATAACCTAAATATACATCAACTCGTGAGTAGATAATCAAAAATATGTTATATTATTCAGCCATAAAAGGAATGGAATACTAATACATGCTGTGACGTTAGTGAATCTTGAAGACATTATGCTAAATGAAAGAAGTCAGTTACAAAAGGCCATATGTTGTATGTTTCCATTTATATTTAATGATCAGAATAGGTAAATTCATAGAGACCGAAAGCTGATCAGTAGTTTGCAGGAGCTGATGTGAGGAGGGAATGGAGAATGACTTTTTAATGAGTATGATATTTTTTTGGAGGTGATGAAAATGTTGGGGAGTTAGTGGTGATGGTTGCCCACCTCTGTGAATATACTAAAATCTATAAGAAACTCATACACATTAAAAGGGTGAATTTTATAATGTGAATTATAATTCAAAAAAGCTGTTAACAATAATAATAACATGACTTGCTTAAGAGGGATTGCAATGTTAATGTAAACTTGATGGGTCCTACTTCCTGATATATTTTACTTGGATCATCTAGTACCATTTTGTGAATGAGTAGAAAAGTGATCATGGAAGGAACTGGTGAGAATAGTTGGTGGGGTAAAAAGCCAAGCAAATGACACCATAAATTTTAACAAATAACTAGGGAGTAATGCTAAAAAATATTTGACATTTTAATGCATGTAAGCTATTTAAAATATGATTTTTCAATAGACATTTTGTAAGTAGAGCATGAGCAATTTTATTATCTTAGGCCTTTAGAATGAAACATATTCATTCAAGTGTTTGATGATGTTCTTGATTTCAAAATTTTATTTAATGGAAAAGCAGAATAAAAGTGTTTATAGAACCTTTTCAGGGACAAATTAGGGTCCCCATTGATATTCGTCCATTTTCAAATTATTTTTACATCTGCCTCAATTTTATTGCCACTTGCAACTATGAAGACCATCAATACAGAAAAAAATACGCTACTAAATATATACCATTTCACTGAGGACCTAGTGCTAATTGCTCTATACAACTATCTTTCAGTATATTGCGATTGTTTTTATTGATAAACAGATGAATAATTAAAATATAAGATCATTGAGAAAATTTAAATAATATGCTTTGTATTCCTTTATTCTCTGTGTGAAATTTTTATTTTAGAAAAAAGGTGAAGAGACACTGTGATACTGTGGGAAAGAACTGCCTTTCGTATCAGAAAGTCCTGGGTTCAAATCATATATCTGTCATTCATAAACTGTATCACGTTGGGAAAACCTATTAATCTTTCTGAGACTTAGTTTCCTCATCTGTAAAATTTAGGGATTAATACATCAAAATAATGTGATATTAACCAAGATTTAAGTACCCACTATGTTCCTGGTTCTACTTTGGGTCTTTACATATATACCCAGTTTGACATCAAAAATATTTACCAGTGTGGGATGGGCAAAATTAATCAAGACTGGGGCTGGCTACAGTGTTACTGCGGGGTCTTGGAAGCTTTCTGCCCTGAGAGACATTACTTCATTTGATACTGAATTCTGGAGGGTAGGGGGAAGAAAGGCAATGGTACATTTCTGGAAGAATGAGGGGTTTAAGAGGAACTTTTCATCAACTGTTCAGGTTTTGTTTGTTTGTTTTTTTAGTGTAAACAAATTGAATATTAGTTCTGGATGTACTATATTATGTAATCCCAGCAAAAATGGTAGAAGGGAACTATAAAAATTTTATATATAGGGAAATAAATTCCTGAGGGAGGATTTGTTAACACAGCCAGTAAATGTAAAAGCAAGGATTTGAATCTAACTTAGATGTATTAGTCCTAAATAAAGTTTCTGTTTTCAAAATAGTACAAATTTCTAAGATTCAGCTTACTGTCTCAACCACCATTTCATGATTTTCTAATTATAGCTGCCTAGTGAGGTATGCCTAACACTGTTATTACTAGATATTCAATGCCATTCTTTACTTGGAATTTTGTCTTTACTATACAAATAGGCCTAAAACTTAGTTTGAAATTGACCTCTATGTAATGGATGATTGAATGGGACTGTGTACACTACATATATGATCTAAGCTCCCTGAAGTCAAGGACCCTGTCTAATTTATTTTTGAATCTAAAAACATAGCACAAGACAGAGCATTTCAGATTAAAAAAAAAGTGATTGAATGAAACAACAAAATAATCAAATCCAGTTGTTTGATGGTACCACTTGCCAGCAGATAGCTTTGAAGGCTTGAGAAAGTTCTTGGAAAAAAGGAAAAGAAAACTTTAAAACTCTGAGCAGCTCTCAAGCACTGCCAAAAATCACCCAAAACAAATCAAAACAAACAAAAAACAAAGAGCTAGTCACAGGAGCTTAAAAGCAATTATCTCCTTTGCTGTGATCACTGTAGCTTACTGTCTGCTTACAGTTATTCAAAAAAGAACAAACATTTACTTTTGAGACTAAAACTCAGGCAGTATAAATGTTATCAAATCAAATGCAAATGTACATTTGAAAATACATAGCTTATATTTGCTGTATTCTTACTCATAAACAGCTTCTAGGGGAAGAATACTCTATAAGGCAGTATAATGTGTCTCCTTTAAGGAAAAACATGACAAAACACTCTATAGTAACCTAAGAAAAAAAATCAGATTCTCCTCTGTGTATAAACTATTTTATATTTATAACAGATGAAGTCTGGTTTTGAGGAGAAAAAAATATATATATATATGTATGTATAATATATTTATAAAGAAAGAGCCTTTGCCAATCTTAATATAATGATAAAGACTAAAAGAGTATTAAAAGCAATTGATAAAGTACTTCATAGTTTAAATATATTTTATTTTTATTCATCTCTGCTTTTTATTATTTTCTATTTTTTTCTTCTATGATGTCATTAAAATGCTTTTTAAAATTGCCCTCCAAACCTGATGTTTGCCAGAGGTCATTACTTTTCTTCATATTTTCTAAATTGAAAAAGTGATTTTTAACTTGGATTGCTTGAACTTGTGTTATTTAATTTTCATGGCTTTATTGATGACACTTGATCTTATTTTTTGAAGAGGAAATAAATAATCCTGGTTTGTTTACCTTTATTAACATTAACATAGGCTAGCTTCACATGATGTTTTCTAAACCTCAAAATGAATTCTAAGCACCTCTGTATGTTGGCTCAATCAAAATAACAGAAAGGAACGTTAAAAATACAACTCTCTTTATAGTTATAGCTACAAGAAAAGATACATTCTTTTAATTTCTAAACAGAAAATTTCAAACTGTATTCTTTAGAAATATACAAATAGGTGGTAAAACTATAAAGAAGAACAACAATAAAAATCCCCCAACTCAGGGTAATGGTTGTAGGCAGATGGGGTTGTGATTGGTGAGAAGTTAAAGGAAGGATTGTAAGATGTTGAAATTATTCTATTTCTTCATCTGTGTGGTAGCTACATAGGTGTTCATTTTGAAATTAATTATAAAACTATATATAAAAGTATTTAATAATCAAATTAATAAAAGTTTTTATATGAGTTCTGTGTTTCATAATTCATAAATGCAATGGGATCATACTAACAGTGAGTCATCTAAATCATTGCTGTGACTTCAGTAACTTTATGAAAGTGCACATTTAATAAAATAATTCTGCCTTATTTTAAAACTTTTTTGGGGATTAGGAGAATGTGGGAAATGGACAGAAATGTTCCTCCTGCAGTAAGTTTTATATACTTTTACAGAAAAATTTAAACATACACCTAAGTAGACAGAATAGTCTAATGGAACTCTACATACCCACCACCTGGCTCAAAATTGTCAATTCATGACTAATCTTCTTTCATTCATACACTACTCATTTTACTCTTTCCCATATTATTTTGAAGCAAATCCCAAAATATTGTAAATATTTCAGATTGTACCTTTATTTAAAGATGAGCACTATTTTTTAAATATAATATAGCCATAGTATTATTTTCACACCCTAAAAATAGAATTTTCAATTCCTCCATACTATCAAATATACAGTTGGAAGAAAAATTGCTTCACAAATATCATAATTTTTTAAACTAATTATTAGTTGGTTGAATCTGTTTCCAAAAACGTTCCATACACTGCAGGTGGTTGTTATGTCTTTAATTCTCTTTAAGCTTTAAGTTTCACTCTTTGCAGTTTATTTATGAAAATTGAATTATTTGTCCAAGGGCACATTTTTGAAAGTTAGTTTTATTGAGGTACAACTGACATACAAAAAAACAATGTAATTAAAAGTTGACGAAAGTGTCATGTAATCACAACCACAGTAATAATATATAGAACATTTCCATCAACCCCAAAAGATCCCCTGTGCTCTTTGGCCATCAATCCTTTCTTCCTAATGCTGGCCCTTGGCATCTTATGTGCTTTCCATCACTATCGTTCTGCTATCTCCAGGATTTCATACAGGTGGAATTTTACAGTATGCAGCCTTTTCTGTTTTCCTTCTTCAACTTAGCATAATGCTCTTGAAGTTCATCCAAGTTACATACCCACCACCTGGCTCAAAATTGTCAATTCATGACTAATCTTCTTTCATTCATACACTACTCATGGGTATGTTTCAATAGTCATGCTTTTTTATTGTTGAGAAGGATGCTACTGTGTATATATATATATGTATATATATATATATATATATATATATATATATACTAAAAAAGATACTTTTAACAATAAAAGTTAGCTAAGCAAAAATAATATTTTGCCAATACTTTCCTCTTTTTCATGTTTACAGATCATGGTGACCACTGAGTTAAAGGAAATAAATGTGTTATCATAGAATTACTTTTTAGTTTTCAAGAAGAGTCATCGGCAATTCTTCTTAATATGTTTTTTTAATTACAGCTATAGCTAAGGTGCACAGAAGTAATGTTTCAAAGAAACTCTGAAGTGTAACTTTAGAATATTCTTTATGATTGTGGAAATGTGGGAATAAAAGTACTGTAATCAATTGGATAATTCCTCCTAAGCAAAAATATTGGAGCAAATAAATTGTGGGAAGAGATTCACAAACAAGGCCAGGTTCTGCTCAAAATGGCTTAATCCACAGTTAAACCAGTTATCATTACATATTAAAAGTATGGGAAAATGCAACCTTTTAAGCATAAGAAGCTGAATTTTCAAACACTTACTGATGCCTTTTTATGAAATGTAGATTAAAAGATTGTGATAGAATGGATTAACCAAAAACTTGTTGGGACATTGAAGTTTAAAAAAAATCATATAGGAATATCAAAGATTTGTGTTTCAGGTTAACTCATATTTAAAATACTTATTCAAACAGATCTTTTGCTTGATATTCAATGTAAAGTTAAGTAGCACATTTCTAATAGATGTATATGTTTTATATATAAATATTTTATGTTCTTTCAATATACATTTATTTTCATGCATTACTTTTACAAATTAAGTCCCTTGTTTTCAGATTATAAAATGTTCCAGTTTAAGCTACTTAATGGAGCATTAAAGGAGGAGCCACTTATGATAAATCAAATATAATCTGAACATATCTTAATATAATTCTCACAGAAATTATTCAATAGGTGATCAAAGGGAGATTAATAAAAAACAGGAAATAGTTCACTATTTTCTGTTTCCTGTGTTTAGATTTCTAAAAACAAAATTTATAAGATTAAAAAAGTCCAAATTTTGAAGGTTAGAAAAACCCAACAGTGATTTAAAAGAAAGCATGGGAGAGGATAGGGCGAAGCTCTAATGAATGAATTGCAATATTAAGGATGTTTTCTTACTATATTATGAGCTGTAGCTGAATGTCTTTCATTGGGGAAAGAAAAATAAAAAGAGAAAGTGTGGAATTTTCCCTCCAATACTGATAAAAATAAGTAACCCGACTTAATACTTTTATCTCTCTGTTTATTTCTCTGAGTGAATATAAGAATGGTTTGTTAAGGAAGGGGTGTAATAGTGAGAAACTGAAGCCACACAGATGATTTTATTATAGGAGGCAGTGTAAATGACAGATTGAGATGTTTTATTTTTGTTGTTTCCCTTCACACATTCAGTGGGTCAGGAATTTGTGTGCAGCTTAGCCGGTTTGGGATCTCTCTTGAATTTGCAGGATGTTGGCTGGGGTTGCGGTCATCTGAAGCCTGGAATGGGGCATGAGGATCTATTTCCAAGGTGGTTGACTCCCACGGCTGGCGAATTGGTGCTGGTTGTTGGTTCAAGGCCTTAGCTCCTTTCCACAGTCTCAGTGTCCTCAAGACATGGTGGCTGCTTTCACCCACAGCAAACAATCCCACAAAATAACTACCTTTGGTTTTTTTTAAAAACCACTTAGATTTACAGTTGTGACTATACAGCAATTAAATACTGACTATTATGAACGCAGTTTTCTTTTTTCTTTTCTTTCATATATCCTGAATGAGGGTTTCCATTTTCAGCAATATATTTGCAGCTGGAATGGCATACTGCCCCTCTTTTTAAGTTTCCCAATATTTAACGAGAACAAAGATGATCATACACTTAATCCTACTTGTGAATTCCCAAACTATTCATTTAGAGAACATCTGATTTCTTTATGTCAATACAAACCTGGTAATACTAACATAATGTGTAACTGATATTTCCTGATTACTATTTTTTTTCTTTGGTCCTCCGTTGTCTCTGCATAGTCTTTTTCTAAGCTTGTGCATTTTTTTTTAAAGCTACCACTCTCCCAACACTTAAATCCTTTCTTTCAGCAAGAATGCTTCCTGTTTCATAGAGAAAACACATGCAATGAAAAATATTGGATATCTACTCAGAATGTTGTCCTCTCACATAAAGATGTCTGTATCCAAATCCATGTTTACATTTCCCCATAATATTTCAGAAAATTAAATACCCTTCCTCTAGACTAAGGCTAATCTTTCCATTTTCTCAGAATCTGATCTTTTTCCTCATTTCAATGGACCTGGCTCCATCAAGTCTCCATTTTTATATTTAAAATTTCTCCCTCTCTACTGCAGTATTCAGCATCTTCCATCTAGAAAAAAATCCAAACAGAAAACAAACAGAAAAGAAAAAAAAATTGCTTGTAGTATATCTGACATCTATTCTATTACCTTAGGCATCTTTGCATTCATAGTCAAGTTTTCAGACAAAAATAGGCTACTTTTACAGTTTCTATATCTATACCTCCTATTCTCTATTGAATTTATTACAATCTTTTTTCCACACACATTACTCTAATTCATTATTTCAACCAATATTTTTTGAGTACCTTCTATGTGCCAGGGAATGTTCTTTGTGCTGTCGATACATCAGGAAATAAAACAAGCAGTGCCCCTGACTTTGTAGAGTTTGCATTCTAGTTAGGGGTTGGGGAAGACAGACAAATAACTATGGCTAAGTAAAGTAAATAAATAACATAGCCCATTAGAAGGTGATACGTATTATGAAAATAAAAGTAAAGCAGGAAAACAGAGCTTGAGAGGGCCAGGGAAAGGGGCAGTTTGTAGTATAAAATGGGATAAACAGGGCGGGCCTCACTGAGAAGATAAGATTTAAGCAAAGGCTGAAGATTCTATAGTGAGGCAAATGGTGACTGAAGAAAAGAACTCTAGGCATAGAATGTGAAATAAAGAAAAGCTGACCACTATATTAGGGACCACCAAAAGATTTCTAAGGCCTAAATATTGAAGGTTTCGTTAACTCTGGGAGTCTCAAAATGGCCACCTGTGAAAACTTAAACTTTTTAACTCAGTAATACTTCTGTTCAGTTAAAATCTCAACAACTCGCATCCACATTCATGCAAAAAATAAGCACAAATGATTGCCATTCCTTTTAATTTCCTTCAGCACCAGGATGCATACTGCCCCCTTCCCCACTCTCTTCTTAGCTTAGTGTATCTTAGCCAAGATATGAAATGAAATGTACATAAATGAAATGAACCCCTTTGAAGGTCTGTCTTTCTTGCTTGTCTCCTCAAGGACATAAAACCTTTGTATAACGTGGCCTCTTTGGAACCTATTTCCTTGCCAATGCATAGGCATTATATCTTCCCAGGCCTGAGTCCTAAAAGTCTGGCTAAAAGAAAACTCTTTATTTTCAAGGTGATGTTAATGAATTTTTCATTTACGTGAGAAAAATTACATATCTCTAAGGGAAGCATGTGCTGATATGTCAGAACAGCAGTGATGCTGCTGTAGTTGGAGTAAAGATAATGAAGGGTGAATAATCTAAAAGAATGCCAGAAAGATGCTGGGGAACAGGGCTATAGAGACTTACAGGCTTTAATAGAGAATTTATTTCTTGCTCTGGGAAAATGGAGGGCCATTGGGAAGTTTTGAGCAGAGGATTAACATGATCTGACTTACTATTTTTACAAGGTACATTCTGGCTGCTCTATTGGGACTAGTTCTTTTCAAAACAGGGAAGAAACAAGAAGTCTATTAGGAGACTATTGCATTAACCCAGGTAAGAGATGAAGTGGTGATAGGTGATTAGATTATGGATATATATTTTTAAAGTAGAGTCGAAAGGATCTCCTGACAAAATGGATATGGGTTCTGAGGGGGAAAAAAAATTCAAAGATGGTCCCAAGGGTTTTAGCTTGAGTAACCTGAAGGACAGAATTGATGTCAATTGAAATGTTAAAAGCTTCCTGGGGATTACGTTTTGGAGGAAGATCAGAAATTGAGTTTTAGATATGTTGAGTATATCAGTCAGTATTTCCTAGAAACACAGAAACACCTAAAATTTGACCCCTAGAATTTACAATGAAAAGATCATTTGTGATCTTGATTGAAGCAGTTTTGATGGAGTGCTAAGGGCAAAGGCCTGACTGGATTGGATTTAAGGAAGAATGGAAGAAGATGAATAAGGACAGCAATTGATTTTCTCTATTTTGATTATTTTTTGCTAGGCCATTTTGTATTTATTTATTTTTATTTTCAAACAACTGGCTTTTGGTTTTGTTGTCATTAAAATCTGTCATTATCTTTTTAAAATTCTTTATCTCTTCTGTTTTATTCCTTAGGCTCCACTCTTATTTTCTAATTCTTTCATTAAAGTACTTACACTGAGGATTTACTTACATTAAACAATAGATACACTTGAAACTACAAATGAATCTCTAAGTACCACTTTAGCTACATCAACAAGTTTGATATATAGCTCTTTCATTGCCATCCATTTCTAGATATTTTTTAATTTTCTGTGTGATTTCTGATTGAATGAACACTTTATTTTGGAAGGTATTTTTAGTCCCCCAAAACATGATATATATGAGTGTGTGGTGTGTGTGCATGTTGGAATTTTCAAATTTGCATTGTGGTCAGAACATGTAATCCATATTGCATTGAATTTTTCAAATTTGCTTAGTGTTTTTTAAATGAAACCAGATGGAAATTGATTTCCACTTTGACAGTTATGTACCTTCAGAACTTCTAAGATATTTCTTCCCTGCCTCTGGGATCTATTTTTGTTGATTTAAAGTCTGCTTTCTGTACTGTCATTTGCAGGTAGAATGTCCCTTTGTGTAGCTGTAAAATTGTTTTATCTTTATTATTGAAGTTGCAGTTTCACTATGATGTTTCTAGGTGTGGAAATTATTTGTTTGTTTATTATTTTTATTCCTCTTGTGCCACATTCAGAGTGTTCTTCAAATTTGAGGATCCATGAAGTGTCTTCTGTTATAAAATCTCTCAATTATTATCTTTTCATGCACTGCTTCTCCAATATCCCTTCTATTGTCTTCTTTTGGAAAAACAAGTTGTGTGTTAGAACCCCTCAATCACTCTTTGTCAACTGCTTTTTTAGTTTCAACTTTTAATGCAACATTCTTACTAAACCCATAAAATATAAATTCTTAGTTGGTAATTGTATCCATACCTTTTCAGTCTCTAGTTTATTTCCATTTAGAATATGTGTGTATGGGCATACATGTATCTTTCTTTCGGTGTAATTAATCTACAATTACATGAGGAACATTATGTTAACTAGACTCCCCCCATCAACAAGTTTCCCCCACATACCCCATTGCAGTCACTGAGATCAGCATAGTAAGATGCTGTAGAATCACTACCTATCTTCTCCATGATGTACAACCTTCCACGTGCCACCCCCCCCACATTATGCATGTTAATCGTAACACCCCCTTTCTGCCCCCCTCACTTATCCCTCCCTTCCCACCCATCCTCCCTGGTCCCTTTCCCTTTGGTAACTGTTAGTCCATTCTTGGGTTCTGTGAGTCTGCTGCTATTTTGCTCCTTCAGTTTTATCTTTGTTCTTATACTCCACAGATGAGTGAAATCATTTGATACTTGTCTTTCTCTACCTGATTTATTTCACTGAGCATAATAACCCTAGCTGCATCCATGTAGTTGTAACTGGTAGGATTTGTTTTCTTTTTATCGCTGAATAATATTCCATTGTGTATATGTACCACATCTTGTTTATACATTCATCTACTGATGAACACTTAGGTTGCTCCCATTTCTTGAAGATTGTAAATAGTGCTGCGATAAACATAGGGGTGCATATGTCTTTTTCAAACTGGCATGCTGCATTCTTAGGGTACATACCTAGGAGTGGAATTCCTGGGTCAAATGGTATTTCTATTATTAGTTTTTTGAGGAATCTCCATACTGCTTTCCACAATGGTTGAACTAATTTACATTCCCACCAGCAGTGTAGGAGGGTTCCTCTTTCTCCACATCCTCACCAACATTTGTTGTTGTTTGTCTTTTGGACGGTAGTGATCCTTACTGGTGTGAGGTGAAATCTCATTGTGGTTTTAAGTTGCATTTCTCTGATGACTAGTGATGTGGAGCATCTTTTCATGTGTCTGTTGGCCATCTGAATTTCTTCTTTGGAGAACTGTCTGTTCAGTTCCTCTGACCATTTTTTGATTGGGTAATTTGCTTTTTGTTTGTTGGGGTGTGTGAGCTCTTTATATATTTTGGATGTCAACCTTTTATCGGATCTGTCATTTATGAATATATTCTCCCATACTGCAGGATGCCTTTTTGTTCTATCGGTGGTGTCCTTTGCTGTACAGAAGTTTTCAGTTTGATATAATCCCACTTGTTCATTTTTGCTTTTGTTTCCCTTGCCTGGGGAGATATATTCATGAAGAGGTCACTTGCTCAAGTTTATGTCCAAGGGATTTTTGCCTATGTTTTTTTCTATGAGTTTTATGGTTTCATGGCTTTCATTCAGGTCTTTGATCCATTTCGAATTTACTTTTGTGAATGGGGTTAGACAATGATCCAGTTTCATTCTCTTACATGTATCTGTCCAGTTTTGCGAACACCAGCTGCTGAAGAGGCTGTCATTTCCCCATTATATGTCCATGGCTCTTTCTCATACATTAATTAACCATATATGTTTGGGTTAATATCTGGAGTCTCTATTCTGTTCCACTGGTCTGTGGGTATGTTCTTGTGCCAGTATCAAATTGCCTTGATTACTGTGGCTTTGTAGTTGGGAGCTTGAAGTTGGGAAGCGAGATCCCCCTACTTTATTCTTCCTTCTCAGGATTACTTTGGCTGTTCAGGGTCTTTGGTGTTTCCATATGAATTTTAGAACTATTTGTTACAGTTTGTTGAAGAATGCTGTTGGTATTTTGATAGGGATTGCATTGAATTTGTGGATTGCTTTAGGCAGGATGGCCATTTTGACAATATTATTTCTTCCTAGCCAAGAGCATGGGATGAGTTCCCATTTGTTAGTGTCCTCTTTAATTTCTCTTAAGACTGTCTTGTAGTTTTCAGGTTATAGGTCTTTCACTTCCTTGGTTATGTTTATTCCTAGGTATTTTATTCTTTCTGATGCACTTGTGAATGGAATTGAATTGTTTTTCTGATTTCTCTTTCTGCTATTTTGTCATTAGTGTACTGGAAAGCAACAGATTTTTGTGTATTAATTTTGTATCCTGCAACTTTACTTAATGCATGTATCAGTACTAGTAGTTTTTGAGTGGAGTCTTTAGGGTTTTTTATGTACAATGTCATGTCATCTGCAAATAGTGACAGTTTGACTTCTTGTTTATCAGTCTGGATGCCTTGTATTTCTTTGTTTTGTCTGATTGCTATGGCTAGAACCTCCAGTACTATGTTGAATAACAGAGGTGAGACTGGGCATCCCCTTGTTCCCTATCTTAGAGGAAAAGCTTTCAGCTTCTCATTGTTCAGTATGATGTTGGCTGTGGGTTTGTCATATATGGCCTTTATTATGTTGAAGTACTTGCCCTCTATACACATTTTGTTGAGAGTTTTTATCATGAATGGATGTTGAATTTTGTCAAATGCTTTTTCAGCATCTATGGAGATGATTATGTGTTTTTTGTCCTTCTTTTTGTTGATGTAATGTATGATGTTGATGGATTTTTGAATGTTGTACCATCCTTGCATCTCTGAAATGGATCCCACTTGGTCATGGTGTATGATCTTCTTGATGTATTTCTGAATACGATTTGCTAATATTTTGTTGAGTATTTTTACATCTATGTTAATCAGGGTTATTGGCCTGTAATTTTCTTTTTTGTAGGGTCTTTGCCTGATTTTTGTATTAGAGTGATGCTGGCTTCATAGAATGAGTTTGGAAGTATTCCCTCCTCTTCTATTTTTTGAAAAACTTTAAGGAGAATGGGTATTTTGTTTTTTCTGTATGTCTGATAAAATTCCACAGTAAATCTATCAGGCCCAGAGGTTATGCTCTTGGGTAGGTTTTTGATTACCAGTCCAATTTTGTTGCTGGTAATTGGTCTGTTTAGATTTTCTGTTTCTTCCTTGATCAGTCTTGGAAGGTTGTATTTTTCTCCAAAGTTGTCCATTTCTAGGTTTTCCAGCTTGTTAGCATATAGATTCTCATAGTATTCTCTAATGATTCCTTTTATTTCTGTGGGGTCCATCGTGATTTTTCCTTTCTCATTTCTGATTCTGTTGATGTGTGTAGATTCTCTTTGTCTTTTAATAAGTTTGGCTCGGGGCTTATCTATTTTGTTTATTTTGTCAAAGAACCAGCTCGTGGTTTCATTGATTTTTTCTATTGTTTTATTCTTCTCAATTTTATTTATTTCTTCTCTGATCTTTATTATGTCCCTCCTTCTGCTGACTTTGGGCCCCATTTGTTCTTATTTTTCCAATTTCAGCAATTGTGACTTTAGACTATTCATTTGGGATTTTTCTTCCTTCTTTAAATATACCTGGATTGCTATATACTTTCCTCTTAGTACTGCCTTCGCTGCATCCCACAGAAGTTGCAGTTTATGCTGTTGTCATTTATCTCCAAATATTGCTTGGTATCTGTTTTAGTTTGGTCATTGATCCATTGATTATTTATGAGCATGTTGTTAAGCCTCCATGTGTTTGTGAGCCTTTTTGTTTTCTTTGTACAATGTATTTCTAGTTTCATGCCTTTGTGGTCTGAGAAGTTGGTTGGTAGAATTTCAATTTTTGAATTTACTGAGGCTCTTTTTGTGGCCTAGTATGTGGTCTATTCTAGAAAATGTTCCATGTGCACTTGAGAAGAATGTGTATCCTGCTGTTTATGGGTGTAGAGTTCTGTAGATGTCTGTTAGGTCCATCTGTTCTAGTGTGCTATTCAGTGCCTCTGTGTCCTTACTTATTTTCTTTCTAGTGGACCTGTCTTTTGGAGTGAGTGGTGTCTTGAAGTCTCCTAAAATGAATGCATTGCATTCTATTTCCTCCTTTAATTCTGTTAGTATTTGTTTCACATATGTTGGTGCTCCTGTATTGGGTGCATATATATTTATAATGGTTATATCCTCTTGTTGGACTGACCCCTTTATCGTTATGTAATGTCCTTCTTTATCTCTTGTTACTTTTTTTGTTTTGAAGTCTATTTTGTCTGATACTAGTACTGCAACACCTGCTTTTTTCTCCCTATTGTTTGCATGAAATATGTTTTTCCATTGTTTGACTTTTAGGGTGTGTATATCTTTGGGTTTGAGCTGGGTGTCTTGCAAACAGTACATAGATGGATCTTGCTTTTTTATCCATTCTATTACTCTGTGTCTTTTGATTGGTACATTCAGTCAATTTACATTTAGGGTGATTATTAAAAGAAATGTACTTATTGCCATTGCAGTTTTAGATTCATTCGTGGTTACCAAAGGTTCAAGGGTAGCTTCTGTACTATCTAAGTGTCTAACGTGACTCGCTTATTAAGCTATTATAAACATAGCTTGATGATTCTTTATTTCTCTCCCTTCTTATTCCTCCTCTTCCATTCTTTATATGTTAGGTGTGTTATTCTGTACTCTTTTGTTTCTCCTTTGACTGCTTTTGAGATTAGTTGATTTTATTTTTTGCCTTTAGTTAGTATTTGGTTGGTCTGCTTTCTTTGGTGTGATTTTACTTTCTCTGGTGACATCTATTTATCCGTAGGAGTGCTTCCATCTAGACCAGTCCCTTTAAAATATCCTGTAGAGATGGTTTGTGGGAGGCAAATTCCCTCAACTTTTGCTTGTCTGGGAATTGTTTAATCCCTCCTTCATATTTAAATATTAATCATGTTGGATATAGTATTCTTGGTTCAAGACCCTTCTGTTTCATTGCATTAAATATATCATGCCATTCTCTTCTGGCCTCTAAGGTTTCTGTTGAGAAGTCTGATGATAGCCTGATGGGTTTTCCTTTGTAGGTGACCTTTTTTCTCTCTCTGGCTGCCTTTAATACTCTGCCTTGGCCTTGTTCTTTGTCATTTTAATTATTATGTGTCTTGGTGTTGTCCTCCTTGAGTCCCTTGTGTTGGGAGATCTGTGGGCTTCCATGGTCTGAGAGACTATTTCCTCTCCCAGTTTGGGGAAGTTTTCAGCAATTATTTCTTCAAAGACACTTTTGATTCCTTTTACTCTCTCTTCTTCTTCTGGTACACCTATAATGCAAATATTGTTCCATTTGGATTGGTCACACAGTTTTCTTAATATTCTTTCATTCCTAGAGATCATTTTATCTCTCTCTGCCTCAGCTTCTCTGTGTTCCTTTTCTCTGATCTCTATTCCATTAATGGCCTCTTCTACCTCATCTATTCTGCTCTTAAGTCCTTCCAGAGATTGTTTTACTTCTGTGTTCTCCTTCCTAACTTTATCTTTTAGCTCTTGCATATTTTTCTGCAGGTCCATCAGCATGGTTATGACTTTTATTTTGAATTCTTTTTCAGGAAGATTGGTTAAATCTATCTTCCCAGGCTCCCCCTCAAGAGTTGTCTGGGTAATTCTGGACTGGATCAAATTCTTTTGCCTTTTCATGGTGATAGAGGTAGTAGTAGGCAGTTGGTGCATGTGTCAGCTGGGAGAACAATGTCCCTTCCTGTGCCTTGCCCTTCTCTGCTGCCTGTTACAGTTACCCACACACAGGGAGCAGCTTCTGGTTTTGTTTTCTGAGCCGCCGTGGGTGGGGCAGCCATTAGGGCAGCCCAGTGCTCCCCGGGGAAAGGCAGGCACACTGGTTGTGCTCTCCTGCGAGAATGGCAACCCTTCATGCCCTGTCCCAGCATCCTCTGTCTGTGCTGGGCTGCTGTGTGCTGCTGGGGCCTCTGAGTCTGGCCCAGTTGGTTGTGGAGGAGGCTCTGGGTAGCTGCTGTTGTCACAGCTGCTCTCAGGCTACTCCCCTGCTGTGGCGGGGCTGTGCCAGAGGGGTAATGGATGGTTGGCTGTTTATTGCTGTGAGGGGCTTCAGAGCTGTGCAACCTTCCAGGGGGTTAGGCCTCCCAAAGTTTCCCAGGATTCCTAGCTGCTGGGCTGAGTGTGCTGGGATGATTCTGTCCATCTGTGAGGCTCCTGTCCCTTTAAGACTTTCAAAATGCACTTGCTTTTCTTTTGTCCCAGGGGTGCCGGCTGCCCAGATCTGCTTGAAGGTTTTACTGTTCCGTTTCCCTAATGTCCAGCACACTGTGCAATGTTTGCATTCCCAGTGTGGATGGCTAGGGCTGGCTATTTAGCATTCCTGGGCTCCCACTCCCTCCCCACTCTGACTCTTCTCCTCCCACCAGTGGGCTGGGAAGGAGGAAGCGGTCGGGTCCTGCTGGACTGTGGCTTGTATCTTACCCCCTTCATGAGGTGCTGAGTTCTTGCAGATGTAGATGTAGCCTAACTGTTGTACTGTATCTTCTGGCCTCTCTTCTAGGAATAGTTTTCATTTGTTGTATTTTCAAAAATATATATGGTTTTGGGAGGAGATTTCCACTGCCCTACTCATGCCACCATCTTGGCTCCTGTGTGTATGTGTGTTTGTGGTGAGAATGCTTAAAGCCTACTCTCAGCACCTCTCAAGTATACAATAATGTACTATTAGCTACAGTCACCATGCTGTACATTAGATCTTCAGAACTTATTCTTATAACTGAATATTTGGAGTCCTTGACTTATGTAACCCCATATCTCACTTTTCCACATGATAATTTTCTATAGGATATTTTTTGAGGTTGACAACATTTTTAATTCTCCAATGACACAAAATGGCTATGGAGCTTGAAAGATCATTTTTTTTATTACTATTTCACTGCTTACACAAACACACACACATGCACATAGCAACTATCTTTACTCACTATATTTGTCAGCTTGTGGGGTTGCTGTAACAAAGTGCACCACAGACTAGGTGACTTAAGCAACATAAATGTATTGTTTCCACTTCTGGAGGGTAGAGGTCCAAAATCAAGTTGTTTACAGGGTTGATTCTTTCTGAGAACTGTGAGTGAAAAATCTATTTCAGTCCCCTCTCTTTGTCTTATTAATGGTCATATATCTCTGTCTCTTCATCTCACCTTTTCTTTAGTGCATGTCTCAGTGTCCAAATTTCTCCTTTTTATAAGGACAACAATCATATTGGAATAAGTCCCACCCTAATGACCTTATTTAATCTTGACTACTTCTTTAAATACATTATCTTCAAATAAAGTCAAATTCTGAAGATTTGAAGTTAAAACTTCAGTATAAAGCATTTTTGGGCTACAAAATTCAATCCATAGCTCCCACCAATAAAGTAACTGTCATAAATTCAATAATTCTTTTGAGTAATTTCCTATTAAAATAAGAAAACTGGATTTTATTACCTTTGAAAATTATAAGAATTGAAACAATGACAATGTTGTTTCTCATTTTTTATCACCTTATCATTTTTTAAAGTAGCACTTTGGTGTGTATGTGTCTATAAAGGGTGCAGAGAATAGAATTACTGTACTGCACTCATAGGTGGTTTCAATGTTTATTATTGTTGCTAATAATAAGGCCAACCCTGGATACTACTATATAACTTCTCAAATAAGAATCCTCCTATTTTCAAGATCAATAATATTGCTTTGAAATTTTCTATGCTCCTTTGCTAATGTTTTATCTTGATGTCATTTTGGACTTTGAATATATTTGCCTTTCATTGCTGTGTTTATATGTTGTGTGGATTTATAATTATAGAACAAATGGTACTGCAGAAGACTCACTGTAAAATGAATAATGGAATACAGAGCACCTTTCAATAGTACTTAGTTTTATTCCAAATAATATCTGGATTATATTTTGAAGAAATGAATTTTATCTCCAAAAGCCCTATTCTTTTGAAGAGGTATTAGCACAGCAGACATTTCATTCTTCAAACAGTTTTATTTAATATAGCAGGTGGCATTGTTACTGGAAATACAAGTGCAAAAATAGTATGGAACATCATGGGCACAGATTCATTTCCTACAATTGACTTGAAGAAATAAATTAAAATTAAATTTACTTGATTATACTGTATATCTGTCAATTCAGCCTTCTGTTCAGAGAATGGAGTAAATGCTGCTATTAATGGTTAAAATTAATTGGAGTTTTGCTAGAAACTGGCTTTCCAAAATTTGGGGTTGTCATATGTACATACACAGAGATTATTCCAAGCCTGAAAAAAACATTACCACTTTAATAATATGAGTGCAATTTCTATAAATTCTATCCATATTGAGGTCAGGCCTGATACTCCATTTTTGTTTCCAAGCTAGGAAAAAAAAGCCTACTACTACACTGGTAATGGAAGCCACTTATTTCCATTGTGTATTAAGAGTTTTTACATTGATAATGTCTCTATGTCCTTTGGATCAGAAAATTCGCTCCTCACTGATAGGTTGATATACAGAGTTTATTGCTAAAGTGAAAATTGAATTGTATTTCATTTGTGTCATTTGAAATTAAAAGTAATGGTTGTTTGACCTAATACTCTCCAATATCTGGATTATGACTCATGTGTGTGTGTGTGTGTATGTGTGTGTGTGTGTGTGTGTGTGTGTAGATCTGTGGGCCTTAGGAAGGACCAGGGTAATTTTGGCTAATATCCAGGTGACTTGTCAGAACTACAGGGGTGGGGCAGAAAGTAAAAGGTGGTTTCAGCCACAGGCAAAACTGAGAGGACCAAAGCAGTGGAAAATTAAACAGGACTAAGCTAACATAGTTAAAATTGTTATAAATAGGATTCTGGGACTTTGGAGGAGATGTGTCTAGGTGGGTCTATAAACCTGGATTATTTATTTACTTGGGAATAGCTGAAAAATTGAATAGTAAATCTGTGTTTTAAGCTGAGTGCCTAGTCATGGATAAACAAGAAGAGGACAATGAAATATTTGTTCACTCCTGTGCCACATATTGAGTTAGGCACCTTATATAGATTATCTCTTTCATTTATTTAAACATTCCTATGACAAAATATTATCACTTCCATTTTACAGAAGATAACTCCAGTTTTCAGGAAGATTAAGTAATAGGTCGAAGGTTTCATAATTGATAAATGATGGTGAAAAGATTCAAATGTAGATGTGACTGTATATTAATTACAATCCAATTCAGATGCTATAACAAATACTAAAGTAATCACAACTCTAAGGAGGATGGAAATTTATATAATGATCTGAAGGTAAATAGTACAGAGGTAGCTACTACTGCCCCACTTTGTCAAGGACACTTCTACTTCGATGTTCTGCCATCCTCAAATTCACCTTAAATTCATTTCATGGTTTAAAACCTTTAGCTCCATTCTTTCTCTCTGTATTCTAGCCAGTTTTTAGGAGAAAAGGGGAAAATTGAGAGCAATCCGCTTTTCCTTACAAACACTACTCAGAAGTTGCATGCATCACTTCCTTTTATTTGATCACATCTATACACCATAAAAGTTCAAAAATGAAGCTTTAGCTAGTGGCCATAAGTCTGGTTAAAATTTAAGGATTGCATTACAAAAGGAAAACAAGAATGGATACTGAAGGATTGCTAGCGCACCCCGAAGATTGTGGTCTTTTTAAAAATGAAATATGTTCTTTCTATTACTAAATACAGCATCTTTCCTTCTAGCAGTCAACATTATTGCTCTCTCTCTTTATTCAGTAGCATTTGTAGCATAACTGAAGAAGTTAATCTCAGGCCCAAGTAGTTTTTTCTACTTGATTACTATGAGACTTTGTGGGTACTTCTGAAAGAAATTTGACATAACAGAGGAAAGTTCCCTGAAACCTTTTGAGTACAACCTTAGAACTCTCTATATCAGTTATGAAGGCTGGTCCCCAATTGGTTGGGAACAGAATAATAATTTACTCCAGAGTGCCATGGAATAGTACCATGTACAAAGCTTTTCAGTAGGGGAGAAAGTAGCCACATCTTATTTTGTACTTTTAATTTAGATGCTGGTTTCCCAATAATATACTTCATTATTTTGGAAGGTGGAATACCTGCAAATGGCCATAACTCATTTTTGTCAGCCTTTTTTTTTCATTATTGCTCCTTAAGGAGACTTTTTAGACATTGTTTTTCCATAATTACCCATCTAACTCACAAAATTTTAATGCTGTAGATTTATTGTATATATAATTAAGTAATCCAGCCCTTCAGAGGACCACAAACCATTTTTATGTACAAAATTTTTCATTTCCCAAGAACTAATGTTCATCTCCTTGGGATTAAAATTGCCTCCTTTGGGAATGCATGTGAAAGGGCAAACTGAAGGTCTTATCCAAAACTGTTTTAAGTATTTTCTATCTCTCCTCAATTTCTTTAGGAATTATTACTGCATTGACTCTGTTGGAAGGACCATGCTGAACTGGACATGCTAACTCATTAATACCCTAGTTTGTGATGGATTTTTTTCTTCATATATCCCTTAGCTTTGTCAGCCATTATGTGCAGGAACACTTCAAAGGAAAATTAAGGCAACACTTGGGACACTCAGGAACCAATAATGAATTTTCCAGGGAGAGGAATGGCCTTTCAGAAGTCAAAACATGGAATCACAGAGTAATAGGACAAATTGCCTCCTCAATAGCTAACACAGTTTCATTAGGTATTACTAGACAGTAAATAAGCTACCTATGTATCCTCTAAGTCACAGGGGAAATTAAGGGAATACATTGTCCAACTTCCTCACTTTGCTGTAGATTGGACAGCTGATCTTGAAAGCTATTGTTAAATTTCTCTGGACTCTAACCTTTTGTTTTTTCCTTATTTTCCTCTCTATAGGGCAAGCTTTCAGGTTGCACAACTCCAGGAGATGCTGTTCACATTGTAGTCTATTAAATGCTCCCTAGATTTGCTCAGTGTCTATACTATGTAGCTGTACAGAGCAGCTATGGCAAGCGAATTTAGTTTTGTGCCAAATTTACTGCAAAATTAATGAAGATATATTGGCAACATTCCAGGAGCCTGGGGAACTACTTGTGGCTGCAGCAGTCATCTTTGTGTGCTTAGAAAAGGTAAGCACAGGCTTGAGTAGATTGAAAAACATAGTGATCTGAATTTTAATGTTTCAAAAAACATATATATATATATACATCCAATTTTGAAGGCTTAGCAAGATCAGTGGTCACCAAACCACTGCAGTACTCTTTAAAGGAATTTTTTAAAACTAGTATCCCCTCACGTATTTATAAATTGACACTTAAAACTTTGAATCATTAAATAGTTGAAAAAGCTCTAATTACTACATAGTATGTTACATCAAAAAATAAATGTTACACCACTCTTTTAAATGTATCAAATGGAATATAAAGGCTACATTGATATGATACACACCATTATCCATCTGAAAAATATGAGAACAAATTCATCTTTGACAGATGGATATTTTACATTTTTCGTCTTTCTCCCTGAACTTGTATTTCCATTTCATTTCCCCCACAACATTTTACCTAATATAGTATATTTCATGCCTGAGAGTCTTTTACAGATGACCCCATTCTATTTTCTGGAACTAAAATATGTGTTAAATTGTATTTTTAAAAAATCTCCCGTAACAGTCATTTCCTAAGGATTAAAATATTTTACTCTGGATTACATTTTCATTACCATTATTGGTAGTAAATAGTTTATTAAACCAATATAAATATATTGCATTTTGACATGTAATTTTAAATATCTAAGTAAATCTTTCTTGGAAACACATTTATTAATGAGATGAATGAATTTATTTTTAGTTCATGTGTCTGTCAGAGGATATTATTGCTAGAGTGAGTCTGAATTAAATATCATATCTATCCCTAATTTCCATTTTTATAGATAGAAGCAATGAGAAAACTCATTAATAGAAAAAAAGGAAGATTTTTTATACAGCAATGTTACTCTTTGATCACCTTTTGACCTATATGTGAAAAATCTTACAATGATTTGTCATCAAAATTCATTTATAAATATCTATAACAGCTTTTTTAAAAATAAGGAACTGAAAAAAAAACAACCTACAAAAATGCGTTAACCCATCATTAGAATTATTTATATTCTTACCACAGAGTAATGTTTTGATTCATCTCTTATTTGGTTTCCTAGAGCTTTCTCCACTGAGGGAGCTATGCACCACAGTAAGATATGAGAATGGTAAGATATGGGGGTGATGTCTGTCTTTTGCAAAATGGAAGAAGGGCAAAGTAGGAAGGAGAAATTTCCTCTTCATTTATAGTTGGATTCTCAGTGACATCAACATTAGGAGTGAATACATTTTGAAGATGTGATTCTGGAAACTGATGCATTTAAAGCTATCTGTCCACTTGTACTTCTTGGAAAGCCTTCTTGTACTCCTGGGATTCTGCATATGACAATTCATAGTTCACAAGACTAGGTCATTGAACTTGACTAAGTTAAGGTTTAATTTTCCCACAGCAGTGTCCTCTTGATTTTGGTGGTTCTCAAAGGCTTATTTAAGTCTTACAGACAAACTTTCAGGGAGAATGGAGGACATGGCCAGTAGAATATTCTCTTTTTTCAAGCATACCAAGAAATGGTCTTGGTCCGATTCTACTGAGAATTGCCAAGAAGAGTTGAAATTAATTAATCCACAATTGTGAATCTTGTCAAAGCCCTTTGTTTAAGAGACTATTCGAATACTTGCTCCACAAAGGAAAACAGAGCCAGAATTCTTCATAGTTAATTGTATGTCATAAGACTATGTTGAGGTGGGAATAAATAGCAGTCTCTGTATTACAATTTAACCTAATTGACAGTAATATGGGCCAAAGTAATGAATGGTCAGTATTTAGGCATTGGAGCCCTGCATCAGATGTAAAGTGAAGGAAGACAGAAATCTGGTGGCTGAAAAGAAGTGGACTAAAGCACTAATGAAATAATACCAGTGAATAGAATTGGGATACAAAGTTAGAGAAGTGACTGGCCTGAGTTAGTCCTTGAGGTCATTAGTGTTTCCTGGTTTAGGAACACTATTAAAATCCAAATTTATGTTTGTGGACTAAATTGCTCAAACTGTAAATGTTAGACTGGGCATGGGAACAGGTTGCCAAGCAGGGAATTTGCTTCTCTAAACCGTCTTATAAATACTCATAAACATGATTTTAAATAAAAGGTTAGGTTTTGAATGAGAACTCTTGTGCATTGTTGGTGAGTCTCTTTAAAACAGTGTAGCTGCTATGGAAAATGGTATGCTGGTTCCTCAAAAAATTACAAACAGCATTACCATATCATTCAGCAATTTCACTTCTGAATATATACCCAAAAGTATTGAAAGCAGGGACTTAAATGGATATTTATCTGCCCATGTTCACAGCATTATTTAAAATAGCCAAAAGGTAGAAGCAACCCAAGTGTTCATGGATGGGGGAATGGAGAAATAAAATTTGGCATGCACATACAATGGAATAACATTCAGCCTTAAAAAGAAAGGAAATTCTGATGCATCTCAGAACATGGATTACCCTTGGAAATATCAAGTTAAGTGAATATATGAGTCACACAAGAACAAATATTGTATGATCCTACATATTATGAGGTACATAGAGCAGTCAAATTCATAGAGACAGACAGTAGAATTCTCATATCTTACTATGGTACATGGCTCCCTGGTGGTTGCCAGGGACTGGGTGCAGGGGGAATGACAAATTACTGCTTAATGTACAAAATTTCAGTGTGGGAAGGTGAAAAATATTCTGGAGCTGGATGGCGGTGATGGTTGCACAACAGTGTAAACATATGAAATGCCACTGAACTGTACACTTAAAAATGGTTAAATATGTAAGTTTTATATTATGAATATTTTGCCACCATAAAAACTTAAATAGCCATGTTTTAAAAAGTATTTTAATATGGGATAGCTACTTTAAATCATTCATTAGAACTACATGAGATGTATTGGATTTAAATATTGACTCTTAAAAATGATATTCTCCTATTAATACCAAATAATGTTCATTTATTTAAAGACAAGAGTGGATGAGATACTCTCATGTGATATTAATACTACAGGAAAAGTGTGACTGACAACAGAATCCCCATCTGCTGTATCAATCTGCCAACCCTGATACACATATTGACAGCTATTTACAGAGACCAAGAAACCTAGTGATTGAGTGAATGCGTAATATATTCTGTTGGCCCATTTCCTTAACAGAAAAATTAGAGATTTGGCAGACTTAGATAACACTGGAAGCACAAGATTGAGCACCATATGTGTATGAAGCAATGTCACACGGTCACATTCCTAATTTGTTCACTTTTTGAGCTAAAACACAAATCACCTATGTGTAAATTAACACTGAGAATAAAAGTGTGAGGTGTGGTAAATTGACTTGGTAACCAGTTAAAGGAGGCTGGGAAAATTTAGGAAAATGTATGCATATAAAAATGCCATCAATTTGAAGCCAATATATACCTTCGAGACCTCTATTAATCCCTAATACAAGAATCTCAGGAATATTTGAAAAACAGCTCCAGATATATTTATATAATCTTTTCATATTGAAGTAATGATACTTCTTTTATTAGCACTGTAGTTATAGTTTTCATGGATTCAAATCTCTATGTATTAAAATGAAAGGCTCTTTTAGAAGTGGGTAATTATCACTTGAGTAAATAATGCTGAGAACACTGGATTCCAGCATCTTTTTCAGGTTTTTCTTACATTTTATCTTGAGTATTCTTTTGTCTCCTTTGGTCTCATTGTTCCCTGATTTTCACATTTTCCATGTATCTGAATTTTTTATTCTCATTTCTTTTCTTTTATTGGTTTTCTTTCCCTGGTGTTGCTTTGTAAGAAATACTTAGAGTATTCTGTGTAGGTTTAGTGCGCCTCAAGCTCCTGACATTACCAATATCCTGACATGCTTAGGATACTTAGACACCATGAATTGTTACCTTAGGCAATCATTCCTAAAAACCCCTAATCCCTGAAAAGCTGTATCATTACTTTCAATTGAATATATTAGTTTCAAAGAGAAAAATCATAAAAATGGAAACATTAGCAAAATACAGATTTTTAAAAAATTGTAGGTACATAATGACCATTAGTCATTAAATTTTAACAAATTTTGTCTTTGATTTCTCTTGGGATAATGGATACAAATATAAAATCAACAGGTTATTTATTCTAATAAACATGCCATGCATTTTGTGTGCTTAGATCTTTTTTAAATTCTCTACACTGAAATATAATTGAGATTGTTGTGTAGGAAGATTTAAAAACCTTGTCAAGTGTAGAGGAATAAACTAAATACTCTGAAGGATAACACTCCTGGGCTTAATAATGTATAAACTAGGTCTTTAATGACCATGCTTACTATATAATGAGCTTGTGAAAAGTGAACACAATTTAATTATTGGTTCTCTTGATGACATGGTGATAACAAATGAGAAAGCAGTTATTCAAATATAGAAATTTTACTTGAAGAAGGTTTCACATATCCCTAGGATATTTTATCTTTGTGTTTTTTTTGTATTACAGGTTTGTATTTAAATGTTAAAATATACAAGGTTACAACATATGTGCAAAGTATGCATTGTAAAAATAAGAATAGATACATTTAATATAGTCAATAAGCCTAAATACATTATACAATGTTAAGCATGATTGATTTTTATATCTCAGATGATAATATGGCCTTGGATTTGCATAGTTTCTTTCTTGCAAAAGTCACAAAGCATTTTCACATCAGCCACAGCCAGATGAGGTACAGAGGTACAGCAGTTAACTTCACTTTACAGAAGAAGAAATAAGGAATTTAGAAAGGTTAAATGACTTGTTTGAAGTGACAAAACAAAGCAGAGCTGGAACCCAGGATGTAAATCCTGATGAGACTGATTTTTTTCCCCTCTTCCTCATCTAATACTCATAACATAACCACCTTGAAGTGTACAGTTAATGATAAAGGGATTGATTTTGCATGTATATGACTAAAAGACTACTTTAGAGTGTGAATGATTTCTCACTTTAGCCTATCATGCATTCTGGATATTATTTGCATCCTTCATGCTGTAGTTTTGCTATTTTGTTTCTGTTTTGTGTTTCTTACAGTGGTACATCTTAAGTCAATGGATTTCATATAGTTTAGAGCTACACAAGATTGTCATTTACCCACTTGTTTCATGATTATAACTTTCCAGCAATCGCTAGAACACAGTAGTTATTTTCTTTTTCCTATTTCCTTGGTTTAACTTGAAAGAGGTCATCCTTTCCTGATAGGTTATTGAGTTATCCCCACTTCTTTCCATTATTTACATTTGCTCATTTTCTAACCCTTGCCTTATATGTTGTCTCTTCCATGAAGTGTCCCTTCACAATCTGCCCATCAGTCTGAGTCACATGTATGGTCTTCTCTGTGTTTCCATAGAATAGGTACAGTGTGTTGTATCATAATAGTTCCTTTACTTACCTATGTCACTCTAGAGCAGAATATGAACTCGTTCACAGAAACAACTACATTTTATTAATACCTGTACCCCAAGCACCATATATACTGCATATACACATGCTCAGTAATGCTTTTTGAATGGATGCCCAAGTGAGTGTATGATGAATTTTCCTTCACAGCATCAACCACATTTCTACTTGTTCAGTATCTTTCTTTAATAAGCTGTAAACTCAGAAAAGCAGGATTATATCTATTTTGTTCATCATCTTTATCTCAGCACCTTGTTACATCATAAGCTCTCAATAAATGTGGAATAAGTGACTGAACAAATGCATGTTAATCCCTCACACTTGTGCAGCACAGCAAATTGAAATGCAGTGACAGCAGTTATAAAAGCTTGTGTTACCAGATATCATTATGGGTGAGCTTATCCTCCAAAAGAAAGTATGGCATATCACTGATTTACTGGTACAGAGTCATTATTTAGGTAGCACCACAGTAATTATATCCTTTTCTGTAGATGCACTTATCTGGTTTTAAACATCAAGGATTCGAAAATATTGCCTGTTAGCTTACAGAAAACTCTGACTCATAGTTATGGACATGAAAGAAATTTAAAATATTTTACAGTAATGAGAGCCTTCAAAGTAGGACCACCTAGAAGCAACTCTTTTATCATAACCTCTATCATAGATCTAAGTGTATATTGCTATGTTCTTTTTCTAAAGTTTTGCTTTCAAATAAATAGTAATTCATACTACTGTGTAGGGCAGTAAAGATACAAAATATTTCTACTCCCAAGAACATTTATTTTAATAAAGAACAGTACCTACTACTCAAAAGCATTCATTTTCCAAATTTGGAATATCTGGTGGTTGTGATATGTGGTGATTACTTGAGGTTGACATTATTTATTAGTTAGCAGTGATTTGTTTATTGTTTGTAGAGTTTGTGGTAGATTTCAATGTCCACAAATATCGCTTAGTCTTAGTGTTTTTTGTTTGTTTTTTATCACTAACATGCTTTCAGTTACTATCATGGGATGCAGTTTGGCCTTCTGGGCCCCAAATTGAAATGCAAACATCTAAAAAAATAAACATTAAAAAAAACAATCAAAGGAAAACAAAGTACAAGAGGAATCCCAGGACAGGAGAAATAAAAGGGTTAGACAGCAGTGAAACCAAAATTGTAGTCAAAATGCAGCTTAAAAGGGTAATCCTATATTAGCCAACATTTCTTAGGTTTAGTTCACAGAGTACTTGCTTTAGATTTGACATAGAATTCCTCTATGCATTTAGTAAGAACAAAGGAATGACCTACACTTGCAACCACCTTAATAGCTAGAAATACTACTGACAATGATATTGATAATGCTTCAAAGCATTATCCTGTTCTTTAATAAGCTGGATCTGAGACTAGCAACATCCCAAAGGATGCGCTGGTGCATTCAAGTAGCTGACTATCACTCTTCTCTGATGTTTTATCACAAGGGTTCTTAATGGAATAAGGAAGAAATTGTTTTTTCAAATTTAAATTATGTAGGAAAGAGATGCTCTCCTGAAAATTATTATTGGCCAATGACAAAGACTGTTCAAGAACACAGTTTTCTCAAATTGTAAAATTTTCACAAAACAAAGTTCATAGAAATCTGAGCACCTATCAGTTTCATGCCATGACATTGTAATTGAAGAGATTCTGCTTCAGAGAAAACATATGAAATTTGGGTGATACAGAAATCACAGTGAGTCTTAGTCAAAACTCTGGCTTCCTGACTTCCTTTTCAGTATCATTTTCACAGTGCTACATTCAACAATTACATATGAGTGGGTAAAGGATTGAATTTAGGCAACCTATTAAGGATACATGACAGTGTCGTTGAAGAAAATCCCCCCCTTTTTTTACACCACATCAGCATGAGGTGTTTTTTAGAATATTTATATTGTGCAATGCCAAACATGAGCTGTTAGTACCTAGTCAAAATGATTTTTGTTTAGGGATAGAAACTGACCACTGTGTTATATATATATGTGTATATTGATATGTAAAACCTAATTATTGTTATATGTCTTTCAGAAGCTATTTCTATGAGAATATTTAATAAATTAGTACATACTTCCTTAAAAATCCAATCTCTTATGAAAGAGGTAATACCTAATGGTCTCATGTCTAGAGCAAGATAATAGTCTCATCTACTTATATCATGCCAAAGAGCCCCTTTTATAACATCGAACACAGAGACTGTTCATAAAAGTCAAGTTTCTATCAACCTGAATTTCCAGCCAGCCAAGGGAAAGACCCGTACACTGATTATTTCTGCTTTTGTGTAAAGGTACTCCAAATTTTCACCTATAGCTTATCATCATGCCTCACATTTAGAATTAATACCTTGTTCTGGTTACTTGTTGGTATATATACCCAGAAAATCTTTCAAATTGTAATAGAAAATCTAGAACCAATGAAAGTAACATTAATTTAACTACAAGAAAGTTAAGAGAGTGCTTGCTTTGGAAGCACATATACTAAAATTGTGACGATACAGAGAAGATTAGCATGGCCCCTGCTCAGGGATGATGTACAAATTCAGGAAGCATTCCATATTTAAAAAAAAAAGAAAGAAAGTTAAGAGAAAGTTAATATAAATAGTCAATGAAGAATCTTCTGATGGTTTCACATGAGCAACATGGTGGTTACAACATTCACTCATGTTATCAAGTCCCCACCCCCACACCCCATTGTAGTCACTGTCCATCAGCATAGTAAGATGCTATAGAGTCACTACTTGTCTTCTCTGTGTTGTACATCCCTCCCCGTAACCCAACTACATTATGTGTGCTAATCATAATGCCCCTTAATCCCGTTCTCCCTCCCTCTCCACCCACCATCACTCACCCCTCCCATTTGGTAAACACTAGTCCTTTCTTGGAGTCTGTGACTCTGCTGCTGTTTTGTTCCTTCAGTTTTGCTTTGTTGATATACTCCACAAGTGACTGACATCATTTGGTACTTGTTTTTCTCCTCCTGGTTTATTTCACCAAGAGTAATATTGTCTAGCTCCATCCAAGTTGTTGCAAGTTGTAGGATTTGTTTTCTTCTTATGGCTGAATAATATTCCATTGTGTATATGTACCACCTCTTCCTTATCCATTCATCTACTGATGGACACTTATGTTGCTTCTGTATCTGTCTATTGTAAATAGTGCTGTGATAAACATACAGGTGCATATGTCTTCTTGAATCTGTGATTTGTTTTCTTTGACTAAATCCTAGGAGTGGAATTATTGGGTCAAATGGTATTTCTATTTTTAGGTTTTTGAATGATCTCTACACTGCTTTCCACACTGGTTGAACTAATTTACATTCTCACCAATAGTGTAGGAAGTTCCTCTTTCTCCACACCCTCAGCAGCATTTGTGGTTCCTTGCCTTTTGGATGTTGGTCATCCTAACTGATGTGTGGTGATATCTCATTGTGGTTTTAATTTGCATTTATCTGAGAATTAGTGATGTGGAGCATCTCCCACTTTGTTTCTCCCTTTGACCAATTTTGATTTCAAAGGTAATTTGTCCCAAGCTGGGAAATTATTTTCCCGCCACAGTTACATATGGCTGTAGTCAGCAGAACCTCTGAACCCAAAATATGTCTTCATGGGTGCCACCTTTGGTCAGGCTGCCCCTAAAGATGGTGCAGAGATACCCAGAAAACACCCAATGGGTAGTTGGGAGGTCCCAGTGGCTGCAGTGGTGGAGACTGTGGCTTCACCCAGGAGCCCCCTATCCATGGGAATCCAAATAGGGGAGCCTCTAGTTGGCAATTGGTTTGAGGTAAAGCACCTTCTAGATGGGTGAGGCCTTTCCCATAATTGGGGAAGGGTGGAGACACCAGAAGCTGTGGAATTAGCCTTCTGTGAGACACAAGATTGCTTAGAGGCCGTGAGTGGCTGTGTAGCAGCCAGGATTGTCAGATGTTTGTTTCTTGAGACAGTGGATAGGGTTATTAAGGAGAGAGACACACTTTAGCAGGAGAGAGACACACATTCACAGGAGAGGGACACACTTTGGCATCACTTGGGGGAGGTGGGTGATGACCTATGGGAAAACAGGTCAGGCTCCTGGAGGATACCTTAGCAATGATGGAGGAGACAGCAGGAGAATCCTAGTTGCAGGAGGCCATGGGGGTTGGGGAGGAATGAGCCGTGCCTTCAGCCACAGAAATAGGAGAGGAAATGTCAGGGGAGGATGGAAGGTGGGGCTGAGGGATGAACCACCCTTGTGAGACCACCGCCCGAGGCACCAGACTCTCCCATATTAAAGGCACACCTGGTTGCAATTAAGAAAATTAAAACACAACAACCTCGGGCCCTGCAGAGGGAGGAGCCACTCCCTCCCCAGGTTGTGGAGCAATCCATGCTCTGCACTTATACCAGGATGAGCTGGTGGACACAAGCATCCCATTTTAGCAGAAGTTGTTAGAACTTCTGCCTGCATGGATTTTGCATCTCTGGTATACGAGGGTGGAAAACATTGTTCTGTTGGGTTCTGGAATGGGGAGACTGGCTTCCCTGGTGACTCACCCTTCCCTCCAGCAGTGGTTGCAAAGTGCTCACCACACCTCAGAGAACCAGGTGCTTCTGGATTGGCTGACAGCAGCCCTCAGGGCAGTTTGGCCTAACCAAGGTGATTTACCATACTTACCCACTAGCTGGAAAATGTATGTAGAGCCCCAGCAGGTTTTATAAGAATTGGACATGAAAAATATCATCTATAATATGGACTTCCAGGGCCCTGATGAGGAGTTGTTCACCATAGGAATGTGAAATCTAGTGCTCCATGCAGCTCCCCATCTCTCCTTGGGTCCTAGTGACTATTCCTGTCCCCCACATAGGGAAACCCATAAGTGAGGCTACTAGTACTTTAGCAGATCCGGGGGAGGTTGAAACAATAAGAGCACTGAAGAAAGTATGGGCTATGACTGAAAGGAGAGGTGCAAAGGGCCCTGTGAGTGTCTTGAGGACCCAGATGTGAGTTGATTTGATAAAGACTGGGGTAGTGAAAGAAAAACTTGATGGGCACCCCAATAGGATCTTGTTAAAGCTGTGGCACCAATTAAAGCAGCAGTTCTAGCCATTGAAGTACAGGACATGGAAACTGGAGGCAAAGCACCATCTCCATCCTGTGTCCCTGCAAGACTTCCTGTGGGACAGTACACAGGCAACCCTTGGACACTCACCCCAATAGGAGGACTATTGGACATTGTGGTTTGACTGAGGTTGGGGTCAAGGCCACATTTAGAATTAGCAATTTATTGGTCCTCCATGAATATACAATGTGTCCTGACATTGGTGGACACAGGAGCTGAATATAATCTCATTTATGGCAACCCTGAGTATTTTCCTAGGATGTTTGCTGTGATAGACAGTTATGGGGGTAAGGCACTTAAAGTGATAAAAGTCCAAATCTCACTGGGAATAGGGTGATTAGGCCCAAATGATTATATTGTGTATATTTTTCCCATCCTTGAATATATTTTTGGCATAGATATACTGGAGGGCCTGTGGTTACAGACCACTGCGGGTGAGTTCAGACTGAAGGTACATGTGGTAAAGGCAGTTCTGAGGGGACATACTAAGCACCTACCTGTAGCTGTGCCTGTAACTCTGTCCTTCCACAGGGATACCTAGGCAGTACCTCAGTGCATAACAAATACTAGCAGTATAAATTGTCTGGGGGGCACAAGGAACCTGGAGAAACTACAGGAGTTGGAAAAGGTGGGCATCATAAAGCCCACTCATAGACCTTTTAATTCCCTGGTGTGACCAGTGAAAAAACCAGACAGCTCCTGGCTTATGACCATGGATTAAAGGAAATGATTAAATAACACCCCTTTTGCAAACTGCTCTCCCCTCTATAGCAGCCATTATGGACACCCTCAGTCATGAACTCGAGATGTTTCATTATCTGTGGACCTTGCTAATGCTTTCTTCTCTATTGACATAGCACAGGAAAGTCAGGAACAGTTTGCCTTCATGTGGGAAGGCCAGCTGGGGACATTCACTGTCCTTCCACAGGGATACCTAGGCAGTCCCACCATTTGTCAGACTTGTAGCCCAGGACTTGGCCACGTGGAAGAAACCACAAATGGTGCGGCTATATCACTGCATTGAAAATAGTATGCTCATGTCTGATTCTCTTACAGATTTAGAAGAGGCAGTTCCTAGACTGCTGCAACATCCATAGGATAAAGGATTAGTTGTGAACAGTACCAAGGTTTGGGTACCTGGTTTGTCTGTAAAGTTCTTAGGGGTTGTCTGGTCCAGTGAAACTAAAGTTATCCAAGAAGCAGTCATAGACAGAGTCCAGGCTTTCCTTACCCCTATCACTGTGGCAGTATTACAAGAGTTTTTGGGTCTTTTGGGCTACCGGAGAGTGTTTATCACACACATGGAATAAATCCTGAAACCTTTATATCAGTTGGTACATTTGGGCATCATGTGTGACTGGGATGAAATATGTGCAGCTGCTTTTACTGCCCTGTGAACTAGATGTTCATGTAACTGAAGATGGTTATGAATAGGGTCTTTGGCAGTGGCTTTCACATACATGCAAACCTATTGGATTCTGATGACAACTATGGAATGGAGCACCTTGACAAAGAAGCAACTACCATGCCTTGCTTGCTATGGAGCCCATCACCAGAACAGCTCTGACCAAGGTAATAAGCACCTATCCCATTGTGTGGTGGTTGTGAGCCTAGACCCAAAGGCCACAGAGTGACATGGCACAGATGCATACACTGGCCAAATGGGGTGCATACTTCCAGTAGTGTGGTGCCCTCTTTTCTATCCCCTTAAGTGGAGAACTCCAGTGCTTATTGGAGCCAGGGACATATACCAATGAAAGTAGGAAGAACTTGCTTTTGAGCCATTAGTAGCCAAGAGTCCTTCTCAGGATGGAAAAGCCCCTACACCTGAAGATGCTTGGCATACAGATGGCTCCAGTCATGGGAAGCACCCAAAGTGAAAGGCTGTGGCTTTCCATCCTAAGACTGACACAGTATAGATGGATGGCACAGAAGGGAAGAACAGTCAGTGGGCTGAGTTGTGGGCAGTATGGCTTGTGATCACGCAGGAGCCCTCCCCTATAGTTGTCTGCACTGACAGCTGGGCTGTCTGTCAGGGCTTTACCCTGTGGCTACCTACACGGTACCATGACAACTGGATGGTTGGTCATCAGCCCCTTTGGGGGCAAGAGTTGTGGGAAGACCTATGGGCCTCTGTTCAGACTAAGACTCTTACTGTATATCATGTGACTGGCCATTTGCCTTTGACATCCCCAGGGAATGATGAAGCAGATACATTGGTTCAGGTGCATTGGCTAGAAGGAAGGCCTGCCTCTGATGTGGCGCAATGGTTATGCCAGCTTTTGTTGCACATAGGGCAAAAGACAATGTGGGCTGTAGCTGATTGGTGGGACTTGCCACTGAACTTTGAAGAAGTCAGCGGAGCCCGGAAGGAGTGCCTTGTGTGCTTTCAGAGTGAGTCCTGCAGCAACATGGGACAATAGTAAGGGGGACAATACCCTTTGTCCAGTGGCATATAGACTCTATTGAGCCTATGCCCATATCAGAAGGATATCGGTATACCGTGACTTGTGTGGACACAGCTCCTGAACTTTTGGTTGCTTTTCCTACATATTGTGCAGATCAACAAACCACCAAAAGGGGCCTAGAGCATCTCTTTGCAGCCTATGGCTAGCTGCAGGTGATTGAGAGCCATCAAGGCATCCACTATACTGGACATGCATTACAAGAATGGGTGAAGCAATTAGGAATAAAGTGGAAATTTTATGTACCGTATAACCCTACTAGCACAGACATGATAGAGAGTTACAATGGTTTGTTGAAATCTGGCCTGAAGTAGACACCAGCAGTCTACAGGGCTGGTCAATTCACCTATGGACAGTGCTGCAGAATTTGAATGAGAAGCCCCAAAAAGGAGCTTTGAGACCATGCTATCACACATTGCTGCCTCTTCTATACAACTGTATGTGCAAACCAAAGAGAGTTATTGATGCCAGGATATGGTCAGCATAGCAACGTCATGCTGCCAGCCCCTACTGCATTAAACCCTGGACACTCTGTTGAGTGGAAATGGCCCTGGACAGTTTGACACATGGACCAGTGATGTCTGGCCCCTCTGACACTTTGGGGAAAAGACCTGTAAGCTGGCCTCCTGTGTGTTCCTGGAGGAACAGCACAATGACCCCCAAAGATCATGGTCCTGTACCCAAGCTATCTTGGAGGTAAGAGCACCTTACAGGGAAGTTTGGTTTTATATTTTTGGCCAGTCCATATACCTCCTATAGCCTATATATTGACCCATCTGTATGCCCCACAGGGAGGGAGATGAAAGTCTGGTATACTAGATCAGGATGAGATCCCATTCCTGTTGCTGTCATATCACGGGACTATTCTCTTGCATGCATCCTACCTGATGGACAAGATTTGCTTGTGCAGGTGTCATTAAAACACATATCTCATCACCCTTAAGGTTATTTTTTCTACAGTCCCTGTGGCCTGGATGCCCCCACCCATGGCTGCAGCTGCTGCATGATGATTGCTCTGAACTCCCTACCCATTCAGCTACTGACCACCTGTGCAATGGACAATCTATGGACTTAACCTTCATAGGACTTTGAACCTAGCTGAATCCTCTGGCTTGAGGGTTATCATGATTTATTGCTGTCGTTATTGTATGTTATTAGTTTGGTTACAGTCCTCTTGCACAGGGGCCATTGCGGAAGATGGGGAGTGAGTAGATTGTTAGGCAAGATTTCTGGAAGGGTGGGCTGTGGGTAAAATTGCAATATTTCCAGAACCTTTGGCCTAGGCTGAGTGTATCTTCATATTAATAGGTGTTTCCAAAGTGTGGAGATAAGTAGTTCATCTCCATATCAATAGGTGATTACAAAGGTTGGGGGAACAATGGTATATCTGGATTGGAGAGGTTTGTTGGGGTCCCTTTTTTTGTAGCCAGATCATGAGAGACATGGGTAAGCAGAACTGGATTACTTCTTATATGCAATAAATGGGTTTCTCCCACTTTATTTCTCCCTTTGACTGATTTCTGTTTCAAAGGTAATTTGCTCAGAAAATATTTCCCCCCAGAGTTACACTCTCCATTTTTCCATACCATGTTCCATGTTAACCACTATTTTACTTTCTGTGTCTATGAATTTGACCAATTGAGTTGCCTCATATAAGTGGAATAATAAATTATTTGTCCTTTTGTGTCTGGCTTATAATGTTTTCACGGTTCATCTATGTTGTAGTATGAATCAGTACTTCATTTGGTTTCTAAGCCTGAATAATATTCTAATATATGTATATACCATATTTTGTTTAGCCATTCACCTGTCAAAGGAAATTTGTGTTATTATCACCTTTTGCCTACTGTAAATAGTGCTTCTATGAACACTGGTGTACTAAAATCACTGTGAGTCTTTGCTTTCAATATTTTTGTGTGTATACTTAAAAGTGGTAATTCTATGTTCAAATTTTGAGAGCTTGTCATACTATTTTCACAGCAGCTGCACCATTTACATTCTTTCCAGAAATGTGCAAGGTTTAATTTCTGCACATCCTCACCAACACTTGTTATTCTATGCTTTCATTTATAATAGCTATTCTAATGGGTGTGAAGTGGAATCTCATTTTGGATTTATATTCATTTTTCATTTGGATATCCATTTTTCCCAGACCACTTCATTAAAAATACTTTGTATCTCCATTGACTAGTCTTGGTACCCTTGCTGTAGATCATTTGACCATATCTGCAGGATTTATTTCTTGATTTATCTTTTGTTTTATTGCTCTATATGTCTGTTTTCATGCCAGTACTATGCAATTTTGATAACATTGGATTATAGTAACTTTTCAGATCAGGAATTGTGAGTGTTCCCACTTTGTCTTGTTTTACAAGATTGTTTTGGCTATTCGGAGTCCCTTGAAATTCCACATAAATCTTGAGATTTATATTTTTGTTTCTGCAAAAATCATCACTGGGTTTTTTGATAGAGATCTCACTGAATCCGTAGAACACTTTGAACAGTATGACATCTCAACAATATTAACCCTTCCTATTTATGAACACAGGATGTCTTTCCATTTGTCAGTGCCTTCTTTAATTTCTTTCAGCAACATTTTTTTTGTTTCAGTGTACAAGCTATTAACCTCCTTGGTTAAGTTTATCAGTAAGAATTTTATTCTTGATGTTTTAAATGGAACTTTTTAACTTTCTTTTCAGATTGTTTATTTTTACTGTATACAAACACAAGTGATTTTTGATCCTGCAACTTTGATGAATTTATATTGTAGTTCTAAAACTTTGTTGTAGTGCATCTGGGTTTTTCTACATATAAGATCATGTTACGTGCACATAAAGATAATTTTATTTCTTCCTTTATATTTTAGATGCTTTTATTTATTTTTACTTGCATAAGTTCTCTTGCTAGAGCTTCCAAAACTATATTGAATTTTCTCTTTGGGTGTATTCTACTTGCAGTTTGCTGAGCTTTATGAAAATTTAGATTTATATTAATATCTTTCATCAAATTTGGGAATTTTGGGGCTATTATTTCTTCATATAATCTCTCTGTCCCCTCTCTCTTCTCTTGGGACTGTCATCATGCATATATTTATTTGTCTGTATGATTATGTTCCACAAGTCCCAAAGACCTTGTTCATTTTGCATGTGTGTATTCCTCAGATAATTTCAAATGATCTCAAAATTCACTTTTTTGCCTGCTCATGTCTGCTACATCTATTCCCTTACTATATTTTTAGCTCCAGAAATTCTGTTTGGTTCCTTTTATAATATCTGTTTATATTATAAATTACTTCATTATCATTTACTTGATTTGCTTTATCTCTTTGTGTTTTCTTTTAATGCTTTGAGCCCACATAAGACAGTTCTTTTAAAATATTGTCAAATAAGTCCAAAGTCTCTGCTTCCTCAGGAATTTTTTTGTCAATTTTCTTATTTATTTATTTATTTATTTATTTATTTATTTTTACTGTTTCTTTGCGTGACTTCAGATTTTTTTTAAATTAGGTGTTTGAGAAAACAACCACCTTTCCCAGATTTTGCAGACCAGCTTTGGACCAAGGTAGTCCTTCATTGATTAACTCATCATTGAGCCTAGGGTTTAGACTAATGTGAAAAATTATGGTCTTCTTAGGTCCTTTATCAGCATGCATATGGTTTAGGTCCATGGGATTTTTTTTCATTATCCGTATATGCTTTGAATGCCTTTGAATGGCTTTCTTGCCCTGAGAGTCTTGCTTAACTTCTTCATGGAACCTTAGATGATCTTTTGCGTCATCACCCATAATGTCTTGCCCTAGATGTCTACAGGTCTGTAGTCTAACAAACTGAAGCTTTTGCAAATTGTGGTCACAACTTTTCCCCACCTGAGGTCTGACTTAGATAAGACAAAGACCAGTCCTTCAGGAAGTCACCAGAATAATTAGAATGTCACAAATAGGGACTGCTCTGCTCTTTCTGGTTGCAGGGGAGAAACTAGGAACTGCACTGCCACCCCCTACAGAAGAAGACCAAACTATGAGGAGGAGGCAGTGAATTAAGCATAAGTGAACACATGATGAAATTTCTTTCTGTTTTTAATATGACTTTTTCTTGACTGAAAAGGTTCATTTAGTTGTCATAGATTTTGTTTTGCAGAGCTCTTATAAATTATTTCATCCATTTTCTGGATGTGCTTAAATGTTTTTATAGGTGGAACAGGGGCATGGAGTTTCCTACAATGCTGCTTTGTTCTCATTTTCTCTTTTTATAAACTTTAAAAATATTTTAAAAGTTATCTACATTACTAGATGTTCACCCCAACTAGTGTAGTCACTTAATATAGAGGTGCTACAGAACTATTGACTATATTTTCTGTGCTGTACTTTCATCTCCATGACTAATTTATATTATTATTGAGGTTTTGTGCCTCTTAATCCCTTTTACTTATTTCACGAATGCACCCCAACCCCTTCCCATGATAACCACCAGTCCCTTCTCAGTGTCTATGAATCTAATGCTGTTTTGTTTATTTTGTTTTGCTTTATTTTATTTTTAGATTCCACTTAAAAGTGAAATCATATGGTACTTATCTTTCTCTGCCTGGTTTACTTCACTTAGCATAATACCCTCTAAGTCAATCCATGTTGTCACAAATGGCAGGGATTTTTCTTTTTATGGCCGAGTAATATTCCATTGTATATATGTACAACCTCTTCTTTACCCTTTCATCTGTTGATGGACATTTTGGCTGCTTCCATATCTTGGCTATTGTAAATAATACAGTAATAAACATAGGGGTGCTTATATGTTTTTGAATCAGATATTTTATTTTCTTTGGGTAAATTCTTAGTAATGGAATTACTGGCTCATGTGTATTTCTATTTTTAGATTTTGGGAAACCACCATACTGATATCCACTGTGGCTGCACCAATTTACATTCCCACTGACAGTGCAGAAGTGTTCACTTACTGTATTTTTAGCTCCACATCGTTACCAACACTGGCCATTTCTTCCTTTTTGGATAGTGGACATTCTGGCTGGTATGACATAATACCTTATTGTTGTTTGATTTGCATTTTCCTGATAGTGATGTGGAGCACCTTTTCAAGTGACTATTGGCCTTCTGTATGTCTTATTTGGAAATTATCAATTCAGATCCTCTCTCACTATCTCTTAAAAAGCACCAATTTTCCCTAGTAACAGCCATACAACTCTACTGTCATTATATTTTTTATTTTTCCCACTTTTCTCAAATCCACAGCATAATTTTTTGTCCTGCTCTATGTTCTTCCATAATATCACCCACTTCAACTCTAACAAAAGTTGTAATAATCTCTCTATCTAAATCTGTGGCTATTCATGCTTCACTGACAACTAGTGATTTGTTTCTCATGTTCATTTATCTCAGGGGCCAGCAAACTATGATCTATGGACTGCCTACATGTTTTGATAAAGTTTAATTAGAATATCACCAAACATTTATTTGTGTATTGTCTATGGTTGCTTTTAAGCTACAATGGCAGACTGAGTATTTATTATTACAGGAAAACATGGCCAATAAATGGAAGAAAGTTAGCAGAAATATGGCCTGAAAAGCTATACTTGTGCTCTGTACCTTTAAGAAAAAGTTTTTCTTTCCCTGGTCCAGTTGGTGAATGATCTAAATCCAGAGTCTCATGTTATTTGTTTTCTCTGACCAATTCTGGTAGCATCTGATGCTGGCTGGATTTTCTGGCAAGCTGACTTTGAGACAGAGATTAATGTGCAAAAATTTGTGAGAGAATGTTCTCACATTTATCACTTGAGAGAAAAGGGGAAGGAAATGGAATTAGGAAGAGGAAAGATTTGGAATCACAACAAATGTCTCAAGTGATACCATAGAGAACACTGAAGCTGAGATACCCCATTAGAGTTGTTCAACGTTTAGGTAAGGAAATCAGATTTTTGGACTACCTTATTGATAATTAGATGCAGATTTCCCTAGGTAGTGAGTGTGCTCTTAGGAAAGATAGTTCTGTAAGCCAACAGCAATTCTTGAAGGATGGCTAGTAGTTGGAAGCACTGTTAGGACCTGGAAAAGTCATTTAATTGTGGAGACAGGATTTGGTGACATATTGTAGAATCCACCACAGGTAAATTGTTAATGTTTCAATGCATGTCTTTTAGGTATTTTTGTTTTCTGTGTATCTATAAACTTCAAAGACTTTTATATACTTTAAATAAAACAAAATTATTTTAATTACTTTACTAATTACTTTATTAATGACTAAATAATTACCAATTATAAATTACTTTACTAATTATCTAATAATTCTAGTTTATTTAAAGAACTTAAATAGCAGAAAGTTTCCTTGTAAGAATTGCATTATGTTTTGGGTGAAACTAAATATGTTACATTATTGAGCTGTGTTAGTAAAGGAAAGGAAGAAAAAATAAGTGTACCCTCCAAGACAAGAAATGATATATAACTCTAAGTATATTATGATATGCCCTATTTTATACATTCAGTTTAAATATTTATATGAAATTATAAATTTATATCTTTGATAAAAAAACTAACTTTTTTTCTCATATCTTTCCACACTGCAAAGAATAAAAACATTTTTTTTTTTTTTTTTTTTTTTATACTTTTTTTTTTTTTTTTTTTTTTTTTTTTTTTTTTTTGAGAGGGCATCTCTCATATTTATTGATCAAATGGTTGTTAACAACAATAAAATTCAGTATAGGGGGGTCAATGCTCAATGTACAATCATTAATCCATCTCAAGCCTAATTCTCGTCAGTCTCCAATCTTCTGAAGCATAACGAACAAGTTCTTACATGGTGAACGAATTCTTACAGAGTGAATAAATTCTTACATGGTGAACAGTACAAGGGCAGTCATCACAGAAACTTTCGGTTTTGATCATGCAATATGACCTATAAACCATCAGGTCAAATATGAATATTCATTTGATTTTTGTACTTGATTTATATGTTGATCCCACATTTCTCCTATTATTATTATTATTTTTATTTTTAATAAAATGCTGAAGTGGTAGGTAGATGCAAGATAAAGGTAGAAAACATAGTTTAGTGCTGTAAGAAGGCAAATGTAGATGATCAGATGATCAGGTGTGTGCCTATGGACTAAGTATTAATCCAGGCTAGACAAGGGCAGCAAGACATCCACGGATGCAGAAGATTTCTCTCAAAGCAGGGGGGGTGAGGTTCTGAGCCTCACCTCTGTTGATCCCCAAATTCTCACCTGATGGCCCCCCTGCGACTGTGCCTGTCTTAGGTTGTTCCTCCCTTGAGGAATCTTACCCGTCTCTGGCTAACCAGTCATCTTCCGGGGCCATACAGGGAAATGTAAAGTTGGTAAGTGAGAGAGAAGCCATATTGTTTGCAAAGGTTAGCTTTTTACTTCTTTGCAGATTTATGCACTGTGGCTTCTATGCCCAGCACTTGTCTCGAGGTATCTTTACCACCTGGAGGAATTATGATACTCGGTAAATTCGATATGAGGCACGAATTCTATTTAAAGTTTGTAATTAGGAAGGAAGAAGAAAAGCTATAGATGTAGCATATGAAGGAAACTTGGGAGGATTGATTATTTCTTTGACATATCTTCTTGTATAGTACCTTAAGTATGTATAGGTTTTAAACTACTAACTAATTTGCACACACATATTGACATAATAGGAATACGGTGACATAAACAAAGCAAATCTATAATTACCAGCCATCTCCAGTGAAGCCAAGAAAACCATTTAGGCACCCTAGGCATTTGTGAAAATTTATCTATGATATGATGGATATTTTCCAACTGTACTTGAACCATCAGACAAATTAAAGCAGCCCATTTCTGGGATCTGTTCACATCCCATATGTTCTTTTAACCATAGATAGTCTATAGTCATGAGATTTTGGGGTGCTACAACTTGCACCCCTCCCAACTCCTGGTTGAGTTCCAACAGTACAGATCCAGTCAAATTCGTTGTCTCACTGTATGCACATGCCAGCCTAGACATCTCCCTCCTCCTTCTTATGGCAAGTCCAGGAGATGGTGGGCTGGATGCAGCCACAACCGCAGCATCGTCCGGATCCCTGTGGAGGCTTTTTGATGATCATCCCCCGGCACGAGTCCTCCAGAGAGTGCTGATGCCGGAAGCTCCTCCTCATATCGTATCTTAGTTCATTTTCTGGGTATCCAAGCTAGGCCTTGATCTTCTGCGTAGAAACAAACAGACCCTTTGCCCACACTTTGACATGCCCTCTATACCACTGTGCAGAACTCATTGGAGGTCAGCACACAGTAACTGCTTTTTTTTTTTTTTTTTAATTAAGAGAAAGGAATATTATCAGAAAAGAGTACCTCCATAGCTGATCATCTGACACCCTTTAAGTGATCAACATTAAGGATATTTAAAGCATGCGTTGATCTTTGATTTACCAATAGTTTTATCCTGTTAAGGAGTAATCCCCCTTTTCTTTCTTTCTTTCTTTTTTTTTTTTTTAAATTTTTAATCTACACTTACCTGAAGAATACTATGTTTACTATGCTCTCCCCTATATCAGGTCCCCCCTAACAACCACATTACGGTTACTGTCCATCAGCTTAGCAAAATGTTGTAGAGTCACTACTTGTCCTCTCTGTGTTGTGCAGCCCACCCTCCCCTTTCTCCCTCCCCCCCATGCATGCTAATCTTAATACCCCCCTTCTTCTTCCCCCCCCTTATCCCTCCCTGCCCACCCATCCTCCCCAGTTCCTTTCCCTTTGGTACCTGTTAGTCCATTTTTGGGTTCTGTAATTCTGCTGCTGTTTTGTTCCTTCAGTTTTTCCTTTGTTCCTATACTCCTCAGATGAGTGAAATCATTTGGTATTTCTCTTTCTCCGCTTGGCTTATTTCACTGAGCATAATACTCTCCAGCTCCATCCATGTTGCTGCAAATGGTTGGATTTTTCCACTTCTTATGGCTGAGTAGTATTCCATTGTGTATATGTACCACATCTTCTTTATCCATTCATCTACAGATGGACATTTAGGTTGCTTCCAATTCTTGGCTATTGTAAATAGTGCTGCGATAAACATAGGAGTGCATCTGTCTTTCTCAAACTTGATTGCTGCGTTCTTAGGGTAAATTCCTAGGAGTGGAATTCCTGGGTCAAATGGTAGGTCTGTTTTGAGCATTTTGATGCACCTCCATACTGCTTTCCACAATGGTTGAACTAATTTACATTCCCACCAGCAGTGTAGGAGGGTTCCCCTTTCTCCACAGCCTCGCCAACATTTGTTGTTGTTTGTCTTTTGGATGGCAGCTATCCTTACTGGTGTGAGGTGATACCTCATTGTAGTTTTAATTTGCATTTCTCTGATAATTAGCGATGTGGAGCATCTTTTCATGTGTCTCTTGGCCATCTGTATTTCTTTTTTGGAGAACTGTCTGTTCAGTTCCTCTGCCCATTTTTTAATTGGGTTATTTGTTTTTTGTTTGTTGAGGCGTGTGAGCTCTTTATATATTCTGGACGTCAAGCCTTTATCAGATCTGTCATTTTCAAATATATTCTCCCATACTGTAGGGTTCCTTTTTGTTCTATTGATGGTGTCTTTCGCTGTACAGAAGCTTTTCAGCTTAATGTAGTCCCACTTGCTCATTTTTGCTGTTGTTTTCCTTGCCCGGGGAGATATGTTCAAGAAGAGATCACTCATGTTTATGTCTAAGAGGTTTTTGCCTATGTTTTTTTCCAAGAGTTTAATGGTTTCGTGACTTACATTCAGGTCTTTGATCCATTTTGAGTTTACCTTTGTATATGGGGTTAGACAATGGTCCAGTTTCATTCTCCTACATGTAGCTGTCCAGTTTTGCCAGCACCATCTGTTGAAGAGACTGTCATTTTGCCATTGTATGTCCATGGCTCCTTTATCAAATATTAATTGACCATATATGTTTTGGTTAATTTCTGGGGTCTCTAATCTGTTCCACTGGTCTGTGGCTCTGTTCTTGTGCCAGTACCAAATTGTCTTGATTACTATGGCTTTGTAGTAGAGCTTGAAGTTGGGGAGTGAGATCCCCCCTACTTTATTCTTCTTTTTCAGGATTGCTTTGGCTATTCGGGGTCTTTGGTGTTTCCATATGAATTTTTGAATTATTTGTTCCAATTCATTGAAGAATGTTGCTGGTAATTTGAGAGGGATTGCATCAAATTTGTATATTGCTTTCGGCAGGATGGCCATTTTGACGATATTAATTCTTCCTAGCCATGAGCATGGGATGAGTTTCCATTTATTAGTGTCCCCTTTAATTTCTCTTAAGAGTGACTTGTAGTTTTCAGAGTATAAGTCTTTCACTTCCTTGGTTAGGTTTATTCCTAGGTATTTTATTCTTTTTGATGCAATGGTGAATGGAATTGTTTTCCTGATTTCTCTTTCTATTGATTCGTTGTTAGTGTATAGGAAAGCTACAGATTTCTGTGTGTTGATTTTGTATCCTGCAACTTTGCTGTATTCCGATATCAGTTCTAGTAGTTTTGGAGTGGAGTCTTTAGGGTTTTTTATGTACAGTATCATATCATCTGCAAATAGTGACAGTTTAACTTCTTCTTTACCAATCTGGATTCCTTGTATTTCTTTGTTTTGTCTGATTGCCGTGGCTAGGACCTCCAGTACTATGTTAAATAACAGTGGGGAGAGTGGGCATCCCTGTCTGGTTCCCGATCTCAGTGGAAATGCTTTCAGCTTCTCGCTGTTCAGTATAATGCTGGCTGTGGGTTTATCATATATGGCCTTTATTATGTTGAGGTACTTGCCCTCTATTCCCATTTTGCTGAGAGTTTTTATCATGAATGGATGTTGAATTTTGTCAAATGCTTTTTCAGCATCTATGGAGATGATCATGTGGTTTTTGTCTTTCTTTTTGTTGATGTGGTGGATGATGTTGATGGATTTTCGAATGTTGTACCATCCTTGCATCCCTGGGATGAACCCCACTTGGTCATGGTGTATGATCCTTTTGATATACTGTTGAATTCTGTTTGCTAATATTTTATTGAGTATTTTTGCATCTACGTTCATCAGGGATATTGGTCTGTAATTTTCTTTTTTGGTGGGGTCTTTGCCTGGTTTTGGTATTAGGGTGATGTTGGCTTCATAGAATGAGTTTGGGAGTATTCCCTCTTCTTCTATTTTGTGGAACACTTTAAGGAGAATGGGTATTATGTCTTCTCTGTGTGTCTGATAAAATTCCGAGGTAAATCCGTCCGGCCCCGGGGTTTTGTTCTTGGGTAGTTTTTTGATTACTGTTTCAATTTCTTTGCTTGTAATTGGTTTGTTTAACTTTTGTGTTTCTTCCTTGGTCAGTCTTGGGAGGTTGTATTTTTCTAGGAAGTTGTCCATTTCTTCTAGGTTTTCCAGCTTGTTGGCATATAGGTTTTCATAGTAGTCTTTAATAATTCTTTGTATTTCTGTGGAGTCTGTCGTGATTTTTCCATTCTCATTTCTGATTATGTTGATTTGTGTTGACTCTCTTTTTCTCTTAATAAGTTGGGCTAGAGGCTTATCTATTTTGTTTATTTTCTCAAAGAACCAGCTCTTGGTTTCGTTGATTTTTGCTATTGTTTTATTCTTCTCAATTTTGTTTATTTCTTCTCTGATCTTTATTATGTCCCTCCTTCTGCTGACTTTAGGCCTCCTTTGTTCTTCTTTTTCCAGTTTTAATAATTGTGATGTTAGACTATTCATTTGGGATTGTTCTTCCTTCTTCAAGTGTGCCTGGATTGCTATATACTTTCCTCTTAAGACTGCTTTCGCTGCATCCCACAGAAGTTGGGGCTTAGTGTTGTTGTTGTCATTTGTTTCTATATATTCCTTGATCTCTATTTTGATTTGTTCATTGATCCATTGATTATTTAGTAGCATGTTGTTAAGCCTCCATGTGTTTGTGAGCCTTTTTGTTTTCTTTGTAGAATTTATTTCTACTTTCATACCTTTGTGGTCTGAAAAATTGGTTGGTAGAATTTCAATATTGTGGAATTTACTGAGGCTCTTTTTGTGAGCTAGTATGTGGTCTATTCTGGAGAATGTTCCATGTGCACTTGAGAAGAATGTATATCCTGTTGCTTTTGGATGTAAAGTTCTATAGATGTCTATTAGGTCCATCTGTTCTAGTGTGTTGTTCAGTGCCTGTGTGTCTTTACTTATTTTCTTCCCGGTGGATCTATCCTTTGGGGTGAGTGGTGTGTTGAAGTCTCCTACAATGAATGCATTGCAGTCTATTTCCCTCTTTAGTTCTGTTAGTATTTGCTTCACATATGCTGGTGCTCCTGTATTGGGTGCATATATATTTAGAATGGTTATATCCTCTTGTTGGACTAAGCCCTTTATCATTATGTAGTGGCCTTCTTTATCTCTTGTTACTTTCTTTGTTTTGAAGTCTATTTTGTCTGATATTAGTACTGCAACCCCTGCTTTCTTCTCACTGTTGTTTGCCTGAAATATGTTTTTCCATCCCTTGACTTTTAGTCTATGCTTATCTTTGGGTTTAAGGTGAGTTTCTTGTAAGCAGCATATAGATGGGTCTTGCTTTTTTATCCATTCTATTACTCTATGTCTTTTGATTGGTGCATTAAGTCCATTTACATTTAGGGTGACTATTGAAAGATATGTACTTATTGCCATTGCAGGCTTTAGATTCGTGGTTACCAAAGGTTCAAGGTTAGCTTCTTTAGTATCTTACTGCCTAACTTAGCTCACTTATTGAGCTGTTATATACACTGTCTGGAGAGTCTTTTCTTCTCTCCCTTCTTATTCCTCCTCCTCCCTTCTTCATATGTTGTGTGTTTTGTTCTGTGCTCTTTTTAGGGGTGCTCCCATCTAGAGCAGTCCCTGTAGGATGCCCTGTAGAGGTGGTTTGTGGGAAGCAAATTCCCTCAGCTTTTGCTTGTCTGGGAATTGTTTGATCCCACCATCATATTTAAATGATAGTCGTGCTGGATACAGTATCCTTGGTTCAAGGCCCTTCTGTTTCATTGCATTAAGTATATCATGCCATTCTCTTCTGGCCTGTAGGGTTTCTGTTGAGAAGTCTGATGTTAGCCTGATTGGTTTTCCTTTATAGGTGACCTTTTTCTCTCTAGCTGCCTTTAAAACTCTTTCCTTGTCCTTGATCCTTGCCATTTTAATTATTATGTGTCTTGGTGTTGTCCTCCTTGGATCCTTTCTGTTGGGGGTTCTGTATAATTCCATGGTCTGTTCGATTATTTCCTCCCCCAGTTTGGGGAAGTTTTCAGCAACTATTTCTTCAAAGACACTTTCTATCCCTTTTCCTCTTTCTTCCTCTTCTGGTATCCCTATAATACGAATGTTTTTCCTTTTGTATTGGTCACATATTTCTCTTAGTGTTGTTTCATTCCTGGAGATCCTTTTATCTCTCTCTATGTCAGCTTCTATACGTTCTTGTTCTCTGGCTTCTATTCCTTCAATGGCCTCTTGCATCTTATCCATTCTGCTTATAAATCCTTCCAGGGATTGTTTCACTTCTGTGATCTCTTTCCTGACATCTGTGATCTCCTTCCGGACTTCATCCCACTGCTCTTGCATTTTTCTCTGCATCTCATCCCACTGCTCTTGCATTTTTCTCTGCATCTCATCCCATTGCTCTTGCATTTTTTTCTGCATCTCTGTCAGCATGTTCATGATTTTTATTTTGAATTCTTTTTCAGGAGGACTAGTTAGGTCTGTCTCCTTCTCAGGTGTTGTCTCTGTGATCTTTGTCTGCCTGTAGTTTTGCCTTTTCATGGTGATAGAGATAGTCTGCAGAGCTGGTACAAGTGACCGCTGGAAGAGCTTCCCTTCTTGTTGGTTTGTAGCCTTTTCCTGGGAGAATAGCGACCTCTAGTGGCTTGTGCTGGGCAGCTGTGCGCAGACAGGGCTTCTGCTTCCTGCCCAGTTGCTTTGGGGTTTATCTCCACTGTTGCTGTGGGCTTGGCCTGGCTGGGGCTGTTCCTCCAAAATGGTGGAGCCCCGTTAGAGGGGGAGCAGCCAGGAGACTATTTATCTCCGTAAGGGGCCTCTGTGCTCCCTGCTGCCCAGGGGGTTAGAGTGCCCAGAGATCCCCAGATTCCCTGCTTCTGGTCTAAGTGACCTGTCCTGCCCCTTTAAGATTTCCAAAAAGCACTCTCCAAACCAAAACAACAACAGCAACAATGAGAGAGGGAACAGAAAGGAAAAAAAAAAGAAAAAACACGCGATTTTTTTTTTTTTTTCCTCAGGTGCCGGTCCCAGGCACCCGCGCACTGGTCCTGCTGCCCTGTCTCCCTAGCACCAGGGTCCCTGTCCTTTCAAGGCTTCCAAAAAGCACCCACCCACCGGTCCCGCAGGGAAGGAACGCTCAATATTCTTGGTCCTCAGGCACTGGTCCCACGCACCCGCTCACCAGTCCCGCCGCCCTGCCTCCCTAGCACCGGGGTCCCTGTCCCTTCAAGGCTTCCAAAAAGCACTTGGCAAAAAGAGAGAAAAAAAAAGGGGAAAAACGCGCGATTTCTTCCGTCCTCAGGTGCTGGTCTCAGGCACCCACCCACCGGTCCCACAGGGAAAAATGCGGGATATTCTTTGTCCTCAGGTGCCGGTCCCAGGCACCCGCTCACCAGTCCCGCCGCCTTGCCTCCCTAGCACCGGGGTCCCTGTCCCTTTTAGGCTTCCAAAAAGCACTCGCAGAAAAGAGAAAAAAAAAAGGGGAAAAACGCGCGATTTCCTCTGTCCTCAAGTGCCGGTCTCAGGCACCCGCCCACCGGTCCCGCAGGGAAAAACGGGGGATATTCTTTGTCCTCAGGCGCCGGTCCCAGCCACCCGCTCACCAGTCCCGCCACCGTGCCTCCCTAGCACTGGGGTCCCCGTCGCTTCAAGGCTTCCAAAAAGCGCTTGCCAAAAAGAGAAAAAAGAAAAAAAAAGGGGAAAAACGCGCGACCTCCTCCGTCCTCAGGCACCGGTCCCAGGCACCCGCCCCCAGGTCTCGCAGGGAGAAACGCGGGATATTCTTTGTCCTCCGGCGCCGTTCCCAGGCACCTCCTCACCGGTCCCGCCACCCTGCCTCCCCAGCAACGGGGGCCCGTCCCTCTAAGGCTTCCAAAAAGCGCTCGCCAAAAAAAAAAACTGCTCCGGTTTCTCTCCACCCGCCGGGAGCCGGGGGGAGGGGCGCTCGGGTCCCGCCGGGCTGGGGCTTGTATCTTACCCCCTTCACAAGGCGCTGGGTTCTTGCAGGTGTGGATGTGGTCTGGATGTTTTCCTGTGTCCTGTGGTCTCTATTTTAGGAAGATTTTTCTTTGTTATATTTTCATAGCTCTATGTGTTTTTGGGAGGAGATTTCCACTGCTCTACTCACGCCGCCATCTTGGCTCCCCAAAAACATTTTTTAAGTGGTTCTCTTGTATTGTATGTTTCAGCATAAGGTTCTGAAAAAGAAAGAATATTTAACGAATCAATATGAAGTTTTATTGTTTTTTGGTTTAGCATCTCATAACCTTGTTTCCCTAATGCAAATCATACTGAATTCTACTTGAAGGAGAGATATGAATGTTTTCTTTCATATGTTCTAATTCATGTCACCTTTCTGGAGGTTTATTATATGCTATACATATAGGATTTGCTTTGCAAAAGTCCTTAACATGGTGGCAATCTATTTATCATAGCCTTTGTTTCAGATTTCTCTATTCTTTGAGTCTGTAGCTTTATAAAGGAGTTTAGACAGCACTTAGATATATGTTTTAACTTTATCTCAAGAATGCCTTCAGGAGCCTGGCAGATTTAACGGTGCTATATCAAGTTCTCCAGTCCTCTTTATATCTGCAGTTCGAAGCATCTGTGGCTAAATTGTTTCCTTTCAATTCATTATACCCAAGGCACTTAAACAAATAGAGACGATATTATTCACTCTAATCTTCCATACCGGATTTTTCTCTAGGCTGTTTAAAGCCATCATAGGATCCATTGCTGAGCAATTTGGAGGGAAAGTAAGGTGTATGTTAGTACATTAAAATACACAGACAGACAGCTATGAAATGAGGTAATCGCTGTGTGAAAACAACTAAAGAATGTCAAAAACCTTTTACACTCCATGTCTTCTATTTCTTTAGATTTAAATAAAGCCACAGATTTTTATAGTTAAGATTTATTTTTCTTTTTTCATTTAAGGCCAAAGCTTGTGTGTGGACTTTTTGGTTTTACATAATGCAAAATCATCTGATTTTATATGAATCAAGTGCCATTATGGATACAACATGACAAATTCATCACGCAACATAAATTAGAGATTATGATTGCTGTGATGTTCTAGCACACAATGCTAACTTAGGATTGCTACTTTTATTATGTACTTCTTTTAAGAGATCATTTACTATTACCATCTGATTATATCCATTCTTCAATGAATCACCACCACAAGAAACACTTAAACATATTTTACAGTACACAATGATAATAAAATAACTGTAAAAGATCAGTTACATGTAGTTTCAAGTGATTATAAAATGCATCTCTGCCTATAAATGTATATAATTCTCTTCACTGTTGGCAATTACTATTTTTGGAATGGTGTCAACACAGAATTAAGGTTCACCTACAGAAGTTCCTCTTGTCTATTCTTTCCAAGAAATTCTGTTTATATCTAACAAGTGCATAAAAGGGTTCAGAAGCTACCAGACAGCCAGGATTAAAATATAGACAATAACCAAAGAAAAAAACTAATCACTGCTATAGAGAATTGTTGTTTGAATTAATGTGTACCCATGTAAAACAATTCATACAAAAAATTAAATTATGTTATACAACCATGGAAAATCAGAAGGAGAAAAATATTCCCTTTATATTCCCTCTGTATTGGGAATTTCCCTAGAAAATATTAACATCTTTTTTTATTAGAGGTAAAAATCCTACCGACCATGTTTAACATTTGGTTAGTGATCACTATTTGGCCCATAATATACCAGGAATCAAAGATAATTTTGTAATAATTAGAGAGAAGAAAAAAGATTTGATTAATAAATACATCTTTCAAAGAAAGATGAAACAGTTGAACCAATAATTAGATCACCATTTTTCTGAGTTTCTTAGAAAAAAAGTAAGTGAACTGATTTATTCCTCATTTAAACATATTTATTATTGCTGATTATATTCTAGATTTTTTGAATATAGCAATGAACATAACAAAGTCTTTACCCTCATAGAGCTAAATTAGAATGAAAGGGGAGGATACTAAACATCTAATATAATGACAGGTAGTGATTTGGGCCATGAAGACAAATGAATCAGTAAAATTGTGCAGGTCCAGCCATATTATGTCTTGTAAGTCATTGTAAGGATTTTGGATTTTGATCTAATTCTACTAGGAATCCCCTGGCTGATTTTGAGCAGAGGAGTGAATTTCTCTTATATGGAAGCATTTTAGGTTCTTCCAAAATGAAGTAGTCCAATTTATCCCTGGTCTTCCATATTTCAATGCAAACCCTAGAAACAACACAATAAACAACCATAAGAAGACTGAAAAGTGGAAAGAAAGTGGACAGCTTAGGGATTTCAGGATCTAAGGAATGGCATGGTGTTGAGTTTCAAGGGTGTCCATATATATATGTATGTATACCAACAGGGCACTGCAGAGGCCTCCAACCCAGAACTGCCAACAGGTACAGACAAGGGAAACTCTAAGAAAAGCCTGTTCACCTAGTGATCAGACATGGAACAAGCTGGTACAACAAGGTAAAACCTGTTTTTGACAGTACATACTGTACTATATACAAAAATGAAAGGAAAAACTGCCACCAAACCCCAGGCTTTCACCTGATCTAAGCAAGGAACAGCTATATTATTATCAGAAAATTAGTCCTCAGACCAAAGAAAATTTCTAGAGAGAAAGAAGGTCATTGCATAATGATAAAGCAGTCAAACAGCACAAAAACAAAAACCCTAAATATATATATATATATGTACCAAAACAGAGTCTGTAAATATATGAAGCAAAAACAAATTTAGCAACAAAAGGAAAATTAGATAAATTAGACTATATCAAAATTTAAAACACCTGTGCATAAAGAATAAAATCTACAGAGTGAAAAGAGAAACTTACAAAATGGGAGAAAATATTTGCAAATAATGTATCTGATAAAAAGTTAAAATCCAGAACATAAATTATTCCTACCACTCAACAACAACAAAAAGCCTGATTTTTAAAATGGGCAAAGGACTAGAAAAATCATTTTTAAAGAAGATATACAAATAGCCCCATAAACACATGAGACATGTTCAATATCACTAATTATTAAGGAAATGAAAATCAAAACCATAATGAGAAACCACCACAAACACTTTAGGATGGCTACTATAAAAACATTAGAAAATAACAAAGGTTGGTGAATGTATAGAGATATCAGAATCTTTGTGCATTGCATTGTAGGAATGTAAAATGGTGCAGCTGCTATGAAAAATCCTCTGGCAGTTCCTCAAAGAACTCAAAATTCTGTATGGCCCAGTAAGTCTACTTCTGGGTATAAGCCCAAAATATTTGAAAGAAGAGGCTCAAAGAAGTATTTGTATACCCATGTTTGTAACAACATTATTCACAATAAAATGTAGAAACATCTTAAGCATCCATTAAAAGTGAATGGATAAATAAAATGTGGTCCATACATATGTTAAACCCACTCCTCAAACACCAAAGGCAATGGTGTATGGTGTCTTGTTTTACATATATGCATAACAATAACAATATTATAAACAGCAGTAATAGTAATATAACTGTACTCCGGTTTCTGGACCCAATTCCAATTCATGTAAGTATGTGGTAAGGGGTCTGCCCACACATACTAACACCAAGAAATTCTCTAACATCAGCAGGGTGTTGGGGAACAACTCAATTGTAACGCTATCTGCCAGAGACAGCACCAGGTTTCCAGGTTAAGGACTCCATCCTACAAGACTGCCCTCCACCCCCAACTCCAGCCCCAGGTAGTTCATTGTGCTTCTGACCTACCAGCTAAAAATTGGAGGTTCCCATGACCTCCCCCTTAGGTTTGACTAATTTGCTAGAGCAGCTCACAGAACTCAGGGAAACACATTTACCAGTCTAATAAAGGATACCATAAAGAATACAAGTTAACAACCAGATGAAGAGATACACAGGGCAAAGTCTCAAATAAAGCAGGTTCTATACCTGTGGAGCTTGGGGCCTGGTTCAGTGGCATGTGGACGCATTCTAGTTCCCCAGGCATAGATGCTCTTCCCAACTGAGATGCAGGATCCAACTGAGCCATGCAGGCAGAACAGAGAGAGTAAGTGATAAACTCTTCTCAGGGTTTTTTGTGAGAGCTTCATTGGATAGTCATGACTGACTAAATTATTGGCCATTGGCTGATTCATCTTCCAGGCCCTACCCTTGGGTGAGGATCCAAAAGTCTCTCATTAACATGACAAGACACCCATTTCACTTTTAAGACTCTTCAGTGTTTTCAAGAACTGAGAAGGAAGACCAAATATACCTGGGAAATATATATTTGGTCATATAAATGACCAAATATGTATTTCTTATAACTCATCATATCACAACATACAATGAAATATTATTCATCCTTAAAAAGGGAGGAAAATCTGACACATTCTACAGTATGGGTGAAACCTGAAAACAATATACAAAATGAAATAAGTTGGTCACAAAAAGTACAAACACTGTATGATTCCACTTACATGGTGTACCTAGACTAGACAAAGTTTTAGAAACAGAAAGTAGAATGGTAGTCACCAGGTCTTAGGTATATGGGAGATTATAGATTTATCATTTAAATGTTACAGAGTTTCAGGTTGGAATAACAAAAAAGCTTATGGAGATGAATGGTGATAATGGTTATAAATAATGTGACTATACTTAATTCCATTAACTATATACTTAAAAATGGTTAAAATGGTAAGTTTTATGTTAACTGCATTTTACTACAATAAAAATAAACTTTAAAATACAAAAACCTATGAGGAAATCTTTGGAATCTAGGGCTAGAAGAACTACTTGACTTTACACCTAAAACATGATCCGTAAAAAGAGAAGTTGATAAATTGAACCTCATCAAAACTGAATATTTTATTTATGAAAGGCCCTGTAAAGAAGGTAAAAACACAAGATACATGTAGGGAGAAAGTGATTATAAAGCACATATCTGAAAATAGACTACTTTATAGAATATATAAAGAACTCTCAAAATGCAACAGTAAAAAAAAATCTAATTAGAAAAATGGGCAAAAATCTTGAATAGACATTTTACTGAAGAAATCCCAAATAATCACATGAAAAGATTTTCAAATATCATTACACATTATGGGAATGTTAATTAAAACACAACAAGCTAACACTAAAAAACTACCACAATATTTAAAATAAAAAAATAATGGTAACAACAAATGCTAATGAGGATGTAGTGATAGAATTCTATCCTATATTTGCCAGTGGCAATGTAAAATGTTATAGGCACTCTGGAAAAAACACTTTAACAGTTTCTTTAAAAAACTACATGCAATTGCCATATGACAGAGTATTTGTACTCTTGGACATTTATCCCAGAAGAATGAAGGCTTAATATTAACACAAAAACCAATATACAGGATTGGCAGGGAGGAAAGATGGCAGAGTAGGAAGACAAGGCAGAAACCTCCTCCCCCCCACACACAAAGGAAGCAACCACAGAAAATGCAACTAAACCTGAAAACAACCTGAAGACTGCAGAACAGACCACCTACACCTGGTGAAGAAGACAAGACCATAAAGGGAAGGGTAAAGTGGCAGAGCCACAATCAATCAGGACCCCAGTCGTTCCCCCCCCACAGCCCACTGGTGGGAAGAAGAGGAATGGAGCAGGGAGGGAATAGGAACTCAGGAACTCTGCACACCTGTTCCTGGAGATCTGCACTAAGAACATGAATCCACATTACATTGGATTCTGGTGATTAATAGGGTTGGACACCAAGGAGAACTGGAGCACTCTGGGAGGCTGAGACTCCAGCCACTTGTGGAGGATAGGCATTCTCTGCTGGTCTTTGGGGGAGCTGGGGTTCCTATGGCCAGAATCCTCACTGAACTTAAACCACTTGATGATGCAACTGGCCTGTTGCTAAGGTAATGCTTCCACACCTTAGGCAATAAGCTATTATTGCACTACATAGAGAGCTCAACCCAGTGCTATGGGCAGAGACAGAGACACTACTTCTTGACCTACTGCCAGGAGAACAAGCTGGGTAATAAACTCTTCTGCCCCAAGTATGTTCTACTGTCATTTCTTTGGTCACATTGGATCCATAGTGAACTTACCCAGGGCTGAAACCCATGGCAAGACATGGTCCCACTGAGACCCAAAGCAGAGGCAGCAGTTTGAAATATTTGTCAGCAGTAAGAAGTCTGCCAGAGGGGAAAGAGTAGGATGGAACTCTCCTCAGGAAAAAGAGCAGGTACATGACACTTACCCAGCCCTCCAGTATCTCAAAAGCCTGGGCACTCTCAGGAGCCCAAAATTCTCTATCCCCCTTGCTGGTAACTCAGCCCCAAAGTGCTTCCTTTTCACATCTGCCTGATCACCCTCTCAGTCCAACAGCACCACAGATTGCTCCCTGGAAGGCAGAGATATACTTTACTCTTTGGCAGGTAGAGAGAGGCTTTCCAAGGTTTCTCAACCCTGTTTCAGCCCAGCTGGTGAGGTGCCTGTGGAAGCCTGTGCCAAGTACTCCATCATCCTCATGGGTGGCCCAGCCCAGATCCATAGTACCTTGCAAACACATAACTCAACATAGCTGTACACACCCCCCAAAGCCAAAATACTGCCCTGCCCATCCCTTTAGCCCAGCAGAGTTGCCATCACTGCAGGCAGGCAAAGGGTGGCACCACCATGATCCCAGCAGAAGTCACTAGACCAATCACAAAGGATCAGCTGAGGAAAACTGCCAACAGCAGTGGACTGAGAAAGAACATTGAGGCAGATGAGAGAAAGGCGGCATATCCATAGCCTACCACCAACAACTGGAGTTCCACCATAAAAAAGAATGAGGTACTAGAGAGTAGAGTCTTGAGCTTCTAGGCACCACAAGACAGCTTCATAAAGTCATTTCTATACCAAGAAGCATAGCATGTCCATCTAATACAAAATATATAACAAACCCATGACTAACACACTCAATTGTAAAAAGATGATGAAAGCTTTCCCTCTTTGATCAGGTGCAGGACAAAGATGCTCACTCTCACCAATTTTATTCAACATAGTGCCAGAGGTCCTAACCATAGCAATCAGACAAGATAAATAGGATCCAAATTGGAAAGGAAGAAGTGAAATTGTAAATGGAGTAAATGCACAATCGAAAGACAGAGAGTGGCAGAATGGATAAAGAAATAAGACCCATCTATGTGCTTCCTACAAGAGACTCATTTCAACTCCAAAGACATACACAGATTGAAATTGAAGGGATGGAAAAAGATATTTCATGTAACTAATAGGGAGAAAAAAAGCAGGAGTAGCAGTACTTATATAAGACAAAGTAGATTTCAAAACAAAAACCTGGCAAGAGACAAAGGACACTACATAATGATAAAGGGATTTGTCCCACAAGGGGATATAACCACCACAAATATCTATGTATCCAACATAGGAGCACCTAAACATGTAAAACAAATACTAATATAATTAAAGGGAGAAACAGACGGGAACTCCTTTATTTTAGGGGACTTTATCATACCACTCACATCAATAGAAAGAACAATCAGGCAGAAAATAACTAAGGAAACAGAGGCACTGAACAATACATTAGTTCACATGCACTTAACAGATATCTACAGAATATTGCACCCAAAAGCAGCAGGATATTGGACATTTTTCTCAACTGTACATAGAACATTCTCCAGAAAAAATCACATACTAGGCCACAAGAAGAACTTCAATAAATTCAAAAAGATTGAAATTGTATCAAGCACCTTCTCAGACCACAATCATATGAAACTAGAAATAAATTACATGATGATAACAAAAAAGCCCACAGATACATGGAAGCTAAAAAACATGCTTCTAAACAACCAGTTGATCAATGAACAAGAGAAATCAAGCAATATAGGGAGTCAAATGAAAACAATAATTAAACAGTTCAAAATTTGTGGGACACCACAAAAGTGGTTCTAAAGGGAAGTACATAGCAATACATACCTACCTAAAGAAATAAGAACAATCCCAAATAAAGTCAAAACTCACAATTAAGGAAATTAGAAAATGAATAACAAATGAAATCCAAAGTTAGTAGAAAGAGGGGCATAAAAATCATTGCAGAAATAAATAAGAAGAATAAAAGGGGAAAATAGAAAATAATCAATGAAACCAAGTGCTAGTTCTTTGAAAAAATAAAATATAAACAAAATAGACAAACCCCTAGTCTGACTTATCAAGAAAAAGAGACAGTACACAAATAGACAAAATCAGCATAAAAATATATAGTCACAATAGACACCACAAAATTCAAAGAAATATTGATGAATACTATGAAAAATTTATGTCAATAATTGGATAACCTAGAATAAATGGAAAAATTTGTAGAAAAATACAACCATCCAAGATTAACCAGGAAGAAACTGAAAATCTGAATGGACCAATTATCAGTAATGAAATTGAATCAGTATTCAAAAAACTCCCAACAAACAAAAAAGGACCACATGGCTTCACACCTGAATTCAATGAACATTTAAAGAAGAGATAATACCCATCCCTCTTAAAGTATTTCAAAATGTTGAAGAGCAGGTAATACTTCCAAATGTATTCTATGAGGCCTGCATCTCTCTAATACCAAATCCAAAGATATTAGAAAAAAAGAAAATTTTAGACCAATATACCTGATGAACATAGATGCAAAATTCCTCAACAAAATATTTCCAAACCAAGTTCAAAAATACATCAAAAGGATAATCCATCAAAACCATGTGGGATTTGTTCCAGGGATACATGGAGGGTACAATATTTGTAAATCAATCACTGTGATACACCACATTAACAAAAGGAAGTATTAAAAACATGATAATCTCAATAGATGCTGAGAAAGAATTTGACAAAATTTGACATCCATTCATGATAAAAACTATCATTAAAATGGATATACAGGGTACACACCTCAACATAATAAAGGCAATATATGACAAACCCACGACTAACACACTCAATTGTAAAAAGATGAAAGCTTTTCATCTTTGATCAGGTGCAGAACAAAGATGCTCACTCTCACCAATTTTATTCAACATAGTGCCAGAGGTCCTAGCCATAGCAATCAGACAAGATAAATGGGATCCAAATTGGAAAGGAAGAAATGAAATTGTCACTATTTGCCAATGATACTAAATATAGAAAACCCTTAAGACTCCACCAAAAAACTTAGAATAACTGGATTCAGCAAAGTTGCAGGATATAAAATTAATGCACAGAAATCTGTTGCAGTCCTATATACTAACAATGAACTAGCAGAAACAAAAATCAAGAAAATAATTCCATTTACAATTTCATCAAAAAGAATAAAATACCAAACAATAAACCTAGACAAGTAGGAGAAAGACCTGTATTCAGAAAACTATAAGATACTTGTGAAAGCAATTAAAGAAGACACAAATAAATGGTATTATATCCTGTGCTCATGGATAGGTAGAATTAATATTGTCAAAATGGCCATCCTTCTCAAAGTAATTTACAAATTCAATGTAATCACTATCAAAATGCCAATAGAATTTTTCAATGAACTAGAGCAAATTATCCTGAAATTCATATGGAACTACAAAAATCCCAAATAGCCAAAGCAATCCCAAGAAAGAAGAAAGCTTGTTGTATTATCCTCCCGGACCTCAAGCTATTCTATAAAGCTACTGAAATCAAAACAGTATGGCACTGGCAACAAAACAGACCCATAAATCAATGGAACAGAATAGAAAGCCCATATTTAAACCCATGCATATATGTTCAATTAATACACGATAAGGGACTCATGAATATACAACGGGGAAAATATAGCCTCTTCAACAACTGGTGTTGGGGGGTAAATTGGACAGTTACATGCAAGAGAAGGAAACAGGATTATTGTCCAACTCCATACACAAAAGTAAACTCAAATGGATCAAACACCTAAATGTAAGACATGAAACCATAAAACTCTTAGAAGAAAACCTAGCCGAAAATTGCTTGACCATTATTTTTTCCTGGTCACATCTCTTCAGGCAAAGGAAACAGAATAAGAAATAAACAAGTGAGACTACATCAAACTAAAAAGCTTCTTTATAGCAAAGGGCACCACCATCAAAGCCAAAAGGCCACCTACAGAGAAGGAAAAGAAGATGGAAGCATGAAAAGTGAGGCAGAAATCTCCTCCCAAAACCACATATAATATGAAAATACAGCAAATACAACTATTCCTAAAAAGTGACCAGACATAAGATTGCATCAGCCAGTCTATATCCAGGAAAATAAAAGATCTCATGGAAAAGGGTAAAATAATAAAGTCATAATCTGGTGGGACTTGAGCACTCCCCTACCCCAGGTCAATGGCAGGAGGAAGAGAATCAGAGCGGTGAGGGAGTAGAAGCCCAGGACTGCTAATTACCCAGCCCTAGGAATCTACTCCAGGAGCACAAATGCACATTGCATGGTGCTCTAGACATTAGAGAGGTTGAAAATCAAAGTCAGAGACTGAGATTTCAGCCACTTGTGGTGAACAAGTTCCCACAACTGGCTTCTCTGGGACAAAAGAAAGGCAGGAGCTTTGAAAGACTTCTTAATAGTGAGAGTTCTGCTAAAGGGGCAAGGATTCAGGAGAAGGAATGGGTGGACAAAATCATTCCAGCACACTCAGCCCAGCAAGTTGGGAACTTTCAGGAGCTTCAGGTGATCCATCATCCTGGCTGGCAACGCAGCCTTGAGGACTGCAAGTGTGCACAAACCTGCTTCACATGCCGTTGCTCCAGACCAGCCAGAAGAGAGCCCTGCCTACAGCAACTACAGCAGCTTAATGCAGAGGATTCTCCCTGCATACAGCTCACTGGTCCTGACAGCAGATGTAGGCACTGCAGCCAGGAAGCAGGAAAGAGCTTTGTCCTCCTGGCAGGCACTGGTTCCACTCACTTGTGACCCCCACCATACCTCCAGGCCAGCTGGAGGGCAGACCCACCCATAACAACTTAGGGGATTAATGCAGAGGCTGCTCCCTGTGCTTGGCTAACTGGCCCTGATGACAGAGGCTGATCTGTGGCCAGGAAGCAGAAAAGGGTTCACTCGTTAGGGTAGGCACAATCACCACTTACCTGCAACCACTGCCATCACTCTAGGTGTTGGGCAGATCTGAAGAGCACAGTGTCTGGGTACTATGGGGTGCCACCTAAACAAACTTAATATTTCCCACTATCCAATAGGATTATGAAAAGACAGAAGAAGTCTTGTTCAATCCAAAATCCCTAAAACACCAGAAAGAGGGCTCAGTGAAACTGAAATTACAAATATTCCTGAAAAATAACTTAAAATAAAAGTCATAAGCATACTAATGGAGATACAGAAAAATACTCAAGAGCTAAGGGACTAATTCAGAATGGAAAGAGACACCTTAAAAAATACAGACTGAAATGAAACATACAACAGAGGGATTTAAAAGCAGATTAGATGAGGTAGAGGAGATGGCAAATGGAACAGAAATTAGAGAAGAGGAATACAAAGAAGCTGAGGCAGAGAGAAAAAAAAAGGATCTCTAGAAATGAAAGGATGTTAAGAGAACAGTGTGACCAATCCAAACAGACTAATATTCACATTACAGGAGTACCAAAATAAGAGAAATAAAAAGGGATATAAAGTGTATTTCAAGAAATAATTGCTGAAAACTTTCCCAATCTGGAGAAGGAAATGGTCTCTCAGGCCACGGAAGTGCACAGATCTCCCAGCACAAGAGACCCAAAGAAGACAACACCACGATGTATAATAATTAGGAAGGCAAAGATCAAAGACAAGCACAGAGTATTAAAAACAGCCAGAGAGCGAAAAAAGATCACCTACCAAGGAAAACCCATCAGGCTATCATCAGACTTATCAGAAAACTTAAAGGCCAGAAGTGAGTGGCATCATTTATTCAATGAAATGAAGCAGAAAGACCTCAAACCAAGAATACTCTACCCAGCAAGAGTATCATTTAAATTTGAAGGAGGGATTAAACAATTTCCACATAAGCAAAACTTAAAGGAATTTGCCTCCTACAAACAGTCCCTACAGTGCATTTTAAAGGGACTGCTCTAGATGGAAGTATTCCTGAGGCTAAATAGATGTCAACAGAGAAAATAAAACCGCAGTAAAGGAAGTAGACCAATTAATTATTAACAAAGTACAAAATTAAATCAGCTACCCACAAAGTCACTCAGGGATACATGAAGAGTACATAACATAACACCTAACATATAAAGAGTGGAAGAGGAAGAAAAAGAAGGGAGAAAAAAAAAGAACCTTCAGATTGTGATTATAATAGCATAAAGAGAGAGTTAACTTGGACTGCTAGATAGCGAAAAAGCTTCCCTTTAACCTTTGGTAAACATGAATCTAAAGCCTGCAATGGCAGTAAGTACATAGCTATAGATAACACCCTAAATGTAAATGGACTAAATGCACCAATCAAAAGACATGGAGGTACAGAATGGATAAAAAAGCAAGACCCATCTATGTGCTGCCTACAAGAGACTCATTGCAAACCCAAAGACATAGACAGACTAAAAGTGAAGGGATGGAAAAAGATATTTCATACAAACACTAGGGAGAAAAAAGCAGAAGTTGCAATACTTGTATCAGTTAAATAGACTTCAAAACAAAAAAAGCAATAAGAGACAAAGGAAGACAATACATAATTATAAAGCAGCTGGTCCAACAAGAGTATATAACCATTATAAATATCTACGAACCCAACATAGGAGCATCCAAATATATGCAACAAATACTAACAGAATTAAAGAGGGAAAGAGAATGCCATGCATTCATTTTAGGAGATATCAACACACTACTCACTCCAAAGGACAGATAAACCAGGCAGAAAATAAGTAAGATGACAGAGGTAATGAAGAACACATTAGAGCAGATGGACCAAACAGACACCTACAGAAAAGACCATCCAGAAGCAACAGGATACACATTCTTTTCTTTTCAAGTACACATGGAACAATTTCCAGAATAGATAAAATACTAGGCTACATAAAGAGCCTCAGTAAATTCAAAAAGATTAAAATTCTACCAACCAACCTCTCAGATCACAACGATAGGAAAGTAGGAATAAATTGTACAAAAAAAACAAAAAGGCTCACAAACACATGGAGGCTTAAGAACATGCTCCTTAATAATCAATGGATCAATGACCAAATAAAAACAGAGGTTAATCAATATATGCAGACAAAGTAAAACATAGCTCAATGCCCCAACTTTTGTGGGACACAGCAAAGACAGTCTAAGAGGAAAGTATATAGCAATTCAGGCCTATTTAAAAAGGAAGAACAATTCCAAATAAACAGTCTAAATTAACAATTAATGAAACTGGAAAAAGAACAAATGAGGTCCAAAGTAAGTAGAATGAGGGACATAATAAAGATCAGAGAGTAAATAAATAAAATTGAGAAGAATAAAGCAATAGAAAAAATAAAATGAAACCAACAGCTGGTTCTTTTAGTAAATAAACAAAATAGATAAACCCCTACCCAGACTTATCAAGAAAAAAAGAGAATCTACACACATAAACAGAATCAGAAATGAGAAAGAAAAAATCACTGTGTACACCAACTAAATACAAAGAATTATTACAGAATACTATGAGAAATTATATGGTAACAAATTGGATAACCTAGAAAAAATGAACGACTTCCTAGACAAATACAACATTCCAAGACACATGCAGCAAGAAACTGAAAATCTGAACAGACCAGTTACCATCAATTGGTAATCAAATAATACCCAAGAACAAAACCCCCAGACCAGATGGCTTCAGCACTGAATTTTATCTGACATTTAGAGAGACCTAATACCCACACTTCTCAAAGTTTTCCAAAAGTTAGAAGATGAGGGAATACTTTCAAACTCATTCTATGATGACAGCAGCACTCTAATACCAAAAACAGGCAAAGACACTACTAAAATAGAAAATTGCAGCCCAATAGCCCTGATGAACATAGATGCAAAAATACCCAAGAAAATATTAACAAACTGAATTAAAAAATATATCAAAAAGATCATCTATCATTATCAAGTGGGATTTATTCCAGGGATGAAAGGAAGGTACAATATTAAAAAATCCATCAATATCATCCAATACATCAACAAAAAGAAGGAAAAAATCTCATGATTATCTCAACAGATGCTGAAAGCATTTGACAAAATTCAACATCCATTCATGATAAAAATTCTCAACAAAATGGGTACAGAGGGCAAGTACCTCACATAATAAAGGCCATACATGACAAACCCATAGCCAACATCATAGTTAACAGTGAAAAGCTGAAAGTTTTTCCTCTAAGATCAGGAACAAGACAAGGTGTCCACTCTCACCAGGTTTATTCAAATAATAGTAGAGGTGCTAACCACAGCAATCAGACAATAAAAAGAAATAATGAGAATCCAGATTGGTAAGGAAGAATTTAAACTGTCACTATTTGCAGATGGCATGATATTGTACATAAAAAACCTTAAAGAATCTACCCCAAAACTATGAGAACTAATAACTAAATTCAGCAAAGTTGCAGGATACAAAATTAATACACAGAGATCTGTTGCATTCCTATACACTAATGATGAACTAGCAGAGAGAGAAATCAAGAAAACAATTCCATTCACAATTTCATTAAAGAGAATAAAATACCTAGGAATAAACCCGACCAAGGAAGTGAAAGAACTTTAACCTGAAAATTCCATGACAATCTTGAGAGAAATTAAAGAAGACACTATTAAACAGAAATATATCCCATGCTCATGGGTAGGAAGAATTAATATTGTCAAAATGGTCATCCTGCATAAAGCTATCTACAGATTCAATGCAGTTCCTACCAAATGCCAACAACATTCTTCAATGAACTAGAACAAATACTTCTAAAACTCATATGGAATTTAAAAAGGCCCCGAATAGCCAAAACAATCCTGAGAAGGAAGAATAAAGCAGGGGGGGTTATGCTTCCCAACTTCAACCTCTACTACAAAGCCACAGTAATCAAGACAATTTGGTACTGGCACAAGACCAGACCCATATACCAGTGGAACAGATTAGAGAGTCCAGATATTAACTCAATCATATATGGTCAATCAATATACGATAAAGGAGCCATGGATATACAATGGGGAAATGACAGTCTCTTCAACAACTGGTGTAGGCAAAATTGGATAGCTACATGTAAGAGAATGAAACTGCATTACTGTCTAACTCCATACACAAAAGTAAACTAAAAATGGATTAAAGATCTGAATGAAAGTCATGAAACCATAAAACTCTTAGAAGAAAACCCAGGTAAAACTCTCTTGAATACAAACACGAGCAACTTTTTTCATAAACACATCTCCTTGGGCAAAGGAAACAAAAGCAAAAATGAACAAATGGGCCAACATAAAACTAAAAAGCTTCTCTACAGCAAAGGACACCATCAGTAGAACAAAAAGACATCCTACAGTATGGGAGAATGTATTCATAAATGACACATCTAATAAGGGGTTAACTTCCAAAATATATAAAGAGCTCACAATCCTCAACACCCAAAATGCAAATAACCAGATTAAAAATTGGGCAGATGATCTGAACAGACAATTCTCCAAAGAAGAAATTCTGAAGGCCAACAGGCACATGAAAAAATGCTCCACATCGCTAATCATCAGATAAATGCAAATTAAAACCACAATGAAATATCTCCTCACACCAGTTAGGAAGGCCAACATCCAAAAGACAAATAACAACAAATGCTGGTGGGGATGTGGAGAAAGGGAACCCTCCTACACTGTTGGTGGGAATGTAAACTAATTCAACCATTGTGAAAAGCAATATGGAGGTTCCTCAAAAAACTAAGAATAGAAATACCGTTTGACCCAGGAATTCCCCTCTTAGGAATTTATGCAAAGAAAACAGGATCACAGATTAAAGACATATGCACTTCTATGTTTATCACAGCACTATTTACAATAGCCAAGATATGGAAGCAATCTAAGTGTCCATTAGTAGATGAATGAATAAAGAAAGGGTGGTACAGATACACAATGGAATATTATTCAGCCATAAGAAGAAAACAAATTCTACCATGTGCAACAACATGGATGGAGCTAGAGGGTATTATGCTCAGTGAAATAAGCCAGGTGGAAAAAGACAAATACCAGATGATTTAACTTACTTGTGGAGTATGAAAACAAAACAAAACAAAGTGAACAAAATAGTAGTAGATTCATTGACACTGAGAAATGACTGGTGGTTACCATGGGGGAGGGTTTTGGGTGAGTGGGTGGGGAGGGTGAGCATGATAAAGGGGCCGAAAAATTTTCAATCATAATATAAGATGTTCATGGGGATAGTAATACAGCATGGAGAATATAGGCAATGATTCTGTAACATCTTTCTATGTTGACAGATATTAACCACACTAGTGGAGGCAAGGATTTAATAACATGGGTAACTGTTGAACCACTGGGTTGTATTCTTGAAACCAACATAATATTGTATATCAGTGATACTTTAATAAAAAATTAACAAGCCAATATACAATATTTATAGAAGCTGTACTCATAATAGGCATTATCAGGCAGAAAACACATGTGCTTCAACAAATGAATGGCTTAACAAATTGAGACATATCCAAGCTAGGGAATACTATTCAGAAATAAAAAGAAATGAGCTATCAATACACAGAACAACCTGGATAAACATCCAAAGAATTATACTGAGTGCAAAATGTCAATTCAAAAAGTTACATAGTGTATCGTTTCATCTATTTAGAATTTTCCAAATGATAAAATTATGGATATGTAGAGCAGATTGATGATTGCCAGGGACTGAGGTGGAAAGGGAAGATTGGATGTGAATATAAAATGGCAATGAGAGGGATCCTTGTGGTTGTTCAAGTGTTCTGTTTCATGGCTGCATCAATGCCAATAGCTGGTTATGATGTTGTATTATAGTTTTGCACGATGGTACCACTGAAAGAAAGTGGTAAATGGCACATAGGATGTTTTTTTTTTTATTATTTCTTAAAACTGCATGTTGATCTAACAGTTACCATTATGTGATGTGAAGAAAAAATTTACCTGAGGGAAGGAGTGATCAACATAAGTCCTGTGATTGTGAGACACTTTGTAAGATGAAGAATAAGACTTGGCCTTTGGATTTAGCAACATTGGAGATCTCTGTCAAGAGAATTACTACCAAGTTTCTCTTTTAGAAAAGTCGGCAGACAAAAAGCTGATTGAAATGGTTCTATGAAAAAAATTACAATGTGAGGAGTAAAATATATTGAATAATTTAATCAGATTATATCTCTTTAGTCTAAAGAGAAACAAGGAAATAGAATGGTGGAGAGGGGCACATTTATGGCTGTGTGAGGATTTTGTATTTTTGATGGTCATATTATATTAAGTTTGCATTTGGAAATGATCCAAAGTAGTGGGAAAATTAACGATGCAAGCAGGAAATAATTATATGATCAGATCCTTGAGTAGGAGAGAGGAAATGGGATCTAGTGCACAGGTGGGATGGGGGCAATAAAATAGAAGCAAAAATAATTCTTCCTTTATAGTGAGAGGGATTACAGAGTATTTTTATAGTTGTTTGTAAATTGGTAGTTTTTGTGGTAGAAAATAAGTTTTCCTCTGATAATTTTTTTCCAGTGAAATAAAAAGCAATATCATCATTTAAAACAGAAGAAATGGAAATGAATTAGAAGTTTTATGACACAGAAAAAAATAGGCCATTATCTGAGATACTGAGACAGTAAATTTACTAGGTAGGATTAGTTAACTCAGCAGAAGTTGCTGAAGACTCACTTAATATTGTGGTCAAATATTTAAAGTTAGACAGGTTAATAAATTTGTGTTTTCTCTAGGATTATCTGTCTGTTTGGGTACAGGTGTGAAGTATGTGGTATATTAGATCTAATCAGAGTTGTTGTTTTTTCAGGAATGTTTTCAGAGATAAAGAGTGAGGCCAGAGGTTTGAGAGGAACTAAGGAGTTACTGTAAAAATGAAATACAAAACAATCCTGGGTAAACTGGGATGTAAAGATATGATGAGGGCAGTGAAGATTTGGTAGAAGTCCCAGCAAGGTTGGAGAATTAAAGAAGTGGAATAATAAAGATTGAGCTGGAAAAAAAATAGCTATCATGTTTCAGAGAGTAGTAGATTTGAACCTGAGATTTGGGAGGTGGTAATTCCTGGTAAAGACTAGGCTATGGGCATGCACACATGAAACTGAAATGGATGAAGGAAAAGTAATTGCAGGAGGGGAAGTAAAGGAATTCACAATTCATAATGTTGGATTGATCATTTCTGTGAATGGTAAAATCACTAAAAAGCATGACAAGACTTGTAGTGTTGAAGGGGAAGATGAAGAGCCAGAGGTTAAAATATGTAATGATTGAAGGAGAGTGTGCATGTGTGATGGGTAACTACAGCAAGGAGGGACGTCAGAGCTCGTGTGATGGCATGTATTATAAGGAAGAGTTTAAGCTAATGAGAAGTAAGCTCCATGATCTGATTTAATTTGTTTCTTAAGAGCAGAACCAGTGAAAGGCTGACCCTGTAAAAGTAGAACTGTAAATCTGGTAGGCTGTTGACCTTGTCTTTTGTAGTATTAAATAAATTATATTTTGTTCACTCTGAGACTCATGCCTACATCTTTAGCATTCCCTAAGGTAATACATATGGAGACTCTTGAGAATAAAGCTAAGCGTGGTTCAAGAGGTATATCTATTGCAAGCCAAATCATTCCTGAAAGGGAAATATACATGTCTGTATGGTAGGGAAGAAAGACAGGTAGATAGTCTATATGATTTTATTCTTTGTTCAAAATGTCTCAATATAAATCATCTTCACAGTCTTGCAATGTAAATCATCTTGTTACATATAGTATTTATTGAACATTTACTGTGTAAGGTAGTGCTCTAATTGTTCTACATGTGTTAGTGTATCTATTAGCAACAATCCTGTGAAGTAGGAGCTATTATCACCCCCATTTTAGAGATGATAAAACTTAAGAACTGAAAGAATGAGTAGCTTATCATAGTTGTACAGGATGTAAGGAATGAACTCAGGATTTTAACTTGGGCTGTGAATCCAGAACTCATAGTATGATTGCTATCAGTACTATCCTATGTTACCTGAAATGAGAGATTTCATCAGTCTACTTAATAAAACAATCTGTTAAATATAGTGGTGTAACATGATCAAGTTTTGCTCATCTTTCCTGCCACTGCAGAAAGTATCACTTTAAAAAGGAATTATTTTGTGTAAACAGAAACATTATCTCTAGAAAAAGACTACACATGTGAAATAAGAGAACATATATATATTTTGGTCTCTGCTCTCAGGTCCTGGCACAGAGCTCCTGAAAGCCTTGTCATTTTCTAAGTGATAAGAACACTAGGAGCATCTTTTGCTTTAATTCATTATTTTTTTTTGGTAGCATTAACCTACAATTAAATGAGCAACATTATGGTTACTAGACTCCCCCCATCATCAAGACCCCACCACATACCCAATTACAGTCACTGTCCATCAGCATAGTAAGATGATATAGAATCACTACTTGTCTTCTCTGTGTTATATAGCACTCCCCATGCCCACTCCTACATTATGTCAGCTAATCATAATGCACCTTTTCCCCCCTTGTCTCTCCCTTCCTACTCATCCTCCCCAGTCCCTTTCCCTTTGGTAACTATTAGTCCATTCTTGGGTTCTGTGAGTCTGCTGCTGTTATGTTCCTTCAGTCTTTCTCTTTGTTCTTATAATCCACAGATGAGTGAAATAATCTGATACATGTCTTTTTCTGCCTGGTTTATTTCACTGCATGTAATACCTTCTAGCTCCATTCATGTTGTAAACAGTAGGATTTGTTTTCTTTTTATGGCTGAATAATATTTCATTGTGTATATGTACCACTTCTACTTTATCCATTCAACTACTGATGGACACTTAGGTTGCTTCCATTTCTTGGCTATTGTAAAAAGTGCTGCAATAAACATAGGGGTGCATATGTCTTTTTCAAACTGGGCTGCTAGATTCTTAGGCTAAATTCCTAGGAGTGGAATTCCTGAGTCAAATGGTATTTCTATTTTGAGCTTTTTGAGGAACCTCCATACTGCTTTCCACAATGGTTGAACTAATTTACATTCCCACCAGCAGTGTAGGAGGGTTCCCCTTTCTCCACATTCTCACCAGCATTTATTGTTGTCTCTCTTTTGGGTGGTGGCCATCCTTACTGGTGTGAGGTGATATCTCATTGTGGTTTTAATTTACATTTCTCTGATGAATAGTGACGTGGAGCATCTTTTCATGTGCCTGTTGGCCATGTGAATTTCTTCTTTAGAGAAGTGTCTGTACATATCCTCTGCCCATTTTTAATTGTATTATTTGCTTTTTGTTTGTTGATGTGCATGAGCTCTTTATATATTTTGGATGACACCCCATTTATTAGATATATAATTTATGAATATAATCTGTCATACTGTAGGATGTCCTTTTGTTCTATTGATGGTGTCCTTTGCTGGACAGAAGCTTTTCAGCTTGATGTAGTCCCACTTGTTCATTTTTGCTTTTGTTTCCCTTGCCTGGGGAGATACGTTCTTGAAGAAGTTGCTCTTGTTTATGTCCAAGAGATTTTTTGCCTATGTTTTTCTCTAAGAGTTTTATGGTTTCATGACTTACATTGATGTCTTTGATTCATTTCTAGTTTACTTTTGTGTATGGGATTAGACAATGATCTGGTTTCATTCTCTCACATGTAGTTGTCCAGTTTGCCAACACCAGCTGTTGAAGGGGCTGTCATTTCCCATTGTATATCCATGGCTCCTTTATCATATATTAATTGATCATATATGTTTGGGTTAATATCTGGACTCCATTGGTCTGTGGGTCTGTTCTTGTGCCAGTACCAAATTCTCTTTATTACTGTGGCATCGTAGTAGAGCTTGAAGTTGGGAAGTGAGATCCCCCCTGCTTTATTCTTATTTCTCAGAATTGCATTGGCTATTCAGGGTCTTTTGTGGTTCCATTTGAATCTTAGAAGTATTTGTTCCAGTCTGTTGAAAGATGCTGTTGGTATTTTGAAAGGGATTTCATTGAATCTGTAGATTGCTTTAGGTAGGATGGCCATTTGAACAATATTTCTTCTTCCTAGCCAAGAGTATGGGATGAGTTTCCGTTTGTTAGTGTTCTCTTTAATTTGTTTTAAGAGTGTCCTGTAGTTTTTCAGGATATAGGTCTTTCACTTCCTTGGTTAGGTTTATTCCTAGGTATTTTATTCTTTTTGATGCAATTGTGAATGGAATAGTTTCCTGATTTCTCATTCTGCTAGTTCATCATTAGTGTATAGGAAAGTAATGGATTTCTGTGTATTAATTTTGTATCCTGCAACTTTGCTGAATTCCAATATTAGTTCTAGTAGTACTGGAGTGGAGTCTTTAGGGTTTTCTATGTACAATATCATGTCATCTGCAAACAGTGACAGTTTGACTTCTTCTTTACCAAACTGGATGCCTTGTATTTCTTTGTTTTGTCTGATTGCCATGGCTAGGACATCCAGTACTATATTGAATAACAGTGGGGAGAGAGGGCATCCCTGTCTTGTTCCCAATTTGATGTGAAAAGCTTTCAGCTACTCGCTATTAAGTATAATGTTGGCTGTATGTTAAGGTACATGCCCTCTGTAACCATTTTGTTGAGAGTTTTTATCATGAGTGGATGTTGAATTTTCTCAAATGCTTTTCAGCATCTGTGGAGATGATCATGTGATTTTTATTCTTCTTTTTGTTGATGTGGTGGATGATGTTGATGGATTTTTGAATGTTGTAACATCCTTGCATTCCTGTGATAAATCTTACTTGATCATGGTGTATGATGGTCTTGATGTATTTTTGTATTCAGTTTGCAAATGTTTTGCTGAATATTTTTGCATCCATGTTCATCAGGAATATTGGTCAGTAATTTTCTTTTTTGGTGGGGTCTTTGCCTTGTTTTGGTATTAGGGTGATGCTGGCTTCATAGAATAAGTTTCGGAGTATTCCATCCTCTTCTATTTTTTGGAAAACTTTAAGGAGAATGGGTAGTATGTCTTCTCTGTATGTCTGATAAAATTCCACAGTAAATCCATCTGGTCCAGGGGTTTTGCTCTTGGGTACCTTTTTGATTACTGCTTCAATTTCATTGCTGGTAATTGGTCTGTTTATATTTTCTGTTTCTTCCTTGGTCAGTCTTGGAAGGTTGTATTTTTCTAGGAAGCTGTCCATTTCTTCTAGGTTTTCCATCTTGTTAGCATATAGATTTTCATAGTATTCTCTAATAATTATTTGTATTTCTGTCTGGTCCATCATGATTTTTCCTTTCTATTTTTTGATTCTGTTGATGTGTGTAGATTCCCTTGTTTTCTTAATAAGTCTGGCTAAGGGTTTATCTATTTTATTTGTTTTCTCAAAGAACCAACTTTTGGTTTTGTTGATTTTTTCCATTGTTTTATTCTCCTCATTTTCATTTATTTCTTCTCTGATTTTTATTATGTCCCTCCTTCCACTGACTTTGGGCCTCATTTGTGCTTCTTTTTCCAATTTTAATAATTGTGACTTTAGACAATTCATTTGGGATTATTCTTCTTTCTTTAAATAGGCCTGGATTGCTATATACTTTCCTCTTAGAACTGCCTTCGGTGCATCCCACAGAAGTTGGGGCTTTGTGCTGTTGTTTTCATTTGTCTCCATATATTACTTGATCTCTGTTTTAATTTGGTCATTGATCCACTGATTATTTATGAGTATGTTGTTGAGCCTCCATGTGTTTGTAAGCCTTTTGCTTTCTTTGTACAATTTATTTCTATTTTTATGGCATTGTGGTCTGAGAAGTTGGTTGGTAGAATTTCAATCTTTTTGAATTTACTGAGGCTCTGTGGTCTAGTACATGGTCTACTCTGGAGAATGTTCCATGTGTACTTGAGAAGAATGTGTATCCTGCTGATTTTGGGTGTAGAGTTCTGTAAATGTCTATTAAGTCCATCTGTTTTAATGTATTGGTCAGTGCCTCTGTCTTCTTACTCATTTTCTGTCTGGTGGATCTGTCCTTTGGAGTGAGTGCTGTGTTGAAGTCTCCTAGAACGAATGCATTGCATTCTATTTCCTCCTGTAATTCTGTTAGTGTTTGTTTCACATGTGTTGGTGCTTCTGCATTGGGTGCATATATATTTACAATGATTATATCCTAATGTTGGACTGACCTCTTTATCATTATGTAATGTCCTTCTTTATCTCTTGTTACTTCCTTTGTCTTGCAGTCTGTTTTGTCTGATACCAGTACTTCTACACCTGCTTTTTTCTCATTGTTTGCATGGAATATCTTTTTCCATCCCTTGACTTTTAGTCTGTGTATGTCTTTGGGTTTGAGGTGAGTCTCTTGAAAGCAGCATATAGATGGGTCTTGCTTTTTTATAGATTCTGTTACTCTGTATCTTTTGATTGGTGCATTCCGTGCATTTACATTTAGGGTGATTATTGAGAGATATGTACTTATTGCCATTGCAGGCTTTGGATTCTTGGTTACCAAAGGTTCAAGAGCAGCTTCTTTACTATCTAACCATCTAACTTAACTCACTTATTATGCTGTTATAAACACAGTCTAATGATTCTTTAATTGTCTCCTTTCTTTTTCTTCCTCCTCCATTCTTCATATGTTAGGTGTTTTAGTCTGTACTTTTTTGTGTTTCCTTTGACTGCTTTTGTGGATAGTTGATTTTATTTTTTGCCTTTAATTAGTATTTGTTTGGTCTGCTTTCTTTGGTGTTATTTTATTTTCTCTGGTGACATCTATTTATCCTTTGGAGTGCTTCCATCTAGAGCATTCCCTTTAAAATATCCTGTAGAGGTGGTTGAAGGGAGGCAAATTCTCTCAACTTTTGCTTGTCTAGTAATTGTTTAATCCCTCCTTCAAATTTAAATGATAATTGTGCTGGAAACAGTATTCTTGGTTCAAGGCCCTTCTGTTTCTTTGCATTAAATATATCATGCCATTCTTTTCTGGCCTGTAAAGTTTCTGATGAGAAGACTGATGACAGCCTGATGAGTTTTCCTTTGTAGGTGGTCTTTTTTTCTCTCTCTGGCTGCCTTTAATACTCTGTTCTTGTCTTTAATCTTTTCCATTTTAATTATTATATGTCTTGGTGTTGTCTTCCTTGGGTCACTTGTGTTGGGAGATTTGTGGGCTTCCATGATCTGAGAGACTATTTCCTTCCCCAGCTTGGGGAAGTTTTCAGCAATTTTTTCTTCAAAGACACTTTCTAACCCTTTTTCTCTCTCTTCATCTTCTAGTACCCCTATAATGTGAATATTGTTCCATTTGTATTGGTCATACCATTCTCTTAATATTCTTTCATTCCTAGAGATCCTTTTATCTCTCTCTGCCTCAGCTTCTCTGTATTTCTGTTCTCTGATATCTATTTCATTAACAGTCTCTTGCACTTCATCCAGTCTCCTCTTAAGGCCTTCTATTGATTGTTTCATTTCTGTTATCTCTCTCCAGAGTTCATCCCTTAGCTCTTGCATATTTCTCTTCAGGTCCATTAGCATGGTTATGACTTTTTCTTTGAATTATTTTTCAGGAAGACTGGTTATATCTACCTCACCAGTCCCTTTCTCTGGGATTGTTTGAGTGATTTTTGTCTGGACCAGATTCCTCTGCCTTTTCATGGTGATAGAGTGGTTGCAGGTAGGTGGCATGTGTGTCAGCTGGGAGAACAATGTCCCTTCCTGCTTGCTGATCACATTGCCCTTCACTGCCTGTGTTGATTACCTGCACACAAGGAGCAGTCTCTGGGATAATCTCCTGAGTTGCCATGGGTGGGGTGGCCCTCGGTATAGCCTAGGCCCCTGCAGGGGGTGGCAGACATGCCAGGTGTATTCTCCCGCAAGAACAGCACCCCTTTGTGTCTTCTGGGCCTTTCCTGGTTTCTTCTGCCTGTGCCAGTTACCAGTACACCGGGAAAAATCTATGGGATAATCTCCTGAGCTGCTGTGGGCCAGGCATCCCTTGGGATAGCATAGTGCACTGCAGGGAGTGGGATACATGCCAGGTGTGTTCTCCTGCGAGAATGGTGCCCCTTTCTGCCTTCTGGACCTTGCCCTGATTTCTGCTGCCTGTGCAAGTTGTCTGCACACTGGGAGCAGCCTCTGGGATAATCTCCTGAGCTGCCATTTCTGGGGTGGCCCTTGGGATAGCCTAGGGCCCTACGGGGTGTCGCAGATGCACCAGGTGTGTTCTTCTGTGAGAACAGCACCCCTTAATTCCTTCTTGACCTCTCTCTGGCTTCCTCTGTCTGTACTGGGCAGTTGCCTGCCAGCAGCAGCCTCTGGGTGTGTCCCAGTTAGCTGTGCACTGGGAGAAGAAGCTGTGTGATTGCTGTGGGTGGGGCTGTACTCTGGCTGCTCAACAGCTGTGGGTGGTGGGTCAGCTGGTTTCCTTGCAGCACCAGCCGGGGAGAATGAACAGCAGGCTGCTAATCACTGTGAGGGGCTTTGAGGCTGCGTTACCCACCAGGGGAATAGGGTGCCTGAAGTTCCTTAAGATTCCCAGCCTCCTGGGCTGAGTGTGTTAGGATAATTTTGTCAAGCTGTTAAGTCCTTGTCCCTTTAAGATTTTAAAAAAGCGCCCGCTTTTCTTTTGTCCCAGGGGAACTAGTTGTGGGGACTTGCTCCCAGTTCCATCTTGGATTTTACTTTTCCGTTTCTCTAATATCCAGTACACCATGCAATGTGTGTCTGTGCTCCTGGTGCAGATTACTATGGCTGGTTATTTAGTAGTCCTGTGCTTCCTCTCCCTCCCCACTCTGATTCTTTTCCTCCCACTTGTGAGCTGAGGTGGGGGTGTGCGTGGGTCCTTCTGGGTCATGGCTTTGTATCTTACCCTTTTCATGAGATGCTGAATTCTCGCAGATGTAGATGTGGCCTGGCTGTTGTACTGTATCTTCTGGTCTCTCTTTTAGGAATAGTTGAATTTGTTGTATTTTCAAAAATATATATGATTTTGGAAGGAGATTTCTGCCACCCAACTCAAGTCACCATCTTGAGCCCCTCTGGTTTAATTCATTTTTGACTCCAGTTCCTAAATCCCTTAGAATTTCCTTGTTCATTGGAATGTCTCTTGTTCTAATAAAGTGACTGATTCTTGGTGGGTCCTTGATGGCTTCAGGATGAGAGATGGTCACCAGAAAGGCTGAACCATGATTTGAAGCTTGGAATGTTTTGCCCCATCCCCCATTCTCCAGGAAGTGGAGAGGAGCTAGACCTAATTAATAATGGATCATACCTACATGAGGAAGCCTCCATAAAATTCTCAAATGTAATGGGAGTCAGAAGAGCTTCAGGGTTGGTGAACACATCCACATGCCAGAAGGGTCACACCTAACTTCAAGGGGACAGAAGCACCTGCAGTAGGGACCCTTCCAAAACTTGCTATTTTATGTATCTCTCTGGCTGTTTCTGTATCCTTTATCATATCCCTTATTATGTAAACTCTTAAAAATAAGTATTTCCCTGAGTTCTCTGAGTCATTTCAGGAAATGACTGAATCTGAGGAGGGTGTCCTCGGAGTACCTTTTTTATAGCTGGTTAGTCAAAAGCACAGGTGACAACAAATTAAACAAGTTAAAACAAATGATATAGTCTTGTTATTGGTATCTAAGGATAGGAGAGCACTGAGCCTTTCACCTATGGGGCCTGTGCTATCTCCAGTTAGCATCAGAATTGAATTGAATTGAATTGAACTGAACTGAACTGAACTGAACTGAACTGAACCAAACTGAACTGAATTGAATTGAATCAAATCGAATTGAATTGAGCTAAATTGAATTGAATTGCAGGACAGCCAGCTGGTGTCACACAGAATTGCTTGGTGTGGGGAAGGCAACCCACACATCTTTTATCAGAAGTGAAGTGTAGTGAGTCTGAGTAAAGGAAAACAGTGAATTTCTCCTAGACAATATGTTAAATATTTTAATCTTAAGATGATAAAATCATCATGCCAAGATTGCATTTGTTGAACTTTTCAAGTCAAGTAGGAATCAGGATTTGGTATTAACTGTTCCAGCCTGCTACTCAGAGCAAACATGGTGGAAAGAAAATCACACTGCTCCCAACTGAGTAGGTTATCTCTTTCTCTGTCCTATTGAAATGGGAGAAATACTTTAATAAGGTTTCAGAATGTGTTATTAAACTAAGGCTATTATTTATTTAAGTAAGTTGTGCCTTATTATTGGAAAATGATCTTTTGAGATGAAGACATTTAAAAAGTTCTATCTCTCTGGCCTGAACCAATCTCACTCAATATTTAATAATAATAAAGATAACATTACTAGCATTGACCACTAAAGAGTATTACAATGTGTTAGACATTGTGCTCAATTTTTTACATTTCTTTCATATCTTATCTCATGTAATGCTTTACAGCACATTTTACAGATAAAGTCATTAAGATTTAGGTTAAATTACTTTTCCTATCCACAAAGCTACTAATGCTGAACTTCCACATCACAAAGCTATTGCTTTTAACTGTTAAGCTTCACAGACAGTGTTCTCTAAATTTCAGATGGAGTATAAAAAAGGGCTAACTGGGAAGATGTCAGTTTACAGAATCCAGATTCAAAATTATTTTGGCATAGCAGAACATTATCTCACACTGATTAAACAAATGAAATGAAATTTAACTGGTAAAAGTTAAGATCTAATTTTAAGATTTTAATTAAAAAATGAAGGATATCTTACTGGGAAGCAGTTAATGTGAAAATCTCTCAAGGTAAATGATGGTGAACTTGGTTTCACTTCCTTATAAGTAATATATGTATAAAACAAAAGTAATGTGCCTATTGAAAATATGAATTAATGCTGTAACTACATCACTAGAAGTGATTTTCATATTGTGGTATCTGGTGACCTATGGTATATTTTATTTTGGGCACTGAAATAGCAAAGAGAATAGCCAAATTAGACTTTTTTCTAGAGCAGAAGTTTGCAATCTATGGCCTGTAGGCCAAAGCTGGCATAAGACCTATTTTTGTAAATAAAGTTCATTTGGAACACAGCCAGAAATATCAATTTTTGTATTGCTTGCTTGTGCATAACAATGGCAGAGTTAAATAGGTTTGACACAGACCATAGGACCCACAGAACCTAAAATATTTATTATATGGCCCTTTACAAAATATATTTGCAGACCAGAGCATTAGAGGAATGTGAACAGGATAATGAGATGATTTAGAAAACTGTACCAATTGTCAACTAGCTAAATCAATTAGTTTTCTTCTTCCTTGGAGAAGAAAAATAAGGAGGTTGGGATAAACATAACAGATGTCTTTAAATATTTAGAACTTTTTTTATGAGCGAAAGTGAATAGACATGTTCTGTAGCTACAGAAAACACACATGAAATAATGGGTTACAATTTTGGTGAAAAATATTTGGCTCATTACTAAAACATTTCTTCCAATTAATGCTGTATAACAAAGAAAAATGGTTGCTTAATAAAATAGTGTCCTCTTTGTCACTAGAAATATTTAAGCAGAGGCTGACTATATACATCAAGGACCATAGAGAGAAATAGTTTTCAATACTTTGTCCGCTAAACAAACAGGCAAACCCACAATTACACACTATGTTTTCCTTATTCACATCTGAGTTCAACATAGGGAGATGTATCAGAATATTTAGTGGAGATTGCAGAAAGTTTGAGAAATAGAAAAAGACAATGGGAGACGATTGGCCATTATACCAGAACTGAGGAAACCATAGCCTCATACTCTTGAGGTATGTTTCTTAACCCAAGCCTTGGTGAACTTTTAAGCATAGAATTAAGAGACACAAGGAAAGAGTGATGTCTAGGGGATAATCATCAGCACAATTTATTGAGGAACAAAATTCAGAAGAGCAGAGATATCTGCTACTGTGGTGACCAGGTGTGGTCTCTGTGAATGTCACTCCCTGCAGTTGGTCAGTAAATAATTGCACAAACTTTCCTGTCACACCATATAAACAGAGTAGCTACAAGGAATGAATTTGCCTTCCCACTAAATCCAAAGAACTGTTTTCTAAAGAGAACTCCTATTAAGGGTTATAAAGCCTGGGAAGAAAAAATAATAAGCTCCTCCAATAATCTTGGGGAAATAATAAACAGACAAAAATTGTGAAAGAAAGAGTAACTATGTCAAGTGAAATTATCCATGTTCTACATCAGAGTAATAGCACCTCTTACTTTAAGAATTGTGAGAATTCCTCTCTTGCTTGCCTGCTCTCTACTCAGGCGCCTATGTCAATGGCCTGTCCACTTAAACATAACCCATCAGAAGACTTTAGAAGAAAAAGACTTATGCAATCCTAGGTTAACAATGTATTCCAAAGAACATAGCACTTTATTGATGAATATAGGCACTCATACAAAGAATAACATGATACAAGTCAGTAGCACAAAAAAGGACCAAAGTACAGTTTCAAATGTTTTTAGCTTGTGCTTAGACACCTTTGGAAAAATCAAAAAGAATAAAATGTGTACAGGTTTATGGGAAAAAGTAACATTCAGAAAATAAGAAAGACTAATTGAAAATTCAAATTGCGATTGCTGAAACAAAAACAGAAGATTAATGGCCTGGAAAAAGAAATATAATTGAATACCAAGTTGTTGATCCAGATGATAAATTCAAATAAATTTTTCAAGAGGTGTAAAAATGTTAAAATGCAAGGAGAATATAGGTATATAAGGCTTAGTGTCTGTTTCATAAACATTACAAAAGTGAACAAGAGAGAAAGGAGAAAACAATCAAGGGAAAGGAAAATTAAATGGCCATGATTTGCAGGAGATACAGGTCTTCAAATTGAGAATGTCTGCATAGAAAAAAAATAATTTATGAAAAATAGCCAATCCAAGAGAAAATTTATAGCATGAAAAACAAGAAACTTATAAAAGCTTCTGTAAGAGAAAAAGAAAATAAGCAGTTTCTCCAAAGTATCAGGAATAGGCTTTTCTCTAGATTTTTCTTTAATAGTGTTCAGTAGTTGCAAACAGTAAGGCAATATGTATTAAGGCAAAGTTCGGTGGGGAAATATTTTCACCTTGAATTCTATGCACAGACTAGTTATCAGTGAGGCTAGAGTAAAGACATTTTCATAAATTCAAAGACTCAGACATTTTATACTTCTCTTACCATAGAGAAAAACAATTATTCAGGTTACTATAGTCACATATAAAGACTATAAGAAAGAGGATGATGTGTAATGCAAGAAATAGAAACAACTAAGTATGACGTGAAAAAAGTAATAGAAGCTAGGCCTCAATTTTAAAATTATGCATCTTGCAATAATAGTTATTAATGGTTGTTTAAATTAAGTGAAAACCTGCTTGAAACACCATAATGGGTTAAACTGATAATAAATGCATTTATGGATTAAGCATCACAAAATTGGAAGAAATCAGACCCTATATACCTCCTAAAAGGATCCAATAGGAAGTTAATAATACAATGTATGAAGCAGTCTTGCCAAAACTTAAACTGGAATTTGATTAAACCTCATGATCAAATCTGGGTACTGATCAATGTGTTAAATGACACTAAAGGGAAGCAATCATTCAAATCTACAAATGCAGAAAGAAACAATAGGGCAAGCTACAAGGTTTCTTCTGTAAAGTAACTTCAAAAAATAGGAAAAGAAAACCCACTGAGTTCAGAGGCACATCAACCAACTACAGTGTATGGATTTTATTTAGATTGTGTTTAGAAAACCAACCATAAAAAGAAAGCAAGGTACGTGAAGAAATATGAATATTGTTTTCAGTTGGATTGTGTTCCCCAGGGAGATGTTAAAGTCCTACCTCCCAGGACCTGTAAATATGTTCTAATTTGGAAATAGGGTCTTTTTGGATGATCAAATTAAGATGAAGTCATTAAGGTGGACCCTAATCCGAAATGACTGTGTCCTTATAAAACAGTAAATTTGGACACAGAGACATGCATATGGGGGAATGCCATGTAAAGACTGGAGTTATGTGACCACAAGCCAAGGAATGACCAGAAGCTAGGAGATAGGCCTGGAACAGATTTGTCCTCTAATATTTTTAGAGAGAGTATGACCTGACTAGCACCTTGAATTTCAAATTCTAGTTTTCAGAACTATGAGACAGTAAATTATTGTTTGTTAAAGCTATACAGTTTGTGGTCCTTTGTCACAGCAGTTCTAGGAAACAGAAACACTGTCTACATAGTTGATTAATAATTAATAAATGATGGTTATTAATTTTAGCCTTTATAGTGGATTTGTGCTCAGGTAAATGAATTAAGGGTATATCTTTTATATATTTATTTGAATTATTTTTGGATGAAGTGCTATATAACTAGGATTTATTTTAAAATAATTCATTGGGATAGAATGGATATGACATGTGGTGATAATCATTTAAGCTAAATGATAAGCACATGGAGTTCATTGTACTACCATGTAAACCTTTTCTATTTTATAACATTTTAATTTAAAAATTAACATTAGAAATTAGATTCTGATACCTCAAATATTCTCCTCTACATAACTGTTTAAATATATAATAGTAAATATTCATTTCTGGTTGACTCCCCAACCCACTGTTTACAGAATATAAGATCTATATAATCATAGGGTGCTTAATAATAGATTTTTAATGTTTAGAATTAGTCTACTAGATAAAGAATTTGAAACAATTGTAAGTATAGCACAGAATTTAGATAGTGCAGCCTTTGATTATGTAAAAATAATAATAAATCTAATAAAAATGAATATGGGAAGCTAGATGGGAAGAAGTGTACGCATGCTAATTTCCTTAATTATCATAGCATGGAGTCAGTTGGGACTGTGTGAAAGAAAATAAACAGAGATGTATAATTATAACAGTCATTACTAGTGCTTACCAACATTTCCAGCTCTTATTCTTCATTACACAGTAAACTCTATGTCCCTGACTCTTTGAAATGTATGTGACAAATGATATGTGAATAAGAATGACCTGTGTCAAAGCTGGATGGATGCATTTAGGTGCCAGTGAGCAATTCTCTATGCTTCCACTACAAACTTTGAGGCTTTGTATTATAATTGTAGAATCATAAAATTGTAGAGCCTATGACAGGAGAGGTCTATGAATGATTATGATAAACATAGCCTTCCTGCTGACCCTGAGTGGACATGTAGTGTGAATGAGAAATAAACATGTTATTTTAAGTCACTGAGATTCAAGGTTGTTTGCTACTACAGTGTAACCTAGCTTGTACTGGTTTGATAAAAGAGATACAGGTATTTTATTTAGAATTACAATCAAGCTCATCAGGATAACTAATCATGGAAATTGTTAACGGTGGTCACCTTTACAGAGTAGAATTGTGGATGAAGGTGTGGTTAGATAGGGAATGTTTTCGTTTTCATATTATACTTTCCTATATTTTTGTAGTTTTAGTGTTTATATGCATTTCTTGTTTAATTAACAAATCTAGTTTATTAAATGTATGATATATAGATAGATATTTATAAATTCAGTGAAATAATACACAAATATTAAAATGAATGAGGTAGACATATATACTAAGATTAAAATATCTTAAGTATATAAGTTAAATGAAATAACAGAGCAAAAGAAAATATATGATACCACTTGCATAAAAACATGTAAGATACATTGAAAAAATGCATATATATATTGAAATATATGCATATATATTTGGTCATCTTTCTGTTCATTAATTTATGCATTAAAATACATGGAAAGATACAAATAAAACTTTATTATTGCTTATTTCTGGGGAGGGGGCTGGAGAGGAAGATAGAAGTCTTACTTATTGAGTTATATGAATCTTTTTTATTTGACCTTTTTTTACAAGTCTATATTACATGCATATTAATCAAACCACTTAGAACTGTTTAAACTGGTTGAGTACAGTATGAAATATTTGCATTATGTCATTACAACAGATTCTTTTTGCTGTTTCCAGAAGATTAAAATATCTTACAAAGGTGTTTTGTCTTCTGCACATTCTCTCTCTTTTCTAGTCTTATGCTATAACAACAGCAATTGTTCCTTTTTTTTTGGTATCATGAATCTACAGTTATATAAGGAACATTATGTTTACTAGACTGCCCCCTTCACTGAGTCCCTCCCACATAACCCATTAGTCACTGTCCAACAGCATAGTAAGATGCTGTAAAATCACTACTTGTCTTCTCTGTATTGCACAGCCCTCCCCGTGCCCTCCCACATTATACATGCTAATCCTAAGGCCCCCTTTCTTCTTCCCCCCACCCTTCTACCTCCCTTCCCACCCATCCTCCCCTGTCCCTTTCCCATTGTTAACTGTTAGTCCTTTCTTGGGTTCTGTGATCCCGCTGCTGTTTTGTTCCTTCAGTTTTTCTTTTGTTCTTACACTCCACAGATGAGTGAAATCATTTGGAACTTAACTTTATCTGCCTGGCTTATTTCACTGAGCATAATTCCCTCTAGCTCCATCCATGTTGTTGCAAATAGTAGGATTTGTTTTCCTCTTATGGCTGAATAATATTCCATTGTGTATATGTACCACATCTTCTTTATCCATTCATCTACGGATGGACACATAGGTTGCTTGAATTTCTTGGCTATTGTAAATAGTGTTCTGATAAACATAGGGGTGCATCTGTCTTCTTCAAATTTGGCTGCTGCATTCTAGTAAATTCCTAGAAGTGAGATTCCTGGGTTAAATGATATTTCTATTTTGAGTTTTTTGAAGAACATCCATATTGCTTTCCACAATGATTGAACTAATTTACATTCCCACCAGCAGGTTCCCCTTTCTCCACAACCTCACCAACATTTGTTGTTGTTTATCTTTTGGATGGCGGTGATCCTTACTGGGGTGAGATGATATCTCACTGTGGTTTTAATTTGCATTTCTCTGATGACTAGTGATGTGGAGCATCTATTCATGTGTCTGTTGGCCATCTGAATTTCTTCTTTGGAGAACTGTCTGTTCAGCTCCTCTGCCTATTTTTTAATTGGATTGTTAGCTTTTTGTTTCTTGAGGTGCAGGAGCTCTTTATATATTTTGGATGTAAACCTTTTATAGGATCTGTCATTTCTGAATATATCCTCCCATACTATAGGATGCCTTTTTGTTCTATTGATGGTGTTCTTTGCTGTACAGAAGCTTTTCAGCTTGATATAGTCCCACTTGTTCATTTTTGCTTTTGTTTCCCTTGCCTGGGGGGATATGTTCATGAAGAAGTCACTCATGTTTATGTCCAAGAGATTTTTGCCTATGTTTTTTTCTAAGAGTTTTATGGTTTCATGGCTTACATTTAGGTCTTTGATCCATTTCGAATTTACTTTTGTGTATGGGGTTAGACAATGATTCAGTTTCATTCTCTTACATGTAGCTGTCCAGTTTTGCCAACACCAGTGGTTGAATAGGCTGTCATTTCCCCATTGTATGCATGGCTCCTTTATCATATATTAATTGACCATATATATTTGGGTTAATGCCGTAGACTCTATTCTGTTCCACTGGTCTGTGGCTCTGTTCTTGTGCCAGTACCAAATTGTCTTGATTACTGTGGCTTTGTAGTGGAGCTTGAAGTTGGGGAGCGAGATCCCTCCCACTTTATTCTTCCTTCTCAGGATTGCTTTGGCTATTTGGGGTCTTTGATGGTTCCACATAAATTTTTGAACTATTTGTCCAGTTCATTGAAGAATGCTGTTGGTAATTTTATAGTGATTGCATCGAATCTGTATATTGCTTTGGGCAGGATGGCCATTTTGATGATCTTAATTCTTCCTAGCCAGGAGCATGGAATGAGTTTCCATTTGTTAGTGACCCCTTTAATTTCTCCTAAGAGTGTCTTGTAGTTTTCAGGGTATAGGTGTTTCACTTCCTCGGTTAGGTTTATTCCTAGGTATTTTATTCTTTTTGATGCTACTGTGAATGGAATTGTTTTCCTGATTTCTCTTCCTATCAGATCATTGTTAGTGTATAGGAAAGCCACAGATTTCTGTATGTTAATTTTGTATCCTGCAACTTTTCTGTATTCCGATATCAGGGCTAGTAGTTTTTGGAGTGGAGTCTTTATGGTTTTTTTATGTACAATATCATGTCATCTGAAAATAGTGACAGTTTAACTTCTTCTTTACCAATCTGGATTCCTTATATTTCTTTGTTTTGTCTAATTGCCGTGGCTATGATATCCAGTACTGTGTTGAATAACAGTGGGGAGAGTGGGCCTAACTGTCTTGTCCCCGATCTTAGAGGAAATGCTTTCAGCTTCTCACTGTTCAGTATCATGTTGGCTGTGGGTTTTTCATATATGCCCTTTATTATGTTCAGGTACTTGCTGTCTATACCCATTTTGTTGAGAGTTTTCATCACGAATGGGTGTTGAATTTCGTCGAATGCTTTTTCAGCATCTATGGAGATGATCATGCGATTTTTGTCTTTCTTTTTATTATGTGGTGGATGATGTTGATGGATTTATGAATGTTGTACCATCCTTGCATCTCTGGGATGAATCCCACTTGGTCATGGTCTATGATCCTCTTGATGTATTTTTGAATTCAGTTTGCTAAAATTTGCTGAGTATTTTTGTATCTATGTTCATCAGGGATATTGGTCTGTAATTTTCTTTTTTTCATGGGGTCTTTGCCTGGTTTTGGCATTAGGGTGATGCTGGCTTCATAGAATGAGTCTGGAAGTATTCCCTCTTCTTCTATTTTTTGGAAAACTTTAAGGAGAATGGGTATTATGTCTTCTCTGTATGTCTGATAAAACTCCGAGGTAAATCTGTCTGGCCCAGGAGTTTTGCTCTTGGGTAGTTTTTTGATTACTGATTCAATTTCTTTACTGGTAATTGGACTGTTTAGATTTTGTGTTTCTTCCTTGGTCAGTCTTGGAAGGTTGTATTTTTCTAGGAAGTTGTCCATTTCTTCCAGGTTTTCCAGCTTGTTAGCCTATAGTTTTTTGAAGTATTCTCTAGTAATTCTTTGTATTTCTGTGGGACCCATCGTGATTTTTCCTTTCTCGTTTCTGATTCTGTTGATGTGTGTAGATTCTTTTTTTCTTTTTATAAATCTGGCTATGGGCTTATCTATTTTGTTTGTTTTCTCAAAGAACCAGCTCTTGGTTTCATTGATTTTTTCTATTGTTTTATTCTTCTCAACTTTAATTATTTCTTCTCTGATCTTTATTATGTCCCTCCATCTGCTGATTTTAGTCCTCATTTGTTCTTCTTTTACCATTTTTGATAATTGTGTCTTTAGACTATTCATTTGGGATTGTTTTTCCTTCTTTAAGTATGCCTGGATTGCTATATACTTTCCTCTGAAAACTGCTTTTGCTGTGTCACACAGAAGTTGGGGCTTTGTGTTGTTGTCATTTGTTTCCGTATATTGCTTGATCTCTATTTTAATTTGGTCATTGATTCATTCATTATTTAGGAGCATGTTGTTAAGCCTCCATCTGTTTGTGATCCTTTTTGCTTTCTTTGCACAACTTATTTCTAGTTTTACACCTTTGTGGACTAAGAAGTTGGTTGGTAGAATTTCAGTCTTTTGGAATTTACTGAGGCTCTTTTTGTGGCCTAGCATGGGGTCTATTCTGGAGAATGTTCCATGTGCACTTGAGAAGAATGTGTATTCTGTTGCTTTTGGGTGTAGCGTTCTATAGATGTCTATTAGTCCATCTGTTCTAGTGTGTTATTTAATGCCTCTGTGTCCTTACTTATTTTCTGTCTGGTGGATCTGTCCTTTGGATTGAGTGCTGTGTTGAAGTCTCCTCCAGTGAATGCATTGCATTCAATTTCCTCCTTTAATTCTGTTAGTATTTGTTTCACATATGTTGGTGCTCCTGTATTGGCTGCATATATGTTTATAATGGTTATATCCTCTTGTTGGATTGACCCCTTTATCATTATATTATGTCTCTCTTTATCTCTTGTGACTTTCTTTGTTTTGTTGTCTCTTTTGTCTGATATTAGTAGTGCAACACTACTTTTTCTCCCTCTTGTTTGCATGGAATATCTTTTTCCATCCCTTTACATTTAGTCTGTGCATGTCCTTGAGTTTGAGGTGAGTCTTTTGTAAGCAGCATATAGATGGGTCTTGCTTTTTTATCCATTCTAATACTCTGTGTATTTTCATTGGTGCATTCAGTGCATTTACGTTTAGTGTGATTATTGAAATATATGTACTTATTGCCATTGCATTGTTTAGGTTTGTGGTTACCAAAGGTTCAAGGTTTGCTTCTTTACTATCTTACTGCCTAACTTAACTCCCTTATTGAGCTATTACAAACACAGTCTGATCATTCTTTGTTTCTCTCACTTCTTATTCCTCCTTCTCCATTCTTTGTATGTTAGGTGTTTTTTTTGTGTGTGTGCTCTTTTTTGTTTCCTTTGACTGTTTTTGTGGGTAGTTAATTTTATCTTTGCCTTTAGTTAGTATTTGATTGTTCTTCTTTCTTTGCTGTGATTTTGCTTTCTCTGGTGACATCTGTTTAGCCTTAGGAGGTCTTCCATCTAGAGCTGTCCCTCTAAAATACCCTGTAGAGGTAGTTTGTAGGAGGCAGATTTCCTCAACTTTTGCTTGTCTGGGAATTGTTAAATCCCTCCTTCATATTTAAATGATAATTACACTGGATACAGTATCCTTGGTTAAAGGCCCTTCTGTTTCATTGCATTAAATATATCATGCCATTCTCTTCTGGCCTGTAAGGTTTCTGTTGAGAAGTCTGATGATAGCCTGATGGGTTTTCCTTTATAGGTGACCTTTTTTCTCTCTCTGGCTGCCTTTAATACTCTGTTCTTGTCTTTGATCTTTGCCATTTTAATTATTATGTGTCTTGGTGTTGTCCTCCTTGGGTCCCTTGTGTTCAGAGTTCTGTGTGCTTCTGTGGTCTGAGAGGCTATTACCTCCCCCAGTTTGGGGAAGTTTCAGAAATTATTTCTTCAAATACACTTTCTATCCCTTTTTTTCTCTTCTTCTTCTGGTACCCCTATAATGTGAATATTGTTGCATTTGGATTGGTCACATAGTTATCTTAATATTCTTTCATTCCTGGAGATCCTTTTATCTCTCTCTGTGTCAGCTTCTCTGTGTTCCTTTACCCTGGTTTCTGTTCCATCAATGGTCTCTTGCATCTCATCCATTCTGCTTTTAAGTCCTTCCAGAGATTGTTTTATTTCTGTATTCTCCCTCCTTACTTTTGCATATTTCTCTGCAATTCCATCAGCATGGTTATGACCTTTATTTTGAATTATTTTTCATGAAGAATGGTTAGGTGTATGTCCCCATGTTCCCTCTCAGGGGAGGATGTCTGTGTGATTCTGGTCTGAATCAAATTGTTCTGCCTTTTCATGGCGATGGGCAGATGGTGTGTGTGTCAGTTGGGAGAACCAAGACCCTTTCCACTTGTTCCTCGTGTTCCTCTTCTGGGAGAATGGCAACCCCTAGCGACTGGTGCTGGGTAGTTATGCACAGACAGGGTTTCTGATTCTTGCCCAGCTGCTGTGGAGTTAAGCTCCACGTGGTTGCTGTGGGCGTGGCCACTTTCACGCTGCTGCTTCACTATGATGTGACCGCTCCAGAGGGGGAGTGGGTGGTAGGATGTTTATCACTGTAAGGGGCCTCCAAGCTGTGCTGCCTCCCAGGGGTTAGGGCACCTGGAGTTCCCCAGGATTCCCTTCTGCTGGACTGATTGCTTCAGGATGCTTCCGTCCAGCTGTGAGGCTCCTGTCCCTTGAAGACTTTCAAAAAGCACTCGCTTTTCTTTTATCCCAGGGGTGCCGGCTGTGGGGACCAGCTTGCAGGTTTTTCTTTTCCATTTCCCTAGTATCCAGCACACCATGCACTGTGGGTTGGTGCTCCCAGTGCATATGGCTAGGGCTGGGTATGTAGCAGTCCTGGGTTTGCTCTCCCTCCCCACTCCAACTCCTCTCCTCTTGCCAGGGAGCTGGGGTGAAGGGCTCTCATGTCCTGCCGGGCTGTGGCTTGTGTCTTATCCCCTTCATGAGGTGCTGTTTTCTCCCAGGTGTAGATGTAGCCTGGCTGTTGTCCTGTATCTTGTGGTTCCTCTTTTAGGAATAGTTGTATTTGTTGTATTTTCAAAAATGTATATGTTTTGGGAGGAGATTTCCACTGTCCTACTCACGCCACCCTCTTGGCTCCTCCCTCCCAATTGTTCCTTTTTTAGCATGATAGATAGATATATAGTAGTCCATTTGTGATCATCTCCTTAGTCAAATGCCTTCAAACACAGAGGAGAGTTAATTGGTGGACATAATGCATGTACTTAACAGAAGGCTAGAAATATTGCACAGTGAGTTGTCCATAAGAGGGATATTAAGGGGAAAAATATGACTCCACTTTCTTTTTCCTTATCTTCATTATATTTGTCACAAATCCTGAATTTCCTCCTGTTTTCAGTCACTTATGTCAAACTCTAGTCATTAAGAGAATAGAAGTCTGCAATGCCAAACAAAAAGCCTTGATTTCCATTGCAGATTCACCATTTACTTTGACAATTCATTAATCTCTCTGAACAAATATTCTTCAGTTTTAAAATGGTGACTATACTATCATGATGAGGACCAAGAAAATAAAGTCTATTAAAATCTCTCATAATCTTTAAAATTACATGTTCTATTCAACTGAGGAAAACTGGAAGCCTTCCTCATATCAGATAGAAGGCAAGGATGCACACTCTTGACACTTTTATTCAACATAGCAATGAAAGGGCTACCCAGAACAATTAGGAAAGAAAAATAAATAAAGGCACCTAAATTGGAAATAAAGTAAAATTCTCCCTCTCTGTAGATGTCATGATCCTATACATACAAAACCCAATACAAAAATAGAATAAATAAAATGAGTAAAGTTTCAGGATATAATATAAACATATAAAAATAAGCTTTGTTTCTATACTCCACCACAAGCTATCAGTAGAAGAAATTAAGAAAATGATCCCATTTAAAACATCATAAAGAATAAAACAGAAATAAACTAGAAAATGAAAGACATATACTGAAAACTATAAAATACTGATGAAAGCACAGGAAACAATCAACAGAGTGAAAAGGTAACCTACAGAATGGGATAAAATATTTAAAAACCAATAATATGTAATATATATGATAAGGGGATAATCTCCAAAATATATATAAGGAACTCCTCCAATTCAACAGCAAAAAAGCTGAAAATAGGCAAAGGACTTGAATGGAAATTTATCCAAGGAAGACATATAAATGGCCAACAGATATATGAAAAAGTTCTCAATGCCACTAATTATCAGGGAAATGCAAATCAAAACCACAATGAGATGTTACTTCATGCCTGTTAAGATGTCTTTATTAAAAAAGAAAAAAAGGTAGTGTTAGTAAGGATGTGGAGAAATTAGAACCATTGCATGTTGTAGGTGGAAATGCAAAATAGTGTAACCAGTATGGAAAACAGTATGGAGGTTCCTGAAAAATTGAAAATAGAATTACCATATGACCCAGCAATCCTATCTCTTGTTATTTATCAAAAAAATCAAAAATCAGGATTATGTAAAGATATTAACCCTCCCATGTTAAATGCAGTACTCTTCACAATAACCAGGATATGATGTGGGGAAAATGCAAGTTCCTATGGCCAGGATCCTTATCTGAAACTAAACTATTTGTTGATGTGACTGGCCTGCTGCTGGCTACTATTTCCACACCCATAGGCAATAAGCTATAATTGACTGAGTCACTATATAAAGAGCTCTGCCCAGATCTGGGTGGAGGCAGAGACTAAGGAAGATTATAGACCTGCAGACTGTTGGTTGCAGATGTGGTGCTGGTGCTCAACTTATCACAAGGAGAACAAGTTGGTTAATAGACCGTTTTACCCCAAGTAGGTTTCATTGTAATTCCTTGGTCTCACTGAAACCATAGTGAACTTGCTTGGGACTGAAACCCATTGGCAAGGCATATGGAAACAACCTAAATGTTATTAACAGATGAATGAATAAAGAAAAGTGGTATAGAAATACAATGAAATACTATTCAGCCTTAAAAAGAAGGAAATTCTGCAATATGCAACAACATGGATGAAATGAATTCATCATGTTTAGTGAAATAAGTCAGTCACAAAAAGACAAATACGGGGTATCTAAAATAATAAAACTCACATAAGCAGGGAGTAAAATGGTGTTTTTCAGCATCTAGGTGGAGGAGGAAATCAGATCTTGCCAATCAATGGCTATAAATTTAATTATGGTTGCAAGATAAATAAGTTCTAGAGATTGGCTGTGCAATAATGTACCTATAGACAATGACTTGTACACATAAAAATATACTTAGAAGGTAAAACTCATGATAAGTGTTCTTATCACAATAAAATGAAAATAAAATAAAACTATGCTGATATAATTACAAAAGGTTATAAATGTTATCAACAATGTATTTTCTATGAATCAAGACAGATGTCTGCCCAATGTTCTGAATTAGAGGATATCTCAGAAATCAAGGATAGGCTGACTTTCAACTAGATCAACATAATCCTTCCACAGGACTTGAATTTCCCACCAGTAAAGAATTTTCCTCTTGGTCATAGTGTCATGTTTGCTCAAAATGAAAATCAGTTATATACATTTATATCATCATATTAAGATGGATAATCATCTCAGTAGTTCCACATTTGTATGTTTTTAATGGTGAGGAAGTCACAGTAAATATATAGTATAGGTGTATGTGTGATAGAGAACAAAGAAGGTACCCAAATTAATTTTAGACTATGGTGTAGGGAAGGCCCCACACTTCCCCTACTGTTGTATGAGGACAGCTGCCTGCTGCTTCACCCCAGATATGTCTGGCCTTGAGAAACCTGAAAACAGCATGTTGTACCCATGGGAAAGGAGTTAGATAAGGGCCCTGAGGGCCAGACACCTTGCCATTAAGGCCACATGCATGCACGCCTTCAAATACTTCTATAACCATGAGTTAGTAATGTAGCAGTTTAAGAAGTACAGCTTTGTGTAAAGTGGCCTCATTGAGCACCTTCCATGATAACTACCACTGCCTTCTTTGTTCTTTGAGTTATCCTAAAACCTCAAAACAACCCCCAGACCCCAACACTTGGTACTGTGAGCAGAATGAAGTAGGTGGTTGTTAGAGCAATAGTCCCTCGGCTTCCCTGGACATGGAGGGGCAGGTGGAGGAGATGTGGCCCAGCCTCTGTTTGGTACCTGGTGGCAGCATGCTTGACTGCTTAGGTGGCATGAGAGGATTGGGAGTCCATACTGACAACCCCAGAGGCTATATGGATGGCAATGGAAGTGCTAGAGGCCCTAGTTCCTCCAACCCACTGGGAATTAACTGGGCAAGTGGCATGGATGTTCCTGATGGTTATCCACCATGCCACTCATGAAATTGAGGAGTTGCAGTAATAAGTGCAGAGTCTCCAATGGAAGGAGGAGGACTTAGAGCAATGGCTGGCTGAAAGCCTTGAGTGCTGTGTGGCAACACATGGAGATGCAGGAACCCACAGCCTCATGGGGACAGCCAGGTGGGTCCCTGATAGCTACCCAGCAAACAATGTACACAGTCATGGAATTGCAGAATTTGGCCAAGCAGTGTACACAACATTTGGGGGAATCTGCCTGGCTGGCTGTTATGACTGTGAGATGAAAGCACTGGGAACAAGAAGCAGCATCCATGTTAGCTCGCTTGGGAGATGTAGAAGTAGAGCGACCTCAAGCCACCAAAATGAGAACTACTGCGGTAAAGCAGCACAAGAGAAAAAAATAAAACAGCAATGGTGAAAACAGCGCCAGGGACAGCCACTGTAGGACCCCTGAAAGTGAGCTGCAGACAGGTATGCACTGACCTTTTGGCTGTTGGTTTGGCTTGTGAAAAGCTAATGGACAGCCTTTACAGATCTTGATGGAACTACGGAAACAGTTGCGTCCAGACCAATGCTACAGCCCACCACCCCTGAAGCAAGGACGGATGAGGACTGTGGCAGACCAGGAACTCATGCCTTAAGCGCTGATTGATTTCCTCCCTGACTAGGGGTGGGGCTGATGTACTTGGTATACTGGGACACTGGAGGACCAGAGACCATTTGTTAAACTTGCCATTCACTGATCCCCACAGAATGTACAGAAGTGCTGGCAATGGTGGATACAGGTGCTGACTCCACACTCCTTCATGGCCATCCAGGTAGGTTCTGGGGACCCTCTCCAATCATAGAGGGGCATAGTGGGCAAAAAGTGCAGGTGCAGCAAGTGACTCTGACTTTGAGAATTGAGCAGTTGCCCCCGCATCACTATGCAGTTTAGGTATCTCCAATGGCAGAATACATTGTAGGGGTGGATGTACTGTACTGTCTAACAATGCAAATAACTCTGGGAGAGATTTGGTTGTGTGTGCATATTGTGAAAAGAGTGTGGTGAGGTCATCCCCACCACACAACTTTGGTGTTGCCATGAGCCACCCACAAAGGGAACATTAAACAATACCGGCTGCCTGGTGGACAGGAGGAAATTGGCCAAAACATTTTGCGATTGGAGAAAGCACATATTACCCACCTGCACACAGCACTTTAATTCACCTGTGAAGAAGCCTGACGGCACTTAGAGAATGACAGTAGACTATTGGGAACTAAACAAAGTGACCCTCCCACTGTATGCTGCAGTACCGAACATTACTGACCTGATGTATAAACTGACTGTGACTTTGGGGAATTATCACTTTGTGTTGGACTGGAATAATGCCTTCTTTTCCATTGACATTGCACCTGAGAGCCAGGAACAGTTTGGCTTCACGTGGGAAGGCCGGTAGTGGATATTCACTGTCATCCCACAAGGATACCTGCACAGTCTGACTTTTGTGTCATGCTTTTCTGGCTAGTGATCTGGTCACCTGATCCCATCCACCCTCAGTTCAAGTGTTCCATTAGATAGATGATAAAATGTTGACTTCTGATTATCTTCAAGATCTGGAAGCTGTAGCTCACAGTTTGCACCAGGCCCTCCAGGGGTGGGGATGGGCCACCAATAAAGACAAGGTGCAGAGATCTGGTTATTCTGTCAAGTTCTTGGGTGTTGTCTGGTCAGGTAAGACAAAGGTGTTACCTGAAGCAGTGGCTCAGGCCCAGATGCTATGAGTCATGGAATCCTCCATACCGTTTCTGCTGACAGTGTCTGCCAGCATTGATGGGTATGGGTGGGGATTATGGCAAAAGCACAGGGCCTGCAATGTCACAATAGGGTTTTGGTCTCATTTGTGGAAAGGAGCTGAGCCTCGCTACTCACTGTTAGAAAAACAGCTGGCTGCAGTGCATGCTGCCTTACCAGCTACTGAAGCCATGCATCATGGGAATGCAAGCAGTAGAGATGATTGCTGCCCTCCTGATTGAGGGGTGGGTGTGAGCCCGGGCTACAGCTTCCTGAAGAAGGGTTACCCAGACACCTACCCTGACCAAATGGGTAGCCTATTTAGAGCAATGGGCTATATTCTCCAAAAGCCCTCTCTCACAGGAATTGCAGCAAGTCCTGGAACTGTTAACCATTGCAGTTGAACCTGTACCCACCTTACGGAGCATGGAAGTGCCAATGGTAAGCCCCTAAAAGGAGGGGACAGGGACACCACAAGTCTTGGTATATAGATGGATCCTCAAAGGGTCACCCACCGACATGGGTGGCTGTCATCATTCATCCAGTGCAGAAAGAGTTCTGGTATAAATCTGGAGTAGGGCAATCAAGTCAATGGGATGACCTACAGGGGACGTGGCTTGTTTTGACTAGAAGATCAGGTCAGATAACCATTTGTACTGACAGTTGGGCTGCATTTTGTGACCTCACTGTCTGGTTGCCTCAGTGGACGGCACAGGACTGGAAAGTCGGCCATCACCGACTGTGAAGACAAATGATGTGGAAAGACCTGTGGACCTGTGAGTTAAAGGACACCACCCAGCATTAAGCCCTGGGAATGACATGGCTGACACCTTGGCTAGTGCTCATATGCTCCAGGAACTGCCCCCTATGGACATAGGGACATGGTTGCATAAGCAACTAGGGCATGTAGACCCTGGAACTATGTGTAAAGTTGCCCAGAGATGGCACATTCTGCTGATGTTTACTGTCACAAAACAAGTGGTGCAAGCATGTGCTCAATGCACTCACTTTTACTCTCATCTTGTCAGGTACCCATGTTTCAGAGGGACTGAAACATTTAGGACGGACACAGTGGGTAAAGCACCCATAGCACTACACTTGCTGAATGAGCAACCAAGGAAAACTGGGGAAAGTCCATAGAGAGGTTGTTGGTAGCTCACCCATGTGTCTTGAAATATTTGAAACAAAGCCCCAGTGAGTTGAGGCCACAGTTGCTGGAAAAAGACATTGCTCCTTCCTGCCTGACATACACTGTCTCCTGATGTACCAAGGTGTGGATGTGACCGTGGACCTGGGTGTTTGACAGAAACCCGTGGGTTGTGTTGCATAAAGTATGGGGGAAGAGGCTGACCCATGGTTTATAAATTACCCCCTGGATAGGAAAGTGACCTTTTAAACTGACTGCTTCCTTGCCAGAGAGAGCAACAGCCATATTGGCAGGGACTTTGGTCGTGCAAGTGTGGCCAATACCACAATTTCTGTTGAAGGCTGAACCTGATGCTCTGCCAATGTCTTTGGGCACCCTGGTCTGGTATCAGAGACAGGGAAAACCACCTGTGGCAGTCACTGTTGTGTCCCAAGATGGCAAGGACACTTGTATCCTCCTGAAGAACCAGTATTTGTCATTAATGTTGTCTTTCTCTGCCCTGCCTTTCCAGCCAGGTTGACAGAGAGGAATAGTATGGTGGCATGGGCACGTGTTTTTGCCCAGGTACATAATGTTTCCCACTAGTGGGTGTGTATAGAGCTGCCTGTGGATTTCACTGCTGGACTGCTGTGGAAAATTGTTCCTGCCAGCCTGTCTGTGTGGGAACACCTTCAAGCATGGAATCGCAGTGATGCTGAAGGTGAAGCAAATGGCACACAGCTGAGCAGTTGATCTGGCAATCAACACACACTCTGCCTGGGGAGAGTACCATGTATAATAGGTGGAGGTGGATATCTTGTACACATGTAACTTTGCAAACTTCAGCTACATGCTGCATTAAACAGTAAGTTTCCATACACAGTCACATGGTTGGCTGGTTACTCCGAGAACTGTGTGCCAATATCAGTGTTAATCACAGCCTGAACATTGGTGGGACAGTTGTGCCCATGTAGGCACTGTGCCGACTGACCCCTGCTGGGAGAAAACATTTAAATATGTGTGGATTATGGCCAGTCCTATCTCCCAGTGAATTGAACAAGCTGTTGTCCTTGGGGCTGCCCATTCCTATCGGAACAGATACTACAAACCTTGCCATGGGCCACACACAATTGAAATGCCGTATATTCCTGTTGGCATTGTTCCAAATGGATGCCATGGTGGTTTTACTCCCTGGCTATCTTCCTTCCAGGAGCTGGCACTATAGATGTAGAATTACAGATAGAAGCCCTGGAACAGCATGCTGCTAGTGCCTTGAATGCAAGAAGGTCCTCAGTACCCTATTGCTAGATGAAGTCACTCAAATGTGGAAAGTGACTTTACAAAACAGAATGGCTCTAGATGCACTCATAGCTGCACAAGGGGGCACCTGTGCTTTACTGCACATTGACTGCTATGTTTATAGCCCAGACCACCAGAAGCAAATGCAAGCCACACTTCAGGAAGTGGATGATGAAGTGTCTCAGATACAAGCCTTGTCCCACCACCCCCTGTCTACTTGGTGGTCACAGCTTGGTCCCACTTGGCAGTGGTTCCTAACCATAGTGGCCACTGGGGCATGTGGCCTCCTTGTCTGTTACCATTTTTTTGTTGTTTCTATTGGCTCTGGGCAAAGAGCTCTGCTTTGTGTTCAAGAAAGAAACAGATGGCTGCTGTCTATAGAAAGGGGTTGGATTTAGGGAGGGCTCCTCCCCTTCCCCTACTCTTCTATGAGAACAGATGCCCACTGCTTCACCCCAGATATGTCTGGCCTTGCGAAACCTGAAAACACAGCATGTTGAACCCATGGGAAAGGAGCTAGATAAGGGCCCTGAAGGCCAGACACCTGGTCATGAAGGTCACACTCATGCATGTTTTCGAATACTTTTGTAACCATGAGTTATTACTGTAGCAGTTTAAGAAGTACAGCTTTGTACACAATAAAGTGGCCTCTTTGAGCATCTGCCATGACAACTCCTGCTGCCTTATTTGTTCTTTGCATTGCCCCAAAACCTCAAGGGCAATCTCAAGACCCCGACATATGGTCACCAGTTAAAAGACAAGATGACAAGTTAATGTTGAAATTTAGATAAACAAATCAAATTCAAATTTAACAGGGCATCCTGTATATCTGGCAATGCAATTTTAGATCAGTCTTCTTGGTCACTGTCTCACCTGAGGAGGATTTCAGCCCCAGGCAAGTTCACTCTGGATTAGGTGAGACTGAATAACAACAAGAGAATGTTGTGGGTAAGGAATTATACTAAACTTTATTCTCACAGTGGCAGGTCGAGTGCTAGAATCACATCTCCCTCTGGCAAGTCTGCAAGTGTCTCCATCGCTGTTTCTGGGAAAAGCACTGGGTACAGGTCTTTATATAGTAATACTAACATAATGGCTCATTCCCAACAGGTGTATAAGCATGCACTAGTGTAGTAGGCCAATTTCATTATCAAATGAATTAGGGACACGTGAGGACTGTGGGGAAGTTGGGGTTCCTATGGCCAGGATCCTCACTGAACTTAAAACACCTGATGATGTAACTGGCCTGTTGCTCGGCTACCACTTCCACACCTTAAGGCAATAAGCTATTATTGTGCTATATAGACAGCATGGTCCAATGCTCTGGCAGAGGTAGAAATGTTAGTGCTCCACCTACTGCTGGGATAAAAAGCCGGGTAATAAACCCTTTCACCCCAAGGAACGTTTTGCTGTCAATTTCTTTGGTCACATTGAATCCGTAACAAACTTGCCCGGGACTGAAACCCATTGAAAAGACAATTGGTGAAAATTAGCAGTGTTCATTGTTGACCAAGGAAAAAGACAGGCTGCCCTTATGGGAGGGATGCTTCAGTGGGCTGGCCCTGTGAATGGGAAAACAGTAGATTCTCCCCCAATGGGTATGTGGTCTGAGGTGGCTTGCCTCTGAGAGGACTGAGCCCCACCCCAGGACTGGAGGCAAGTAGAGGTCACACCTGTGGCAATAGGGGTGGCCCTTAGTATAGTAAGCAGATCCTTTGAGAAACAGCACATGTGAGGCAGCGGGAACTGTGGGTTGGCTGCTTCTCACATTATTAAAAAGGCCTATAGAAGAGACTCAAGAAATGGTGGCACGAGAACACAAGCTGAAAACTTCTGTGGATTCCCTGAGGAGGGAAATGGCATTGATGCAAGAGGTGGCATGAGAATGTGTGCTGCAGACTTCTGTGGATGCCCTGAGGAGGGAAATGGCATTGATGCGAGAGGAGGTGGCATGAGAATGCGAGCTGCAAACTTCTGTGGATTCCCTGAAGAAAGAGATGGTATTGATATGAGAGGAGGCAGCATGAGAGCACCGGCAGCAAGGTACCATTGGAACTGAGACGGCAGTGCTGCCAGGTGCTCTGAAGGAGTAAGAGGCCATCAAGGAAAAAGACAAACTCCTGAAGGAAGCACAGGTGGAGGTGGCACAAGAACATCAGCTGTGAAGCATTCAGGTGAAGGTTGAGGTGAAGCATTGACCTTCTGAAGACTGAGGTAGCATTCCCGCAAGGCACAGTAGAAAAGGTAAAGGTTGTAGCAGAGGAGGCACTCGGGGGAGGGGAGAGAAAGGTGCCATCAGCCCCAGAAATGGAGGAGCTAGGGAAGGATGAAGGGGTGATGCCAGAGGCACTGGCACCTCCTGTATTGAAAGCACGCCCAGTGCTTGTAAAGAAAATAAAGACCCAGCAGCTGAAAGTTCCCCAAGGAGAGGAACAGCACCCTCCCAAGGTGATGGAGCACTCTATGGTCCATCCCTATACTCAGGCTGAGCTGGTGGATTTGGGCTTCTGGTTTAGGCAGAGGCCCTTGGAGTCAATGTCAGCTTGGCTCCTGCATCTGTGGGACTTAGGGGTGGATGGAATAGTTCTGTCAGGATCAGAGATGGGAAAGCTGTCTTCCCTGACAGTGCAGCTTGTCTTGAGGCAGCAATTACAAAATGCACATCAGACCCCAGGGAGTCACTCCATCCTTGATTGGCTTATGGCTGCACTTCATGCTGTGTGGCCCAATACAGGTGATCTACTATATTCTCCTGTTAGTTGGTAGACATATGCTGAACTCCAACAGGTGTTACAAGAGCTAATCATAAGAAATGCCATCTACACTTCAGAGAATTATGGCCCAAATGAAGATATTTTCACTACTGGGATAAGAAATATTATACTTCAAATGGCTCCTATACCCCTCTTTGGGTCTCTAGTGGCCATTCTTTCCCCTCACTTAGGGCAGCCCATAAGTGAGGTGACATGTACAGTAGCAGACTTAGGAGAGGCTGAAGCAATGAGAATATGGAAAGAAATAAGATCTGTTACTCACAAGAAGAATTTACAGGGCCCCGTGAAGGTTATGAGGACCCAGATGTGGGTTGATTTAATATGGGCAGGAGTAGAAGGAAGGAAATTAGACGGGAAGTCAAATAGGATCTTACTAGAGCTATGGGAACATCTGAAACCAGAGCAGCAGTTCTAGCCATTAAGACCAAAGAGGCAGAGGTCAGAGACAGAGTAACGAGTAACTGTGTTTGTAAGACTTCATGCTGGAGATCAAGCCAACCTCACTTGAGCCCACACAGGAAGATGATGGGGTAACATGGTTTGACTGAGGGGAAGGTCAAGGTATCGTCCCTGTGGGACCGGGGGGGGCGGGGAGACCAGAAGCTACATGTTAAAATAGCTATCCATTGATCCCCAGTGAACATACAACATGTCATGGCTCTGATGGACACTGGGACTGAATGTTCACTGATTCATGGTAAACCTGAGTGGTTCCTCTGGAGCCCCACTATCATAGATGGATATGGGGGTAAGGTTATCAGAGTGAAAAAAGTCCAAATCCCTTTGGGAATAGGCATCTACCCACAAAAGAGTATAATGTATATATATCTCCTATCCCTGAGTATATTTGGGGGATTGATAATCTGCAGGGTCTGTATATGCAGACCACTGCAGGTGAGTTCAGACTGAGAGTATGTGTGGTGAAGGCAGTTCTGAGAGGACATGCTAGGCCCCTGCCCATCACTTTGCCTGTGCCTCGGTGGCTGACTCATACCAAACAATACAAACTGCACTGAGGGCAAAAAGAGATTGAAGAACCTCTCCAGGAGCTGGAAAAGGTCGGTATTATGAAGCCCACCCATAGTCCTTTCAATTCCCCAGTGTGGCCAGTAAAAAAGCCAGATGGCTCTTGGCATATGGCTGTGGATTACTGAGAACTGTACGAAGTCATAACCCCTATGCATGCTGCTGTCCCCTCTTCTGCAGGCCAGATGGATACCCTCAGCCATTAACTAGGAACATACCATTATGTGGTAGATCTTGCTAATGCCTTCTTTACACTGACATTGAGCAAGAAAGTCAGGAACAGTTTGCCTTCACGTGGGAATGATGGCAATGGACTTTCACCATCCTTCCACAGGCATACCTTCACAGCCCCACCATCTGTCATGAACTTGTAGCCCAAGACTTGGCTACATGGGAGAAACTGCCAATGGTGCGGCTGTACCATTATATTGATGATGTCATGCTCATGTCCAATTCTTTCAGATCTAGAAGGTGAGACACCTAGACTGCTGCAACATTTACAGGAGGAAGGATGGCCTATGAACAGCACCAAGGTTCAGTGACCTGGTTTGTCTGTCAAATTCTTGGGGGTCATCTGTTCAGGTAAGACCAAAGTTATACCAAAGCAGTTATAGATAAAATTCAGACCTTTCCTACCCCCACAACTGTAGCATTGCTACAGGAGTTTCTGGATCTTCTAGGCTACTGGAGAGTGTTTATTCCACATTTGGAAAAAATCCTGAAACCCTTATACCAGTTGTTATGAAAGGGCGTCAGGTGGGACTGGGATGAGACATGAGCATCTGCCTTTACTACAGCAAAACGGGCAGTCAATGCCATGCAGGCCTTGAGTGTAATAGACCCATCAAGAGCCTGTGAGCTGAATGTTCATGTCACAAAAGATGGTTATGGCTGGGGTCTCTGGCAGTGGCTTCAATGAACTCACCAACCTGTTGGATTCTGGTCACAATTCTGGAAAGGGGCAGAGGTACAATACACTTTGATAGAAAAACAACTGGCTGCCGTGTATCACGCCTTGCTGGCTACAGAACCCATCACTGGAATGGCCCTGATGAAGGCAATAACCACCTGTCCCATCTTGGAGTGGGTACGAGACTGGACCCAAAAGCCAAGGAGTGGTGTGGCACAAACACCCACACTATCCAAGAGGGGTGCTTACCTACAGCAGTGTAGTGCCATATCTAGTAGCCCCTTGAGGGAAGAACTCCAACATTTATTGGGGCCGGTGACATATATTAGTGAAAAGCAGGAAGGATTTGCTTTTGAATCATTAGTAGCAGAGAGTCCCTATTGGAAGGGAAGAGCCCCTATACCTGAAGATGCATGGAATGCACATGGCTCCAGCCATGGGAAGCCCCCAAAATGGAGGGCCAGAACTTTCCATCCTTAGACAGAGACAATATGGATGGAAGATGGTGAGGGGAAGAGCAGCCAATGGGCAGAGTTGTGAGATATGTGGCTTGTGATCAGCCAGGAGCCCTCCCCTATAGTTGTCTGCACTGACAGCTGGGCTGTCTATTGGGGCTTGACCCTGTGGCTACCAACCTGGTACCATGCAAACTGGCTGGTTGGTCCCCAACCCCTTTGGGGACAAGAATTGTGGCAAGACTTATGGGCCTGTGGTCAGACTAAAATAATTACAGTATACCATGTGACAGGTCATTTGCCACTGGCATCCCCAGGTAATGATAAAATAGATAAATTGGCCCAGATACATTGGTTAGAAGGAAAGCATGCCTCTGATGGAGCCCAAAGGCTACATCAGCATTTGTTGCATACACCGCAAAAGACAATGTGGGCTGAGGCCCGTCAGTGGGTCTTGCCTTTGACCTTCGAAGAAGTTAGTAGAGCCTGGCAGGAGTGTGTCATGTGCTCCAGAAGGGAATTACACCAAGTTACACAGGAACATGAAACAATAGCTAAGGTGCCTATACCCCTCGTCAGGTGGCAGATAGACTATATTGGCCCTCTACCTGTGTCAGAAGGATATTGGTGTGCCATGACTTATGTAGACACAGCTACTGGACTTCTGGTTGCTTTTCCTACCTGTTGTTCAGACTAGCAGACAACCAAAAGAGGGATGGAGCATCTTTTGCCACCTATGGCAGACCACAGGTAATAGAGAGTGATCAGGGCAACCATTTTATTGGACATACACAGCAAGAATGGGTGCAACAGCTGGCAATCAAATGGAAGTTTCATCTGTCATACAATGCTACCACAGCAGGCATGATAGGGAGGCACAATGGCTTGTTAAAATCACAAATAAAGTCAGATACCAATAGTCTGTGGGGTTGGTCAGTCTGCTTATGGACCGTGCTATGGCGTCTGAATGAGAGACCCTGAAAGGGAGCCCTGAGCCCTGTAGACGTGTTAACACATATGGCTGCCTCCCCTATACAACTGCAAGAACAAACCAAGGAAGAAACACTGAAGCTGAGGTTCAGCCACCGGAATAACATCTTGCTGACAGCATCAACCATACAGAACCCTGGAGACTCCACTGAGTGGACATAGCCTTGGACCTTTCGACACATGGACCAACGATGGCTAGCTCTCCTGGCACCTTGGGGACAAGGCCAGGAAACTGATGTCCTGTGTATTCTTGGAGTAACAGCAGAATGGCCACAAAAGGTCACAGTAGTATATCCTGAATGGCAAGAAGGTAGGAGCATCTTACCGGGGAGTTTTGTTTTATCATTATGGCCAGTGCATGCACTTCCAGTAGCATTGTATATAGTCCCTTCAGTAATCCCCATGGGGAAAGGAGTAAAAGTATGGTATACTAGACCTGGAAGGGATCCCCTTCCTGCTATAGTCCTATCACAGGACCACTCTCTTGCATGCGTCCTACCTGATGGCCAGGATTTGCCTATGTTGGTGGCATTAAAACATGTGCCTTATTGCCTCTAAGGTTTTTGTGGATTGGGCACTTCCTCTAGCTTGAGAATTATTATAATTTTTGTTATTAGGAACCTCCTCTGGCTTGAGGATTATTATAGTTTTTGTTACCTGTATCAAAATCTTGCTTTATCTTAATTTATTTTATCTCTAAGTTGTTATCCTCTGTTGCTATTGTGTAATCTTGGTGCAGTGCTCCAGCTTTCTTGCACAGGAACCATTGCAGAAGATTGGAAGCATGTAGATTGTAAGGCAAGAATACTGGAGGGGTGGAGTGTGGGGAAGTTGGTGATTCATATGTCCAGGATCCTCACTGTCTTTAAACCACCTGATGATGTGACTGGCCTGTTGCTACACTACCACTTCCACAACTTTAGGCAATAAGCTATTATTGTGCTATATAAAGAGTTTGGCCCAGTGCTCTGGGTGGAGGCAGAGATGCTAGTGCTCAAACTACTGCTGGGAGAACAAGTTGGGTAATAAACCCTTTCACTCCAAAGAACGTTTTGCTGTCAATTTCTTTGGTCACATTGAATCCATAGCGAACTTGCCAAGGGCTGAAACCTATTGGCAAGACAGGACACTCGCCATAGGAACTTCCCTTTTCCCTACAGTCATATTTTATATACGAAAGTTGAATTTTTGCTCTGCTCTTCCCAGTAATAAGTAACGCATTATTTTTGAAATTATACCCATCATCCATAACAAAACTTACACATGCACATTCACCTCTGAATGGCAGGCAGAATAAAACAACATAAAATGAGGATAAATAGGAAAGAAGCAACCTGTAAATTGACCTCCAGACCTTAAGCTTGAATAAATTTTTTATTTAAATTTAAATTATGATCACGCATGGAACTAACTTACTTCTTTCTCTGTTTTGTGCAGCCAGTCTACACTGTCATCTGTTTCTTTTGTACCATGCTTGGAAAAATTTTAATTTGATATGAAGTCATAGGAGACTTAACACAGATGGATCAGGTTGCCAAGTCCTTGATTGTGGAATAACACCGATAATGAATAAAAACCTGCTGTAGATAGTTTTTTTTTTTGAGAGGGCATCTCTCATATTTATTGATCAAATGGTTGTTAACAACAATAAAATTCTGCATAGGGCACTCAATGCACAATCATTAATCAACCCCAAGCCTAATTCTCAACAGTCTCTAATCTTCTGAAGCATAACGGACAAGTTCTTACATGGTGAACAAGTTCTTACATGGTGAACAGTGTAAGGGCAGTCATATCACAGAAACTTTTGGTTTTTATCATGCATCATGAACTATAAACAATCAAGTCAGATATGATTATTCATTTGATTTTTATACTTGATTTATATGTGAATCCCACATTTCTCCCTTATTTTATTTTATTTTATTTTTTAATAAAATGCTGAAGTGGTAGGCAGATGCAAGATATAGGTAGAAAACATAATTTAGTGTTGTGAGGGCAAATGTAGATGATCAGGTCTGTGCCTATAGACTAAGTATTAATCCAAGCTAGACAAGGGCAACAAAAAATCCACAGATGCAGAAGATTTCTCTCAAATCAGGGGGAGTGAGGTTCTAAGCCTCACCTCTGTTGATCCCCAATTTCTCACCTGATGGCCCCCCTGTGACTGTGCCTGTCTAAGGTTGTTCTTCTCTTGAGGAATCTTACCCATCTCTGGGTAACCAGCCATCTTCCGGGGTCATAGAGGGAAATGTAAAGTTGGTAAGTGAGAGAGAAGCAATATTCTTTGAAAAGGTTAGCTTTTTACTTCTTTGCAGATTTATGCCCTGTGGCTTCTATGCTCAACATTTGTCTTGACGTATCTTTACCACTTGGAAGAATTATGATACTCGGTAATTTTCGATATGTGGCACGAATTCTACTAAAGGGCTGTAATTAGGAAGGAAGAAGAAAAGATATAGAAGTAGCAGATGGAAGAAAACATGGGAAGATTGATTATTTCTTTGACATCTTCTTGTAGAGTAACATAAGCATGTATAGGTTTTAACAAACTATGAATTAAATCGTGTACACACATTAACAGAATAGGAATATAGATACATAACAAAAGCAGACCTACAATTACTGGCCATATCCAGTGAAACCAAAACCAGTTAGGTACCCTAGGCATTTGTGTTAACTTATCAATAATATGATGGATATTGTCTAACTGAATTTTAATAGTTTGAGAAAAAATCAGACAAATTAAAACAAGACATTCCTGGGAACTGTTCACATCCCATATGTTCTTTGAACAGTAGATAGTCTATAGTCACATGATTTTGGAGCACTGCAACTTGCACTTCTTCTAATTCTTGATTGAGTTCTGACAATATAGAACCAGTCAAATTTGTTGCTTTACTGTATGCACAGGCCAGCTTAGATATCTCCTTCTTAATTCCAATGGCAAGTCCAGGAACCGGCAGGATGAATGCAGCTACAACTGCCACAAGGCCAGGATCTTTGTTGAAGTTTTTTGATGATCATCTTCTGGAATGGCTCTTCTAGAGGATGTTGATGTTGGAAGTTCTTCTTCATATCATATCTTAATTCATTTTCTGGGTAGCCAAATTAGGCTTTGATCCTCTGTATAAACACAAACAAACCCTTTGCCCACACTTTGATATGACATTTATACCATTGTGAAGAACCTATTGGAGACCACCGCACAGGAACTGCTTTTTTTTAAGAGAAAGAAATATTATCAGAAAAATGTACTTCTGTAGCTAATCATCCAACATCCTTTAAAAGATCAAAATTAAGGATATGTAAAGCATGCATTAATTGTTGATTTGCAGTTAATTTTATCCTATCAAGGAGTAATATCTCCCCCTTTCTTTTATTAATTTTTTTATTTTGGTATTATTAATCTACAGTTACATGAAGTACATTACATTTACTAGGCTTCCCCCTTCACCCAGTCCCCCCCCCCACATACCCCTTCACAGTCACTGTCCATCTGCATAGTAAGATGCTGTAAAATCACTACTTGTCTTCTCTGTGTTGCACAGCCCTCCCTGTGCCCCCCACACACTATACATGCTAATTGCAATGCCCTTTCTTTTTCCCCACCCTTATCCCTCCCTTCCCACCCATCCTCCCCAGTCCCTTTCCCTTTGGTAACTATTAGTCCATTCTTGGGTTCTGTGATTCTCCTGCTGTTTTGTTCCTTCAGTTTTCCTTTGTTCCTATACTCCACATATGAGTGAAATCATTTGGTACTTGTTTTTATCCGCATGGCTTATTTCACTGAGCATAATACCCTCTAGCTCCATCCATGTTGTTGCAAAAGATAGGATCTGTTTTTTACTTATGGCTGAGTAATATTCCATTGTGTATATATTGTGTATATGTACCACATCTTCTTTATCCATTCATCTTCTGATGGACATTTAGGTTGCTTCCGTATCTTGGCTATTGTAAATAGTGCAGCGATAAACATAGGGGTGCATCAGTCTTTTTCAAACTGGGCTGCTGCATTCTTAGGGTAAATTCCTTGAAGTGGAATTCCTGGGTCAAATGGTATTTCTATTTTGAGCATTCTGAGGAACCTCCATACTGCTTTCCACAATGGATGAACTAACTTACATTCCCACCAGCAGTGTAGGAGGGTTCCCCTTTCTCCACAACCTTGCCAACATTTGTTGTTGTTTGTCTTTTCGCTGATGGTGATCCTTACTGGTGTGAGGTGATATCTCATTGTGGCTTTAATTTGCATTTCTCTGATGATTAGCGATGTGGAGCATCTTTTCATGTGCCTGTTGGCCACCTGGATTTCTTCTTTAGAGAACTGTCTATTCAGTTCATCTGCCCATTTTTAATTGGATTATTTGCTTTTTGTTTGTTGAGGTGCATAAGCTTTTTATATATTTTGGATGTCAATCCTTTATCGGGTCCGTCATTTATGAATATGTTCACCCATACTGTAGGATACCTTTTTGTTCTATTGATGGTGTCCTTTGCTGTGCAGAAGCTTTTTAGCTTGATATAGTACCACTTGTTCATTTTTGCCTTTGTTTCCCTTACCTGGGGATATATGTTCATGAAGAAGTCACTCACGTTTATGTCCATGAGATTTTTGCCTATGTTTTTGTCTAAGAGTTTTATGGTTTCATGACTTACATTCAGATCTTTGATCTATTTGGAGTTTACTTTTGTGTATGGGGTTAGACAGTGACCCAGTTTCATTGTCTTACATGCAGCTGTCCAGTTTTGCCAGAACCATCTGTTGAAGAGACTGTCATTTTCCCCATTGTATGTCCATGGCTCCTTTATCATATATTAATTGGCCATATATGTTTGGGTTAATGTCTGGAGTCTCTATTCTGTTCCACTGGCCTGTAGCTCTGTTCTTGTGCCAGTACCAAATTGTCTTGATTACTGTGGCTTTGTGGTAGATCTTGAAGTTGGGGAGTGAGATCCCCCTGACTTTATTCTTCCTTCTCAGGATTGCTTTGGCTATTTGGGGTCTTTGATGGTTCCACATAAATTTTTGAACTATTTGTCCAGTTCATTGAAGAATGCTGTTGGTAATTTTATAGTGATTGCATCGAATCTGTATATTGTTTTGGGCAGGATGGCCATTTTGATGATCTTAATTCTTCCTAGCCAGGAGCATGGAATGAGTTTCCATTTGTTAGTGACCCCTTTCATTTTTCCTAAGAGTGTCTTGTAGTTTTCAGGGTATAGGTGTTTCACTTCCTCGGTTAGGTTTATTCCTAGGTATTTTATTCTTTTTGATGCTACTGTGAATGGAATTGTTTTTCTGATTTGTCTTTCTATTAGTTCATTGTTAGTATAGGAAAGGTACAGATTTCTGTGTGTTAATTTTGTATCCTGCAACTTTGCTGAATTCTGATATTAGTTCTAGTAGTTCTGCAGTCGAGTCTTTAGGGTTTTTTATGTACAATGTCATGTCATCTGTAAATACTGACAGTTTAACTTCTTCTTTACCAATCTGCATTCCTTGTATTTCTTTGTTTTGTCTGATTGCTGTGGCTAGGACCTCCCGTACTATGTTGAATAACAGTGGGGAGAGTGGGCATCCCTGTCTTGTTCCCTATCTCAGAGGAAAAGCTTTCAGCCTCTCGCTGTTCAGTATGATGTTAGCTGTGGGTTTATCATATATGGCCTTCATTATGTTGATGTACTTGCCCTCTATGCCCATTTTGTTGAGAGTTTTTATCATGAATGGATGGTGAATTTTGTCAAATGCTTTTTCAGCATCTATGGAGATGATCATATGATTTTTGTCCTTTTTTTTGTTGATGTGGTGGATGATGTTGATGGATTTTCGAATTTGTACGATCTTTGCATCCCTGGGATGAATCCCACTTGGTCATGGTGTATGATCCTCTTAATGTAGTTCTGAATGCAGTTTGCTAATATTTTGTTGGGTATTTTTGCATCTATGTTCATCAGGGATATTGGTCTTTAGTTTTCTTTTTTGGTTTGGTCTTTGCCTGGTTTTGGTATTAGGATGATGTTGGCTTCACAGAATGAGTTTGGGAGTATTCCCTCCTCTTCTATTTTTTGGAAAACTTTAAGGAGAATGGGTATTATGTCTTCTCTGTATGTCTAATAAAATTCGAAGGTAAATCCATCTGGCCTGGGGGTTTTGTTCTTGGGTAGTTTTTTGATTACCGATTCAATTTCATTGCTGGAAATTGGTCTGTTTAGATTTTCTGTTTCTTTCTGGGTCAGTCTTGGAAGGTTGTATTTTTCTAGGAAGTTGTCCATTTCTCCTAGGTTTTCCAGCTTTTTAGCGTATAGGTTTTCATAGTATTCTCTAATAATTCTTTGTATTTCTGTGGGGTCCATCATGATTTTTCCTTTCTCATTTCTGATTCTGTTGATGTGTGTTGGCTTTCTTTTTCTCTCAATAAGTCTGGCTAGAGGCTGTCCTATTTTGTTTATTTTCTCAAAGAACCTCCTCTTGGTTTCATTGATTTTTTCTATTGTTTTATTCTTCTCAATTTTATTTATTTCTTCTCTGATCTTTATTATGTCCCTCTGTCTGTTGACCTTAGACCTCATTTGTTCTTCTTTTTCCAATTTTGATAATTGTGACATTAGACTATTCATTTGGGATTGTTCTTCCTTCTTTAAATATGCCTGGATTGCTGTATACTTTCCTCTTAAGACTGCTTTTGCTGTGTCCCACAGAAGTTGGGGCTTTGTGTTGTTGTAGTCATTTGTTTCCATATATTGCTGGATCTCCATTTTAGTTTGGTCATTGATCCATTGATTATTTAGGAGCATGTTGTTAAGCCTCCATGTGTTTGTGAGCCTTTTTGTTTTCTTTGTACATTTTATTTCTAGTTTCATACCTTTGTGGTCTGAAGAGATTGTTGGTAGGATTTCAATCTTTTTAAATTTACTGAGGCTCTTTTTGTGGCCTAGTATGTGGTCTATTCTGGAGAATGTTTCATGTGCACTTGAGAAGAATGTGTATCCTGTTGCTTTTGGATGTAGAGTTCTATAGATGTCTATTAGGTCCATCTGTTCTAGTGTGTTGTTCAGTGCCTCTGTGTCCTTACTTATTTTCTGTCTGGTGGATCTGTCCTTTGGAGTGAGTGGTGTGTTAAAGTCTCCCAAAATGAATGCATTGCATCCGATTTCCTCCTTTAATTCTGTTAGTATTTGTTTCACATATATTGGTGTTCCTGTATTGGCTGCATATATGTTTATAATGGTTATATCCTCTTGTTGGATTGAGCCCTTTATCATTATGTAATGTCCTTCTTTATCTCTTGTTTCTTTATTTTGAAGTCTATTTTGTATGATACTAGTATTGCAAACCTGCTTTTTTCTCTCTGTTTTTTGCATGAATTATCGTTCTCCATCCCTTTACTTGTAAACTGTGCATGTCTTTGGGTTTGACGTGAGTCTCTTGTAAGCAGCATATAGATGGATCTTGCTTTTTTATCTATTCTATTACTCTGTGTCTTTTGATTGGTTCATTCAGTCCATTTACATTTAGGGTGATTATTGAAAGATATATACTTATTGCCATTGCAGGCTTTAGATTTGTGGTTACCAAAGGTTCAATGTTATCTTGTTTACTACCTTACTGTCTGACTCAACTCACTTATTGAGCTGTTATAAACACAGTCTGATTGTTATTTCTTTCCCTTCTTTTTCCTTCTCCTCCATTCTTCATATGTTGGGTGTTTTTTTCTGTGCTCTTTTTAGGAGTGCTCTCATCTAGAGCAGTCCCTCTAAGATACCCTGTAGAGGTGGTTTGTGGGAGGCAAATTCCCTCAACTTTTGCTTGTCTGGGAATTGTTTAACCCCTCCTTCATATTTTAATGTTAATCGTGCTGGATACAGTATCCTTGGTTCTAGGCCCTTCTGTTTCATTGTATTAAATATATCATGCCATTCTCTTCTGGCCTGTAAGGTTTCTTTTGAGAAGTCTCATGATAGCCTGATGGGTTTTTCTTTGTAGGTCACCTTTTTTCTCTCTCTGGCTGCCTTTAACACTCTGTCCTTGTCCTTGATCTTTGCCATTTTAATTATTATGTGTCTTGTCGTTTTCTTCTTTGGGTCCCATCTCTCAGGAGTTCTGTGTGCCTCTGTCATCTGAGCAACTATTTCCTCCCCCAGTTTGTGTAAGTTCTCAGCAATTATTTCTTCAAAGATACTTTCTATCCCTTTTTCTCTCTCTTCTTCCTCTTGTACCCCTATAACGTGGATATTTTTCTTTTGGATTGGTCACACAGTTCTTTTAATATTGTTTCATTCCTGGAGATCCTTTTATCTCTCTCTGCATCAGCTTCTATGCATTCCTGTTCTCTGGTTCCTATTCCATCAATGGCCTCTTGCATCTTATCCATTCTGCTTATAAATCCTTCCAGAGTTTGTTTCACTTCTGTAATCTCCCTCTGGACTTCATCCCTTAGCTCTTGCATATTTCTCTGCAGCTCTGTCAGCATGTTTATTATTTTTATTTTGAATTCTTTTTCAGGGAGACTGGTTAGGTCTGCCTCTGCAGATCCTTTCTCAGGTGTTGTTTGAACTGTCTTGGACTGGACTAAATTTTTTTGCCTTTTCTAGGTGATATTGGTGTCCGTAGGCAGGTTGTGGGTGTGTCAGCTGGGAGTAGAAAGTCCTTTCTTGCTTGCTGGATGCCTTGCCCTTCTCCGCTGCCTGTGATGTTTACCCACACTCCTGGAGCAGCCACTGGGTTAGTCCCCTACGCTGCTGTGTGCAGTTTCTCCATTAGAGCAGCACGGAGCCCTGCGGGGAGTGGCAGGCACGCCAGGTGCACTCCTCCGTGCTAGTGGCACCCTTGCTGGGAAGCTCTGTTCCAGCAGCAGCCTTTGGGTCTGACCTGGGCAGCTGTGCCTTGGGCTGGGATTCTGGTCAGCTGCTGGGAGCTTGCCTGCTCCCTCTGGCTTTGCTGCAGGTGCGCGTGGGCCTCTACTGGGATCCTCTGACTCCACTGCCGCTCTGCCTCTGGGCTGTTTGGTTACACCGCTGCAGGCTCGCACAAGCCTCTCCTGGTCCCTTCTGGCACCGTTGGCACATGGATCTGCTCCCAGTTCTTTCCGGTGCCACCGTCCCCAGCACGCGCTGCCACTCTCCCATTACTGGGCCAGTGTGTCGGGGTCCACGCCAGTTGGAGGAATGAGTGGCAGGCTGTTTAGTGCTGTGAGGGGCTTCATAGCTGCACTGCCTCCCCAGGGTTTAGGGTGCCTAGGTTTCCATGGGATTCCTAGCTGCTGGCTAAGTGTGCCAGGCCACCTTCGTCCAGCTGTGGGGTCCCTGTCTCTTTAAGACTTGCAGAAAGCACTCGCTTTTCTTTTGTCTCAGGGGCACCAGTTGTGGGGAACTGTCCACAGGTTTTGCTTTTCCATTTCTCTAATATCCAGCACCCCATGCACCTTGTGTCTGTGTTCCGTGTGCAGATTTCTAAAGCTCGTTGTTTAGCAGTCCTGAAATTTCACTCCCTCCCCATTCCAACTCCTTTCTTCCCGCCAGGTTTTAGGGTAGGGGAGTGTTCAGGTCCCACCTGGCTGCAGCTTGTATCTTACCCCCTTCGTGTGATGTTGAGTTCTCACAGATGTAGATGTATCCTGGCTGTTGTACTGCATCCACTGGTGTCTCTTTTAGGAATAGTTGTATTTATTGTATTTTCATAAATATGTATGTTTTAGGGAGGAGATTTCCTCTGAACTACTCACACTGCCATTTACCTGTGATACCCCCTGCCTCTTTGTTCTTAATGGCTGAAACTGCTGCTCTTGTTTCAGTTGTTGCCATAGCTACATTAAGATTCTATTTGACTTCCTGCCTACTTCCCTTCTGCCTGCTCCTGCCCAGATTAAACCAACCCACATCTGGGCCCTTTAAATTCTTCTTGTGAGTAGCAGACCTTATTTCTTTATATGCTCTCATTGCTTCAGTTGTTCCTAAGTCTGCTACTGTATGGGTAACCTTGCTTATGGGCAGCCCTAAGAGAGGGGCAAAATGGCCACTAGAGATACAAAGAGGGATGTTGGAGCCATTTGAAGCACATTTCTCATCCCTTCAGTAAAAGGCTCCTCATCTGAGCCAGAATTCTCTGGACTATGGATGGCATTTTTCATGCCAACTCCCATAACATCTGTTGGAGCTCAGCATACATCTGCCATCTAGCAGGGGAGGATGGTAAAACTCCCTGATTGGGTGACACAGCACAAAGTGCAGCCATAAGCCAATAAAGGAGGTAGTGATTTGGTGGGGTCTGATGTGCATTTTATAGTCACTGCCTCAAGGCAGGCTGAATTGTCAGGGAAGCCAGCTTTCCCATCTCTGATCCAGACATAACAATTCCAACCACCCCTAAATTTCACAGATGCAGGAGCCAAGTTGATATCAACTCTGAGGGCTTCTGCCTTAACTGGGAGCTCAAATCCACCAGGCCAGCCTGAGTAAGGGGTGGAGCATAGGGTGCTCCACGACCTGGGAAGGCAGCTGCACCCCTTCTGGGGGAATCCTCAGCTGCTGTGTTTTACTTTCTTTACAACAACTGGGTATGCCTACAAAAGAGGTGGGGTCAGTGCTCCTGGCACCACCCCTTCATCTTTTCCCAGATCCTCCATTTCTGGAGCTGATGGCATCTTTCTCTCCACTCCGCCAGCTGCTTCCTCTGCTACATCCTTTACCTTTCCTACAGTGCCTTGCGGCAATGTTAGCTCAGTTTTCATCAGCTCTCTTACCTTCAACTTAATGCCTCATAGCTGGCATTCTCATGCCATTGCTTCCTGTGCTTCCCTCAGGTGTATGTTATTTTCTACTATGGGATTTTCCTCCTTCAGAGCACTTGGCAGCACTGCTGCCTCATTCTGTATGGAATCTTTTACATCCTTCACTGGACCTTGTAGCTCACATTATCACAGTGCCTCTTCTTGTGGTTTTTACAGGGGTCCATCCTTTTCCTTCATGGCCTTTACCTCTTTCACAGTACCTTGTGGTGATGCCATTTCAGTCATCAGCAACATTCTACCTCCTCAATGGGAACTCGCTTCCAGCATTCTTGAACTGCCTCCTCTATTATCAATGCCATATATTGCTTGATCTCTGTTTTTATTTGGTGATTGATCTATAGATTATTTAAGAGCATGGTGTTAAGCCTCCATGTGTTTGTGGGCTTTTTTGTTTTCTTTGCATACTTTATTTCTAGTTTTATACCTTTGCGGTCTGAGAAGTTGGTTGGTATGATTTCAATCTTTTTTGATTTACTGAGGCTCTTTATGTGGCCTAGTATATGACCTATTCATGAAAATGTTCCATGTGCACTTGAGAAGAATGGGCATCCTACTGCTTTTGGGTGGAGTGTTTGGTACATGTCTGTTAGGCCCATCTGTTTTAATGTGTTTACAGTGCCTCTGTCTTCTTACTTATTTTCTGTTTGGTTGATCTCTCCTTTGAAGTGAGTGGTGTGTTGAAGACATTCATTCTATTTCCCCCTTTAATTCTGTTAGTATTTGTTTCACATATGTAGGTGCTCCTCTGTTGGGTGTATAGATATTTATATTGGTTATATCCTCTTGTTGAACTGACCCCTTTATCATTATGTAATGTTCTTTGTTTCTTGTTACTTTCTTTGATTTGGAGTCTATTCTGTCTGATACAAGTACTGCAACTCCTGCTTTTTTCTCCCTATTAGTTGCATGAAATACCTTTATCCATCCCTTCGCTTTTAATCTGTGTATGTCTTTGGGTTTGAAGTGAGTCTCTTGCAGGCAGCATATTGATGGGTCTTTTTTTTAATCCATTCATTGACTCTATATCTTTTGATTGGTGCATTCAGACCATTTGCATTTAGGGTGATTATCAATAGGTATGTATTTATTGCCATTGCAGGCTTTAGATTCATGGTTACCAAAGGTTAATGGGTAACTTAGTTACTACCTACCAGTCTCATTTAACTCACTTAGTATGCTATTTCAAACACAATCTTAAAGTTCTTTTTTTCCATCCTTTCTCTTCCTCCTCCATTCCTTATATATTAGTTATCATATTCTGTACTCTTTGTCTATCCCTTGACTGACTTTGGGGGTAGTTGGTTTGATTTTGGATCTGCTTAGTAATTAGTCTATTTTCTTTACTGTGGTTTTATTTCCTCTGGTGACAGCTCATTAGCCTTAGGAAACCTTCTGTCTATAGCAGTCCCTCAAAAATACACTGTAGAGGTGGTTTGTGTGAGGTAAAGTCTCTCAGTTTTTGCTTCTCTGGATATTGTTTAATCCCTCCTTCAAATTTAAATGATAATCTTGCTGGTTAGAGTATTCTTGGTTTGAGGCCCTTCTGCTTCATTGCATTAAATATATCATGCCACTCCCTTCTGGCCTTTAAAGTTCCTGCTGAAAAGTCTGGTGATAGCCTGATTTGTTTTCCTTTGCATGTGATCTTTGTTCTGTCTCTGGCTGCTTTTAATATTCTGTATCCTGGATCTTTTCCATTTTAATTATTATATGTCATGGTGTTGTCTTCCTTGTGTCCCTTGTGTTGGGAGATCTGTGCACCTTCATGGGCTGATAGAATACCTCCTTCACCAGATTGAGAAATTTTTCAGCAATTACCTCCTCAAAGACACATTCTGTCCCTTTTTCTCTTCTTTCTTTTTTTCTGGTGCCCCTGTAATGTGAATATGGTTCCATTTGGATTGGTCACACAGTTCTCTCAATATTCTTTCATTCCTAGAGATCCTTTTTTCTTTCTGTGTCTCAGTTTCTTTGTATTCCTCTTCTCTAATTTTTATTACATTTACCATCTCTTCTACTATATCTAATGTGTATTGAAATCCCTCCATTGTATGTTTCATTTCAGATATTGTATTCCTTCATGATTTCATCTCACTCTTGAATTCTTCCCTGAATTCTTGAATGCTTTTCTGTAGCTCCATGAGCATGTTTATGATTTTTATTTTGCAATGCTTTTCAGGAAGTTTGATGAGTTCAGTTTCACTTGGCCCTTTTTATTCTGTTTGTGGGATTTTGATATGTACCAGATTCCTTTGAAGTTTCTTATTTGTATGTGGCACACTCTAGTGCCCAGAAGCTCTACTATTTGGATCTGCTCAGCCCCTAGAGCAATGTCAGGGTTCACAGGGGAGCAATGCTGGTGCCTTGTTCCATGAGTTCTGTTCTTTTCTCCAGGTGTATGCATTCTGCCACAGCCCTCTTTCTTGTTGCTCTTTCAGGATTAGTTGTATTAACTATATTTTTGTATTATATGTGGTTTTGGGAGGAGATCTATTCCTCACTTTTCACACTGCCATCATTAATCTTCCATCAACCCAACCCTTCTTTTTTTAAGCCCCATAAGATTCAGTGAGATACATAATGTTTCTAAACATATTCTTTTGGTGTTGAACTAGTGTGGGGAAAATGAAAGTTCCTATGGCCAGGATCCTCACCTGACCCTCAACTACTTGATGATATAATTGGCCTGCTGCTGGGCTACTGCTTCCACACCCATAGGTAATGAGCTGTTATTGATGGAGTAGCTGTCCAATGGGCTCTGCTCTTTGCTCTTGATGGAGGAAGAGATGGAGTTAGATTATGGACCTGCAGACTGATGGATGCACACGTTTCTAGTGTTCAACATACTTCCAGAAGAATAAAGCTGTGTGTGAGACTTTTGCCCAAAGAACATTCCATTGTCACCTCTTTTTTAAAAATTTGTTATTAAGGTATTATTGATATACACTCTTATGAAGATTTCACATGAAAAAACAATGTGGTTACTACATTTACCCATATTATCAAGTTCCCACCCATACCCCAATGCAGTCACTGTCCATCAGTGTAGTAAGATGCCACAGATTAACTGTTTGCCTTCTCTGTGCTACACTATTTTCTGCATGACACCCCACACCATGGGTACTAAACATAATACCCCTCAATACCCTTCTCCCTCCCTCCCTACCCACCCTCCCACACCCCTCTCCTTTGGTAACCACTAGTGTTGGGTGCATAGATTTTTTATAATGGTTATATCCTCTCATTGGAATGATCCCTTTATCATTATGTAATGTCCTTCTTTATCTCGTTACTTTCTTTGTTTTGAAATCATTTTTGTCTGATATAAGTACTGCTACCCCTGATTTTTTCTCCCTATTAGTTTCATGAAATATCTTTTCCCATCCCTTCACTTTTAGTCTGTGTATGTCTTTGGGTTTGAAGTGAGTCTCTTGCAGGCAGCATATTGATGGGTCTTGTTTTTTTATCCATTCAGTGACTCTATGTCTTTTGATTGGTGCATCAGACCATTTACATTTAGGGTGATTACTGATAGGTATGTACTTATTGCCATTGCAGGCTTTAGATTCATGGTTACCAAAGTTTCAAGGTTAAGTTCCTTACTATCTAAGAGACTAACTTGACTCATTTCATATGTTATTACAAATATAATCTAAAGGTTCTTTTACTCTCCTCCTTTCTCTTCCTCCTCCATTCTTTATATATTAGGTATTATATTCTGTATTCTTTGTCTATCCCTTGATTGACTTTTGGGATAGTTGATATAATTTTTCATTGCTTAGTAATTAACTGTTCTGCTTTCTTTACTGTGGTTTTATTACCTGTGGTAACAACTATTAAACCTTAGGAACATGTCTATCTATATCCTCAAAAATACACTGTAGAGATGGTTTTCAGGAGGTAAATTCTCTCAGCTTTTGTTTATCTGGAAATTGTTTAATCCCTCCTTCAAATTTAAATGATAAACTCGCTGGATTAAGTATTCTTGGTTTCAGGCCCTTCTGCTTCATTGCATTAAATGCATCATGCCAGTCCCTTCTGGCCTTTAAGGTTTCTGCTGAGAAGTCTAATGATAGCCTGATTTGTTTTCCTTTGTATGTGATCTTATTTCTGTCTCTGGCTGCTTTTAATAGTGTCCTTATCCTTGATCTTTGCCCTTTTAATTACTATATGTCTTGGTGTTGTCTCTCTTGTGTTGGGAGATCTGTGCACCCCCATGGCCTGAGAGACTATCTCCTACACTGTATCTAATCTGCTTTTAAAACTTTCCATTGTACGTTTCATTTCTGATACTGTGTTCTGTAATGATTGGATCTCTGACCAGAATTCATTCCTGTGTTCTTGAATATTTTTCTGTACCTCCATGAGCATGTTAATGATTTTAATTTTGTAATCCCTTTCAGGAAGATTCATGAGGTTGATTTCATTTGAATCTTTCTCAGGTGTTGTATTCATAATTTTACTTTGAACCAGGTTCCTTGGGCATTTCATATTTATGTATGGCAACCTCTAGTGCCCAGAAGCTCTACTCTCTGGAGCTTCTCAGCCACTGACGCAATGTTGGAGTTCACAGGGGGGCGGTATTGGTGCCTGGGGGGAGGAAAGAGCTGCTATGCCTGTCTCCACTGCCAGAACCAGTGGGCCGAGCACAAAGGTATAAGCCTCTATGCTTTGTGTTTGTAGTTGCTGTAGATGGGGCTTCCCTCTGGCTGGCCTAATGCTAGGGTAGGGTTTGTTGATTTTTAAGCCAGGTGGGGCTGGCTGAGAGAAAGGCAGAGTAGGCTGTGTATCACAGAGGGGGTCCTTGGAGCTTTGTAGCCAGCCAGGGAGCTAGAGCACCTGAAGATCGTGAAAGCTCCCAACCTGATAGGCAGAGTGCCCCCAGACAATTTTTTCTACCTGTCCTTTCTCCTGATCAGTAAGCTCTGTGCAATCCTTGCCCCTTTAGCTGCCCTCTTGCTGTTAGGAAGTCTCTCAGACTGCTGGCCTTTCTTTTGTCCCAGAGCAGTGGGATATGGATCCCTGTTTTCCACATGTGGCTGGAATCTCAGGGCCTCCAGGTATTCTGCCTATCTTAGCTTTCCAACCCCCTAATCATGAGAGTACCATGAACGCACCATGAAATGTAGGTTTGTGCTCCAAGAGCAGATCTCTGGAGTTAGGTATTCAGCAGTCCCAGGCTTCCACTCCCTCCCTGCTCTATTTCTCTTCCTCCCACTGGTGATCTAGTGGTGCTGAGGGCTTGGGTCCCACCAGGCCACAGCTTTGATACATTACCCTGTTCCATGAGGTTTATTTTCTCCAGGTGTATGTAGTTTGGCCCAGTCCTCTCTCCTGTTTCTCTTTCAGGATTAATTGTATTAATTATATTTTCATATTATATGTGGTTTTTGGAGGAATCCTCTGTCTCACCTCTCATTTTGCCATCTTTAATATCTATCCATTGCCCACTCTTCCCTCTTGATCTCAGTGTATCCATAGTGAACTTGCTTGGGGCTGAAATCCTCAGGCAAGACAACTAGTTAGAGAGGGTATTTTTTTTTTTTTTGCAAATAAGAAACTTGATTTATTTACGTAATATCATACAAGAGTAAAATGAAAATATCTGGCAGACCTAAACATTACAATGTCCAAGGAATTATACTAGTACTTTTATGTACATTAACTTGAATACTTGAATCTCCACAATAAAACCAAAGGATGATTATTAATATCTTTATTTTGCATGTAAGCAAACTGAAGCTTATAAAGATTAATTAAATTCCCATTGTCAAAAAACTAAGAAGTGGCAAATTCAATTTTGTGTTTTCAAAAATTATAGGAATTTTATGCCTTGATACATTCATGGTACCTTGATATATTACATATTTCAAAGCAAGTGTCAAACTCATACCTCTTACTGTCCTGGGATATTCAAGATGATCTCTGATGGATACAGAGATGGAAGGAAATCTGGTACTTTGTCTCAAGTTCCTAAAAGGAATAAGTTTAAGAGAAGATAGAGATCATATGGTTTAGAAATACCACAGAATGACAAAGGCACAAGATTTATTGGTTATTTCTGTGAGAATGGATTTTGCAAACCTAACTGTCTCTGAAAGACCAGTGAAATAACAGCTTATACTTAGAAAACAGACCATGGCTTATAGCACTCACTTTTTTTGAAGACTGTGTTTTAGACCAGTTTTAGGTTCACAAAACATTAAGGAAAGTGTAGAGATTTCTCACTCCATACATGTACACTCCTTGCTCCACACATGTATAGCCTCCTCTGTTATCATCATTCAGCATAATAGTACATTTGCCACAAGGTTGAAGCTACACTCTCATATAATCACCAAAAGTTTATTATTTACCTTATGTTTTACTCTTGAAATTGCACATTCCATGGGTATCAATCATCATAATACCATACAGAGTAATTTTACAGTCCTAAAATTGCTCTGTTCTGTGTCTCCAACTCTTTTCCATCCCATCAACTTAAAACCACTGATTATTTTGTCATTATAATTTTGCCTTTTTCAGGATGTCGTATAGATGAAAGCATATGTGTAATCTTTTCATATTGGCTTTTTTGACTTAATAATATGCATTTAAGTTTCTTTTATGTCTTTCCATACCTTGATAGCTCATTCCCTTTTAGCACTGAATAATATTCCATTGTCTGGATGTACCACAATTTATTTATATTCATTCTCCTACTGAAAAACATTTTGACTGCCTCCAAGTTTGGAAATTATGAAAAAAGCCTCTATAAACATCTATGGGCAGGTTTTAGCATGACATATGTTTTCAACTCCTTTTGAGTAAACATCAAGGTGTACAGTTGCTGGATTTTATGGTAAGGGTACATTGAGTCTTGTAAGGAACTGCAAACTGTCTTTCAAAGTGTCTGTACCATTTTGCCTTATCACTAACATAGTTTCTTTTCTCCACATCCTTTTCAACATTTGGTGTTGTCAGTGTTTTGGATTTTGTCCATTCTAATAGATGTGTAATTGTATCTCAGTGTTCATTTAACTTACATTTCCTTGATGACATATTATATGGAACATCTTTTCATATGCTTATTTATCATTTTAGTGATATGTCTGTTCATATCCCAGGTCCATTTTTAAATCAGGTTATTTTCTTATTGTTGAGTTCTAAGAGTTATTTGTGAATTTTGGTAACAGTCCTTTATCAGATAAGTCTGTCATATATTTTCTCCCTGTCTGTGGCTTGTCTTATAATTCTTTTGATATTGTCTTTATCAAGCAGAAGTTTTTATTCATAATAAAATCCAGCTTATTTGTTATCTTTTTTCATAGATTATATCTTTGTTGTTTTATCTAAAAAGGCATCATCATAACCAACATCATCTAGGTTTTCTCCTATTTTGTATCTTAGGATCTTTATAATTTTCATTTTATATTTGGGTCTATGATTTACTTTGAGTTAATTGTCATGAAGGGTATATCTGTGTCTGTTTTTTGGCATGTGAGTGACCACCTTTTCCATCACCACTTGTTGAAGAGTCTATCTTTCCTCCATGGTATTGCCTTTGTTACTTTTTCAGGGACAAGTTGGCTGTATTTATGGGGGTGTACTTATGGGCTCTCTATTCTATAGCATTCATCTATTTGTTTATTCTTTCATCAATACTATGCTGTCTTGATGGCTGTTGCTTTATGACAAGTCTTGAACTTGGATAGTGTCAGTCCTCCAACCTTTTTCTCTTTCAATATCATGTTGGCTATTCTGAGTATTTGCCTCTACATAAACTTTAGAATTAGTTTGTTGACATCCATAAAATAACTTGTTGGGATTGCACTGAATCTATAGATAAGGTTGGGAAGAACTGACACCTTAATAAGATTGAATATTCTTATCCATGAGCATCGAATATCTCTCCATTTACTTTGTTCTTTGATTTCACTCATTAGAATTTTGTAGTTTCCCTCATACAGATCTTGTACATATTTTGTTAGATTTTACCTAAGTATTTTATTTTGGGGGGTATGGTAATACAAATGGTATTGTGCTTTTAGTTTCAAATTTCGTTTGCTCTTTTGTTGGCATATAAGAAGGTAATTTACTTTTGTATATTAACCTTATATCCTGCACACTTGCTATAATTAGTTACTAGTTCAAAGCATATATTTTGTTGATTCTTTGAAACTTCCTACATAGATAATCATGCTATCTGAAAAAAAGATGGTTTCATGTTTTCCTTCCAAGTCTGTATATCTTTATTTTCTTTCTTGCCTTATTGCATTAGCAAGGACTTACAGTATGATACTGAAATGGAGGTGAAAGGGGACATTCTTGCCTTAGCCCTGATTTTAGTGGGAAGACTTCAAGTTTTCCCATTAAGTATGATGTTAGTTCTAGGTTTTTGGTAGATAGTTGTTATCAAATTCATAAAGTGCCCTTCTATTCCTAGCTTCCTGAGAGTTTTTAACACAACTGTGTATTGGATTTTGTCAAATGTATTTTCCCCATCAATTGATATTATCATGTGATTTTGCTTTTTTAGCCTGTTGATGTTTATAGCACCCATTTTGGACATGACAGTGTCTATCTCTTGAGGTTCTGGACATTGCTATGGTATTTTGTTAACTAGAATGTACTTTATTTTCTCTATCTTCTCCTGTGTGTGAATGGGTGAGTGTGTATGTGTGTTCACCTTTCAAGAAAAGCCCCAGAATATCTTGCATGGACCTTGCTCAAGGAGATGATCTGCAAATTTTTTGTCAAGATCCCATTCTACAAGTGATGAATTCCCACTCAAATATACTGGAAATGTAAGCTAATCAGAAAGTACTATACCAGTCTCACTGGCATCATCTAGCAATATGATGATTCTGAAAAATTACTGTTAAAACCAACTACAATAAAAACCTATTTCTATAATTCCAACAATATATAATGCAAGATGATAGTAATAATATTGAATGAATCATATGCTTAAAAGTTAATAAAATCACCTCTATGTAGAATTTATATCAAAAAGAACTTGAATGGACTCACAGGGTGATTGCCAGTAGGTTTCCAGGAGTGAGATAATACTTACTTATTTCCTCTCATATCCTAGAAATTTAAATCTCAGGGTTTTCCAGTCAGACCACAGGCAATTGGACTCTTGCTTACCTGCCCACAAGTGTATTCCAAGCAAGACTTTCTCTATGATATTTTGTATTCTGTGAATGAATTATGAATAAATAGATTGTTCAAATGTCACCAAGCAGACTATCAATATAATATACATCAACATCTGGAAGCTATATTTTAGCAATAAATGTTAAAAGAAATTTTTATGGGTTTTAAAGCTTATTTGCAATCTGTAATGAGCTTTTTGAAAGATCCATTATTTTACGAGTGGGAACAACTGCCAAGTAAATGTATTTGTAATGTCACGCGTTTCATTACTACATGTCTGGAGGGTAAAGATTAGGTGCTAAACTGCTTCTGGGTTTATATCTCTCAGCTTTTAAAATATGGGGTATGTCTCCTGCAACTTTCATTATTTTTCTTTACCTTTTTAAATTAATAATTTAACTTACATTCTTGTGACCATATAATCACTCATTTATTTATTAAGGAACCATTGCAGAATTGCAGTTTATGGCTTTATAGGCAAGGAAAATAGAAGTACTAACTAGTAGCTTTAAGTTACAGAACAATAACTATAATTTGCAAACTGAGCCTGAAGCAATGTGGATTTTATGTCATTAGAGATCTTTTTATCTTTCTGTATTTAAAACAGAAGAAAAGGTTTTAATTCTTTCTCAGAATAATTCCTATCCTGTGGATATTTTTCTATTAGGCATACTAATATTATAATACTAAGATTAAATATAAAATAATTCTTATAATTTAAAGTAAGAGAAATATAACTAGCTGAGAACATTTCATTATGAATGGGATTCTTCCATAACATTAAAAAAGGTACGTTTATACAAATTAGTCTTAGTAACTCATTATTTAATTACTTACTTCTATATTTTGCATAACTTTGACTAGTTCAATATTATTGCTACTGAAAATACATTATTTCATTGGAAAAAATGGCAAATATAAGATACATAGCTTTCTTTCTGACAAACTATTTTTGACGGTTTATTTTTTCAGAATTTACTGATCTGTGGAAGTTTTAGAATTTATATTTTTATTATTCCAAATATATAAGGAATTTCTGTTTTTAATATATTATAGTTCATCAAAATATTTTGTAATTTCAATTTCACATTGAATTGTTTTAGATTGTAAAAGTTGGGTGTTCTGTATGGTTATTTTTAGAGATATCATTGGAGATATTTGAAATGCACGTCATTATTTGTAAGCCAAATTATATTAATGTTATAGATCACTGGTATTTATAACTTGCAATTTCTTCTTTCACTTCCATCCACACACACAAAATTCTTCTATCTCAGATTTATAATGTTACTATTTCAATACTATTAATTCTGGCAAAAAATGAGATGTATTTCTTTGCATACATTCAAAAGCAGAAAGCCATTAAATAACATAGTTTATTAAATCTTGATGAGCTCCACTCTAAATGTCATCATATATGTTGATTGACATATGTTTATCAGGCTATGTGAATCATAATATCATAACATTTCATCATTAAATGTCATAATGTTATGGGTTCATGCTATCTATATTATGTCATGACATCAAATTTAAAAATAAAAAATGTAATCAAACTTTTCTGTCACAATAGTCCATCAGAACTTTTCTTTTTCCATAAATGGAATGATTGTGTTTGAGTTCTATAGAGCACTCAGTGCAAAAAATCTGGAATATTGAGACAATGTTTAATGTGCTGGTGAATATAGACCTATTCAGTCTTAAAGTTAATGTGTATAAATCTCCTCCTTATGACTAACAATAAACTTAAGATGAAAACATAAAAAATAGTTTTTAATGGATGATTGTCAAATATTTTATAGAAAAGTAAACCAAGGGAGATATACACTTAATTAATTAATTGATTGATTAATTTATTTATTTATGTATGCATGTATATAAATTATAGTGTGATTATCAGGTAATAAAAGACATAGAAGAGATATGAAATAATCCATATATAATTATTTGGTTTGCTTAGTGTCTTTTCCAGTGGCGATATCTATTTTAGTCATTTGATGACTTTTTTCTATTTACTTTACTGTTGAGTGAGAGATTGTTAAGAAATAACAGAAAGCCTAAGATTTCAATTTAAAACAAAATTATATACAAACAAATAGTCCAGTCTCAAGTTCATAGGATTAGAGTACTGATGTTATAATAATAATCACCTTAATTCTGGGGAATTCACAAATTATCTGGAAATGACAGAGCCAAAACTTTAGTTGGATTCTTTGTTATTGTCACCTAAAAGAAGTAAGCAGCACTTTAAAAAGTCAGGTTTCTTACCTTCCTACCTCCTTAATTTTCCCCTATTTTCTGCTATTATTTGGGATTTTGACTTAAGGCAACATCACTTTTGAATACTGGGGAAGATGTGGCTACAAGACTGTCAATACTGCTCCTAATTGGCTGATGGGAATCACTGAATCAGGCCTTCCTCCCCAGAGGGTTTCATGCATTCCTTTTGCAGAATACGTAGTCCCCTATGCTCAGAAAGTTAGCAGGCTTCGTAATCAGATGGTGTTCACCATTTGCTTTTTAAATAGAGTTCCTTGAGGACTCCTAAAACTTAGAGAGGAGAGAGAGAAATCTTTCCTTTACACGTATTCAAAATATTCATAGCTCAAAATTTAAAAGTATGTTTCTGATTGAAATATTGTCTCCATTCAAAAACATACATAATTTGAAAAAGTAGGCATTGATGGATATTTTACTTCATAGTGCCTATAATAAAAGTTTGTTTTAACATGCATCTTCAGTTTGTTCTGATTGCAACATGAGTAATCACAAATAATCCAACAATATAGGATAAACAAAGGGGTGGGAAATAACATGCATGAGGTAAAATTATCTGGACATTTCTAAATCATTAACACTATTTACCAGTGTTAGAATTCAAAAGTTTCTTAGAAAACACCTTAAATTGATTTGAAATAAACAACTTTAAAGGTTTGTATCATCTCCTAAGAAGGAGTTTATTTATCTCCTGACACAGTGGTAGAGAAGTGACAAGTTGATTGTCTTTTCTGGTAAAAAGAGAATAATATATAGATGAAAGGTAGAGAAAGTAAAAATATCTATGTCTTCTGCTTTCATTGGTTTTTGGAATGGAAAAGGGAACTAGAGATGGGGGGTAGATGGAGATATATATGCATATACAGGCTTCCCTTCTCTGTACCAAAATACCAAAGGGGAGGGATGTGCTAGGTTGAATATCATGCCAAAATTAAAAGATATGTTAGGTATTATTCCTTATTTAAACCCAAAAGAGGAATATGCAGTACTTTTAAGACTGAATAGAGAGCTTTCCAGAAGTGTTTGTGTAGTAGGAATATCTGGGTCAAAGACTGAAGGACTAAAAGCCAGATTGGAGAGATTCTGGAGTACTAGATGGACCACAATCAGGATAAAATGGAGCTACTTGAAGTACTCAGGAGCATTGACCATGCTGGAAGAGTGACCACAAGTTGAAAAAGCAGCAGTGCCCAGTGCCAGCCAGGTACCCAGGGATGGGTCTAAATCAATGATACCTCATTCATACCAAAAAATCAGCCTGGCTGCTTTGAAGTGTAGATCAGGAAACAGCACAGGAACATGGATATACTTATCTTCAATGATATGTCCTCTCACTAAGTTTTTATATTCACCCAGGCACCAGTGTAAGAAGGAAGAAGGGGAAGAAGAGAAAAAGAACACAGTAGATAACTGAAATCAGAATTAACTTTGGTTACCAAATGTAATTTCTATAAATAAAATGAAAAGGAAGCTCTCTTACTTGGCCTGAAAATCCAGCTTCCCAAGGCTGCCTCAATTCTTTCAACGGGACTCACGGTCAGATTCAGATTTACAGTGAAGATAATGAAACTTAATATCTAGTGTTCTTCACTTGCATGGATCCAATTTTAATTTTGTATGTGCTGGGCATTATAGAGAATATATTTTAATTTTCTGTGTAATTATGACTTTTTCAGCAAATTTTAGTGAAACTTGGGATCTGGGATACAAGACAAGTTTTAGAGGTCAATTTATGACTGATTATAAATTGTGGACAAGAGTTATTTTCTGGATGTAAGTATTGTATGTAAAGGGGGGATGAGGACTGAGTTCTAAACCTGGAGACACTGGTGTATTTCCCCAGGAGAGATTTATTTCCATTCCAAATGGTAGGAATTAAGAATTTTTCCCACTATATTTCCAAGGAAACTCTATTAGATGGGGCTGAAGAACACTGTGTCTCCTCTTTCTCATCATGTTGTATCAGATACCTCATGTTGATATTCAGAATAATCTCTCTCTCTCTCTCTCTCTCTCTCTCTCTCTCTCTCTCTCTATATATATATATATATATATATATATATATATGTGTGTGTGTGTGTGTGTGTGTGTGTGTGTGTGTGTGTATCTTGATTTAAATTATCTTCTACTTTTTCTTAAAAAGAAGTCCATGATTTGCATACATTTTATGCACACAAAATCTGTACAAGAAGAAAGCCTAGGAAGCTTAAGAATACATCTTCCAAGATTCCTTCTTTCCAAGAATGAGGCTGAAATGGAGCCTCATGATGCAAGTAAGATGCAGATTCTCTAATCTACTCCTTCAAAAGAGATCAAGAGGAAATAATTTTTACCTGAAGAAAGGTCTGACCTCCTATGACTTCCTTGTTTCCATCAAGAGAACTCAAGAGAGAATTCCCCATGCTTGCAGCAAGTCTAAATAATCCCTCGAATGGGTCAATGGTGAGTTAGTTCTTCAGTCACAGGATACTGTACCTTCCTGGGAAGGGTAGGCTACCAACATTTCTCATTCTCTACAGCTCCAAGTTGAAGAGCCTAAATTCCAGGTAAGTTTGACCTAAGCCAGTGGCTCCTTTGCTCTATGCAGTCACTACTCAGAGGACAGAGACAATTCCAGATATAATAGTCTGAAAATATGGGGGTCTTGACTGCTCCTGTCCCAACTCAGAAAGAACAGGCTGAAAAATGGGAACAGCTGCTGAGGACTGACTGCTGCCCAAGCTAATTGCCCTGCTCGTAAAGCAGGAGAGTGGTGAATTTGAGATAACTGGCCCACTGTCACCAACCCAGCTCTGAAGCAGTGATACAAAGATTTTTGAAAGGAGAAACATGGGCCATAACAACAGAAATCCCCCAAATTCTCCCCAAATAAACTAAGTTTATTTGAAACAAAGTGTGGGAAATGTTAAGACAAAGGATACTCTCAAAACAATGAAGATTTTTGTGGTAATTAATTAAGAGGAGGCTGATAGCTCCATTAGAGCAACAAGATAACTCACAGGCCAACTAATTTACCAAAGAGAGAGAGAGAGAGAGAGAGAGAGAGAGAGAGAGAGAGAGAGAGGAGAGAGAGAGAAAACCAGGGAATTGAAATAGCTAAGAAAAGCCCTCTTACAGTTAAAATAAATCTTAATGACTTGGCTCAAAAACTACTATGAAAAGGAGTAGATATTTATTTGGATGAGGTTTTAGAGCAGTCTGTGCCAAGTTTATATAAATAAATTTGGAAATTTATAAATTTCCAAATTCAATAGAGCAATCAGCTGGCAATTAATAGAACCGCAAAGCTGGGTGTGATAAGAGCAGAGGCAAAAAGCTTGAAAGAGAGATCAGACAAATAAAGTCCTGCTAAAACCAGAATCATCCCAGGATGCCTCTGTGCTTGCCTAAGGCTGAGCTCTCCTAGGAGTAACATTGCAACCTTCACAGCAAAGGGGAAATAGAATTCATTAAAAGGGTCCAGCCAAATCATTAAACATATTTTTAAAAATATCAACAAAAATAAGCATAGGAGTGAGGGAATCAGGATGCAGATTTGGTACAATGTATTGCATAAAACATTAATTTTTCAATAAAACTCCCTGAGACATGCAAAGAAACAGGAACATCTGACACGTACATGAGGAAAAAATAGGCATCAGAAACTGCCTGCCAGAGAGGACCCATATTTCAGAGTTAGCTAGCAAAGATCACAAAGTAATCATAAGTGCGTTCAAAGAACAAAATAAGACCATGACTAAAGAAGGAAAGAAAGGTATGCTGAATCATCAAATAAACAACATAAAGAGTTAGGAATTATTTTTACAATGGAAATTATGGAGTTGAAAAGTACATCAAGTGAAATGCAAAATGTATAAAGGAGCTTAATGTAGATTTGAACTGGCACAAGTCAGCAAATTTGAAAACAGATAGAGATTAGAGATTATGTAATCCCAATAACAGATAAAAAATGTCCTAGAGCAATATGCGATATGATCAAACACACCAAATCACATACAATGTATCAGAAGGAGAGGAGAGAAGGAGAAAGGGGCAGAAAAATATTTTAATTGAGAATAACTTAAAGTTCCCAAATTTAATGAAAAATATGAATCTACATATTCAAGAAGTTCAGTGAAGTCAAAATGGGATAACAGCAAGGAAATCTATACCCAGACACATCATAGCAAAAGTACTGAAAGCCAAAGACAGAAAATTTTGAAAGCAGCAGAAATGACTCAGGTAGAAGGAACTGAAATGAAAGTAACAGCTGACATCTCAGAAATAATGGAAGCTAGGAGGTATTAGGATTACATATTCAAATGGTTTCCCTTGCAATCCTTTAAAATAATTGTTTTGTCTCCCTTAGCCCTCATACGGTGGAAAAAGAGTTGAGGTAGGAGTCATCCTTGCTCTTCATTATTGCTTCCAGTCTTTTCTCCTTTTCTCTCTAAATCCTTTTAGCTTTGAATCCCATGGTATCAAGACACATTGATTGTTCTCTTTCTTTTGAGCAATCAGCTGCCCTTATTTAATGCCCCCTTATTTTTTCCCATGTTTTTTCTCCTAATTTATGTGTCTCTCTCTATGAATGATCCTGTCTTTATCTATGATTTAATATTCACTTTGCTATTCCTTCTAATAGGCTGGCTTCTCAATTCCTTGATTTGTTCCCCTCCAATAACCTTTTCCACCATTTACCTACACTGCTCACGATCAGGATCACTGCCTAGATTTTGTCATTACAAGTACTCTCACTTTGTTTTATCCTTTTATCTGGCCACACCATCCCGTTTTACTATTGCATTCCTATTAGTATCCTGATTCCAGTGTTACTTTAACCATATCAGGGCCTATAATCTATTGAAGCAGGTACATCTCCACCTTTATTTACCTACCTCCAATGCCCTCTTGTCCTTTCTTAATCAGTGTAAATTACATGGGTCAATCAAAATCATCACTACCTTTTTAAACATGTCAACACTTTTTCATCCTCTTCACTTTCTGTCATACTTCTGAGCAAGAACTACAGTTAAGTCAACCTTAGTGCTTATTTTATAATACTGCATAGGTGAACATAGCTGAAGAAAATAACAGTTATGCTGATTATTTGTACTTCATATTCATGAACAAACAGCACAGTCAACACTAGAATGCTGCTTAGCAACTGCAGTACATTTCCCTGATGCCTTCACTGTCCTACTCTCTCTACTGACAACTTTACGCTTTTTCTTGTCTGAATTCTCTGATGCTTCCTCTCCTATCCTCATTCTCAGACTGAGAAAATTGAAATAACCAGAAGAAAACATCCCCAAATCTCCATATACCTACATTTTTACTCATATTCTTCCTTCCATCTTGTTAGAAAAAGACTTTTCTGTGTTTCTGCTTAAGCCAACCCCTCTGCTTACACACTAGAGTTCATCTCTATTTGTCTGTCAACAAATTCTCTCATCTTTCTCCATAGTAGTATTTCCCCCTCTCTTAAATCATATCTACCAACACACAGATATACTCCCATCTTAAAACAAAACAAACAATTAAACTTTTCTAGAGCCCACTTCCTTACTGAGTACCATCTATTTCTTTGTTCTTCATTTTACTAAAATGCCTTTGAAGAATTCATTATCTTCTGTTCATTTTTATTTCTACTCTCTCATAAATGCAGTCAAATAAGCCTTTGTTTCTTTTGCAACTCCATTCAAACAGTTCTTGACAGTGTCATCTTTGGTCTCCACATTGCTAAAAATCACATTAACTTCTCAGTCCCTAACTTTCTTGACCTCTCAGCAGAAGTCTTGAAATACTCTCTTTACTTGGCTTCCATGATATCAAGTGTACACGATATTCTTTCTACTCAACTGGGTATGGGCTCTTTTCTTTTAATGTTCATTTTCTACTGGACTGATGATGACTTCATATAGTATCCTGGCTTTAAAAAGTAATTACATGCAATGATCCCAATATTTATATCCCTGACTCAGATAAACTTGCCCTTAAAATTCAGACTCCAATATTTGACTGCCTATTCAACATCTATATTTAGACATAAAAAGAGATCTTAAACCTAATGTGCCTTTATCTGAACCCATGAGGTTCACTTGATCCACACTTACGAAGACTCACATTCTTTTTTTCTGTTTCTCATTTAATCATTCCAGGTTATCAGATCAAAAATCTTGGAATTGTTGTTGTCTCCTCTCTTTGTTTCACAGCTCATACCCTAGCTATCACAACACTGTATTAACTTTTTTTTTCAAGATGTATCTATAATATGATTATTTCTCACCATCTTCACTGACTCCACCCAGTCTAGACATCACCATGTCTCACATGGATTATTAGAGTAACTTCTCCCTGGTTTTCCTGATTCCACCCTTGTCTCCTATTAGCTAATTTTGTTTCAGTAGCCAGAGCAAAGTTAAAAAATAGAAACAAAGTCATATCATGTTACCACTTAGCTTAAAACCTCCAATGTCCCTTCCATCTCTCAGAGCAAAACCCACAATCTTTACTGTGGCTTACAAGTCTGCATATCTGCACTTATTCTACCTTACTCTTCTGACCTCAGCTCTTACTACTTTGGTATTTATGCTCTCCTTTCTTCTCATACTGGCTTCCTACTTGTCCCTGGCATCTGCCATATATGCTCCCTTCTCAAGGCTATACCATCATATTTCACACCTCGTAACACTTTTCCCCAAATATATGCATTGTTCACTACTCACCTACTACAAATATTTGATGCAGTTTAATCTTGTATATAGAACCTACTCTGACCTCTCCAATTGAAATGTATTCCTGTTCTGTATCTCTTCAGTTTTTCTCATAGTGCCCATTATATTTTAACATATTATATATTTAATATATAGATTGTTCATTGATTCTTTCCCCTTTCAGCATATGAAATTCACAAACTCAGTGTTTTTGTTTTATTCATTGATGTATCTTTATCACTTAGAATACTGCCTGTCATAGAGCAAATTCTCAGCAAATATTTATATAATTAGTGAGTGAATAAAATGTTTGACATTCAAAAAATTTTAAACAGGATCATATTAAGATGCTTTTATTTGGTAAGTACCTTCCCAAACACTTCATTACAACCTAATAGATGGAACTCATGAAGAAGTTTGCAGAAATATAAGAACCAATAAATTAACATTTTCTTTGAATATCAGAGTAGCTTGTGTATATGTGTGAATAGCTTTTGACTGCATAAAATGTAGGTGCTTGTTCAGTATTCCTAAGAACATATTTGCAAAATACAGGTTTGTTACAGGCATATTATCTTCCCTAAACTAAAGAACAAAGTACCTTGAGGCCAAAACTTGCAAGAGAAATATTTGCAGAGATTGACTCATTATAATCAATATAAGGAAATGGAAGGGCATGGAAGTTACCTCACAAGTTTACTTGTTTAGGGAAGGCCCCCCTTCTCTTTCCCTACTATTCTATGAGGACAGCTGTCCACTGCTTCACTCCAAATATGTCTGGCCTTGTGTGGAGCCAGATATGTCTGACCTTGACAAGCCTGAAAACACAACATGTTGTACCCATGGGAAAGGAGCTGGATAAGGGCCTTGAAGGCCAGACACCTGGCCACACACATGCGTATATTCAACACTTATGTAACCATGAATTCGCAGTATAGCAGTATAAGAAGTACAGCTTTATGCAGAATAAAGTGGCCTCTTTTGAGCACCCTCCATGACAACTCCTGCTGCCTTCTTTACTCTTCATGTTGCGCAAAACCTCAAAGGCAACCCCGGACCTGGACACTTGGCACTGTGAACATGATGAGGTAGGCGGTCATGAGAGCAATGGTCCTTCGGCTTCCCTGGACATGGAGGGGCAGGTGGAGGAGATGTGGTCCCAGTCTCTATTTGGTACCCAGTGGCAACATACTTGACAACTTGGGTGGTGCCGGAGGATTGGGAGTCCATACAGCCAACTCCAGAGGCTATATGGATGGTGGAGATACTAGAGTCCCTAGCCCCTCCGGCCCACCAGAAATTGGCTGGGTAAGTGGCATATATCTTCCTGATGGCCATCTGACATGCTGCTCATGAAACTGTAGAGTTGCAACAACAAGTGCAGAGTCTCCAACGGAAGGAGGAAGCCTTGGAGTAATGGTTGGTGGCCGCCCAATATATGTTATGGGAATCCGTGAGTACTGTCCCATCATCGTGGGTGGAAAGCCCTGAGTGCAGCACAGCACCACTAGTTTTGCATGCTCACCCTGCTGTGCATCAATGCATGGAGATAAAAAGGGGCTCAGCTGGGTGGCCTCCCCATAGCTACCTGGCAAATGACATACATGACTTACACAGCCATGGAATTGCAGGACTTGGCCAAGCAGTGTAAGCAGCATTTGGAAGAATCTGTGTCTGCCTGGCTGTTGTGGCTGTGGAATGAGGGTGCTGTGAATACTGAGCTCTCACCCTCTGAGGTATCACAGCTCGCCAGCATAATGGCTGTGTCCTCTATGCAGCACATATGGCAGGGTGCTAGGTGCACAGATCCACACGCTGGCAATAAGACCATAATTAATTGGTTAATGGCCACAGAAAAGGTGGCATGGATACCCCAGGGGACATGCCAGAACACGTAACAAAATGTAGCACATATCTGGAGTTGGTATGTGGGGTCTGTGAAATGCATTTGAGTCAGATGATGTTTGCTCTCCCTTACCACAGTCCAGCTGAAGAACTGTTAACATCTCATATGGAAGATCTTGATCTAGCCAATGGTCCTGCAGGCACCTTTGGAACTAACACTGTGTTGGTAGCACCATACACTGACCACCCAATATATGAAGTAGTGTCGGCATTAGCTCTCTTGGGAGACACAGAAGTAAAGTGACCTAAAGCCACCAAACTGAGAACTACCACGGTGAAGCAGCCCAATGAAAAATTAAATAAAACAGCCACAATGAAAATGGTGCCAGTGATGGCCACAGCAGGACTGCTGAAAGGGAGCTGAAGACAGGTACAGACCGACCTTTTGGCAGCTGATTTGGTTCATGAAAAGCTTAATGGATAGCCTTTGGAAGTCTTAATGGGGCTATGGAAACAGTTGCATCCTGACCAACACTATCGCCCACTGCTCCCAAAGCAGGTGTGGGCAATTGCTGTGGTGGACCAGGAAATTGTACCTTATGTGATGACTGATTTCCTCCCCAACTAGGGGTAGGGCTGAGGTACCTGGCATATTGAGACACAGGACACCAGAGACCATGTGTTGAACTCGCCATTCACTAGTCCCCACAGAATGTACAGCAGGTGTTGGTGCTAGTGGATACAGGTAGCAGTTGGAGAAAACACCCATGATCCACCCAGCACACAGCCCCTTTAATTCACCTGTGTGGCCTGTGAAGAAGCCTGATGGCACTTGGAGAATGACAGTGGACTATTGGGAACTAAACAAAGTGACTCCCCTGCTGCATGCTGCAGTACCGAACATTACTGACCTGATAGATAAACTGACTGTGACTGTGGGGACTTATTACTTTGGGCTGGACTGGGCTAATGCCTTCTTTTCCATTGACATTGCACCAGATAATCAGGAGCAGTATGCCTTCATGTGGGAAGGCTGGCAATGGACATTCACTGTCCTCCCACAAGGATACTTACACAATCCTACTTTGAGTCACAGTTTAGTGGCTAGTGACCTGGCCACCTGATCCCATCCAACCTCAGTTCAAGAGTTCCATTATATAGATGATATAATGTTAACCTCTGATTTTCTTTCAGATCTAGAAACTGTGACTTGCAGTTTTCACCAGGCCCTCCAGGGGTGGGAATGCGCCATCAATGAAGAGAAGGTGCAGGGACCTGGTTATTCTGTCAAGTTCTTGGGTGTTGTCTAGTCAGGTAAGATAAAGGTGTTACCTGAAGCAGTGGCTAAGGCCCAGATGATGCAAGTCACCCACAGTTCCTGCTGACAGTGTCTGCCAGCACAGATGGGTATGGGTGGGGATTATGGCAGAAGCACAGGGCCCGCAAAGTCCCAATAGGGTTTTGGTCTCAGTTTTGGAAGGCAGCTGAGATTCTCAATTTTCAGTTGGAAAAACAGCTGGCAGCAGTGTATGCTGCCTTACCAGCTACTGAAGGAAGCATGGGAATGTAAGCAGTAGAGGTGATTACTGCCCTCCTGATTGAGGGGTGGGTGCAAGCCTGGGTTACAGCTTCCCAGACTGGGGTTGCCCAGACACCCACCCTGGCCAAGTGGGGAGCCTATTTAGAACAATGGGTTACATTCTCTAAAAGCCCTCTCTCACAGAAATTATAGCAAGTTAACCTTTGTGGTTGAACCTGCACCCACCTTACTGAATGTGAAAGAATGCTAAGCCCCTATGAGGAGGGTATAGGGATGCCACCATTGGAGGCCTGGTATACACATGGATCCTCAAAGGGTCACCCACCAACATGGGTGGCTGTCACCATTCAGCCCTTACAGGAAGAGTTCTGTCATGAGTCTGGAGTAGGACAATCCAGTCAATGGGCTGAATTACAGATGATGTGGCTTGTTTTAATTAGGGAATCAGGTCAGATAACCATATGTACTGACAGTTTGGCTATGTTTTGTTGCCTCAGTGGGCAGCACAGGACTGGAAAGTCGGCTATCACCCACTGTGGGGACAAATGATGTGGAAAGACCTGTGGATCCATGGCTTAAAGGAAGGTACCCTGATATATCATGTGTCATGTCATGGCCTAGCATTAAAGCCCTGGGAATGACATGGCTGACACCTTGGCTAGGGCTTGTAAGCTCTGGGAACTGCCTCCTATGGACATGGGGCCATGCTTGCACAAGAAACTAGGGCATGTAGGCCCTAGAACCACATGTAAAGTTGCCCAGAGATGGCACAGTCCACTGACGTTTGCTGGCACAAAACAAGTGGCGCAAGCATGCGCTCAATGAGCTCACTTTTACCCACGTCATTGTCAGGTACCAATGTTTCAGAGGGGCTGTAACATTTAGGATAGATGCAGTGGGTAAAGCACTTACCTGTAGCAGTACACTTGCTGAATGAGCATTCAAGGAAAACTGGGGAAAGTCCCATAGAGAGGTTGTTGGTGGCTTGCCCATGTGTCTTAAAATATTTGAAACAAGGCCCCAATAGTTGGAGCCATAGTTGCTAGAGGAAACATTGCTCCTTCCTGCCCGAAGTACACTGTCCCCTGGCCGTACCAGGGAGTGGATGTGGCATAGACCTTGGTGTTTAAAGGACATCCATGGGTCACCTTATATAAGGTATGGTGGGAGGAGGTGACCCATGGGTTACATGTTACCGCATGGATAGGAAAGTGGTCTTTTAAACTGACTGCCTCCTTGCCAGAGAGGGCAACAGCCATATTGGCAGGAACTTTGGTCATGCAAGAGTGGCTAAAACCACAATTTCTTTCTGTTGAAGGCTGAACCTGATACTCCATCAGTATCTTTGGGCACTCTGGTCTGGTATCACAGACCAGGAAAACTGCCCCTGGAAGCCACTGTTTTGTCACAAGATGACAAGGTCTTTTGTATCCTCCTGGAGAACCAGGATTCAACATTGTTGGTGTCTTTGTCTTCTCTGTCTTTCCACCCAGGTTTTCAGGAATAGTATGGTGGCATGGATCCATTCTTTTGCCCAGGTACATACAGTCTCCCACTGCTGGATGTGTATGAAACTACCCATGGAAATCACTGCTGGACTGCCATGGAAAATTGCTCCTGCCAACCTATCCACATGGGAACACCTTTGAGCATGTAACTGCAGTGATGCTGAAGGTGAAGCAAAATAGCACACAACTGAGCAGTTGATCTGACAATTAGCGCACACTCCACCTGGGGAGGGTACCATATATAATGGGTGGGATGGATGTCTAGTATATAGGTAATGTTGCAAACCATAGCTCTGCTTTGCACTGAACAGCAGGTTTCCATACTCAGTTGCATGGTTGGCTGGTTACCCAGAGAACTGTATGCCAATGTCAGTGTTAATCACATCCCTAAACACTGATGCGATGGTTGCACCTATGTGGGCCCTGTGCTGACTGAGCCCCTGCTGGGAGAAAACATTTGGATATGTGGGAAATATGGCTGGTCCTATCTCCCTGCAAATTGGATAGGCTGTTGTACTTGGGGCTGCCCATACATATCAGGACAGATACTTCAACCCTTGCCATGGCCCACACACAACTGGGATGCTGTATATTCCCATTGGCATTGTCCCAAATGGACAGCATGGTGGTTTTGATCACTGGCTATCTTCCTTCCAGGAGCTGGCACTATAGATGTAGAATTACAGATAGAAGCCTTGGCACAGCATGTTGCTAATGCCTTGAATGTAAGAAAGTCCTCAGTAACCCTATTGCTAGATGAAGTCACTCAAATGTGGGAGGTGACTTTACAAAACAGAATGGCTCTAGATGTACTCACAGCTGCACAAGGGGGCACCTGTGCTTTACTGCACATTGACTGCTGTGTTTATATCCCAGACCACCAGCAGCAAGTACAAATCATGCTCCAGAAAGTGGACTATGAGGTGTCTCAGATACAAGCCTTATCCCAAGACCCCCTATCTACTTGGTGGTCCCAGCTTGGTCCCACTTGGCAGTGGTTCCTAATCATAGTGGCCACTGGGTCATGCGGCCTCCTTGTCTGTTGTTCTGTATATTGTTTCTGTGGGCTCTGGGCACAGAGCTCTGCTTTTGTTTACAAGGAAGAAGCAGATAGCTGCTGTCCTATAGAAAGGGGTGGGATGTAAGGAAGTGTCCCCTCCACTTTCCCTACTGTTCTATGAGGACATCTGTCCACTGCTTCACCCCAAATATGTCTGGCCTTGTGTGGAGCCAGATATGTCTGGCCTTGACAAACCTGAAAACACAGCATGTTGTACCCATGGGAAAGGAGCTAGATAAGGGCATTGAAGGCCAGACACTTGGCCATGAAGGCCACACAAATGTGTATTTTCAACACTTATGTAACCATGAATTAGCAGTATAGCAGTATAAGTACAGTTTTATGCAGAATAAAGTGGCCTCTTTTGAGCACCCTCCATGACAACTCCTGTTGCCTTCTTTACTCTTCATGTTGCCCCCAAACCTCAAAGGGAAGCCCCAGACCCTGACAACTTGCTGTACATTTTGTTCAGATAAGAGAATATAATTCTAGGAGTAGTAACCCAGACACTATGTGTAATGGACTGGTACAAATCAAGAGAGAATTTATTTGGGGAAAGAGTCTAGTTGCTTCAGTGAAACATGAAAAAGAACTCAGTAATATAGAAACTAAGGTTATCTCAGCAAGTATCAGTAAGACAGAGGATGTAAGCAAACTGGTTTAGGAGGGAAAACTTAGTCCACATAGGTTTCCTTTTTAATCCATGTGTGGAAGTTAGAATCACAGGGTTGCTATGATTATTTCAAGAAGGAGAGAGATTGAAGTTGATACCTAACCTATTTCCTGCTGAGTTGGTTCACTTTCCTCAGAGACATCTTCCCATATAATAATGAGGTCAAGTCACCCAAACATAATTCTAGGGCAATTTTAGTTTGCCTGGTAATGTAGTTGAACTATCTGGAGGATTGGTGCTACAGTGAGAGGGAAGCTAAGCCTACAGGAAATATCTCCAGGGGTGAGAGTGAAGATTTTCAGTCAGTACCCTGGATACCTACTGAAACTGGGAAGAGAGACAAGCAAGTAGATAACTTGATTCTTAGAAAGAGGGGCATCAAAATAAGCTTGAGCTCCCTTTATGGAAGCACAGATGGTTATGTGGGGACTAAATATTAATGATAATAATTCTGTATCTTTCCTTATCATGAGAAGGAGAGGGAGAGGAAGATGGTAAGGGAGAGCAAAGGAACAGGGGAAGGGAGAGAGAGAAAGAATTATGGGTGAAATTGAATTTCCATGGCCAGGATCCTCACCTGATCATGACTTGATCACCCACTGTGTACTGAGATGGTATAATGCTTGGCCTACTGTGCAGGCACATGCTTACATGCCTATATGTGATAAGCCATTGTTGCTTGTGTTGCTATAAAAAGAGCTCTTCGTGGTACTAAAGGTAGAGGAGAGCAGAGGATGGGGGTAAGGGCAGAGCCTGGAGCAGAGGCAATGCCTTGGGCAGAGGCTGAGATTGAGGCAGATGGGACTGTAGCACTCAACCTACTGCCGTGAAAATAAAGCTTGGTATAAACCCCTTTTTACCCCCAGCATTCCCTTTTCATTTTTTGGTCTCTCTGAATCCAGAGTGAACTTGCCTGGAGGTGAAACCCCTTTTGTCCTGGAGCTACAGAATGTGTGAGAGAGAGAGTTTAAAGAATTGACTCACATGACTCAGGGGGCTGGCACATCTGAAATTCTTAGAGATGGTTGGCAGAGAGTAAATTCTGGTAAGAGTTTACAAGTCTGGAGGCCAGATTCCACAGGGCCACAGGCTAGAATCTCAGGCAGGGTTGTTGTGTTGTATTCTTGAGATTTCTTTTCTGTTTGAGAAAGTTCAGTCTTTGCATTTAAGATTTTCAATGGATTGGATGAACTCCACCCACATTATGAAGAGTGATATGCTTTACTTAAAGTCACTTGTTTAAATGTTAATAACATCTAAAAAAAACCCTTCACAGCAATATCTAAACTGGCGTTTGACCATACTACTGGACACCATAGTCTAGCCAATTTGAAATATAAATTTAACCATAATACTTGCCAATCATTTTTGTGCCAATTCCTGCTTATGTATGTTCCCGTCAGATGCCAACTGCTCCCTTCATTTCTGATTCTCTACTAGAATATCAAGACAGCCTTTATGTTTCATATTTCCTTTTATCCCATATGTTACTACTTCTTGTACTCCAACTTCATAAGACTATGTTGTATGATTGGATTGTTGATGCAATTAAATAATTGAAGCTTATTCTTTTTAAAAATTATTACTGTATCAATTAGGGTGTTTTTGTCTTTAAAGGACAGACAGTCTGGGTCAAACTGTCTTTAATGATAAGAATGTTTATTCTCTCATGAAAGAGAAAACCTAAAGTCCAGAGGTAGATCAAGATGATAGAATAGGTTGACTTAGTGATTCAATAATAGAGACAAAGAATGAAGTTCTTTCTTTTTCAAAAGTCTACCCTTTTAAGTGATTACCTATTGAGGCAGATAACAGTATGTCATTAGTTATTATTTTCATTTTACACAATGGAAAGAAACAAAATTCCATACACATTTGAAAGAAACCAAACTGTTGAGGATATCAGGACTTGTTTTAATCTAGGACATGAAAACATGCACAGAGGACCAGCTACATAATTTCTGGGCCCAGGCTCAAAATTGAAATACAGAGCCCCTTTTCAAGCATTATTAAAAATTTCAAGCAGCAGAACATTAAAACAAGTGCAGAAAGAATCCTTCTAAGTATTCCTATGCCGATGACGTTCTTACACTTTCTAAGTGTTCACACACCCATGAAGTTGAATTAGAAACTCACTTTTCAGTGTTTCTTTCATAGGAGAGAGAAACTGTCTTCAGAATTAAGACAGAAGGCTCTCAGATTTCTTCAGCCAAATTATATTACATACTCCATCCTGAATCTGATATTAGAAACAGATGGATTATTTTTAAATCAACTAGACCCAACCTTGGACCTAATCATATAGTTGGCTTCCCATGAGATAAATGGATGGGTGGGGGAAGGGAGCTAGTTTCTGATTAAGACAGTAAGAGTAAATGGACACTGGGTTTGAAACTAACAGTGTCCACCACAATGTCAATAACTCTTTTGACTATGGTAAAAGGAGTTAGAAGATGGCTTGTATATATTTATATATAATGTAGTGGAGGGTGTTTAAGAGCAGATGAATAGCTGGTACATGACTTGAGAAGTTAGTGAAGTAAAATTACTCTTCTCTTAGCATGTCTACTATTATAAAGTCTTGAAACTATGTCTTACCATTGAACATTTGTATATAATAAAGACTGTGCTAAAGTTTCAGTTTGTTTTTCCTTTATATGAAAAATTTATAAGCTCACTCAAATGCGACAAAGTAAAAAATGAGTAATCTCATGAAACCCAACACTAAGAATTACAACTTAGTCATGCAAAGTTAAGAGGTGAAAACTGGAAGGGAAGGCAGCTACTTTTGGTGTTTCTCTCTTGACAAGACCGCATATTATCTGTCTGTGTTTACTCTGCATCTTTATTCTTTTTTCCATCTTAATTTTTCTCTTTACTCCTAGTTTATTATTTTATTTAATAATCTCTATTTGAATATAGCTTTCATATGTCATGAAGCCACCCCCAGTTCTTATTCTCCACTATTCTTTAGCTGAGGCATAAGATACACTACAAATTGACTAGACTCCATGCTCAAATTCTTGAAAGAGAGAACCAATTGATTCTGGTCAGTTGATCAGTTGACCTTGGTTCATGTGTCAATCCCTGGTCCAAAAAAATATTACAGGTGAATTCCAGTGTTATTTGGTTTTGCCATTTTGAAGAGCTTTAGCTTGAACAGATAATAACATCTGACCAGAAAATATAGAAACACTGATATCATCTCAGTAATTCTAGCTTTCCAATGAATTACTTTCAGTTTCTTTCCAATTAATCTTCATTCATCATTGTCTTAGGGTTCACTGCCCTTTACTCTCCATTTAAATTCTCTATAGAGTACCCAATGACCTATAAACCATTTAAAAAGATTAGGCTGCCTCTCTTTGAAATAACTCTTTGGTAGATAGCCATAAATCTTATGTAATAATTGTCTTTTCCCCTAAATTAATATTTTTTTAAGGAAAATCACTGATCAGAAAGGTCAGCATGGATAATTTGCTGACTAAGAGCTTTAAAAAATATGTTTGATTCAAATAAATTCATATTTATTAAGTATCCAAAACATGTGCACTATTTGTTCTGGCTCTGTGGCCAGCCTACATCCCCTGGTAGGTGTATCTGATCCTGGATCATGACTTAGGTGTAGATTATTTATATGTAAATAACAGAACCCAGGTGAACTAAATATGATATGTATATGTGTTTAAATATAGAGACATTATAAGGAACCAATGATATGGGAATCACAGCTAAACCTATCAGGTGGCTGGTTCCTGAAATTGAAAATTAGAGAACTGAGTTTCCTGTCCCTGTGTTGCATGAGGCATGGGGAAACTAAATTCTGTTCCTTTCTGCAGAAATTTATCATCTAGCTCTCTCTCTCTCTGTCTCTCTGACTCTTTTTTTGTAGACCAGGTGCTAAGTCTGAATGTTTGTGTCCCTCTGAAATTCATATATTTAAATCCTAATCCTAAAAATGATATTAGGTGGTAGAGCATTTGGTAAGTGATTAGATTATGAGGGTGGAGCCTTCATGATTAGAATTAGTTTCATTATAAAAAATGTCTTACAGAGCTTCCTAGTCCTTTCTGCCATTAGTGGATAAAATGAGAAGTTTGTGACTGAAAAAGAATTTCCAGCTCCATAATTATCAGAAATAAATTTCTGGGTTTTTTTCTAAGCTATAAAGTCTGTGGTATTTTGTTATAGTAGCCAAAATGAACTAGGACAGAAAATTGGTACCAAGAAGTGGGGTTGATGCTCTAACAAGTACTTAAAAATGTAGAAGCAATTTTGGAATTTGATAATAGGTAAACACTGGAAAAGTTTTGTGGCACATGCTAGAAAAAGCCTATGTTGACATGAATGGACCATTAAAAGTAATTCTGGAGACTGCTCAGAAGGAGAAGAAAAGAGACCTAAAGAAATCATCAATCTTCTTAGAGAATATCTAAGTTATCATGAACAGAATGTTAGTAGAAATGAGATAAACCAAGCAAGTGATATAAGGGTCATGCCATTATAAAATCTACTTAGCCTGCAAAAAACTCCCAGCATATTCTTTAACTTAATCTATATGCTGTTCTTCCTCTTCTTTCGGCATCTTAATTTAACTTTGTAACCAGGTTGAGAGATAGACCTTTGGAGTGTAGAAGACCTACATGGGTAAAGAATTCTGAGATCAGCATCAATATGGTCACCTAAAAAAAAACTATTCTTCACATAAAAGTTCAAAAGAATTATGAATCACCTGTATACAGAATGCCTCATGCCAACTCTTATCCAAAACATTCTATAAAATCCCAAACACTAAATCCTTACATGCACCTCCTTTCTGAGATTGCCCACATACCTGTCTGAGTGTGTACTGTCTTATATCAAACTTAATTACTGCATAAGCCTGTTGCACACTTTGTCTAAACTCTTTTCTATAATAAAGACAAGAACTTGCTGAACCCCACTTCCAGTGGTAGATGCCCTTGTCACTGCTATTTCATTTAGCTTTCTACTCTTAACACAATCCTTTCTTTCTCTCTGTTTTATTTTAGGCCAGTAAGGAAGTAGAAGTTTCCAGAACATAAAGATTCTGCACAGTGCTCTGTGGCTCCCCCAAATTCTTTGGTGGTAGATCCCATATCTTGTAGATAAAATGGACACTGGACACCAGGTGACGCTGGTTTTAGGTGTTGGCAGTTTAGGATCTTCCCTATGCTGAGCAGGAGTTCAATGAACTTCCCTTTTATTCCTCTGTTCTTCTTTGCTCTCTGCTTCCTGAATGGCTGCTGACATTCACTTCTGCTTTGTTTTTAATGAATTCCTTCCTCTTGGCACTTGTTCAACATGATCTAGAATTCTTTCCTGATAAGTCAAGAACCTTCCCTGATCCAGGTTGAGGTTTCACCTAGTGCTCAGGGAGAGACGTCCCCAGATAAAACTGCCCACTAACAGAAATATGGATTGGAAATGCCGTTATGATGAAATGAAGAACAAGTTGTTAGAAACTGGAGGGGAGGTGAAACTTGTTATAAAGTCACAAAGAGCTTGGCTGAATTATATTTTGTTACAGTGTTTTGTGGAATAAGACTTGTAAGAAATGAAACTGGATATTCAGCTGGGAAATATCTAAGGAAGGTGTTGAGTAAATGGCTTGATTTCTCTTGAATGCTGATAGTAAGATGTCAGAAGAGACAAGTGATATAAAGATGGACTTGTTAGTTTAAAAGGAATCAGAACATAAATATTTAGAAAATCCTCAGCCTACCAACATGAAAGAAAGAAAAAAGCTTGTTCAGGAGAGAATGTGAAAGATGTAGCCAAATTTGATAAGGATTTTAGTATGGACTGGCTACCTCAACAGAAGCTAGGAGTTATTCAAGGTAATGGGAGATTAGTCAACCATCTAATAAGAAGCCTGGACCTGTTGTCAAAGACAATGGAAGAATGACCCTAAAGGTATTCTGGAGGACATATGGCTGCCCCTTGAATCACAGGCCCAGTATGCAAGTGCCTGAAGTGCAGAATGATTTCATAGGAGGGGTCACTGCTGCACATAACTCCTTACGGTGCAGACTCCACTCCCTACATTTCTGCACCACACTCTTCTAGCGACCTCAGATCAGGCTTCAACAGACCCTGGTGCATTATTTACTGGATCCAGCAAAGCAAGGGAGGGCATGGCTGCCTCCACCTAGATTTTGTAGGATGGAGCAATCTGGAGTCATGGGTGTGTACAACAAAGCAGAGAACCACTCTGAGGTGAGGTCTCTTCAGATAGTTCCCATAGGGCAAGGCTCAGAAAAAACATGGGAGCAGGGTTATCCCTGTGACCTTAGACTTTTAGAGCCAGAGGAATGCAATTCCAGCCCTAGAAATCGGTAGGCAAAGCAGTAACCTATAGAGCCATGGGGCAAGGCCAGCTTGAGCCTTGGGGACCCAGTCCCTGCCCCAGTAGTCCCAGAAGGATATCAAGACAAAGAGCATTGTTATTTGCTTTGTCAGGTTTTGGAGTTATATTGGAAGTGTTGCTACTTATTTTCTATTTATGCATTTTGAAATAGTAATATATATCCTATATTTGCCTCCACATTGTATTTTGGAAGTATGTAGCATGTTTGATTTCACAAGTTCAGAGCTAGAGAGCAATTTGCCTTAGGATGAATCAAACCTTGAGTCACACCCATTCTGATTTAGACACTATTTAGAAGAGACCTTGGACAATGTACATCTGAGTTGGTACTGAAATGCAGTAATATATTTGGGACTATTGAGATGAAATGGATATATTTGCATGTTAGGAGGACATGAATTTTGGGGGGAAAGAAGCAGAATGCAGTGGTCTGAATGTTTATTTTCCCCTGAAATTCATATGTTTAGTTTTAATACCCAAGATATGGGTTGGTAGGGCTTTTGAAAGGTGATTAGGTCATGAGGGCAGAACCCACATGACTGGGATTATTGCCCTTATAAAGTTCCCATGGAGATCCCCATCCCCTTCTGCTATGTGAGGATAAAATGAGAAATCTGCAACCTGGAAGAGGGACCTCACAAGACCATGATGGTATCCTGAACTCAGATTTATAGCCTGTAGAATAGTAAGAAATAAATTTCTGTTGTTTAAAAGCTACATAGTCTGTGTGTTTTGTAATAGCACCCCTAACAGACTAGGATATTAGGTTTCATTTATTTTCAATATTCATTGGTCAGACACGGCTGCCACAGAGCAGCCAAAAGAGATTGCCTGGAGTGTCTAAGTTCCAATTCTCAATTATCAATATTTGACTGGTCTATCTTATATCAGGAAATAGGGACCAGGTGTCCCACTGCCATCTCAGCAAGAGATACAGACTTTCTGAAATGTTCACAAGGGTAAGCTAAGAATGGGGGGTAGCATCAGGATAAAATGATGGAAGGAAATGATATCTTGAATACAGAACAATCTTAAAAATGATGCTGATAAAAATATTTTAGTAGTGGGATAAAAGGAAAGTTTACTCTGTTGCTTGTCTTTAAGTCTTTTTCTGTGCTCACCATAATTAAGGAGAAATATTGACTCCCATATTTCACTGAAAAACATTTTTGACCAGGAGCTGGGGGGAAGCTTCACCAGATATTATGAGACCTGTACAGAATCCTTACACTGTTTTTGGTATTAAATATGTATTTATTCTGTGTAGAAAACAATTTACTATACCTCCAAGCCCCGATTACCCCAGACCTACAACCCAGCAGTGGTTATAGAAAATTCGTAATTTTCTCATTTTTGCAATTCCCTATTCAAAGAGATTCCTTAGGAGAGAATTATTAATGTCCTGCTATCCTCCTTAGCTCCATAGCAAATAAATTATGCTGTGAAAAATTATTGTGCTAATATCTGGAATAATTTAATTTTTCTTGAAATTAGGCACTCACATAACTGCTAATTTTATGTGCTCTTCATTGGAAGCAGTTGTGCTCAAAGATTGCAAACTGCAATCTATCCACCTGAGAATTTAACTTATTCTTATTCCCTTTGTCCTAGGGAATATTTCTCTTATATGGTAATTAGTCATATTTTCCTGAGTGTTTATTATTGGAAATGATGCCTACAAATTTGTAAATGCAAATCTTGTCAGGTATAGATTGATACAACAGAAAAAATGAATAAATGAAGAAAACCTTTAACTGTGATGAGATTATGGTGATGGGTAAAGAAGAGAGGGATCACTTTGATTTTATCTCACAAAATTAAAGTGTTGCCAGTGAAACAGGGACAGAAAATTAGATTCTCATTCATCAGACCAATTGTTCAGTAGAAAATCTTTAATGAAGAGCTCTCCAGAGGGAAAAGATTCCCCTTTATCACATTTCCTTGTATTTCTTCTCTTCCTCAGTCTTCACATCTATGCAAAGCAGAATAGTTATAATATTTAACCACAAAGAGAAAACAAATATAGTTGGCATTAGATTTCTTTTCCGTGCTTTAAAACCATCTTTGTCTTAATTATTTTTATGCTCTCCTCATGTGAAATAGAGTCAAGAAAATAATCCTATACAGGATGAGACATTTACTTTGGTCAAGTATGTAATTTATATTATTTAGCTGAGCTGGGTAGTCAAAAGCATAGTTATTTGTGGTTTTTAAAATATCCTTAGTAATATTCCCTAAATAACTTTCATTCACTTAAATTCCTGTACAGTTAATCTATACTGTTCTTTTACATTTCTTTATTCAGTTCTACATCCCTAGGATGCATATACGCTGTTTAGGTATTAGTTTTGTATGGTTTTGGGGATACCAAATGCTATGTCTTATTTTTGTCTGACAGTCTTTTAAATGACAACTTATTTGTTTCTATGTCTGCTCTAGTGTACATATCCTAAATGACCAGTTTCTTTCTTTTCTCTTTCAGCTTTCAATCTTGCTTTTGATGAGACTTCTATTGAAATAAATTTTGAGATATTGCAGATTTAGATTGCTCTATTATTCTATTGGGGCTTGAATGTGTTTTATAAATGCCTTTGCCATAGTCTCCTCAAATCAGTCCGTTTCTTGCAGAAACTTTTGTTCACACCAGTATTCCCAGCACTGAGCATAAGTCCTGTCAGATATTTCTTTCAAACAAGAAGACAGGAAGGATAGAAAGAAGAAAGGGAGGAAGGAAGGGAGGGAGGGAGGAAGGAAGGAAAGAAGGAAGAAAGGAAGGAAGGAAGGAAGGAAGGAAGAAAGGAAGGAAGGAAGGAAGGAAGGAAGGAAGGAAGGAAGGAAGGAAGGAAGGAAGGAAAGAGAATGAGAGAGGAAGATAAAGAAAGAAGTGAAAAGGGAAAGACAAAAAGCATAACTTGGTGACCTATTGTATATCTAATGAGGTGTGGGAAGAGATGGAGTAGAAGATGATATGGATGACTATGAGAAATTTTTTTTAAATTTTATGTCCTTTTATTGTTTTTCTTATTTATTTATTCTTATTTTTTCTTTTGGTATCATTAATCTACAACTACATAAGGAAAATTATGTTTACTAAACTCCCCCCATCACCAAGTTTCCCCCACATACCCCATTATAGTCACTGTCCATCAGCATAGTAAGATGCTGTAGAATCACTACTTGTCTTCTCTGTGTTGTACAGCCCTACCCATGACACCCCCCATATTATGCACACTAAACATAATGCCCCCTTTCTTTTTCCTCCCCCTTATCCCTCCTTTCCCACTCATCCTCCCTGGTCCCTTTCCCTTTGGTAACTGTTAGTCCATTCTTGGGTTCTGTGACTCTGCTGCTGTTTTGCTCCTTCAGTTTTTGCTTTGTTCCTATACTCCACAGATGAGTGAAATCATTTGATAATTGTCTTTCTCTGCCTGGCTTATTTCACTGAGCATAATACCCTCTAGCTCCATCCATGTAGTTACAAATGGTAGGATTTGTTTTGTTCTTATGGCTGAATAATATTCCATTGTGTATATATACCACCTCTTCATCCATTCATCTACTCATGGACACTTAGGTTGCTTCCATTTCTTCGCTATTGTAAATAGTGCTGCGATAAACATAGGGGTGCATATGTCTTTTTCAAACTGGGATGCTGCATTCTTAGGGTAAATTCCTAGAAGTGGAATTCCTGGGTCAAATGGTATTTCTATTTTTAGTTTTTTAAGGAATCTCCATACTGCTTTCCACAGTGGTTGAACTAATTTGCATTCCCACCAGCAGTGTAGGAGGGTTCCCCTTTCTCTACATCCTTGCCAGCATTTGTTGTTTGTCTTTTGGATGGTGGCAATCCTTACTGGTGTGAGGTGATATCTCATTGTGGTTTTAATTTGCATTTCTCTGATGACTAGCGATGTGGAGCATCTATTCATGTGTCTGTTGGCCATTTGAATTTCTTCTTTGGAGAATGGTCTCTTCGGTTCCTCTGACCATTTTTGATTGCATTATTTGCTTTTTGTTTGTTGAGGTGCATGAGCTCTTTATATATTTAGGATGTCAACCCTTTATTGGATCTGTCATTCATGAATATATTCTCCAATACTGTAGGATGCCTTTTTGTTCTATTGGTCGTGTCTTTGCTGGACAGAAGCTTTTCAGTTTGATGTAGTACCATTTGTTCATTTTTGCTTTTGTTTCCCTTGACCAGGGAGATATGTTCATGAAGAAGTCTCTCATGTTTATGTCCAAGAGATTTTGCCTATGTTTTTTTCTAAGAGTTTTATGGCTTTATGGTTTATATTCAGGTCTTTGATCCATTTTGAATTTGCTTTTGTGTATGGGGTTAGACAATGATCCAGTTTCATTCTCTTACATGTAGCTGTCCAGTTGCCAACACCAGCTGTTGAAGAGGCTGTCATTTCCCCATTGTATGTCCATGGCTCCTTTATCATATATTAATTGACCATATATGTTTGGGTTATTATCTGGACTCTATTTTGTTCCACTGGTCTGTGGGTCTGTTCTTGTGCCAGTACCAAATTGTCTTGATTACTGTGGCTTTGCAGTGGAGCTTGAAGTTGGGGAGCGAGATCACCCCCGCTTTATTCTTACTTCTCAGAATTGCTTTGTCTATTTGGTGTATTTTGTGGTTCCATATGAATTTTAAAACTATTTGTTCCAGTTCATTGAAGAATGCTGTTGGTAATTTGATAGGCATTGCATTGAATCTGTAGATTGCTTTAGGCAAAATGACCATTTTGGCAATATCAATTCTTCCTAGCCAAGAGCATGGGATGAGTTTCCATTTGTTAGTGTCCTCTTTATTTTCTCTTAATAGTGTCTTGTAGTTTTCATGGTATAGGTCTTTCACTTCTTTGGTTAGGTTTATTCCGAGGTATTCTATTTTTTTTTTTGTGCAATTGTGAATGGAATTGTTTTCCTGATTTTGCTTTCTGTTAGTTCATTGTTAGTGAATAGGAAAAGAACAGATTTCTGTGTATTAATTTTGTATCCTGCAACTTTGCTGAATTCAGATATTAGTTCTAGTAGTTTTGGAAAGGAGTCTTTAGGGTTTTTTATGTACAATATCATGTCATCTGCAAATAGTGACAGTTTGACTTCTTCTTTACCAATCTGGATGCCTTGTATTTCTTGGTTTTGTCTGATTGCTGTAGGTAGGACCTCCAGTACTATGTTGAATAACAGTGGGGAGAGAGGTAATCCCTGTCTTGTTCCCAATCTTAGAGGAAAAGCTTTCAGCTTCTTGCTGTTAAGTATGATGTTGGCTGTGGGTTTGTCATATATGGTCCTTATTAGGTTGAGGTACTTGCCCTGTATACCTATTTTGTTGAGAGTTTTTATCATGAATGGATGCAGAATTTTGTTGAATGCTTTTTCAGCATCTATGGAAATGATCATGTGATTTTTGCCCTTCTTTTTGTTGATGTGGTGGATGATGTTGATGGATTTTCGAAGGTTGTACCATGCTTGCATCCCTGAAATGAATCCCACTTGATCACAGGGTATGATTCTCTTGATGTATTTTTGAATTTGGTTTGCTAATATTTTGTTGAATATTTTTGCATCTATGTTCATCAAGGATATTGATCTGTAATTTTCTTTTCTGGTGGGGTCTTTGCCTGGTTTAAGTATTAGAGTGATGCTGGGTTCATAGAATGAATTTGAAAGTATTCCCCCCTCTTCTATTTTTTGGATAACTTTAAGGAGAATGCATATTACGTCTTCTCTATATGTCAGATAAAATGCAGCGGTGAATCCATCTGGTCCGTGGGTTTTGTTCTTGGGTAGGTTTTTGATTACCACTTCAATTTCATTGCTGGTAATTGGTCTGTTTAGATTTTCTCTTTCATCCTTGGTCAGTCTTGGAAGGTTGTATTTTTCTAGGAAGTTGTCCATTTCATCTAGGTTTTCCAGCTTGTTAGCATATAGATTTTCATAGTATTCTCTAATAATTTTTTGTATTTCTGTGGGGTCTGTCATGATTTTTTGTTTCTCATTTTTGATTCTGTTCATGTGTGTAGATTCTCTTTTTCTCTTAATAAGTCTGGCTAGGGGCTTATCTATTTTGTTTATTTTTTCAAAGAACGAGCTCTTGGTTTCATTGATTTTTTCTATTGTTATATTCTTCTTGATTTTATTTATTTCTTCTCTGGTATTTATTATGTCCCTCTTTTTGGTGAATTTGGGTCTCATTTGTTCTTTTTTTTCCAGTTTCAATAATTGTGATTTGAGACTATTCATTTGGGATTGTGCTTCCTTCTTTAAATAGGCTTGGATTGCAATCTACTTTCTTCTTAGAACTGCCTTAGCTGCATCCCACAGAAGTTGGGGCTTTGTATTGTTGTTGTCATTTGTTTCCATATATTCCTTGATCTCTATTTTGATTTGGTCGTTGATCCATTGATTATTTAAGATCATTTTGTTGAGCCTCCATGTGTTTGTGAACGTTTCTGTTTTCTTTGCACAATTTATTTCTAGTTTTATGCCTTTGTGGTCTGAGAAGTTGGTTGGTAGAGTTTCAATCTTTTCAAATTTACTGAGGCTTCTTTTGTGGCCTAGTATGTGGTCTATTCTGGAAAATGTTCCATGTGTACTTGAGAACAATGTATATCCTGTTGCTTTTTGGTGTAGAATTCTGTAGATATATGTTAAGTCCATCTATTCTAGTGTGTTGTTCAGTGCCTCTGTGTTCTTGCTTACTTTCTGCCTAGTGGATCTGTCCTTTGGAGTGAGTGGTGTGTTGAGGTCTCCTAGAACAAATGCATTGCATTGTATTTCCTCCTTTAATTCTTTTAGTATTTTTTTCACATATGTTGTTGCTCCTGGATTGGGTGCATATATATTTATAATGTTTATATCCTCTTGTTGGACTGACCCCTTTATCATTATGTAATATCCTTCTTTATCTCTTGTTACTTTTTTTTGTTTTGAAGTCTATTTTGTCTGATACAAGTACTGTAACACCTGCTTTTTTCTCCCTATTTTTTGCATGAAGTATCTTTTCCTATCCCTTGACTTTTAGTCTGTGTATGTCTTTGGGGTTGAGGTGAGTCTCCTGTACACAGTATATAGATGGGTCTTGCTTTTTTATCCATTCTGTTACTCTGTGTCTTTTGATTTGTGCATTCAGTCCATTTACATATAGGGTAATTATTGAAATATATGTACTTATTGCCATTGCAGGCTTTAGATTTGTGGTTACCAAAGGTTCAAGGGTAGCTTCTTTACTATCTAGCCATCTAACTTTACTTCCTTATTAAGCTATTATAAACACAGTCTGATGATTCCTTATTTCTCTCCCTTCTTATTCCTCCTCCTCCATTCTTTATATGTTAGGTGTTTTATTCTGTACTCTTTTGCGTTTCCTTTGACTGCTTTTGTGAATAGTTGATTTTATTTTTTGCCTTTAGTTAGTATTTGTTTGGTCTCATTTGTTTGGTGTGATTTTATTTTCTCTGTTGACATCTATTTAGCCTTAGGAGTGCTTCCATATAGAGCTGTTCCTCTAAAATACCCTGTAGAGGTGGTTTGTGGGAGGCAAATTCCCTCAACTTTTGCTTGTCTGGAAATTGTTTAATCCCTCTTTCATATTTAAATGATAATCATGCTGTATACAGTATTCTTGGTTCAAGGCCCTTCTGTTTCATTGCATTAAATATATCATGCCATTCTCTTCTGGCCTATATGGTTTCTGTTGAGAAGTCTGATGATAGCCTGATGGGTTTTCCTTTGTAGATTACCTTTTTTCCTCTCTCTGGCTGCCTTTGATATCTGTCCTTGTCTTTAATCTTTGCCATTTTAATTACTATATGTCCTGGTGTTGTGCTCCTTGGGTCCCTTGTGTTGGGAGTTCTGTGTGCTTCCATGGTCTGAGAGACTATTTCTTCCCCTAGTTTGGGGAAGTTTTCAGCAATTATTTCTTCAAAGATGCTTTCTATCCCTTTTTCTTTAACTTCTTCTGGTACTCCTATAATGCAAATATTGCATTTGGATTGGTCACACAGTTCTCCTAATATTCTTTCATTCCTGGAGATCCTTTTATCTTTCTCTGCCTCAGCTTCTCTGTATTCCTGTTCTATGATTTCTATTCCATTAATGGCCTCTTGCCCCTTATCTAGTCTGCTCTTAAGTCCTTCCAGAGATTGTTTTATTTCTGTGTTCTCCCTCCCTGCTTGCTCCTTTAGCTCTTGCATATTTCTCTGCCGGTCCATCAGCATGGTTGTGACCTTTATGTTGAATTCTTTGTCTGGAAGATTGGTTAAATCTATCTCCCCAGGCCCTCTCTTGGGGGTTGTCTGGGTAATTCTGGACTGGACCAAATTCTTCTGCCTTTTCATGGCAATAGAGGTAGCTGTAGGCAGTTAGCGCATGTATGAGCTGGTAGAACAAAGTCTTTTCCTGTTTGCTGGTTGCCTTGCTCTTCTCCGCTGACTGTGTTGGTTGCCTGCACTCCTGGAGCAGCCTCCAGATTAACGCCTGAAGCTGTCACAGGTTGGGTTACTGTCAGGGTAGCCCAGAGCCCTGTGGGGAGTATCAGGCATGCCAGGTGTGCTCTCCTGTGAGATTGGTGCCCCTTCACAACTTACCCCAGTTTCCTCTGCCTGCAGTTTGCAGCTGTGCATCAGCAGCAGCCTTTGGGTCTGGCCTGAGATGCTGTGTGTCTGGAGGAAATTTTGGGCGGCTGCTGCAGGGGAGCATGGCCACTACCTGGCAGCTCCGCCACTGCCATGGGTGCATGTGGGTTCTCACCTGCTGCTCCAATGCCACTGCAGTCACAGATGGACATTCCCAGGCTGCTCTGCCACCACTGTGGGCACACGTGGCCACTCTCTGACTACTGGGCCTCTGTGTCAAGGGCCGAGCTGGCCAGGGGAATGACTGGCAATCTGCTTATCTCTGTGAGGGGGCTTCAGGACTAAAGTGATACCCAGGGGGCTGGAGTGCCTGAATTTCCTAAGGATTCCAAGCCTGCTGGTCTGAGTGTGCCAGGATGCTTCTATCCAACTGTGAGGCCCTTGTCTCTTTAAGCCTTTCAAAAAAGTACTTGCTTTTCTTTTGTCCCAGGTGAACCAGCTGCAGGGACCCGCTCACATATTTTGCTTTTCTGTTTCTCTAATATCCAGCACACCATCCAATGTGTGTCTGCGCTCCTGGTGCGGATTACTAGAGCTGGTTGATTAGCAGTCCTCGGCTTCCACTCTCTCCCCGCTCCAACTCCTTTCCTCCCATTGGGGAACTAGGGTGGGGGGGCGCTCAGGTCCTGCTGGGCCATGGCTTGTATCTTCATGCTGTGCTGAGTTCTTACAGATGTAGATGTAACCTGGCTGCTGTACTGTATTCACTGGTCTCTCTTTTAGGAATAGTTGTATTTGTTGTATTTTCAAATATATATATGGTTTCAGGAGGAGATTTCTGCTGCCCTACTCATGCTGCCATCATGGCTCCTCCTCTCTCTGAGAATTTTTTTAATGAACATTCTTTTTTTACATCAAATGTACATCACAGTGGCTCAGCAGTCCCCCTCCCCATGGCCCCTGCCCAATCCCCTCCTCCTTGGTAACCACTAGTCATTTCTCAGTGTCTATGAGCTTAGTGCTGTTTTGTTTTTTCTCTTTTGCTTTTTTTATATTCCACAAATAAGTGAAATCATATGGTATCTGTCTTTCTCCACCTGGCTTATTTCACTGAGTATAATGCCTTCTAGACCCATCCATCTTGTTGCAAATGGCAGAATTTCTTTTCTTTTTATGGCTGAATAGTATTCCATTGTGTATACATACCACCTCTTCTTTATATATTCATCTATTGATGAACACTTAGGTTGCTTCCATATCTTGGCTATTGCAAACAGTGTGGTGATAAATGTAGCTGTGCATATATGTTTTTCAGTCATGGATTTTGTTTTATTAAGGTAAATTCATAGGAGTGGAATGACTATGAGAATTTTAGAAACAGTAAAAGTAGGTGGATGTTAGAAATAGAGATAATTTGCAAAGGAAAATAATGAGATTAAGTTTATACATGTTTAGTCAGTATTTTACTTGATAAACATAGGAATACAAATATGCATTTAATATAATATGTTATATTTTGACCAGACAATGAAATGTAGATGTCTACTTTGCAATGGAACTGATTAATAAAGCAGATTACAGAAAGTTGACAAAGTTAGTGACATAGTATGATCTTGAACTTCCCTCCTCCCATGGATGCACTGTATATACTGCTACACATGGAGCAATTCCCCCTACAAAAATTCTAGAAACTTGCTGAGTGATGTCTATACATTCTATGAATAAGAAAATACCCACTTTGAAACACTGATACTCACTCTCATCACAAGCCTCACCCCTGGCATGATACCATACAATCAGGAGGGAACCCCTAACTCCCAGCTTCTCCCTGATTGTAGGGTTTGTACCACACATCAAGTGTTCCAACATTTAAGACTCCTATCTGAGATACAGACCACCAAAACATCTAGCTCTGAAAGCCAATAGTGCTTAAACCCATGAGACCCATGTGACTATAGCAAAGATGCAACTCTTCACAGGTATACATGAAGTGGCCATAGCTATCCCTGTAGGACTCAATGTAGAGAAAACAGGCAAAAGTACCCATCTCACAGTTTTCCCCTGAAATAAGTGTAACTGCGGTTACATACTTTACTAGCTCCTGCCTGAGGCTCTGACTTTTATTTTATTTAGCACATATCTACGGGCTGATTGTTAACCTCCCTAGAGATCAGTAAAGCCAGTGGATATTTCCCCAACCTTCCCCTTCTTGCTTCTTACAACAATAAAGTCAAGCCACCGGCATCTTCATAGAAGGAGATTATATATATATATATATATACCTATCTTCCCAGCTTTTACAGTTGCCATCCAAGCAAGTTGGGCCCAGATTGCCTAGCTCTGTTAGTCAATGCAGATGTATTCATAAGCCCCACAGGACTGTAGAAACAAAGAAGCAGTTCTTAATGGGCGTGGGCATGAAAACATTCACTTCATCTATCTCCCAAGGGCTCAGCACAGATGGAGCAGGAAATACTGATCACTTCCCAGTCATTACCTGGAAATTTTTAATTGCATACTTTACAAGCCGCTCTCTGTGGATCCAGATTTTGCTTTAACACACACCTACAGGCTGGTTAGAATCCTCATCAGAGAATGGGGAAGCCAGTGGAACCTTCCCCTGCCTTCTCACTCTATATCATTACAATAAATCAAATTTACCTGCATCTCCTTGGAAGAAGCTTGGCTACACATCTGGTGCCCCAATTTTTGTGGCTGCTGGTTTCTGGCTGCTGGCTGCACCTAGCCCTGCTAGCCAACAAGGCTCACATGCATGGTTATCACATGACTACAGAAAACAAAAATGCAGTTTTAAACAGGTAGAGTAACTTCCCCCAACAGCTATACATCCATGTTCAGCAAGGAGGGAGCAGGCAAAATGTCCACTGGTCAGTTTTTCTACGTAAGGGCCTAACTATATACTTTCTCAGCTATTGCCTGAGGATCCAGCTTTTAATTAGCCTATACTCAGGTGCTGACTGATCCCCCCCTTTGGGATACTGACAAGTCTTGGCACACCTTTGACTACTGGGAGCCACTAAAGGAACAGATGGAAATTTGGACAATCACAAGGTTTGAGAAACAACCAAGAGCTTAGGCTGGACTAATAATGAAGTTCATCTCCTACATAAGACAACTTTGTCAAAACTAAGAGATGTAGTTGTTTAATCTAATGAACAGAAACCAACACAGAGAGTCAAGGAAAATTAAGAAACACAGGAAAATGTTCCAAATAAAAGAACAAGTTAAATCACCAGAAACAGTTCTTAATAAAATAAAGATAAGTGACTTACCTGATAGAGTATTCAAAATAGTGAACACTACATGGTCATAAGGATCTTCACCAATGTCAGAAAAGGAATGCATGAACAAACAGAATTCCTACAAAAAGAAAGAAAATATTTTAAAAATTACCAAGCAGAACTCACAGAGCTAAAGAATACAATAACTGAGCTGAAAATTAATTGGAGGGGTTCAATAGCAGACTAAATCAAGCAGAGCAAAGGATTAGTGAACTCACAGACCCAACAGTAGAATTCATCCGGTCAGAGGGGAAAAAAAGAAAAAAGAATGAAAAAGTGAAGATAGCTTAAGGAAATTATAGAACAACACATCAAGGGACCAATATTATAGGTGTCCCAGAAAGAGAATAGTGAAACGAACAGAATGCTTTTTCAGAGGAATAATTTCCAAAAATGTCCCTAACCTGGGGAAAGAAAGACATGAAAATCCAGGAAGCCCAGAGAGTTCCAAAGAATATGAATTAAAAAAACACACACCAAGATGTACTATAATTACATTTTCAAAAGTTAAACATGAGAGAATATTAAAATTGGCAAAAGAAAAACTTGTTTTTTTACATACAAAGGAACCCCCATAACATAATCAGCAGATTTTTCAGCAGAAACTTTTCAGGACAGAATGGAATGGGATCAGGTATACAAAGTGCTAAAAGGGAGAAACAACCAACCCTGAATACCTGGAAAAGTTGTCTTCAAATTGAAGGAAAGATTAAATTTTTTCTAGGCAAAAATAAAGGTAGTTGATCACCACTAGACCAGGCTTAAAAAATATTAAAGAGAGTTCTTCAAGCTGAAATAAAAGGATGCTAATTAGTAACAGAGAAAACCTATGAAAGTACAAAACTTACTGGTTTTGGTAAACATATATTTAAACTTATAATAATATTTTAATGATTCTTGGTAAATCATTTATAATTTTAGTATGAATATTAAAAGAGAAAAGTATAAAAAATTACTATAACTACAGTACTTCATTAATGGTTACATAATGTAAAAAGATGAAAATTGTGATATAAAATGTAAAATGTGAAGGAAAATGTAAAATGTGGAAATATTGTATGTGTTCAAAGTCATATTTTTATCAGTTTAAAATAACTTGTTATAAATGTTTTAGGTAAGCCTCATGGTATCCACAAAGCAAAAACCTATAGTAGATACATAAAAGATAAAGAAAAAAGTATCAAGGAATACTAACAGAGAAATCATCAAATCAGAAAGAGAGTAAGATAGGAAGAAAGGACTATCAAACCAACTAGAAAATAATTAACAAGTTGGAAACAGTAATTCTGTATGTATCTACATTTACTTTACATTGAAATGGACTAAATACTCAAATAAAAAGATGTGAAGTGGCCAAATGGATGGGGTAAAAAGACCTACTATATGCTGTATTGAGAGGTGCACTTCAGCTTAAAGGGCAAACTAAATGAGAATGAAGGAATGGAAAAAGATGGTCCATGCAAATGATAGGCATATTTATATTTGACAAAAGAGATTTTAAGTCAAAGCATGTAACTATAGACAAAGAATGTCATTATGTAATGATACAGAGGTGAATTTATCAAGACATATACAGAACATTCCAGGCAAAAGAAGAAAAATAAACATTCTTCTCAAGCTCTCATGGAATATTCTTCAGAATAGATCATAAATAAGGGTCTTCATAAATTTGAGGAGACTGAAATCAAATCACGCATTATTTCTGACAACTAGTAATAAATTACAAGAAGTAAAGAAATTTCATAAGTATGTCAAGATTAAACAAGATGCTCCTGATCAATCAATAGGTAAAAGAAGAAATCAAGAAATAAAAAAATCTTGAGAAATATGAAAATTGAAACACAACATACCAATACTTAAGCATCAAAAACAGTTCCAAGAATGAACATTACAGCAATAAATGCCTATGCTAAGGAAAAATATAGATCTAAAATAAGCAACCTAGCTGTACATCATAAGGTACTTGAAAAAGAAAAAATTGATCCCAAAGTTTGCAAAAAGAAAAAAGTAACAGGCATCAGAGTAGGAGTAAATGAAAGAGAGACTAAAAGGTAATAGAAAAGATCAATAAAACTAAAAGCTGATTTTTTCAAAAAGATAAAAAAAATAGAAAAATTAGGAAACTATTCAAATATATTAATTTTATAATTTTATTTTTATTTTTTTATTAAGGAATCATTGATATACAATCTTGTGAAGGTTTCACATAAGCAACATTGTGGTTCAAAAATTCACCCTTATTATCAATTCCTCACACACACCCCATTGCAGTCACTGTCCATCAGCATAGTAAGATGCTGTAGAGTCACTACTTATCTTCTCTATGCTATACTGCCTTCCCAGTGATATGATTATGTGTGCTAATCATAATGCCCCTTAATTTCATTCTCCCTCTGTCTGCACCCACTTCCCCAAACCCTACCCTTTGGTAAACCCTAGTCCCTTCTTGGAGTCTGTTTGTCTAATCTGTTTTTTTTTCCTTCAATTTTGCCTTGTTATACTCACAAATGAGTGAAATCATTTGGGATTTGTCTTTCTCTATCTGGTTTATTTCACTGAGCATAACACCCTCTAACTTCATCCATGTTGCTGCAAATAGCAGGATTTGTTTTCTTCTTATGGCTGAACAATATTCCATTGTAAATATGTACCACCCCTTCTTTATTCATTCATCTACTAATGTACACTTAGGTTGCTTCCGTATCTTGGCTATTGTAAATAGTGCCGCGATAAACATAAGGGTGCATATATCTTTTTGAATCAGGGATCTTGTTTTCTTCAGGCAAATTAGTAGGAGTGTATTAATGGGTCAAATAGTATTTCAGTCTTTACTTTTTCAGGAACCTCCATATTGCTTTCCACAATGGTTGAACTAATTTACATTACCACCAGCAATATAGGAGGGTTGCAATTTCTCTGCATCCTTGCCAGCAGTTGTTGCTTGTCTTTTGGATGTTGGCCATTCTAACTGGTGTGAGGTGATATCTCATTGTGGTTTTAATTTGCATTTACTTGATATTTAGTGATGTGGTATATCATTTCATGAGCCTGTTGGTCATCTAAATTGTGTCTTTGGAGAAGTTTCTGTTCAGATCTTCTGCACATTTTTTAATCAGGTTATTTGCTTTTTGGGTATTGAAGTGTGTGAGCTCTTGGATGTGTATTGTGGATGTAACCTTTTATAGGATACTTCATTTACAAACATATTCCCCCATACTGTAGGATACCTTTTTGTTCTGCTGATGGTGTCCTTGCTATACAGAAGTTTTTTAGTTTGCTGTAGTCCCATTTATTCATTTTTGCTTTTGTTTAACTTGCCCAAGGAGATGCGTTCAGGAAAAAAGTTGCTCACATTTATATTCAAGAGAGTTTTTCCTATGTTTTCTTCTAAGAGTTTTATGACTTTGTGACTTACATTCAGGTCTTTGATCCATTTGAGTTTACTTATGGGTATGGAGTTAGACAATAATTCAGTTTCATTCTCTTACATGTAGCTGCTCAGTTTTACCCACACCAGTTGTTGAAGAGGTTGTCATTTCTGCATTGTATATCCATGGCTCATTTATTGCATATTAATTGGTCATATATGTGTAGGTTTATATCTGGTCTCTCTATTCTGTTCCACTGATCTATGGGTCTGTTCTTGTGCCAGTATCAAATTGTTTATATTACTGTGGCTTTCAAGTTGGTGAACCTAATCCCCCCAGCTTTATTCTTCCTTCTCAGCATTGCTTTGGCTATTCGGGGTCTTTTGTGCTTCCATATGAATTTTAAAACTATTTGTTCTAGTTAGTTGAAGAATGCTGTTGGTATTTTGATAGGGATTGCATTGAATTTGTAGATTGCTTTAGACAGGATAGGCATGTTGACGATATTAATTCTTCCTATTCATGAGCATGGTATTTCCATTTATGGGTGTCATCTTTAATTTCTCTCATGAGCATCTTGTAGTTTTCAGGCTATAGGTCTTTCATCTCCTTGTTTAGGTTTATTCCTAGGAGTTTTATTCTCTTTGATGCAATTGTAAATGGAATTGTTTTCCTGATTTCTTTTTCTGCTAGTTCATCATTAGTGTGCAGTAAAGCAACAGACTTCTATGTATTAATTTTTTATCCTGCAACTTTGCTGAGTACAGTTATTATTTCTAGTAGTTTTGGGATACATTCTTTAGGGTTTTTTATATACAATATAATGTCATCTGCAAACAGGGATAGTTTAACTTTTTCCTTACCAGTCTGCATGCCTTTTATTTCTTTGTGTTGTCTGATTGCAGTGACTAGGACATCCAGTATTATGTTCAATAAAAGTGGAGAGAGTGGACATCCTTGTCTTATTCCTGATCATAAAGGAAAGGTTTCAGCTTTTTGTTGTCAAGTATGATGTTGCCTGTGCATTTGTTATGTATCAGCTTTATCAATGTTGAGGTGAATACCCTCTCTACCCACTTTGTTAAGAGTTTTTATCATGGATGGATGTGAATTTTTTCAAATACTTTTTCAACATATATTGAGATGATCATGCAATTTTTGTCCTTTTTGTTGATGTGGTGTATGATATTGATGGATTTTGGAATACTGTGCCATCCTTGCATCCCTGGAATAAATTTCAGTTGATCATGATGGATGATCTTTTTGATGCATTTTTGAATTTGATTTGCTAATCTTTTATTGAACACTTTTACATCCATGTTCATCAGGGATAGGTATTAGGTTTTATCTAAATGTCTGATAAAATTCAGTGGTGAAGCCATCTGGGGCAGCAATTTGTTCTTAGGTAGTTTTTTGATTAACAGTTCAATATCATTGTTGGCCAGTTCAGGTTTTCTGTTTCTTTCTGTGTCAGTCTTGGAAGGTTATATTTTCCTAGAATGTTGTCCATTTCTTCTAGGTTATCCAATGTTTTAGCATATAAATTTTCATGTTATTCTCTAATAATTCTTTGTTTTTCTGTGGTGTCTCTAGTGACTTTTCCTTTCTCATTTCTGACTCTGTTTATGTGTGCACACTCTTTTTTCTTTATGTCTGACTAGGGGTTTATCTATTTTGTTTATTTTTTTGAAGAACTGTCCCTGGGTTTCATTTTTATTTCTATTGTTTTATTCTTCTCAATTTTCTTTATTTATGCTCTGATATTTATTATGTCCCTCCTACTGACTTTAGGCCTCATTTGTTCTTCTTTTTCTAGTTCATTAATTGTGAGTTTAGACTGTTCATTTGGGACTGTTCTTACTTGAGGTAAGCCTGTACTGCAATATACTTTCCTCTCAGAACTGTCTTTGCTGCATACCACAGGTTTTGGGATGTTGAGTTGTTGTTTTGATTTTTCTCCATATATTGCTTGATCTCTTTTTATCTGGTCATCAATCAATTGATTTTTAGGAACATTTTTTTAAGCCTCCTAGTGTTTGTTGGCTTTTTCATTTTCTTTCCATAATTTATTTCTAGTTTCATACCTCTGTGGTCTGACAATTTGGTTGGCACAATTTCAATATTTTTGAATTTCCTGAGGCTGTTTATGTGTCCTAGCATGTGATCTATTCTGGAAAATGTTCCATGTGCACTTGAGAATGTGTATCCTGTGCTTTTGGGTGGAGTGTTCTGTAGATATCTGTTTGGTCCATTTGCTCTAATGTGTTGTTCAGTGCCTCTGTGTCCTTAATTACTTTCTGACTGGTTGATCTGTCCTTTGGAGTGAGTGGTGTATTGAAGTCTCCTAAAATGAATGCATTGCATTGTATTTCCCCTTTTAATTCTGTTACTATTCCTTTCTCTTATTTGGGTGCTATATTGGGTGCAGAGATATTTATAATGCCTATATCCTCTTGTTGGACTGATGCCTTTATCATTACATAATTTCCTTCTTTGTCTCTTGTTACTTTCTTTCCTATGAAGTCTATTTTGTCTGATACACATACTGCAACTCCTGTTCCTATTATTTGCATTAACTATATTTTTCCATCCCTTCACATTTAGTCTGTGTATGACTTTGGGTTTGAAGTGAGTCTCTTGTAGGCAGAATATAGATTGATCTGGTTTTTTATCCATTCTGTAACTCTATGTCTTCTGATTGGTGCATTCAGTCTATTTACAATTGGGGTGATTATCAATAGATATGTACTTATTGCCATTGCTGGTTTTAGATTTTCATGTTTACCAAAGGTTCAAGGGCAACTTCTTTACTATATAAAAGTCTAACATAACTCCCTTGTTATGCTATTTAAAACATAATCTAAAGATTCTTTCTTTCTCTCTTATTTTTCTTCCTCCTTCATTCTTTATATGTTAGGTGTCATATTTTGTACTCTTTGTGTATCCCTTCACTGACTTTCTGGTTATTTGATTTAATTTTGCATTTGCTTAATAATTAATTTTTTTACTTCCTTTACTGTGGTTTTGTTTTCTCTGGTGACAGATTTTTAGCCTTAGGTGCACTTTCATCTGTAACAATTCCTTTAAAATACACTGAGAGGCTTGTGGTAGTTAAATTCCATCAAATTTTGCTTATATGGAAATTGTTTAATCCCTGTCTCAAATTTAAATAATAATCTTGCCTGGTGGAGTATTTTTGGTTGGATTCCCTTCTGTTTCATTGCATTAAATATGTAATGCCACTCCCTTCTGGCCTGTAAGTTTTCTGCTGAGAAGTCTGATGATAGCCTGATGGGTTTTCCTTCATAGGTGATCCTTTTACTCTCTATGGCATCTTTTAATACTCTTTCTCCTTGATCTTTGCCAGTTTAATTATTATATGTGTTGGTGTTGTTTTCCTAGGGTCCCTTGTGTTGGGATATCTCTGCACTTCCATGATCTGAGTGACTATTTTGTTCCCCAGATTGGAGATTTCAGAAATTATTTCCTCACAGAGACTTTCTGTTCCTTTTTCTCTCTTCTTCTTCTTCTGGTATCCCTATAATGCAAATATTGTGCCATTTGGTTTGATTGCATAGCACTCTTATTGTTCTTTCATTCCTAGAAATAGTTTTTTCTCTCTATGCTTCAGCTTTGGTTCCTGTTATCTAATTTGCATTTCATTTACCATCTCCTCTACCTCATTTAATCTGCTTTTAAATCCTTCCACTGTATGTTTCATTTCAGATACTGTATTTTTTGCAGTTTCTATCTCTTTCTTGAAGTCCTCCCTGAGATCGTGAATATTTTTCTTTATGTCAGTGCGCATGTTTATAATGTTCATTTTGAAATCGTTATCAAGATATTGGTGATTTCAATTTCACTGAGCTCTCTTTGTTTTTTTCTTGTAATTTTTCTTGGACTAAATTCTTTTGCTGTTTCATATTTCTAATGATTCTATGGAATAATAACTTTGTGTGGGTGGTACCCTCTAGTGCCCAGAGGCCTTATTCTCTGGAGCTGTGTAGAACATGGATTGATGGTGGGGGATCACAGGTGTGCAGCTCCTGTGCCTGCTGGGAGGAAAGCCCTTCCTTGCTTCCTGGCTATAGTGCCTGCCTCAATTTCCATGTCCAGTGGACCAGGCATACCAGGAGAAGCCTCTACATTATACTCCTATATCTGCCATAGGCAGAGCTGCCCTCTGGCTGGACTGGCATGATGGCAAGGGGTAGCATGTGTGTTGACTAGTGCCCACAAGGAACAATGTGTGGCAGGCTGCCTATCACAGTGGGGGTCCTCAGCACGGCACTGCCATCCAGAGAGATTTAATGTCTGTAGCTCCTGAAAGTTCCTAATCTGCTTGTGTAAGTGTGCTGAAATAATTTTGTCCACCTATCCTTTCTTCTGAACAGCAAGCTCTTTGTAATCTTTACCCTTTTAGCGCCCTTCTCACTGTTGTGAAATTTTTCAAAGTGCTTGTCTTTCTTTTGGACCAGAGCATCCAGTTGTGGATATCTGTTGTCCAAATATGGCTATAATCTCAGTCTCTCTGAGTATTCTGCCTGTCTTTGCTTTCCAGCCCAACTAATCTCCAGAAAACCATGTAATGTGGGTTTGTGCTCTTAGAGCATTTCTCCAAAGTGGGTATTTAGCAGTCCTTGGCTTCTTCTCCCTCCCCTCTCTGTTTCTCTTTCTCCCATCTGTGTGCTGGGGTGGGAGGAGGCCTTGGATCCCACCAGATCATAGCTTTGCTACTTTACCCTTTTCTGTGAGGTCTTCTCTTTTCCCTAAATGTAAACAGTTTGTTCTGCAGTCTTTGGATTGCTCTTTCAGGATTAGTTGTATTTGCTATTTTTTTGTGATATATGTGGTTTTGGGAGGAGGTTTCTATCTCACTTCTCAGGCCACCATTTTTTCCTCCTCTCTAATTTGATGACTTATCTTAGCTAGCAACTCTTCCCAGACAATGCAAACATGCACTTACACAAAAAATTCCAGAGATACCAGTTACCAATGTTTTATTTATGCTGTATGTGTTTGAATTTGCATGAGTCTGAAAAGATCAAAAACCTACTTAACTGTGAAACTCCCAAACACCAGACTATCAAAACAAAATCATTAATAACCAATGGTTTGCTATATAAATGATTTTGCAGAAAGGAAGCAATACCTTGAAATTAAAAATGTCTAATTATGTTAATTATAGTTTAAAAACAACTTCCCGAGTCATGAAAGGAGAGCTGCAGGATAAAAAATAATAGCAAAATAAAATGGGTTGAAACTAGAGGTAAGATTTTTTATAAAGATTTAGAGACAGGAAGGAAATTGCTGTAAATTAATTTCCATATCTCTCATAATGGGAAATTATTTTTGGTATCATTAATCTGCAATTACATGAAGAACATTATGTTTACTAGGCTCCCCCCTTCACCAAGTCCCCCTCACCAACCCCATTACAGTCACTGTCCATCAGCATAATAAGATGCTGAAGAATCCCTACTCATCTTCTCTGTGTTGTACAGCCCTCCCCATGTCCCCCCCACATTACACATGCTAATCGTAATGCCCCCTTTCTTTTTTCCCACCCTTATCCCTCCCTTCCCACCCATCCTCCCAAGTCCCTTTCCCTTTGGTAACTATTAGTCCATTCTTGGGTTCTGTGATTGTGCTGGTGTTTTGTTCCTTCAGTTTTTCTTTGTTCTTATACTCCACATATGAGTGAAATCATTTGGTTCTCATCTCTCTCTGTTTGGCTTATTTCACTGAGCAATACTCTCCAGCTCCATCCATGTTGTTGCAAATGGTAGGATTTGTTTTCTTCTTATGGCTGAATAATATTCCATTGTGTGTATGTACCACATCTTTATCCATTCATCTACTGATGGACACTTAGGTTGCTTCCATTTCTTTGCTATTGTAAATAGTGCTGCAATAAACATAGGGGTGCATCTGTCTTTTTCAAACTGGGATGCTGCATTCTTAGGGTAAATTCCTAGAAGTGGAATTCCTGGGTCAAATGGTATTTCTATTTTGAGCATTTTGAGGAATCTCCATACTGCTTTCCACAAGGTTTGAACTAATTTACATTCCCACCAGCAGTGTAGGAGGGTTCCCCTTTCTCCACAACCTCACCAACATTTGTTGTTGTTTGTCTTTTGGATGCTGGCAATCCTTAGTTGTGTGAGGTGATACCTCATTGTAGTTTTAATTTGCATTTCTATGATGATTAGCGATGTGGAGCATCTTTTCATGTGTCTGTTGGCCATCTGAAATTCTTCTTTAGAGAACTGTCTATTAGCCCCTCTGCCCATTTTTTAATTGGATTAGACCTGAATGTAAGTCATGAAACCATAAAACTCTTAGAAAAAAACATAGACAAAAATCTCTTAGACATAAACATGAGTGACTTCTTCATGAACATACCTCCCTAGGCAAGGGAAACAAAAGCAAAAATGAACAAGTGGGACTATATCAAGCTGAAAAGCTTCTGTACAGAAAAGGACACCATCAATAGAACAAAAAGGTATCCTACAGTATGGGAGAATATATTCATATATTACAGATCCGATAAAGGGCTGATATCCAAAATATATAAAGAGCTCACACACCTCAACAAACATAATGGGGAATTTATCATTATCATTTTGTTCCTGAAGTCAGTAAAATAAGTGTAAACCTATCCATTTAAGTGATAAACTCCATTACTAATAGAAATGATAACAGAGTACATACCTTCAAAATTATAGGGAGGAGCAGATTTATACTAGATTATAGAATCAAAGAAAACTCAAGTACACATTTAATAATTTGACAGAAGAGCACAAGTACCATAACCACTACAAAACAACTAACACAATTGTTGAGAGTACTCAATATCGTATTAAAAACAAAAATGAGTTTTTGATATTTAGGAAAAAACATGCATGAAACAATGTGTTTTTAAAAATTTGAAATTTAAATTAAAAAGAGAGTTGAAAGAAGATGTATCAAAGATGAACTCACAGACAAAATTATTTTTGAATGAAAAATAAGTAAGTTGCTTTTTAATGGTAATGTGTACTGTTAATGATATAAAATCAACATATATGTGAAAATTATGGAAAAGCTAATATATAATTATAATCACAACTAACTTTTAATGTTAGTATCACACTGCTTGCGAATATTTTATGCATTAAGTGAAAATTTTTTAAAAATGAGTGTGCAACTCTAACATTCACTCAGTTCTTACTGATCCAGCAGACTAATAATAGTTATGTCTATAGAGGTTTTGGTGATGTATTAATATTTGTTATAATAGATACATTTAGAACTCTATGTCCTACAGTGATATACAACTTCTCTTTATACCTCTATTGAACATATGTAATATTGAAGTGGATATTATGTAAATATCTTTTAAAATTTCCAAAAAGTAGACAGAATAGAAAAAATATATTCTGTGATCACTAAACTGTAACTACAAATAATCAGCAAATATGAAATAAATAAGTAAAAATAAAAATGTGGAAATAAAATATTAATCTGTTTCCTGCCTAAAAAGTGCTTTGAACAAAGATTAAATCATAAGAGCAGTTACAGAACATCATTTAAAATAATAACTTCTAGTTAGCAATGGCTCTGTAGCATATAATATTTATATGGTTACAATAATAAAATATGCTGTATTGGTTTTCAACTATTAAAATAAGTCATAAACAAAGAAGAAACAATTATTGTTATAGAACAGAAAGTATTAAATTTAAAATACAGATTACTGAGGGCAGAGCCAGGATGGTGTGTGAGTAGAGCAGTGGAAATCTCCTCCCAAACACACATAGAGCTATGAAAATATAACAAAGAAAACACTTCCTAAAATAGAGACCAGAGGACACAGGACAACATCCAGACCACATCCACTCCTGCAAGAACCCAGCGCCTTGCGAAGGGGGTAAGATACAAGCCCCAGCATGGCAGGACCCAAGTGCCCCTCCCCCCGGCTCCCGGCGGGTGGAAAGAAACCGGAGCGGTTTTTTTTTTTTGGTGAGTGCTTTTTGGAAGCCTAAAGGGACAGGGATCCCGTTGCTAGGGAGGCAGGAAGGCGGGACCGGTGAGCGGGTGCCTGGGACCGGCGCCTGAGGACAAAGAATATCCCGCGATTTTTCCTTGCGGGACTGGTGGGCGGGTGCCTGAGAACGGTGCCTGAGGATGGAGGAAATCGCATGTTTTTCCCCTTTTTATTCCCTCTTTTTGGTGAGTGCTTTTTGGAAGCCTTAAAGGGACAGTGACCCTGGTGCTAGGGAGGCAGAGCAGCAGGACAGGTGAGCGGGTGCCTGAGACCGGCGCCTGTGGACAAAGAATATCGCGCGTCTTTCCCTGCGGGACTGGTGGGCGGGTGCCTGAGAACAGCGCCTGAGGATGGAGGAAATCGCACGTTTTTCCCCCTTTTTTTCCCTCTTTCTGGCAAGTGCTTTTTGAAAGCCTTAAAGGTACAGGGACCCCGGTGATAGGGAGGCAAGGCGGAGGGACCGGTGTGCGGGTGCCTGGGACCAGCGCCTGAGGACAAAGAATATCGCACGTTTTTCCCTGCGGGACTGGAGAGCAGGTGCCTGACATGGGCGCCTGAGGATGGAGGAAATCGTGCATTTTTCACCTTTTTTTCGATTTTTGGCAAATGCTTTTTGGAAGCCTTAAAGGGACAGGGACCCCGGTGCTAGGGAGGCAGAGCAGCAGGACTGGTGAGTGGGTGCCTGGGACTGGTGCCTGAGGACAAAGAATATCATGCATTTTTCCCTGCGGGACCGGTGGGTGGGTGTTTTTTGGAAGCCTTGAAGGGACAGGTACCCCGATGCTAGGGAGGCAGGGCAGCAGGACCAGTGAGCGGGTGCCTGGGACCGGCGCCTGAGGACAAAAAAAATCACGTGTTTTTTTTTTTTTTATTCTGTTCCCTCTCTCGCTGTTGCTGTTGTTGTTTTGGTTTGGAGAGTGCTTTTTGGAAGTCTTAAAGGGGCAGGACAGGACACTTAGACCAGAGGCAGGGAATCTGGGAATCTCTGGGCACTCTAACCCCCTGGGCAACAGGGAGCACAGAGGCCACTTAGGGAGATAAATAGCCTCCTGGCCGCTCCCCCTCCAATGGGGCTCCACCACTTTGGAGGAGCAGCCCCAGCCAGGCCATGCCCACAGCAACAGCAGAGATAAACTCCAAGCAACCGGGCAGGTAGCAGAAGACCTGTCTGCACACAGCTGAGAAGCATAAGCCACTAGAGGTCGCTATTCTCTCAGGAGGGGAAGGCCACAAACCAATAAGAAGGAAAGCTCTTCCAGCTGTCACTCGTACCAGCTCTGCAAACTATCTCTATCACCATGAAAAGGCAAAACTACAGGCAGACAAAGATCACAGAGACAACAGCTGAGAAGGAGACAGACCGAACCAGTCCTCCTGAAAAAGAATTCAAAATAAAAATCATGAACATGCTGACAGAGATGCAGAGAAAAATGCAAGAGCAATGGGATGAGATGCAGAGAAAAATGCAAGAGCAATGGAATGTAGTCTGGAGGGAGATCACAGATGTCAGGAAGGAGATCACAAAAGTGAAACAATCCCTGGAAGAATTTATAAGCAGAATGGATAAGATGCAAGAGGCCATTGAAGGAAAAGAAGCCAGAGAACAGGAAAGTATAGATGCTGACATAGAGAGAGATAAAAGGATCTCCAGGAATGAAACAACACTAAGAGAACTATGTGATGAATCCAAAAGGAATAATAATCGTATAATAGGGGTACCAGAAGAAGAAGAAAGAGGAAAAGGGATAGAAAGTCTCTTTGAAGAAATAATTGCTGAAAACTTCCCCAAACTGGGGGAGGAAATAATCGAACAGACCATGGAATTACACAGAACCCCCAACAGAAAGGATCCAAAGAGGACAACACCAAGACACATAGTAATTAAAATGGCAAGGATCAAGGACAAGGAAAGAGTTTTAAAGGCAGCTAGAGAGAAAAAGGTCACCTATAAAGGAAAACCCATCAGGCTAACATCAGACTTCTCGACAGAAACCCTACAGGCCAGAAGAGAATGGCATGATATACTTAATGCAATGAAACAGAAGGGCCTTGAACCAAGGATACTGTATCCAGCACGACTATCATTTAAATATGATGGCAGGATTAAACAATTCCCATACAAGCAAAAGCTGAGGGAATTTGCTTCCCACAAACCACCTCTACAGGGCATCCTACAGGAACTGCTCTAGATGGGAGCACTCCTAAAAAGAGCACACAACAAAACACACAACATATGAAGAATGGAGGAGGAGGAATAAGAAGGGAGAGAAGAAAAGAATCTCCAGACAGTGTATATAACAGCTCAATAAGCGAGCTAAGTTAGGCAGTAAGATATGCAAGAGGCTAACCTTGAACCTTTGGTAACTATTAATCTAAAGCCTGCACTGGCAATAAGTACATATCTCTCAATATGCACCTTAAATGTAAATGGACTTAATTCACCAATCAAAAGACACAGAGTAATAGAATGGATAAAAAAGCAAGACCCATCCATATGCTGCTTACAAGAAACTCAACTCAAACCCAAAAACATGCACAGACTAAAAGTCAAGGGATGGAAAAACATATTTCAGGCAAACAACAGGGAGAAGAAAGCAGGGGTTGCAGTACTAATATCAGACAAAATAGACTTCAAAACAAAGAAAGTAACAAGAGATAAAGAAGGACACTACATAATGATAAAGGGCTCAGACCAACAAGAGGATATAACCATTCTAAATATATATGCACCCAATACAGGAGCACCAGCATATGTGAAACAAATACTAACAGAACTAAAGAGGGAAGTAGACTGCAATGCATTCATTTTAGGAGACTTAAAAGCACCACTCACCCCAAAGGATAGATCCACCGGGCAGAAAATAAGTAAGGATACACAGGCACGGAACAACACAGTAGAACACATGGACCTAATAGACATCTATAGAACTCTACATCCAAAAGCAACAGAATATACATTCCTCTCAAGTGCACATGGAACATTCTCCAGAATAGACCACACACTAGCTCACAAAAAGAGCCTCAGTAAATTCCAAAATATTGAAATTCTACCAACCAATTTTTCAGACCACAAAGGTATAACAGTAGAAATTATTTCTACAAAGAAAACAAAAAGGCTCACAAACACATGGAGGTTTAACAACATGCTACTAAATAATCAATGGATCAATGAACAAATCAAAATAGACATCAAGGAATATATAGAAGCAAATGACAACAACAACACTAAGCCCAAACTAATCTGGGACGCAGCAAAAGCAGTCTTAAGAGGAAAGTATATAGCAATCCAGGCACACTTGAAGAAGAAAGAACAATCCCAAATGAATAGTCTAACATCACAATTATTGAAACTGGAAAAAGAAGAACAAATGAGGCCTAAAGTCAGCAGAAGTAGGGACATAATAAAGATCAGAGAAGAAATAAACAAAATTGAGAAGAATAAAACAATAGCAAAATTCAACGAAACCAAGAGCTGGTTCTTTGAGAAAATAAACAAAATAGATAAGCCTCTAGCCAAACTTATTAAGAGAAAAAGAGAATCAACACAAATCAACATAATCAGAAATGAGAATGGAAAAATCACGACAGACTCCACAGAAATACAAAGAATTATTAAAGACTACTATGAAAACCTATATGCCAACAAGCTGGAAAACCTAGAAGAAATGGTCAACTTCCTAGAAAAATACAACCTCCCAAGACTGACCAAGGAAGAAACACAAATGTTAAACAAACCAATTACGAGCAAAGAAATTGAAACGGTAATCAAAAAACTACCCAAGAACAAAACCCCGGGGCCGGACGGATTTACCTCGGAATTTTATCAGACACACAGAGAAGACATAATACCCATTCTCCTTAAAGTGTTCCAAAAAATAGAAGAGGAGGGAATACTCCCAAACTCATTCTATGAAGCCAACATCACCCTAATACCAAAACCAGGCAAAGACCCCACCAAAAAAGAAAATTACAGACCAATATCCCTGATGAATGTAGATGCAAAAATACTCAATAAAATATTAGCAAACAGAATTCAACAGCATATGAAAAGGATCATACACCATGACCAAGTGGGATTCATCCCAGGGATGCAAGGATGGTACAACATTCGAAAATCCATCAACATCATCCACCACATCAACAAAAAGAAAGACAAAAAACACATGATCATCTCCATAGATGCTGAAAAAGCATTTGACAAAATTCAACATCCATTCATGATAAAAACTCTCAGCAAAATGGGAATAGAGGGCAAGTACCTCAACATAATAAAGGCTATCTATGTTAAACCCACAGCCAGCATTACACTGAACAGCGAGAAGCTGAAAATATTTTCTCTGAGATCGGGAACAAGACATGGATGCCCACTCTCCCCACTGTTATTTAACATAGTACTGGAGGTTCTAGCCACAGCAATCAGACAAAACAAAGAAATACAAGGAATCCAGATTGGTAAAGAAGAAGTTAAACTGTCACTATTTGCAGATAATATGGTACTGTACATAAAAAACGCTAAAGACTCCACTCCAAAACTACTAGAACTGATATCGGAATACAGCAAAGTGGCAGGATACAAAATTAACACACAGAAATCTGTAGCTTTCCTATTCACTAACAATGAATCAATAGAAAGAGAAATCAGGAAAACAATTCCATTCACCATTGCATCAAAAAGAATAAAATACCTAGGAATAAACCTAACCAAAGAAGTGAAAGACTTATACTCTGTAAACTACAAGTCACTCTTAAGAGAAATTAAAGGGGAAACTAGTAAATGGAAACTCATCCCATGCTCATGGTTAGGAAGAATTAATATCGTCAAAATGGCCATCCTTCCCAAAGCAATATACAGATTTGATGCAATCCCTCTAAAATTACCAGCAACATTCTTCAATGAATTGGAACAAATAATTCAAAAATACGTATGGAAACACCAAAGACCCCGAATAGCCAAAGCAGTCCTGAAAAAGAAGAATAAAGTAGGGGGGATCTCACTCCCCAACTTCAAGCTCTACTACAAAGCCATAGTAATCAAGACAATTTTGTACTGGCACAAGAACAGAGCCACAGACCAGTGGAACAGATTAGAGACTCCAGAAATTAACCCAAACAAATATGGTCAATTAATATTTGATAAAGGAGCCATGGACATCCAATGGCAAAATGACAGTCTCTTCAACAGATGGTGCTGGCAAAACTGGACAGCTACCTGTAGGAGAATGAAACTGGACCATTGTCTAACCCCATATACAAAGGTAAACTCAAAATGGATCAAAGAGCTGAATGTAAGTCATGAAACCATTAAACTCTTGGAAAAAAACATAGGCAAAAACCTCTTAGACATAAACATGAGTGACCTCTTCTTAAACATATCTCCCTGGGCAAGGAGAACAACAGCAAAAATGTACAAGTGGGACTACATTAAGCTGAAAAGCTTCTGCACAGTGAAAGACACCATCAATAGAACAAAAAGGAACCCTACAGTATGGGAGAATATATTTGAAAATGACAGATCTGATAAAGGCTTGACGTCCAGAATATATAAAGAGCTCACATGACTCAACAAACAAAAAACAAATAACCCTATTAAAAAATGGGCAGAGGAACTGAACAGACAGTTCCCTAAAAAAGAAATACAGATGGCCAAGAGACACATGAAAAGATGCTGCACATCGCTAATTATCAGAAAAATGCAAATTAAAACTACAATGTGGTATCACTTCACACCAGTAAGGATAGCTGCCATCCAAAAGACAAACAACAACAAATGTTGGCGAGGCTGTGGAGAAAGGGGAACCCTTCTACACTGCTGGTGGGAATGTAAATTAGTTCAACCATTGTGGAAAGCACTATGGAGGTTCATCAAAATGCTCAAAACAGACCTACCATTTGACCCAGGAATTCCACTCCTAGGAATTTACCCTAAGAATGCAGCAATCAAGTTTGAGAAAGATAGATGCACTCCTATCTTTATCGCAACACTATTTACAATAGCCAAGAATTGGAAGCAACCTAAATGTCCATCGGTAGATGAATGGATAAAGAAGATGTGGTACATATACACAATGGAATACTACTCAGCCATAAGAAGTGGAAAAATCCAACCATTTGCAGCAACATGGATGGAGCTGGAGAGTATTATGCTCAGTGAAATAAGCCAAGCGGAGAAAGAGAAATACCAAATGATTTCACTCATCTGAGGAGTATAAGAACAAAGGAAAAACTGAAGGAACAAAACAGCAGCGGAATTACAGAACCCAAAAATGGACTAACAGGTACCAAAGGGAATGGAACTGGGGAGGATGGGTGAGCAGGGAGGGATAAGGGGGGGGGAAGATGAAGGGGGGTATTAAGATTAGCATGCATGGGGGGGAGGGAGAAAGGGGAGGGTGGGCTGCACAACACAGAGAGGACAAGTAGTGACTCTACAACATTTTGCTAAGCTGATGGACAGTAACCGTAATGTGGTTGTTAGGGGGGACCTGATATAGGGGAGAGCATAGTAAACTTAGTATTCTTCATGTAAGTGTAGATTAAAAATTAAAAAAAAAAAATAGGAAGAAAGAAAGAAAAGGGGGATTACTCCTTAACAGGATAAAACTATTGGTAAATCAAAGTTCAACGCATTCTTTAAATATCCTTAATGTTAATCACTTAAAGGGTGTCAGATGATCAGCTATGGAGGTACTCTTTTCTGATAATATTCCTTTCTCTTAATTAAAAAAAAAAAAAAGCAGTTACTGTGTGCTGACCTCCAATGAGTTCTGCACAGTGGTATAGAGGGCATGTCAAAGTGTGGGCAAAGGGTCTGTTTGTTTCTATGCAGAAGATCAAGGCCTAGCTTGGATACCCAGAAAATGAACTAAGATACAATAAGAGGAGGAGCTTCCAGCATCAGCAATCTCTGGAGGACTTGTGCCGGGGGATGATCATCAAAAAGCCTCCACAGGGATCCGGACGATGCTGCGGTTGTGGCTGCATCCAGCCCACCGTCTCCTGGACTTGCCATAAGAAGGAGGAGGGAGATGTCTAGGCTGGCATGTGCATACAGTGAGACAACGAATTTGACCGGATCTGTACTGTTGGAACTCAACCAGGAGTTGGGAGGGGTGCAAGTTGTAGCACTCCAAAATCTCATGACTATAGACTATCTATGGTTAAAAGAACATATGGGATGTGAACAGATCCCAGAAATGGGCTGCTTTAATTTGTCTGATGGTTCAAGTACAGTTGGACAATATCCATCATATCATAGAAAATTTTTCACAAATGCCTAGGGTGCCTAAATGGTTTTCTTGTCTTCACTGGAGATGGATGGTAATTATAGATTTGCTTTGTTTATGTCACCGTATTCCTATTATGTTAATATGTGTGTGCAAATTAGTTAGTAGTTTAAAACCTATACATACTTAAGGTACTCTACAAGAAGATATGTCAAAGAAATAATCGATCCTCCCATGTTTTCTTCCATATTCTCCCTCTATAGCTTTTCTTCTTCCTTCCTAATTACAACCCTTAAATAGAATTCGTGCCTCATATCGAATTTACCGAGTATCATAATTCCTCCAGGTGGTAAAGATACTTCGAGACAAGTACTGGGCATAGAAGCCACAGGGCATAAATTTGCAAGGAAGTAAAAAGCTAACCTTTTCAAACAATATGGCTTCTCTCTCACCAACTTTACATTTCCCTGTATGGCCCCGGAAGATGACTGGTTAGCCAGAGACGGGTAAGATTCCTCAAGGGAGGAACAACCTAAGACAGGCACAGTCGCAGGGGGGCCATCAGGTGAGAAATTGGGGATCAACAGAGGTGAGGCTCAGAAACTCACCCCCTTTGCTTTGAGAGAAATCTTCTGCATCCGTGAATGTTTTGCTGCCCTTGTCTAGCTTGGATTAATACTTAGTCCATAGGCACACACCTGATCATCTACATTTGCCCTCTTACAGCACTAAACTATGTTTTCTACCTTTATCTTGCATCTACCTACCACTTCAGCATTTTATTAAAAATAAAAATAATTATAATAATAGGAGAAATGTGGGATCAACATATAAATCAAGTATAAAAATCAAACGAATATTCATATTTGACCTGATTGTTTATAGTTCATAATGCGTGATCAAAACCGAAAGTTTCTGTGATTAATGCCCCTGTACTCTTCACCATGTAAGAATTTATTCACTACGTAAGAATTCGTTCACCATGTAAGAATTTGTTCGTTATGCTTCAGAAGATTGCAGACTGATGAGAATTAGACTTGAGATGGATTAATGATTGTACATTGAGCATTGACCCCCCTATACTAAATTTTATTGTTGTTAACAACCATTTGATCAATAAATATGAGAGATGCCCTCTCAAAAAAAAAAAATACCCTAGCAGATACCAAAATGAAGAGACTGTCTCATAATAAATAATAAAATCATTGAAATTTTAAGCTCAAGTAATGGCTTAAATGAGGAATCAGAAAATTTTAGACTATAGGATGGCTGCCTATTTCTGTAAATAAAGTGTACTGGAACACAACACATGCTAGCTTTTTGTATTGCCTCTGGCTTCATTTATACTACAACTGCAGAGGTGAATAGTTGCAACTATGCCTGTATGTCTAAAAGCCTAAGATAATTACTGTCTGGTCCTCTAAAAAAAAAAGTACACCAATATTTGATTTTAAAAGATTATGCATACATGAAATACAATAACAGTTCAAACTGAAGTTATAGCTCATGGAAACACATAGTATATGGAATGGAGATGAGGAATTTTAAGATACAAAAGTTTAGAAGACTTTGAAGAAAGAATGAGATGGTTTAACGTACGGGTCAGCAGACTTCTGTAAAAGGCTAGGTAAAATACCACTTCAGCATTTTATTAAAAAATAATAATAATAATAATAATAATAATAATAATAATAATAAGGGAGAAATGTGGAATTCACATATAAATCAAGTATAAAAATCAAACAAATAATAATATTTGACCTGATTGTTTATATTTCATGATGAATGATCAAAACCGAAAGTTTCTGTGATATGACTGCCCTTGCACTGTTCACCATGTAAGAACTTATTCACTATGTAAGAACTTGTTCACCATGTAAGAGCTTGTTTGTTATGCTTTAGAAGATTGAAGACTGTTGAGAATTAGGCTTGGGATTGATTAATCATTGAGCATTGAGTACCCTATACAGAATTTTATTGTTGTTAACAACCATCTGATCAATAAATATGAGAGATGTCCCCTCAAAAAAAAAAAAAGGCTAGGTAATAAATATTTGAAGGCCAAAAAAAAAAAAAATACAGATTACTAGTGAGACATTCAGAAGGGGAGAGAAGAGTCGAAGGGAAATAAAAAGGCAAAAATACCCTTAGTTATGTATCATGCTATGATGTTGGTGGGAGAATGTTTCTCAATGAATATATCAGCATTTTTCCTCTTCCCATCACCATAATTACACCTGTTTCACCTGGCAACTTCTTTCTTATATACTCTTTTCATTGATCCAGTTTATATTTAGTGTTTATGTGTCCATAAATATGGATGTACAACAATATACACCAAAATAGTAATGTGAGTCATTATTTGTAATTGGTTATGCAATAAGGACTTTCACAATCTTTTTACATATATACACATACACAGTTTAAGTTTGTTTAACAAAGATTTTACTTTTAACATTGAATACATGTAACAAAGATTTTTAATATTTGGAACAAAAATATAAAACCAAAATAACCATGTGAGTCATATCACATTGTGTTATTTTCTGGAAACTAAATAAATACATAAAATTAACTCCTTGTTTATAACTATTGGAACAAGATAAGGCTGTCAAGGGAGGTGAAGTAGGAGTCCAACATGGGAAAAAACATTGACCGGAGGTTATTTTCTTATTTTCAGCTTTTATCTAGAAAAGACCTAAGGAGGCCTGAATGAGCATATGAGAGTGTGACAATGGCATTCTTTTAATTTGTCAGATGAACCAAATGATTGTAAAACTTGCAGGCAAATGTTGACTAGTAGGTGGGATTTGCGAGGCAGAGGGCACGTTGTAAGTTGTATATTTCCTGAAATTTTTAATGTTGCATCATAGAAACCAACCACATGAAGGATCTAGCTCAGGGTGATTTTTAAAAGTTACTTTGTCTTCTTAAGCACAGATAAGTCCACAGTTTTTGCTTTCAGCACTATATTTTTTTCTTCCTTTAAGAAATTTCCAAAGTTTCTAGACTTACTTGTCCTGGTGGATAGAGCCTCTCCTGCATATTTTCCACAACACTTACCTCAGGCAGGAATCAAATATTAGCCTTCACTGGAACTTCAAATATAAATACTTAGTCAACCCCCAATATGCTTTTCATGTGAATATGAAAGACAAATATTATTTAATATAGAAAAATCATAAGCTTAAGATACATGTGTAAAATTACTTTTTTACCAGTGTTACTTCAGATCTAAAAGGTGACACTGTAAAAATAAACCACCATATTTTTAGTGGAAATACTTGGAACTGAATTTAAGAGATGCTCATTCTCATCTTTATTATTCCCCCATGACTTATGTATTTAAGCAAGTTACTTAATTTGTGCCACAGGTTCCATATCAATAAAATACTATTACTGACTCTCTGATTTCTAAAAGACCCTTTCAGTTCTCTGTGATGTGATAATATAAAAATGGACTTCAGACGAATTCAGGTCTTAATTTTAACTCTACAAATTATTAGAAATCACATTAGACCAGTTCTTAATTTGTTTGATCCTCAATTTTTCCTCCTGTGTAAATGAGGATAATATTAGATATAACTCCTAGAATTGGTAGCATTATATTTCCATATGTAAAGTGATTAGAATAAAGTAGTAAAATAGGTATTTGTTTTCTTTATTTTATTATTTTTTTATTATTCTAGTGTTCTTGTCTTGATATGTCAACAGTCATATAAATATCACTTCATATTATATGATTTCTTTAAATTGAAGTATAGTTGACATATGTAATATTAGTTTCATACAGCATATGTATTTGATAATTATATACATCACAAAATACTCACCACAATAAGTAGTTACATTCTGTCACCATATAGTTATTGTTATATTATTGACTGTATTCCCTATGCTTTACTTTTTATCCCATGAGTTATTTATTTGATAATTGGAAGATTATACTTCTTAATCCCCTTCATCTATTTCATGTGTCTCCCCACCAAACCACTCCACTCTAGCCACCAACAGTTTGTTCTCTGCATTTATGAATCTGTTACTGCTTTTTCCACAAAACTTACCTTGAGTATTGTGGCAAAACTAAATCAAATACAAACATTTATTCAGAGCATAGGATTATTGTGATCATTACTATAAAACATATTTAAATCTTATTAAAATAGAACATAGCCTGTTCGTATAATTGGAAGGTTAATAAGCACATTAATGGTCCCTAGAGATTGTATAAAGAAAAGTTCCTAGCAGTGAAGGAAAGGGGTACAAGAATTTTGATCTAAAAGGGACAAAAGTCATGAGGAAACAAAACTTATGCTTCTGATTTTATGGAAATTTAGGAAAAGTCAGTGCAAGAAATATCTGGAACCTATTATAGACCAAGGATTGTCATATGCAGAGAAATCCTTAAGCAGCTTAAGTTTAGTGAAAGTGACAGATGGATAAATCAGTGATAGAAACAGAATTCACCCATGATCACTATTGGCCCTATTATCCCTTTAAACTTTGTCATCTCCTATCTTCTTAAATTCATTTCTTCAAAAAATATTCCAACTTCCCAGGACTTCAATGATAGTGAGAGAGTAGATGATTATTTCTGTGCCCTCTTGAACTTATTTTATATTTAACAATATGAATAAGGATTGTGTTTTACATACTTTAACTTTTAAGACAGAGAATGAAATTACACGTCCTTCTTATTTTATCAGTTACTATTTCATAATGGAATATATAGCCACCCAGAATTTATCCATATATTTTTCTAGGTACTTAGAATTTATGAATAGCACATATTACTTTAAATAAAATATTAAATGAATGTATTATTATGCCTGTGAACTGATTGTCTGATACCTTGAGACAGAGCTTTAAAATTCTTTTTAGCTAAATAAGACAGTAAGATATACTTTTTTTCTAAACTTTATTTCACACAAGTTCATACAAGATCAACAGAACCATGAAAATTCTGAGATAATTAAATTCAACTTTTATATTCTGAAAAATGAAAGAATATAAACATATGCTACAAATGATCAATATTTCTATTCCTTCCTAGATTTAACATTAATAGATATGACATTTTCTGAGTATACAGAGGTGATTGTAATAATTCACAATGCTTTGCAAAAACCAAAATTTGTTTTCTTATGTTCTTCATTTTATTAAAAATATCTGTTATTTGAGCTAATTTGATATTTTAGCCTCCCAAATCCATCATATATTTTCTTTTTCCCACATACACTAACTCCAGATTGTAGACAGTTTTGTTCCAAATGCAAACTTTTTTTTCTTTTTAAAAGTTGTGGTTAGAATTGAATGTATTTGTGACTTAGAAAGTTGTCACAAAATAGTCAGTTATTCTCACTGATAAAATATTATACATGAAGTCGGACTGAGAAGAAGAGTTCATTCCTAAAGCATTTATTAAATATTTAGTATAAGAATGTGGCAGTCAGGATCCCTGACTACTTTGAGCCTGCATTCTAAAACAACATATAATAAAAATAACAGCAAGAAGCATTTATCTATCTTGGGGATGGTCAGAAAAAGCTTTAGTGATCAAGTTTTATTTTAGCTTTGTTCTGAAGGATGACTATGCATTATTAGCCAAAAAAGTAGAGTTATGAGCATTCCATGGAAGAGAAACTTATGTGAAATTTCTGGGGAGGGATGCATTATATTAAATCTGAAGACAATAAATAACCTCCATATCACTATAGCTTATAAGAGCAAAGATGAGAATGGTATGAAATGAGGCTAGAGCAGTGAGTAAGAGTTAGAACATGAAGGCTTTTGTGGGTCACCTTATGGAATTTTGCCCTCATTCTAAAAGCCATGGGAAGCCATTGAAAACATTATAATATTTGTATCTATTCAAGGGTCAATGGCATGAACTCCCTCCTTATCCACAAGCCAGCCCAGTGTGAAGTGAGACATACTGAGATGACTGCACTCACTTTAACTACATTTCCACTGACAACTTCAGTTGTGTGATTAGCACTGCCCAGCAATATTATTATATTTTCCAGACCCATGTTTCATCTTACTTTCTAGGGACTATTTCATACTTTCTTTTAACTTCAAATCTTTAACACCTCACCTCAACCTCACCGTCAGTTAATTCTCTTACTTCTTATTTCAATTGAAAATAAAAACAGGGAGAACTTCCCAAGGTGGGGAATTGGCAAACTGGGTGAAAGTGGCTCAAGAACTTCCAGCTATAGAATAAATAAACCGGAGAGATGTAGTGTTCAGCATGGTGACTATAGTTTATAATATTGTACTGTATACTTGACAGTTGCTAAAAGAATAAATCTTGAACATTGTCATCACAAGAAAAGATATTGTAACTACGTGTGGTGATGGATGTTAGCTAGACCTATTGTGGTGATTATTATGCATCATATAAAAATATTGAATCTTACATTTTACACCTGAAAGTAATAATATTATATGTTTATTATATCTCAAAAAACAAAAGCAAAAGCAACAGAAAAGAACTCCAGCCCCTTCTAATACACATACCAAACTGCTTTGCAACTCTTCAGTTTCCAATAATAGGCTCAGAATTAATCTGGCAATATCAGAGAGTGATGTAATCAAAATGGTGGAATAGGAGTTTTCTACCATTTAATTCCAAAGAGCAGTAATTTTGACAAACATGCATGGATGAAAGAGCCAGTGTGAAAGTCCAGGAATCCAATAAAGAAGTTCCATTAGCTGTTGAAACAATTGTGAAATTTCATTCACTGAAGAGGGTAAGAGGAAATATGACTTTATATGTGTCACCTCTCCCCCGAAGTAAAGCATCTCAGTGCCAAGAGATCCTTTCTTGACTCATGTTGACTCATGACTTTTTCAGTGGGGGAATCTAAGAGCATGTGAGTGAGTGCCCAGATTCCCCAGCTGTTCAGGCTGCTGCCAATGTGGCCCATCTCTCCCATTATCCAGAGTACTGAATTGTGAGCTTCATAAACAACTCAGGAGCAGTGAGCTGCTGAGAAAATAGTAACTGGGTCTCAGAAAAACATATCAAAGGGATGTGGATCCTATTAACTGTGTCATGGGCTCCATTAGGAGGCCCACAAATGTGCTTCTGGAGATTCCTCATCTTAAGACACCCCCAATTGGGCCACAGGCACTCCTAGTCCCCCATGTACTTCAACTCACACACACTCCCATCCCATGAACAGTTCCCTGTACGCACTCTCATAATGTCAAAGAACTTTGGCAGATGGCTAACAAGCATGTGCAGAAAGTTGGTCTGAATCTGCAGGCCTGGGAAACTATAATTTGAGCATTCAATACCACCCTAGAGAAGGCAAAAGGGAGGCTGTCAGCACTTAAACTGGCTTTGTATGATTAAGAGAAGGCATAAAACTTAAGAATTCTGCCATAAGAGAGAGCAAGTGTGGAGTAGGCATACCCATACAAAAGGCTTGAAGTAGCCTTAGAATCCAAAACATGACTGACAGAAGATATTTCCTGAAGAGAGTCAGTAAAGACTGCTGGAGGTGATTTCCAGTTTGAACGTGTAGAAAGCAACCTAAGACTTTAAAAAGCATAAAAAATCAAGGAAACAACACACCAAATGAACACAATAATTTTGCATTACCTGAGCTCCCCAAAACTGAGATCTGTGACTTATCTGAAAAAAAATTCAAAATGCATGTTTTAAGGAAATTCACTGAGCTACAACATAAAAAAGGACAAGTGAATGAAATAAGGGACAATACATGAACCAAATGAGAAGTTTAACAGATAAAAATCATAAAAAAGAATGAAAGAGAAATTCTGGAGCTAAGAAATAAAGGAATTAAATGAAAAAATGCAACAGAGAACTTCAACAGCAGACTAAATCAAACAAAAGAATTTGTGAAGTAGAAGATAGGACCTTTGAAATTTTCCAGTCAGAGAAGAAGAAAGAATGTAGAATGAAGAAAGCCTATGTGAATTATAATTTAAGAGAAACAATCTTTGATTATTAGAGTCCCAGAAGGATTAAGAGAAGGGTTAGTGAGATGAAATCTTATTTAAAGAAATAATGACTGAGAACTTTCCAAAAATGGGGAGAGATTTGGGTATCTAGTTTTATTTAACTAACAGGTCACCCCCAAATTTCAATCCAAAATGATCCTTCTCCAAGAAACATTTTAATAAAACTGTCAAAGTAAAAAACAAAGAAATAATTTAAGAAATCAATAAGAGAAAGCATTTTTCTTATACAAGTGAACCCCCTTAATGCTATCAATGGGTTTTTCAGCAGAAAACTTGCAGACCTGGAGAGAGTAGGATGATATATTCCCAGTGGTGATTGAAAAAAACTACCAACCAATAATACTTTACCATAAATGTTATCCTTCAGAAATGAAGAAGAGGTGGACTTTCCAAAACACAACAAAACTGTGAAGTTCAACAAAACTAAACCTGCCTTAGAAGAAATGCTGAAAAGATATCTTCCTGACAAAATGAAAAGACACTAATGAGTAACATAGAAACATAAACATATAAAATACACTGGAAAAAATAAGTATATAGTCATATGCAGACTATATTACACTGTAATCTTGTGGTATGTTAATCATTTAGATCTAGTATATATGTTAACAGCAGACATAGTATTAAAAATAACTATAGCTATAATAATTTGTTAATGGACACATAACATAAAGAGGTAAATTGTGACATGAAAAACAAAAAGTAGAAGGGAGAGTGAAAGGGTAGAGTTTTTGAATAAGGTGTTAGCATAAAATAGACTGTTATAACTTTAAGATGTTTTATGTAAGCCTCCATGTATCCACAAATCACAAAACCTACAATATATACACACAAGATAAATAGTGAGAATCAAGCATACCACTATGGAAAATCATCAATTGACAAAGGAAGACAAAAAGAAAGGAAGAAAAGAATAAGAAAACTATAAAGATCCAGAAGAAAAATAATAAGATGGCATTAGTAAGTCATTGCTTGTCAATAATTACATTAAATATTATTGAATTAAATTCTACAAGAGGTAGATTGCTGAATAAATTTTTAAAAAAGAGACCCAAGTATATGCTGCCTATGAGAGAGTCAATTCATATTTAAAGATACACATTAGTTCAAAGTAGAGATATAGAAAAAATTATGCCATGCAAATGTAAACCAAAGGAGAGCAGGTGTAGCTATTTTTATATCAGATGAGATAGATTTTAATCCAAAACTGAAATAAAGGAAAAAATGTTATATAATGATAAAGTAGTCAATTCATCAAAAATATATAACAATCATAAATATATGTAACCAGTATTGGAAGACATAAATATACTAAGCAAATACTAATAGATATAAATGGAAAAATAGGCAATACAATAATAGTAGGGGACTTCAATGCCACTCTTTGCACAGTAGATGGATCATCCAGACAGAAAATCAATAAACAAAAATTTGCTTGAGCTATACCTTAGACCATATGGGCCTAGAGACACATTAGAACTCTCCATTTAATATTACAATAAGAATTCTTAAACACATACAGAGCATTGTCCAGGATCGATAATATTAGATCACACAAAACAAGTCTTAGCAAATTTAAGAAATTAAAGTCACACCAACTATCTTTTATAACTACAATAATATCAAAATATATAAATAACTGGGGGAAAATTGGAAAAGTCACAAATATGTGGGAATTAAACAACAAACTCCTTAGCCAATAGACCAAAGACCAATATAACAAAGAATAAATCCAAAGAAGAATAAAAAAATATATCAAAACAAAGTGGAAACAGTACATGACAAAATTAATGAGAAGTAGCAATAGCACTTCTAAAATTGAAGTTTATAGATAAACATAAGTGCCTACATTAAGAAAAAAGAAAGATACCAAAACAACAACCTAAATTTACACTCTAGGAACCAGAAAAAGAGGCACAAACTAAGCCCAAAGTTAGTAGAAAGAAGGAAATAGAGAACAGAATAGAATAAATGGAATAGACAACAGAAAAACAATGGAAAAGAACAATAAAACTGTGAGCTCCTTTTTAAAAAACATGTACAATATTAAGAAATCTTAGTTCAACTAAGAAAAAAGACTTAAATATATAAAATCAGAAATGAAAGAAGATCCATTAGAACTGACACCACAGAAATATAACGGATCATAAGAGACTGCTATCAACAGTTATAGACCAACAAATTGGATAACCTAGAAAAAATAAATTTCTAGAAACATACAACCTATCAAGACTGAATCATGAGGAAATAGAAAATCTGAACAGATCAGTAATGAGCAAGGAGATTGAATCAATAAAAATAATACAAAAGAAATACTCCTAACAAAGAAATATTCAGGTCCAGATGATTTCACTGGTAAGTTCTATGAAACATTTAAAAAATAATTAATATCCATGCTCCTCAAACTCTTCCAAAATTTGAAGAGGAGGGAACACTTCCAAACTTATTTTATGAAGCCAACATTACCCTGATACCAAAGCTAGTAAAATACACTACAAGATAAAAAGTTACAGACCATTATCCCTGATATATATAAAAGCAAAATTCTTAACAAAATACTAGCAAATCAAATTTAATAGCACAGTAAAAGTATCATAGACCATGATCAAGTAATATTTATTCTTGTGATGCAAAGATGATTCAGTATAAACAAATTGATAAATGTAATATGCCATATTAATCAAAAAGATACAAATCATATAATCATCTCAATAGATGCAAAAAAGGCATCTGACCAAACTTAACATCCTTTCACAACAAACCGTCATAAAATTGAGTATAAAAGGAACTTATTTCAACATATTAAATTCTATATATGACAAACCCATAGCTAACATATTCTGTGAAAGTTGGACAGCTTTTCCTCTAAGATCAGGAATAAATCAGTGGTGCTCACTCTCACCACTCTTATTTATTATAGTACTGCAAGTCCTAGCTAGAGCAATTAGGCATGACAAAGAAACAAGTCTTCTAAATAAGAAAGGAAGAAGTAAAATTCTGTCTTTGTAGATGATATGATCTTCTAGTTGGAGACTCCAAAGATCAGAGTAGAATAAATGGAATAGACAACAGAAAAACAATGGAAAAGAACAATAAAACTATATAAACCAATAAAACCAATAAACATTTAGGACAAATCAATAATTTCAATAGTGGCAGGATACAAAATCAACATAGAGAACTGTTATTTTTCTGTGCACTAACAAAATATATGAAAAATAAATGAAAACTATCTATTCATGATAGCATCAAGAACAATAAATACTTAGACATAAATTTAACTAAGGAGGCCAAACATTTGTAGATTGAAAACTATAATATATTGGTGAAAGAAATTTAAAAGGACCTAAGTAAATGGAAAGATGTCTCATGTTCATGGATTGGAAGAACTAACATGTTAAAATGTTCAAATCACTCTAAGCCATGTATAGATTTAATGTAATCTTTATCAAAATTACAATGACATTTTTCACTGAAATAGAAAAAAAGTCTAAAATTTGTATGGCATCACAAAAGACCCCAAAGAGGCAAAACAATACTGAGAAAGAACAATAAAGCTGAAGGCATCACAGTTTATGATTTCAACTAAATTTCAAAGCTGTAGTAATCAAAATAGTATGGTCCTGGCACAAAAATAGACACATCCACCACTAGAACAGAATCAAGAGGATTTTGGGGGAAAAAGTGCACATAATCAACTACTATTTGACAATGGAGCTGAAAATACTTCATGGAGAAAGAGTCTGCTTAATAAATGGTGTTGGGAGAACTATATAATAACATGCAAAAGAATACATTTGGACCTCTATCATAAGCTACTCAAAAAAATTAATTCAACATTGATTACAGACTTAATGTAAAACTTGAAACAATAATACTCCTAGAATAAAACATAAGGAAAAAGTCTTGAAATTGGTCTTGGCAATGATTTTTTGGATATGACACCAAAAGTGCAAGCAACAAAAGTAAAAATAAACAAGTGGGACTACATCAAACTAAGAATCCTCTTCATCGCAAAAGAGCAATCAACAAAATATAGAGGTCACCTATGGAATAAGAGAAAATATTTTCAAGCCATGTATCTGACAAGAGATTGATATTCAAAATATATACAGAACTCATATAAATCAATAGCAAAAAATCAGTGCGATTTACAAAATGGGTAGAGAAAGTGAATAGATATTTTTCCAAAGTAGCCACACAAATGGCCAACAGGTCAAAAAAGGGTGCTCAGCATCATATTCATCATGAAAATGCAAATAAAAACAACAGTAATGTATCACCTTGTACCTTTTAAGATGCCTAGTATCAAAAAGACAAGAGATAAATGTTGGTAAGAATATGAAGAAAAAGGAACCCTTGTGTACTATTGGTAAGACTGAAAAGTGGCACAGCCACTAGGGAAAATAATATGGAAATTCTTAAAAGAATTAAAAATAGAGCTATTATATGATCCACCAATTCCACTTTAGGGCATATATCCAAATGAATTGAAATCACTATTTCAAAGAGAAATTTGCATTCCCACATTCATTGCAACATTATTTACAACAGGCAAGAACTGAAAACAATCCAAATGTTCATCAGTGCATAAATGGAGAAAGAAGATAGGATACACACACACACACACACACACACACACACACACACACACACACTGGAATATTATTCTGCGATCAAAAGGAAGGAAATCCTGCCATTTCTGATAACATAAATGGACCATGAGGGTATGATACTAAAGGAAATTATTCAGGCAGAGAAAGACAATTACTGTATGACCATACTTGAATGTAGAATATAAAAAGGCCGGACTCATGTGAACAGAGAGTAGAGTGGTATTTGTCAGGGCTGGTGGTGGTATTTGGGAGAAATGGGGAGCTGTCAGTCAAAGGTTGTAAACTTTCATTTATAAGATGAATATGTTCTGAGGATCTGATGAACAGCATAATGACTATAGTTAACAATATCATATTATATAATTAAAAGTTGCTAAGAGAGTAAATTTCACCATGACAGCAAAAGAATAAAAACATAGTAATTATGTGAGGTAATGGAGATATTAACTAACCATACTGTGATTGTAATTTCACAGTATCTATATGTATCAAATCATAACATTGTATGTTTCAAATTACATGGTATTATATTTCAATTATCTCTCCATAAAGGTGGAAAAATATATTTTTAAAAAATGTGGCTGGCTATTTCAAATTGAGATGTACAGTAAATGAAAAATATACACTGAGTTTCAAAGCCTGAGTAAGAAAAACAGAACATAAAATTTCTCATTAAAAATGGCTTTCCTTCATTTCATATTGAAATGATTATATTATGGATATTCTATGTTAAATAAAATGTTATTAAATTTTCAAAAATCCAATGTCACATAAAACAAGTTAAGAAATAGTTTGTTGATAAAATTTCAAGGTGATCCTTAGTAAGAATATTAGAAGAAGCAGTTGACATGCCCAGTCCTTTTATCACCTCTTAGAGGCACGCTGAGGCCCAAGTAGTCTATTAGACATGCACTGGATTTATATCCCAGTGTATTCACCCTGCCCCACTGTTGCTTTCCAATTTACAGAGTATGGTAAGCAGAATTCTAAAATGACCCCCAATAACCCTCACCCTTCTATAAGTCTCTCCTCTCCTGCATAAAATCTGTGAATATGATGAGACATTGTTTCTCTGATTATGTTAAACCATATATTGAGATTATCCTATGTGCTCCTAACCTAAACAAGTGAGCTCTTTAAAAGCATAGAATTTTCTGTGGTTTTTTTACAGAATAGGAAGTCAGGGAGTTGAAAGAAGTCAGGTCTGAAAGGAAGCAAATATCCCTATTGTGACCTGCCTATGTGTGCCACCTGACGAGAAACTGCAAGAAGCATCTAGAAGCAGAGAATGGGTTATGAAAAACAGACAGCAGGAAATGGAGTCTACAGTCTTACAACCACACAAGAATGAATTATAGCAGCAAGCAATGGGGTTAGAAGAAGACACTAAGCCCCAGATGAGAACCACATCCTGGCAAGTAACTTAATTATAGCCTGGAGATGTCCTGATCCAAAAATCCAGTCATGGCATGTTCTTTGTTCTGACTAACAGAAACAACAAGATAATAATTGGTATTGTTTTAAGCCACTAAATATGTAGCTGTGCATTATGAAACTATACAGATTTTGGTATTTGGAAGTACAGTACTGCCATAAAAATTACCTAAAAATGTGAGAATATTAAATTACCTAAAAATTGTTTTGGAATTGGGACATGGAGTAAGATAAAAGAATTTTCAGGAGTATGAGAGAGGAAATCTAGATTGCCCTAAACACATGGTTAATACAAATATGACAAAGACTGCTGATGAAGGCTCAAAAAGAAATGAGGATCATACCATTGGAAACTGGAGGAAGGAAGATGATTATTATGTACTAGCAGAATTTTAGTGAAATTGTATTCTGTAGTTATGTGGAAAGCAGAACTTGTGAATGATGAACCTGGATATATAACCAAAGAGATTTCTTTAGTGAAGGTGCTACCTGGTTTCTTCTGATTGCTTGCAGTAACATAAGAGATGAGAGGAAAAAATTGAGGGAAGAAATGTTAAACAAAAATGAACCAGCATCTGATGATCTTGAAATTATCAGCCTCTCAAGATGACAAAACCTGCTAAGAGCAAGAAACAGCTGCTGAAAGTAGGTCATAGAGGAAAAGGTGTGTGTCTATATCTTTTTACTAAAACCTCAGCAAGATTATAAAATCAAAGTATCCAGCCACACAAAAGCTGTTAGAAGAGATTAAGGGTGTGACTCACATTATCTCAATTGAACTAGAGCAGCTTTAGGAAGCTAAAGAGCATTGTCCCTCAGGCATTTTAACAGAATTGTGTCTGAAAGATATGTGGACCAGTCTTTCGTCTAATGAAGTGAAAGCCAGTGCAATTCATGCAAAGCCCAAAGCCCATGAGGTCTTGAGTAAATTATATCAGCAGAAACACTGCCAACTGGGTCTGAGCCAGATAGAGAGAATATAAAATAAAAGAAAGCTGTAAGATCCTCAAAATTCTACTGGCAGGAAGTGGGTTAATAGAACTACTCAGTTGTAAAAGCATGCTACCATTTATGAAAAAAAGAAGCATGATTCAGCAGGCAGAGTTCAGAGAACAGAACCAATAGCCCAAAAAGTCCAAGAAATATACCATAGAGGAGAACCCTAAGCTAAGAAGAATTCTATCTAGGCCCTGATACTTAATTGAGAAAAATCCAACATTTGTCTGATGGGATTTCTAAACTATTTAGAGCCATGACCTCTTTTACCATATATTTCCTCCCTTTTTGAGCCATAATATCTGTAACAGTTTTCCTATGCTTATCCCACTACTATGTTGGAAGCAGTGAGGGCAGATTATATTGTATGTTGGGAGCAGTAGTGACAGATAGCTTAGTAGAGGAGATATAGAGGAATTTTGACCCAGGAATTTTCAAATCCAGGAATGTTATCACTGCCTAAGGGACAGAATTAGGTGATGAAGATTTTGAAATTTGTGCTATAAGTGAGAAAAAATAATTTTCCTTCTACCCTTCTCATTTCTTGGCTGATACTGCTGTAATGACATATTAACAAGAGAAAAACAAATGGAAGTTTGTTAACACTTATGACTCATGTATACATGGGAGATACTCAGGGAAAAATGAATAACTCAAAGAGGTGATTTAGAACTCCAGCTTAAATATCATCCTCAGCTAAAGATAAAAGAAAAAAAGTGTGGAGAGGCCAGTTATGGAGAAATTAATGGAAAACTAAGGTAAATAAGAGAAAGGTTTGTTAGGCAAGAAGTGAGTTAATAGAACTATTCAGTTGTAAAGGCATGCTACCATTTGTGAAAAAAAGAAGCATGATTCAGCAGTCTGTCTTCTCCATTGATAAGGTTCTAAAGTTATCTCTAGTGATTAAACTTTGTCCTTCCTGGTAGGGAGGGGAAGCAGGACACCTTTGTAAATTTATTTCCTGCTTTAATATAAATTTTGTGAGGGCAGAGTGCTTTCCTTGTATCAGTTTCTTCTCAATTGTGTCCAGCTCAAAATAATCCTTTGCCAAAGAGGCATATTTTGGGATAGCATATTGTACCCTTCATACCTAAGAGACTCTAGATGAGATTTTCAACTTGAGCTAATGAGACAAGGCTTATACTTAAATGACGAAATTTTAGACTTGAGCTGGTATAATAATGAAATGAAAATTTGAAGAATTTATAATAGATCAAATGTATTTTGCATGTAAAAGAGACAAAAATCACAGGAATCAGAAGCTAAATCATGATAGGTTGACCAGCCTTTTTTCCCTGATGTTAGTCCCATGATAATGTTATATACTATGGCAAAAAGGATTTTACAGATGTAATAAGTTTACTAATCATTTGACTTTAAGAAAGGGAGAGTAGGTAAGCCTCACCTAGTCATGTGAGACCTTAAAAAGCAGAGAACATTCAAGCTACTTGGAAAAGTAGGGGTATGGGGGAGATGCAGAAAGATTGGAAGCAATTTGAGAAGGATTCAACTAAAGAGAGATATTCTATTCTACCACCAAGTATCTAGTTCAACTGATACCCTGATTTTGGCCTTATAAGATCCTAAGTAGAAAACCCATTCGAGCCCACCCCGACTTTTAACTTATAGAACTGTAAGATAATACAGCAATGTTTTAAGCTACACAGTTCATAGTAACTTGTTATCCATCAGCATACATGAGAACAACTTTATCCTTGGGAAAATAATTAGACTACTGGGGTGTCAGGATATCTGAGCTTAGGTGAGCAGTTTGGAAGATGTTATCTTAGAAAGTGAACTACCTAGCATCTTGAGGACTTGAGCAAAAATACAGCCCCTGCTGCTTGGTTGAAGAATAGAAAAGAAAGCCAAAATTGCCTATGTAGCTGAGTTTAGATGCAGTGTATCCTGTTGAGAGATGGAATTGATCATGAAAGCCAGCTGTATTGTTGTCCAGGTAACCCACCTTGCACCCTGAGGATAATTTTCAGACATTTCTGCTTGTCTCACCACACAACCTACCACCACCTATTCCAACATACTCTGCCTTTCCTTACATTACTATGAGTGACTTTTTTTACTCCTCTCTAAGGCCAACTGCTCTGTACACTCTGGTTCATCTACACTAAATTACTCAAGGATATTCCTATAGAAATTTCCCCGCTTTCCTTAATGAGCAAAATTACCCTTTCTGTTCAATACTTTCCATTAATGTGAAAACATGCTGTTTGTTATGTGATCTAAAAATGAAATAGAAGAAATCTTTTTTTGATCTCACATCTTCCTGTAGCTACTACCCATTTCTCTATCCACCCACCTTATATCAAAACTCCTTAACAAGTGCTTTCTTCAAATTCTCTTCTTTAATTCTCTTGAACTCATTTCAATCAAATTTTTGTCCACACTACTTTTTCTAAGGCCATCAATGGTTTGTATAATGTGAAGTCCAATAGCCACTCTTAGTCTTCACCTTACCTGACCTATCAGGAGCATCTACAACAGGTGGTAAAGCATTCTCCTTTCTCACTAATAACTTCTTTTCAGCCACCTTGATGATTCTTCCTCAACTGTTCAATATCCAAATATTATGGTATTTCTTTGTCATTGTTTATTTCCCTGTACAGAACCTGAGTAAATACCAGTAAGATGATAGAGAAATAAAACAAGGAAAGAAAAAAAATATGGGGGTGAGCTATTAAGCAAGTTTCCATTGTGCACTGGAGGAGCTTAGTTCCACTGGGGAGCTATAAGAAAAGTATAGAACAGACATCTTGTAGTTGTCACACATAAGGGGTGAAGGAAATTAACATATTTATTCTATTAAATCTTATCATAGGTTAACAGCCACTCATGGGTGAGTGGCATTAAATACTCAGAACTATCAGTTTGAGTGGCAGTATCAGTATCAGGGCAGAGTGGACTTCAGTATACAAATAAAATCCTTAAAAAGAAAAGATACATAGGTGCTGACCCTTGAATGTTGGGCTCATTTAAACAAAAATGGTGAGTGCCAAGGCATATGGTCAAGGTACGACAATGAACAATGTCAGCTATTCTTGGGCTATAGAGCTATAAGCTGTAGGATCCTCTCCATTTCCTTTCTCTATCAGTCCCATGGATGTGAATGCCTTCAATATACTGGGTCAATATACGGGGTACCCCCAAACCATATCTCTGAACTTCTCTCATTTCCACACTCATATATCTAATTGCCTCCTTTTATCATTATTTGGACATCTAGTATAAGTCGCAACTTAATATCTCTAAGTGAATCACATGCTGTTTCTCTACAAAATTATTCCTTCCACATTGTTCTCTATATCAGTAAATACCATACCACCAACCACCCTGTTAGTTGCCCAGGCTAAAACTCTGGCATCATCTTTGACTCTCTCATCCACACCTCAAATCCAGCTCATCATAAAATTTGGCATTCTCCCAAAATTAACAGAGCTTCCAAAAGTGTCTATTTCTGCTTGGTCCCTGTCACTAAAAATTTACTCTAGACAGGGCAGCCAGAATGGTCTTTAAAATGTATAGGTCAAATCATGTCATTACTATGCTGAAATCCTACAGTTCCCATATCACTCAGAGGAAAAGCCACAATCTTTATATTAATTATAATATCCTACGTGATTTCTACTCCCCTGGTCTCACTAATATTTACTAGATAGAAATTTAGTTGTGCTTGAGAACAAAGCTTATGCTTTTTACCCTTATGTAATCCAGCTTCCAAAAGCTATGCTTCCTTTCTCAGACTCAGTCATACATCTTGCTATCTTCTATATATTTCCAGTACTAGTTGTCATTCATCTTTACTTATATTTATTTCAGTACAAACTATTTATACATTACATTTATACATTTGAATGCCAGATAATAATTGTGGTATGCAAGAATTCTTAGAAAACCATAGTTCAACAACTACAGTATTCAGTTGAGGACACTGACATCTAGAAACACCAAGTAACTTCCTGTTGTTGGCAGCAGAGCTGCATTTAGAAATCTGGTTCTTCATGTCGTCTTTGCACTACTTTTTACTCTTATATGCCAAGTCAATGATACTGTATCCATAATAACAATAAAAGAAAAAAAATTAACAAAAACTGAGGCTCAAAAACAGTTTTTTAGCTCTGTGATAAGAACTTCTTTGACAGTGCAGCTACAACTAACAAATCGTATTTGGAATAAAACAAATAGATAATTTAAAGACAAAGTTTCACTATGCGTGGGAAGTTAATGTCATATTTAAATTTGTAAATGCTTTATGCCATACAGGATAAGCAGGTACAGCATAGAATTATTTCTAATGTTGATACTGAAGAAACTACTTGTATTCTATCATATTTGACTGTGTCTAGTAAATTGTTAGGGGTCATGATATGACCCAGAGTATATTCAAAATATGTCACAGCAAATCATGTTGAACAGGATACTTAATACACTATATATATTTTTTACACAAAACCATCCTCATAATGCATCTCTGACCAGTGATCATTTGAGGTATAAAAAGTAATCACACTTTATTGCTGAGGCTTTCATTTCTATCAAAAGATTTTATACAGAAAGCAAAGTGGTAAATAATTTAGGAGTTGGATAAACTAAAGAGGATTTTCAGCCAGAGCATTCCTTTCCCTCACTCTTTGATGTGAAAGAGAACAGGGATAAGATGAGAATTTAGTCAGTGTAAACTTCCTCAATAGATCTATCTATAGTCAGCAGCATAAGATATTTTTTGAAATCCTCTAAACTTTGAGTCAGAGGAAAAAGTGAAAGGAGAAAAGTATAAAGTTGCAAGAAATTAGATTGGCTATCCCAATGACAGTACCCTAGAGGGAAAAGAATTTGATTTTTCACAAACATACCCAGCACAGAAGATGAAAACTACTTGCTTTTATAGTATCCTTGCCTGCCAGGGTGTTTAATGTTCGGCACAGTTCATAACTATTGGTATTAAGGAAGAAACATTTTTGAAATATAGTTCATTTTGGAGTTAATATCCAGTGATACTCTGTGTATCAGAGGGTAGGGGCAGGGAAATAACGAAGGAATTTAAAGAGTAGTGGGTGTTTGATAGTCTTAGGTAGTTAGAAGCCTAATTTAGAAATTAACTGGAAGATTAAGTGGGCAATGTTCATTACTAGTTTTACAATTTATTTGTTTGCATTCTTTCCCAGCCAGAGTACCAAATAAAGATGAAAAACTCATAAATATAAAAATTATGGGATGTTGAGAGATTAGCTAAGTTACTCCATTGTGTGTCACTGCTTCAGCATACTTTTTGTTTGGCCAAAGGGCCTGCAAGGACCTTAAATTGCTCCTAGACCCCTCATGCAAGTAGATGGCCTAGGTCACAGTCCTCAGAGTCACAAGAAAATTTTACGTTCTTGATCTGATCTCACCAACACCCTGGTGATAATAGTCTCCTCTGCCTCCCAGAGCCTTTCCTTTGTGAGCTCCTTAAACAAGACCCCAGTAGAGCTTATCAGAACCCCATTCTTTTGATTTGAATGAACCAACCTAACCTTAGCAGGAAAAGCCAAAGTACTCCACCCACAGACCCTAAAAGAGGCATGTGCCCCAGGTGCTATTGCTCTGTCTACACTCTTCCTTGACCTCCCCAATGTGGCCCTTCAAGGCATGCCATGTACTTCTTCCAGTATCTATGAGTAATAAACTCCTTTAAAATTTACTTTGTGATCTGAGTTGTTGAACCATGGCTCACCATCTTCTCTACTTAAAAAAGTGAGAAGATGAGGCCAAATGGATAGCACATATTATTAAAAAGAATAAGATTTATTTTTTTTGATCATATTTATTGATCAAATGGTTGTTAACAACAATAAAATTCAGTATAGGGGGGTCAATGCTCAATGTACAATCACTAATCCATCTCAAGCCTAATTCTCATCAGTCTGCAATCTTCTGAAGCATAACGTACAAGTTCTTACATGGTGAACGAATTCTTACATAGTGAATAAATTCTTACATGGTGAACAGTACAAGGGCATTCATCACAGAAATTTTCGGTTTTGATCATGTATTATGAACTATAAACAATCAGGTCAAATATGAATATTCTTTTGATTTTTATACTTGATTTATATGTTGATCCCACATTTCTCCCTTTATTATTATTATTATTTTTATTTTTAATAAAATGCTGAAGTGCTAGGTAGATGCAAGATAAAGGTAGAAAACATAGTTTAGTGCTGTAAGAGGGCAAATGTAGATGATCAGGTGTGTGCCTATGGACTAAGTATTAATCCAAGCTAGACAAGGGCAGCAAAACATCCACGGATGCAGAAGATTTCTCTCAAAGCAAGGGGCATAGGTTTCTGAGCCTCACCTCTGTTGATCCCCAATTTCTCACCTGATGGGCCCCCTGCGAATGTGCCTGTCTTAGGTTGTTCCTTCCTTGAGGAATCTTACCCGTCTCTGGCTAACCAGTCATCTTCTGGGGCCATACAGGGAAATGTAAAGTTGGTAAGTGAGAGAGAAGCCATATTGTTTGAAAAGGTTAGCTTTTTACTTCTTTTGCAGATTTATGCCCTGTGGCTTCTATGCCCAGAACTTTTCTCGAGGTATCTTTACCACCTGGAAGAATTATGATACTCGGTAAATTCGATATGAGGCACGAATTCTATTTAAGGGTTGTAATTAAGAAGGAAGAAGAAAAGCTATAGAGGGAGAATATGGAAGAAAACATGGGAGGATTGATTATTTCTTTGACGTATCTTCTTGTAGAGTACCTTAAGTATGTATAGGTTTTAAACTACTAACTAATTTGCACACACATATTAACATAATAGGAATATGGTGACATAAACAAAGCAAATCTATAATTACCATCCATCTCCAGTGAAGCCAAGAAAACCATTTAGGCACCCTAGGCATTTGTGAAAATTTGTCTATGATATGATGGATATTGTCCAACTGTACTTGAACAGTCTGAGAGAAATCAGACAAATTAAAGCAGCCCATTTCTGGGATCTGTTCACCTCCCATATGTTCTTTTAACCGTAGATAGTCTATAGTCATAAGATTTTGGAGTGCTACAACTTGCACCCCTCCCAACTCCTGGTTGAGTTCCAACAGTACAGATCCAGTCAAATTCGTTGTCTCACTGTATGCACATGCCAGCCTAGACATCTACCTCCTCATTCCAATGGCAAGTCCAGGAAACGGTGGGGTGGATGAAGCCACAACTGCAGCATCGCCCAGATCCCTGTGGAGGCTTTTTGATGATCATCCCCCGGCACAAGTCCTCCAGAGAGTTCTGATGCCGGAAGCTCCTCCTCATATCGTGTCTTAGTTCATTTTCTGGGTATCCAAGCTAGGCCTTGATCTTCTGCATAGAAACAAACAGACTTTTTGCCCACACTTTGACATGCCCTCTATACCACTGTGCAGAACTCATTGGAGGTCAGCACACAGGACCTGCTTTTTTTTTTTTTACTAAGAGAAAGGAATATTATCAGAAAAGAGTACCTCCATAGCTGATCATCTGACACCCTTTAAGTGATCAACATTAAGGATATTTAAAGCATGCGTTGATCTTTGATTTACCAATAGTTTTATCCTATCAAGGAGTAATCCCCCTTTTCTTTCTTTCTTTCTTCTTTTTTTAAATCTTTAACCTACACTTACATGAAGAATACTATGTTTACTATGCTCTCCCCTATATCAGGTCCCCCACAACAACCACATTACGGTCACTGTCCATCAGCATAGCAAAATGTTGTACAATCACTACTTGTCCTCTCTGTGTTGTATAGCCCTCCCTCCCATTTCTCCCTCCCCCCCATGCATGCTAATCTTAATACCCCTTCTTCTTTCCCCCCCTTATCTCTCCCTGCGCACACATCCTCCCCAGTTCCTTTCCCTTTGGTACCTGTTAGTCCATTTTTGGGTTCTGTAATTCCGCTGCTGTTTTGTTCTTTCAGTTTTTCCTTTGTTCTTATACTCCTCAGATGAGTGAAATCATTTGGTATTTCTCTTTCTCCACTTGGCTTATTTCACTGAGCATAATACTCTCCAGCTCCATCCATGTTGCTGCAAATGGTTGGATTTTTCCACTTCTTATGGCTGAGTAGTATTCCATTGTGTATATGTACCACTTCTTCTTTATCCATTCATCTATCGATGGACATTTACGTTGCTTCCAATTCTTGGCTATTGTAAATAGTGCTGTGATAAACATAGGGGTGCATCTGTCTTTCTCAAACTGTATTGCTGCGTTCTTAGGGTAAATTCCTAGGAGTGGAATTCCTGGGTCAAATGGTAGGTCTGTTTTGAGCATTTTGATGAACCTCCATAGTGCTTTCCACAATGGTTGAACTAATTTACATTCCCACCAGCAGTGTAGAAGGGTTCCCCTTTCTCCACAGCCTCGCCAACATTTGTTGTTGTTTGTCTTTTGGATGGCAGCTATCCTTATTGGTGTGAGGTGATCCCTCATTGTAGTTTTAATTTGCATTTCTCTGATAATTAGCGATGTGGAGCATCTTTTCATGTGTCTCTTGGCCATCTGTATTTCTTTTTTAGAGAACTGTCTGTTCAGTTCCTCTGCCCATTTTTTAATAGGGTTATTTGTTTTTTGTTTGTTGAGGCATGTGAGCTCTTTATATATTCTGGAAATCAAGCCTTTATCGGATCTGTCATTTTCAAATATATTCTCCCATACTGTAGGGTTCCTTTTTGTTCTATTGATGGTGTGTTTCGCTGTACAGAAGCTTTTCAGCTTAATGTAGTCCCACTTGCTCATTTTTGCTGTTGTTTTCTTTGCCCAGGGAGATATGTTCAAGAGGAGGTCACTCATGTTTATGTCTAAGAGGTTTTTGCCTATATTTTTTTCCAAGAGTTTAATGGTTTCATGACTTACATTCAGCTCTTTGATCCATTTTGAGTTTACCTTTGTATATGGGGTTAGACAATGGTCCAGTTTCATTCTCCTACAGGTAGCTGTCCAGTTTTGCCAGCACCATCTGTTGAAGAGACTGTCATTTTGCCATTGGATGTCCATGGCTCCTTTATCAAATATTAATTGACCATATATGTTTGGGTTAAATTCTGGGGTCTCTAATCTGTTCCACTGGTCTGTGGCTCTGTTCTTGTGCCAGTACCAAACTGTCTTGATTACTATGGCTTTGTAGTAGAGCTTGAAGTTGGGGAGTGAGATCCCCCCAACTTTATTCTTCTTTTTCAGGATTGCTTTGGCTATTCGGGGTCTTTGGTGTTTCCATATGAATTTTTGAATTATTTGTTCCAGTACATTGAAGAATGTTGCTGGTAATTTGAGAGGGATTGCATCAAATCTGTATATTGCTTTGGGCAGGATGGCCATTTTGACGATATTAATTCTTCCTAGCCATGAGCATGGGATGAGTTTCCATTTATTAGTGTCCCCTTTAATTTCTCTTAAGAGTGATTTGTAGTTTTCATAGTATGTCTTTCACTTCTTTGGTTAGGTTTATTCCTAGGTATTTTATTCTTTTTGATGCAATGGTGAATGGAATTGTTTTCCTGATTTCTCTTTCTATTGATTCGTTGTTAGTGTATAGGAAAGCTACAGATTTCTGTGTGTTAATTTTGTATCCTGCAACTTTGCTGCATTCTGATATCAGTTCTAGTAGTTTTTGAGTGGAGTCTTTAGGGTTTTTTATGTACAGTATCATATCATCTGCAAATAGTGACAGTTTAACTTCTTCTTTACCAATCTGGATTCCTTGTATTTCTTTGTTTTGTCTGATTGCTGTGGCTAGGACCTCCAATACTATGTTAAATAACAGTGGGGAGAGTGGGCATCCCTGTCTTGTTCCCGATCTCAGAGAAAATATTTTCAGCTTCTCGCTGTTCAGTGTAATGCTGGCTGTGGGTTTATCATAGATGGCCTTTATAATGTTGAGGTACTTGCCCTCTATTCCCATTTTGCTGAGAGTTTTTATCATGAATGGATGTTGAATTTTGTCAAATGCTTTTTCAGCATCTATGGAGATGATCATGTGTTTTTTGTCTTTCTTTTTGTTGATGTGGTGGATGATGTTGATGGATTTTCGAATGTTGTACCATCCTTGCATCCCTGGGATGAATCCCTCTTGGTCATGGTGTATGATCCTTTTCATATACTGTTGAATTCTGTTTGCTAATATTTTATTGAGTATTTTTGCATCTACATTCATCAGGGATATTGGTCTGTAATTTTCTTTTTTGGTGGGGTCTTTGCCTGGTTTTGGTATTAGGGTGATGTTGGCTTCATAGAATGAGTTTGGGAGTATTCCCTCCTCTTCTATTTTTTGGAACACTTTAAGGAGAATGGGTATTATGTCTTCTCTGTGTGTCTGACAAAATTTCGAGGTAAATCCGTCCGGGCCCGGGGTTTTGTTCTTGGGTAGTTTTTTGATTACCATTTCAATTTCTTTGCTCGTAATTGGTTTGTTTAAGTTTTGTGTTTCTTCCTTGGTCAGTCTTGGGAGGTTGTATTTTTCTAGGAAGTTGACCATTTCTTCTAGGTTTTCCAGCTTGTTGGCATATAGGTTTTCATAGTAGTCTTTAGTAATTCTTTGTATTTCTGTGGAGTCTGTCGTGATTTTTCCATTCTCATTTCTGATTATGTTGATTTGTGTTGATTCTCTTTTTCTCTTAATAAGTTTGGCTAGAGGCTTATCTATTTTGTTTATTTTCTCAAAGAACCAGCTATTGGTTTCGTTGATTTTTGCTATTGTTTAATTCTTCTCAATTTTGTTTATTTCTTCTCTGATCTTTATTATGTCCCTACTTCTGCTGACTTTAGGCCTCATTTGTTCTTCTTTTTCCAGTTTCGATAATTGTGATGTTAGACTATTCATTTGGGATTGTTCTTTCTTCTTCAAGTGTGCCTGGATTGCTATATACTTTCCTCTTAAGACTGCTTTTGCTGCGTCCCAGATTAGTTTGGGCTTAGTGTTGTTGTTGTCATTTGTTTCTATATATTCCTTGATCTCTATTTTGATTTGTTCATTGATCCATTGATTATTTAGTTGCATGTTGTTAAGCCTCCATGTGTTTGTGAGCCTTTTTTTTCTTTGTAGAATTTATTTCTACTGTTATACCTTTGTGGTCTGAAAAATTGGTTGTTAGAATTTCAATATTTTGGAATTTATTGAGACTCTTTTTGTGAGCTAGTATGTGGTCTATTCTGGAGAATGTTCCATGTGCACTTGAGAAGAATGTATATCCTGTTGCTTTTCGATGTAGAGTTCTATAGATGTCTATTAGGTCCATCTATTCTAGTGTGTTGTTCAGTGCCTGTGTGTCCTTACTTATTTTCTGCCCGGTGGATCTATCCTTTGGGGTGAGTGGTGTGTTGAACTCTCCTAAAATGAATGCATTGCAGTCTATTTCCCTCTTTATTTCTGTTAGTATTTGCTTCACATATGCTGGTGCTCCTGTATTGGGTGCATATATATTTAGAATGGTTATATCCTCTTGTTGGACTGAGCCCTTTATCATTATGTAGTGTCCTTCTTGATCTCTTGTTACTTTCTTTGTTTTGGAGTCTATTTTGTCTGATATTAGTACTGCAACCCCTCCTTTCTTCTCCCTGTTGTTTGCCTGAAATATGTTTTTCCATCCCTTGACTTTTAGTCTGTGCTTGTCTTTGGGCTTGAGGTAAGTTTCTTGTAAGCAGCATATAGATGGGTCTTGCTTTTTTATCCATTCTATTACTCTGTGTCTTTTGATTGGTGCATTAAGTCCATTTACATTTAGGGTGACTATTGAGAGATATGTACTTATTGCCATTGCAGGGTTTAGATTCGTGGTTACCAAAGGTTCAAGGTTAGCTTCTTTAGTATCTTACTGCCTAACTTAGCTCGCTTATTGAGCTGTTAGATACACTGTCTGAAGATTCTTTTCTTCTCTCCCTTCTTATTCCTCCTCCTCCATTCTTCATATGTTGTGTGTTTTCTTCTCTTCTCTTTTTAGGAGTGCTCCCACCTGGAGCAGTCCCTGTAGGATGCCCTGTAGAGGTAGTTTGTGGGACGCAATTTCCCTCAGCTTTTGCTTGTCTGGGAATTGTTTAATCCCACCATCATATTTAAATGATTGTCGTGTTGGATACAGTATCCTTGGTTCAAGGCCCTTCTGTTTCATTGCATTAAGTATATCATGCCATTCTCTTCTGGCCTGTAGGGTTTCTGTCGAGAAGTCTGATGTTAGCCTGATGGGTTTTCCTTTATAGGTGACCTTTTTCTCTCTAGCTGCCTTTAAAACTCTTTCCTTGTCCTTGATCCTTGCCATTTTAATTACTATGTGTCTTGGTGTTGTCCTCCTTGAATCCTTTCTGTTGTGGGTTCTGTGTAATTCCATGGTCTGTTCGATTATTTCCTCTCCCAGTTTGGGGAAGTTTTCAGCAATTATTTCTTCAAAGAGACTTTCTATCCCTTTTCCTCTTTCTTCTTCTTCTGGTACCCCTATTATACAAATATTATTCCTTTTAGATTCATTACATAGTTCTCTTAGTGTTGTTTCATTCCTGGAGATCCTTTTATCTCTCTCTATTTCAGCTTCTATACTTTCCTGTTCTCTGGCTTCTCTTCCTTCAATGGCCTCTTGCATCTTATCCGTTCTGCTTATAAATTCTTCCAGGGATTGTTTCACTTTTGTGATCTCCTTTCTGACATCTGTGATCTCCATCCAGACTTCATCCCAGTGCTCTTGCATTTTTCTCTGCATTTCATCCCATTGCTCTTGCATTTTTCTCTGCATCTCTGTCAGCATGCTCATGATTTTTATTTTGAATTCTTTTTCAGGAGGACTGGTTCGGTCTGTCTCCTTCTCAGGTGTTGTCTCTGTGATCTTTGTCTGCCTGTAGTTTTGCCTTTTCATGGTGATAGAGATAGTTTGCAGAGCTGGTACGAGTGACCGCTGGAAGAGCTTCCCTACTTGCTGGTTTGTGGCCTTCCTCTCCTGGGAGAATAGCGACCTCTAGTGGCTTATGCTTCTCAGCTGTGTGCAGACAGGGCTTCTGCTACCTGCCGGTTGCTTGGAGTTTATCTCTGCTGTTCCTGTGGGCGTAGCCTGCCTGGGGCTCCTCCTCCAAAGTGGTGGAGCCCCATTGGAGGGGGAGTGGCCAGGAGGCTATTTATCTCCGTAAGGGGCCTCTCTGCTCCCTGGTGCCCAGGGGGTTAGAGTGCCCAGAGGTCCCCAGATTCCCTAGCTCTGGTCTAAGTGTCCTGCCTGCCCCTTTAAGACTTCCAAAAAGCACTCTCCATACCAAAACAACAACAGCAACAATCAGAGATGGAACCGAAAAAAAAAAAAAAGGAAGAAACACGTGATAATTTTTGTCCTCAGACGCCGGTCCTAGTCACCCGCTCAGTGGTCCTGATGCCCTGCTCCCTAGCACTGGGGTCCCTGTCCCTTCAAGGCTTCCAAAAAACACCCGCCCACCGGTCCTGCAGGGAAAATTGCGTGATATTCTTTGTCCTCAGGCGCCAGTCCCAGGCGCCCACTCACCGGTCCTGCTGGTCTGCCTCCCTAGCACCGGGGTCCCTCTCCCTTTAAGACTTCCAGAAAGCTCTCACCAAACAGAGAAAAAAGAAGGGGGAAAACGCGTGATTTCCTCCATCCTCAGGTGCCAGTCTCAGTCTCCCACCCTCCGGTCCCGCAGATAAAAACGTGGGATATTCTTTGTCCTTAGGTGCCAGTCCCAGGCACCTGCTCACAGGTCCCACTGCCCTGCCTCCCTAGCCCGGGGTCCCTGTCCCTTTAAGTCTTCCATAAAGTAGTCGCCAAAAAGAGAGAAAAAAAAGTGGAAAAACGCGTGATTTCCTCCGTCCTCAGGTGCTGGTCTCAGGCACCCGCCCTCCGGTCCCGCAGGGAAAAATGCAGGATATTGTTTGTCCTCAGGCTCCGGTCGCAGGCACCCGCTCACCGGTCCGCTGCCCTACCTCTCTAGCCCGGGGTCCCTGTCCCTTTAAGGCTTCCAAAAAGCACTTGCCAAAAAGAGTGAAAAAAAAAGGGAAAAACGCGCGATTTCCTCCGTCCTCAGGCGCCGGTCACAGGCACCCGCCCACCGGTCCCGCAGGGAAAAATGTGCGATATTCTTTGTCCTCAGGTGCCGGTCCCAGGCACCTGCTCACCGATCCTGCTGCACTGCCTCCCTAGCACCGGGGTCCCTGTCCCTTTAAGGCTTCCAAAAAGCACTCTCCAAAAAGAGAGAAAAAAAGGGGAAAAATGCGTGATTTCCTCCATCCTCAGGCGCCGGTCTCAGGCACCCGCCCACTGGTCCCGCAGGGAAAAACACGCGATATTCTTTGTCCTCAGGCGCCGTTCCCAGCCCAGGCACCCGCTCACTGGTCCTGCTGCTCTGCCTCCCTAGCACCGAGGTCCCTATCCCTTTAAGGCTTCCAAAAAGCACTCACCAAAAAGAGAAAAAAAACGGGGAAAATGCACGATTTCCTCCGTCCTCAGACGCTGGTCTCCGGCACCCGCCCACCGGTCCCGTAGGGAAAAACACGCGATATTCTTTGTCCTCAGACGCCGGTCCAGGCACCTGTTCACCAGTCCCTCCGCCCTGCCTCCCTATTAATGGGGTCCCTGTCCCTTTAAGGCTTCAAAAAAGCACTCGCCAAAGAAAAAACCTCTCCGGTTTCTTTCCACCTGCTGGTAGCCGGGCGGAGGGGGCGCTCGGGTCCCGCCAGGCCGGGGCTTGTATCTTACCCCCTTCGCAAGGCGCTGGGTTCTTGCAGGTGTGAATGTGGTCTGGATGTTGTCCTGTGTCCTCTGGTCTCTATTTTAGGAAGAGTTTTCTTTGTTATATTTTCATAGCTCTATGTGTTTTTGGGAGATTTCCACTGCTCTACTCACGCCGCCATCCTGGCTCCACACTCAAGATTTATTTTTAAGTAAGGATTATGTAAGCCTGGGTAGAGGAAATTCTGAGGCAAAATACCTCTAAAAACTGAAATCAGTCAAAGGGAGAAATAAAGTTTAAGACCCATTTATGGCTTACAAACTGCAGTCCACTGCCGTTTCTCTTCCCTGCTCCCGAAGCAGCAAGCAAGCAAGCCCCTCCCCTTAACCTCTAAGGTTCAGACACACCCTCGGTTGCCCAGGTAATTGTCCATTGACATGGAGATGAACTTTTCTCCATCCCTGAGGATATGCAAATGCACCAAAGGCAGGCAAGATGATCTGGAAATGTAACAATTTTACCCACAGGCCACCCCTCCAGAAATCTCACCTTATAATCTCCCCACTCCCCATCTTCCACAATGTTCCCTGGGCAAGAAAACTGGAGCATTGTGACCAGACTAATGACATAACAATAGCAACAGCAATAAAATCATGGCAATCCCCTAGCTGGAGCATTCAGCTAGATTCAAAGTCTTATGCAGATTAAGTCCATAGCTCATCCATTCCATAGGCAGGCAGTAGCTGAGGATTCAGAGCAATCATTATGTGGCAGCAGCCAGGGGGTGCATTCAGGCCACAAGGACTGCAGGAGACAATAACCTTAAGGGCAATAAGATACATGTTTTGATGACACCAGCATAGGCAAATCTTGTCCATCACATAGGATACATGCAAGACAGTTTTCCTGTAACAGGACAGCAGCAGGAAAGGGATCTCATCCTGGTCTAGTATACCAGACTTTCACACCCCTCCCTGTGGGAGTTACAGATGGGTTAATATATAGGGCTATGGGAGGTACATGCACTGGCCATAAAGATAAAACAAAACTTCCTTACAGGATGCTCTTACTTCCTGGACGTTTTGGGTACATTACTGTGAACTTTGGGGGCCATTCAGCTGTTATTCCAGGAATACACAGGAGGAAAGCTTCTAGGCCTTTCCCCCAAGGTGCCAGAAGGGCCAGTCATCACTGGTCCATGTGTCGAAATGTCCAGGGCCAAGTCCATTCAACTGTATCTCCAGGGCTTAATACAGTAGGGCCTGGCAGCAGGATGTTGCTCTTCTGGCCATATCCTGGTTTCAATAACTCTTGTTTGTTTTGGACATACAATTGTACAGGAGAGGCAGCAAGGTGTGTGAGCATATCTCCAGAGCTCAAAGTTCCTTTACATGGCTTCTCATTCAAACACTACAGTACTGTCCATAGGTGAACTGAAGAACCCTGTAGACTATTGGTGTCTGACTTCAGGCCAGATTTTCACAAACTGTTGTACCTCTCTATTATGCCTGCCCCAGTAGGATTATATAGTACACGAAATTTCCACTTTATTCCTAATTGCTGCACCCATTCTTGTTATACATGTGTAGTAAAGTGGGTGCCTTGATCGCTTTAAATCACCTGCAGCCAGCCTTAGGCTGCAAACAGATGCTCCAAGCCCTTCTTGGTGGTTTGCTGATCTGCACGACATGCAGGAAAAGCAACCAATAGTCCAGTAGCCTTGTCCACATAAGTCATGGCTTACTGATTTCCTCCTGATATGGGCAGAGGCCCAATATAGTCTATCTGCTACCAAACAAGGTGTATTGGCCCCTTTACTATTGTCCCATGTTGCTTTGGGACTCAGTATAAGTCCCTCTTAAGACACACAAGGCACTCCTTCTGGGCTCTGCTGACTTCTTCAAAAGTCAATGGTAAGTCCCACCAATGGGCTACAGCCCACATTGTCTTTTACTCCACATGCAACAAATGTTGGTGTAGCCATTGGGTACCATCAGAGGCAGGCTTTCCTTCTAGCCAACGCCCCTGGGACAATGTGTCTGCTTCATCATTTCCTGGGGATGCTAAAGGCAAATGGCAGTCACATGATATAGAGTAACAGTCTTAGTCTGACCAGAGGCCCATAGGTCTTGACACAACTCTTGCCCCCAAAGGGCCCAGTGACCAACTACCTAGTTGGCATGATACCATGTCGGTAGCCACAGGGCCAAGCCCCAATAGACAGCCCAGATGTCAGTGCAGACAACTACGGGAGAAGGTTCCTGAGTGATCGCGAGCCATACTGCCCACAACTGAGCCCACTGACTGCTCTTCCCCTCTCCATCCTCCATCCATATTGTCTCAGTTTTAGGATGGAAAGCCACAGCCCTCCACTTTGGGGGCTGCCCACAACTGGAGCCATCTGTGTACCAAGCATTTCAGGTATAGGGGCTTTTCCTTCCTGATGAGTCTTGGCTTCCAAGGGCTGAAAAACATGTCTTTCCTGCTTTCCACTGGTATTGGTCACTTCCCCCAATAAGCATTGGAGCTCTCCACTTAAGTGGCTACTAGAGAGGGTGCTGCACTGCTGTAAATATGTGCTCCATTTGGAGATTATAGGTGTCTGTCCCATGCCACTCCATGACCTTTGGGTCCAGTCTCACACCCACTCTGAGATGGGATAGGTGGTTATTACCTTGGTCAGAACTGTTCCAGTAATGGGTTCCATAGCCAGCAAGGTGTGGTTACTTTATCAAGGTGTACCAGACCTCTACTCCTTTCCATACTTGTGACCAGAATCCAATAGGTTGGCATGTCTGCTCAAGCCACTGCCAAAGACCCCATCCATAACCATCTTTAGTTATATGAACATACAGTTCACAGGGAATTGATGAGTTCATTACATTCAAGGCCTCTAGGGCCTTGACTGCCCACTTGGCAGCAGTAAAAACAGCTGCACATGTCTCATCCCAGTCCCACATGATGCCCTTTTGTACCAACTGGCATAAGGGCTTCAGAATTTGTGCCAAGTGCAGGGTAAACACTCTCCAGTAGCTCAGAAGACCCAAAACTCTTGTAATACTGCCACAGTGGTAGGAGTAGGGAAAGCCTGGACCTTTATGACTGCTTCTAGAATAACTTTAGTTTTACCTGACCAGACAACCCCCAAGAAGTTCACAGACAAACCAGGTCCCTGGACCTTGGTATTGTTCACACTGTTCCCATCCATTTTCCTGTAGATATTGCAACAGTCTAGGAAATGCCCCTTCTAAATCTGCAAGAGAATCAGTTGTGAGCATAATATCATCAATGTAGTGATACAATCGCACTGTTTGCAGTTTCATCCATATGGCCAAGTTCTGGGTTACAAGTCCATGAAAAATGTTGGGACTGTGGAGGTATCCCTGTGGAAGGACAGTGAATGTCCACTGCCGGCCTTCCCACATGAAGGTAAACTGTTCCTGGCTTTCCTGTGCTATGTCAAAAGAGAAGAAAGCATTAGCAAGGTCTGCTACACAGTGACACATTCTCAGCTCATGGCTGAGCATGTTTAGAATGTCTGCTATAGAGGGGACAGCATTTGCAAAGGGGGTGTGACTTTATTCAATTCCCTGTAGTCCATGGTCATATGCCAGGAGCCATCTGGCTTTTTCACTGGCCACACTTTAAAATTAAAAGGACTATGAGTGGGCTTTGTGATGCCCACCTTCTCCAACTCCTGTAGAGTTTCTCCAATTTCCTTGCACCCCCCAGGCAATTTATACTGCTTAGTATAGGTACAGGCAGAGCTACAGGTGGGTACTTAGCATGTCCCCTCAGAACTGCCTTTACCACATGTACCCTCAGTCTGAACTCACCTGGAATGGTCTGTAACCACAGGCCCTACAGGATATCTACCTCTAAAATATGTTCAGGGATGGGAGAAATGTACATGGTATCCTCCTTTTAGGGTAAATGCCCTATCCCCAATGAGATTTGAGCTTTCTTCCCTCTAATTGCCTTACCCTCATAGCCATCTATCACAGCAGGGTTCCTGGGAAAATGCTCAGGGTTGCCATGAATCAGAGAACATTCAGTTCCTGTGTCCACCAGCACCAGGATATGTTGTACACTCACAGGGCACCAATGAATTGCTAATTCTACATGTGACCTCTGGTTCCCACCATGTGTCCCAAGGTGGGGGCTTTGATGGCCCCCTCAGTCAAACCATGATTCCCAATCATCCTCTTGTGAGGGTGAGGGCTCAGGTGAATCCTGAGTACTGTCTCCTATGAAGTTCCATGAAGCAGGGACACAGGCCAGGCATGAGGCCTTGACTCTCTTTTCCATGTCCTGGACCTCAGTGGGTGGAACTGCTGCTCTGGCTTTAATTGGTGCCACAGTTCTAGCAATATTCTATTGGGCTGCCTATAGAGTTTTTCTTTCACTACCCAGCCTTTATCAAATCAACCCACATCTGGGTCCTCAAGACCTTCATGGGGCCTTTTGCACTTCTCCTTTCAGTTGTGGCCCATACTTCCCTCCATGCCCTTATTGTTTCAATCTTCCCCAGGTCTGCTAAAGTATGAATAGCCTCACTTATGGGTTGCCTTAAGTGGGGGGATGGGATGGGGCAAGAGTATTCACTAGGGACCTGAAGACAGATGTGGAAGTTGTGTGCAGCACCAGATTTTTCATTCCTATAGTGAACACCTCCTCATCAGTGCTCTGGGGGTCCATATTAAAGATGATATTTTTCATACCCAATTCCTGCAGTACCTCCTTGAGCTCTGCATACATTTTCCAAGTACTGGGAAAATATGGTAAATTACCCTGATTAGGTCAAACTACCCTGATGGCAGCTGTCAGCCTTTCCATGAGTGTCTGATTCCCTGAGGCATGATAGGCATTTTGCAACTGCTGCTGGAAGGAAGGGTGAGTCATCAGGGAAGCCAGTCTACTCATCTCAGTAGCCGACATAACAATGTTCTCCACCCCCATATCCCAGAGACATAAAAGCCATGCAGGCAGACATTCTGATGACCTCTGTCTATGCCAGATGCTCATGTCCACCAGCTCATCCTGGGTATAGGGGCAGAGCATGGAGTGCTCCACAACCTGGGGGAGGGGGCCGCTCCTCTCCCTGAGGAGTCCATAGTTGTTTCATTTTTATTTTCTTAATTACAGCTGGGCGGGCATTTAAGATGGTACCTCTGGCAGTGGCCTGGGTAGCCCATCTGCCAGTGGCCCCGCCTCCTCCTCTTCTCCCACAGGCTTCTCCACCAATGGCTCATCCTCCAGCATTTCTGGGGCTGAAGGCACTACTCTTCCCTCCCTTCCCCGACCACCTTCTGCAATGCAGCTTTTCCTGCTGCCTGCCCATTAAGGAGTCTTCTAGGAGTGTGACCTGTCTTTTCAGTAACTGTTTCTCTTCTTTAATAGCATCCCATAGGTTATTGCCCAGCTCCTCCAAGTAATGCTGAAGTGAGTCTCTCTCCCGTCTAAATCCCTCTCTCTCCTTGCTAACCCTCTCTATAATCCTCTCTTTCTCCGGTATAACATTTTCACTATCTTGATGAAAAGAGACCCTACAATGCCAGCCACTACTATGCCCCCTAAGGTCTCCAAGCAGTCTTCCAACTCATGAAGGGCTAATTCTGCAGCTTCCAGTTCCCAGGCAAAATACCTCTAAAAACTGAAATCAGTCAAAGGGAGAAATAAAGTTTAAAACCTATTTATTGCTTACAAACTGCAGTCCAGCATCATCTCTCTCCCCTGGTCTGGCAGAAGCAAAAAAGCAAGCAAGCCCCTCTCCTTAACCTCTCAGCTTCAGACAAGCCCTCAGTTGACATGGAGATGAACTTCTCTCCAACCCTTAGGATAGGCTAATGCACCAAAGCCAGGCGAGATAATTTTGAAATGTTACAATTTTACCCACAAATTATTTTTCATAAGGATTATTGTTAATATTTATTTTAAGGTAGGACCGTTTTTCCCTTTGAAAACTTAATAGCATCTTCCTGTTAATGGCAAAAACAAAATCAAACAAACAAAAATCTTTCATGTCCATTTTATATGCATGAGTTAAAGGTTTTTTATAGGCTTTGTAGTAGGTAACTATCCAATTTTATTACTCCCTCTGTTACTACTTGATTGTAGAAGAGTTCTCAACAGTAACAGTCGAGACTAAAGAAAAACAAATCCAATAACATCATAAAATGCTAGAATAAAAATAGCTACTAATCTAGAACTGAGAATCCTGGAAAATATCTTTGAAGAATAATAGTTAAATATACTTTCGTATATATAAGAATTGAGAATATACCACTAGCAAACCCACCACTAAAGTAAGTTCTTAAAAATATAATACAAAAGGAAAGTAATTATAACTTTCCTTTTCTTAAGTATAAAATCAAAGAAGTTCCAAAGTATAAAGATGAAAAATGAGCAAAGAAATTTGGAAACCTGTCAGTTAATCTAAAAATATGTATTTATAAATATACAATAACTGCAGTGATGTATTTTAAAGTTGGTAGTGGAGAGAAACCTCTTTTATAGGTTTTCTAAGAATTTTGCATGAATTGAGGAAGGCAATTAGTTTATACTTGTTAAGAATACATGGTAATGCTCCAAGTGTAGCCATTAAAATAACATGTTTTGATGTCACAGAAAGACAAGATAGCCAACAGAATATATTATTGGGAAAAAAATTAAGCAAAAACTCAGGGTCAAAAAATGTTGTCAAACATATATTTACAAATGAAGTGTAGATTTATGTATTACCCATGAATCAAAGAAGTCACAATAAAATGTTTTAAATATTTATATATGAAAAAGAATAACAATGATATAAATACAAGTGAAATGCAACAAAAGCAGTATGTAAAGTAAAACTATAAATCTTAAAAGCATATATAATAGAGTCAGAATCAGCAAAGTATTTCTGTAAAGAAACAGATATATAATTACTTCAGCTTTGAGAGCTAAAAGATTTGTCACAACTATTCAATTCTGCTTCAACTCAAAGAGCCATATATAACATGTAAACACATGAATATGGCTGTTACAATAAAACTTTATGGACATTGAAATTTGAATTTCTGATGATTTTCATAGGTTACAAATGTTATTATTATTTTTTAAACATTTTGAAAAGTAAAATTATACTCAGATCACAGACTATAGAAAAACAGGCAGAAGGGTATATTTGGCCTGTGGGTTGTATTTGCTGACCCTTGTAACAGAGGGAAGACTAAAACTTCATGGGATAAGCATTTAGAAAGAGAGATAGCCTCAGCTAAAATAATTTAAAGTATTGTTTCTCATTGTCAAAACACAAGTCACCTTGTTCTATTTCTTTAAATTCCATTTGAAATATAGTTGAAGCCAATCAATCTATTCTCCATATCTCTTAACTTCATTTTAATATATATTTTTTACTTTCTATTTTATTTAATCAAATTACATCAGAGTGGTTCAACAGTCCCCCTCCCCATCTCCCTCATCTCTACCCACTCCCCTCCTCCTTGGTAGTAACCACTAGTCACTTCTCAGTGTCTATGAGTCTATTGCTGTTTTGTTCCTTCTGTTTTGCTTTTTTTAAATATTCCACTAATATGTGAAATCATATGGTATTTGTCTTTCTCTGCTCTTATTTCACTGAGCATAATATCCTCTAGATCTATCTATGCTGTTGCAAATGGAAGGATGGAAGGATTTGTTTTTACAGCTGAATAATATTCCATTGCGTATACGTACCACCTCTTTTTTATCCATTCATCTGTTGGTGGACACTTAGGTTGCTTCTATATCTTGGCTACTGCAAACAGTGCGGTGATAACATTAGCGGTTCATATATCTTTTTGAATCAGGGATTTTGTTTTCTTCAGGTAAGTTCCTAGGAGTGGAATACCTGGGTCAAATGGTATTTCTATTTTTAGTTTTTTTGAAGAAACCCCATACTGCTTTCAACAGCATTTGGGTCAATTTGAAGTCCACCAACACTGTAGGACAGTTCCTGTTTCTCAGCACGCTTGCCAGCATTTGTTATTTCTTGTCTTTTGGATAGTGGCTTTCTTAACTAGTGTGAGGTGATATCTCACTGTGGTTTTAATTTGCATTTCCCTCATGATTAGTGATGTGGAGCATCTTTTCATGTGTCTGTTGGCCATTTGTATTTCCTCTTTGAAGAAGTGTCTATTCAGGTCCTCTGCCCATTTTTTAATTGGTTTATTTGTTTTTTGGGTGTTGAACTGAATGAGATATTTATATATCTTAGGTGTTAGCCCCTTATCACATGACTCATTTCTGAATATATTCTCCCATGCTGTAAGATACCTTTATGTTCTGCTGATGGTGTCTTTTGCTGTACAGAAGCATTTTAGTTTGATGTAGTCCCACTTGTTCATTTTTTGTTTTGTTTCCCTCGATGAAGGAGATGTGTTCAGGAAAAAATTGTTCATATTTATATTCAAGAGATTTTTGCCTATGTTTTCTTCTAAGAGTTTCACGCTTTTACGACTTACATTGAGGTCTTTGATCCATTTTGAGTTTACTTTTGTGTATGGAGTTAGGCAGTAATCCAGTTTCATTCTCTTATGTATAGCTGTCCAGGTTTGCCAATACCAGTTGTTGAAGAGGCTGTCTTTTCCCTATTTTATATTCATGGCTCCTTTATCATATATTAATTGACCATAGATTCATGGGTTTATATGTGAGCTCTCTATTCTGTTCCATTGATCTATGAGTCTGTTCTTGTGCCAGTACCAAATTGTTTTGTTTACTGTGGCTTTGTAGCAGAACTTGAAGTCAGGGAGCATAATCTTTCCAGCTTCGTTCTTCTTTCTCAGGATTGCTTTTGCTATTTAAGGTTTTTTGTGGTTCCATATGAATTTTAGAACTATTTGTTTTAGTTCATTGAAGAATGCTGTTGGTATTTTGACTGGTATTACATTGTATCTGTAAATTGCTTTAGGCAGGATGGACATTTTGACAATATTAATTCTTCCTACTCATGTGCATGGGATAGATTTCAATTTATTGGTGTATTCTTTAATTTCTCTCATGAGTGTTTTGTAGTTTTCAGGGTATTGGTATTTTACCTCTTTGGCTAAGTTTATTCCTAGGTATTTTATTTTTGATGCAATTATAAATGGAATTGTTTTTCTGATTTCTCTTTCTGCTAGTTCATTGTTAGTGTATAGGAATGCAACACATTTTTATGTATTAATTTTGTATCCTGCAATTTTGCTGAATTCAGTTATTAGTTCTAGTAGTTTATCGGTGTATTCTTTAGGGTTTTCTATGTATAATATCATGTCACCTGCAAGTAGTGACATTTTAACTTCTTCCTTACCAATTTGGATGCTTTTTAGCTCTTTGTGTTGTCTGATTTCCGTAGCTAGGACCTCCAGTACTATCTTGAATTAAAGCGGTGAAAGTGGGCATCCTTGTCTTGTTCCTAATCTTAGAGGGGAAGTTTTTAGCTTTACACTATACATATGATGTTGGCTGTGGGTTTGTCTCATATGGCCATTATTATGTTGAGGTACACACCCTCTATACCAATTTTGTTGAGAGTTTTTATCACGAATGGATGTTGAATTTTGTCAAAGTCTATTTCAGCATCTTCATGTGGCCTTCATCCTACTTTTTGTTAATGTGGTGTATGATATTGATGGATTTATGAATATTGTATCATTCTTGCCTCTCTGGAATAATTCCTACTTGATCATGATAGATGATATGTTTGATATATTTTTGGATTCTGTTTGCTAATATTTTGTTGAGAATTCTTACATCTATGTTCATCAGAGATATTGGTCTGTAATTTTGTGGTGTCTTTGTCTGGTTTTGATATGAGAGTGAAGCTGGCCTCATAGAATGAGTTTGGAAATATTCACTTGTCTTCTACTGTTTGGAATACTTTAAGAAGGATGGGTACTAGCTCTTTTTTAAATGACTGGTAGAATTCAGCTGTGAGGCCATCTGAATTTGCTCTTTTGTTTCTGGGAAGTTTTTGTTTACCAATTCAATTTCATTGCTGGTAATTGGTTTGTTCATATTTTCTGTTTCTTCCTGGGTTAGTCTTGGAAGGTTGTATTTTTCTAGGAAGTTCTCCATTTCTTCTAAGTTGTCCAATTTATTGGCATAATTTTTCATAGTGTTCTCTAAAAATTCTTTATATTTCTGTGGTATCCATTTTTAATATTCCTTCTTCATTTATGATTTTATTTGTGTGTGTACACTCTCTTTTTTTCTTGGTAAGTCTGACTAGGGGTTTATATATTTTGTTTATTTCCTCAAAGAACCTGCTCCTGCTCTCATTGATTTTTTCTATTGTTTTATTCTTCTTTATTTTATTTATTTCTACTCTGATCTTTATTATGTCCCTCCTTCTATTGACTTTCAGTTTCATTTGTTCTTTTTCTAGGTTCTTTAATTACAATTTTAACCTGTTTATTTGGGATTGTTCTTGTTTCTTGAGGTAAGCCTGTATTGCTATGTACTTTCCTCACAGAACTGCCTTTACTGTATCCCACAGATTTTGGGCTGTTGTGTTTTCTTTTAATTTGTCTCCACATACTGCTTGGTTTCTGTTTTAATTTGTTCATTGATCCATTGATTATTTTAAAAGCATTTTGTTTAGCCTCCATGTGTTTGTAAGTCTTTTTGTTTTCTTTGTGTATTTTATTTCTAGTTTCATACCATTGTGGTCTGAGAAGATGCTTGATAAAATTTCAATCTTTTTGAATTTATTGAGGCTCTTCTTATGGCCTACTATGTGATCTATTCTGGAGAATGTTCCATGTACACTTTAGAAAATTAGTATCCTTCTGCTTTTGGATGAAATGTTCTGTAGATATCTGTTAAGTCCATTTGATCTAATATATTGTTCAGTGCTCTGTTTCCTTATTTATTTTCTGTCTGTTGATCTATCAATGTAAGTGATGTGTTAAAGTCTCCTAAAATGATTGTATTGCAATCTATTTCCTCCTTTAATTCTGTTAGTATTTGTTTTACATATTTAGGTGCTACTATGTTGGGTGCATTGATATTTAAATTATTTATATACTGTTGTTGTACAGGTCCCTTTATCATTACATAAAGTCCTTCTTTGTCTCTTGTTACTTTGTTTGAAAATCAATTTTGTCTAATATAAATACTGCTACTCTTTATTTTTTCTCTTTATTACTTGCATGTAATATTTTTATCCATACCCTCACTTTTAGTCTATGTATGTCTTTGGGTCTGAAATGAGACTCTTGCAGGCAGCATATAGATGGATCTTGTTTCCTTATTCATTCTACCATTCTGTCTCTTGATTGGTACATTCAGTCCATTTATACTTAAGATTATTATTGATTGATATACACTTATTGCCATTTTATTTGTCTTCTTCTGGTTTTTATATCTCTACTCTGTTCCTTTCTTCCTTTCCTAAAATCTTTTGTTGTTATTCATGATTTTCTTTAGTGTTGTAATTGGATTTCTCTTTTTTTGAAATAATTTTTCTGTTTATTTACTGTAGGCTTTAGTTTTGTGGTTACCAAAGGCTCAAGGATAGCTTACTAACTCTATAATAGTCTATCTTAAATTACTGATTACTCTGTTTCAAACACAATCTAAAGGTAGTTTTTTCCCACTTACTCCTCCACATTCTTCATATTAGATGTCACAATCTGCACTTTTTGGGTATCCCTTTACTGATTTTATGTATAGTTGATTTGGCTTCTTTCGTTTTGTTTAATTTCATATTTATTTTGGTTATTATTTGTTCTGCTACCTTTACTGTGGATTTATTTTCACTGGTGAAAGCTATTTTGCCATAGGATCATTTCCATCTACAGCAATTAATTTAACATACTGTTTAAGATGGGCTTAAAAGTGGAATTCTCTCAATTTTTATTTATCTGAATATTGTTTAATCCCCACTTCAAATTTAAATGATAGTCTCTCATTGGGTAGAGGATTCTTGGTTTGAGGACCTTCTGTTTCAGTACATAAAATAGATCATGCCAGTCCTTTCTGGTTTGTAGAGTTTCTGTTAAGAAGTATGATAGCCTCATGGGATTTCCTTTATAAGTAATCTTTTCTCTTTCTGACTAATTTCAACACTATCTCCTTATCCTTATTGTTTGCATTTATAATTGTTATATGTCTTGGTGGTATCTTTTGTTGTTTTTTTTGGTATAATTACTCTACAATTACATGAGGAACATTATGTTTACTAGACTCCCCCCATCACCAATTCCCCCCCACAAACACCATTACAGTCACTGTCCATCAGCATAGTAAGATGCTGCAGAATTACTACTTATCTTTTCTGTGTTGCACAACCCTCCCCATGACCACCCCACAGTATACATGCAATTCATAATGCCCTCTTTCTTTCCACCCTCCCACCCCTCCCCAGTCCCTTTCCCTTTGGTAACTGTTAGTCCATTCTTGGGTTCTGTGTTTCTGCTGTTGTTTTGTTCCTTCAGTTTTTTCCTTGCTTTTATACTCCACATAAGAGTGAAATCATTTGGTATTTCTCTTTCTCTGCCTGGCTTATTTCACCGAGCATAATACCCTCTAGTTCCATCCATGTTGTTGCAAATGGTAGGATTTGTTTTCTTCTTATGGCTGAATAATATTCCATTATGTCCATGTACCACATCTTCTTTATCCATTCATCTGCTGATGTACACTTAGGTTGCTTCCATTTCTTGGCTATTGTAAATAGTGCTGTGATAAACAAAGGGGTGCATATATCTTTTTCAAACTGGACTGCTGCATTCTTAGAATAAATTCCTAGAAGTGGAATTCTTGGGTCAAATGGTATTTCTATTTTGAGCTTTTTGAGGAACCTCCATACTGCTTTCAACAATGGTTGAACTAGTTTACATTCTTACCAGCAGTGTAGAAGGGTTTCCATTTCACCACAACCTCACCAACATTTGTTGTTGTTTGTCTTTTGGATGGTGGCAATCCTTATTGGTGTAAGGTAATATCTCATTGTGGTTTTAATTTGCATTTCTATGATGACTAGTGATGTGGAGCATCCTTGCATGTGTCTGTTGGCCATTTGAATTTCATCTTTGGAGAACTGTTCAGTTCCTCTGCCCATTTTTTTATTGGATTATTTGCTTTTTGTTTGCTGAGGTGTATGAGCTCTTTATATATTCTGGATTTCAATCCTTTATCGGATCTATTATTTCTGAATATATTCTCCCATACTGTAGGATGCCTTTTTGTTCTCTTGGTGTTGTCCTTTGCTGTACAGAAGCTTTTCAGCTTGATATAGTCCCACTTGTTCACTTTTGATTTTGTTTCCCTTTCCCGGGGAGATATGTTCATGAAGAGGTCACTCGCTCAATTTTATGTCCTAAGGATTTTTGCTTATGTTTTCCTCCATGAGTTTTTTGGTTTCATGACTTACATTCAGGTCTTTGATCCATTTCGAATTTACCTTTGTGTATGGGGTTAGACAATGATCCAGTTCTATTCTCTTACATGTAGCTGTACAGTTTTGCCAACAGCAGCTGCTGAAGAGGCTGTCATTTCCCCATTGTATGTCTATGGCTCCTTTATCATATATTAATTGACCATATATGTTTGGGTTAGTATCTGGACTATATATTCTGTTCCACTGGTCTGTGGCTCTGTTCTTGTCCTAGTACCAAATTTTCTTGATTACTGTGGCTTTGTAGTAGAGCTTGAAGTTGGGAAGCAAGACAACCCCTGCTTTATTCTTCCTTCTCAGGATTGCTTTGGCCATTCAGGGACTTTTGTGGTTTCATATGAATTTTGAAACTATTTGTTCCATTTTGTTGATAAATGTTGTTGGTATTTTGATAGGCACTGAATTGAATCTGTAGATTGCTTTAGGCAGGATGGTCATTTTGGTGTTGTGAACTATTCCAAGCCAAGAGTATGGAATGAGTTTCCATTTGTTAGTGCCCTCTTTAATTTCTCTTAAGAGTGTCTTGTAGTTTTCATCGTATAGGTCTTTCACTTCCCTGGTTAGGTTTATTCCAAGGTATTTTATTCTTCTTGATGCAATTGTGACTGGAATTGTTTTCCTTATTTCTCTTTCTGTTAATTCATCATTAGTGAATAGGAAAGGAACAGATTTCTGTGTATTAATTTTGTATCCTACAACTTTGCTGAATTCAGTTGTTAGTTCTAGTAGCTTTGGAATGGAGTCTTTAGGGTTTTTTATGTACAATATCATGTCATCTACAAATAGTGGCAGTTTGACTTCCTCTTTACCAATCTGGATGCCTTGTATTTCTTTTTTTGTCTGATTGTCATGGCTAAGACCTCCAGTATTATATTAAATGACAGTGGGGAGAGTGGGCATCCCTGTCTTGTTGCTGATCTTAGAGGAAAAGCTTTCAGCTTCTTGCTGTTAAGTATGATGTTGGCTGTGGGTTTGTCATATATGGCCTTTATTATGTTGAGGTACTTGCCCTGTATACCCATTTTGTTGAGAGTTTTTTATCATGAATGGATGTTGAATTTTCTCGAATGCTTTTTCAGCATTTATGGAAATAATCATGTGGTTTCTGCTCTTCTTTTTGTTGATGTGGTGGATGATGTTGATGGATTTTTGAATGTAGTCCCATCCTTGTATCCCTGAGATGAATCCCCCTTGATCATGGTATATGATCCTCTTGTATTTTTGCATCTATGTTCATCAGGGATATTGGTATGTAATTTTATTTTTTCATGGGGTCTTTGCCTGGTTTTGGTATTAGAGTGATGCTGGCTTTATAGAATGTGTTTGGAAGGATTCCCCCCTCTTCTATTTTTTGGAAAACTTTAAGGACAATGGCTATTTTGTCTTCTCTATGTGTCTGATAAAATTCATCATTGAATCCACCTGGCTGAGGAGTTTTGTTCTTGAGTTGTTTTTGGATTACCAATTCAATTTATTTGCTGGTAATTGGTTTGTTTAGATTTTCTGTTTCTTCCTTGGTCAGTCTTGGTAGGTTGTGTTTTTCTAGTAAGTTGTCCATTTCTTCAAGGTGTTCCAGCTTATTAGCATATAGATTTTCATAGTATTCTCTAATAATTTTTTGTGTATCTGTGGGGTCTGTCGTGATTTTTCATTTCTCATTTCTGATTCTGTTGATGTGTGCAGATACTTTTTCTGTTAATAAATGTGGCTAGGGGACTATCTTTTTTGTTTATTTTTTTCAAAGAACCAGCTCTTGGTTTCATTGATTTTCTCTATTGTTTTATTCTTCTCAATTTTATTTATTTTTTCTCTGATCTTTTTTATGTCCCTCCTTCTGCTCACTTTCGGCCTCATTTGTTCTTCTTTTTCCAGTTTCAATAATTGTGATTTTTGACTAATCATTTGGGATTGTTCTTCCTTCTTTAAATAGGCCTGGATTACAATCTACCTTCCTCTTAGAACTGCCTTCACTGTGTCCCACAGAAGTTGGGGCTTTGTGCTGTTGTTGTCCTTATTCTCCATATATTGCTTGATCTCTTTTAATTTGGTCATTGATCCACTGATTATTTAGGAGCATTGCTTTAGCCTCCATGTGTTTGTGAGCCTTTCTATTTTCTTTGTACAATTTATTTCTAGTTTTATGCCTTTGTGGTCTGAGAAGTTGGTTGGTAGAATTTCAATCTTTTTGAATTTACTGAGGCTCTTTTTGTGGTCTAGTTTGTGGTCTATTCTGGAGAATGTTCCATGTGCACTTGAGAAGAATGTGTATCCTGCTGCTTTTGGGTGTAGAGTTCTTTAGATGTCTGTTAACTCCATCTGTTCTAATGTGTTGTTCAATGCCTTTGTGTCCTTACTTATTTTCTGTCTGTTGGATCTGTCCTTTGGAGTGAGTGGTGTGTTAAAGTCTGTAGAACAAATGCATTGCATTATATTTCCTCCTTTAATTCTGTTAATATTTGTTTCACATATGTCGGTGCTCCTCTATTGGGTGCATAGATATTTATAATGGTTATATTCTCTTGTTGGGCTGACCTCTTTATCATTATGGAATGTCTTTCTTTATTTCTTGTTACTTTCTTTGTTTGGAAATCTCTTTTTTCTGAAACAAGTACTGCGACACCTGCTTTTTCTTCCCTGTTGTTTGGATGAACTATACTTTTCCTTCCCTTGACTTTTAATCTGTGCATGTCTTTGGGTTTGAGGTGAGTCTCTTGTAAGCAGCATATAGAGGAGTCTTGCTTTTTTATCCATTCTATTATTGTGTCTTTTGATTGGTGCATTCATTCCATTTACATTTAGGGTGATTATTGAAAGATATGTACTTATTGCCATTGCAGGCTTTAAATTTGTCGTTATGAAAGGTTCAAGGGCAGCTTCTTTATTATCTAACCATCTAACTTTACTCACTTATTATGCTATTATAAACACAATCTGATGATTCTCTATTTCTCTCCCTTCTTTTTTTTCTTCCTCCATTTTTTAAATATTAGGTGCTTTATTCTGTACTTTTTTGTGTTCCTTTGACTGCTTTTGTGAATAGTTGATTTTATTTTTTGCCTTTAGTTAGTATTTGTTTGGTCTCCTTTCTTTGGTGTGATTTTATTTTCTCTGTTGACATCTATTTAGGAGTGCTTCCATCTAGAGCTGTCCCTTTAAAATATCCTGTAGAGGTGGTTGGAGGGAAGCAAATTCTCTCAACTTTTGCTTGTTCCATAATTGTTTAATCCCTCCTTCAAATTAAATGATAATCGTGCTAGATACAGTATTCTTCATTTGAGGCCCTTCTGTTTCATTGCATTAAATATATTATGCCATTCTCTTCTGGCCTGTAAGGTTTCTGTTGAGGAGTTGGATAATAGCCTAATGGGTTTTCCTTTCTAGGTGACCTTTTTTCTCTCTCTGGCTGCCTTTAATACTCTGTCCTTGTCTCTGATCTTTGCCATTTTAATTATTATATGTCTTGGTGTTGTCCTCCTTGGGTCCCTTTTGTTGGGAGTTCTGTGGGCCTCCATAGTCTGAGAGACTATTTCTTCCCCTAGTTTGGTGAAGTTTTCTGCAATTATTTCTTCAAAGACACTTTCTATTCCTTTTTCTCTCTTCTTCTTCTTCTGGTACCCCTATAATGTGAATATTGTTCCATTTGGATTGGTCACACAGTTCTCTTAATCTTCTTTCATTCCTGGAGATCCTTTTAGCTCTCTCTGCCTCAGCTTCTCTGTGTTTCTGTTCTCTGATTTCTGTTCCATTTACGGCCTCTTACACCTCATCACATCTCCTCTTAAGTCCTTCCAGAGATTATTTTATTTCTGTATTCTCCCTCCCAAGTTGATTCTTTAACTCTTGCTTATTTCTTTGCAGATCCATCAGCATGGTTACGACCTTTATTTTGAATTCTTTTTTGGGGAGATTGGTTAGGTCTATCTCCCCAAGCCCTCTTTTGGAAGGTGTGTGGGTAATTCTGGACTGGACCAAATTCTTCTGCCTTTTCATGGTGATAGAGGTAGCTTTAGGCAGTTAGTGCATGTGTCACCTGGATGAACAAAGTCTTTCCTGCTTGCTGGTCACCTTGCCTTTCTCTTCTGCCTGTGTCAGTTACCTGCACTCCTGGAGCAGCCTCTGGGTTAGTCCCCTAAACTTCTGTGGGCAGAGTCTCTGTCAGGATAGTGCAGAGCCCTCCTGGGAGTGGCAGGCATGTCAGGTGTGCTATCCTGTGAGAGTGATGCTCCCGCTCAGCAGATGAGTGCTAGTGGCAGCCTTTGGGTCTGGCCTGGGCAGCTGTGCACGGGGAGGAGATTCTGGGTGGCTGCTGGGGGCATGGCTGCACCTGGGCTGCTCAGCCCCCACAACCATGGACTTTTATGAGCCTCTCCTGGGACACTCAGCTGCTCTCTGCCATGGGCACCTGCATGTGACTGCTCTCCTTCTACTGGGCAGGTGTGTTGGTGTCCACGCCAGCCAGGGGGAAGACTGGCAGGCTGATTATCACTGTGAGGGGCTTCAGACCTGTGCTGCTGCCCAGGGGGTTATGGCACCTAGAGTTCCCCAGGATTCCCAGCTGCTGGGCTGAGTGTGCCATGACAATTTCACCCAGCTGTGAGGTCCCTGTCCCTTTAAGACTTTCAGAAAGCACTTGCTTTTCTTTTGTCCCAGGGGAGCCAGTTGCAGGGACCTGCTTGCAGGTTTTGCTTTTCTGTTTCTCTAATATCCAGCACACCATGCACCGTGTGTCTGTGCTCCTGGTGAGGATGACTAGATCTGGTTGTTTAGCAGTCCTGGGCTTTCACTCCCTCCCCAGTCCTACTCCTTTCTTCCTGATGGGGAGCTGTAGTGGGGTGGGCAGTCAGGTCCCACCGGGCCAAGACATGTGTCTTACCCCCTTCATATGATACTGAGTTCTTGCAGATGTAGATGTAGCCTGGCTGCCGTACTGTATCCACTGGTCTCTCTTTTAGGAATAGGTGTATTTTCAAAAGTATACATGTTTTTGAGAGGAGATTTCTGCTGAACTACTCATGCTGCCATCTTGGCTCCTCTCTCCTTTCTTGGTGTTATCTTGATGAGGTTCCTTTTGTTAGTGGATTTCTGTGTTTCAATTAACTGAGTGTCTATATCCTTTCCCAGATTGGTGAAGTTTTCAACAATGATTTCCTGAAAGAGACTTTACATCCCTTTGTCTTTCTTTTCTCTCCTTCTGGTATTCTTATTATGCAAATATTGTTTCATTTGGATTGGTTACATAGCTCTCTTATCATTCTTTTATTTTTAGAGATTCTTTTTTTCTCTGTTCCTCAGCTTATTTGCTTTGCAGTTCTCTAATTTTTATTTCATTTACCATCTCTTCTACATAATGTACTTTACTTTAATGTCCCTTCATTGTATATTTCATTTCAGATCCTGTATTGTTCAGCTCTGAGTAGCTCTTTTTCAGGTTTTCTATCACTTTGTTGAAGTCATTTCTGAGGTCTTGAATACTTTTCTGTAAATCCATGAACATATTTATGACTTTTATTTTGAAATCTTTTTCAAGAAGATTGGTGATCTCCGTTTTGTTTAATCCCCTTTCTGGGGTTCTGTCTTATAGTTTTGATTGGATCAAATTCATCTGCCTGCTTATTTTTTCAAGGGTTCTGTGTTTCTTCCTTTGTATTAGATGTCTCTCCTATACTTTCTGGTCCTTTTCTGTGTGGTCGTCTCTTCTTCCCCAGGTTTAGGGGGTCTGTTCTCCAGTCTTCATGTCATTTTCAGGTCTAGTTGCATTTGCTGTATTTTCCTCTTTTATGTGTTTTTGGGAGGACGTTCCTGTCTTGCCTCCCTTTTCTGCCATCTTTAATCTCCTTCATTTTAATGTTTTAAGTCTCTTTACTCTTCTTCTGCATCCAGGGTAACTCAGCACAGTATTATACTTCAGTTTATTCATCTCTTCAGTAGAGAAAAAAATCTATTAAGCATTTTATTTCAAATACTATTTTAATTGTAGTCATTCTGTGTATCACTTCCATTTCTATTCCAAAGTCATTCTTTTGTTTTAAGCAAGGTTGTGGTTTTGGTTGGCTTTTGTTTTGTTTTTAAATAATTTGTTTAGATTAGCATTGGGATTAGGGAGGAAAGCTGTATCTTGACTAAAATTACATATGTTTCTGGTCATCATTTAAATTCAGACTAAAACTTAGCCCAGCCATTGTACTCTTCAGAGACCAACCTCCTGACATAGAATTACTTAGTGTGAAACTAACCTGAAGAGCTAACAACCACAGAGAAATGTCAGTTGTCATAGTTGGCTACTGGTCTGAGATTCCTTTACAACAGGGACTGTCCTTTTCATCTTTCTTCCTATCAACAGCATAGCTTCTAACATAGAGTCATGAAAAGTAAATGCATAACAATAAATGAAAGAATGCATTCTCTGATTGGATCCATCATTAATACCTTATTTTAGCTCAATGCTGCTGATCTGATTCCAAATGAAAACAGAATGCAGGGCTCCTCTTTTCCTAAGTATATTAATATTTCTTACATAGAAAAGTGTTTCATGGTTAAGTAAATCTAAATAATTCTGCCTATAAACATATTAAACGTGAGTTGACTACAGGAATTCCCTGAGCCCTTAATATATACTATTTTATAAATCTTCCAAAGGTGATATAAATTCCCACCTTATCTAGAATTTTTTCTAGATATTCTAGATTTTTTTTCTATTAACACTTGATAGTACTAATTTTTAAAGACAAATTTGGGGAAGTGGTGATATAATTTATCCCAAAACTTGGATTACATCATGGACATAGGACATATTTTGGAATCACTTGGGCTTCATAACTGTGCAACATTGAGTAAGTCATTTAAACTATGTTTTAGTTTCTTCATCTGTTATATATTTATTATAGGGGGTAAAAATAACTGCATAGTAAAACTGCTGGGAAAAGTTAAATGATACACTGTATCAATAACACTTATCAATGAATCATGGTTAAGCATTCCACATACATAGCTTCATAGAAAAAAAGATCTTTCTACAGCTTCATCTACCAATATTCTTCTCTTTCCACTCCCTTTCAAATTGTATGCCCTATCATACACAGAACTTTTTCTTTTCTGGATGTAAGACTATATTAGGGTTTTGGATATATCAGATCAACAGAAAGTAATATTATATCAAGATTTGGCTTAGTTGGCAATAATTTTCCCATCCAGTTGTCCAGATTAAATAGCATGTCCTTTTCCTAGTTATTAAAAATATTGAGCACATGACTTGTTAATAATAAATCTGTACATTGATTGTAATTTTTCTATTTTCCCTGGTTTTAGAACTCTATTTGGAGCCTCATGGTAAGCAGTGATGATTGGCAGGACAAGATTTGGGCTATTGTTTTTATTCCAGCCAAAGCAATAAACTATTTTCAAAACTTCATATTGAGCTCTAATATATGACATTTAATTTAAGGCCACAATAATGGTAGTTATTATTATTATTAAAGTTTTTGATTAGTCATATTTTTATGTTTAAAAATAATTTCACTCTTGCCTTTTACTTCATGGCTGCAATACCATATATAATTGATTTTCTAAGTTGAGAATTATTTTCTAAAAACCTTATACTGTACATATACAAAAAACAAGAAGCACAAAACTCTCAATAGGTATCATCTTTCCAATTTTTGAAAGTTATTTGCATTATTTTTTACATACTTATTCAAAATTTTTAAATGAATAATATTACTTCTTCAAACCTATTTCAAATATATAAGATGTTTGCATACTTTTGTACACTGATTTAAGATAATTTGGGCATGTACAATTATTAGAGTATTTACATATGGCAATATTCTTCAAGAATTAGAAGTTGTTAAAACCAAAAGGTTTCTTCTCCACAATCTTGTTACCTTGAGCTTATAAAATAAAAGCAAGTCTCAGTCTAAATTCTGCCATATATACATATATTAGCAAGCAGACCCCAAATGTAAAGTAAATTAATCTCATCTTTTTTCTTTTAAGTGTTCTAATATCATCTTGCATAAAGCAATTAACTTTTTTCTATTCAGAGTATGATAACTAAGAGTCCACAAAAGTCAGTAGCTAGACTCAGAAACACTTAAAAATAAAATATGGGTCCATCTTAATTGTCTAGGCCACTGAGGTCACCCTCTTTTCATGGAAGGGTATAATAATGGCCTTGAAATATTTTTATACAATGTACGTAGTTTGAACTCTAGAAATTTCACCAATGAAAACCCATTTATAAGAACCACTATTCTTTTTAACAAAATCATGGCCCACAAATGCATGAGTATCAGGCAACACTTATTCCCCAGTTCATATCCTCTCAGCTCAACTTTTATGTCACCTTGCTCAGGCAATTAGCTTATGTAGGTGTAAAGTGATAGCATTAATTTTTGTCTGAGCCATGTATCTCTCACATTCTGCTTGAGGCTTCACTAAATCTATGGTGGGGCTGCCTGCAGAAGTCTTCTCAGCACTTTCACATAATCAAACCTGGAGGAGAGTACTAGCACCTTATAGAGGATGAGATCAAGAGGGTACATACTCCTGTCTCTCATCCAGGTGCACAATTTCCAAGCATAATCTGCCCAGCTCCTCAAAGGGCTCAACCTTATTGATCCCTGGTTTCCCACAGAAGTCAGCAACTCAGTAGTGCACCATGCCATTGGCTATCCCTCCTTACCTGGTTCTCTCTTCCTCATTTTCCACTCCAGTTACCTGGGATTATTTCCAAGAATAATCAACCTGGACATAAATTCTTAGTCTCTGATTTCTCTGGGAACCTAAGAAAAGACAGTGACACTGACTCTAAAATATATCTAGTCAATCCATATATCTGAAATACTCTGAATTTTTCCAATTAAATTCATTTATAACATCCAGTATGTTAATGAACAAAACTGCTGATCAGAGATAATGACAATGTGGTCTTTTATGAAAATGGTAGGTAACCTCTGCTGGAGTGAGCACTTCTGAATAAGGCAACTGAGTTGTCCAAAGGTGATATTTAAAATTAATGCATAGAAGAATAACACATCATGAATGCTGAAGTAAATTACGTATCATATAGCAGATATTTAATTTGCTTTAATTTTCCATAGCCTCCCTTCATATTATTTGGATAAATAATTCACAAGCATATTTAATTTTTTTCCAAAAGGAGCTGAACATTCTGGGATTCTTTTCTATATCTTTATCTGTATAAAAAAATTTGATGGAGGTGGAGCCAGAATGGTGGCGTGAGTAGAGCAGTGGAACTCTCCTCCCAAAACCACATAGAATTATGAAAATATAATAAAGACAACTCTTCCTAAAATAGAGACCAGAGGACACAGGACAACATCCAGACCACATCCACACCTGTGAGAACCCAGTGCCTCACAAAGGGGGTAAGATACAAGCCCCGGCCTGGCGGGACCTGAGTGCCCATCCCCCCGGTCCCGGTGGGTGGAAAGAAACCGGAGCGGTTATTTTTTCTTTTTTGGCGAGTGCTCTTTGGAAGCCTTAAAGGGACAGGGACCCCAATAAAAGGGAAACAGGGCAGCAAGACCAGTGAGCGGGGGCCTGAGACCGGCACCTGAGGACAAAGAAAATCGCGTGTTTTTTCCTTTTTTTTTTAGCAAGTGCTTTTTGGAAGCCTTAAGGGGACAGGGACCCCAATACTAGGGAAACAGGGCAGCAAGACCGCTGAGCAGGTGCCTGAGACCGGCGCCTGAGGACAAACAATATCGCGCATTTCTCCCTTTTCTTGTTTTTTTTTTTGGCAAGTACTTTTTGGAAGCCTTAAAGGGACAGGGACCCCAATACTAGGGAAACAGGGCAGCAAGACCGGTGAGTCGGTGCCTGAGACCGGCGCCTGAGGACAAAGAAAATCACCCGTTTTTTCTTTTTGTTTGTTTGTTTTTTTTTCCTCTTTAGTTGTTGCTGTTGTTGTTTTGGTTTGAAGAGTGCTTTTTGGAAGTCTTAAAGGGGCAGAACAGGACACTTAGCCCAGAGGAAGGGAATCTGGGGATTCCTGGGCACTCTAAACCCTGGGCAACAGGGAGCACAGAGGCCCATTACAGAGATAAATAGCCTCCCGGCCGCTCCACCTCCAACGGGGCTCCACCACTTTGGAAGAGCAGTCCCAGCCAGGCCACGCCCACAGCAACAGCAGAGATAAACTCCATAGCACCCGGGCAGGTAGCAGAAGCCCTGTCTGTGCACACCTGCCAAGCATAAGCCACTAGAGGTCGCTATTCTCCCAGGAGGGGAAGGCCACAAACCAATAAGAAGGAAAGCTCTTCCAGCTGTCACTCGTACCAGCTCTGCAAACTACCTTTATCACCATGAAAAGGCAAAACTACAGGCAAAGATCACAGAGACAACACCTGAGAAGGAGACAGACTGAACCAGTCCTCCTGAAAAAGAATTCAAAATAAAAATCATGAACACGCTGACAGAGATGCAGAGAAAAATGCAAGAGCAATGGGATGAGATGCAGAGAAAAATGCAAGAGCAATGGGATGTAGTCCGGAGGGAGATCACAGATGTCAGGAAGGAGATCACAGATGTGAAACAATCCCTGGAAGAATTTATAAACAGAATGGATAAGATGCAAGAGGCCATTGAAGGAAGAGAAGCCAGAGAACAGGAACGTATAGAAGCTGACATAGAGAGAGATAAAAGGATCTCCAGGAATGAAACAACACTAAGAGAACTATGTGACCAATCCAAAAGGAATAATATTCGTATAATAGGGGTACCAGAAGAAGAAGAAAGAGGAAAAGGGATAGAAAGTCTCTTTGAAGAAATAATTGCTGAAAACTTCCCCAAACTGGGAGAGGAAATAATCGAACAGACCATGGAATTACACAGAACCCACAACAGAAAGGATTCAAGGAGGACAACACCAAGACACATAGTAATTAAAATGGCAAGGATCAAGGACAAGGAAAGAGTTTTAAAGGCAGCTAGAGAGAAAAAGGTCACCTATAAAGGAAAACCCATCAGGCTAACATCAGACTCCTCGACAGAAACCCTACAGGCCAGAAGAGAATGGCATGATATACTTAATGCAATGAAACAGAAGGGCCTTGAACCAATGATACTGTATCCAGCATGACTATCATTTAAATATGATGGCAGGATTAAACAATTCCCATACAAGCAAAAGCTGAGGGAATTTGCTTCCCACAAACCACCTCTACAGAGCATCTTACAGGGACTGCTCTAGATGGGAGCACTCCTAAAAAGAGAAGAGAAGAAAACATACAACATATGAAGAATGGAGGAGGAGGAATAAGAAGGGAAAGAAGAAAGGAATCTCCAGACAGTGTATATAACAGCTCAATAAGCGAGCTAAGTTAGGCAGTAAGATACTAAAGAAGCTAACCTTGAACCTTTGGTAACCACGAATCTAAACCCTGCAATGGCAACAAGTACATATCTCTCAATAGTCACCCTAAATGTAAATGGACTTAATGCACCAATCAAAAGACACAGAGTAATAGAATGGATAAAAAAGCAAGACCCATCTATATGCTGCTTACAAGAAACTCACCTCAAGCCCAAAGACAAGCACAGACTAAAAGTCAAAGGATGGAAAAACATATTTCAGGCAAACAACAGTAAGAAGAAAGGAGGGGTTGCAGTACTAATATCAGACAAAATAGACTTCAAAACAAAGAAAGTAACAAGAGATCAAGAAGGACACTACATAATGATAAAGGGCTCTGTCCAACAAGAGGATATAGCCATTCTAAATATATATGCACCCAACACAGGAGAACCAGCATTTGTGAAACAAATATTAACAGAACTAAAGAGGGAAATAGATTGCAATGCATACATCTTAGGAGAACTCAACACACCACTCACCCCAAAGGATAGATCCACCGGGCAGAAAATAAGTAAGGATGCACAGGCATTGAACAACACACTAGAACAGATGGACCTTATAGACATCTATAGAACTCTACATCCAAAAGCAACAGGATATACATTCTTCTCAAGTGCACATGGAACATTCTCCAGAATAGACCACATACTAGGCCACAAAAAGAGCCTCAGTAAATTCAAAAAGATTGAAATTCTACCAACCAACTTTTCAGACCACAAAGGCATAAAACTAGAAATAAATTCTACAAAGAAAATAAAAAGGCTCACAAACACATGGAGGCTTAACAACATGCTTCTAAATAATCAATGGATGAATGAACAAATCAAAATAGAGATCAAGGAATATATAGAAACAAATGACAACAACAACACAAAGCCCCAACTTCTGTGGGATGCAGTGAAAGCAGTCTTAAGAGGAAAGTATACAGCAATCCAGGCACACCTGAAGAAGGAAGAACAATCCCAAATGAATAGTCTAACATCACAACTATCGAAACTGGAAAAAGAAGAACAAATGAGGCCTAAAGTCAGCAGAAGGAGGGACATAATAAAGATCAGAGAAGAAATAAACAAAATTGAGAAGAATAAAACAATAGCAAAAATCAACGAAACCAAGAGCTGGTTCTTTGAGAAAATAAACAAAATAGATAAGCCTCTAGCCAAACTTATTAAGAGAAAAAGAGAATCAACACAAATCAACATAATCAGAAATGAGAATGGAAAAATCACGACAGACTCCACAGAAATACAAAGAATTATTAAAGACTACTATGAAAACCTATATGCCAACAAGCTGGAAAACCTAGAAGAAATGGACAACTTCCTAGAAAAATACAACCTCCCAAGACTGACCAAGGAAGAAACACAGAAGTTAAACAAACCAATTACAAGCAAAGAAATTGAAACGGTAATCAAAAAACTACCCAAGAACAAAACCCCCGGGGCTGGATGGATTTACGTCGGAATTTTATCAGCACACAGAGAAGACATAATACCTATTCTCCTTAAAGTGTTCCAAAACATAGTAGAGTTGGGAATACTCCCAAACTCATTCTATGAAGCCAACATCACCCTAATACCAAAACCAAAGACCCCACCAAAAAAAAAATTACAGACTAATATCCCTGATGAATGTAGATGCAAAAATACTCAATAAAACATTAGCAAACAGAATTCAACAGCGTATCAAAAGGATCATACACCATGACCACATGGGATTCATCCCAGGGATGCAAGGATGGTACAACATTCGAAAATCCATCAACATCATCCACCACATCAACAAAAAGAAAGACAAAAAACACATGATCATCTCCATAGATGCTGAAAAAGCATTTGACAAAATTCAACATCCATTCATGATAAAAACTCTCAGCAGAAAACGAATAGAGGGCAAGTACCTCAACATAATAAAGGCCATATATGATAAACCCACAGCCAGCATTATAGTGAACAGCGAGAAGCTGAAATCATTTCCTCTGAGATCGGGATCTAGACAGGGATGCCCACTCTCCCCACTGTTCTTTAACATAGTACTGGAGGCCCTAGCCATGGCAATCAGACAAAACAAAGAAATACAAGGAATCCAGATTGGTAAAGAAGAAGTTAAACTGTCACTATTTGCAGATGATATGATACTGTACATAAAAAACCCTAAAGACTCCACTCCAAAACTACTAGAACTGATATAGGAATACAGCAAAGTTGCAGAATACAAAATTAACACACAGAAATCTGTAGCTTTCCTATACACTAACAATGAACCAATAGAAAGAGAAATCAGGAAAACAGTTCCATTAACAATTGCATCAAAAAGAATAAAATACCTAGGAATAAACCTAACCAAAGAAGTGAAAGAGTTAAACTCTGAAAACTACAAGTCGCTCTTAAGAGAAATTAAAGTGGACACTAACAAATGGAAACTCATTCCCTGCTCATGGCTAGGAAGAATTAATATTGTCAAAATGGACATCCTGCCTAAAGCAATATACAGATTTGATGCAATCCCTATCAAATTACCAGCAACATTCTTCAATGAATTGGAACAAATAATTCAAAAATTCATATGGAAACACCAAAGACCCCGAATAGCAAAAGCAATCCTGAGAAAGAAGAGTAAAGTAGGGGTGATCTCATTCCCCAATTTCATGCTCTACTACAAAGCCATAGTAATCAAGACAATTTGGTACTGGCACAATAACAGAGCCACAGACCAGTGGAACAGATTAGAGACTCTAGAAATTAACCCAAACATATATGGTCAATTAATATTTGATAAAGGAGCCATGGACATACAATGGCAAAATGACAGTCTCTTCAACAGATGGTGCTGGCAAAACTGGACAGGTACATGTAGGAGAATGATACTGGACCTTTGTCTAACCCCATATTCAAAGGTAAACTCAAAATGGATCAAAGAGCTGAATGTAAGTCATGAAACCATTAAACTCTTGGAAAAAAACATAGGCAAAAACCTCTTAGACATAAACATGAGTGACCTCTTCTTGAACATATCTCCCCAGGCAAGGAAAACAACAGCAAAAATGAGCAAGTGGGACTACATTAAGCTGAAAAGCTTCTGTACAGCGAAACACACCATCAATAGAACAAAAAGGAACCCTATAGTATGGGAGAATATATTTGAAAATGACAGATCTGATAGAGGCTTGACGTCCAGAATATATAAAGAGCTCACATGACTCAACAAACAAAAAACAAATAAACCTATTAAAAAATGGGCAGAGGAACTGAACAGACAGTTCTCTAAAAGAGAAATAGAGATGGCCAACAAACACATGAAAAGATGCTCCACATTGCTAATTATCAGAAAAATGCAAATTAAAACTACAATGAGGGATCACCTCACACCAGTAAGGATGGCTGCCATCCAAAAGACAAACAACAACAAATGTTGGCGAGGCTGTGGAGAAAGGGGAACCCTCCTACACTGCTGGTGGGAATGTAAATTAGTTCAACCATTGTGGAAAGCACTATGGAGGTTCATCAAAATGCTCAAAACAGACCTACCATTTGACCCAGGATTTCCACTCCTAGGAATTTACTCTAAGAATGCAGCAATCAAGTTTGAGAAAGACAGATGCACTCCTTTGTTTATTGCAGCACTATTTACAATAGCCAAGAATTGGAAGCAACCTAAATGTCCATCGGTAGCTGAGTGGATAAGGAAGATGTGGTACATATACACAATGGAATACTACTCAGCCATAAGAAGTGGAAAAATCCAACCATTTGCAGCAACATGGATGGAGCTGGAGAGTATTATGCTCAGTGAAATAAGCCAAGTGGAGAAAGAGAAATACCAAATGATTTCACTCATCTGAGGAGTATAAGAACAAAGGAAAAAATGAAGGAACAAAACAGCAGCGGAATTACAGAACCCAAAAATGGACTAACAGGTACCAAAGGGAAAGGAACTGGGGAGGATGGGTGGGCAGGGGAGGATAAGGGGGGGAAGAAGAAGAGGGGTATTAAGATTAGCATGCATGGGGGGGAGGGAGAAAAGGAAGGGAGGGCTCTACAACACAGAGAGGACAAGTAGTGATTCTACATTTTGCTATGCTGATGGACAGGGACAGTAAGGTGGTTTTTATGGGGGACCTGATATAGGGGAGAGCATTGTAAACATAGTATTCTTCATGTAAGTGTAGATTAAAGATTAAATAAAAAAGAAAGAAAGAAAAGAAAAGGGGGATTACTCCTTGATAGGATAAAACAATTGGTAAATCAAAGATTAATGCATGCTTTAAATATCCTTAATGTTGATCACTTAAACGGTGTCAGATGATCAGCTATGGAGGTACTCTTTTCTGATATTATTCCTTTCTCTTAATTAAAGTAAAGAAAAAAATAAAATGAAATAAAAAAAGAAAAGCAGTTCCTGTGCCCTGTCCTCCAATGAGTTCTACATTGTGGTATAGAGGGCATGTCAAAGTGTGGGCAAAGGGTCTGTTTGTTTCTATGCAGAAGATCAAGGCCTAGCTTGGCTACCCAGAAATTGAACTAAGATACGATATGAGGAGGAGCTTCCGGCATCAGCACTCTCTGGAGGACTCGTGCTGGGGGATGATCATCAAAAAGCCTCCACAGGGATCTGGGCGATGCTGCGGTTGTGCCTGCGTCCACCCCACCGTTTCCTGGACTTTCCATTGGAATGAGGAGGGAGATGTCTAGGCTGGCATGTTCATACAGTGAGACAACAAATTTGACCGGATGTGTACAGTTGTAACTCAATCAGGGGTTGGGAGGGGTGCAAGTTGTAGCGCTCCAAAATCCTACGACTATAGACTATCTACGGTTAAAAGAACATATTGGATGTGAACAGATCCCAGAAATGGGTTGCTTTAATTTGTCTGATTTCTCTCAGACTGTTCAAGTACAGGTGGACAATATCCATCATATCATAGACTAATTTTCACAAATGCCTAGGGTGCCTAAATGGTTTACTAGGCTTCACTGGAGATGGCTGGTAATTATAGATTTGCTTTGTTTATGTCACCGTATTCCTATTATGTTAATATGTGTGCACAATTTAATTAGTAGTTTAAAACCTATACATACTTAATGTACTCTACAAGAAGATATGTCAAAGAAATAATCAATCCTCCCATGTTTTCTTCCACATGCTACCTCTATAGCTTTTCTTCCTCCTTCCTAATTACAACCCTTAAATAGAATTCGTGCCTCATATTGAATTTACTGAGTATCATAATTCCTCCAGGTGGTAAAAATACCTCAAGACAAGTGCTGGGCATAGAATTCACAGGGCATAAATCTGCAAAGAAGTAAAAAGCTAACCTTTTCAAACAATATGGCTTGTCTCTCACTTACCAACTTTACATTTCCCTGTATGGCCCCGGAAGATGACTGGTTAGCCAGAGACGGGTAAGATTCCTCAAGGGAGGAACAATCTAAGACAGGCACAGTCGCAGGGGCGTCATTTGGTGAGAAATTGGGGAACAACAGTGGTGAAGCTTAGAACCACCCCCCCCCACCCCCGTGTTGAGAGAAAGCTTCTGCATCCATGGATGTTTTATTGCCCTTGTCTAGCTCGGATTAGCACATAGTCTACAGGCACACACATGATCATCTACAATTGCTCTCTTACAACACTAAACTATGTTTTCTACCTTTATCTTGCATCTACCTACCACTTCAGCAGTTTATTAAAAATAAAATAATAATAATAATAAAGGGAGAAATGTGGGATCCACATATAAATCATGTATAAAAATCAAACAAATACTCATATTTGACCTGATTGTTTATAGTTCATAATGCGTGATCAGAACCGAAAGTTTCTGTGATGAATGCCCTTGTACTGTTCACCGTGTAAGAACTTATTCACTATGTAAGAATTTGTTCACTATGTAAGAACTTATTCGTTATGCTTCAGAAGATTGGAGACTGATGAGAACTAGGCTTGAGATGTGTTAATGATTGTGCATTGAGCATTGACCCCCCTATGCAGAATTTTATTGTTGTTAACAACCATTTGATCAATAAATACGAGAGATGCCCTCTCAAATAAAAAGAAATTTGATAAAAACTGGTTAATCAAACTTTGGGGATTTTCCTGAAGGCTGAGTGGGACCAAAAGTTAAGATAATTGTGAAAGGAAGGTACATTTAACAAAGATAAGAGAAATGGCAGAAAATGTACTAAGGTAAATCTATATACACTTACGTTGCAGAGATCGTTTGAGTACGTTCCTCAGCTGACCTGTGTCAGAATCATTTGGGGCGTTATAAAAAATATACAGATTCCTCAAGTACAAAAATCAAATGAATATTCATATTTGACCTGATGGTTTATAGGTCATATTGCATGATCAAAACCGAAAGTTTCTGTGATGAATGCCCTTGTACTGTTCACCATGTAAGAATTTATTCACTCTGTAAGAATTCGTTCACCATGTAAGAACTTGTTCGTTATGCTTCAGAAGATTGGAGACTGACGAGAATTAGGCTTGAGATGGATTAATGATTGTACATTGAGCATTGACCCCCCTATACTGAATTTTATTGTTGTTAACAACCATTTGATCAATAAATATGAGAGATGCCCTCTCAAAAAAAAAAAAAAAAATATACAGATTCCTGATCTATACACCAGACATATTGAGCCAGAAGGTGGAGGCCAGAAATTATGTTTGACAAGCTGCCCAAATGATAATTGTACACCTAAGTTTCAAACCATAATACAGGGTAGTCAAGTGCTGAAAATTAGTCCTTGGTTTTACAAGTTCTTTTCTTCTTGCCATGGCTTACTTTTTGTCTCATCTTCAAATGGGTCTTGAACTTAGAAGGCTGTCATTCTGGTTCATAGTAACTGTAGTAGTCAAAGGAAGCTTTGTGACAGCTCCCAATCTATATTAGGCCTAGATTTGAAGAAGTTCATATACCCCCTTTACAGAAAAATGTACTACACTCCCACAAATGAAACCCTCTGCTCAGAGCTATAAATCTATTAAACTAATCTTAAGATCCTCACAGTGTTTGCATTTTGACTGGATTAAAATGTGGTATTGCATCAGAGTTAATTAATTTGGGTATAGTATTATTGCTAATTTTCAGAGTGAAGGACCCTGAGGGTATGGATCACAGGTAAATTTTAAATTTAAATTCAGAATGAAGGTAAGATCTAAACATTGTATCACTTTATATGAAAAGACAAAGGGATCATGAGATCACACAATATCCACATATGGTTATATTTGTTGTAAGGGAAGAAGAACCAAAAAGCCAGGGAACTATGAGAAGAAAGGAGAAAAATTAAACCAAATTTACCTAATTCAAAGTTGTGAGGATTTATTAAGGAATCCACCATACTTATTCAACATGCCATCTCAGTCTCATGATGCTCTCCATTTTGTTTTCATTTGAGCACTAGACAAGTTTTCTAGCTATTGAAAGTGTTATGGATAGTTCTGTGCATTTATAGTTTAAACCTGACAGCTTCAGATGTGAAGTTGGAAAGAACTTTCACAACTCAATTACAAAACAAGCACCCCGATTTAAAAATGCGCTAAAGATTTGAACACTATCAAATATGTGTAACAGATCAGTAAGTATGTGAGAATATTCTCAACGCCACTAGTAATTAGGGAAATGCGAATTAAAATGAGAGACCACTTCACACCCAATAATTGGCTAGAATTTAAAAAGATTGACCATATCAAGGGTTGGCGATAATGTGGAATATCTGGAATCCGCATATATTGCTGTTGAAAATGTGAAATTACTGCAAACAATTTTGATAACAAATGGGCAGTTTCTTCAGAAAATACGGAAGTAGATTTCAATGGCTGACCAGTGTTGCCATCCATTTTTGAAAGCTTCTAAAAAGAAAACGCAAGCGTCCAGGCTCTCTCACGCTGCGCGCACTGGAGGAGAGCCCCCAACCAGCCTGGCACTAGGGGGCGAGGGGCGCCAGGAGCTCAGGGAGAAGGGTGCGTGCACTGCAGCTCCCACTCCTCCAGGATAGGCACGCAGGGCTCCCCAGGAAGGAGGTGTGCTCTGCGCAGCCCTCGCCTTCAGGAGCAGCAAAGGGTGTGTGCAGCAGAGCCCGGAGCTGCCCCCGGAGCTGCCCCTGCAGCCCTGGCTATAGCCCTAGCTGTCAGCGGCCCCCTCCTACAGTCATTCATTCCCAGAAATAGGAAAGAGATGTCACGAAATCAAACTGGGAATGCAAGCCAGGGGTTTGTAAGTCTTGTAAATTGTCTTTTGAGTCTAAACTAAAATAACACAGTTTTGATTGCTCAGAAATGTTTCTTTGGATCACCATTAAAAATACACATTAATACCTTTCTGACACAATTTAAAAGTGTTAAATAAGAGAAATTTCTGTTTGATAAAAGAACTGAATGTTAGCTTTTTAGTTTAATCCTCATTCCTGATTGAAATCCAAATCCCAATCACTGGTTTTGCCCATTCAACACAGGTTTACTGCTCTAGATATAAGAGTATGACATCAAATAATGGCACCAGTCCAATTTTCATGCTAGCAAGCATGTGCTTGCAGTGCCTATGCTGGTGATAAAAGAGGGTGGCCAACTGAAATTGGTCTCCCTGTCTCTAGACCAAGTCCATTTTTCACATAGCTTTAGTGAATCTGATTTTCATCCACATACTTAAGAGCCTCCAATGGCTTTAAAAGACAAGTTGGAAAAGGAAGTGAAGATAATGTACGAAAATGATCTATTATGTTCAGGCCCATATTAAATCATCCAAATTAACCTTTGTGAATGCTGACCATTATTGTTTTATATTTGATTAGATTGTGTTTATAGGATAGTTCAGTTGAATGGCAGGTAACATTAGGCATTAAGGTTTGTATACCGTTGCAATTTGTTCTTTTCAAGATGTTCAGAGAAGTTTTATATTTATCTCTTGATGGGGAAAAATATCAAACTTATTTAAAGATACTTTGAGAACTCTGAATTGCACATTTCTAGCTAGAAATGTAATATGCTTCTTGCTGATAAAATTTCTGAAATAACTAGTGAAAGCACTGTATCCTCTTGGAAATCTCAGTTTATGCATACATATACACTGTTCTTTCTCTTCCCCAAAGTTGTTTGGTATCAGAATTTAGAAACACTGATAAGGAAAAATGTCTGCTTTAGGTACATTATGCTTCTATACTCAATAATCTACTTCAAGGTGCTTAAATGTTGATTAATGATTCTATTTGTGCCTAACCCTTTTCTATACACATATAGCAACTGAAGGAAGATTTAGAGTGGTAGTTGGAGCCCAGGATCAAAAAAGTTTGAGAACATTAACTCATTCCCATTGATGAATTTACAGTCTAATTGGTGAGAAGAGACTGGCAAACATAAATCAAACAGAGGAAAATAGACAATAGCACATAATCATGACTCATTTTTTATAACAGGCTTAAGTATATAGAAGGTCAGAGAAGGGGTCAAGTAGGCTGGGTTTGTCATAAGAAATTATAAAGAAGAGGTGGGTCTTGAGCACAACCTTGTAGAATTGGTGCAATTTGAATAGGAGAAAAAGAAAGAGATGGCATACAGGGCAAGAATAGCATGAATAAAGTTGTAGAGGAATGATAAGCCTGCAATAATATTCTGAGAAGCAGTAGGGGGGTAGAATGTGGTTATATATTGGTGAAAGATTTTGTAGTTTTGTTTCTCAGATATGACAGAATCACTGTGATTGATATCATAATTACATAGCATAATTCATTTCTAGTGAATATGGATTTAGCAAAGGAACATTACAAAAATTAGTAGAGGAAGAGAAGAGACAGATAATGTCTAAAAGTCACGTTGCCACTCACTTGAAAAGGGCAGATGCAGAAGAAACTTTGTTAAAGAACATTCATGCCAAAATGTCATGACATTATTAGAATTAGAAATTTGGCTTGCACCACATAAGCAAGATATTCCAAATTATTAAAAACCTCAGAGATTTTGAATTATTACCTTATTATTCAGCAGAAGAATTAGTTTGCCTTATAAATTTTTTTCCAATTATTTCTCAATTTCAAGTCAACATTCATCCTTTCTTTTGTTATCAAATTTATGGAAGCCTTTTACATTTTCTTGCTATTTTGTTTTTCTTAAGCCAGTTCTCAAACCAGCGTAACTTACATTTAGTTCTCACCAAAACAGTGACCTCTCTTAATTGGGTTCATGAATACATCTTGTTAAACTTAATGATACTTTCTTGTATTAATCTAAGTTATTTTGACACAGACAGGAATATGATACTCTTGACCACTTCCCTACTCTTAAAACTCTTTCCTTGTTTGGCTTTGTAACTTATACCTTATTTTTCTTCTACTGTTCTTTATCAACTCATTACCTGTATTCTTCAGTCTGCCTTTATGTGTCAGTATTATATTTTCAATCTATTTTCTCGGTAATTTCTTCATAAAATAAAAGATGTCAAAGGAATCAACTCATCATCCCCTCTTCACCTAGTGTCTAAGTTTTATCTATTTCCCATAACTCCTATCTTATTAAATCAATAACATTCACTTATTTGCATAAGCAAGAAATCCAAAAATCAGCCTAACCCTTTAACTAAGTCATTATGAAGTTTTTTAAGTTCTTACTCTAAAACACTTGTTTCTCAAATCTACCTCTTATCCCTTCAGAGAACCTTGCTTAAGGTTCTTATTCTCTCTGGCCTGAATTAGCCAATGATCCTCTGTCTTCAATTTCTTTGCTTTTTTTCTATATCTTCCTCAATGGATCCAAATTAAGTTTGATCATGTAATTCCCCTGAATATAGTGGTTCTATCCCTACTGACTACAGGGTAATTTAAAATTCATTAGCATAAGTTTTATGGTTCTTCTATCACAATCTATAGGAAATTTTTGAAAATGAAAGTTTTTCAACTTCACTCCCTCTAGTGGGGGCATTTAAGGTACCACATTAAATGATGAAACTTCATATTAATATTGAGAACAATGAGTGTCCAGGTAAAAAAGGAATAATATTTATTAATCATCTACTACAAAATGTGCATTGTAGTAAATGGAGAACATATGTTAGACTACCTAATCCACAAAACATTTAATTTAATATCTTCTTAATGGACTTTCACATTCTATGATCTCATGTTAAAATACAGTGGGATTTTTCCTTTCTAAAACCAAGTCAATCTTATTTTGTCCAAGAGTAATTCCTAAATATTTTAGAAGATTGCTACCATTATGGTAATTCAACCAGATTTTGAACAAGCTGTAAATTACAAATACTATTTATTGATATGATGAGTGATACTACAGTTTTGTACACAATCTAATTATGAATGCATATTACAGCCTATTATAAACTTGATGATTGAGTTCACTTTTTAGTTAAGTAAAACATTGTAGATGTTACATAAATTACAATGAACAGTAAAATTCCTAATACCTATAAAGAACACTTTTAAAACCAATTGCTCTCCTATAGAAAAAAATGTTTACTTTCTCAATTCCACATTAAGAAAACTGAATTTCAGATTTCTTATAACTTTTTAAAATCATATAGCTACTTAGTGACAGAATAAGGATTCCAATTTAGGAATACATGAACCTAAAACTAAGTTTCTCTCTTTTCTACTTCACTACTATGGCACAGGTGTGCTCTACTAGCCTCATTATCTGTAGGCTGTGAATTTGAACCTTGCATAAGACAGAATATTTAAACTGAACAGAAATTACTTTTAAAATCTACTATCATCCATCTATATCTCTGTCCATCTATATTTACCCATCTTTCCATCTATCTACCCATCTTTCCCTCCATTCATCCATTCTTCTATTTTTTGGTATGTATAGTGTGCTCTATTGTAGAGAATTTCATTCATTTTGTTTGTCGATGAAAACCTTTGGGAAATTAGGAGGATTAAAGATGGCAGCATAAGAGGTGAGACAGAGGCTTCCTCCTAAAACTGCATATAATATGAAAATATAATTAATACATCTAATCCTGAAAGAGCAACAGGAAAAATGACTGCACCAGACTGCATACACCTGGAGAAAAGAGCAGACCTCATGGATCAGGGTAATGTACCAAAGCTGTGGCCCAGAGGGACCCAAGCCTGTCCCCCACACCAGCTCACCAGCAGGAGGAGAAACTGAGTGGGGAGGGAGTGGAGACCTGGGACTGCTGAATAACTAACTTCAGAGATCTGCTCTGGGAGCACAAACCTACATTTCATGGTGCTTGCATGATACTCTCTTGATTACAGGGTTGGAAAGCTAAGACAGGCAGAATTCCTGGAGAGACTGAGATTCCAGCCACATGTGGAAAGCAGGGATCCATATCTGGCTCCTCTGGGACAAAACCTTATACCTGTGTGCTCAGCCCACTGGTTCAGGCAGTGGAGACAGGTGTAGCAGCTGGGAAGCAGGAAGCAGCTCTTTCCTCCCCCCAGGCACCAATACCACTCCTCTGTGACCCACGACATTGCTTCAGGGGCTGAGCAGCTCCAGAGAGTAGAGCTTCTGGACACTAGAGGGTGCCATACATAAATATGAAATGCCAAAGGATCCTGGTCCAAAGTAAAATTATTAATACAACTCCTGAGAAAGATTTAAATGACATGGACCTCATGACTCTTCCTGAAAGGGAGTTCAAAATAAAAATCATTAACATGCAAATGGAGGTATGGAAAGATATTCAAGAACTCAGGAATGAATTCTGGTCAGAGATCCAATCATTGAAAAGCACAATGGAGGGTAATAAAAGCAGATTAGATACAGTGGAAGAGATGATAAATGAAATAGAAACTAGAGAAGAGGAATACAAAGAAGCTGAGGCACAGAGAGAAAAAAGGATCTCCAAGAATGAAAGAATATTGAGAGAACTGTGTGACCAATCCAAATGCAACAATATTTGCATTATAGGGATACCAGAAGAAGAAGAGCGAGTGAAAGGGATAGAAAATATATTTGAGGAGGTAATTGCTGAAAACTTCCCCAATCTGGGGAAGGAGGTAGTCTCTCAGGCTATGGAGCTCCACAGATCTCTTGACACAAGGGACTCAAGGAAGACAACCCCAAGACATATAGCAATTAAAATGGCCAAGATTAAGGATAAGGACAGACTATTAAAAGCAGCCAGAGAGAGAAATAAGATCGCATACAAAGGAAAGCCCATCAGGCTAACATCAGACTTCTCAGCAGAAACCTTACAGGCCAGAAGGGAGTGGCATGATGTATTTAATGCAATGAAGCAGAAGGGCCTTGAAACAAGATTACTTTATCCAGCAATATTATCATTTAAATTTGAAGGAAGGATTAAACAATTTCCAGATAAGCTGAGAGAATTTACCTCCCACAAACCATCTCTACAGTCTATTTTTGACAGATGGCTATAGATGGAAGTGCTCCTAAGGTTTAATAGCTGTCTCCAGAGGTAATAAAACCACAGTAAAAAAAAGTACAACAGCTAACTACTAAGCAAATATGAAATCAAATCAACTATCCCCAAAGTCAATCAAGGCATAGACACACAGTACAGAATATGATACCTAATATATAAAGAATACAGGAGGAAGAAAAAGGGGGAAAAAAGAAAAGAACCTTTAGATTGTGTTTGTAATAGCATATTAAGTGAGTTAAGTTAGACTCTTAGATAGTATGGAAGTTAACCTTGAAGCTTTGGTAATCACGAATCTAAAGTCTGCAATGGCAATAAGTACATACTTATCGATAATCACCCTAAATGTAAATGGACTGAATGCACCAATCAAAAGACATAGAGTCACTGAATGGATAAAAAAACAAGTCCATTCTATATGCTGCCTACAAGAGACTCACTTTAAACCCAAAGACATGCACAGACTAAAAGTGAAGGGATGGAAAAAGATATTTCATGCAACTAATAGAGAGTAAAAAGCAGAAGTTGCCGTACTTGTATCAGACAAAATAGACTTCAAAACACAGAAAGGAACAAGAGACAAAGAAGGACATTACATAATGATAAAGTGGTCAATCCAACAAGAAGATATAACCATTATAAATATCTATGCTCCCAACAGAGGAGCACCTACATATGTGAAACAAATACTAACCAGAATTAAAAGGGGAAATAGAATGCAATGCATTCATTCTAGGAGACTTCAACACTCCACAAACTCTGAAGGACAGATCAACTAGACAGAAATTAAGTAAGGAGACAGAGGCACTGAATAACACATTAGAACAAATGGACCTAACAGACATCTATAGAACTCTACACCCAAAAGCAGCAGAATATACATTCTTCTCAAGTGCACATGGAACATTTTCTAGAGTAGATCATATACTAGGCCACAAAAAGAGCCTCAGTAAATTCAAAAAGATTGAAATTGTACCAACCAGTTTCTCAGACCACAAGGGCATGAAACTAGAAATAAATTATGCAAAGAAAATGAAAAATCCCACAAACAAATGGAGACTTCACAACATGCTCCTAAATAACCAATGTATCAATAACCAAATAAAAACAGAGATCAAGCAATATATGGAGACACATAACGACAATAATTCAACACTGCAAAATCTTTGGGACACTGCCAAGGCCTTGTAAGAGGAAAGTATATTGGAATACAGGCCTACCTTAGGAAAGCAGAACAATCCCATATAAGCAGTCTAAACACACAATTAATGAAACTAGAAAAAGAAGAATAAATGAGGCCCAAAGTCAATAGAAGGAGGGACATAATAAAGATTGGAGCAGAATTAAATAAAATTTAGAAGAATAAAACAACAGAAAGAATCAATGAAAGCAAGAGCTGGTTCTTTGAGAAAATAAACAAAACAGATAAACACTTAGCCAGACTTATCAAGAAAAAAAAAGAGTCTACACACATAAGTAGAATCAGAAATGAGAAAGGAAAAATCACTATGGACACCACAGAAATACAAAGAATTATTAGACAATACCATGAAAAATTATATGCTGAAAAACTGGGTAACCTGGAATAAATGGACAACTTTCTAGAAAAATGCAACGTTCCAAAGCTGGCCAAGGAAGAAACAGAAAATCTGAACAGACCAATTACCACCAATGAAACTGAACTGGTAATCAAAAAACTACCTAAGAACAAAGCCCCATGGATCAGATGGCTTCACCACTGAATTTTATCAAACATTTAGTGAAGACCTAATACCCATCCTCCTTAATGTTTTCCAAAGAGTAGAAGAAGAGGGAATACTTCCAAACTCATTTTATGAGGCCAGCATCACCCTAATACCAAAACCAGGCAAAGGCAACACAAAAAGGAAAATTACAGACCAATATCCCTAATGAACATAAATGCAAAAATACTCAACAAAATATTAGCAAACCAAGTTCAAAAGTACATCAAAAATATCATCCATCATGATCAAGTAGGATTTATGCCAGGGATGCAAGGATGGTACAACATTCAAAAATCCATCAACATCATCCACCACATAAACAGAAAGAGGGACAAAAACCACATGATCATCTCCATAGATGCTGAAAAAGCATTTGACAGAATTCAACATTCATTCATGATAAAAACTCTCAACAAAATGTGTATAGAGGGCAAATACCTGAACATAATACAGGCCATATATGACAAACCCACAGCCAACGTCATACTTAACAGCGAGAAGCTGAAAGCTTTTCCTTTAAGATTGGGAACAAGACAAAGATGCCCACTTTACCCACTTCTATTCAACATAGTACTGGAGGTTCTAGCAACGGCAATCAGACAACATGAAGAAATAAAAGGAATCCAGATTGTCAAGGAAGAAATTAAACTGTCCCTGTTTGCAGATGATATAATATTGTACATAAAAACCTTTAAAGAATCCACTCCAAAACTACTATCCACAGTTGCATCAAATTCCATTGACTGTAGCATCAAAAAGAATAAAACTAAACAAATTCCATCCACAGTTGTGTCAAAAAGAATAAAATACCTAGGTATAAACCTAACCAAGGAAGTGAAAGACCTACACCCTGAAAACTAAAAGACACTCTTAAGAGAAATTAAAGAAGATTCCCATAAATGGAAGCACATCCTGGGCTCATGGATTGGAAGAATTAATATTGTCAAAATGGCCATCCTGCCTAAAGCAATCTATAGATTCAATGCAATTCCCATCAAAATACCAAACAGCATTCTTCAATGACTTAGAGAAAATCATTCTAAAATTCATATGGAACCACAAAAGACCTCGAATAGCCAAAGCAATTCTGAGAAGGAAGAATAAAGTTGGGGGCATTATGTTCCCCAACTTCAAGCTCTACTACAAAGCCACAGTAATCAATACAATTTGGTAATGGCACAAGAACAGACCCATAGACCAATGGAACAGACAAGAAATCCCTGATATGAACCCAACTATATATGGTCAATTAATATACAATAAAGGAGCCATGGATATACAATGGGGAAATGACAGCCTCTTCAACAGCTGGTGTTGGCAAAACTGGACAGCTACATGTAAGAGAATGAAACTGGATTATTGTTTAACCCCATACACAAAAGTAAACTCAAAATGGAGCAAAGACCTGAATGAAAGTCATGAAACCATAAAACTCTTAGAAGACAACATAGGCAAAGATCTTCTGAATATAAGCATGAGGAACTTCTTCCTGAATTCATCTCCTCGAGCAAGGAAAACAAAAGCAAAAATGAACTCATAGGACTACATCAAACTTAAAAGTCTCTATACAGCAAAGGACACCATTAACAGAACAAAAAGACATCCTACCATATGGGAGAATTTATTTGTAAATGACATATCTGACAAGGGGTTAACATCCAAAATATATAAAGAACTTAGATGCCTCAACACCCAAAAAGCAAATATCCTTATTAACAAATGAGCAGTGGATATGAAGAGACATTTCTCCAAAGAAAAAATTCAGATGGCCAACAGACACATGAAAAGATGCTCATCACTAATCATCAGGGAAATGCAAATTAAAACCATAATGGTATATTACCTCACACCAGTTAGGATAGCAAGCATCAAAAAGACTAAGAACAACAAATGCTGGTGAGGATGCAGAGAAAGGGGAACCCTCCTACACTGCAGGTGGGAATGTAAGCTAGTTCAACCATTGTGGAAAGTAGTATGGACATTCCTCAAAAAACTAAAAATAGAAATGCCATTTGACCCGGGAATCCCACTCCTTGGAATTTACCCAAAGAATACAACTTCTCAGATTCAAAAAGACATATGTACCCCTATGTTTATCTCAGTACATTTTACAATAGCCAAGACATGGAAGCAACCTAAGTGTCCATCAGTAGATGAATGGATAAAGAAATGTGGTACATCAACACAATGGAATACTATTCAGCCATAAGAAAGAAACAAATTCTACGATTTGCAACAACATGGACAGAGCTGGAGGACATTATGCTCAGTGAAATAAGTCAGGCAGAGAAAGATAAATGCCAAATGATTTCTCTCATTTGTGGAGTATAACAATGAAGCAAAACTGAAGGAATGAAATAGCAGCAGACTCAGAGACTCCAAGAATGAACATGTGGTTATCAAAGTGGAGGGGTGTTGGAGGGCAGGTGGGGAGGGAGGGAGAAGGGAATTGAAGGGTATTATGTTTTGTACACATGGTGTGGGGGATCACGGATAGAACACTGTAGCACAGAGAAGGCACATAGTGGATCTGTGGCATCTTGCTGCACTGATGGTCACTGATTGCATTGGGGTATCGATGGGGACTTGGTAATATGAGTAAATGTAGTAACCAAATTGTTTTTTCATGTGAAACCTTCATAAGAGTGTATATCAATCATACCTTAATAAACAAATAAAATTGAAAAAAAAAGAAAACCTTTGGTCAAAATACTACCTGATTTTTTTTTTAATAATACAGATTAAAGAAAGAATGTACCTAGCTGTAGCTGGGGTTTGGATTGTTTAAAATTGCTTATTCAATATAGGTATAAGTACATGTCAAAGTTTTATTATCCATTTAAAAAGAGAGAGACCTAAAACATTCAATTCAAAGAACACCACCTGTTAAGGACATTTTAGACAAAAAGAGAAGAGCTATATAATTATTATTAAATTGGTTGTAAGGAAAAGAATGTCTGACATTAATCTGATAGTCATCCAGGTAAGGCAGGAACCAGAAACCTCATCCCTAGCATTAGCAGGGAAAGTGGCAAGAGTACATATGTAGGTCCACACAGCATATGTCTGAATACTTAAAATGTAGAAACAAAGCTAACAAACTGTGTAACAAAATATTTTCCCCCTGACAAACTAACTTTCATAAAAACCTCGATGATCAGATAATAACTCAGAATTCTGACTCCTTGGATTTCTGTACTGAAAGACGGCATTTAAGAAGAGTCATCCCATAACCTCTCTCTCATCTTTTCCCACCCCGACTTCTCTGAAATATATCTCAAGAAGTCTTTCATGATGATGTATGGACACCCCAGCTTACATGTTTAAACTCTGTCCAGACCTCCACCTTGGCCTTCAGCTATCTCAGATGTAGGGATGTCCATGCCAGAATACTGTCTTGCCTTAGTTGAATGGGCCCAGGGAAAAAGCTCATGCCAGCTTCAGAAGCAGACTCAGATCCATTTGGGCAGAGAATATCCCAGATTCTAAGATGTATAGCATACCCAAAAGGAGTTGGAGGCTGGATACCCAGGTAAGCATGTCCTCTTTGCCTGAGGACTCCTTACACTGTGGAGAGTGTTATGGTCATAAGAGGGTCAGAGTGGAGCCCTCTAAGCACAGGAGCTGAGGGTATGTGCCCTTGTTCTTGGGGTCTAAAGGAGGTACTTGGTAACTAGTTTTCCAAAAGAGTTCTTAGTCATTTCAAAGTTTATACAAATAATTTGATATATAGAAGTTTTTAAATAATCTTATTTATTAGGAGTGGTTACCATATCCTCTCCCCAGTACAAACAAAATTAAAAATACACCTGATAGGCTTCTTGAGAGATCCCCAAAATCATAATTTTACAATTACTGATCCATTGAATTTCACCATACTATATTCAGCTATTGCCTCTTTGTGTAAACTTGGGGAAGTGATTTAACCTCTCCGAACTCAATTTCTTCATTTATAACATGGATTTTTTTTCTTTTAGAAATTTTTTCAACAACTCAGGGAAACAAAAAGAGTATCTAGACTTACCTTCAGTTACCAGGCACCCACTTCTTATGGATTAAAGTTATTACAAGTTACAGAGCCTAGTATTTTGAAGAGATTTAAGAGGAGATGTTACAAAGAGTTACAAGGTCCATGAATCAAAATGGAAAAAAGAATATTCCCCAGTGTATATATTAAGGTCTATTAGAGGCCTGGGTGCAAGGCTTTTTAATGTCAACTGGTTGTCTAATTATATTTATATAGCTGAGAAGCTTCAAGGGGATTTGTGAATACATATATTCTGTAATAGATGCAGAAATTTTCTTAATGGCAAAAATGGTAAGCATATATAAATCCACAGGAGTAAATTCAGGCTTTAATTTGTCACTAAGACAGTGAGACATTTACGTGAAGAACAAGGCAATGAGGTTATCCTAAGAATTGCAGATAATGGCTGTCAATTTCATAATCTTCTTACAGCTCGTAGCGCAGAACTGAGTAGGGAGTAGTAGCAGAAGGGAGGAATGTGTGAGGCTCATGACAAATGGATGGGGACAGGAAGGAAGCAGCAAAAAATAGAAAAGTGCTAACTTTAAAAATAACAACAAAGACTTACAAGGAGCAAGGTTTGGTGTGTTTGTGACATAATTTGAAGGAGATATTCATGTCACACTTTGTCCCCCAAAACTGAACATTTCCCAAGAGACACACAGTCACTTAGATTGACATGTTCCTCTTTGAAATGCAAATACTATTGAGTTTTAATTTACCTAAAGCCAAGAATTATTTTAAAGGTTAAATAAAATAGTCATAAACAAAGAACTCAGCTCAGTATTTGGTACAAAACAGATTTTCAATAAATATAAGTTCTCCTTCCCCTTCATATACAAAAGTAAACTATATATGATTCTTTATTGAATCACACCAATTATCAAGCAACAGATAGAAATGGTGGATTGAAACAACCAGGTGTTAAGTTTTTTTTTTTTAAGGTTAGAGAAAGAAGATCCTATCAATGATAAGGCTGTTTGGCTGAGTGGACTCTGGCTAATGGAGAGTTCTAAGTAGCTGAAGAGTACTGGTGGCCTGAGAAACAGAGAAAAGAAGGAAGAGAAGGTCATATGTACAGGAGTGGTAAAAGGAAAATGAACTCAAAAACATTATTATAATAAGCTAAAACTGCTAGAAAAAGAGATAAGCAGAAAAGACAAACCTAACTGTAATCAAACAAATTCTTTTTTTTTTAAATGTGAATACCAGGTTGCCTTTTCTTGTGAGATTTTTTTTATGGTTACTAGACTCCCCCCATTATCAAACCCCTACCACATACCCCATTACAGTCACTGTCCATCAGCATAGTAAGATGCTATAGAATCACTACTTGTCTTCTCTGTGTTGTACTGCCTTCCCTGTGCCCTTCCCCTACACTATGCATGCCAATCATAATACCCCTTTTCCCCCCTATCCCTTCCTTCTCACCAATCCTCCCCAGGCCCTTTCCCTTTGGTAACTGTCAGTCCATTATTGGGTTCTGTGAGTTGGCTGCTGTTTGTTCCTTCAGTTTTTGCTTTGTTCTTATACTCCACAGATGAGTGAAATCATTTGATACTTGTCTTTCTCTGCCTGGCTTATTTCACTGAGCATAATACCCTCTAGATCCACCCATGTTGTTGCAAATGGTAGGATTTGTTTTCTTCTTATGGCTGATAATATTCCATTCTGTATATGTACCACATATTCTTTATCCATTCATCTGATGGATACTTAGGATGCTTCCATTTCTTGGTGATTGTTAATAGTTCTGTGATAAACATAGGGGTGCATATGGCATTTATTTTTGAGAGGGCATCTCTCATATTTATTGATCAAATGGTTAACAACAATAAAATTCTGTATAGGGGAGTCAATGCTCAATGCACAATCATTAATCCAACCCAAGCCTAATTCTCGTCAGTCTCCAATCTTCTGAAGCATAACGAACAAGTTCTTACATGGTGAACAAATTCTTACATAGTGAGTAAGTTCTTATTTGGTGAACAGTACAAGGGCAGTCATCACAGAAACTTTCGGTTTTGATCACGCATTATGAACTATAAACAATCAGGTGAAATATGAATATTCTTTTGATTTTTATACTTGATTTATATGTGGATCCCACATTTCTCCCTTTATTATTATTATTTTTTATTTTTAATAAAATGCTGTAGTGATAGGTAGATGCAAGATAAAGGTAGAAAACATAGTTTAGTGTTGTAAGAGAGCAAATGTACATGATCAGGTGTGTGCCTGTAGACTAAGTGTGAATCCAAGATACACAAGGGCAATAAAACATCCACGGATGCAGAACATTTCTCTCAAAACAGGGGGGTTGAAGTTCTAAGCCTCACCTCTGTTGATCCCTTATTTCTCACCTGATGGCCCCCCTGAGACTGTGCCTGTCTTAGGTTGTTCCTCCCTTGAGGAATCTTACCCGTCTCTGGCTAACCAGTCATCTTCTGGGGCCATACAGGGAAATGTAAAGTTGGTAAGTGAGAGAGAAGCCTTATTGTTTGAAAAGGTTAGCTTTTTACCTCTTTGCATATTTATGCCCTGTGGCTTCTATGCCCAGCATTTGTCTTGAGGTATCTTTACTACTTGGAAGAATTATAATACTCGGTAAATTCGATATGAGGCACGAATTCTATTTAAGGGTTGTAATAAGGAAGGAAGAAGAAAAGCTATAGAAGTAGCAGGCGGAAGAAAACAGGGGAAGATTGATTATTTCTTTGACATAACTTCTTGTAGAGTAACATAAGCATGTATAGGTTTTAAACTACTAATTAAATTGTGCGCACACATTAACATAATAGGAGTATAGCTACATAACCAAAGCAGACCTATAATTACCAGCCATCTCCAGTGAAACCAAGAAAACCAGTTAGGCACCTTAGGCATTTGTGAAAACTTATCTATGATATGGTGGATATTGTCCAACTGAACTTGAACAGTCTGGGAGAAATCAGACAAATTAAAACAACCCATTCCTGGGGACTGTTCACATCCCCTATGTTCTTTTAACAGTAAATAGTCTGTAGTTGTAAGATTTTGGAGCGCTACAATTTGCACTTCTCCTAATTCTTGGTTGAGTTCCAACAGTATAGATCCAGTCAAATTTGTTGCTTTACTGTATGTACAGGCCAGCTTAGATATCTCCTTCTTCATTCCCATGTCAAGTCCAGGAACTGGTGGGATGAGTGCAACTACAGTTGTAGCAGCACGTGGATCTTTGTTGGGGTTTTTTGATGATCCTCTTCTGGTATGAGTCTTCCAGAGAGTGCTGATGTTGGAAGTTCTTTTTCATATCGTATCTTAGCTCATTGTCTGGGTAGCCAAATTAGGCTTTGATCCTCTGTATAAACAAAAACAGACCCTTTGTCTACACTTTTATATACCCTTTACACCATTGTGTAGAACTCATTGGAGGTCACCACACAGGAACTGCCTTTTTTTTTGTTATCATTAATCTACACTTACATGATGAATATTATGTTTACTAGGCTCTCCCCTATACCAGGTCCCCCCTATAAAACCCTTTACAGTCACTGTCCATCAGCATAGCAAAATGTTGTAGAATGACTACTTGTCTTCTCTGTGTTGTACAGCCCTCCCCTTTATTCCACCCCCCAAATGCATGCTAATCTTAATACCCCCATCTTCTCACCCCCTTATCCCTCCCTACCCACCCATCCTCCCCAGTCCGTTTCCCTTTGGTACCTGTTAGTCCATTCTTGCGTTCTGTGATTCCGCTGCTGTTTTTTTCCTTCAGTTTTTCCTTTGTTCTTATACTCCACAGATGAGTGAAATCATTTGGTATTTCTCTTTCTCTGCTTGGCTTTTTCACTGAACATAATACCCTCCAGCTCCATCCATGTTGCTGCAAATGGTAGGATTTTCCCTCTTCTTATGGCTGAGTAATATTCCATTGTGTATATGTACCACATCTTCTTTATTCATTCATCTATCGATGGGCATTTAGGTTGCTTCCAATTCTTGGCTATTGTAAATAGTGCTGGGATAAACATAGGGGTGCATCTGTCTTTCTCAAACTTGATTGCTGCATTCTTAGGGCAAATTCCTAGGAGTGGAATTCCTGGGTCAAATGGTAAGTCTGTTTTGAGCATTTTGATGTACTTCCATACTGCTTTCCACAATGGTTGAACTAATTTACATTCCCACCAGCAGTGTAGGAGGGTTCCCCTTTCTCCACAGCCTTGCCAACATTTGTTGTTGTTTGTCTTTTGGATAGCAGCCATCCTTACTGGTGTGAGGTGATCCCTCATTGTAGTTTTAATTTGCATTTCTCTGATGGCAAGCGATGTGGAGCATCTTTTCATGTGTCTCTTGGCTATCTGTATTTATTTTTTGGAGAACTGTCTGTTCAGTTCCTCTGCCCATATTTTAATTGGGTTGTTTGTTTTTTGTTTGTTGAGTCGTGTGAGCTCTTTATATATTCTGGACGTCAAGCCTTTATCGGATCTGTCATTTTCAAATATATTCTCCCATAATGTAGGGCTCCTTTTTGTTCTATTGATGGTGTCTTTTACTGTACAGAAGCTTTTCAGATTAATATAGGACCAGTTGTTCATTTTTGCTGTTGTTTTCCTTGCCCGGGGAGATATGTTCAAGAAGAGGTCACTCATGTTTATGTCTAAGAGGTTTTTGCCTATGTTTTTTTCCAAGAGTTTAATGGTTTCATGACTTACATTCAGGTCTTTGATCCATTTTGAGTTTACTTTTGTATATGGGGTTAGACAATGGTCCAGTTTCATTCTCCTACATGTAGCTGTCCAGTTTTGCCAGCACCATCTGTTGAAGAGACTGTCATTTTGCCATTGTATGTCCATGGCTCCTTTATCAAATATTAATTGACCATATATGTCTGGGTTAATGTCTGAATTCTCTAGTCTGTTCCATTGGTCTGTGGCTCTGTTCTTGTGCCAGTACCAAATTGTCTTGATTATTATGGCTTTATAGTAGAGCTTGAAGTTGGGGAGATCCCCCCTACTTTATTCTTCTTTCTCAGGATTGCTTTAGCTATTTGGGGTCTTTGGTGTTTTCATATGAATTTTTGAATTATTTGTTCCAGTTCATTGAAGAATGTTGCTGGTAGTTTCATAGGGATTGCATCAAATCTATATATTACTTTGGGCAGGATGGCCATTTTGACAATATTAATTCTTCCTAGCCACAAGCGTGGGATGAGTTTCCATCTGTTAGTGTCTCCTTTAATTACTCTTAAAAGTGACTTGTAGTTTTCAGAGTATAAGTCTTTTACTTCTTTGGTTAGGTTTATTCCTAGGTATTTTATTTTTTTTGATGCAATTGTGAATGGAGTTGTTTTCCTGATTTCTCTTTCTGTTGGTTCATTGTTAGTGTATAGGAAAGCCACAGATTTCTGTGTGTTAATTTGTATCCTGCAACTTTGCTGTATTCCAATATCAGTTCTAGTAGTTTTGGGGTGGAGTCTTTAGGGTTTTTTTATGTACAGTATCATGTCATCTGAAAATAGTGACAGTTTAACTTCTTCTTTACCAATCTGGATTCCTTGTACTTTTTTGTTTTGTCTGATTGCCGTGGCTCAGACCTCCAGTACTATGTTAAATAACAGTGGCGAGAGTGGGCATCCCTGTCTTGTTCCTGATCTCAGAGGAAAAGCTTTCAGCTTCTTGCTGTTCAGTATAATGTTGGCTGTGTGTTTATCATAAATGGCCTTTATTATGTTGAGGTACTTGCCCTCTATTCCCATTTTGCTGAGAGTTTTTATCATGAATGGATGTTGAACTTTGTCAAATGCTTTTTCAGCATCTATGGAGATGATCATGTGGTTTTTGTCTTTCTTTTTGTTGATGTGGTGGATGATGTTGATGGACTTGCGAATGTTGTACCATGCTTGCATCCCTGGGATGAATCCCACTTGTTCATGGTGTATGATTCTTTTGATGTATTTTTGAATTTGGTTTGCTAATATTTTGTTGAGTATTTTTCATGTACGTTGATCAGGGATATTGGTCTGTAGTGTTCTTTTTTGGTGGGGTCTGCCTGGTTTTGGTATTAGGGTGACGTTAGCTTCATAGAATGAGTTTGGGAGTATTCCCTCCTCTTCTGTTTCTTGGAAAACTTTAAGGCGAATGGGTATTATGTCTTCCCTGTAGGTCTGATAAAATTCTGGGGTAAATCCATCTTGCCCGGGGGTTTTGATCTTTGGTAGTTTTTTGATTACCGCTTCAATTTCATTGCTGGTAATTGGTCTGTTTAGATTTTCTGTTTCTTTCTGGGTCAGTCTTGGAAGGTTGTATTTTTCTAGGAAGTTGTCCATTTTTCCTAGGTTTCCCAGCTTTTTAGCATATAGGATTTCATAGTACTCTCTAATAATTCTTTGTATTTCTGTGGGGTCCGTCATGATTTTTCCTTTCTCGTTTCTGATACTGTTGATTTGTGTTGACTCTCTTTTCCTCTTAATAAGTGTGGCTAGAGGCTTATCTATTTTGTTTATTTTCTCGAAGAACCAGCTCTTGGTTTCATTGATTTTTGCTATTGTTTTATTCTTCTCAATTTTATTTATTTCTTCTCTGATCTTTATTATGTCCCTCCTTCTGCTGACCTTAAGCCTTATTTGTTCTTCTTTTTCCAATTTCAATAATTGTGACATTAGACCATTCATTTGGGATTGTTCTTCCTTTTTTAAATACGCCTGGATTGCTATATACTTTCCTCTTAAGACTGCTTTTGCTGTGTCCCACAGTAGTTGGGGCTTTTTGTGTTGTTGTTGTCATTTGTTTCCATATATTGCTGGATCTCCATTTTGATTTGGTCATTGATCCATTAATTATTTAGGAGTGTGTTGTTAAGCCTCCATGTGTTTGTGAGCCTTTTTGCTTTCTTTGTACAGTTTATTTCTTGTTTTATGCCTTTGTGGTCTGAAAAGTTGGTTGGTAGGATTTCAATCTTTTGGAATTTACTGAGGCTCTTTTTGTGGCCTAGTATGTGGTCTATTCTGGAGAATGTTCCATGTGCACTTGAGAAGAATGTGTATCCTGTTGCTTTTGGATGTGGAGTTCTGTAGATGTCTATTAGGTCCATCTGTTCTAGTGTGTTATTGAGTGCCTCTGTGTCCTTACTTATTTTCTGTCTGGTGGATCTGTCCTTTGGAGTGAGTGGTGTATTGAAGTCTCGCATAATGAATGCATTGCATTCTATTTCCTCCTTTAGTTCTGTTAGTATTTGTTTCAGGTATGTTGGTGCTCCTGTATTGGGTGCATATATATTTATAATGGTTATATCCTCTTGTTGGACTGAGCCCTTTATCATTATGTAATGTCCTTCTTTATCTTTTGTTACTTTCTTTATTTTGAAGTTTGTTTTGTCCGATACCAGAATTGCAATACCTGCTTACTTCTCTCTATTGTTTGCATGAAATATCTGTTTCCATCCCTTGACTTTAAGTCTCTGCATGCCTTTGGGTTTGAGGTGAGTTTCTTGTAAGCAGCATATGGATGGATCTTGCTTTTTTATCCATTCTATTACTCTGTGTCTTTTGATTGGTGCATTCAGTCCATTTACATTTAGGGTGACTATTGAAAGGTATGTCCTCATTGCCATTGCATGCTTTAAGTTTGTGGTTACCAAAGGTTCAGTGTTAGCTTCTTTACTATCTTACTGTCTAACTTAACTCGCTTGTTGAGCTATTATAAACACGGTCTGATGATTCTTTATTTCTCTCCCTTCTTATTCCTCCTTCTCCCTTCTTCATATGTTGGGTGTTTTGTTCTGTGCTCTTTTTAGGAGTGCTCCCATCTAGAGCAGTCCCTGTAGGATGCCCTGTAGAGGTGGTTTGTGGGAGGCAAATCACCTCAACTTTTGCTTGTCTGGTAATTGTTTAATCCCTCCTTCATATTTAAATGATCATCGTGCTGGATACAGTAGTCTTGGTTCGAGGCCCTTCTGTTTCATTGCATTAAGTATATCATGCTATTGTCTTCTGGCCTGTAGGGTTTCTGTTGAGAAGTCTGATGATAGCCTGATGGGTTTTCCTTTGTAGGTAACCTTGTTTTTCTCTCTGGCTGCCTTTAATACCTTGTCCTTGTCTTTGATCTTTGCCATTTTAATTATTATGTGTCTTGGTGTTACCCTCCTTGGATCCCTTGTTATGGGACTTCTGTGTACCTCTGTGGTCTGAGAGGCCATTTCTTCCCCTAGTTTGGGGAAGTTTTTGGCAATTATTTCTTCAAAGACACTTTCTATCCCTTTTTCTCTCTCTTCTTCTGGTACCCCTATAATGTGGATATTGTTCCATTTTGATCAGTCACTCAGCTCTCTTAGAATTCTTTCATTCCTGGAGATCATTTTATCTCTCTCTGCATCAGCTCTGTGTTCCTGTTCTCTCTTTTCTAGTCCATTAATGGTCTCTTACATCTCATCCACTCTGTTTTGAAGTCTTTCCAGAGCTTGTTTTATTTCTGTATTGTCCTTCCTTAGTTCTTGCATATTTCTCTGCAAGTCCATCAGCATGGTTATGACTTTTGTTTTGAATTCCTTTTCAGGAAGACTGGTTAAATCTATGTCCCCAGGTTCCTTCTCAGGGGAAGATGTAGCAGATGCCGAAGCTGTCTGGGTTAGTCTTGTCTAGATCATACTTTTTTGCCTTTTCATGTTGACATGTGCTGTTGACTCTCAGCTGGGAGGGCCAAACTTTTCACTTGCTACTGACCATATATGCTTGGTTTAATATCTGGACTCTCTATTCTGTTCCACTGGTCTGTGGGTCTGTTCTTGTGCTAGTACCAAATTGTCTTGATTACTGTGGCTTTGTAGTAGAGCTCAAAGTTGAGAAACAAGATACCACCTGCTTTATTTTTCCTTCTCAGTATTGCTTTGTCTACTTGGGGTCTATTGTGGTTCCATATGAATTTTAGGACTATTTGTTCCAATTCATTGAAGAATGCTGTTTGTATTTTGATAGGGATTGCTTTGATCCATAGATTGCTTAATGCAGGATGGCCATTTTGACAATATTAATTCTTCCCACCCAAGAGCACAGGATGAATTTCCACTTATTAGTGTCCACTTTAATTGCTCTTAAGAGTGTCTTGTAGTTTTCAAGGTATCAGTCTTTCACTTCCTTTGTTAGGTTTATTCCTAGGTATTTTATTCTTTTTGATGCAATTGTGAATGGAATTGTTTTCCTGATTTTTATTTCTGCTTGTTAATCATTAATGTATAGGAATGCAACAGATTTCTGTGTATTAGTTCTGTACCCTGCAATTTTGCTGAAATCAGGTATTAGTTCTAGTAGTTTTATAGTGGACTCTTTAGGGTTTTTGGTTTTTTTTTTATGTACAATACCATGTCATCTGCAAATAGTGACAGTTTGACTTCTTCTTTACCAATCTGGATGCCTTGTATTTCTTTGTTTATTCTGATTTCCATGGCTAGGACCTCCAGTACTGTATTGAATAAAAGTGGGGAGAGTGGGCATTCCTGTCTTGTTCCCAATCTTAAGGGAAGAAGTTTCAGCTTCTCACTGTTAAGTGTGATGTTGACTATGGGTTTGTCATATATGGCCTTATTATGGTGAGGTACTTGCCCTCTATACCCATTTTCTTGAATGTTTTTATCATGAATGGATGTTGAATTTTGTCAAATGCTTTTTCTGCATCTATGGAGATGATCATATGATTTTTGTCCTTTTTGTTGATGTGGATGATTTTGATGGATTTTCAAATGTTGTACCATGCTTGCATTCCTGAGATGAAACCCACTTGATCATGGCGTATGATCCTCTTGGTGTATTTTTAAGTTTGGTTTGCTAATATTTTGTTGAGTATTTTTGCATCTATGTTCATCAGAGATATTGGTCTGTAATTTTATTTTATCATATGGTCTTTGCTTGGTTTTGATATTTGAGTGATGCTGGCTTCATAGAATGAGTTTGGAAGTCTTCTCTCCTATTTATTGGAAAACTTTAAGGAGAACAGGTATTATGTCTTCTCTACATGACTGATAAAATTCAGCGGTGAATCTGCTGGCCTAGATGTTATGTTCTTTGGTAGTTTTTTGATTATTGATTCAATTTCATTGCTGGTAATTGGTCTATTTAGATTTCCTGTTTCTTCCTTGGTCAGTCTTGGAAGGTTGTATTTTTCTAGAAAGTTGTCCATTTCTTCTAGGTTATCCAGTTTGTTAGCATATAGATTTTTGTAGTTTTCTCTAATAATTATTTGTATTTCTGTGATGTCCATTGTGATTTTTGTTCTCTCACTTCTGATTCTGTTTATGTGTGTAGATTGTCTTTTTCACTTAATAAGTCAGGCTAGAAGTTTATGTATTTTTTTATTTTCTTAAAGAACCAGCTCTTGGTTTCATTGATTTTTTTCTAATGTTTTATTCTTCTAAATTTTATTTATTTATTCTCTGGTCTTTATTATGTCCCTTCTTCTGCTGACTTTAGGCCTCATTTGTTCTTCTTTTTCCAATTTCAATAATTGTGACTTTAAATTATTCATTTGGGATTGTTATTCCTTCTTTAAATAGGCCTGGATTACTATATACTTTCCTCTTAGAACTGCCTTTGCTGCACCAAAGTTGGGGCATTGTGCTGTTATTTTCATTTGTCTCCATATATTGCTTGATCTCTGTTTTAATTTGGTCATTAATTCATTGATTATTTAGGAGTATGTTGTTAAGCCTCCATGTGTTTGTGAGTCTTTTTGTTTTCTTTGTACAATTTATTTCTAGTTTTATACCTTTGTGATCTGAGATGTTGGTTGGTAGAATTTCAATCTTTTTGAATTTACTGAGGCTCTTTTTGTGGCCTAGTATATGGTCTATTCTGGAAAATGTTCCAAGTGCATTTGAGAAGAATGTGTATCTTGCTGCTTTTCCATGTAGCATTCTGTAGATGTCCATTAGGTCCATTTGTTCTAGTCTGTTCTTCATTGCCTCTGTGTCCTTATTTATATTATGTCTGGTTGATCTGTCCTTCACAGTGAGTGGTGTGTTGAAGTCTCCTAAAATGACTGCATTGCATTCTTTTTCCTCCTTTAATTCTGTTAGTATTTGTTTCACATATATCAGTGCTCCTGCATTGGGTGCATAGATATTTATAATAGTTATATCCTCTTTTTGGATTGACCCCTTTATTATTCTGTAATGTCTTTCTTTGTCTCTTGTAACTTCTTTGTTTTGAAGTCTATTTTGTCTGATGCAAGTACTGCAACACCTGGTTTTTTTCTCCCTATTGTTTGCATGAAAAATCTTTTTCCATTCCTTCACTTTTAGTCTGTATATGTCTTTGGGTTTGAGGTGAGTCTCTTGTAAGAAGCATATAGATGGGTCTTGACTTTTTATCCATTCTTTTAGTCTATACCTTTTGTTTGGTGCATTCAATCCATTTACATTTAGGATGATTAGTGATAGATATGTGCTTATTGCCATTGCAGGCTTTGCATTCGTGGTTTCCAAAGGTTCAATGGTAGCTTCTCTACTATCTAACCATCTAACTTTAAGTCACTTTTTATGCTATTATAAACACAGTGTGATGATTCTTTATTTCTCTTCCTTATTCTTCCTCCTCCACTCTTTCTATGTTAGGTGTTTTATTCTGTACTCTTTTGTGTTTCCTATTGCTGCTTTTGTGAATAGTTGATTTTATTTTTTGCCTTTAGTTAGTATTTGGTTGGTCTACTTTCTTTGGTGTGATTCAATTTCTCTGGTGACATCTATTTAACCTTAGGAGTACTTCCAACTAGAGCTGTCCCTTTAAAATATCCTGTAGAGGTAATTTGTGGGATGAAAATTCCCTCAACTTTTGCTTATCTAGTAATTGTAAAATCCCTCTTTCAAATTTAAATGATAATCTTGCTGGATACAGTATTCTTGGTTCAAGTCCCTTCTGTTTCATTGCATTAAATATATCGTGCTAAAGCTTCCTTTTTTTAAAAATTTGCAAGAAGTCCTGGTTAGATGGCTATAAAAGTATTTACTGTCTGGATTTCTCAAGGTTGTGGCATAAGTAGGGCAGCAGAAGTCTCCTCCCAAAACCAGATATATTTTGAAAATACAGCAAATACAACTATTCTTTAATAAGAGACCAGAAAATACTGTACAAGAGCCAGGCTACATCTACATCTGTGAGAACTCAGCATCTCACGAAAAGGGTATGATACAAAACCATGACCCGGCAGGGACCTGAGCACTCCCCCCACCTACTGTGCCTTATCTCTTTTAGACAAATTGTTTCATTAAAAACCTCTTTAGAAATCATAATCCAAAGCACTTGATTGTCTATAGCTATAGTGTGTTAATTGATTTTTAAATTTTGCACTGTAATCCTTCATGTGCAATGTACTTTTGTATAATTGGAGAGGAAGACCTATCCAGTCCCTTCAAGGTTTTTCCAACTGGTCTGAGTATATTGATGTGAGAGAGATTAACAAGAGAAAAACAAAACAAAACAAAGTCTAATTGCATGTGCATAGAAGCCCAGTAATGAAATTGGGGCTTAAAGAAATGACCAAAGTATGCAGTTTTTATGTTTTTTAGACAAATAGACAAAAATCTGAGGAACTGACAGGACAGAGGTAAATTATGTTCAAGAGCTTCATTAGTAAGGAATTCTAAACAGAATTTGGGCTGTAGTAGTAAATTAGTAATAGCAACAAGATCTGTTTAAATAGCTTTCCCAGCTCTGAATTCCCTATTTCTGAAGATAAAGATGTCTCTTTACTTCCTGGTGTGTAGAAGGCAGCTTTCACATGGGAGATTTATTTCTTAATATCTGGACACAAAAGGGGAAGGGGTCATGGTGCTCAGAGTGTTCTTCTCTCACTGGCTATGTCTTAAGTAACCTTTAATTCAAAATAATCAATGTATCAAAGTGGCATATTTTGGGGCAGCCTTCCCTTGGCCCCTGCAGTCCACACATTCTCTTTTGATGCATACACAAATCCTGAGAATTAGGGCTTGTGAGATTCTTGCAATATTCAAGGGACATAAAGGACCTATTCTTCAGAGACTGCTCTTCCTTTTCATCATAAAATACAGTAGACCAAGCTCGTATTGTATTTGATTTCAAGAGCTTCATTTTTTAGAAATTCATTTGTTTTACTCAATTCCTTCATGGAAATATTTATGGGACTCTTTATAGCATTTTTACCTGGTGCACAAATATATTTGGGGTGTACCTTGACATCCTAGCCAGCCTCTACATTGGTGCAGGTAATGCTTATCCATTGGAAGCTGGTGTCCATGAACTACTGGGACTTTTCTTCATACATCTTCACCACAAGCAGAAGCTGACACTGTCCCCTTGATTTCATACAACAAATACCAAGATCCGGCTATAATCTTTAATAAAGTCTTGGTTGTAAGTGAATGGAATTACCACATCAACAAAGTACAAGCTGGATGGAGATTTTCTTTGAGCAATCATATCTAGCAGCCTGAACTATTTCACCTTTGCCCCTTGGGAATACTCTTGAGTATATCTACTCTCCCAAAGTTCTGCTCCTTACAACTCTGAATTCCAAGAAATTTAATTAACTTAATTTGCAAAATTGAAATATTATTATGCATGGAATTTTAAGTTCCCTTTCCATTTCATATTAGAATTAGAATCTTAGATTTAGTTGACATAAACAAAAGACCTATTAAGTGATTTCTCCATTACAAGGGGCAACAGTCTTCCCTCAAGGGGAATTTAAACACTTGCATGTAGATAAACAAAATTTTCAGGAATTTAAAAATTGACAGTTTTCCCTCTCTGCTAGTAGTTAACATTTCCCTCCCAAAAAAGTATGGTTTAGTTTTAACAAGAGCACCTTATAATACTCCATTACACTCATACTGATAAAAAAAATTGTGGCCTAAAAAAGGTGCCTTGTCCTAATTCAGTTCAGTGAAATTTTATTGAACACCCAAATTGTACAACGAATCTAGGAACAAAAACTAGATTTTCTGACTCTGTATCAGATCTATTTCCACTTGATAGAGGTAAAAGTAAGAAACATGCCTTGACACATTTAAGTTAGAAGCACTGTTTCAAATGCACTAACTCAATAGTCCATTTGATTATACTGATTGACTTATGTTGCCAGTCAAGATATATTTTGTTGTTTTTCAAATGTTATGAATTCAGATTATTAGGCAGAACTTCCCATCTGGACAAGATGGTATAGATTGCTCTTTCCCGCTCTTCCCTGTGAAGTACAACTACAAACCCTGGAAATAACAGAAGAGACAACCAAGGGAGAACTCTGAAGGCTGGCAAGAGAAAGATAAACTGGTTTGGTTTGAAAGAGCAGAAGAACAACATAAGGGCAGAGCTTCTCAGGACCCCCACACATAATCAGTGGAAGAAAGCCATGCAGACTAGCATTTCCTGAGTCCAAACCAACCAACTGTTGACAGATCAGGTAGACTCTTTACTCCCATGAATGGAAACAGGGGTCCTGCCAATAATACCAAGCCAGCCTGCAACACCTGTAAAAAAGATCAATAGAGTGATGGTTCCATGACTGTATACACGTCAAAATTCATCAAGCTATACACTAAGATTTTTGCATTTTATTGTATGTACCTCAAAATTAAAAAAATAATTAAATATAGCTCCCCTTACAAAGGATCAATAGAGACTCAGTGACAAGAGTGGTCAGAGAAATCCTTTCTGGTCATCCCCACCATAGCTGAGACACCTGCTCTTGTGCGATACAGAGGTAGAGGGCAGCCACTGGAACTGGCAAAGGGAATCCTGCCTCCACAGGCAACCCCTTCCCAGAAGTGGTTTCAGTCTCACACAGGCAGGGGAGTTCCCAGAATAATCATCACCCAGCCTGGGGTGCACTTATTCACAGTGTGAGCTGGAGGCTATCTTTCCCCATCCAGTAGTACCACTGCCTGACAAGGACCAGTGGGAGCTTCAGGAGCACAAGACAATCCAGACAGAACAAATAAACTGCCTATGGAACGACAACCCACAGTATTTGGCCAAACAGTCCCAACAATTAGCCTTCAGGGATATGCAAATTAAAACTACAGTGAAATATCGCTACACACCTATCAGAATGTGTAAAATATAGTGATAACACCCAATGTAGTTGAGGATACAGAGAAACTGGCAAACATAAACATTTGCTGGTGGAAATGTAAAAGACACAGCCACTCTCGAAAAGAGTTTAACAGTTTCTTATAAAACTAAGCAGACGACTGCCATACATCCTGGCAGTTATCACAGAAAAATGAAAACTTATGTCCACACACAAACCTGTACATGCATGCTAATAGCAGCTTTATTCATAACAATTAAGAACTGGTTAAAAACTGTCTCAAAAAAAAGTAAGCAAACTGTGATACATCCATACTATGGAATAATACTCAGTAATTAAAAACTACCTTTCAATTGATCCATAAAGCAACTTGGATGATTCTCCAGGGAATTAAGCTGAGCAAGAAAAATATCCCCAAATGTTACACATTGTATCATGCCATTTATATAACTTTTTTGGAAGGGCAAATTTTAGAAGTGGAAAATAGATTAGTGGCTGACATGAATTTAGGGACAGAAGAAAAGGGAGATGGGTGTGGTGACAAAAGCACAACAGCAGGAATTTTTGTGGAGATAGAAATGTTCTGTGTCTTGAGTATATGACACTAGTTTCCTGGTTGTAATTATACTACAGTATTGCAAGATGCTATCATTGGGGAAAGTGGGGAAAGTGTACATGAGATCATGGCATTATTTCTAACAAACGCATGTGAGTCACAGTTTTCTCAAAATAAAATATGTCATTTAAAAAACAACACAAATTTCTAAACCAGTAAAATGTCAAAACTGATTTGGTCAAGTAATTTCTTAAAATTTTAAGGAATAAGACTTATTTGGAGTATTGAATTTTTATTTCAGACTTCATTAGTGTGGTAGTATTCCTGAGACCAATACCTAATTCTAAACTTGTAATGAGTTTTCATTGGACATCCTAAAATTATATAGTTTCTGGTAAGTTTTTCCTTTGCATTTGTACCTATATTACTCTTGTTACAATTATTTTCTTCTTTGCCTTCCTAATTCCCACTTATACATTAACCTGTATTTGTCATATTTTGGTCAAGTTCAAATCCTGCTTGTTTTGGGAAATTGCCCATGACCAACCTAGTCCAATGGATTCCATCTCCTTCAAATAGCTAAAAATTTAATTATAATATAGCTTGTCATATGTGTTAATCTTATCTCCCTTATCCTTAAGAATGTTCATTTCTCTAGACCAGTGGTTCTCATCTAGGGGGGGATTTTGCACCACTCCCCTCTGGGAGACATTTGAAAATGTCTAGAGGCATTTTTGTTTGTCACAACTTGGGAGCCGGTACTACTGGCATCTAGTGGGTAAAGGCCAGGAATGCTACTGATTTTCTTACAATGCACTGGACAGCCCCCACAATAAAGAATTATCTGGCCCCAAATTTCAATAGTGGTGAGCTAAGAAGCCCTATTCTAGTTGTTAACACAATACTTCTCCATTGTTTGTCAGAAACAAGCAAAGCAAGCAAATTACTTATTTTCTATGATAAACAAAAATTTTACAATGATTTTTTTGATATCTTTATTCAGCTGTTTCCAAATTTTCCAAACTAATCATAAGGAAAACAAAAATCATTACTTTTCCCCCAATACTTCATGTATTATTAATACAGTTAATTTTATCATTTCCTTAGTCTTGTAAATTAAAAAATAGAAGATCAAATTGGAATGTTCCTCATCCCTGAAGCATCACATTTAATTAACTAATAAAATTGGTCACTCTCTGATGCAACCATAATGAAATTTCATTGCCCTTTGAACTTCTTGGCCTTAAATGTCTGAGGCGTTTACATCTACACTTTCTTTTCCCTAGATCTTACTCCCCTACTTTTTAAACACAATTTTTTTAACCTAAAAAGTTCTTACTTATCCTTCAAGAACAAGCTCAAGTACTATTTGTATGGGACCTGTCTTTGAGTTTTTACAGAATTCCTATAGCACTTATAATCTGTGTTTTATTTATTCCCACATAACCCATTTTAAGCAGTAAGATTGTGAAAAGACAAATTATTGCTCATCTATGTAACCCTAGCACTTAGCACAGTAACTGACACGTTGTACATACCAGAAGAAGGATGTTGACTGAATTAATTAATAGGTAGATAATTGGATATATGTATGAATATATACTAAATTAACATAATTGAGTGGAGTTTATACAGACTTTTTTATGGATACAAAAGGGAGGCATAATGAATTCTGAATTACATTTCATATTACCAAAAATACATATGTGCTCCTTAAAAATAGATTTCAGAAAGTCAAAATTTTCAAATATACTTGAATTTCCATCAAAGTAAAAGCTTCATGAGTTGTGATCTGTCAGATGTGCTCTAAAATCTTTCTCTAGTTGTATATGAACAAACACTCCACTGTATATATAGGTCACTCTCAATGACATCCATAGATTAATGAGTAATGTATATTTAAAAACTTTAAATTCTTGTACATCAAATTCAACTCAAGCAGAGGTACTCATGACTAATCCACTTAAAAGAAAAGAATGTTAATAATTTCTGTTTTTACCAAAAATTTATTGATTGTATTTTCCTTATATAGACAGTGAAGATGACTTCTGTTTTTGTACAAAAAATTTTTAAGATTCTTGAGATGTCAGTTGAAACATTTTACATAATAGTCATCTTCTATATTTTTCTCTAAAGTTATATAATGATAGAGCAGCCTAGTGATTTATTAAGTTGTTGATGTTTGCATTTTAAATAATAATATGAGAGGTTATTTTCCCATATCTGAATGTTTGTAATTACATTCAGGAAAAGGAGAAAATGTCCATAAACTACTGATCAAAACAGGCATTTCCTGTTATGGAGATCATGTTCAATCATGGTAACTTGCAATCTATTCCCAAGAAAAACTCATGTTCTCCTTAGCAAAAGGGAGATGATTTTAACTGTAATAAAACAAAAGTGAAAAATATAGCAAGACATTTTCAGATTAGTAGAGTTGGTTAATGCTGGCATATGTTGTCAGCTTTTAGTATATTGGTTTACTTATTCACTCCCCATTGGATGGTAGGTAGGAAAAAGTAAAGGATTTGATGTTCAAACTAGTCATCTGTCTTTGTTAGTAACCTGCTAAAAGGGTTTCCAGGGAAAGATACCAGTTTATTTGACTAAGCTAAGTTTTAGATTACTTACTAAAGTCAGTCATTTCTATGCTCCAAACCAGGCCTCATAGAATTGAGCAGAACGATGACTTACTTAAAAATGACTTTCAAAGTAAAATTTATGAATCAAACTTTAAAGAAAATTAAATAATTATAAACATCTTTCATTCAATGAAAATATTACTAATTTAAATTAATAAAGCAAGTAGTATTGTAAATGAGCTAGTCATGGTATTGATGGATAATCTCTGCCTTATTTATAGACATGCCTATATAACCTCTTATGAATGTGAATACAATCATTCATTCATTCATCAATTCTTCAAATATAAAGTACATGCTGTATGTTAAAAGTTGTATTTGAAACTGAAATTACAAAATTGATTTATACACAGGTTTTCCTCAGGAAACCCATGAAGTAGAAGAGACATGCATGTATAAAAAGCCATTTGCTTCAGGAAAAAAATGACATCTTTTATTTCTATACTCTAATTAATATTAAGCCTGATATATTAACAGATCTCTTTTAAAAACTGGTTTTCAAAAAACATTTTGTGCAATGAAAGAAAAGATTCAGGATGTATGAGAGAAAAGGAGTTTTAATATTGACAACAAAGGGAAAGAGACCATGATAAGGCTTAAGAATCTTGTATTTCTAAAGGTGAATTGCCAGAATAATCCCCCTTCAGTCATTTTATCATTAAATACTCAATATTTTTTCACCTAGTAAGTGATTAATGTTTGATTTGAAATCAACTACAATTTATTTCTAGGGATTTTTTAAATCTCCTACATAAGAATTATGTCGGGCATTTATGGATAAATAGCTAATTAACCAATGGTATTATCTTTTCAGATATAAAGCTCAGAAATAAAGATTCTACACACACATATATACATACATGCACATACATACACATAATTGAGTTCTTAAAAATTGTTTTCCATTTTCTCTCATATTCTTTCCTAAAACCAAAAGAAAATGAACTCTCATTGCTCTTTTACTCTACGTGACAGCTGGAGCTCTTTTACACCAGCTTAAAGCAAGCAGAACTAAACTCTTGGCCAGTAGACTAAGAACTGCTATGCATGTGCCAGAGTGGTTGGCAACTTAGTCTTCAGACACCCTTTCTTTAGGAGCGATGTGTTTAGGATTATGTATAGTTAGTGACTTTATATAAAATCTCTTTTCCTGCGATTTGTGAGAGCCACAGGCATCCCATCAGATTTCATAGCAGACTACTTCCAGCTTCCTACTCTGTGAGGAGAGAAGAGGAGGAATTGGCTGCAATACTAATTCTTGAAACTGATTCAAAGCAATCTTGTTGGGATTAGAAAGATCTATCAGTAACCTATCATTCTCTAGAATAGGCAGCATGAAAGAATGCTACAGAGTAGAAAAAATGAACTAAATACGAGAAAAAAATGTGTTTATTTGAATTTTCAATTACATTTCCTAACAGTTTTTGTTTTTATTGCTCATTTTTGGTTTTGTGTCCTTTTCTGGAACTCTAAATTTATAACCTTTTCATAAAATGAACTAAGCTTATGTGGGAAAAGAATTTTAATTTTGTAGTCATTGATTCTGAAGGATTGAAAAATATGGCAGACCATCCATCAATATTATAGTTATTTATTTTGTTCTACCAAAGCTTTAGTAACAAGTCTTCAAGGCTTTATAATTCATTATGCTAAATTTACATTTAATAATAAATATATTAGGCAGCCTATCTTTTATGTGTTAAAAACAGTAACTACAGGGGATGGGATAAAAAAAAAAAAAAACAGTAACTACAAATAGTTATGATATGCAACTTTTAAAGATCCAAAGTTTTCAAGGAAAGTTGTCCCTATATTATATCTTTGTGTTTAAAAATATAACTTACATGGTGCCACATTATACACTGTTACAAAAAAGCAATATATAAGAATATTTACCATTTACATATATGTACCATAGTAGAAAGCATTTAATTTTTATTTTTATAAAATAATTATAGTTGTCACTCATGAAAAACTGTCATTGAATTTTAATTCTGGTTGTGACCATCACAAATTTTCCAAATTTCTAGGCCTTTCATATCAAGTATTCATAATATTAAGAAAGGGGAAATCTTAGAAATAATATTTAATCAAATCTCCTTATTTTAAACATGAATTTGAAGTGAAAAAATGTCGAAACTCTTCCTTAATATTATATAGATAAATAATAATAAAATAAGAACTAGATACCAGATTTGTTTACTACTCATTTATTAGTTTTGTCTCTTACTGGCTTCCTGAAAAGTAAAGAAAAACATACCTAAACAAAAATTGGTGAGTATAAATATTTTTTCCCCCTCTGGGTTGTCAAATAACCTAACCCCTATCTCCACTAATGTGTTTTTTTTCCTCCTCTCTTAAACATTCATAGAAATTCAAGGTGAGAAATATGTACAACATAAGATTACCAAAAGTATGCTGTCTCTTTAACTTCCTAATTTTCAGGTAATAGCTTTACTCCAATGTGTACATCTTAGATCGTGTACATGAAGAATCCAAATATGTGTCAGGATCTTTATCATCTAGCAGCATACAAAATGGCATGACCAGAAGACACATGGATAAGGTAGCTGTAGGTAATACATAAAAATTAATAAAATGGAAGTAAAGTATAAAGTACAATGGTATAAAAAGGGGAAAACAGTAATGAATAAAGGAGAAGGCATTTTACTGATTCAGTAAATTGGTCCATTTTAAATCTTCAGTTTTTCACTATGCTATCATATTGATAGTATGGAAGGAAAATGAAACAATCTTTAGAATGTATTTTAACTTTCAGCCACTTGTGTTGATGCCATGTATCCTACGTAATTCCTTCTTAGTCCTAAAGGGAAGTCCAAGTTGGTTTTAGATAACTTGAAATCAGATATTAGTGGATAGTTCTTTAGTTGAAAATTACATAAATGTAGTTAAGGCAACTTTAGGACAACTTTCACTCACTTGAGACCCAAGTGGATTTAGTTAGATATTTTGAACAAAAAATATGACAGCAGAAAATGCCCTTAAGACATATTGTGCTCATTATCTCAAATTGATTAAAGAATTCATAAACATATTATTATGAATATCAAATACATATGAAGGGTTATCTTAATTTTTCCTGGGCTGATAGAATAACTTACTAATAAAACATTAGGCAAACAAATGGAACCTGGTGAACCTAGTGATGATTTCTGTTCAGTTTGCCAGATGCCTACAAGTGCTGTCTTCATGGCAGAGTATTTTGCCTTCCTTGACATAATTCATAATTAGAAACACTGAACAGCACTCACTTGAAGAGTTTGTTTGGACACTGCAGAATTATAGGCTGATATTTCTACCTTGCAGATGGATTAGCTAAAAAGCAAACATTGGATGTTTGATTCAAATTGAAAGAAAAACTAGGAATAAAATTTGAGAAAAAGACATGCAGTGTCTTGTTTAATATATTATCAGTAAAATGTGACCTATTAGAAGAAAACCAGTCACATAAAACCCCTTCTGAAGTCTCCAGATTCTTGTTGTCAGAATGTGAAATTAACCTTAATTAGATTATTGTGTCCTTTCATAGATTTTAATTAATGCAGTAGTTAATATTTGATATAGGATTATATCTGTCACCACCAGGTTCACTTCATCAATAGATGCAAAGCAGGTACTTTTCCACTTGGTAATAGGTCATGCTGTTATTGGGAAATTTTACTTTTGTTAGTCTTTCTTTTCCTTCATTGTGTGAAAGGTTCCAAAGATCCTTTTTGTACTTATAAATATCACATGTAGACATAAGAGGGCATGGTTTTAAATGCTCCTAATGAGGTGTTATTTGACTAACATAGAAATATTCATCACACCTAATTTCTTAATTATGAGCTGTAGTTTAGGTGAGAAATGGTTTTTTTCTTGTAAAAGCTAAAACACAATTTTGAAAATATATTTTTCATAAGGTATAAAAATTGCCTTCTGACATGATTGAATGATTTGATGAAGATGTAAATCCCACTGAAAAAAATAACCTATGATATAGTTTACAAAATTCATAGCTAAGCTTAGAGAAAAAGAAATTCCCAGGTTCTAGAAAGAAAGCAGAAACTCAGAGCCAGACAAGACTAAGGCAAATACTATAGTTTTCCTGATGGCTATTAGACCTAGGACTGAGCTCTTACATTTTAATATTCAGAAAGACAGAAGGTATGTGGCTTTAGGAATGCCCAAATTGGACATTTATTCAGATAACTTGAGTAAAACCAGGACCTCTGGTTTACCATTCAATCCCTGAAGGAGGACTAGAAAATTTCTGCCAGTATGCAACTATTAGGTTTCTAAATAGAAAAAAAATGTTGTATACCAAGTTGGAGCCAAAAAGCAATGCTAAATATAGGTACAAACATAGGTACAATGCTAAACATAGGGCAAGTTTTTCAAGCATACAAATTAACTATGGGAGAAAGAAAACTGGTTTCATGCTTGTGAAATCACTGGAAACATAACAATAATGAAAGACTTCTCTAGGAAAAGTAGAATGGTATATAGCTTTTTATGGGTGCAGGGGGTAAGGAGAGTTACTTTCATTGAGGAAGAGTTCACAAATAATATTACACATTCCTGAGAAATTAAATTATAAGGAAGGAAACAGCAAAACAGTAGAATTTGTCCCTCAGTTATTAGAAACAACAGAATGGTATGAAAGAGAACATGAAGTTAGCATGTCTATAATGAATTATAAGTAAAAGAGTTCAGAAAATTTTTTTTAATGCAAAAGAAGAAGAGGACTATATGTCACTAAAATGCATTATTCACAATTAAACAAATATTTGTGACAAAACAAAACAGAAACTCTCAGATTAAATATAACAAAATAGAACATAAATTTCTGGTTCTCCTTATGAAAATGTAACTTGTTTTAAAATTATCCTCCCATGAAAAACAAGCAGAAAATCTGAAAAAAGGGATTTTTTAAACAACTTTTTAAAGTCAAAGAACACCAGCATGGTTAGGACTTAATGCATTATTTTCTTTGAGGAAAAGGAATCTCATGAGACAGTCTCCACATTCGCACAGGACTTTTCATGGAAATCATTTTCTAATTTGTGACATGGAGAAAAAATTTAAGCCAAAGAAGCACTGTTGCTGAATTTAAGACCCAGACTGGAGTTCAGAGGAGTCAATGTGGCTGTAACTTGAGGAGTAAAATCCAAAGGAGAAGGAAATTGTATAGAAATAAGGCACAAATAATGTCTACAATATCCCCTCAATGACAGGTTCTAAGACTATACATATCTGGGACAAGACTCCAAGAGACTGAGCAGAAACTGCAGCTGTGAGACTAGACAAGAATAACAGAGGTTTCAGCATTCAGTACTGGGAAAACAGAAGTCAAAGTTCAAGCCCTACTAAGTTTGATGAAGCTCTGCCAATTTTCTAGGTTCCTTTATTTTCATTTTCTTTCTTTCTTTTTTTTATTAAGGAATCATTGATATACAGTCATGAAGATTTCACATAAGCAACATTATGATCACTACATTCACCCATATTATCAAGTGCCCCCTCCACACCACCACAGTCACTGTCTTTCAGCATAGCAAGATGCCAGTCACTATTTGTCTTCTCTGTATTACACTGTCTTCCCCATGACCCCCCCCCACACCGTGTGTTCCCATCATGATGCCCCTCAATCCCTTTTTCCCTCTTTCCCACCCGCCCTCTCCAATCCCTCTCCTTTGGTAACCACTAGTCTCTTCTTGGAGTCTGTGAGTCTGCTGCTGTTTTGTTCCTTAAGTCTTGCTTTGTAGTTATACTCCACAAGTGAATGAAATCATTGGTGCTTGTCTTTCTTCACCTGGCTTATTTCACTGAGCATAATACCCTCCAGCTCCATCCATGTTATTGCAAATGGTAGGATTTGTTTAATTTTTATGGCTGAATAATATTCCATTGTGTATATGTACCACATCTTCTTTATCCATTCATCTACTCATGGATGCTCAGGCTGCTTCCATATCTTGGCTATTGTAAATAGTGCTGTGATAATTATGATAATTTAAGTGCTAATCTAAGAGAAATAAGCTGTTCCCAGGAGTTAATACCACATCCTAGAAGTAGGGATCATACACCCAAACTAAGAGTAAAGCAGAAATAGATCAACAATAATAAATCCTAAAGTTAATTATTAACTAGATGAAGATTATCAACTGATTTTCCATATACCTATCAAAAGAAAATTAAGCTCTTTAAAAAAATACCAGTATTATCCAGACTCAACATTTTTTCCATTACAATGTCCAGTATCTAATAAAAAATTAGAAAACCTTCACAAAAGTAATCAATAGAAGTAGAATCAAAGTTAATTAAAATATTTAAATTATTAAAGGGAAACTAAAATAACTATAATTAGAAAAGATGGCAGAGGAAGAAGGCAAGGTAGAAACCTCCTCCCATATCCACCAAAGTAAGCAACTACAGCAAACACAACTAACTCTGAAAATAACTTGAAGACTGAAGAATGGCCACCTATACCTGGAGAAGTAAAGACCATATTGAGAAGGGTAAAGTCACAGTGCCATAATTGATTAGGACACAAGCTCTTCCCTGATCCCAGCCCACAAGTGGGAAGGAGAACAGAACAGGAAGGGGATAAACACTCAAGAATCATAAACATCTTGCCCTAGAGATCTGCCTTCGCAAAATGAATCCACATTGCACTGAGATTTAGTGATTAATGAGACTGGACACCAGAGAGAGTTGGAGCACTCTTGGAAGCTGAGAATCCTGTCTCTTGTGGAGGAAAGGCATGTTCCATCAGTCTAACTGAGACCTAACACAGAGATAGCAATTTGGAAGGTTCACCAGCAGCAGGAAGTGTACTAGTAGGACAGGGCTGGAAGGATCTCCTGAAGGGAAAGGGCAGGTAGAAAAACCTTCCCCAGTCCTACTCAGTCCAATAGGTTTGGCACTCACAGCAGCCAGGTCCAAATACTCCATCTCCCTTGCTGGTAGCTCAACCCCACTGTGCACTTCCCTGCGCACCCACCCCACTCTACATTTTTGGCCTAGCAGTGAGTGTCACTGCTTACCAGTAGGCAGAGGGTAGCCCTACACACACTGAATCCCAACAGAAACAACTCATAGTACACAAAGGGCACACAGAGTTGAGCTGTAAGCCTCTGCTGATGAGGATCAGCCACTCCTGGCAGACAGGCAGGAAAGAAGCCCCAAACACAGCCCACCAATAGCAAGAGGCTCCACTGTAAAAAAGAACCAGGCACTGGTGAGTCTTGAGCATCTGGGCATGATAGGATGCTTTCTTCATCAATCCATTACTTTATAGGGCAGGAGACAGAGCTGATCTATCTAAAACAAAGGAATAAACATAGAAATCCAGGCAAAATGAGGATTTAAAGGAATATGTTCCACACAAAAGAACAAGATAAGACACCAGAAAAAAGGCTAAATGAAATGGAGATTACCAATATTCTTGATAAATATTTCGAAGTTACAATCATAAAGATGGAGAAAAGAATTTATGAGCTCAGTGAGAAATTCAAAAAAGAGAGAAAATTTGAAAAAGCCACTGAGAGACAAATACAATAACTGAAATGAAAAGTACAATGGTGGGAATGAATAATAGACTGCTGGAAGTAGAGGAAAGAATCAATGAGATGGAAAATAAAATAGAGAACAAGAAAGCAACATGCTGAGGAACAGAGAGAAAAAAAGAATTTCTAAAAATGAGAAGATACTGAGAGCTGTATAACACCCCCAAATGGAACAATGTGTGTATAAAAGTAGTCCCAGAAGGAGAAGAGAGAGAAAAATGAGTAGAAAGTTTCTTTAAAGAAATAATTGCTTAAAACTTCACCAAATTGGGGAATGAAATAGACATCAAGGTCTTAGAATCACACAGAATCCCTAATAAAGGGAACCCCAGGAAGACAACACCGAGACACAGAGTAATTAAAATGGTGAAGATTAAAGTTAAAGAGAGATTGTTAAAAGCAGAGTGAGGCAGATAGTAAGTATCAGGGAAACTCTAAAGGTCTATCAGCAGATTTCTAAGCATAAACTTCACAACCAGAAGGGACTGGCATGAAATATTTAATGTATTTAAAGAGAAGAACCTAAAACCAAGAATCCTGTGCTCAGCAAGTTTATGACTCAGAATTGAAGAAGAAATAAAAATTTTTCCAGATAAATGAAATTTGCAGGAACTCACCACCACTAAAGTGACCTTAGAGGATATGTTTAAGGGACTTCTGTAGATGGAAATATTCTTAAGCCTAAAGACTTTTCATCTAAAAATAAACTTCCAGTAAGCATAGGAGATGAATTACTTAATAAGCAAATGTAAACTTAAAAAAAGTAGAAACATCAAATATACACAAAATCAGTAAAGGGACACACAAAAGATGTACATTTGGACATCTTATACATAGCATGGAAGAGGAAGAAGAATAAAAACATAGTACTTTTAGAATGTATTTGAAATCAAGGAACCATCAACTTAATGTAGACTTTTAAATATTTTGGGAAGTATCTATGAACCTTATGATAACTCTGTTATATATTATAAAGCCTATAATACAAATAGAAAAAATTTTTTTAATATAAGCATAGCACTAAAGAAAACCATCAAATAACAGGAGAAACATATAAAAGAGGAAGAAAGGAACAGAGAAGAGCTACAAAAAACAATTAATAAAATAGCAATCAGCACATACCTATCAATAATTGCCTTAAATGTAAATGGAATAAATGCACCAATCAAAAGACATAGGGTGTCAGAATGGATACACAAACATGACCCACCTATATGCAGCCTATAAGAGACTCATTTCAAACTAAAGACATACATACACTGAAAGAGAAGGGATGGAAAAAATATTTCATGCAAATAGAAGGGACAAAAAGCAGCAGTAGCAGTATTTATGTCAGACAAAATAGTCTTCAAAACAAAGAAAGTAACAAAAGTCAAAGAAGCACATTCTGTAATGATAAAGGGATCAGTCTAACAAGAGGATATAACAATTTTAAATATTATGAACCCAATGTAGGAGCACCTAAATTTATAAAACAAATACTAACAGGCCTAAAAGTGAAAATAGACAGTAACGTAATCATATTAGATGATTTAAGTATACAATTACATCACTGAACAGAGCATCCAAACAGAAAATAAGGAAATAGAGACATTGAAAGACATATTAGACCAGATGGATTTAACAGATAGATATAGAACATTCTACCCAAAAGCAGCAGGATACAGATTTTTCTCAAGGGCACATCATTCTCTAGAAAAGATCACATATTAGTACATGAAAAGAACCTCAGTCAATTCAAAAAAACTGATAGTGTATCAAACATCTTTTCAGATCACAATGGTACTAGACAAAGGTTACATGCAGAAAACAAAGAACGCAAACATATGGAGGCTAACAACATGCTTTTAAATAATCAATAGATCAATGAAAAGGTCAAAAATGAAATGAAACAATACACAGACACATGAAAACAAAAATACAACAGTTCAAAATGTGTGGGAAGCTGAAAAAGCAATTCTACGAAGGATGTATATAGCAATACAGGTCTACCTCAAAAAACAAGAACAATCCCAAATAAACAATTTAAACTCACAAAGAAAGAAACTAAGAAAAGAACAAATAAAACTCAAAGTTAGTTGAAGGAGGGACATAATAAAGATCAGAGCAGAAATGAATAAAACAAAGAAGAATAAAACAACAGAAAAAAATCAATGAAACCAAGAACTGCATCTTTGAGAAGATAAACAAAATAAACAACCCCCTAGCCAGATTTATCAAAAAAAAGGGGAGAATGCAGAAATAAAATAAGAAATAAAATAGAAATTACAACTGACATTACAGAAATACAAATAATTATTAGAGAATTCTATGAAGAATTATATGCCAATGTTGGGACAACTTAGAAGAAACAGAAATATTCCTAGAAAAATTCAACCTCCCAAGACCAACCAAGGAAGAAACAGAAAACCTGAATAGGCCAATTATCAGCAAAGAAATTGAAATGGAATCAGAAAACTCCCCTAAACCAAAAATCTAGAACTAGATGGCTTCACAGTTGAATTCCACCAAACATTTAAAAAAGAAGTAACACCCATGCTTCTTAAAGTATCCTGAAAAGTAGAAGAGAATACTTCCAAACTCATTCTAAGAGGCAAGCATCACTCTAATACTGAAACTAAGCAAAGACACTACAAAAATGAAAATTATAAACCAATACCCTTGATGAACAAAGATGCAAAAATCTTCAACAAAATATTAGCAAACCAAATTCAAAATAACATCAAAAAGACCATCTATCACAACCAAGTGAGATTTATTCCAGGGATGCAATGAAGGTGAAATATTCATAAATCAGTCAATGTGATATACCACATTAACCAATACGATCATCTCAGTAGATGCTGAAAAATCATTTGACAAAATTCAACATCTATTCACGATAAAAACTTTCAACAAAATCGGTATATAGGTAACATAACTTGGCATAACAAAGGCAAAATATGACAAATCCATATCTAACACCATACTCAAATGTGAAAAACTGAAAGCTTTTCCTCTAAGATCAGGAACAAGGCAAGGGTGCTCACTTTCTCCAGTTTTACTCAACATAGTAGTGGAAGTCTTAGTCATGACAATCATACAAGATATAGATAAAAGGCATCCAAATTGGTAAGGAGGAGGTAAAACTGTCACTATTTGCTGATGACGTGATACTATATACAGTAAACCCTAAGGAATCCACCAAAAATTGTTAGAACTAATAATGGGATTCACCAAAGTTAAGGGATTCAAAATCAATACACAGAAGTCTGTTGCATTCCTATGTACTAACAACGAACTAGCAGAAAGAGAAATCAGGAAAACAATTTTTCTTACAATTACATCAAAATGACTAAAATACCTAGGAATAAACCTAACCAGGAGGTGAAAAAACTGTATTCTGAAAACTCTAAGACATTCAGGAAAGAAATGAAAGAAGACACAAATAAATGGAAATTTATCCTGTGCACAGGGATAGTAAGAATTAATATTGTCCAAATGGCAATCTTGCCCAAAGCAAATTACATATTCAATGGAATCCCTAGCAAAATACCATGGCATTTTTCACTGAAGTAGTGCAAAGTATACTCAATTTCAGATAGAACCACAAATGCCCATGAATAGGCAAACAACTTAAAAAAGAAGAACAAAGCTGGTGGTATGCTCCCTGACTTCAAACTATTTTACAAAGCTAGAGTAATCAAAAGAGTATGGTATTGGCAGAAGATCAGACCCACAGATCAATGGAACATAATAGAGAACCAGGATATTAACCCACCCATATATGATCAAATAATATATGATAAAGGAGCCATGAATATACAGTGGGGAATAGAGAGTCTCTTCAATAAACGGCATTGGGAAAACTGGACAGGTACATGCAAGATAATGAAATTGGACTACTGTCTAACTTCATGCACAAAGGTAAATTTTAAATGGATTAAATACCTAAATATGACATGAAGCATGAAACTCTTAGATGAAAACATAGGCAAAATCTCTTAAACATAAGCACAAACAATTTTTTTCTGGACAACCCTTTCTGCACAAGGGGAAAAAATCAAAACTAAATAAGTGGGACTACATCAGATTGAAATGCTTCTATAAAGAAAGGGACACCATCAACAACAACAAAAAAGCAACATACACTATCTGAGGATATATTCATACATAATTTATCTTATCAGGGGTTAACATTCAAAATACATGAAGAACTTATGCACCTCAATACCAGAAAAACAAAAACCTGATTAAAAAATGGGCAGTGGACCTGAATAGACATTTTTCCAAAGAAGAAATATGGATTGCCAACAGGAACATGAAAAAGATCCACATCACTAGCCATCAGGGAAATGTAAATCAAAATCACAATGAGATGTCATCTCACACCAGTTATAATGTGCACTATTCAGAAGACAAATGTTGAAGATGTGGAGTAGAGAACCCTATTACACTGTTGGTGGGAATTTAAACTGGTTCAACCACTATGAAAAGAAGTATGGAGGTTCCTCAAAAAACTAGAAATAGAAACACCATATGACCCAGTAGTGGTATGCCTAGGAGTTCACCTGAAGAATACAAAATCTCTGATTTGAAAAGATACATGCACCCCTATGTTTATTGCCATATTATTTACAATAGTCAAGATAAAGAAGCAACCAAAGTGCCCATCAATAGATGAATGAATAAAGAAGAAGTGGCACATAAATACAATGGAATACAATGGAATATTATTCAGCCATAAAAAAGGAAAATATCCTGCCATTTGTAACAACCTAGATGGACCTAGAGTATTATACTAAGTGAAATAAGCCGTATGGCAAAATACAAATAATGTATGATTTCACTTATATGTGGAATTTAAAAACAAAGCAAAATGAATAAATAGTAGCAGATTCATAGAAACTGAGAAATGCCTGTTGATTAACATGGGGAAGGGGTTTTCAATGGTGGGTGGGAAAAGTGAGGGGGCTCTTGAGGCACAAAATCTCAATCATAATATAAGTTGGATAGTATAAGTTGGTCACAGAGATGGAAGTACAGTATTGAGAATATAGTTAATGGTTTGTAACATCTTCCTATGTTGACAGATAGTAAGTACACTATTTGGGGTGAGGATTTAATAATGTGAATAACTGTTAAATCACTGTATTGTATATTTGAAACCAATATAGTCTTGTTTATCAAGTATACTTCAAAATAACTACAATTAATATATTTAAAAATCTATGAAAAATGGATGATTTCATGACAGATATAGATCTTGTAAAATAATAAAGTATATATTATATTTATATGTGTGTGTATATATATAATATACATACCACTAGAAGCATCTTCTGTTTTAATATTTGGTTTTGACCCTGGTTCCTGACACATAGATCCAGAATTTCCTCAGTGATAGCAGTGTCTTTCATTGTAATGAGGTGGCTTGGTGAATACCTGGATGGATGATATTCATTGGAAAGATGATGTAATGACTAGAAGTTTTGAAATTTAAGTCCTATATCCTTCTCTCCAAAGAGGAGAGAGAGAGGTGTCAGTAGAGTTGATAATTTATCATGCCTGCATGATGAAGCTTCCATAAAAATCTCAAAAATATAGGGTTTGGAGAGCTTCCTGATTAGTGAACATTTCCATACCAGCAGGGAAACATACGCTGCCTCCACAGAAATAGAATCTTTTGTACTTTAAACCCTCCCAGACGTCAGCCTAATATATCTTTTCATGTAGCTTTTCTTATGTATCCTTTATTATATAATAAGCTAGTAAATGTGTTTCTCTGAGTTATGTGAGCTATTCTAGCAAATAACCTAATCTAAAATAGAGGAGATCATGGGAATCCCTGATTTACCTCCAAGTTGGAAGTTGTGGGGAACCTGCCTTCTTGTGATTAGCATCTGAAGTGGGGGACTAAGCCTTTAACCTGTAGAACTGATGCTATCTCTATATAGATAGTGTCAGAATTGAGTTATATCACTGGGCAAACAGCTTGTGTCACAGAGAATTTATTTGTGTGGGTTAAACTCCCACACATTTGGTATCAAAAGTGTTGCATGTGGTGCTAGTGTGAGAGTAAAGAAGAGACACACAAGAGTAGTATAGGTTTTATAGCTCCAATTGATAAAATCAAAATTGGCAATTTGAGAACTTAAAAATACTATAAAGGAACTTAATAACTCAATTGATGTGTTAAATAGCAAACTAGTCAAAGAAGCACAAAGCATTGCTGAGTAGATAGCTCAGTAAAAAGTAATCAGATGGATAAAAGACGGAATAAGTTATGGAAAATACAGAAAAGAAAATGGTTTTCTAGGAGATGGTTAAAACTCTACAGTATGAGTAATTGAGTGTCAGAGGGGAAAAAAATTTACCGAGTCAGAAGTAATATTTGAAGAAATACTTGTGAATTTTTCAAAACATATAAAGGACATTAAAACAGATTCAATAATCTCTATATACATTAAGAAGGATACTTTTGAAGAAAACCACAAATAGGCAAATCATAATTAATTTATTTAAAATATAGAAATACAGAAAATAAAAATCTGAAAAGTTGCTGAGAAATAATACATTATTATCTACAAAGAAACAACAATCAGATACATCTGACTTTCAGTAGATGCAACACAAGTGGGAAGACAATGGAGTAATATGTTTAAAGTGTTAAAGGAATGGCTGGTCCTCACTTCTCAAGCCACCTGCTCTGCCTTTGAGACTAAACTGTCTGCTAGCCTTGTCAAAAAAATTGTTAAAGGAAAACATATTGCCAGCCTAGATATTTATTCCCAATGATCACATCTTATGTAGAGGGAAATTAAGCATAGTTTAAAAAGAAAGGAAGAATTCATCATGAATATACATGCTGTAAAACAAAAACGAATAAATAATTTGGTTCTTTATGCTGAAAGGAAAAGATTCCATATGTAAACACAGAACAGAAGGAAGATTGAAGAAAGCAAAAACAGAAAACATGCAGGTAAAGATAAATACATTCTGTTTAAAATTGTAATAAAAACATGAGATTTTAAACATATCTAGAAGTACACTACATGACAGCAGTGACACAAGAATTGGAAAAAGATAAATGAATTAACATGTAGTAAGGTTTTGACATTTAAGAAATATGGTAAAACTTCAATTTTAAGAGAAACTATACTAACTGAAGGATGTATATGATAATCTTTAAGGTAACCACTAAAAGAACAATAAAACTGTGTAAATAAAAGCCAATATAGGACAAAAATGGAAAGATATAAATTATTAACTTAAAAGAAAGCAAGAATAAATGAATGAAGAAATAAAAAACATATGGAAATAATAAAAATAAATACGAAAATGTATGCATAGCAAAACATCATTAATTACATTAATTATAATTAGACTAAACATTCCCACTAAAAGAGAAACAGTAACTTGGGTGGAAAATCAAACCCAATTGTATACTGCTTACAATAACCATTTTTTAAATATAATGAGAGTAACTTTTAAAGTAAAAGACTGGAAAGCATATACCATACAAACATTAAGCAAGCAAAATTTGTATATTAATATTTGACCAAGCAGACATTGAGGCAGGAAATATTACCATAGATAAAGAGGAGTACTTAATAATGATGAGATTCCATTTACAAGGATGATACAACATCCTAAATGGACATGTGCACCATAACAAAATCTGCAAATGTGTAAACCAAAAGTTGGCAAAACTAAGAAGAAAAATACGGAAATCCACAGGAATAGTAGACTTTAACACACAATAACTTAGGGACTAGACAGACAAAAAATAATGAACAATACAGAAGCTTTTTAACTTAATTCTGTAAAAAAGCTCTACACCAAACAGCCAAATTAAATTCCTTGGAAGTGCATGTGGAACATTTACCATGAAATACCATAATATGAACTTAAAGTAATTCTTAATATGTTTCAAGGGGGCTGAAAACCATAAAGATTATGTTCTCTCACCACAGTGTAATAAGTCTAGAAATCAATAATATAAATATAACAAAAACATCACATGTGAAAATTAAACAATTGTTTCAATAATCCATGGGTCAAAGAACTAAATGCAATAGAGATTGAAATATATTTTGAAATGAGATAAAATAAAAATAAGACATCAAAACATGTGGAATGCAGTTATTGAAGGCTTATAAAGAAGCTTATGCCTTTAAATGAATATATAAAAATTAAAGATTTAGAATCAATGGTCTAAGCTTCCTTTCCAACACCATAGAAAAATAACAGCAAATTAAAACTCAAATAAAATAGAAGGAAACAATAAATTTAATAGTAGAAAACAAGGAAATAAAGTTAATGTGCACTAGGAAAAATTAGCAATGCCAAATGTTGAGTCCTTGACAAGATTAAAAGTAATTAAAAAAGAAAAATGGAGAAATAAAATGAATTAGTAATATCAGATTTTAAACAGTGATACCACTAAAGATTTTGTAGACACTAAAAAGAGATTAAATGAATATCATAAATAGCTATTTGCAGATAAAATTTGCAATTTAGAAGAAATTAATAAATTTTTTGGAAGTTCAGGTTAAAAAACTAACTTGAGAAAGTAAAAATAGATAGTCGTACTTATTAAATAAATGTCTACAAACACATTCTTCTCATAAAGAAAAATGTATAGGCAAGTGATTTAATGGTGAAATCTTCCAAATATTTAATAAAGAAAAAATAACAAATGTACAAAATCCTTACAAAGTGTAGAGAAATATAGAGAATTTCCCACTTCATTTTACAAGGTCAGAAAACTTTCCAAGATCTGATAAAGATATTAGAAAAAGAAAAGTTACAGATCACCACCTTTCATGAATATAGATGCAAAAATTCAAAAGGCAGTAGTGGTAAATCAAGTTGTTAATACAAAGTGACTTTAATTATAGTAATGAAAGATTGGTATAGTATTTGAAAATCAATATAATTCACATCAAAAAAATAAATAAGAAAAGTCATCTGATCTACTCATTAGGTGCAGTAGAAAACATTTGATAAAGCAAAAATACATTTATTGCTTAAAAAACTCAGATAAGTTGTAATAAAAGGTCAGTTCTTAATATACTAAATAGTATCTGCAAAAGCCTACAACATCTTATGTAAATATGAAATACTAAATAGCCTTTCCTTGAATTCAAGAACAAAACAAAGTTAACCACTAGTATATATTGTTTTCAACAGTGTACTGAAAGTCCTCTCCAGTGCAATAAGACAAAAAGTAACTTGATTTTTCTAGATGACATAATTTAGTATAAAAAATAAAATAATCTTCAAAGTATAGTGTTAATAAGTGAAATTAGCCAGACTTCCTGATATAAAGTGAAGATGCAATATAAATTGGTATTTATACTACTAATAAGGGATTAAAAATAGAAATATCATGTACAATTACCATTATCAGCATCAAAATGATCAAATATCTAGAAATAAATCCAAAGGTATATATGTGATATCTTTACACTAAAAACTACTAAACACATGAGAGATATTAAATAGAAAATGGGAAAATATTGCAAATGTATGGATTGGAATACAATATTTTCTTTAAGTTTTATCAAATGTACATCACAGTGGTTGAACAGTCCCCCTCCCCCTCTCTGCAACTCTCACCCACTCTGCACCCCCTTGGTAATAACAGTCACTTCTCAGTGTCTATGAGTCTACTGCTATTTTGCTCCTTTTGTTTTGCTTTGTTTTTATATTCCAAAAATAAGTGAATCATATGGTGTTTGTCCTTTTCTGCCTGGCTTATTTCACTGAGCATAATACCCTCCAAATCCATCCATGTTGTTGCAAATGGCAGGAGTCCTTTTCTTTTTATGGCTAAATAATATTCCATTGTGTGTATGTACCACCTCTTTTTGTCCATTCTTCTATTGATGGTCTCTTAGGCTATTTCAAACAGTGGAGCAATAAACATAGGGGTGCATATATATTTTTGAATCAGGAACTTTGTTTTCTTCAGGTAAATTCCTAGAAGTGGAATTACTGGGTCAAATGGTATTTCTATTTTTAGTTTTTGAGGATTCCCCATACTGCTTTCCACAGTGGTTACACCAATTTTCAGTCTCACCAACAGTGTAGGAGAGTCCCTATTTCTTCTCCCTCACCAGCATTTGTTATGTCTTGTCTTACGGATAGTGGCCATTCTAACAGGTGTGAGATGATATCTCTTTGATTTTCATTTTCTTGATGACTAGCAATGTGGAGCATCTTTTCATGTACCTGTTGGCCATCTGAATTTCTTCTTTGGAGGTGTCTGTTCATGTCCTCCATCCATTTTTTGACCAGGTTATATGTTTTTTGGTTGTTGAGGTATATGAGTTTTTTATATACTTTGGATCTTAACTCCTAATCAGATGAGTCATTAATGAATATATTCTCCATATTGTAGGATGCCATTTTGTTCTGCTGATGGTGTCCTTTGCTTACAGAAGCTTTTTATTTTGATGTAGTCCCACTTGTTCATTTTTTATTTTGTTTCCCTCACCTGAGGAGATGTGTTCAGGAAAAAGTTGCTCATATTTATATTCAAGAGATGTTTGCCTATGTTTTCATCTCAGTTTTATGGTTTCATGATTTACATTCAGGTCTGATGCATTTCAAGTTTACTTTTTTATATGGAATTAGACAATAATCAATTTTCATTCTCTTACATTTAGCTGTCTAGTTTTGTCAACACCAGTTGTTGAAGAGGCTGGCTTTTCCCCATTGTTTCATGGCTTCTTTATCAAATATTAATTGACCATAGGTGCATGGGTTTATATCTGGGCTCTCTATTGCATTCCATTGATCTATGGATCTGTTCTTCTGCCAGTACCAAATTGTTTTGATTACTGTAGCTTTGTAGTAGACCTTGAAATCAGGAAGCGCAATCTCCCCAGTTTTGTTCTTTTTTATCAAGATTGCTTTGGCTATTCAAGGTCTTTTGTAGTTCCATATGAATTTTAGAACTTTTTTCTAGTTCATTGAAGAATGCTGTTGGTATTTCTGATAGGGATTGCATTGAATTTCTAAATTGCTTTGGGCAGTATGGCCATTTTGACAATATTAATTCTTCCTGTCCATGAGTATGGGATCGACTTCCATTTTGTGGTGTCTTCTTTAATTTATCTCATGACAGTCTTGTAGTTTTCAGAGTATAGGTCTTTCACTTCCTTGGTTAGGTTTATTCCTAGGTATTTTATTCTTTATGATGCAATTGTAAATGTAGTTATTGTCCTTATTTCTCTTTTTCAAGTTCATTGTTAGTATACAGGAATATAACAGATTTCTGTGTATTAATTTTGTGTCCTGCAACTTTGCTGAATTCAGTTATCAGTTCTTCTAGTTTTTTGGTGTATTCCTTATGGTTTTCTATATTATATCATGGTATAATATCATGCCATCTTCAAATAGTGAGAGTTCAACTTTTTCCTTACCAATTTGGATGCCTTTTACCTCTTTATCTTCTCTGATTGCTGTGGGTAGGACCTCTTGAACAGTCAATACTTTTAAGATAACAATTCTCCAACCATTTTCAGTTTTATAGTCAATGAAATTCTAATTAAATCCCTCAAAGTTTGTGTATATATATTTGAGCATAAATTGAAAATTCGATTATGTATGTGAAAAAGAATGAAGCACAGGGAGCTACACTAATCAACAGTATATTAATCTTCTCAGGTTGCCATAACAAAATACCACAGACTGGGTGACTTAAACAACATAAATTTATTTTCTCACAGTTCTGGTGGCTTAAAGTCCCAAATCAAGGTGCCATCAAGGTTAGTTTCTGGTGAGTCTTCTCTTCCTGGCTTGCAAATGGCCACCTTCTATTATCCTCACATGGCCTTTCCTCTGTGCACAAAGAGAGAAAGAAAGAACTATCTGATGTCTCTTCCTCTCCTTTTAAGGACACCAGTCTGATCAGATTAGGATCTCATCCTTATGAAGTCATTTAATATTAATTACTTCTTTGAAGTCTCTATCTACAAACACAGCTACATTGAAGATTAGGGCTCGCACATAAAAGTCTGATGGGGTGAGGTGGACACAGTTCAGTCCATACCAGTTACCAAGACTTACTATAAAACTACATAGATAGGACAATGTATTACTGACAAAAGAATGGAAAAAAAGACCAATGAAGGAGAACAGTGTCTAGAAAGAGATCCATAAACATGCACACATCTTATTTACAAGAAAGTCTATGAAATTAAGTGGAAAAATGTTGATGTATTCAATAAATAGTGCCAAGTCAATTGGATGCTGACATAGGGGAGAAAAAATGTATTTTGAGATAGATCACAGGTATATTTCTGAAAGGTAAAAAAATAAAGCTTCTAGAAAATCAGGAGAATATCTTCATGAATGTGGGATACACAGATTTCTGAAGTAAAATGCAAAAGGCACTAACAATAAAAAATAAATTGAATGGGTTGGGTGAGTGCATGGGGAAGATGAGGGGATTAAAGGGGCACAAAAACTCTCAATCATAATATAAGTTGTACAGCATGTAGCATATAGTCAATATTTCTGTAGCATCTTTCTATGTTGACAGATAGTAACTGCATTTGTGGGTGTGATGGTTCAATAATATGGGTGTAGGTCTTAGAAGGGTATTCCTGGCCTGGGGCAAGTTCCCTATTAATCCAGTGATACTGAAGGAGGACAAGGGGAAGGGCAGTTTGGGATAAAGTGGTTTTATTGTTCACAGCTTGCTCGGGTTCAATATCCAGCCCCTGGTCCAATTGTCCCCTCCAGCCACAAATATACTAATTTCCCTACCCTCCCCTTCTGGAAGGAAATTCATGAGCAGGTTCCTGGTGTCTGTCTGGCAGGCACCAAACCAGTTATGTACCAGGAATGGAGGGGAGGAGAGAATGGCTATTTTCTCTCCATCCCTTGTCCCAGCAGCAGCCCTTCCATGGCCTTTTAATAAGAAAATAGTGTGGGAAATTCTGGATACAAACTTCCATTTACCCCCACAATGGGTAACTGTTGAACCACTGTGTTGTATATTTGAAACCAATATAAGATTGCATATCAATGGTACTTCAAGAAGAAAAGAAATAATGTTACAAAATATAGGAAACTTAGAATATAGGAAAATATTAGAATAGTTCAAAGACGTAACAAATCTATAACTGATACCACTAAGGATGACCTTTCTTAAGTTTACATTTTATTGTTTCCCTTAAAGTGTGTGTCTCAAAAGATATATTTTGATTGTTAACAACACCCCATTCATCCCCTATACATGCACAGACTTTATTAAATTCAAGAAAATAGCCTGAAATGTGCGTTGCAATGCTAGTTTTGACCAGATTAAAAATAATTGTTGCTGATAAAAAAACAGATTGAATAATTTGATGTCATTACACTTAATAACATTTGCATATCAAAATATGTCATTTAGAGATTCATAAATGCAAACCACAAAGTGAGAGAGGATATTTGAAATTCATTATCTGACATTGAAATGGTAATAAGAATATATATTTAAAAATTCTACAAAACAGTAAGACAAAGACAGACAATCATTTTATTAAAATGGACCAAGCACTTAAATAAACACTTCATAAAAGAGGATTTATAATGGCCATTGAACACAAGAAAGGTGTTTAACTATTTGGTCATCAGAAAAATAAAATTAAAAAATATTATAAAGTGCTATTACACCTCCACCAGAAAGGCAAATATTTAAAATAAGGGCATGTAATATAAAGTCTTAGAGAAAATGTGGGACATTCAAACTCATCCATTACCTGGAATGTAAAGTGGCACAATCATTTTGGAAAGCTATTCAATAACATCTACCAAATTCAACATAAATATATACTAATGACACAAAAATTTCACATTATCTAACAGAAATTAGTATTTCTAGCCACTAAAAAAATGTGCAAAAATGTGAGGCTTTATTTAGAAATAGCCAAAAGGCTGTTGTAAAGAAAAAACCCAAACCTTCATCAACAATAGAATAAAAATGAGCAGATTTGAAAATTTTGAAGATCTAGGAATAAAAAAGTATAGCTGGAATTCACCACCTGCAAAGGAATAAAGACCCTGGTAAACCCACCAGGATTTGAATTTTATGACTGAAGGCTTACTTCCTAGGCATAAATTTGAACTAAAAATAGATCAGTGAAACAGATCTGAAGTTTGGCTGCAAATCATCTACTTCTTGAAATTAGATTAAGGTAATCTGGAATTATTATTACCTTAAACCATTTGCCTAAAGAAAACATAAATCCTACCTGGGTGAAGAAAAATTATGCAAGGTCTAAAAATTAACAAGTTTAATGTAAACTCTTGGGCACTAAATACAATAATTACACACATAAGAAAAGAACAAGAAGAGAAACAGTAGATAATGAAATAGATTTATATAGGAAAAAAAGAGTTAAAGACATATATGATACAGTCAGAAGGTCTAACAAATTTAATTTTACTCCAGAAAAGATAGAATAAAGAGGATGGGTAATAAGCAATATTTAAATAAATAATGACTGACAGCCTTCTAAATGGGCAAATGACATAAAACTATAGATTTAAAAATTCCTATAAATACCAAAGAGGATAAAGCAAGCAGTAAAAATTACAAAAAACGAAGGGAGATTATATTAAAATTGAAGAGAAAATATATTAAAAGTATATAGATTTTGTTTTTTTTAAGAAGGGCAGTTTACTTTAAAGGAACAAAATGACTAATATGTACTGATGTGTTAGAAAATAATGTATCATTAGTGGATAATCTACTAAATAATGGATAGCCAAAAGATCTGAATTCTAATTTTGACTCTGTCCTTAGTTACATGGACAGAACTCAATTTCCTCATGTAAAAATTATCAATAGTGACTAATGAGAAAAAACAAACCTCCCCCTCCACAAAATTATAGACAATGGATCTGCAAAGATGCCTTTGAGACCATGACAATGTAGTTCAACCTCCTTATTTTAAGATGAGAAACCAAGGCCATAAGGAGATTGACTTGTTTAGTATAAGGTTTTCTGGCTCCCAGTTCACCACTCTTTCTATTTTGTCATCCTGCTGCCAAATTCTAAACTCTTTAGTGTTTTTAAATATATACATTCTGAGTTCCTCAGTTCAGAAAAGAATGGATACAATTTATTTCAAAAAAACTCCATTTGAAATCTATGTGTCCTTCTGTGGAAAGCGCTAATTAGATGTGCCTGTGGTTGTGTGTGTGTGTGTGTGTGTGTGTGTGTGTGTGCATATGCTTGCACATATATGTATATGTGTGTTTCATTCTTATTTAGGTAAACATTGCTTAAAATGTATTTCTGCTCATCACTTTTATCTGTCCTTCCAGGAGATTAGACAGATGGACTAATGTTGAGAAACCATCACTTCAAGTTTACAAGAGCAACCACACCACTCCAAGTAGGTTGTTTACATAGTCAAAGTGGATGGAATCCACCTTTAGTAATGATTTCAAAAAATTACTGATGGAGAGAGTAAACAAAAATATATTATTCTTTTAACATTCCTCTCAAAAGGTAACACTTTTTATTTATGTCATATTGCTTAGACAGTTTCAGCACTGAAATTGTTGTATTATATAGTAATATTCTAGTTTGAAAGCAATCAGTGATTATCAGATATTTTTTATCGAACTGAGGTAGCTTCTCATTTCCAGGGTTAGGAAAGAGTCAATATGAAAAAATTACCTGCATATGCTACCATGCATACAGTCATATACATAGAGAGAAAGAAAATGACAATTTTATTTCCCAAGGAGAAATGACTATTTCTGTGAATAATAGATCCCATCTTTTCTAACTGACTTCAACCAACTGTTGTTACTCTAGTTTTGCTCACAGGCTATTATTGTTCTAGTACAACTATAATGTCAAGGAATGTAATTGTTTGCAATATTACTGAAGCATGAGAGATGAAACATTTGCATTGTGTAGTTGCTTAAGTGACAACAGCTATCAAAAAATGACTGTGGTCCAACAAAGACCCTTTTAGGAAACATGAAAAGCTTCCTTCATTTTAGGAATGTGTTCCTGATCAATCCTGAAACTCTATTGAGGAATTCAGACCTTTAATGTGAACATTATCTTTAGCATAATTGTTTGATTACTATATACATGTCAATTTTAGTGCCATTTGTGTTGGTTTGAAAGTTATAGCTTTGAAAGTTGTATGCTAGCTTTGATCTTTTATTTTTGTCATTGTGAACTCCAGTGTTTCAGGGTTTCCACTTTGTGTTTGAAATGTTATGCACAAACTGGATTATAGCATATTAAGGAAGTTGGCTTTGGAAATATAACAGCAGGTTGCTGGATAAAACTTAGCCATTAGAAAATCTATTTTTGGAAGGAAGGAGAACATTACATTATTCTACAGCATAAAAATCCATAATTGTATTTCACTTGTACATCTGGGACAACTTACGTAATTATATTGCTTTTTTATTTGGAATTTCACCATTTAAAGTTTACAGGCACCAACATTTAATTTGATGATATTCTTTTAATGTTGAGAGAAATTCTTAAGACTTTTAAAACACTAAAAATAAAATAAAATGAGTGGTAAAGTATTTGAAAATCTTTCTTGGACTCAAATATGGAAGTTTAAAATTATTCCCTAAAATATACCTGAATGCTACTATTTCTAAAATTGAAATATTTCAATATATAAACAGTATATTAAATTACAACTATACTATTTTATTATATAATTAGTGCATTGAGATGCTTTAGGGAATTTTAATATTTTTTCAGATTCAAAAGTCAAATATGTGTACATTTATCATATGGAACAATTATCCAAGTAAAGCTATACTCAACCTAACACTACTTTCAACTAAGATTAGCTAAAGATCTCCTGTCTTATGCATTTCTCAATTATAATGACAAAATGTTATTTTCAAATTAAAACAGTATAGATTAGGAACTGAAAGGAAAACATTAATTATAAGGCAAATCCTAGTTTTGTTGGAGGACTGACCTTATAATATTACTGAAGGTCACAGCCCCAGTTCTATTTTCTACAACAGCCTGACACAACACACAAAATTCCCAATCTTGAAAATTTCTTCATTTTAGGGAAATAAATTTAAATGAATATGCTATTAATACATTTTGATATCATATTAAAATAAATTAATTTATTTGATTGACTGACCCAAAATAGGCCATATGCGAAAGCCTTTTCTGAGTACTGAGAGGCTGAAGCATAGAACATGCCTGTATTAAGGAGGAGGCTAACAGTGTCTATCTACATGTGTCAATTGATATGGAAGATCAATAAAAAATTAAGAACCCACTCTCATTTATTTCTCATACTGATAGAGGTAGGGCATTTTGCTTACCAAGGAGGAGCAATAACAGTCCTGCTGTTGCTTAGATTTTTAGGCCTTTTGTTGCCTTGAAATCCCCCATTTGGTGCCCTGTCCTCTCCTGCCTCATTTCTGCAACGTTCACCATTCTTGATCCTCAGCTATACACAGGTGGATAGGGAAAGTTGAGAGCGAGTAATTCATGTTTTCAAGGCTGTCACCAAAAGAAATGGTAAAACTTTTTGTAACAGTTACAATGAATTTAATAACACATTAAAATTACATTGTCAAATATAGTATTTCTATGATTTGGGGGCAAAAGAATGTGTGTGTGTGTGTGTGTGTGTGTGTGTGTGTGTGTGTGTGTGTGTGTGGCATTTAGTCTGTCTATGGGGAATGTTTCTCTCACTTGCAAATCTGTGACTCCCTTGTTGGTTAACAGCTAAGAAGCTGTAATTCTTTGTGAATCCCCTGCTTTAGGGTATATTTAACCCTTTGGGAAGTTAGGTTTACACATGCATGGTATGTCTAAATGAAATAGGAACAAAAAGAATAAAATGCTTCTGATGTAGCAAAACCATGCATTGATCATTGAGATCAGGAATCTAATTCACTGAATTATTTATTTAAAATTATCATCAGGACATTACAGCAAAGAGTTTTCTAATATCAGTTCTTGAGGAAGATTGAAAACACACACATAGAGATACACATGCACACACTTAAGTCCAGTATTAATCTTTGTGGTAATATGGCAGCACAGAGAAGTTTTCATTCCTATAGTATATATGTGTGTGTGTGTGTATACATATAATTTTAAATCATTCAAATGTCTGAAAATAGATAAATAGCACATATGCACATATAAACACACATACATATTTATTCCCAATAATCATTTCTAGAGGTTAATCTCTGTATGAATGGGGACCATATTTGTTTTCCTATATGCCTAAGGCCTTTAACCATCTATCATTTTCTCAACAGAGAGGAAACATATTTATAATTATTGGAAGATAATGCCATCTGATTAATGCATTTAACTGAGTTCTCATTTGTTTAAAAACAGTAGCAAAAAGACAAGGGAAAGTCACTGAAAATTGATGAGTTTTCCATTTATTTTAATAGATGATGTAAATGCTACAGTAAGATTCCTCTCAAAAGTTCACAATAATTCTTTGGAATCCTTACAATGTTAGTTTATCATCATATAAACCATCTTAATTTATAACAAATATGAAATAAATTTGGAGTCACTGACTATTGAAATACATGAATTCACCTCTGTTCTAATTTATTTCTCAATCTAAAGAATCTGAAGGGAAGATTGTTTATTTTTAGATCTCATAGAAGATGGTTGAATTTAATAGAAGTGTATAAATGTCCTTCTCATTAAAATATTGTTTACTTATATCAAAATATATATTATAAATGTATATTGAAATAAATTCCTGTGGTATTTTACAATACATGATAGAGAGGAAATATTTCTTTCTGGGGATTATACTGCATTTAAAACTTCCCTTGTATAGTTGTTCTCAAATATATAGTCATACAGAAAAATGATTAGATACTATAATGTTGTGTTAAGGATCTTTGAATGTGTCATAAATGTCAAACAGATTAATAACCTTTGACAATGATTTTGGTCATTGTGAGGAAAATTATTAACATGTCTACAAAATTATCTAATTAGTGCACTGTTATATGGTCTTAAAACATCAAAGACAACTTCCCTGCTATACAACATTTAACTCCAACTGTCTAGTTTATTCAACATATTTTACTAAGGTACAGGATTTTAAATTAGAAAACTGAGATGTCAGAATTTTAAAATATATATTTTTTAAAAATCAGCAATACCAAAAGATATATTACCACAAACTGTAGGTATTCACACATTACATAATAATATAATTTACACCATTTGGTGACTCTATTAGAACATTTTGAGGAAATGGAAAAATTTTATGAAAAATATTAGTTACCAAATTTTACCCAATAAAAAGATAGGACACATGAATGGATAAATAACCATGGAAGAAATGGAAATAGTTATCAAATACTTCATTGAAAATTTCAAGAGCAGGAAATTTTATATGTAAATTTTTTCAAAGAACAAATTATTTTCATTCTATATTAACACTCAGAGCATGCATGGAAAATATGGAAACTTTCCAATTCCTTTTATACAACCATTAAAAACATTATATAAAATTTTAAATAGTATTAAAAAGAACAGATTTATTGATGTATGATGAAATATAACAAATTCTAGTTTAAAATACTAAAAAAACAAATTTTAAAAGGCATTAAAGGAGTTATTATTCCATGACTAAGAAGGAGTGCTTTTAAGAATTTAAGCATGTTTTAAATGTTAGGAAAACTGTCACAATGATACATTTTATCAATATGTTAAACATATAAAAATTAGATTATGCATAGTAGATATTTCATAAAATTGAACAAGCAGACCTTCATGATTAATTCATATAAATTAGGAATTTACAGATGTTTCAACATAAATCAGATCATGTCACTCCACTGCTCAAAACCCTCATTGACTTCCTGTACCACTCATTGAAAATTAAAAGTTCTCACAAGGTCTTACAAATTACTGTTAAGACCTGCACTCAAGCCCCCTTATTTTATCAAACTATTGCTCTATCTCTCATTCTCTGCTACAGTTATTCTAGTATCCTTGTTGTTTCAAGAACATGTCAGGTATGCTCCTATTTTGAAGTCATTGTACTGTTCCTTCTGCCCAAAATGGCTTTCTTTCATATATGCATGATTTGTTCCTTTACCTATACCAGGTATTCAAATATCACCATTTCAATGAGGTTTTACTTACCTGACTTAACAAAAGTAACAACACTGTTTCACCATTTCATAGACCATTGTCCTGTTTTGATTTTTTTCTCCATAGCATTTATCACTAACTCTCTCTCTTTCTCTTTATTTTTTAATTTTTTGTCTTCTCAAATAGAATGTAAGCCTCAGGAGGTCAAAGATTTTTGTGTCTACTGTATCAATAGGTGCCTGGAAGAGTGGTTGGTGTATATTAGGAAATTTATATATTTCTACCTATATCTAGATATATCTATATAGCTGTAGGTATGCATAATAAAGACTGTGTTAACCTCATACTTATATACTTAAAATTTATAGCTAGTATCATGCCTAATAGTAAAAGTTTACAGTGTTTATGAAAACATGTTCAGCATTTTTCAGAGTGCAAAACTCATGAGAGGGAAGATGTATTTTCTTCACTAAACATCATCATATTAGCATGTGACGTCTAGATCTGTATCTATCTTGCAACCACAAGGGGAGATACAATTAGCACACTGAAGATGACCGAGCAAAACACATGAAAAAAGCCTGCTTCTTGACAACATTCTTGTGCTATTATTTGAACCACATTTTGTGCCCTTTGCTGTTAAACTTCTTATGTAAGCTAATAAATTCCTTAATGTTTACATTACTTTTAGTGGGACTTCTTTTGCTTCTGATAGTACTCTATCAGATACATATACACTAGTAAATTAACCCTCATAGAAACCCTGAGAAGTAGTTATTAATGAAACTGCACTGATAATACATTTAGTATTTGAGGGAATACTAACTTGCCATAAGTGAAACAGCTTATAATTTATACAACCAAAATTCAAACCCAGGCATCCCTAGCTTTAAATTTTATGGTCTTTGCCATTATATCAGTCTGTCTTCTGTTTTTTTAAATGAATACAATGTTGTATGTATTGTCATAATTTAAGTTATGCACTCCTGTTTGATATTTAGATTTTTTTATAAATAATATGAGGATAAATATCATTATTAAATATTTTATAAAATCTATTGTTTTCCTTAGAAGTAATTACTAGAGATAGAACCATTAGGTCATTGTGAATACTCCAAAACTAATAATATTCTAAAATAATTCTAGTTTTTGTTTCCCAGCTGCTAAAAAAGTTATCTCCATTCTTCATATATCCCATTAAGGCTAAGCTTGGGACCAGAAAAGAGTATGGGAATAGAAAAGAGGAAGGGTGAAATTAGGGATATCTCAGTCACAAAGGTGAGAGAAAAGCCCTTCCTTCTTAGTATAATGTATTATGGGAGTGAGAAAAACCAGAAAGGAATTGTTAGAAAGATTAAGGTGATTGCAGAAATCATCAGAGAAGCTTTTTCCTTGTTCTCCTTTCAGGACTCTGGGATGAAACAACTTTACAAGTTACTCTTTCATAGTGTTAGAGAAGAGAGCCATAGGAAGAGAGCCTGGATTTATGTTCTTAAACTGCCCTTAGCACTGTGTAATATGACAGAGACACCAAAACTCCTGCACGCCCAGGGACTGAACATCTGGTTTGTGAGCCAGACAGAGAACATCACTGTGGCAGCAACAATGATGTAACTTCAAAATCTTCTGAGTTGCAAACTAAATGGGAGGCACTGCCTGACCCCTGGAGAGTCACCAAACTGCCCAAGTATGAGCAAGTCAGGAGGAAGAACTGCAGGGTTCTGCTTAAGTCAAAAGAGAACAGACTGTGAGTTCTAACAGTGGAATCTGGCTTTGGATCACATCCAGAATGTCCAGCAAGGGGATTGGATAAACCACACCTCAACAAATAACAGCAGTACACACCAAATGCCTAACATAAGTCTAAAGGTTCCCTGCACAAAGTGCCACAAGGCCACATAACACCTCCTATATTGTTCACCATCTTGAAGAGAAGCAGAACTGGGAAGAAATCTGAAAGTATGGATTATCCAAAAGTGTAATTACATAAAGAGACTTTTAAAATTTGGATCAAATTGAGTATACATATCATAACTGAGTTTTTATTCTCCTTCCTAGCTAGTGGAGGTAAAGTTGGGGTGAGTGCCTTATAAAAGGAACACCAGGAGCAGCTAAGCAAATAAATGATATAAAGAGTATAGGCTGACTATATAACCTCAGTATAATATTTTTATTAGAATATAGTTGATATATAATATTATATTGGTTTCAGATGTACAACACAGTGATTTGATAATACATACATTACTAAATGCTCACCAAGGTAAGTAGTAGTTCTCTCCTGTTTTTATACCAAGATATTGCAATATTGTTGGTTATGTTTTCTATGTTTTACTTCCATTCCTATGACTAATTTATTTTATAATTTGAAGTTTGTACTTCTTTGTCCCCTTCACCTACTTCATCCATCCCCCAATAGCCAAGATTTGGAAGAAACCTGTGTCGGCCATTAGATGAATGGATGAAGATATTGTACATATCCACTATAATATTTTTTAAAGCTCTCAATACATATTATTAAACCATCATTCAGGAAGGAAGATTCAATTTACAGTATTTACTATTCAAGTATAATGAACTCTGATAACCATTGGTATCACCTGTTTGAAAAATGAATTTGAAAATGTTAACTGTTGATAAAATTAATGTGTTATTTTAATTCGTGTTTATTTCTACTGATACTGGAAATTCATTTTTTTGTCACATGATTTTTGCTTAATTGCCTCTTCATAATATTTGACTTATTTCTCATTTTGAGGATTTTTCTGAAAGGCCTTCTGTATATTTGATTAAATTCATTCATTAGAATGTTTTTTTTTTGCTACTATGAATTGCATCTATCATTTCCATGTTTTTTCTCTCAGTTATTGTTTTTTGTTTCCCAAGTAACAATTTGTTCACTGCTTTTAAAGTTTTACTGAAGTGCAAAGTATATAAATAGCACAGTTTTAAGTGGATAGAACACACTTTTACATATGGTGTATGGTTGCAGGTCATAATCAAGATGCAGAACATGTCTGGCACCCAAAAGATTCTTTTGGGTTCCTTATCAGTCAGTTTCTCCCAGTGATAACCACTATTCTGACTTCTCCATTAATTTTAGGTGCTTTTTCTTGAATTTCACATAAATGGAATCATACTGTTATGTACTCTTCTATATCTACACTATTGATTTTTATGTATTTATGTATTTGGAGACTTACCAATACTATTTTCACAATAATATGGAATGTTCTAGAAACAGCAGATATTCTAATACAGCTGTAGTAGAAAGATGAGGAGGATAATAATAGTAATGAAAACATTTGATAAAGGTTCTACAGGTGACTCCTCCTTACGTCCCAGAGGACAAAATTGGGCTATGTACCCTTCGTTAAATGAATAACTGGCAAGAGAAACAGATTACCATAGTTTGTTTGATTTATTTAATTCATTCTCTGGAACTAGAGAGGGAAACATTTTCCATGAACACATGGTTATTCAGAATTTGGATATTGCCAGTGAGAAAAAGAGTATACAACAGGGAAGGGGAATGTGACTGTGGTAACCAACATCATCCACCACAGTTTTAAAAGAAGTTAGCATAGCTTCTGACTCACATTAAAACTAAAACAACTAAAAAAAAATTGTTTTATTACTGATAATTCAAATAAAACAAAGTTTAAGAATAATATTTAATTAAATAGGAATATCAGTTCATTTTATTTTGTTGGAAAGCAGTTTATAATCTGTATGATTAAAATATTTTTAAAGAGAAGTGAATAAATATACAAACATATACCGCACATAAGAGGGGAAAGGCAGCAGAGAGGGAGAGAGATACACATACATTGGAAACATAAAGTACAAAATTTAACAGTGTATATCTTTGAAGTTTGGAATTACAGATGAGTTTTATGAACATTCTGAATTGGCCACAGTTTTTATTAAAAATCATTATTTAAATATAGTGATAAATATAAAAGAGTTAGAAGGTAATTTTGTTCAGTTTTATTTTTAATTCATATTAATTATTCTCTATATTGCCCTTGAACAAAGTCATTAATTCATTAAGGTGTCATTGAGCATGTGGAGATTAACTATTGCCAAGCTAATCATTAAATGAATTGTTTCTCTGGGAGAATTTTGCTGTACTTTAGTAATGTTTTCTTTATAATGCATTTGACCTATACACCTGTGATGTTGGACTACAGTGTACCAAACTTAGTCTGCTTATGCTTCTGTTATATATTATATACATTTGAACATACTTGAAGTTATATAAAGGCATATTTTCAGCCATATGATGCACCCCCCCAAATAAATGTCTACTTTCTAATCTCTGTAACCTGTGAATATTTTGCCTCACATGACAAAAGGTACTTTGCAGATGTGATTATGTTAATTACTGTGAAATAATAGAATCTCTCTCTCTCTCTCTCTCTCTCTCTATATATATATATATATATGTACATGTTTATTTATATATATATCTGCTACCAGTTCCTGGCAAAGAGCTCCTAAAACCCTTCTAATTCCCTAAGTGATAAAAGCACTAGGAGCATCTTTCATTCTAATATTTGGTCTTTGATCCTGGTTCCTGACACAGAACACCTAAATCTCTGGATAATGGCACAGTCTTTTGTTCTGAGGAGGCACTGCTTGGTGGGTTGCTCAGTGGGGGCTGGTTGCCACAAAGGCCAAGCTATTATTAGAAGCTTGGAACTTCCAGCCCCATACCTATCCTCCAGGAAGGGGAGAAGGGCTGGTAGTTGAATTAATGATTGATCATGCCTACATGATGAAGCCTCCATAAAAATCCCAAAAGTACATGTTTTGGAGAGCTTCCAGGTTGGTGAACACATCCACCTAACAGGAGAATGATACACTCTAACTCCTTGGGGACAGTAGCTCCTGCACTCAAGATCCTCTTAGACCTAAGTCTATGTATCTCTTCATCTGGCTGTTCAATTTAATCCTTTAGCATATCCTCTTTTATATAATAAACTGGTAAACATAAGTGTTTCCCTGAGTTCTGTGAGCTATTCTAGAAAATAAATCCAAGGTGAGGAGTTCATGGAGACTACAATTTTTAGCCAAATCAAACAGAAATTGTGAGGATCCTGGGGGCCTACTACTTGTGATTGGCATGTGAAGTGAGGGGGCAGTCTCATGGGATGCTCTCTCCAAGTTGATAGTGCTATAATTGATTTAAATAGCTGGACACCCAGTGATGTCAGAGAATTGCTTAGTATGGGAAAAAGCCTGCACATTTAGTGATCAGACATGTCAGAATTGAAGTGTTTGTATAAATATAAAGAAGAGATACACAAGACGAAGACTTACTTTTCTTACACAAATACCTTGAGGTGAGGTAATTGTACTGGATTATTACTTGTGGGGTCCAACATAATCACAAAGTCCTTATATGAAGGAGAAGGGAAGAAGGAGGATCAGTGTCAAGAGGAGATGTAACATGAAAATCAGAAGTGTGAGTAGTGTACCCACAAGGCAAAGAATTTGGGCAGTCCCTAGAAGGTGGAAAAGGAAAGGAAAAGATTCACCCCTAGAGCCTCTAGAAGGAACACAGCTCTGTTGAGAGTTTGGTTTAATCCTGCAAACCCCATTTCAGATTTCTGATTTCCAGAGCTGTAAGATACTCTTTGTGTTGTTTTACACCACTACATTTGTGGTACTTTGTTACACAGCAGTAGAATATTAGTACATTTCTCCACTTTGTTGTAATTTTATTTTTCCTAAGTTTGTAGGAGATAATAAAATTAAGTATTTTTATTTCACTGTCCCTTAGAGAGATAATTAATATATGTTTTCTTCTTAGAATAGCTTTTTCTTATCTTGATTGCTAAATCGGTTGTGCTCCTGATAGCCACAATTTAGAAAGTGCTAGCCTTGGTAAGGTGAGTGACCATTCTGTGGACGGTGTCCAAATCAGTTTCAAGTATGGTTGATCTTTCCCATATAAGAGATTTTTTTTCTTAATATATGTATTACTATGCGTATAAATAATATTCCCTACAAGCAGCATTTCTAAAAATTATTCAGTTCCTAAGAAATATATAATCCTGAATGGCTGAAATTCCAGGCTATTCAATGTGTCATTATGATACAAGTTTGTAAGGAAGTACTTCTTAAAAATACACTAATCAATGTATTTTTCACAACTGATTGAGGCAATAGCCTCAGAGAATTATTATGGAAAAATAATTATGTTAAAAATTTTTAAGGTATAATGTTAGTGAAAACAATATTTATCATTATAAATAATAAACTTTTTTCAAATTAAACTATCTAAAACTCCCTCTATTATTAATGCATAATTTCATTTGTGATGTGATTGAAATGAAAAATATAAATTTGATTAAAATTGGAAATAATTTTCTGTTCTAAGTGAAATGAATATTCAAGATTATTTTTCTGTTTAAATATTGGTAAGAGAAGAATTTGCAAAGGAATTTTTTTTTGAAGTCTTACTACATGAATTTATATCACAGAGAAAATTAGTGTTTGTGATTTCTGGAAAGACAACAGAAGGGAATGGTAGAAAATAAAATACTGACATTGACAAGGAGCACATGAAAGTAAAATCATGGAATCAGAGTAGGGATTTTCTTTATGCATGTTCCATTGTATTAGAGGATGTAGCTTTAATTGTCTGGAGTTTACTATGAATGAAACCATAGAGGCAGACAGCAACCTAGCTGCTTTAGAATTGAGACCACTGGTCTCAAAGTCCCTCATGTCTAAAGCAATACCCTACCCCTCTTGGTTTTATCTAATCAAAGTGAAATTATAAATATTTGAATGTAGTGAGTAAAAATGGCTATTTTGTGAAATCATTGACCTTCATCAGTAATGTGTCTATTTAATTGTTATGTAGCTTATTTCTTTATTAACATATTTCTGTAACCTCAATAAAGATGCTTGCCAAATGTGTGTTTCTCTATTAGCTTATGCGTGTACAATGAGAAAGTATATTAGCTATACAGCACAGTAAGTACATACAAAAATAGCAGGAGGAGCTCTGCGAGTAGAAAAAGAATGATTATAACTCTAAACTAGTGATCTAGTCTCTTGGGTGAATATGTGACTATAGTAAGAGTTGTATGTATATATGATATAAATGTTTTGATATAATAATTTATGCATTTGTTGTATTAAGGTGATTGTGTTTATGTACACTTACCTGAAAGAACTCATCAGAAGGAATAATCTTAATAGTAGACAAGCATAAATGTATGTTTGGAGTCCAAGGAAAGATGTAAGTTATTCTTTCACTGTTCTCCTTGGGTCATCCTTAAGCTTACAACATGTAAGTTTCCCCTGGACATGTGTAAGTCCCCCATCTTTTGGTCTCCCTTTAACTATCTTTGTTTGCTTTTCTGTTCTTCTGTTGCCAGGCAGCTGCACCTGGAGATGTCTCTCCTTATGCACCAGGTGAAACTTCAACCCAGGGAAGGGTTCTTGACTCTGAGAAAGAATTTTCAAGCAGTTCTGGTGAGTGTAGGTAAGGAAGGTATTAACTAAAGCAAGAGTAGAAATGAATGGCAGCTGTCCTGCAGGTGGCTGAGAGCAGGAAAGTGCAGAGGGAAGGAGGGAAAGGTCTCTGAACTCAGCAGAGGGCATGTCCCCCTTGCCAACTCCTAAAGCCAGGGTTTCCTGGTGTCCCATGTCCACTTGGATCTGCAATGCATGCAGACTACCCCCTACCACTCCAGGATCTGGATGGGATATAGAGCATGGGATGGAGTGATTCTATGTTCTGAGAACTTTGCAAATAAAGGAAATTTTCAGGCAGGCAACTAAATAACAGATCTCACAGCAGCAGTTCCATCTGGGTCACCCAGGTGATGGGAACTTGGAGGCCTAAATCAGAGCTCTCAGCAGCCCCTTCCTGCTTATCAAGAGTAAAACAGAGACTTGGAAATAGAATGAAATAACAAAGAAACAAAGACATTTATGAATGGAAGAGTGCAGAGACAAAACACAGTAAACTGAGCAATAAGAAAGTTTCATTTAAAAGAATGCGCTCGAATAAAGGAAAGTGTGGGTGACCTCAGAGAGGAGGCATGCTAAAAGGCTGGGGATTCTTTCTGTCTTTTAGGGATTCTCAGGAATGTGACAAAGAGCCAGGGGTATAGACTTTTAAAGCAGTCTCAAAATGCTTATCTCTGGTGAGAGACATTATTACGTCTCCTCTATTATCAGCCCTCCAGGTAATTCTGCAAAATTACCTTAACGAGAAATTGATTGGTTCCTCTGCAGGACAGTGGCTTCCCTCTGGGAACACATTAATCAAGACAACCTGCCCTGACCCCAAAGTGGGTTGAGTTATTGCCTGTTTATGAAAGAATAAGTTAAGAATCTTCCCTAACACTCTGTTTGTTAAATGGAATCTTAGCCTTAAGATGGAATCCTTCTTGTTCTTACTATACTGTTTGTATCTTGGCTTTTTGGAAAATTAATCAGGATGCTTTTCCCTTGTCGTCTGCCCTATCTAACCCCAACCCATGATTTTTGTTCCATTATCCTATTGATCTTTTTGTCCAAGGAAGTTCCTATAAGAAGAGCACTTACAAGAAAAAAATACAATCTTAATAATATTTATCTCTTCATGTAGTAGCTTTGAGGTATTATTGTGATAAATGACCCCTTCTGTACCAGTTTTGAACTTGAGCAAAGTGCATAAATGAAGAGAGAACACCCCAGTCACTACACTGTTTCTTCATCAAGTAGAATATTTTGTTTTGTTAATATTTTTAACCTCAAAGGGATAAATCTTCAACCATCAATTATATCTGAGTTAAAACACGTGCATACACACAGAGAGAATTCTTTCTATGTTAATTGGCTTCTTGTATTTTGAAAATATATAAATCACAGTTAGTATTTTTCTCTTTACATGTGACTTTATATTATTCAAATGCTTTAGTCTACAATGAACATAGTCTCCCCAAAAGATACCAGGTGTTTTTTGTTTGTCAGAGTTATTTTTGTATGACATAACTTCTACTCAATGCTAGTCTTTAAGAGGTTGGCATTAAGTGCCTCTGGGATGGGGCTGGTTTGAGAAAATGCTACTATTTTCCAAAAGTCAAGTTTTCAAGAAAGATTGATGACATTGTGTGTTACAAAGTGGAAGACAAAGCAGCACAGTTAAAATTAACACTACTGGATTAAATGAAACAGGTTTTTGGCAATCGGACTAAGTAAACAAAGGCTTAACATTGCCAAAATTTTGAGTATCTATTATCAGATAATCTTCTTCATGCATGCAATTAAAAATGAACATTGGAATGTTCATTCCTGAGTTAGTTTGACAAATAGATTCTCTTTCTCACTCAATCTCTCTTAATTTCTCTCTTTCTCCCTTTCTCTCTCCCTTCCTCCCTCCCTCCTCTCTCAATACCACTCTCCCCAGTCCATACACAGACACAAATGTATATTTACATATATGTATATGCAAACACACATGTATTTAAAATATGTCTCAAAGCACATACACATTAAAGAAATTTCGACAGTAATTGCTAAGAATGTACCTAAATGTAGTTTTTACAGTTTTTGAAATATAAGCATTGAGGGTCTGAGCATTCTTCCTCTTATGTCAAAATGGGTTTTATAAAATTATTCATTGTAAAGAATGATGGAATAATTAATGTTAAACATATTTCAAGACTTCATTAATAAAGTCAGCCTCTGTTACTGAAAACTCAAATGAACAGAGATGTTGAAAAAGAAAATAGCTTGATTTAAGTAAAATTGGACTGTTATTTGTAAAAAGAATAAGGAATAAGGAATAAGGAAATAGAATAAGGAAGCTGTAATATGTAAACTCAAGTCATCTAACCTGAATGAGATTAAAAAGGTTGTACTTCTGCTTTAAAAGATCCTGACACGAGCTATACATCAGCCAACAATTGGTTAGAGAACAGGCAAGGTAGAATCAGTTACTGTGGCACTTCTTAATAAACAAAAAGAACATGCTCATTCATGTCCAAATAAAAATGGTTCAGCTGACCACATTTTTAGTGTGTCCAATTAATAAATAGGCTTGTTAAGACCCTGGAATTGATTTCATTGTGTTTGCTTTCTAGTCCCTGCTTTGGGGTATGTTGCTTACATGACATACCTGACTTGGTAGACCTTCTATGGAAAAAACTTAACATGATTTGTTACAAGTAGATTTTATGGCAAATAATGCTAATATTTTAAAGACCTGTATGCCAAAAAACTATTTTTTAAATTCCACACAAGTGATCTACTTACTTCTAGAAATAATCAATAATGGTGAACTTCAAGAACCATGAATCAATCAAGTAAATTTGAAGATTGAATTGGTTTTATTAAGTGGTTCACAAATTGAGCAGCATCATATCTAGCAAGTAGAGAAATGCTCTGAAGGACTATAGAAAGGGAGAGGTTTTTAAAGGCAGAACAAGGAAGTCATAAACAGAAAAAAAATAATTTCAGTTAAGGTCACCTTTATTTGGGGAAAAAAGGGTCTTGTTAGGTAGATTCTTTTGTGAGATAGAGAGGGACACGTGACAGATTATCTTACTGATGCTGACCAAAAAATTCCTGATTTGCTACATTTCTGGGGGAGGTTGAAACCTCAGTTAGGTTGGGTATTAAGCCCCAGTTAAGTGACTTGGCCTACTAGAAGTGACCCCATGTTGGGCCTGTGTTTATATTTGTAACACAGGCTGTTGTGTTTACTTTAAAGATTCATGTTTTATTAACTGAAGTACTCTGAAAGATTTACCCTATTTGAATAAGTGTGATTGTCAGAAGTAAGACTTTGAAGAGAGCTATCCAAATTCATCAGGTGTTTTAAAAAACCAATTTGCATGTATTCACAGGTTGTGGCATTTTGCAATCTTATTTCTGCTTCTCCCTATGGATTATTAATTCTATTTGACTTTACACAATGTAAGGAGAACAAGTATTTGATCAATATATTCAGAATAAAACTGTTAATAAAATGTTAAATCTGTCATTATAATTATGGTTGACACACCAGGAATATAATGAATTTCCATGTTCTCATTGTTTTTAAAAAATCTACAACAAATATTTTGCTATTATATAAAAAATTTTAAATGAATGCCTTTAAAGTTAGAAGCAAGACAAAGTTTTCCACTATCATTTTTCTTCAACTTTGAAGTGGTGTTTAAGCCAGTGCAATATGTAAAGAAAAAAAATGATCAAAACAGGTATTATTGGTAGATGATATGACTGTTCATAGAAAATCCAAGCAACTATTTAGACAAATTGGCAGCCTCCAAAAGAGAGTTCTTATTTCCATACACCATAAAAAAATCAGTAGGAATATAACTTTTAAAAGACTACTTTTATAATTGTGAGGAATATAAGTTACCTAGAAATAACCCTAATAAACTGTATTCACTTAATGGAACAAATACATAATTTTATTCCTCTGAGATAAGGAACAGAGCACCATCAGTACATATATTCATTATTGTTCTGGAAAACTTATCCAATGAAAGAAGACAAATAGAAAGTGAACTATATAAGAATTGAAAAGGAAAAACTAAAGCTCATTTTCATAGACAACTTGAAAAGGAACTATAGATAAATCATTAAAATCAATAAATGAGTTTAATAAGAAAGGTGGATATGAGAAATAAAAAAACTCTAGAAATCAAGAGATCTCTAAAATAAAAGTTTATTGAGATTTTGTAGATTTCAGTTAGAATAAAGACTGAGTCCTGAGATAGGAAGTTTCTAACTTTCTGAGTCACCAGAAGCAAGGCCACTTAACACAAGCAACTTGTCCACCAGATCAAGAAACAAGGAACATTTATGCAGGCTATTAAGGAAAGAAAGTTATTTTAATTCACACTGGCTATAGATAAGCAAGGTGAACTAATGAAAAATAGTGAAAGGCCAGGGATAGTGGTAAGTCCATAGAGAAGTCCTGTGGATTAATTGTTGATAATGGCCAGACACTGGTCCTGTGCAAGGGGGATGGAGTGGTTCTGAGGACCTTCTAGATGATTGCTGAAATGATTCCATCCAGGAATGTGGAGTTTCTGGTTAGCTCTGTTCTGTGGCTATTGACCAATGACCTTTCCTTGTCTCTCTCTCATTCTCTGACCCTTATGTCACTTAATTTAGGACATTTTGGAATGTTTCCTTATCAGATAAAAGGTTAATATAACAGAAAATGGCATTTCTATAAACTAGCAATAAAAATTTAGAAAATGAAAATTTTAAAATAATTCTACTTACAATACAAGAAAAAACCCCAAATATCTAGGATCAAGTTAACAATGTGGAATATCTCTAAATAGAAAACTGTAGTAAGGTGATTGATGTGTTAATTGACTCTATGGGGGGGAATCCTTTCACAGTGTATATACATATCAAATCATCATGTAGATTTTAAATATTTTACAATTTTTTAAATTAAATATACCTCAAAGCTATAAATATAAACAGCCCTGAAATTAAGGAAGACCTAAATAAATGGAAAGATATACCATGTCTATGAATTGGAATTATCAATATTATAAATATGTTAATTTTTTCCAAAATTGACTATAGTTTCAATACAACCCTGATGAAAATTTAATGCAGATTATGTTTCTCAGAAACTGATAAGCTGATTCTAAAATGTGTATGTAAAAGCAAGAATAGCTGATAATTAAGAGCCACTACAGAGAACATACACTAGCAGTTATTAAACTATTATAAATCCAAAGAAACTAAGACAGTGTGATATTGTCACAAGAATCAGCTAATAGACCACTAGACCATAAAAGAGGCTAGGAACGGATTCCTATAAAAATGCACATGTAGGTGCCAATAACAGGCCACCCCAAGATATGTCATTGTGACATGCAGTTAAAAATGTTCAAGGCCCACAAGACTCAGAAAGAAACTCTGACCTCCCCAGCACAACTGCATGAAAATAATTTAGATAGAAACCTGTTCCAGGAAGAAAGCTATCACCATAGATAAGTGCACCATAATATAATCTATGGGTGGTATAGAGAGAGGAATGTTGCAAAATCTTAAAATTCCTCTCTTTGTCCCATTGTTTCTGTACAGACCAGCAAACATTTGTTTACTAAATATTTACTCTTTCATATTCCTATGAGTTTGCTTCCTTTTTCCTTTGAAGTCTCAGACCCCTATTTTCTTTTCCTTACATATGGATGATATATATACCTCATTTTCCCTCACTGTCTTTCGAATCTATGACTATGTATTTACTATACATACATAACTGAATTTTTTCTGCTGTTTATCTGTCTCATGTCGTTTTAATTACTAGACTAGCTAGAAGAACCTCAAGAGGGAGAGGATATTTCTTCCTCCCCAACAGACATTTGATTCAAGATGAAGTTGATACTGAATAGGAATGGGGAAAGAATGGTCATGTCAGCAAATAGCAATGAGTCAATTGAATATTCATATGAAAGAAGAGTATAAAACTTCACCCTTCCTTCACTCCATATGAAAAACTGTGTATGAAAAGTTAAAGAGAAAAAAAGAAAAAAAACATGGAATAGGATGAAGAATAATATCTTCATGATCATGTGATAAGGAAAAGATTTTTTTAAACTGGATGCTGTTTATTATCCACAAAAATTATGTCGATGAATTGAATTTTGTTAAATTAGGAGCATGTATTCAAAATACACCATTATGAGAGTAAAACCACAAAATATTATATGACATATTTGCAACACATGTAACCAAAAAATAACTTGCATATGCAATATATAAAGAACTCCAACTGATCATGAGAAAAGAAGACACATCAAAAGAAAAATGACCAAGAGATTAGAACAGTTCACAAAGAAGATATACAAATAGCAAATAAATGTATATAAGAAAAGATGCTCAAAGTACATAATTAGGTAAATGTCAGTTTAAACCACAAGGACAACCATTACATTCACTAATATTTACAAAACAAAAAATAATTGATAATAACAGCCATTGACAAAGATGTGGACAATGTAAATCTTTTAAGACTTCTGGCAAGCATATAAATAAATGTAGACACTGTGGAAAAATTGACAACATCTAGCAAATTTGAAAATACATAAACTTAAGAACTAGTATGAACACATGTTCCAGTTTTCTCAAATGTACTTCTTGCCCCCAAATAGTTATAAATAACACCTCATTTTATTATCAAAGGGATCACTCATATCATAACACATCAAATTGCACTTTAAATATGATCAGTATTGTACATCTGTCACAGTTTGGGTAACAAATTACGTGGTTATCCAATCTTTGACTTCAAAAATGTCACTTCTAGGCCTATGCCAAACAGAACTGTATGCATATGTGAAAAGATATTTGCAGTAAAGTTCATGGTAATTTATTTGTAGTAGTCTCATGGCACACTATATATACAGCATTAAAATAAGGAAGTTCTGCTTAATGGCATAAAAAAATCTCAGTGAAATAAACTAGATGTCAGAGAATGCACATCACATAATTCCATTCTTATTAAGATAAAAAATAGGCAATACTAATTTATGGTTTCATAATTAGGAAAGTGAGGAATATCTTATGGGAGAGAAAGAGTTAGTGTTTGGTAGGAGGTATACAGGATGCTTTTAAGGCACTGATTGAAAGGAAAGGAGCGACACACAGCAGCAATTCACCGGAGAGTTCCGCTTTATTAGGGAAAGGTGCTGGGTTATATAGGAAGGGGCATAGGGTGATTGTGGTGTTACTTCTACAGGGCTGGTGGCTGTTGGCTAGGTGCTGGGATTGGGAGGGGGCGAGAGGTGATTGGGCTTCAGGTGGCGCCGGCGGGAACCGAGGACCCCGAAAAGAAGCCGGAAGTTTGCCATCTTACTGTTGGGGACCCTTCATTACCCCCTTTCTCCTCTATGGGTTGGTGGACGTTGCTTTCTCTCTGGCTGCTTCCTGCTGAACAGGGGCAGAGAAGGGAGTGAGGGCTTGAGGATTGGGAGTAAAGGGTTGATAGGACTCCCCACAGTAAGGATGAGTAGATGTGGACTTCTTCAGGTTTGGAAATCAATGAAGGTTCCCTGTAACCATAGGTCGAGGACCTGTTGATTCCAATGGTGCCAAGAAGATATGGGTGTCAGGAGCCAGGTGTCTGCAGCCATTGTTTCCAGGAACAGTTTCCAGTGGGGAGACGGGTCCATCTCAGTGTGTGGTGAGGAGGTCACGTGAGGCTGAGGGATCTTCTGTGGCCAGAAGCTGGTAGTTCCTGAGTAAAAGCTGGTTGAAAGCTTGATTAGAGATTTTTCTGACTTGGGATTTGATGAACTTTATTATACAGGGTAAGAAGAGACAGGCGAGAAGAATGATTATTATGGGGCCTGCAATGGGCCATAGCCAGGTGAGGAGGGGGTTTGTTAGTATTGAAGAGAATGGGTTGGAATTGGAAGCAGAGCAGAGGCTGGAGGCAAGGTCAGTGAATTTGTTAATGTCAGTTTCTACAATGCCAGATTCGTTGATGTAATAGCAGCACTCTTCCCAGAGGAAGATGCAGGTGCCGCCCTTCTCAGCTGTAAGCAGATCTAGGGCCCGCCGGTTTTGAGGTGACCTAGCTAGAGAAGTGACCTGTCTTTGGAGAGAGGCTAAGGAATCGGCAGTGGATGTCAGGGCTCCCTCAAGTTTGGCGTTGAGATCTCTAACTGCCCATAGAGAGTGAATCAAGGCTTCTCCCGAAAACCCTGCCCCAATGGCTGAGGTGATCAAAGAGCTACTGACCATGATGGGAAGGAAAGCAGCTCTTTTTGTGCACGAGGGCAAGGGAGGTTGGAGCTCAAGAAATTCTACCATGCTGTAAAGTGTAAACTGTGGGATTAGGGTGACGAGAATGCAGGGTGTATCGGAGTTGAGAGGCACTGAGTTGAAAAGACTGCCATTACACTAAAAGAAGTGTCCCGGTTGCGTAAAAGTCTTAGAGCCGGAGGTAGGGGTGTAGATAGAGAGGCAGTGAAGTGCACTGGAGGGGGGTGGAGTTGGGCCTACACAGTGGTGGATGGTGAGATTATCTGTGTATTCTGGTTCCCATAGGGGTATGTCTGCCAGGGGGCAGAAGGGTTGTCTTTCTGCATGGAAGGAGCAGTTGGAAATATTAAGGGGCACGGCGGCCAGCAGTGGGCGCTGTAGTGATGCACACAAGAAACAATTCGCCGTGTTAAGGGTGTGGTTGAGAAAGATGGTGGTGTCCTGAATGAGCTGTAATGAAGAGTAGGAGAAATGGGAAGAGGGGCAGGGATAAGAAGATGAAGAGGCGCCGTCAAGAGTTTGGATAATGACTTTTTCAGAATGTCTGCTAACTGATGCAACTTGAGAGATCTGGAAATGAGAGGGAACA